>NC_134662.1:2628333-3942500 GCF_030463565.1 Pelecanus crispus | reverse complement strand
GAAAATCCCCATCCCTCTATCGTTCGCTTCGACTTCACAAAAAAAAAATCTCCCCAAATCCACAGGTTTCTTTTTTTCCTGCCGTTGCCCCGGTGGGTTCTGGGTAGGCGCCCATGCAAATTAGAGCGCTGGGGTGGCCGCAGCGGTGCCTGAGCGTGCGGGGCGGGGCGAAGGCGCGCGGCGGGCAGCCCGCAGGGGGCGGGGCAGGGTCCTAGTGCCCGGCCCGGCCCGGTGAGTGGGGCCGCTCCCGCCCCGGCACCGCCCGCCCCGGGAGGGACCGGGCACACCCCCCCCCCGCCGCGGGGTCGGTACCCCGGCGGGCAACCCCCCCCCCGCCCCCCCCGCCGGTCGGCGGGGCCTCTCCGGGGCTCTCCCGCTGCCGCAGGCCCGGCCTCCCCCCCGCCGTGAGGGGCAGGCCGCGCTCCCGCCGCCGGCGGTACCGGGGCCGCTCCCGGTGCGGGGCTTTGTCCCCACCCGCGTTCCGAGGGGGTTCTGCTTCCCCCCCCGCCCCCGGGGCTGGGGTCCCCGCTTGCCCCTCGGGAGCTGGGGGCCGATCGCCTTTCTCCGCCCCGGGTGCCGGGGCTTGAGGCGCGGCGGGGCCTGGGCGGATCTGGCGGGGGGGAGCCGGTGTAACCGGGCCTCGGCCTGCGGCCTCTGACGGGTGGAACTGGCTGTTTCTTGCTTCCAGGGAGGAGCCAGCGCCTTTCCCCTCTCCCCGGGGCTTTGCCAGCGGCGCGATGGACTTGGCGTATGTCTGCGAGTGGGAGAAGAAGCCAAAAAGCAACCACTGCCCCTCCATCCCCTTAGTGTGCGCGTGGTCCTGCCGGAACCTCATCGCTTTCACCACAGACCTCAAAAATGAGGAGGAAAAAGGTACGGCGTGCTTGTGGAAGGTTGGGTAACGTCCCCTGGAAGCTCACGACGCGTTTAGGCGAGTCCTGCCGCGAGGAACCGCTGGGCCAGGTGGCCTGTGCTCTGCTTTGACCCTGACATCTCTCGGCTGCGCTCATTAGCACGGGAAACTTGTGCTCTTTCTTCCATTCCTTAGGTTTATTGGGTGTTTTGTTCGCTGGGGAGCAGTTCTCGCTCTGCTAAACCAGGGCAAGCTCCGCGCTGGCATCTGGTACCTTACCTGAGTTGCCAAGCACAGTTGTTATCCTTCCCAAAACTGCTTGCCAGAAGATATTTTATGTCTTCCCCCTGCATCAGCTGAGGCTCTTTGGGTTTAGAAACGCCAGCTGGGTAGCTGGCAATGAGGGATAGCAATTCACTTCTCTCTTTGTGTAGATCTCACCCATATGGTCCATATCATCGACACTGAGCATCCATGGGACGTCTATTCCGTTAACTCTGGCCATGCTGAAATCATCACTTGTTTGGAGTGGGATCAGTCAGGTGAGCTTGGATCCCTTCTCTTTATCCCTGTGTCCCGCCATTCACGCATGTGCGTTTCCTAAAACGATGGTATACGATTTGTCATGGAGAGGGAGTTTTGTCAGTCGCTTCGCAGCCATGAATTGGCTGTCTCCATTCGAACTGTGCTGGGGTGGTTTGATTTCTCAGTTGATTTTTTTGGCTGTACCCCCTGGTTCTTACAAGGTGCCGTTGTCGTAGGCTCCAGGCTGCTCTCGGCAGATGCGGACGGCCACATCAAGTGCTGGAGCATGACTGATCACTTGGCCAACAGCTGGGAGAACACCGTGGGCAGTATGGTGGAAGGGGACCCGGTTGTGGCCCTGTCCTGGCTGCACAATGGCGTGAAGCTGGCTCTGCACGTGGAAAAGGTTTGTCCCAGCTCTGTGGGGGATCTGGTCAGGAAGGCTGGCTCAGGGCATTAGCAAAGGACTTGAGAAACCCCTGTCTGTGTTTCTCTCTGCTCTGGGCTTCCTCTGTGGCCTTGGGCAAGTCGAGTAGGGGAGTTTTTCCAGTCAAAAAGAAAAGTCAGATTCCTAGTTCCTGCTGAATTTCAACGGGGGTTGGATGCCTCGTTTCTCTTGGTGCTTTAAACGTGTCTTCCTTAGTCTAGTGCTTCAATTTCCTTGGCTGTAAAATGGAGATGAAAGCATTTCTTTGCCTACCAGTAGCAATTCAGAAGAAATGCGTTCAAGGTCCTGAGGGTTGATCCAGGGATTTGGGAATGGGAGCCATATGTGTATGGAGATAAGCTGCTTGTTTAGAAACGTGTCTAATTCTGCCAGACTCAAAAAGAGCAAGTGTGCCAAGTAGAAGTTACCTATTTACATTTTTTTAAGCATTAATTCTTCGGGCGTCCCACAGAGAGAAGCCTTTCCCTCTGCCTAGTGCTGGAGAACTCGAGGCACAGGGACATTAAGTGTTGGGCAGCGGGTTGGTGTCAGAGCTGGATTTGGCCACGGAGAGGGAAGAGGGGGTGTTGGTCTTCCAGGTTCAGCCCACATAAGTGAGGTTGGAGCTCTGTGTCTGGGGTGCTCTGAGAGCTTTGCTGATGGGCTGGTGCGTTCCCACTGGAACCGCTCTGGGACGGGGGCAAAGGGGCCTCTCCAGGGTCACGTAGCAGAGCTGGGTGCTTGAGCTCGGTGCCCTCATCTGAATCTGTTCAGCTCTGACCTAACGAGGAGAGCTCCGCAGTCATGAGTGTGCTGCGGCTGTCAGGTGCGAACGTCTTTGTGTTGTTGGTCTTCGTTCACAGTCTGGAGCGTCGAACTTTGGTGAGAAGTTTTCCAGGGTCAAGTTCTCTCCGTCGCTGACGCTGTTTGGAGGGAAGCCCATGGAGGGCTGGATTGCTGTGACCATCAGTGGGCTGGTGACGGTCTCTCTCCTCAAGCCCAACGGGCAGGTGCTGACGTCCACAGAGAGCCTGTGCCGCCTCCGCTGTCGCGTCGCCTTGGCAGATGTCGCCTTCACCGGAGGGGGGAACATCGTGGTGGCCACGTCGGATGGCAGCAGCACCTCCCCTGTCCAGTTCTACAAAGTCTGCGTCAGCGTGGTGAATGAGAAATGCAAAATAGACACTGAAATCCTACCTTCCCTCTTCATGCGCTGCACCACGGACCCTGCCCGCAAAGACAAATACCCAGCAATCACTCACCTGAAATTCCTTGCTCGGGACATGTCAGAGCAGGTGAGCATCTGCTGTTAAAACAAGTAGGAGTTAAATGAATAGCAAGGAAATAGCTGTTTGCTCCACCTTTGGCTTCCCCACATGGCTCTGGAGGAGAACAGTCATGTCCTGCAATGCCCTTTGCGTTTCTAGTTGCTGTTTCTGGAAGTGCTGCTAGTTCAGCTTCGCTGTCAAGCAGGCCGCCCCTTAAAGGTCTGGGGGTGTAATGGCTGAGCCCTCCAGTTCCTGGAAAAGCAGCCTGAAAAGCCCTGTCCTTCGTTAGCCTGATTATGCTTTGCTTTGTTTACTTTCCGGATCTGGCACTGGTTGTTAGGGGTGCTCTGCCGGGCTGTCCGCGAGGTTCTGGGATGCAAGGTCTTTCATCTTTAGGTCTCGGCTTCAAAGCAGCCCTTCTCCAGAACGCTTAGAGCTCTTGATCTGGGTGAGTTAATTTAGTAGCTTAACTCTGTTTGCCAGGGGATTGATAATGTGATTCTGGAACGCTGAGTGATTCAACGAAGCCTGACCTCTCCGCTGGTTGGGACGGAGTGCCTTGTTGGAGAACACAGTGTCTGCTCTGGCTTCAGAGTCAGTTCAGTTCCTGCCCTTTCCTTTCCATTTAGTTTATGATGTGTGTGAGTGATATCAGCAGGTCGCAGGCCTGTGAGAGATGAAATCGTTTGTGATGCGGAGAGGCACAGGCTGTGATAACACATTGCAGAGTTCTGCTTCTCTTTCCTTCTAGCTGGAACGAGGGGCTTCACCGTTACATATTGCTGATACAACCCTCTGCCTTTCGCTGGTGGAATGTAAACTAATTAGGAGAAGGAACTTCAAAATAGAGGGGAAAGGGAGGGGCGGAAAACGCGACGGGATAGCGTCTTTCCCTACTGTAAAGCTTGTGCGCGTGGTTGCAGTATGGGTTTCTGTTTTACAGGTGTTGCTTTGTGCGTCCAACCAAAACAGCAGCATCGTGGAGTGCTGGTCTCTGCGGAAAGAGGGCTTGCCAGTCAATAATATCTTTCAGCAAATCTCCCCTGTGGGTGAGTTTCTGCACTGGTTACTCTTAAAAATAGGAGCATGGTCAAGATAGGTTCTCAAATCCATTATCGCATATATGGGATTATCCAGAAGCCCGTATTTATTTTTCAGGTGTTCTCAGTCACGTGCTCTATTCCATCCGTTTCCATCTTAGGCAACAAATTGCTGGTTTCCAGGAAGTGGTTTAATTGTTACTTTCACTCAATAAAAGACATTTTCTGTGTTACGCTGTGCAACCACCCTTCCTGCTGAGATCCAAGTGAGCCAAGCCTTCTAAAGCAAAAAGATCATGCAGCAAAGCTAGTTTAATCAAGCTATCCAGTCTGCATGTTTTTTCCGCCTGGTTTCAGATATAACAAAATCAAAGCTCTGCAGTTTGTTCCACTGAAATATAAAGGATTATTGTACATAAGGATTTTTTTAATCACCACCAGCAGGGCCTTCCATCAAAAGAGATTTAGCAAAACAAGTTATCATTTGTACAATTACTGAGATCAGAAAAAAGTTAGGGAAATATGAGGGAAATATACTGGTCTGGTAGAATGAACAAATAGCGCTTGATCTGTAATTCCATTTAGTTGGGGAGTGTGGGCAGAAATCAGCAGGGGGGGACACAGCATTTTCTGATCTCTTTGGGGAGAGATGTCTCATTTATTTACTTATTTTTCAAAGTTGGAGACAAGCAACCCATGATACTGAAATGGCGGATTCTTTCTGCCACCAATGACTTGGATCGGGTTTCAGCTGTGGCTCTGCCGAAGCTGCCAATCTCCCTGACCAATACTGATCTGAAGGTGGCGAATGACACCAAATTCTTCCCTGGACTGGGTAAGGAGTCTCTGTTGTCTTTCTCCTAAATACGTAGCTTCTGCCTGAAACTCTGCCTTCTTCATCTTCCGAACTGTAGCTGAAGTGAGAATGTGGAACAAACTGCATGAAATGCCGATAGGAGAACTTTCAAAGATGTGCTGTCTTCCTAGCCGTCCCATTTAATTTCCATGGAAAGAGGCAGCCCTCTGAAACGCTGGCGTGGCCTCAAGATACAAGTGTGCCTGTGAGCCCACGGCCTTTTGGGTGCTGTGGTGTTGCCACGTGGGCTTCCGGGGGTGGCTGCTTCTCTGGTCGAGGTCTGGGTTATACCCGGAGGAGTCGCTTGCTCAGCCTCGGTTGTCTTCTCTCCCCAGGTCTGGCTTTGGCTTTTCACGATGGCAGCGTCCACATTGTTCATCGCTTGTCCCTGCAAATGATGGCTGTCTTCTATGGCTCTTCCTCCCAGCGCCCAGTGGACGAGCAGACTATCAAAAGGCAGCGAACTGCTGGTCCCCTGGTTCACTTCAAAGCCATGCAGCTCTCCTGGACGTCTCTGGCCTTGGCTGGCATCGATAGCCATGGGAAGGTATTGTGCTCTGTTATGGGGGGGGTGTTAGTTCTTCTCGGCCAGGCTCTCTCTTTATCTCTCTAAGTGGCAAAGGATCATTCAGAAAAGTTCTACAAATGTTACTTCCAGCTGGATGATCCATGTTAAACAAGAAGGGATGTATCCCATTACTGCAGGAATCGGATGTCTGGGTCAGGGATGAGCTGCAATTGTCCATGTGTTGTGCGGTAGCTTTGTGGAATGTTTTCGATCCGGTTCTTGATATGGATTTTCCTTTGCCTCCTCCCTTCAGCTGAGCATGCTTCGTATCTCCCCCTCCATGGGCCACGTGCTGGACATGAACATGTCCCTCCGTCACTTGCTGTTCCTGTTGGAGTATTGCATGGTGACTGGCTACGACTGGTGGGACATCCTGCTCCACGTCCAACCCAACATGGTCCAGAACCTGGTGGAGAAGCTGCACGAAGAGTATATGCGCCAGAATGCGGCCCTGCAGCAGGTCAGCAGGAGCGGAAGCTCCCTGGCTTCCTGCGGAGGGTGGGCGCGTGGAGGGGCTCGGTGACTGGGAGGAGGGAGCAGTAATTGCCAGTGCTCAGAAGACAGACAGCTCTAATTACCTGGCTGTGCTGTCTCTGAATACTCTACTCCAGCAGTATTTGAGGTGTGAAGAACCTCCATTTAAACAGCATTCATTTTCACTAACATTAACGGTCTCTACCTGTCGGAAACTTCTGGTGAGATGGCAAAGTCTGTTTTTGGCAGAGATTCTGGGAACAGTAGCGCTGTTTGTACGTGCGCAGAACAGTATTCACTATTCATGTCATTCTTGTAGCAGAAACGGAGAGCAGAGAATAAAGCAGCTTGCTTTAATGAGTTTCTGCCTTCTGTATTGTTCCGGCGTCTCTCTGTCGATCAGGTCCTCTCCACGCGCATTGTTGCCATGAAGGCATCTCTCTGCAAGCTCTCCTCCAGCACGATTGCCCGGGTGTGTGACTACCACGCGAAGCTGTTCCTGATCGCCATTAGCTGCACCTTGAAATCGCTGCTACGCCCACACTTCCTGAACACCCCGGACAAGAGTCCCGGGGACCGACTCACCGAGATCTGCTCCAAGATCACAGATATAGGTAGTGATTGCTCGTAACATCAGCCGCTGCGTTCTGAGTGTTTTGTATTGGATCGTTCCCCTTTTACGTTCGATATAAAGTGTCACAGTCTCATAGTAACTCCCGGGGTTTGAGGAGGAGGAGGGTGGCCTCTCTTGGCACCGCAGGGATGGGGGGGTGAAGTTTGGATCCATCTTCTTCCTGAGCCAGGAGATGTCTTGCTTCTGTTTCAGACATTGACAAGGTGATGATTAACTTGAAGACGGAAGAATTTGTCCTAGAGATGACCACGTTGCAGTCCCTGCAGCAGCTCATCCAGTGGGTGGGAGATTTTGTGCTCTATCTGCTGGCCAGCCTTCCTAACCAGGTGAGAGCCTGGGGTCCTGAGAAAAGACCAAAAGGAGCAAAAGGAAAAAAAAAACCGACAAAACAACCCTCTGTGTGCAGTGTTTGGGTAGCTTTAGCCAAGTCACACACAACCCCGGTGTTCCTATCCAAACAGGCACTTGGGAGAAGAGTGTAAGAAGCTGCAGAAACACAAAACGGTCCTTTCTGCGCCCATCTGGGTGTCAGTGGTGTAGCAACTGGCAGCTGCATTCAGAGAAGCGGGCTCAGTGGCTGCCTGACTTGTTTAAACCTTTTATGAACCTCTGTCTGCCTCTGACCTCCACGGCATCCTCTGGCAGCGAGTTCCATGGGCTCTGTACTGCTTGGAAGAAGGAGTTGTCTAAAAACAGAGCAGTGGTTCCAGCAGGCTGCCTGTAAGTCTCAATCTCAGTTGTAGCTTTTTTTTTTTTTCCCTCTGCAGGGCTCCCCTGTGCGCCCGGGACACAGCTTTCTGCGAGACGGAGCATCCTTGGGCATGTTCAGGGAGCTGATGGTGGTGATCCGCATTTGGGGACTGTTGAAGCCAAGCTGCCTCCCCGTCTACACGGCAACCTCCGACACCCAGGACAGCATGTCCCTCCTCTTCAGGCTCCTAACTAAACTCTGGCTGTGCTGTAAGTGTTTGCCAGTTTCCCTGAACAAAAGAATCCTTCCTTAATGCGGATTGCGCGTGAAAGGAATAATTGCAGGGAGTAATTTCTGAGTGGGTCTGTAGTGTTTAGAAAGGGCAAGTACAGCTGCCAAGTTTATTGTTCTCTGCGCTGTGTTGGCGGATGGAGGAGGAAACTGCACGCAGTTCTCTTGAACTCTAAATGAGAAATTTAAAGATCACGCTGGTTCCCTCTCCCTGCTTCGTTTTTCCATGCAGGTCGTGAGGAAAATCACATAACGGAGCCAGATGATACCCTGATAGACGAGTGTTGCCTCCTGCCCAGCCAGTTGCTCATTCCCAATATCGATTGGTTGCCCATCAACGATGGCATTATCAGCAAGCTGCAGAACAAACAGCTTGTCCGGCTGCAATTTGGGAAAGCTCCTGGGCTCGTTGGTCACACCGTCTCTTCCCAGTTTGATGCCTTTGTCAGGTACAGAGACCTGAAACGAATAGCTGGTGGGGTGAGAAAAAGGGTGTTGGGAGGCTTTGGGATCTCTTTCCAGCTCCGAGAGGTCAGTGGGTTTGGGGCGCCTGTGTTTTTTGGCTCATCCGTTTGCTGGTGTGAGCCAAGAGCAGTTTATTCTCCCTGCTTGAACTTGTGTCCTAACTTGCAATGGGCTGGGAATTTAAAGTATGGAAAAGAGATGGCAAATGGAGGGTGGAAAAAAATGCTGGTTTGTGATGAGGTTCCTGTCAGCATGGCCTTGAATCCCATGGTGCTCGGTAGACTAGGTAGCCAAGGCCTGTGTCATGTTGGCCGCTGAAGTGCAGCTCACTGTCCTGGAAACAGCTTTTAGAAAGCGATATTCTGGAAAAATTCCCATTCTTCTTTCTACCCAGGGCGCCTGGACAGCCCAAAATTGATCATCTGAGGCGGCTTCATTTAGGAGCATACCCGACAGAGGAATGCAAGTCGTGTACCAGGTAAGCAACGCAAGCGTAATCCTTCGGTGCAGAGGAGGTCTTGGCAGAAACCCCAACTGTTCTTTTTGTCATTCAACAGCTCTTTTAGTCTCTGTTTACCATCCTAGCTGGTATCCCAGTAACGTTTTATGTTAATTGTGTCTGCAGGAGGAAATGCTGCTTCTATAATAAGGCTTTTGGTGTATGGCACTACCCCTTGCATTGGAAAAAAGCAGTTCTGATTGCATTTAAGGCATCCCTAACCTGGAAGACCGAGATCCTTAAAATGTTTCTTGAAGAGCAGCGTCGCTGACTCGAGATAGCTGCTTCTGTATCGTTGCAGCATGGCTGTTTAGATTAAAAATCTTACTGCTTTGCTTGGTGCAAAGTAACCCCTAATTCTCTGTGAGGATTAGCTGCAGTCGTCACTGCCAGTGACTGAACAGATGAAATGTATTTCATCTAAGGGCTGTAAATGGTGCATCATGGAATAAATATGATATCACTTTAACAGGAAAATCTGAGAGCAGTCAGGCTGCCCAGGTAAATAGAGACCAGAATTTGGCCTGTAGGAGTCTTTATTAGTGATGAGAGATCCCCGGCTTGTTTTGCAGGTCTGGTCTTTAAATAAAACTACCTGTGTTCTTGGAGAGGAGCTGGCGAGAGGAAATAATCACAGTATCCATAGTGCTATTTTTGGGTCATCTTTCAAGCTAGGTTTGCATTTTAAGTCCTTTTGTGCTGTCCTCTTCATCCACCCTCACAAAAGAGCCTGGATTTCAAAATAATGGTGCAGGGAGCAAACATCCGTCTAATCATGTGATTGAATTAGCTTTAATTACTGGTTTTAATAGAAGGTCTCTGTAGCAGATCATTTTTTACAAGATGACTGTCTGCTGTTTTCTGTATAAATAGCAGCTGAGGGCTGTTGTCTTGAAGACAGCCTTCTGTTCCAAGATAACCTCTCTTCATTTAAGATAACCGCTCGCCTGGTTTCAGCTGGTTTTTAGCGCTCGCAAACATCACCCTCAAATGGCAAAAGCTGGTTTCCTCCTCAGATTCCTTGCTCCCTGCGTGACCCGTGCAGATGCCCCAGCAGCGCTGGCTTTTTTTTCCTGGGCTTCTGTGTCTCCTGGGCCTGGCTGCACCTCTCCGCTTCTTTCCAGGTGCGGCTGTGTTACGATGCTGAAATCGCCGAACAAAGTCACTGCGGTGAAACAGTGGGAGCAGCGCTGGATCAAAAACTGCTTGTGTGGGGGGCTGTGGAGGAGGATGCCCCTCAGCTATTCCTGAGCGCACCTTCTGTGGGGCACAGAGGGAACAGCGGGCGCCGAGCAGAAGAGCTGCTCGGAGCTTCCTTCCTTGGAGGCGTTTGGGACAAAGGAACGGCAGCTCTTCTCCTCAGCTCTCCGAAAGCAGCGTCCCGATGCTGCCCGCGAGACGGTGCCAAGCAGCTGACCAGCGGTGCTGCCGCTTTTCTTGCATTGATCTTTCTGCCGTAAAAAAAAAAATAAGAGGGGAGGGAGCGCTTCCTCTTTTACAGGGAAGAGCTAGAAGGGAATGCCAGGGGTTTCCCTGTCAGTGTCAGCTGGGGCCGAGGGCCTGGGAGGAGAGAGCCCTGCTGCGGTCGTGTCTCTGGGCTGAGCGGGCAGAGTGCCTGGGCCCCGGCACGAGCCCTGGCACGGGCAGCGCGGTGACGGTGGCGGCTGGGGGTGAGCAGAGCAAGTCCCCAGCGAAAGGGGAGCAAGCGCGCGGTACCTTGTGCTCGTCCTTTGCTACGGGCTGCTCAGGAAGTGCAGTGTGGGCTGGTTACTCCATTTTCCTGCACTTCTCCATCCTTCGGGTAAACTTGCCCCTCTGATGGGAGACTTCACCATCGTACCTATCTGTGTTTTAACGGAGCAATTTCTTCCCCCTCTGGAGGAGCAGGAACACGAGAGTGTTGCTGCCTGGAGCAAACATCTCCGGCTCTCACTGAATCAGCAGCTCTTTTGTAAATAAAAGTTTCCTTAATTTTGTACAGAATGTTTGGTTTGTTCTCAAAACTTTGGCGGTCTTCCGTGTGACTTTGGTTGGACGGCGCGTGGCCAGGGTGGTTGATGCACAAACAGAAGAGAAGCAGGAAAGCCCTGTTAATTGCATGCCTGTTAGGAAAGGAGCTGACATCATTTGCAAAATTGGAAGGGGAAATTAATGTTTTCAAGCTTCTGTCAGGTTATTATGGACACAAGAGGAGAAAACATCGAGCCATTAGGATTGTTGTAAGTCTCCAGCTTCAGACAAAGCCGGACACTTCGGCACGTTTGAGGAAGAGCGTTCCTGGCGTGCAGCTCTGCGCCGCTCCCAAGGTCGGGCGAAAATCGCATCGACCTTTTGCTCTCATTTGACAGTGCTCAGCTACTGCTTTGCCAGGCACTCTCACTTGCTAGAAATTGCAAACTAATGGTGCTAACGTTGCGTCTGCTGAATGTAGTAGCCGTGGCCGTTTCATTTTAGTCTAGTCTACCCTTGATTGGCTTAGAGTAGACTTGGTAGTGTAGGTTAATGGTTGGACTGGATGATCTTAAAGGGCTTTTCCAACCTAAACGATTCTATGATCTTTAGATGGATGACCCAGGCTGTTGGTGCATGCTTGCTCCGCTCTCTAAGGTCTTTCGGTTCTTAGGGTGAGCTTCTAATTGCATGAGGAGAGCCCTCGAGCCTCCCGCCCTCCCAGCGGGTCGGGGTGTAGCCAGCTTGCTGCGCAGCACGGCTTCAGGACTTCTGGAGCAGAGACTTCAGCCTGGAGAGGAGGAGGCTGCGGGGAGACCTGAGTGCGGCTTTCAGTGCTGAAAGGGGCCGATAGGAAGGATGGGGGCAAGCTTTTTAGCAAGGCCTGTTGTGACAGGACAAGGAGTAATGGATTTAAACTAAAGAAGAATAGATTTAGACTGGATATAAGGAAGAATTTTTTTACAATGAGGGTGGTGAAGCACTGGAAGGGGTTGCCCAAAGAGGCGGTGGAGGCCCCATCCCTGGAAACATCCCAGGCCAGGTTGGACGGGGCTCTGAGCACCCTGCTCTGGTTAAAGCTGTCCCTGTCACTGCAGGGGTTGGGCTGGGTGAGCTCTAAAGGTCCCTTCCAGCCCAAAGCATTCCATGATTCCAGTCGGCAGAAGCTCCTTCAAGCTCTTGCTCTGGGTTTGCCCGGGCGCGTGGCTGTCGGAAGCGCCGGTGGGGAAGGGCCTGGGTACCGAGTGGCCGCCGGGAGCTGGGCTGGAGCAGGCAGCTCGTGGGGGAGCTGCCGAGGAAGACCTGCCCTGTCCTTCTGCCGAGATCAACCCAGGCTGAGGGTGCTCAGCACCGTTAGAGAATCGGATCTAAACATCTGCACGCTTTGACACAGCGCGGTGGAGATGCCTGGAGCCGATCTGTGGCTCGGCCAAATTCCTGCCCAGCCAAATTCCTGCCCAGCCAGACGACTTCTGGGTGTCCCCAGAGACCATTTAAGGGAAAGAACAAACCGATTTCTCTATATCCCTTTCCCTCTGGAACTGCCTTTTCATTTATTAGTGAAAAATTGAGCTGATGGCAAAGAGTTTGTCTCTCAGCTCTGCTTAATGTTTTGCTGTACGGAGCTGATCTCTGCCTCGCTATTCTGCTGGTAATTAAGGAAAATCAAATGGCTAATTAGGAAACTACAACTTCTTGTTAAGGCTCTTCTCCCCTGTAAGTAAAACTGTAATCAACCTGAGCCCTGGTTAATCTTTTTCTCAGAGAACAGGTTTGGGGTTATTTAACATTTGATCGCTGTTGTTTGCACGGAGGAGGGATGGAGCGGCCGCTCTGCGGGAGGACGGATCCTCACTTCCCCGCTTCGCCTCCCACCCGAGATGGAGCCCCGCGGCTGGGAGCCGCTCCCCGAGGCGCCGGCTGAGCTCCGGCGCGGCTGCGTTGGCAGCAAGGCACGGAAGGTGGGTTTTAAAGTCCGGAACTGCTTTCTCCTCCTCCGTCCCCGATACAAGGGATGTACCTCACCCGCACTGGCCCTCCCTCCTGCCGTGTGTCCGTCGCTCCTGGTCCCACTCTTCCCTGCTCCCAGGTTGGGGATGCTGGAAGGGTCTCGCAATTCCCTGCCGCGATGCTGCTGCCCCGCTCTGATCCTCTGTGCCTTCTATGGCCTCAAGCTGCGCCAGGGGAGGTTCAGATTGGATATTAGGAGAAATTTCTTCATGGAAAGAGTGGTCAAGCATTGGAACAGGCTGCCCAGAGAGGTGGGGGAGTCCCCATCCCTGGAGGGGTTCAAAAAACAGGCGGAGGTGGCACTTGGGGCCATGGTTTAGTGGGCATGGTGGTGTTGGGGTGATGGTTGGGCTGATGATCTTAGAGATGCTTTCCAACCTTAATGATTCCTAGTTTTAATTTCATTATAAAATAATCCAGCCACCAAGCCAGGAAACATGAAATTGCTGCTCTGCCCTGAATCGGTTTAGTGGTGGACTTGGTAGTGTTAGGTTATGGTTGGACTGGATGATCTTCAAGGGCTTTTCCAACCTAAACCATTCAATGATTCGATGATTCGCCCCGGCCCTGCTCCCTCTAAGGACCGGGGGAGCCCCGGCTGCGGGAGGGCGAGGGGCCTCTCTGCGCCCAGGTCCCGCACCGGCCCTGCTGCGACGGGGGACACGGGCACGGACCAGGGCCCTGCCGGGGCAGCGGCGGTGCCGGCCGCTCCTGGGGCTGCAGGGAGTCTCTTGCAGGCCGGGCTGCAGCAGGAGGACGGGGGCTCTGCCTCACCCCTGCCCCTCTTGAAAACAAGCGCAGGCCAAGAGCCGAGGGCAAGCATTGCCCCGTCCGCCCCCCTTTGCCTTTCCACGGGTCCCTGGGACAGGGAGCGAGGGTCCCAGCACGGATCCTGCCCTGCCGTGAGAGCCGGTGCTGCCCTCCGGCCTTATCGGCGACTCGCAGATTCTGCTTTAACAAAGTCACACCATGCCCCCGCGGGAGGCCCCGCATTCGGACCTTATCGCCCCGCGGCCGCGCAGCAGGATGCGTCCCCTGCTCCCCCCGAGGCGCAGGCGCCCGCCGGGGGCAATGGGCTGGGGGTGCTCGGCTGCGGGGTACAGGGATGGGAGCGGGGCCAGGCGAGTGCTGGGGTGTCGGCGGAGTCCATGCACCCCTCGAGGAGACCCCGCGCCGGGGCAGAGCTGGGGCCGAGCGCTCACAGGTTTGGGGTTATTTCATGTTTGATGGCTGCTCGCGGTGAGTTTGGGGGGGGGTCTCAGCACATGGGCAAGGCAAAGGAGGGGATGGGGCTCCCTCCAAATGCGTGGGTGGCAGGGAGCGGGGGGGGGCCCTGGCCACACCGTCCCCGTGGGCTCAGGCTCAGCACCTCCCCACCTCGTGCCCAGCTCCTCCCCGTGCTGCCCGCACCCCCTGGGCAGGGGGGTCCCATTCAGACACACCCCCCCCCACCCCGGCCCTGGCAGCTATGCAGGAATGGTTGGCCTGGATGATCTTAAAGGTCTTTTCCAACCGAAACGATTCGATGATTCTATGAATTCGTCATTGCTTTATTGCAGCGGGTCAGCGTTACGGCGCGTTCAGCAAAGCCTGCGGCTTGCGCCAGCGTGGGGGGCTGTGACCCCCGGCCCTCCCCCAGCCGGGCCCTGTGCTTCGCGAGAGGGGGACCGGGGACCCCCTTCCCCTGGTTTCGTGCGGGCCGGCCCTCCTCCAGGCACGGGGGGATGCTCGGGGGCAGGTGGGAGCGGCAGTGGGAGCCCCCGGTTCTTGGCAGTGCAGCTTTCCCCGAGCAGCAGCGTGGGTGCTCCGGCCGTGCCGGCGGCAGCAAGCCGCGGCGTGGAGCCAGGTCCCTGGGGACGGCTCAGCGAGCGTCTCCCTCCCCAGCCGCGGAGGCGATGACGCTGTCGATCCAGTGCGCGTACGGGGCGATACGGGTGTAGATGGCGGGTTTCTTGTAGTTGCCGCAGACGCGGGAGCCGGCCGTGACCACCCCCTCGGCCACCCCGCTGCAGACCAGGGGGCCGCCGGAGTCTCCCTGCGGGACGAAGGCTCCATCAGCACCGCCGAGGGTCTGCCGGCCTGGCCCAGCCCATGCCACCCCGACCCTGGAGCTGGGGGTCCCTGCCTGACCCAAGGCTCTTGCCAGGGGCAGAGCTTCGGCCCCTGGGTGCTCTCAGCCAGGGGTTTCACCCGCAGGAGCTGTGGGTTGGGGTCAGTGCTGCCCTCCCTCGCTTCTCCCCTCGCTCTGCCGACAGCCCAGACCCCCAGCTCTGCCAGGACGTGGGGGGCTTTCAGCGTGGCCCCTGGCATCCTGGCAGACCCATCAGCGGGTACCCCCGGGGTGCACTGGGTCGTGCCCGTGGCCTCACCCATCCCCAGGCTCATGAGAGCTGCTTTGCAGTGGGCAGCACAGGGCAAGGAGCCCCCGTCACCCTGGGGTCACAGCCCCACGCCCTCGCCTCTTCCAAGCTGCAGGTACCCACCCCGCTCCCAGACCCCCGAGGGGGTCGGCAGCCCCAGCCCGTGGCTCCGAGCGTGGTTCCCTGTCTGGGAAAGGAACGGGTGGGAGGCCAGGGCGAGCGGTACCTTGCAGGTGTCCTTCCTGCGGGAGTCAGTGCACATCATCTTCTCGGTGATGGTGTGGTCGTGGTAGGTGCGGTGGTTGCAGACGTCGCGGCTGATCACCGGCCGCTCCAGCTGGTAGAGCTTGTCCGGCCGGCGGCCGCTGTGGCTGATGGTGCCCCAGCCGGCCACCTCGCACACCGTGTCGGCCGCCACGTCCCTGTCCTCCCGCTGGAACGGCAGCACCTGCACGTGCGCGTTGAGCTCCGCTTTCTCCTCCAGCTGCCACGAAGCAAGAGGGGACCCGGGTCAGCGGGGGCTGGCTGTGGCCTGGGGCACGGCGAGCCCAGCCCCGACGCCGGGACTGCCCCAGCCTCGGCCGTGCTCAGGGCTTCCACCCGCAGCCCCCCGGAGCCGCAGCCGCAGGGACCACGGGGAAGATGGAAGCATTTGGATGCTGCCCAAAGGTTGTTGGTGGGGGAAGCGGAGAACGGTCCCACGGGACAGGGAAGGGGACAGAAGGGACCGAGCTGTCCCAGCCTGGCCTCGAGGGTTTGCTCCCGTTGCGGTCAGTGACCCCACAGGGTCCCGAGGGGCAGAGGGATTTGCAGGAGCGGGGCTGTGCCCAGTGGGAGCGGCAAGGAGGGTCCCGGCAGCCCTGAGCCCACCTGGAGGAGGAGGAGGTCGTCCTTGTTGTTGTGGATGTTGCTGCCGGGGTGGGCGATCTGGGCGCGCACCCGGTACAGGCGTTTGTGGGGCTCCGGCTCCGTCAGCGAGTGGGCGCCCAGGAGGACCTGGAAGATTTTGCCGTCCCTGGAAGAGAAGCAGCGTGTGGGGCGCAGGGGCTCTGCCCACCCCGTGGGGCACGCGGAGCTGGGGGTGTCGCTGCACCCGGCCACAGAAACAGGGTGCTGTGGGGTGCCAGAGAGCCCCCCACGGGGTGCCGGGACCTCCCAGGGCGTCACCGCAGGTGGGAGCAGAGCCCTGGTTGCTCCTTCAGTGGGGTTGGGGCTGTGGAGTGGGATTTGGCCTGAGGCCGGCAGCCACCCCCCAGCACAGAGCAGCCCCCAGGCTGCCCCCCCATGCCGGCACTCACGTCTCCTCGGTGCAGTGGGCGGCGCTCAGCACCCACTGCTCGGCGATGAGGAAGCCCCCGCAGACGTGCTGCCCGTCCAGCTGCAGCGAGGCCATGTACGGCCTCAGGTGGGGCTTGGCCTCGTAGCCCCCCAGGATCCGTCCCCGGGGCTGCCCTGTGGCAGGCGAGAGAGAGTCCGGGTTAGCCGGGCATCGCCCCAGCCAGCCCGGGCGAGCGTGGCACGGGGTCACCCCAGCAGTCCCCTCCCGGCGTCCCCCGCCCCTCCCCACGGGTCACGGCAGCGCCCGGCTGCAGATAGAGGCAGGAATGGGGGGGCTGGGCAGGACCCCCCGCCCCATGCTGGGGATGTGGCTGCCCCAGCCTGTCCCTGCGAGGCGGGGGATGCGCTCACCGTTCACCACGGCCCCCAGCAGCAGCAGCGGAGCGAGGATGAGGAGGGGAGCGGGACTCGGCCCCATGGCTGCGACGGAGCTCGGCGGTGCCTCTGCCCTGGCCGTGGGGTCCGTGGGCTCTGTGGGGCAGACGTGGAGCCGGGGCGGGGGCTGGGGCTTGCTTTTATGTCCGGTTTTGGGGGTTGGGGGCGGGGGGGGGGCCAGGAAGGGACAGCGCAGGGGGAGCGGCGGGGGTTTCCGCAGCGTGGGCCGAATATTTTCAAATATTGAGTTTATAAAAGGGGTCAAGAGTTCCCGGCACAAACAATGAGGGAAGGAGGAAACAGCCTGTCCCAGCTGCCGGACCTGGCACCCGCCACGGGGGATTTCTGCGCTGTTGTTTTCAAAGCCGAAACCGAATCCAGCTCTTGGCACGTGAAGGCTCCGGCACACGCGGCAGCGCCCGGGCCTGGCCCCGGCCCCCTGCCCTGGCCCAGGGACCCCCACCCAGCTGCCCGGGGAGGGTCGGTGGGAGCATGGTGGTGGGTGCTGGGTGCCGGCTCGGTGGGTTCCCTGGGGCTGTGGAGCAGCGCTGAGCGTCCCCCCCGTGGGTTTTGCCCTTGGGGCTGGCGAGGACGAGGACAGCGGGGTCGGGACCACCGGCACCTGGAGGGGGGTCCCGGGGGGGAAAGCCCTGCCCCGAGGGGAGCTCCTGCGAGGGCTGGGGCGCGGGGCGGTGGCAGGGGCTGGTGGCGGTGGCAGGGGTGATGGTGGTGGCCATGGCAGGGGTGGTGGTGGCAGCCCCGGTCCCCTCTGCCTTTCTCCCCGGTGCCACTAAGCGGAGCCACCGCCTCGGCTCCCGGCCGGTGCCGGTGCATCCCGGAGCCCCGGAGCCGCCCGTCGGTCCCCGAGCCCCTCACCCCGCCTCGGGTCGAGACCCAGCACCTCCGAGCAGCGGGGCCGGGGCATCGCTCGGTGCCTGTTTGGGGCCGGGGTCGTGCTGCCCTCGCCGCGGTGGCCGGTGTTGCCCACAGCCGGATCCGGCCACATCCCGGCCTGCGGGCTCTGCCGTGCTCCCGCCAGCGCGGCCGGGACCAAGCGGGACCCCCCCGGGGACAGCGGGCAAGGGGCTGGAGCCCACCCTCCTCCTCCTCCTCCTCATGCACCACGAGCCTTTACAGCTCAAAATTGCCTTCGTCCGGCTGCGCAGACGCCCCGCCACCCTGAGCCATCGACCACCCAACCCCCAGCACCAAGCAGCCCCCCGACCCCCAGCACCACCGAACCCCCCGTCCCTGGGCGGATGGGGACACCAGCGAGGAGGGTGCTGGGACGCAGGGGCCGGCGTGCCCCAGTGGCAAGGAGGGGGGGGTCCCTCTGCAGGGACGGCTTCGTCTTCCCGCTCTCTCCCCACGTGTCGGGCAGCACATGGCATGGGGTCGGAGCGTGCGGGCGGGAGGAGAGCGGCGCGGCTAGCTCCGGAGGTGGCCGAGTCTGGTTCAAATCGTGGATTTTCCGCAGGGAGAGCAGCTTAACTGCGGCTTCCAGGGATTCGGGATTTAGATGTTAAATACTCCGGCAGATTTCTGCCCACTTAGGGCCGAAAATGGAACAAGGGCAACGCGTGGCGGCCGGCGCCGTGGCGTGGGGCCGCGCAGAGCCCGGATGGGACTGTGAGTGGGTGGGGGGTGGGGGGGGAGGCAGTGGGCTGAGCGTGGGGCAGGGGATGTGGGGTACGGGGTAGGGCTTGGCCGGGACTGGGATCCAGTGCAAGCGTGGGGCAGCCAAGGCAGGGCAGGACAGGGCGTGGGGTGCCTCAGCCTCCTCCAAGAGGTGCTGGAAGTCCCTGGGGGGGCAAAGGGAGTTGCACCCACTGCCCCAGCCCTGAATTTGGGGAGAGTCGAGGCTCCAGCTGAGGTCGGCCTCGGGCACCGTCCCCGGTGCTCCCATGCCAGCACCGGCCTCGCCAAGCACGGGAAAAGGGTTCGTCCCCAAGTCACCTCCGAGGCTCCTGGGATGCAGCGGTGCCCACAGGGAGGGTGGGTGCCCCATGGCACCCATCCGGTGGGGCCCACGTGGGTGCTGGGGGCTGGAAGAGCTCTGCAGGTGTGGGTTTGGGGGTCACGCACCCCCCCCAGTGCTGTGGGAGCCCCGGCTTGGCAGCCCTTGGGTCACCCCAGCCCCGGGGCGGGGGAGCTCGGTGAGGGAGGGGCAGGAGGGTCCCGGGGTGGGGGTGCAACCCCCAGCACCCCCTCAGCACATGGTGGGGAAAGGCCTGAGCCGGGTGAGGCCGGGGGAGGAGGGAGCCCCGGTGGGGGCGTGGGGAGGGGTCCCCAGACCCCCCCCCCCCCGGTGCCCACTGCAGAGCCCGGGGTGCAGAGCAGCTTTCGGGGGTGCAGAGCAGCTTTCGGGGGTGCAGAGCCCGGGGTACAGAGCAGCTTTTGGGGGTGCAGAGCAGCTTTCGGGGGTGCAGAGCCCAGGGTGCAGAGCAGCTTTCGGGGGTGCAGAGCAGCTTTTGGGGGTGCAGAGCCCAGGGTGCAGAGCAGCTTTCGGGGGTGCAGAGCCCGGGGTGCAGAGCAGCTTTCGGGGGTGCAGAGCAGCTTTTGGGGGTGCAGAGCAGCTTTCGGGGGTGCAGAGCCCAGGGTGCAGAGCAGCTTTCGGGGGTGCAGAGCAGCTTTTGGGGGTGCAGAGCCCAGGGTGCAGAGCAGCTTTCGGGGGTGCAGAGCCCGGGGTGCAGAGCAGCTTTCGGGGGTGCAGAGCGGCGCGGGGGGGGCTCGGTCCTGCTGGCTGCCCCCGGCCCCGCCCGGCCCTTTGTCTGGCCCCCGACCCCCCCCAGACCCCCATCTCCGGCCCCGCGGGGACTCAGCGCCCCGGGGGGGGCCGGGAGCGGCGGGGCGGGGCGGGGAGGCGGCGGCGGAGGAGGAGGAGGAGGAGGAGGCGGCGGGGGCGGAGGAAGCCGCCGCTCCCCGCGCTCCGCCGAGGCTGGAGCATCCCGGCTCCAGGGGAGCCCCCCGGCCGCCGCCCCCCGGCCCCCGGCCCCGCTTCGCCCCGGGGTCCTGCAGCTGAGGTGAGTGGGGGGCGGGGGCCGCGGGCTGCACAAAGGGCCCCTCCCCCCCCCCCCGGCCCCGACCCCCGCCCGCGGCTGCGGCACCGCCGGGACCGGCCCCTGCCGCGGGGCGAGCCCCTTGCCGCCCCCCTTGCTGCCCCCCATTAACACCCCCCCTCAGTACCCCCCTCAATACCCCCCCGCTGTTGCCCCCCGCTGCTCCATCCCCGCTCTGCCCCCCCCCCCCCGCCTTTTTTGCAGCCGGGGCTCGGTGCCAGTTTCGGGGGGGCTGTGGCCGGGGGGTGCCCGGGGACCCCCATCCCAGGCTCGGCTCTGCGGGTGGCACACCCCCTCTCCACGCCCGCAGCAGCAGCCTCGCCGCCTGTCGCGGGAGTGGCCGCCTGTCGCGACAGCCAAGCCTCCTCCTCACCTGTTGTCGCAGCCCCCGGCTCGGCCGGACCCCCCCGCGCCCCTCCCCGGGTTGCTGGGGGTCCCTGGGGGGAGCAGGGGCCCGGCTCACCCCGCAGTGATGCCCGGGGGGGGTCCCGGTGGGGGCAGCCCCCGGGTACCGGCAGCTTCTCCCCGGTGAGCAGCTGCAGGGGGGCAGCGGGGTGAGCGTGGGGGCTGCCCGGCCCCCCCCGTAGGGCCGAGAGCCGGGGGTGACGCTGCTGCCCCACGGCAGGGCCGAGGCGCAGCCCGGAGGGACCCCAGCGCCTGCCCCAGGACCATGATCCCCCCCAAGGAGAAGGCCCGGGCTCCCAAGGACAGCATGACGCTCCTGCCCTGCTTCTACTTTGTGGAGGTGGGTGTGAGGTCTGGGGGGGGCTGAGCCGGGTGCTCCTTCCCCGTTCCCTGCTCCTGCCCAGGCATGGAGGGGACGGGAGCTTTGCCCCTTCCCGGCGGGGCCACGCCATGCCGGTGCCCATCGTACCGGGCGGCGCGGTGGTCTTGACGCTCTCGCCTCCCCCAGCTGCCCATCGTGGCCTCCTCCATCGTGACGCTCTACTTCCTGGAGCTGACCGACCTCTTCAAGCCGGCCAAGGTGGGCTTCCAGTGCTACGACCGGGCGCTCTCCATGCCCTACGTGGAGACCAACGAGGAGCTGATCCCGCTACTCATGCTGCTCAGCCTGGCCTTCGCCGCGCCCGCCGCCTCGGTGCGTGCCGGGGCTCCGTCCCGCTGCGGGGGGGTGCTGAGGATGGAGCCTGCCCAGCGGCAGAGCCAGGGCTTGGGGTTCTGGTGGCCGCAGCACCAGGGGACCGGCGCGGGGAGCTTTGCAGTGCCCTGCATCTGCAGAGCGGCACCGCCGACAGCCCCGGCCCCCCCGATCCCCACGGGGCGGCACCCCCTGAGCTGCTGGTTCCTCCCCAGATCATGGTCGGGGAGGGCATCGTGTACTGTCTGCAGTCCAGGCTGAAGGGACGCGCCGGTGCCGAGGGCAGCATTAACGCCGGCGGCTGCAACTTCAACTCCTTCCTGCGCCGGACCGTAAGGTTTGTGGGTACGTTGTGCCACAGCCCGGGCAGGAGCCCTGCCCGCCGCGGGGGCTGTTCCGAGGGGTCCGGGGCTGGTGGGGACGCGGGGGCACCCCAGATGCCATAGCAGGAATGCACAGCCCCGCCCAGACCCCAGACATCGCACTGGACCCTTCCCAGCGCCTGCGGGTGCCCTGGGGCTGGGTGGGCCCTGAGTGCCCTGTGTGGGACAGGGGGTGACCCGTGGCTCCTGCCATCCCCAGGCGTCCACGTGTTTGGGCTCTGTGCCACGGCCCTGGTGACGGACGTTATCCAGCTGGCCACCGGCTACCACGCGCCCTTCTTCCTGACCGTCTGCAAGCCCAACTACACGCTGCTGGGCACCCCCTGCGACGCCAACCCCTACATCACCCAGGACATCTGCTCGGGCACGGATAAGCATGCCATCCTCTCCGCCAGGTACGTGCCGGGGGGGGGAGACCCGCGCCGCGATGCCGACCCTCCTGCCCCGTCCCAACTGCACCCCCCCGTCTCCCCCGCAGGAAGACTTTCCCGTCCCAGCACGCGACGCTCTCGGCTTTCGCTGCTGTCTACGTGTCGGTGAGTTCCCGGTGCTGCCCGGCTCTCAGCCCCGCATGTTCCCGGTGCTGCCCGGCTCTCAGCCCCGCGTGTTCCCGGTGCTGCCCGGCTCTCAGCCCCACGTGTGCCGGCTCGAGGGCAGCGTGAGCTCTGTGCCGCCGGGCAGCAGCATCCCTCCTCTCGGCACACGCCCGTGCACAGACGAGCTCTGTCCGACACATGTGTGCTGGGCCGTGGGTGCGTGCACACCCGTGTGCCCAGCTGCTCGCCCGTGCACGCTCAGGCACTTGCAGTTCCCTGTGCACCCCAGAGCTCTCTGCATGGCTGGTGGCGGGGGGGAGGCTGCGGTGCCGCGATGGCAGCGGGTGCCGGTGCCAGAAGCCACAACTAACAGCCTGTCCCTGCCCCGTCGTCGCCGCCGCCAGATGTATTTCAATTCCATCATCTCGGACAGCACCAAACTCCTCAAGCCCATCCTGGTCTTCGCCTTTGCCATCGCCGCCGGCATCTGCGGCCTGACCCAGATCACCCAGTACCGCAGCCACCCTGCCGATGTCTACGTGGGCTTCTTGATCGGCTCCGGCATCGCCGCCTACCTGGTGGGTGCCGGTCCCTGCCCCTGGGGCGGCCGCGGTGGTTCGGGAGGGAGGGATGCTCGGCATGGGCCGCGGTCCCAGGGCCTGGGCTGACGCCGTGCTCCCCCTCCTGCAGGCTTACCACGCTGTCGGCAACTTCCGTGCCCTGACAGAGAGGGTTCCGGCACCGGCACCGGCCAAGGATGCGCTGCGGGCGTTGACACAGCGGGGCCACGACTCCGTCTACCACCAGAACAAGTCGGTGAGCACCGACGAGCTGAACCCGCAGACGCGGCTGGAGGAGGCGGCGCGGCCGGTGCCGCGGGAGAAGAACTCCCTGGGCAGCCTGAAGCGAGCCAGCGTGGACGTGGACCTGCTGGCCCCCCGCAGCCCCATGGGCAAGGAGAACATGGTCACCTTCAGCAACACCCTGCCCCGCGTTAACACCCCCTCCATGGACGACCCCGCGCGACGCCACATGACCATCCACGTCCCCGTGGACGCCTCCCGCTCCAAGCAGCTCATCACCGAGTGGAAGCAGAAGTCGCTGGAAGGCCGGAGCCTGACGCTGGCGGAGGAGGCGGCGCACGGCCGGGGCGCGGGAGACGCCGGCGAGGACGTCCCCCCGTCCCTCTACCCCACGGTGCAAGCGCGCTCGGCCGAGCGGGCGGCCATGGGGCCCCGCGTCCTCATCCAGCCCCGGCCGGGCGCCTCGCAGCTGGTGCACATCCCCGAGGAGAGCCAGGCGGGCGCCGGCATCCCGGCCGGCAGCGGGGCGGCCGTGCGGGCCAAGTGGGTGATGGTGGCAGAGAAGGGGGGAGCGCAGCGGGTGGCCAACCCGCCGCGCCTGATGCAGGTCATCGCCATGTCCAAGCAGCAGAGCATCGTCTCTGTCACCCCCAAGCACTCGGAGACCTCCTCCTCCTCCACCAGCTCTGACTCCTCCCAGTACCGCTCGCCCTCGGAGCGGGACAGCTCCAGCATCATCACCATCGACGCCCACGCCCCCCACCACCCTGTCGTCCACCTCTCCGCCGGCAACGGGCCCTGGGAGTGGAAGTCGGGGCCGAAGGGGCCGGAGGGGCCGGACGCCTACGAGCTGGGCGAGATGGGGAAGGATTTCCGCGGTTTCCGCCCGGCCAAGAGCGCCGGCGTCTCCCCTGGCTCCTCCGTCAGCGACATGGAGCAGGATGAGCCGCGCTACGGCAGCCTGGCCGCCATCCCGGGGGCAGCGGGGGGCGGCGGGGAGCGGGGGGACGTCCCCCCCGAGGGGCTGCTGGGCACGGCCAGCCGGGAGTCCACGCTGCGGAGGAAGCCAGCTGAGAGGGACGGGCAGGCGGACAGCGAGGTGGACCACTACTACAAGAAAATGCAAGCCAGCCGGAGGTTTAAGGACTGAGCCCCCATTGCCTTCCCCATGCCCGGACCCCCGCTCCCCTGCCCCAGCTCGGGGGGGCTCTGTAACGCCGGGGTCCCTCTCTGCTGGGCGGGGGGGCATCAAGGCAGGGCTGTCTTTGGCATTGGGGCGACCGAGCGGCGCGAGGACGTGGCAGAGCACGGTGACGCCGGACCCTGAGCCAGCTGAGATGTGTGCAAGACCCCCCCTGACGTGGGACCCTGCTCCCGCCCGGGCAGCTGGGGGGGCTCGGGGGGGCTCTGCCCACCCAGCCTGCGGGGCTGGGTGGCTCCAAGCACTTTTGACTTTCTTTTTCTCTCTAACACAGGTGCTGACATTTCTGAGGGGTTAATTTATTCTGGCTCTGGAGTTGTACGGGGGGGGGGGGGGAGCAAATGGTGCTGAAGGGCTTTTGGGGGGGGTGGGGGGGGCCTGGATTGAGGAGTCCTAGGGGGGCAGTGGAGGGGGGGCTGCCATGGGGCAATGGGTCCCGGCTCGCTCGGGATTTTGTGGATGCTGGGGCTCCTGCGGGAGCCACGCAGGAGGGGTCATCACAGACCCCCATCCCGTGGCACTGGTCTGTATTTGGGGAGGATGAGGGGGGATGGGAGGGGGTGGTTTGCCCAGGGGGTCTGGGCATGTGGAGGCTGTAAATACTGCACGGGCTGAAGGAGAGGGTGGGCGCTGGGGTGGGGGCGCAGGGTCTGGGGCTGGCATGGGGTGGGGAGCCGGGGCCGAGCTCTGTCCCCAGGAGCAGCAGCCCTGGGCTGAGGACCGAGGTTTTGGGGGGGACGGGGTGGGCCTCCAGCCTCTGAACGCGTCTGTCGGGTAACGGCTGGAACTGCTGTGGTTTGAAAAGCAAATAAACGCGTGGTTGTTTCTGGGATGGGCTCCTTTGCCAGGATTGGGGTGGGGGGGGATGCTGGTCCCACGGGTGGTGGGGGGCAGGATCGGGGCTCACCGGTGTCTGGGGGGGCTGCTGCCGGCAGGTGAGCGCCGGGGTCTGACGGCCAGGACAGCCCCGGTTCTGCCAAGGGCAGCGGTGTGAGCAGGGGGGCCCTGCCCGAGTGCCTGAGCCCGCGCCGTGGCCGAGCAGCCCAACGCTGAGGGAGGGTGTGATGCTGCTAATGCACCATGTACCCCCGCTTCCCAGGGGCGAGGGGGCCAGCTGGGCCCCCACCCCTCCAAAATGGGCTCAAGGTCCTTCTCCCCCTTCCACAGGCCAGGTTAAAGCCCTTCCAGGCTCCCCAACCCATTAACCATCAGGCAAAAAGCAGCAATTCTGTTCCTACAGCTCAATGCCATCGGCTGCCGCGGGACGAGGAGGGGGCTGCGAGCTGTGCCGGGTGCTCCATCGCACCCTGGGGAGCAGGGGAGGGTGCTGCGTGGGCCCAGGGCATCGCTGCCACGTGAAGGCGTCCTGCAAAGCCCCGGGGACGAAGGGGCCCAGCGCACCGAGACACACCCCCCCCCCCCCCCCCGCCGTCCTCCTGCTGCAGCAGGAAAATGCCGCCGCTGCTGCAGGTTCCTGCCGCGTTGCTGTGGGCAACGTGGGATCCAGCACCGCGCTGGGCTCCCGCGTGTCACCGCCAGCAGCGGCACAGCCATGAGGCCGGGTGACCCCCGGCCGGTGCCCCGGCCTCCGGCGAGAGCGGTGCGGCAGCCAGCGGAGCCCCAGAATGGAGGGTGCCAAGCCAAGGGCAGGGAGCAGGCGTGAAGGCGGCAGCAGCGGTGTAGACACTCGGAGACCTCATTTGGCGTCTTCCCGCGCCGCCGCCTCGCCCAGACCCATCTTACGGTGGCGGTGAAACCCCGCGCAACCCGGCCCCGGCGCAGAGAAGCATCTGCTCCCATTTGTCACGGTTTGTAAATCACCCTGGGGAGCGATGGCCGCCCACTGCACGCAGCCTTCCCAGGGAGAACCTCCAGCAGGGATGGGGCGAGCAGGCAGGGCACAAAAAAGCTGCCGCGGCACAAGGGAGCGTGGCAGGATGGCTGCCACGCTGCGCTTGTCCGGCAGGCAGAGCCAGACGGGCCGAGGCAGGGCTGCTCGGAGGGGTTTACAGCAGCTCCAGAGCACCGTGAAGGCTGGGTTTGCTCCACCGCCCGCGGGAGCTGCCGCAGAGCAGGGCCGAGCCCCACGGTGCTGCCGCTGGAGCCATCCCAGCCCAGGGCGCAGCGGCGGGCGCGGCGGCAGGCGCGGCGTCCCCTCAGAACCAGCGCGATGTGACGATGACACCGAACTGCCGCTGCCAATTGGATTAACAGCGGATAGCCCAAAGCCTCCGTCTTGCAAACATATGGATTATCCCGCATAACCCTGACTCGGTGCTGGAAAAGCCACCCAGGGATTAGCGGGAGGACGCCGGCAGCAGCTCGAGGTGCGGGGGGCTGCAGCAGGGGCACGGGTGGGCTGTGCCTGCCTGGTTAAGGGGTTGGTGAGCCGGGGGGGGGGGGTCCAACGCCATCCGGCAGCGGCACGACGGCCCCGGTGCTGCAGGCTGCTGCATCCAACCTTGGCATGAGTGACCCAGGAAGACGAAGCGGAGCTGTTAGCGACGGCCGAGGCCGGCTGGGATGGACACCTTGCTCTGGCAGCCTTTTGGTGGTGGGGGGGTGAGATGCGGGGGCTTACATCCCCCCTAGCCCCACGCCGCCGCTCTCATGGCTCATTGTGGTGAGTGATGGCGTCACACGCCGCTTCACGCTGCCTCTGACCCAGCGGTTTCCATAGCGACTGCCAGCCCCGAACTGCTCCCGCAGTCCCCCCGGGCAGCCCCCCCAGCAGCCGCTGCCGCCTCGCTTGGGGACCCACGGGGTCTAGGAGGGAGCAGGAGCATCCTCCTCATCCTCCTCCTCATCCTCCTCCTCCCCCTGGCCCCCGACCGGGGTCGCAGGCAGGAGGCAACAGGGACAGGGGCCCAAGGGGGCTGCCAGCCCCCACCTCACCACGCCAGCACCCCGCGGGCAGGGGCCAGGGCACAGCTGGGAGCTGCAGCAGGGCTCTGCGTGAGCACCCCGGCCCCGCGGCTTTGAGAGGGGCCGCAGCTCCTACTGAGCCTCCAAGAGCAGGCAGGGATGGGCAGGCGAGAGCTGCGCTACCTGAGCCCCGGGACCTCTGAGGTGTGAAGCGGGAGAAGCCCCCGGCTTTGTGACAATCGAGGGCCCAGTCCTGCGTCCACCCCTGTTACTGCCGACAGGCACCGCTCACCCCCGTCCACCCCCCCGTGCTCTGTTTGCCCCCCCAGCCAGGGGTACCTGCTTCATGACCCCCTCCAGCTGCAGGGAGGAGGTGAGAGAAGTCGCCTCATTCACCAAACCCCGGTTGCTAGTTGCTCCTGGAGCGCCGGGCATAAATACAGCTTCCCTCATAACCTTGTGAAATACCCCCGTCGGATTGCAGGGAAGGCACCAGGGTCAGGATCAGGGATGGAGAGGTGGGATTTGCTTTCCTAAAGCATGGGCTTTAGAGCAAGATGGCTGCTTGACCCCACCCCCACCCCCCCAGCACCTTCATTTGAAAAGCCGCAATTTCGCTTCACTCGGAGAGCTTCAGCATCCAGGCTGCAGCAGCCCCGGGGGAGGGGGCCCCGTCTCCTCCCTCTCCATACGGCACCCATAAGTTCGCAGAGTGCCGCTCCCCTCGCTGCGGCCCTTTGCAAGACGCTTACACGACGGGAACTTGGCAACGGGACGGTTGGCTTTAGCAAACACTGGTTCAGAGCAGCGCGGGCGGGAGCATCGGGGCTCCTCAGCAGGGGCACCCCGGGAGGAGCAGCAGCGTCGGCAGCCAAGTTCACTAAATTCACTTGCCCTGCCTGGAGATGCTGAGGGCGCTGGGAAGGATGGGCCTTTCATAGGGTGCTTTTTCCACAATGAACTCCAGCCTTGCTTGGGGCAGGAGCTTGTGTAGAAGAGCTGTTTGGCCCCAGGCGCTGGTGAGACCACCGTACTCCCCCTGAAAACAACCCAGGTTTCCCTAAGCTGGCATTTTCCCCTTAAAGACAGCTTTAGAGAAGTCCCCTCCACCGTCAGATGCAATGGCCTAATTACACACGCAGGTAGGAGCACACGGGGCCAGGCAGCGTGGGTGGTTTCCCTGCAGCACCCAGACGTGGGCTCTGCCACAGCCCTGCGCCCTCCCGTGGGCACGGGGGCTACAGGAGGGCGCAGAGGGTTGGGAGAACATGCCCATCGCGGACGCAGGGGGTTGGGAGAACGCGCCCATCGCGGACGCAGGGGGTTGGGAGAAGGTGCCCATCCAGGATGCAGGGGGTTGGGAGAACATGCCCATCGCGGACGCAGGGGGTTGGGAGAACGCGCCCATCGCGGACACAGGGGGTTGGGAGAACGCGCCCATCGCGGACACAGGGGGTTGGGAGAACGCGCCCATCGCGGACGCAGGGGGTTGGGAGAAGGTGCCCATCCCGGATGCAGGGGGTTGGGAGAAGGTGCCCATCGCGGACACAGGGGGTTGGGAGAACGCACCCATCCCAGAGGCAGGGCATTGGGAGAACGTGCCCATCGTGGATGCAGAGGGTTTGGAGAAGGTGCCCATGGCGGACACAGAGGGTTTGGAGAACGTGCCCATCCCGGTGCCGTGCTGCCCCAACCCATCCCCTCTGCAAAAGTCACCCAGGCCCGGCCACGCTGGGCCCCACAGGGGTTTGCACTGCGGGAAGGGATGGGACAGCAGAGCCACGGGCAGGGTGCAGGCGGGGATGCAGGCAGGATCCATCCTCCCAGCAGGCAGCTGCCACCGTTTCCATGGCGACCCAGCCCATCACATGCACCCGCCCCACAATCGATATTTGCTTTGCCTGCAGCAAGAGCTGGGAGGCCATAATTACTGCACCAGGCAGCTAATTAGCAATTCATTACTTGTCCAAGAGGGACAGGGATGGGCACAGGGATGCTGCCTCGCTGGGCGGAGGAGGGTGCTGCAGGCCTCGCGCCTTTCACAGCGCACCGGTGTCTGGTTTTCCTGCTACACTGCCCGGCTTTCACTGGAAGGAGAAATAAATGCACAAATAAATGCTACAAAAGCCTGTGGCTTTCCTGCATTTCCATGAATCTACCAGAGCACCAAGAGCAGCCTGGCCCCGGGCAGCAGCAGGCTCCTGGGCAAACCCGGTGGGAGCAGGAGGTGCCGTGGGTGCTGGCGGCGAGTGCTCAGCCGCTCGGGACGCCTTTCTGGAAGATCAGGTTGCAACAACCTTCCTGGCATTAACGACCACCAACCTTATCTAGAAAGAAAAATCAAACAGGGAACAGCGGATGTTGGTTTGAACGGCCAAGCTTTTGACATTGAGGAGTGGGCTACGCACCTTGTAGCCGGAGAATGCGCTGAACCGAAGCAGGAGCAATTAACTTGCTCATTCCTGCGGGGCAGCGATGCATACAGCTCAGCGTTACTTTCACACAAGCATCCAGACAGGCGAGGGAAGAGGCAGCTGTTACAAATCCTATTATGCTTTGAAGGAACAACAGTGATCTCTTTCAGCAGCCGGAGGCTCCGGCAGGACCCCGCTCGGTAACCTCGGAGGCTGAAGCCTGTACCCAGATGCCTGGGAAATAAGCTCGTGTTTAACGCGAATGTGCTCAGCACAAAGGGAATGCGGCCAGAGGACAGAAAACAGCAGAGCCGCAGAAGCAACAGCTCGGTACATTTATTCTTTCCATCCCTGAAAACACAGGGTGCTTCCCACGGGCACCAGCATTCCCAGCTCGTGGCTGCGGGGATGAGCTAGGGCACTGGGGTGCTGCACCCCTCGTTTCTGCTCGAGGGACCCAGCCGGGCACCTTTCTGCTCCCCACAGAGCTGTCCTTTCCCCGTAAGCGCCTGCTCCCGCCGCTTCCCTTCAAAATAAAGCTTTGGGAGTGCCACACCTGCAACCCCAGGTCCACCTCCATATCCGAGCGCGCTCCGAGGTCTACATCCGGGAGGGTTTACTTTTGGAAAGGAGTTTTAACCGAGCTGAGCACACAGGTAAGAAACCAAACCTACGTAACGAAAAGCCCAGCTCCTCGGGGAGCCTGTCAGCACCCAGCTGTGCCCAACATAGCTGGGGGGTTTGCGCGTTCGAGACACCCACAAAAACCGAAAGAATCCTTCGTACTGCTTCTACAGGAGTCAGAACGGGAGCCTCGCCTGCTCCCACTGGATGTGAAACTGCACTCCATCCAGCTAGCCAGAAAGCTTTGACACATCTAAAGCACAAAACTACAGAGAGTATTACGTATTTGACTTGAAAGTGGGGTTATTTCATGGATATTAGCTAGAATATATGGAAAGTTTAGGAACATGGAGTAAAAAAAAAAGTGTTGGAGTGTGACAAAGGCAGAGCATCAGTTAAGGCCCTACAACCTCATACCTCTGAACTTCATTCGGGCACTGAAGGTCACGGCCACCCCAGCCAGGCTCGGCCTTGGCTCCCCAGCCCCCTCTGCACAGAGATGCTAACAGGGACAAACACTCTGCCAGCCCAGAGGTATGTGAAGAGTCAAAGTTATATAAAATGAGGCAGCTGAAATTACATTAGAAGGAAAAATCAGAAGCAAAATAGGCACAATAAAAAGATAGGAAAATCAGAAGCAAAGAATACAGAAGAAATTTATTGAAAGCACAAGTACAGACTGGCCAATAACTGCTTTCTACAATCTGAACAGTAAATAATGGAGCTACAGAAAGGTACAAAGGTTGTTATAAAATAGTTTTAATTTCATTTCTTTTTGCATTACAAACATTCTTTGAAAGAGGCAATGGAATTCTGATGTTGTGTATGCTTACCCGCCCCACCCCACCTTCCACAATACTGAACCTGTAATAGCTGTTATCAAAATATACAATACATCTGTTCACCATAAAAAACCTGGGTTTTGCTGCCCCCTCATGTCTTACAACATGTATAAAAAATTATAAATATGTACACCCTTTTGTTACTCACATTCTTTACATGCAAACACAGGGATCCAAAGGAAAAACCCACAATTGCCTGGGTTCCGGGGTTACCTCAATTTATTTGCTTGCATTTTGCAAAATATATATAGCCTGCGGGTTGGCCAAATCAACGTCAAGGCCACCAGACAGGTTTCCAATAAGCCTCTTCCCAGTGTCGGGTGAGGTTGATTGAATGCATTTAAAGGTTAAACCACAGCTGTTCCACTTGGGTTGCGCATGGATCCTCACAAGGTAGAGTGCTGCCTGCGGCGTACTGAGGAGCACCGGCCGCGCTCCCTGGCTGCAGGAGGAACGGATTTTTTTTCCCCCGCTCGGGAAGGAAGGGAGATGAGCAAGTGAACTGACAACTACCAAGACACCTGAATTTGCCCTCCCGAACGTTTAAGATGCTGGCAAGGAAACACAGCGCTTTCCAGCGAGGCAGGTCACAAGGCTTCATTAACAGGCTTACTCAGATTTAGAGGTAACCGAAACCAGCATCTACTCCTCAGCTGAACATTCTCAGCTCAACCGGGGCAACGCTTTCATCAAAGATGGTTTCACACTCCTCAGCCACAAGCCGAAGACTAAGGCAGACGAGGATTAGCAATCTCATGCCAGCAACCCAAGCTGAACCCCCACTCAGACTTCACACACTTCTCCAGCATAATTCACACCCTCAAAGAGTTCAGGGAGGAACTAAGAAAAGTTAAGACTTTTCCAAACACTCAGTGCTAGGCAAGTCAAGAGCTCCCACACTAAGCAAGGAAATCGTAACTTGCAACACTAAGACAATTAAAAAACAAACTTTGGTCCACAATTTGCAGAAAAACCCTGAAAAAAAGTACAAGATTCTTGTTATTTTGCATCCGAACAGGTTGCAGGTTAGAGGGAAATGTAAGGCAACATCGGATTACACAAAATAGAAGGCAGAATGGCCCGGGAAAGAGTTATAAGCCAGGAAAAAAAAATAATGGTCGTATCATTGGGAAAAAACAATCTGCTGCATTCTACTTTTAATAAATTCCCTTCCTATAACTTAAAAGATCTGGGCTTATAGGTTAAAAAGGTAAAAACTTTAGCCTGGGTCCTTTTACTTAAATTCATAAGCCATTTGTGCTTGTTATCTCAAACACTTTGCTTTAAAAAAATCTGCTTTCCTTAACATGTTTTATTGGTTTCGTTACATTACTCATCCTCAGTCATGACCTCAGCCTGATAACTAAATTCCTGCCCTACAGTTTCAATTAAAAAAAAAAATAAGTACAGTATACAAGGGTAATACCACAAAGGAGTAAATTTAGATTACGTTTATACCATCTTACCATTCTATAAAAAGGTACTTAAACTATTTCTTTTGCATATAAAGAGATTAGAATATTTGGTCAACTGGAAATATTGCTAGGCACAGATGACAGCAACGGCATCAAAAAGTATAATACAAGAATTAAAACAAAAAGCTCAAATGCTGAAGACATGCTATAAGAATGATGGCAGAGCTACATTGGTCTTGTTAATCTCAAATTAGGGGCACGAAGGTGACTCACATGAACACCTTTCTAAATGTGGGATATCCAATAATTCTTCAAATCCTAGCCAAGTATTTAGATATATATATACACACACACAATTTTGACAAACTCTTAATGATTCGTCTTCACAAGTGTCCAACAGTGGTTAATTCTGTATCTTGATCAATGCTCTTGTGAAGGGCAGAGCCTGTTGACTTGCTATTGACAATGGAATGTAATTTGGTCTTGGGAATGCTTCCCCACCCAGACCTTTCTGCTTAGTCTGAATGTTACGGACAAAGGATCTTAAATAACTCCCACTTGAAGGTTTGCAGATGGCGATAAACCACAAGCAGATTGGAAAGTGGCATGAAGACACATGATACTATGCAGGTTGAGACATTTCACGGACAGTGGGATACAACTGCCTGAAGAGTCAAAGCCCAATATTTTCTTTATCCACTTTGCCAGCTTCACTTGTCCTTCACTACAACGAGCCGATCCAGTAAGCCAGAGCTCACTCGTTCCCCTCAACTCTCCCAATCCACTCCCTACAGTTCAGATGTTTTCCCCAAAGAAGTAAAAGATTTAAGGCACAGGAAAGCAGATGCACAGTTAAGGTAGGATCAATGCAACTTATTTTTGTGCTGGGTGAGTTGGGAGCTCCTATACACCATGCATTTTGCAAAATCCTGACTCAAAGGCGCTAAAGTGAATTTACACAGTGGTTTTAGGTCTTTCAAGGCATGGATGGGTAAAGAAAATAAAAAAGGCATCAATGTGAAACCTGATAAACTTGTTAGGATCTGCTTTTTGGGGGAGAAGGAGCAGGAGGGGAATTTCCCAGAGCAGGTTCCAAAGTGTAAACTTTAACTTGTGATTTTTTATTTGAACAGTCAAGATTGTTACCCATCACCGCAAGGTTAGCAATATGAATTAGATTTAATTTTTTTTTTTTAAAAACCGGTAAACTGATTTCTCTTTAAAAAAATAAAATCTCTGGTCTTTTAAGGTCACTTCAGCTGCATTTTTAAAGTGGCTTTTTTTCTGGAATGATGGAAGTTGAAACCCTAGTGTTCATCCTTTTAAGGTCAAGGCTGAACCCAAGAGGTTTTAAGTCAAGTCCATTTTGTCTCACACCTTCCAAAGCTTTAAATGGTGGACTTCGAGAAGGACACGCGCAGGTGATGATTCTCACCCAGGTCATGATTATGGAGGTCAATGAGAGACTGAATGGCTTCTTCCACAGAGCCCATCTGGATCAGAGCCATTTTACGGTCCTTCCTGACAAGACAGAAGTTTAAGTCACAATCAGTACGACCATATGCAGAGGTTGCCTAACTCGATGCAAGTCTTCTTACCTAGCACTCAAGGCCAGCAAAAAATTAACTACCCAGGTAACTGCAATATACTTTCTTTTTATATGGAAGAGTATACCTATTGATAAACACTCATATCCAAACTTCTCACTCAGCTACCTTAGTTTTCTTCATCAACTCATACTCACCACGCACTCAATCCAGGGTTACTCTGGAATTCTTTATTCCAGAGTCAAATACTCCACTAGTGATTATTCTGCTCACCTCTGACTTAGCCTGAGTTGGAATTCGATCAGAACTAAGTGCTTCTACCCTTCTCATACCAAAAAGCCCAGCGTAAGGACAGGACGTTAAGAGAAAACACTTACTGGAAGAATTTGAATCCTTTGACCATCCCACCATTGCTTGAAAATAACATCTTAAGGTCTTCTTCAGTTATTGAAGGTCTGAAACAAATAGTTTTTCCAGTCAAATGTATGTTGACAGACTAAATTAATCTCTAAAACCCAATCCTCAGAGCCTTTTCTAAATTCTCTACCAGTAGCTTCTTGGACTGGAAAGGCTATAAAGGAACAACAGGAAGATGGGCAAGCTTTCCTCCTGCTAGCAGCAAAAACCTGACCGTATTGACTCTCTCACCAAATTTGCAAACATTTTTATACTCAGCCATATAGGAACTCTCCATGTGGATACTTACGGAATATTGGACAGATGAAGAGTGGCAGAAGGGGGAAAGATGTTTTGGAAATTTTTGGAGCCTGGTTTCTTGAAACGATGTAGAGGAGAATTTCCGTAGTCCTTAGTCAGACCTTGGTCTTCCTGTCCCTCGCGGGGAAGTTGTACTGTCTGATGCTTGGACAACGTTATACGAATTGGCTTCCCGTGAAGCTTCTGACCATTTAAATGGCTCATGGCTGCAACAGTTAAAGACAGCACTGACTACAATGGTATTTCACAGTTTTGTTCAGACATTTTTGTTCAGGTTTGTTCAAGTCAAAGCTAGAATTTCACTCTAGTTCTTCCCTATGCAGATACCACATCCTCCAGGAACTGCATGACAGGCATTGTTACTCTGCCTTATTATACTGTTTGTTCTATTCTCCCTCTAGATTATCTTGGACAAACAAACCATACCTTTTCCAGAGCTGCCCCAAATCCATACTACATACACAGGCAAGCAATTAAGTACATGAACACATTCAGGTTTTGGGCCTTTTTTTTGGAAGAGAAGAAAGTACTGATATTACAGCTTTAATTACCCATTAGGTCTCTTAATGCTAAGAGTCTGATACTTTTAAGCTTGCTTACCAAGCTGGGCCTGGTTTCCATCAGCCATCTGAACTAGGGCATTCTCTTTCTTATTAAATAAAATCTTCACCCTCTGCACATCACCATAGACTCCTTCAAAAAGTGAGGAAACAAGAACAGTCTTAGGTAGGGGAAAAAAAAATGAAGTCTCATTCAACTTAATATTAGCTAATCAATCCAACAGCAAAAACATTCATTCACAACCAGAACTGATCTCATTCCAACCATGGTTACTTATTCTGCTCTGATTAAGGAAAATTCTTATATAGCAGAATAATAATGGAACAATACATTAAAGAAAAGATACTGGGTTTCAGCAAAAAGCAAAAATCTTACTGCCAGAAGACTGGACAATTTAGCATGCTATCACAATTTAAAACTCTTAAAAGGCATGCAAAGCAATAAAACCATGCATAACTGAACATAAAATAAAGGCAAACTAAATTAAATAGCAAACTAAGTAAACAATGTAAAAATGAAATTATTGCATTCAAAAATTGGCAAACTGCAAACTGTACATTTTTGAAGTATCAAAAAAAGTAATCTCAAATAAATGAAAAACAAGGTAATAAAAAGTGTGAATAATAACATACCGAAAAGAATAAAGAGGCATTGGGGTGTAACTCTCTTTAGAGAACAGCAGAGCAAGGCAGCGGAGGGACAGGGAAGAGGTAAGGAATCGAAGGGGAGAGCGAGGTTGCACAAATCGTCCACAACGAGGAAGGGCAGAGTCCCCGCAGGAAATGGCGAAATTGGTTGATGGATGATGAAGTTTTCAAGATGGTTAATATTGAAGGGCAGGTTGGTTTCCGAAGAGCAGGGTTTTTTTTTTTTTTTTTTGGAAGGGGAATGTTTTTATTTTTTGTTTCAAGCAACAACAGGAAGCAGAAGTACCGTGCAGTCAGTTGGCAAAGAAATTCCGGATCAGGGGAAGAAAAAAAATTCAGGGATGGGGAGAAAAGAAAAAAGTAGCAAAAAACACAGGTCAGTAAATACATAAGGAAATATGTAGTGTTCCATCAGTCAGATTTATAGAATTCTACATACAATAACTTGTTTACAGAAACAGTTAATAGGTTTTACCTAGTGGAACACAATGATAAAGAAAAGGCATTTTTACTTAAGATATACAAAGAAGTAAGAGACAGTATCAAAACAGAGTGACTTCTACAGGCTTTAATACTGAACTAAATTGCAATGCTATTCCCTAAAATTTGACTAAAAATATTTTCTCCAATTATAAGAATTTCTAAGAAATGACTTCATGGATCAAGTCAAAAAACACAGCTGTATTTGCTGCTTTAGGACCAGTGACTACAGGAAGCAATCCATATTGCAATACTTGGCTGTAACAAAACAGGGCAAGTCCAATTTAGATACCAACCACTGCCTTTAAAGCGAAATATTATCCGGATGAGCAGCTGTACTGCTACAAAAAACCTCAAAGGTCTGCTAGAAGTGCTTGCTCTAAAGGAACGGGTACCTCATGTGCAGAAGTAGTCTATTCCCTTCCATCTCCGTGGCTTGACCTCACCATGCAGAAACCCAAAAATGCTGTTACTCAGCCAGGAAGGCAGGAAAAGCATCTCTGCTCCCAGTGACAACACTAACTTTGCACGCAGACAAGAGTCTGCATTCAAAGTAAAAGTCAATGCAAGCTGAGACACACAGACTTCTTCCACTCATCATGGAAAGGAAAAAATAGAGTCATTTCAGTTTCCATGATTCCCATTCAGAATAAACCTTATGCATTATCGCAGAGTAGTCACTCCAGAGAAATACTGTCTCTTAACTAACTGGTTGTGGCACAGGTAAGTTTCTACAACACTGATTATACAGGCAATGGAAAAAGTTTCAGGTCTGTTAGTTCACAGCTTCAGTACAAGTATCAAAGTCTCTCTAGCCCAAAGATAAGCTGGATGGATAGTGAAGAGCTCAAAAAAAAAATACAAGGCATGAAATAACTGCTTGGTCCTACTTAAACAAGAACTGTGCACACTGTTCAGACACTGCCCAGAGCTGTGAACACATGCAAATTAAAGAGGTACAGCACAGTCCTCTGTCCCGTCACTGCCATCCAGACAATGCAAAACCATCCCAAACACACGCTTGGCAGTATCACACTGGTCAAGAATAACGATGCCAGCGCTTAACGTTTAAGACTTTTGTTTGAACAGCAAGTCATTGGGACCAAGCTAGAGGTGACAGTTCCTGGAATGGCAGGAGTTCCTAGGTAGAAAGAGCAACTCGTCCAAACCAAAGCTGTACCAGTCCCTGCCATTATTTCATGCCCTGGAGAAAACAGTAATGACAGATAAAAAGAATAGTCTGAAATACTGATTCAATTGGTTCATCTCATCAAGAGTTAAATATTTTGACCATTCATCACATCCAGGCTTCCCCTTTGATGCAAAAGAGGTTTTGCGGTTACTCTGACATCACTGGTAAGTTTTATAGCTTTGCAAAGTAGTATTAACTTGTGTGCACAGTCTCACCAGTTAAAGTGTTTTTCAGCAGAGACTCATGCTCTACTGCACACACTAGAAGATTCTACACTTTCAATCCAACAAAGAGCCAAAAGCTGACTGAAAAAAAAATCCAAGATACCCATATCAAATTCTCTCATGATGCTGTCTTTCATTAAAGAACATTCTTGTTCAAATATTACTTGCTTTATTTTTAAAGAAACCCAAATAGTTCAATTCACTACTAAGTTAAGTGGAATTGAAAATGTAAACTGCGAGCTGTTAAGGGGTTTAGCTAAGGAAAAACTTCCAGGAATTTTGGAAAGGGAAAAATGTGCAAGCACATGGCAGAGGAAATACTGCACAGGTACAAGTCAAGCTGGCAGGGGTCCAGACACTACACAGAAAGAGCAAAGGTCAGAATGAACTCTCTCTGTAGTTCTGAATTAATATATTAAAAACCAGAACATGCTAAGGAAAAGAATGGACACGACTATTCTGTGACCCAAATGACACTATTCCATGGGAATGGCAGGGAGACTCCAAATAAAAGAGGGAGCAAGGGACAGGCATTGTAGTCTTTATGGGACAAGAGCAGGCAGGCAGCATCCTTGGCTTTGAACCAAAGAAGAGCAAGATTTTAATTTGAGATATGGACTTTCTCATTTCCCTTCAGCAACTAGAGTACTGATCTGCTTTGAATTTTAGAGCCAGCAGAGCACATCATCTGCTTTTCTAGTTTTGCCGTTTCCTTTAGGATACAGTAGGATTTCACTTTCAATGAGTTTCAGCACAATCTGTGTTCAGAAAGTGAAAGCAGATGTAACAGGAAGGAGAAAAAAAATAAAGTTAGGACTCCACTAACCTCAGGATTCAGATTGCTAACCAGCAGAACAGAGTTCCCTGCCCCAGCGAGGCCGGGAATGGCAATCCGTCCTGCTGCAGCCGCTGCAGCTGCTGCTGATGGGATAGCCAAAGGAGCTAGTGCTCCATGAACATTTGGAACTGGCAGCCCTGGAAATTAAAGAATATTAACCAGTAAAGAAATTAACAGCACGTACTCTAGTGTATTTGCCGCACCAGAAGGGAGAACAGCACGCCTTCCGTAACATGCAAGTAACCATTCGAAACAGTGACCGTATACTCTAAGAGCAACAGGAGCCTCCAATTCTGGTGCTGCAGGAAATGTTTCAATTTCTTATAGTATTTGCTCTTGCAGTGCCTGGTGCTTAACAGGTGCCTCTCAGCACTAGCTTGGTGACTACAATATTTTGCATGTTTCACAAGAAGCGGAATCAGCACAAAGCCTCAGCTCTGTTGGTGCAGGAAAGGTATCACAAACAGTGCATCTGTAAGGGTCTTTCCAACCAATGCATGCCCAAAATGCTTTGTTCTTTAACCATGCATATAACACTCAGATATTGTACACTACCATCAGCTAACCTCTTCTTGAACGGAAAAACATTTAAGTTTTATTTATAGGCATTTCTAGGTTGCTCACAGTAACATCTGGCACTTCACTGTATTAGCCCTCCAAAGCTAAGAGCTTTAGAGTTCAAGAAGCAATTGCTAGTAATCGATTAAATGAAATTACTCCTCAAAGTGGCACTGCATTTCCCCAACAGGACAGGCTGTTAACAAAACGGTAATGGTGGAACAGTTTGATCTGTGCCTGTTTGTCATAAGCAAGGAAATGCCATCAAAGAAAGTCAACATAGCTTGGTACGCTATGAAAAACAAAGCAAAAATTGTTTAGTCTAGCACTCCAATGAGTGTGTTTAGCACCCAAAACCTAAGACTTTAATCTTGGACACTGGGCTACTTCTGTAAGTAGCAATAATTTGTTACCCGCAATATGAGCTGTGTCACAGTGCAACTGCAATGTATCTATTTAGGTTCACATTTTGACCCTAGCTGTTTAAATAGTAGCTTTACTCAAAATATTTAGGGAAAAATGGACAAAGAATCCTTGCTTTTGACCACATTTACAGCTGTCAAACCGAGTTCCCAACCTCTGCAACCACATGAGGAAATGCAAAATACAAAAAAATTTTATCTCCTCCCCCATCTCCCACAATTATTTTTGATACCTCCTTTACTGTCTCTCCCATCCTGCTACTCCTATTTGCCTCGTCACTGGGATATTGCCCAGAGGTGCCACAGCTGCACACTTGCACCCCTAGTTGAGATTATGTACTGAAACACCACTCCCTTCTGTGCCTGAATGCCCACATTTAGAATTTACATGACTAACCCCAACAAAAAGAATCACTACTTAGCTTTAAAATATCAAGATGCTTCAGCAACAGAAAATCTATATAAAATTTCAACTTACGAAATACAGTACCTGCAGCCTGAGGAATTGCAAAGGTAGGAGGAAAGCCAGCTCCCGCATATGGAGAAGCAGAAATTATTCCTGGGGCACCTGGGAAAGATATACGCATTATATTAAGACACCCAATAGCAAGAAGAGTCTAGACTTAGCTGGGATGTCTTGACATGTCCTTCAACATAAGAATTTACTTGAAAGCTAAAACCTAAAACATAAACAGTAATTCAAAAATGCCTCTAATGTAACACTGAGCTTCAAGAAATTAAAAGACTATTCCTCCTCTAACTCTGCTGTTCTGAAACAGCTATTAGAATATAGCTGTTGTCCAGAATACGAGCTAGTAGCTCCTGTGGCTGTTTAACCACAACATAGTTTTTAAAGTATAGGTTACAACACCCCAAATTATCCCCGAGTCCATACTGTAGGCAAAACAGCAGATGGCACTAGAAGCGCAGACAGCTGGGAAGCCTTCACCAGTCCGCACCCAAATGGAGAAGAGCTTTCAAAGCACAGCATCCACCCACTTCCATATGCTCCTACTAGGATTTTGCACTAGTCCGATTCCCAAACTTTCCTCATTAGTCATATTTTGTATTCCAAATTTTTGCATTCCAAAATTTTGTATGACCAAATACACTAGGACAACATCCCCTTCCCCAACTGACACACTTATCAGTTACATTTGTCCTCCTCCCACTTCAAGAATTCTCACCAAAAGCAGCTGCCATGGTCTGATCCAGAGAGGGCTGGTTATCCCCAGAAGGTAGGTCTGGTCGTGTATAGTCTCTGCTCTTATCGTTATTGTATTTTACATTGAGACTTGTGAGCTTTGAGAAATCTATGCGCAGCGTGCAACAGGCATTGTAGATATTCTGTCCATCTAAAGACTGCAAGGAAACAAACCATTCTTCATCCAAGATGCATTCATGCTAAGATCACAGCAACAAATCTCTGAAGAGAGAAGGTGTTACATCATCCCAGGTAGCAGTGCGTACCTTCTGATGGAGCAGGCATCTTGCTTTGTGTGGGGAAAGCACGGCTTCATCTTATCTCCTTCAGTATTCACCCAAGCTAGCCGTACTGCTCTTGGTGGGGAAATTCCCTCCCACTCCCATGTGGGACCTGTCATTAGGGCAACGCTCACATAAACCTAATACAACCGCCAAATACTCCAAAATGCTAGTTTCTAACATTGATCCTAGATTAATAAAAGCAAGCCTAAAAGTTAAAATAATCCAGGTGTTTAGCACTGCAAGCATACTACTCACCAGTTTGGCATGCTGAGCGCTCATTGGATCAGCATATTGTAACAGGGCCTGAAATTGGTTGTTCTTCGTGAATGTAATTATTTTCAAGACTGTACCAAATTTGGAAAAAATCTGCAAGATAATATTTGCATATCTTGTTATCTCATTTCCACTAAGTTAATTTCATATCGATCTGCATTAGTAGAAGCAGAAACAACAAAAGCCATCCTTTCACCTTGTTAGCTTTCCAACTGAAAAAATTAAGGTTTTCAACTCCACCATTGGGCATTGTTTAACTTGCATCATGGCATCAGAGCAGAAAAACATCAGGGTGACTGAACTGCCCCCTTAATAACGTTTTTGTTTGTTATGAGTTCTTACACAAGAAGATTCACATACACCTTCACAAGCTGGAACTTTTCCAAGAATTTCAGGGATTCTTAAATGCAGTCAAGCCTGCATTTTAAACATGAAGATTAAATTAAGCAACCACAGCAGACAGCAGGAACTTTCCAAATAGGCTACTGCCTAAATAACTCATGGACACTGTATTTATTTCCCCCTACCCTCACACAGGGCATGTAGCAGCTACTTCTGCTAAACCCTAAACAGAACTTGAAGAGCTGTCTTGAAAACATAAATATTTGTCCCTTGCACTATACCAGACTAATCCAATGAAAATGGACCAGCAATCAAATCTCTGGAAATTAAAGTCTGGCCAGATTGGAACCAAAAATAGAAGAATCTTGTGTAGGTGTCAGGGTCTCCAGAAAATAGAAATTTGACAGTTATGTTCAGAACTTGAATTATACAGATAAAAAGCACATGCTGTTAGAACACAGACATTGCAAATACAGTAATTCACTATTTGTGGCTACCCCTTCCTCCAGGGCAATCTTCAAGAAGTTGTGGCAACGTGTTTTACCTGATGCAGAACATCTAGAGTGACAGGATAGAAGAGATTCTCAACAATGATCCTCAGGACAGGGCTCTGGCCAGCCATCGCCATTCCTGCATCTACTGCTGCAGCAGAGGCTGACAGCGCTAGGTTTCCAGACTGAACAGAATTCACTGCTTGCAGAGCTGCTTGGGCACGCTGCAGAACCAAACATGCTGTTAGACCAACACTTTTCTGCTTGCAAAAATACACATTCAGCTTTTCTTGAGCTTCCTACCTGCAAACTTCTAGCAGAACTTAACAGTTAGCAGAACAACAGAAAGCAATTTACTGTTCCTAAGGCTGGGGACACAATGACTTTAGAACATTTTAAACATGGACAATACAGACCACCTCAATCAGTAAGAGCAATGCAAAAAATACAAACTAAATAAAATACAAAGTATTTATGCTAGCTACTGCTAGAATCTTGCTCAGCATCTACTGCTGCAACAAAATTATTCCACTGTTCAGAAAACTAGGCTCTTCTGGGGTGAAACACCATCTCCAGAATACTACAGAAGCTGACAAGGCTAGAAGATTAATGTACATCTGCTTTAGGGATCCAGGAGTGAAAACTGACTTGGAGTTTTCCTGTGGAGTCCCCCTCACACACATAACATTATCATGTGCTCACTGTTGGGCACTGGATTCTGGCTTTGTCAGATGCACCAAATAGTATAGTAGCATTTCATCTGCACAGCATTAGATGCTCTGATCCTGGTGAAAGTCAGCCTGAAAAGTGAGAGGAGGCAAACTGGATGTACTCAGCAGCCATCCCTGATAAGGAGACACAACTAACTTGAACTTCTTTCCAGTGTTCCTGTTCTGAAAGATTGCCAAGAGCAGTTGAGCCAAAAAAAGGGAACTTTTTGCCCTATGCAGAGCGTATCTTGCACAGAAACTCTAGACAGCCCAAAGCCTTAAGAACTGCTGCGTTCAAGGGCTGCCTGCCTCAGAGCTAGCGCTTACCAGCAACAGACTGTACTCTCCTGCAGCCACAAGTCTTTCCCCCATCAGAGCTTCATTTTATATACATCTTTCAAATATTAAAAACAAATGTCCTAAAGCACTAGCATTAATCAAGTCTTCAGATAGAAACAGTAACTGAATACCTACCTAAAGAATGCTAAACACCACTTCTCATGATCTCATTTTCACTATGCATTTTCCTCCCCTGACATTAAGGCAGTTTTAGCAGCTCATTTAATAGTCTGCTGAGACTTTGCATAAAAGCTATTATAGGAATCCTTAATTCCGTAAGCTAGAAGCTAGTGTGCTCTGTTTAGCACTTCGCTACTTAGACTAAATCTCAAAACCCTCCTAGGCCTACACCAGCAGCACAAATCAAAACAGCAGCAGAGAACCATCTCTCCCTCCCACCAGCACGACAATGTAAAGAACAAAAACTAACTGCTTGGTTTGGAGAGTTGTCTGTCTTAAGCTCCTTGTGGTTGGAGAACTGAATATAGATGGGCTGGCTTCGAAGGACTGGAGTGACTGTGGTGTAGTAGTTTACCATGGTGTTGGCTGCCTCCTCCGTGTTCATCTCTATGAAAGCCTGCGCAGAAGTCAAATCCAACATTGAAATATTATCAAAGCGGCTCACACTAGGAGACAGCATTAACACTCAACAACAGTATTACACGATTGATAACCTTAGGAGGAACTTCCAGTTGAATTGTAACTGTATTTGATTTTCACAACTGCATTTACATGCAAGTTTTCGTACACAGAACTGTTTAAGAACCGACTGTACGTAGAGCAAGTGAGGATCTTCACTGTCCAGACTGACTTAACGTATCTAATGTTTCAGTCTCATCCTAAGATCTCCATGCAACGTCTATTTAGGAAACTGGCAGTGACAGAAGCATCCGCAAGAATGCGGCAACAATCCAGACTCTCAACTCTTGTCTTATTAAGCAACTTTCCATACTTCTCTACAGAGCAGTAAGCCCACTCACTGTTTGGTACCTTTATGGTCTTCTCTACTTCCAAACAAAAACATAAGGGATTGTAGCAAGTCATTACATTAAGTCCTTACATATAATCGCACCATGCAATATATCAGAGGCACATTTTCATAATTCAGATTAAAGACATAGTATTTTAAGCGACGATTAAAGTTGGCTTGCTTTTTTACTCCTTAATTTGTAAGACAATTTTAGTTACCAAATTAGTGCACACCTTCTGCATTACCCAAGAGCATTTTAGCTTTACCCAGCTCATCTATAGTATCTGTAAAGGTGTCCTTAACATGCAAAGTTACACTGGTGGTTACTCAACTGTCAAGCTGGCTTGAGTGAAAAAGGCCAACTGATGTCACTGCTGTCCAAATAATTTACCTGGTCTGTAATTTAAAAACCAGACATAATGCTAATTATAAGTGACAACCTATAATTATGGACTTAGCTCCTTGCACAGTCTGAAAATAGTATTTTCTACAGCTCATGGGATAATCATGGATAAGTAAAATAGCATGCAGAAGTTATTGACTCCTAATACATGACAGTTTTGTTTCAACAACTTGGATCTGGTTTACTGATGACAAACTCATCAAGTCTTTGACATAATCCCTGCCTTCAATTATACAGACAATACCTGGTTTTTTCCTTTCAACATTAGAAGATTGGTGACCTTGCCAAAAGGTACGCCCAAAGAAATGACCTCTGCCTCCGTGACATCACTGGGGAGTTTACGGACATGGATTACTCGGGATGGGACCCCAGCACTTCTACTATCACCTTTGAATTTTTTGCTGTCGTTTCCATTAGCTGTAAAAAGAAAGAGTTACTGCTTATTAGAGTGGGTTTGAAAGAATATGCACACACTTACCACTTTTGACATACGGTTTGTGCTCCCCATCCAGTTATTACTCTATTACAGAGAAATTCCATAGTCTAATTTAATTAGAGTCTGAAGACACATGGTTTTTCTCATTTGTTTTTTCCAAGTCACATGATGCAAGTGACATAGCTGAATGCCACTGCAATGGAATCAACTCTCCAGTGGCCATTTTACAGCTTGTTTACAGTACACACCCACCCACATTTCTACTTTGCATAGGTCTGAGCCACTAATTCTAGATTGCTACTTTATTCCTTTTCACTTTGACTGGGGCATTCTTCACAATGAAGCAGTTCGAAGGGGACATCTTATATTAAAACAAGTATGAACCAAAACGTAACTTTAGGTCAGCTGGATTATACATATGGTAAAGACTGTCAGCAGCACACCACCAAAGACAGGAGCTGATGCAGCGTGGCAGGGAGGCCGCAGGCAGGACATGACAGGACTCAAAAGACAATGGTAGTTCCAAGAAAGACAACTCAAGGCACTGACAAGCACAAAGGGCAAAATTCTGGACTGAGCACCAAGGATACTGTCCCGAGTGAGACCACTAACCTCTAGATGGTGTAAGACTCCCAAATAGCAGCAAACTACTACGTACAGCCAAAATAATCCTACATGAAATTCAACTGTGCTTTAAGTATAACAGTTTACAGCAAAACCTGCATGTTCTAATTCTGTAAAATCATTTTAGCGGTTGTCCTGCAACGAGTTTATTCAATCTGCTAATCTTAAGTGTACAGGACAGAAGTTGTTATTATTCAGCACTGTCCTACAAAAGGCCTAGTAAGTACTAAAAATTAAGATATTTTAAAATTAAGTGGAGGGAAAAAAACAGACCTCCTCATAGTATTTGCTATACTAATCAATTGCTATCCTTTTTTATAGGCAACATTACCTGCAGAAGAAGAGTTGCTGCTCATGATAAAGGGTCCGTTAGTAACACAAGTAGAGAAAAGCTCGTCAGATCCCCGCTGGAAAAGAAAAGACGAAAGGTAAACTGACAGCATTTTTACTAAATTCTATTCAGGTACTCCTAAAGCAGAACAACTGAGATTAAGGTGTAGAGAAGCTGAACAGAAGCATAAGTGAAAATATACTGAGTGGGCAGTGAACCTCACCTCCATCATAAATTAAATATAAGTAAGATCCAATTTAGTAATTGAGTAGCACTATCCAATATCTCTTTTCAGCTATGCATTAGGAACCTTAGGGGCTGAAGCATTGCTGAATTGTCTGAAGCCACCAAATGCAGCATTGTGCACTGATATTCACATTCTCCTATTGTATCTAACAAAACAGATTTCTGACTACTCATATCAGACAGGATTTTCTATCTTTTAGGTTAAGCTAGAACACCACTGTAGTTGATCAGTAATAGCAAAACAGATAGGCCTCATGGCATTCATCAAGAGGACAGATTATTGTACTGTGAGTTACCAGGAGTAAAGAAGTCTTAAGCAAAAGACAAGCTATCAGGAGCTGGCCAAAACTGTTGGTGTATGACATGGCAATTATGAACCAAAGATGTGTATTTTCCAGTTACAAGCAGAAGATGCAACTTGGAGAAACTGAGACCCAAGAGAAATGGATCTCTTCCCCTCCCTACCCCAAAAAACAGCAGCTCACTGGAAGTAAAGCTACTCTTCAAATTTTACAGCAGAAGTAGGTCCACATATAATAATTTGAATTCTAGTGCAAAAGAGTCTGATCACTGGTTTATTGTTTTCTAGCCACAATCCCCAGAAGAGCAGCAACAAATTCTAGGACAACAGTACCATTAAGGCTCAGTAAGTGCATTTAAGTCAAAAGACAGAGCAGCATTCTGAAGCAGAGAAACCCAAGTACCACTGGTACAAAATCTTTGTAATCCCATCCTCTATCGCCTTTCACACTAGGACTTGTTCTACGTTAAAGTTAACATGGCTACTTCAAAACAAAAAGCTGTGAGTAGCACAGCATATCCCAACATCTTGATTCTTTGATTTTTCTTACTGCAGCACTGTGCATTTCAACTCTACGGAGAAAGAAAACAGTTGACAAAAAATTTTAAAACGAGCTGTTCCTACTAGAATCAGACTACCCAAACAAACCGGTATTGCAGAATTACAGAAATGCATTTATTCTAGGCTTTTTAATAGCTGTAGGTATAATTCCATCTGTTTGCACAAAGTTAGTGAATTGCAGGAGCCTGGCACTTCTCCTCCATTCCCTGCAAATAAAGCTAAACAGATCTGTGGAATAGATTACTGTATGCAATGTATGTGTTTCAATTCATTGCAGCATTCCCTGTAAAGTCACCCAAATCACCTCAACTGACCAAGACTAGTCTAACCCAAGTAGGAGGCATGAAAAAGACTACTAAGACAAAAGCAAACAAGGCTACAAATTACTTCTTAGCACAATCTATACTTATATACATAACACAGCTTAAAATCAGTCTGGCTTAATTTCAAACAAGTTACACAGAAGACTTCAAATCCCATTGTGAGCAAACATGGTAATATAAATCTAACACATGAAAGCATTTTCTCATAATTTTCTACATTACTCTTACACAGAAATGCCACGCTAAAAGGCTTTCATCAACAGAAAAAAAGAACATAGCTCTTCCCTGCCTTGGCCAACTCCCACCCATCTCAATGGAAACATACCCTGCTTCACACTGCGGCCACCAGAAACTCTCATCTTCCACCATGCCCTATATCTGGTGGCACCTGCAGTAACAGTATCTGCGCGACAACAAAAGCTCTCTGCTCAACTTCCCCAGCAAACAGGTTGGAAAAGTAGGTCACACCAGAAGCCCCAGAACACCGAATTACAGACACAGGTTTTGGTTTGGTGGGTTTTTTTTTTTCCTTTTCCCCTCAAATCTTGAATTTCTTGTTTGACTACTCACTGCTAGCTCTTCAAAGACAGGCTCAAGGACTTTGATGTCCTGAATACGAGAAATTAGGCCAGGTTCCAAAACCACGGTTCATGTGCTGCTGCTGGTCACCCGCAAGCGCTGACCAGGTTCCACAAAGGCTACGGGCACCCAGCAAGGCTGTCTCCTTCTAACAGGGTGTAGTAATTAGGAATAGGCCTTTTAACAGCTGTTCTAATTAGCACTTGGATTCCTGAGTACAGCAAGAGGCAAGCTAGTCTGGGAGGCTATTAAGACTGTGATCCCATCCTTTTGATGACTCAAATTAATGCACAATTCCAAGGCTACAATAATCCACCAGTTTACTGTAAGAACGCTCTTGTGCCTGAACCACTGCAAACACTACAGGTACAGCTTTACTTTCTGTGGCCTGGGATACAACTGGCAGCTCTTTACAAGAGCCACCCACCAGCAAACAAAAGCCCTACCAATGCAGACAAGTGTTTATGGGCCTCATGAAACCCCTCGCATCAGGCCCTAATGGGCCCTGAACTTGTAAAAAATGTTCTTAAATAACAACTTGTAAATTTCTGAACATACAGAACTCCAGCACCCCCAGTATGAATCAATGCATCTGTGCAAGCACACTTGGGCAGCCCTTGCAATCCATCACGGAAACACCAGGAGAACAAGTCACATATTTGGCTCTCATGGAGGCAACACTAGGAAACTATAAACTGGAAAAACAAACATTTATACTATTATGGAAAGAATTTAAATTTCCTGAATTTAACTTTCCTAATGGCTTGTTTAAAATAAACATTTTCTCACATATTTGAAAATTTACTTGCAGGGCACTTTGACAAGGAATGCTCACTGCTGCTGCTTTCCACATGTCGGTGTTTCTTTAATGAACACGCAATTTCAGATCCACTCCCCTCTTATCTTGGAGACGGTCTACGCTGCCCGCTGTGACCAGAGCCAGGAGGCAGAGGGGGATGATTGTTCAACATCAAAAGAAGCAGCAGTCAATTTGTAAGCTTCCCAGCTGGAAGTACATGCAAACGAAGAGGGAAGACTGCAGCAGTTGGAAAACTACAATTATTCCAAGGTCTTTTCTCTACGCAAGGAAGTTTACAGACAGTACATACATAGTACTGTACAGTTACACCAAAATCATTCCACGCAGGCTCCCTTTAAAAGAATGGCTTTTAAAGTGCAAACCCAAGAGGAGCACACCCAATGCACCAGGGAGTTACGCGGTGCCACCATCCTCACATGGGGACAGAGCGGTGCTGGCAAGCTTCCCACAGCAGAAGGAAGCTGCATCGACTACAGCTTTTCATCAGCGCTTGTTCTTCCTCCAGTACTGTTGGAGCTGATCTTGGATAACCACAAGAAATCTCTATTGACAGTTGCTTTTTGGAATGACCTAACCTGAGGCAAATTGAAAACAAGTGCTCTATTAATCTGCGCTTGGTATTTGGGAACTTCAGCAGGAGCCCCTATCAATCACCCGTCTTTACACTTGCAGCGACTGCCATCATCTCTTTCCAGACCCCAGTGTCTCTTCTTTCTGTACATGTTAGAAGCTATGAATAAGCTTTAAAACCATGTTATAAATTCAAATGCTCCATACCAAGTATCCTAATTCAGTAGAGCCAGAGGAACCAGAGTGAACCTTGGTTGTTTCAGAAGGTTTAGAAGTTTCTCACCAACAGTGTATCCATTGGGTATTTTGAATTATATTGCAAAAGCCAGTACAAAAGCTATTGATTCTGAAGTATTATATTGTTTTATTTACATTTAAAACTATGCAAATGCAGGGAAGGGGAGGCGGTGAGCAAACAGCAGTGTGGGCACTCAGCTGCTTGCCAATGTCAACCCAACACTATTTTTCTACCTTTTTTATTCTCCCACTACCATGGGGAGGCCCAGCTGCCCGCGCAGTGCTTCGTTCGAAACACAGTTCTTCAGATTCTGAAGTTCACATCCCTGCTCACAAGAGGCATTAATTTATGTTGACATTTCTGTTTAGCTAATTCTTTTGCAGCTGGTATTTTTATGATGAGATTAACAGAAGCAGCAGCAAGCTAGCAGTAACACTGTTCTACATAAAATTCTTCATTTGAACTAACAAATCTCCTCTTCCTGTTTAGAGAAAACAAATACCACTTTTGCAGTTACACTGCCAGATCTTACCTAGACCAGGGCAAGGCTGTTTCTACCACCAAAATCACCAGTCGGCATACATGCTACTACCAGGTAAAACACTGCCTGGGAGCGTTTCTATGACAGCAGCCTCCTTTTGTCTGCACCACTCGTGGCTACAAAAGGTCTGCTGCTCAAGCTGCATTAATTTAATAAAACACCCGTGCTCCGTGTAGTCTTGCTATCAGCACTTCTTTAGTTCCCGTTTCCGAATTAGAGAAAGGAAGTCTGCTGCAAGGCAGAATTCTATTTTTTTTCTAAGTTATCTTTTTGACCATCCCCCAAACTCTAAGCCATTTTTTGCGTTAAAGTTTTAACAAGTAAGGTCTAAGAATTTTGAATTAGTCTAGGCTTTCACAGCTTAAAAAGCAACTTCTAATTCATATGAAAACTACAAATTGTCTCATTTTCACTAGGATTTTACCTGAACTTTACCACACTTTGGACAGAAGCCAGGGATTGTCTCAGTTTCTACCAGCACACCTAGAAGTACTACAGAAATTCTCAGCTGCCCTATATAATCCTTTATCTACTTAAGATCCAGTCACTTACTTTAAATGGATTACAATAAATCAACTGCATTCTGCCTCTGCAAAAGGCTAGAAACAAATACAAACTAAACAACCATACAAGTATTAGTTTCAAGACAAACAGGTGATACTGACTTTCAGAAAGCAAAATTAAAGCAATGGCAAAAAGACAGGGCATAGGGGAAGGAAGAGGACAATGACTAGAGAGGCCAGCAAGCTACAGGCTAGCCAACCCAAGTTCTACAAAAAGCTATTTCTTTCCCTGGCTCACTGAGGAAATCCTACATAGCAGCAGCATTCTCTGCCTTTGGATATGGAGCACCTTACACTGCCCTAGCAATTTTTAGACAGACAAAGGATAGTAGTATCCTTCCTTCTTGTGAGGGAAAAGATAGATTTAGGAGGCATACAGGCCATCAGCTAACATGCACTTACAAAAAGCAAAGCAGGTAACACAGCTGCACCTGGAAAATCCCCCTCTGAAAATAAAACAAGAAAAATCTGTACTGTTACAAGTCCTTGGACTGCTTCTCCTAAGTTCAGATAAAAAACCCCCTCTGTCAGAAGTCTTGTAACTCTGCCAGAGCATGCCAGCATCATTCTTCTACTTCACTTTCCCTAAGTTTGTAAAAAGATTCTGGACCCAGTAAAAGACCACCAAAATATTTTACACACACAGTGACACACAAATCATTGAGAAGCTCACAGAGCAAACTCTTTGCTCTGATGAAAGCAGCAAAAAAATTTCTTGGAGCACAGAAAGAATTGAGCGTCTCTGAAGTATGCTTCAAGGGCTCTGTATGAGTTCAGTCCCAGAGGAATGGAAGAATGTACTTTGATACTTCAGTTCACAGCTCAAATCACTTTGTGAAGAAACTAATAAGAGAAGTCCAGTCTGATGACATCATCATTCATGCTCATGTTACATTCCAACATTTTTTGCTGAGAGATTCAAGAGCTAGGAAAGAAACTAAGTTTAACCTACTCGGAAGATGGATGCCAGTTTTCCTTGTCTTCCACAGAAGACTAACTTCCAGCAAGGCTCCCTTATGTTACCCCCACATGCCCCTCTTTTCCCCCTTCCTGCCCCCAACACTCTTTAGTCATTTGAAGTTGGAGCAGTGAGAAAAAACATTCCAGCTTGGGTCACGAACAGAAAGCCTGAGTCAACTTTTTTGTGAAAACATCTCTGAAGAACACACAATACAACTGCTTCCTCCTTCAGCCCTAGTAAGGTTGGAAAGTTAAGATCAACACAAAAGAACTTCAAGATCCTGAAGACTGCAGCCTCTGAGGTGGCTGCTAAGCGCAGCACGATACCGCTGTCCCACCGGTCCACAAGCAGCAGCTACAAGCTCAGCACAGCACTCGCCCCTCCGCTGCACCCTGTTCGAGACATGCAATTCACAATCCGATCAGAACCGATAGCAAGAGGTGGGGGGGAGGAATCATTTTAGTTCACCAAATTGCTCACTGCACCCCTATATCACTTACCAAATTAAATCCAACCCAGCAGTCAGCATATTACATTGATATAATGAATCTGTGGTGGAGGCCTTAGCCTACCTGGCAGGCTTAGAGCACATACTTTTTTTTTTTTTTTAAACTCTGCTCTGTCACCTACTACTTAAGGCTTTTTAAGTTGTTATAACCTCCTTCTTGTCCGGACAAGATTTAGTCCAATACCTTTACAAAAGAGCCAGCATGGTGAACTTCCCATTAAGATTCACAATAGCATACTGGGTACACACACTTTCAGCATCTTTGAAACTAGGTTAGTTGGTCAGAGCATCGCAAAGAATTTAACGCGTTGAAAAATTATTTTCCTATGGCACATACTGCCACAACAGCTGGTACCATTTCTATAGTATATAGATAGATTGGAGTTCCTAAAGGACACTAGAAACTTAAGCAGTACATCAAAGCAATTGCTCACACAACCCAACGTGGTATTTTGCAATAAGATGCATCATGAGCTCAAGCACACACTTGAGTGGCTTTACAGCGAAGCCGGATCCTCAACCCACTCATCTCATCAGCCCCTCCCTGACTTACTTTCTCAGTCTTTGCTACTATGGAGACACCCTGTGAAACAAACCTGCCCTTTGAGCAAATAAAAGGTGTGGCCATGTTAAATAGCCCAAAATTCCTAAACTCCAAGTACTGCAGTAATGCAGTCATTCTGGCTTTGTAGGGTAGCACACACCCAAGCTTTGTGATATACTGTTCCCAAGTTGAAACTTAACTAGTAGCCAACCTTGAGCTTTTTAAATCATTGCAGCGGAGCAGACAGGTCCTTGGTAAAGCTTAATACAAATACTATCAGAAAGAAATACTGCTGGATGAGTCACTTTGGGAAAATGGAACCTGTGAAAGAACATTTTGTGACCAAACCTGTAAAATGGCAAATTGAACACGCACAGGTTTAGAAGGAACTCCACACTAATTCAATCTCACCTAAATTGCAGTTGTGCAATAACTACAATCTGCTTTGGCAAACACCGAGCAATCATCACACTGGGATTACCAAAACACACTTGCTGAACTAAGCACAGTATTCAACAAGTTTTCATATGAAGCCTGAAGGACAGCTATACAAGAACCATGCAGAATTTGAAATGAAGTAATGCTTACTCTCCTTGCTGGTGTGAGATGACAGCAACTGTGGCACCAGCACATCTACATTTTCTAGTTTGACAATACTTGAAACAGATGTCAGTGACTCAGAGACCAGAGTCTTGCCCTACACTTGTGGGATTAAAAAGCTGAATAAGTTCGTGTGTGTTAAGTATTTTGCTATTTTTTTTCAAATCATCACAGATCAAGGGCAGAGTAGGCCTGAGATTAAAATAGATTTTCTACAACCATTTTAACTGACCATTTTCTAGAATGTCTCACACAATTTCATTTTCATCTACAACAGGAGTCACAGCTTGTTTCCTTTCCAAGTGCAAGTAATTTGAGATAGCTTCCACATTAAAAAAATGGTTTAGATGTGATGGAGAAACTGCTTTAAACAGATCTAATAGCTGATAAGCCTGTGGTAGCAATCTTGCTTAACATCTGTGCTTCAGCCAATAGCTTAAATTCCTGTTAATACAGATTTAAACAGTTTTCATAATCCAACCAGAGGGCTTACCAACTGCCCTGCGAAGGACAGTTATCATCTACACATTGAAGACACAGGTGCATACAACCTGCATGCAACACTAATCTTAGATCAAACTATTCACCAAATCCAGCTGAGACGATGCTTGCCAAAAGCCATCCGTGTACCTTGCTACCGACATGTGGCTTACATGTGTGATCATGCCTGTTACAGAGAGGCCACAAGAGCCAGCTTGTTGCAGCCTCTCACTAAAGCCATAGGAGGGGACTGGAATTTCCTCACAACATTCTTGGCCTGCTGCCTGAAGCCATAATTACCGTTCCCATGGCAAAGATCCTGGCTTGATCACAAATCACTTCTATGCAGTCAGCCTGTATCACACTCTAGCAAACCCTGTTTTAAAAATTAACTTCTCAAATGCCACAGAAGTGTACTTTTTTTTTTCTGGCAGCATCATCTTTCAAAGAGCCCAACTTAAGCAAGAAACTACAAGATTATTCAGCACCTAAACTGTTGGGAGACTTTTTTTAATCACTGAAATGCAACTTTAAAGAATAATGATGTACCATAGTTCATAGTCTAGTAGTCAGTCCTGCTCAGAGACCATTACAGCCTAAAGAGAGAGTGATATCGAGGTAAATTAAAGACAGGGAAAGGAGATACAGAGAGTGATCTTGATCAAATTACTTAGAGGCAATTGCAGGGGTCAGACCCAGTACCTTGGAGTTCAACTACAGTGCCTCCATCTTAAGGCCGTACTTCCTTCCCTTTCAGACAGCAATGAAATTATGGGAAGAAATAAGTCTTAAATCATGTGGTTTTAATCTGCAGGACATTCCAGAAGGCTGTGTATCAAGAGCCCCGTACCACAATTGTAATGAGCTTCCTAAACAAATTCACACACTTTAAACTGAAGAGCCTGTGGACTAGGCTAAATGTGAAGCCCAGCACAGCTACCAGTTACCATCCTGACTAAAAACAAGACCATGAGGTAGTACAGCACTCAAGTAGTAAGCCATGGGAACATCTTGGGACTTATGAAGTTACAGAACCTAAATATAACAAAGACCTCAGAACAATTCATAGAAGCAGGTGCGAGTACCCTTAATATGTAAATTAAGGACATGCGAAAATCCTAAAAAAAGGTGCCAGCACTCTGCCTTTTAAAACAAAGTAGAGCAAACGGATGCATACTTTCACAAAGTCCTCAAAGTTAGACTCAGCAACCAGGAACACTTACAGCAGGAAGACAACCAAGAGGCCACTGTAAGTTATCTTTGACAATATGCTCAGCAGTGTTTTAAGTTACAGGCACTTTGCCTACCTGTCTGAGAATTCTCCAACTTTGGGACATTCCAGTCAATAACAGAACACTGAAAAGGTCTACTGGTGTTTCAGTAACGTACTGCCTGAAGTACGACAAGGGCTGACAGCTTTTGGGGACTGTAATATTCTAATACCTTAAACTGGATGAAGTACCATTCCTACCTTTGTTGTACATATGTGGCAAGAATTAGTAAGTTTACGCCTCAGATTAAAAAGTTTTCCAGCTCAAATTTTCATGTCTAATTTAGAACCTCAGCTGGCAAGCTCTCTTGTGAGCACAGCTTTCAGAACAGACACTAACAAAGTAGTTCTATCTCCACCTGAATCTTGTTTCTATGAATATGTTTTATAAAGCCAGTAGATCACAAAACTACAGTTCCACAGCATTATTTTAAGTTATCAAGCAATTATAAGGAACATCTGCTTCTGAAGGGGGGAATCAGTTAATCCTTGAAGTTATTTCAGTGATGCCCCAGGGATCAAACAAATGCTGACAGGCGAACAGAGCTCTATCATTGTAGTTATTTCAGCAAAGACAGCACTGAAATGCTTCTGTGGTATTACAGAAACCTTCTGCAGTCCCTTCCAACTACTTATTGGCAAACCAAAGGAGGGCAGATTGAAGTGGAAGCAATGCACAAAAAGCAGCAAAATTTCAGAAGAGCTGCAGCCAGCGAGGCTTTACACTTATCACAAAGTTAAGTATTTTTAAGAAGCAATTGATAGATTATTTGATTACACAGCTTTTTGAACAGACATGCCTGTACCTCTCTCCATGCAAGAGTCCGGCAGGCAGAGAATCTTTAGTAGAGAAGCAGCAGAGTATGGGGAAACTGTCTGGATGTAGCTGACCTGCACATGTAGAAGATGCAGGCCTAAGAGAAGCCTTCACTTTGTTCCTAGCTGTGTGCAAACAGGATTCTAACTTACCTAAGCAAATCCACAACATGTATAACATGTTACACCGTAACAATAAAGAAGGTACTTCTATTACATGATCTACCCTGGCACATTCAATGTCTTATTGAAACAATCAGATAACATGGCTATGTCAAAAATAATTTTAAAACTTACCTTCATCAAGATGATTCACCTTTCCTTTTCGCTTCCACCACTCTTTAAATTTTGATTCAACTTCCTCAAGACCTGCCTCATCTGACTTGACAAGAAAGCTCATTTTTGATGCACGCTTGTGTCTCACCACTCCCCACCCCACTGCACAACTGGCATCATTGTGGTTACAGTTCTGTCCTGTGCTAGGAGTCAAAGCACTTGGATGGGTTTTCTCCCAGTCCTCATTTTAGACATCTGACTGTACTGCACTAGGGATTGAAATCACACCCACAGATGGGAGCAATGAGGCACACAATGCCACATCCTGAAGCTTTTCAAGATTCACTGAGGACTACAATTAGTGTCAGAAGCTTCCTGGTCAAGTTTAGTTATGTAAAACCACTTCTTAAAGCTGCAGAAACCTAAAACTGCAAATTACACATTGTTAAAACCAACTGACAGGACTTTTACCTAGATTAATCAGTCTACCAGAAGATGTTGTATCAAACCGCTCTACAGCAATCAAGGGATGACTTAGTACACCTTTTATAATGGCTATGAACTATTAACCAACCTTATTGTCCAGGCTCAAGCCTGTCCTCCTCCTCCTCCTCTGATGGCACACCGAACTCCTCGCAACAGATAGCGTTCTCAACCAGAACTAGACACTATCATGGCACTATGATTAATTCAAATTTCAGATTCTCATACGAGGAAAAGTTAGAACAACCCTTCCCCTACAGCCATTAAATAGAGCCCCTTCATGTGTTTAATGCTTCTCAGAAACCCTAAAGCACTAACAAACATGGCTACGCTTAACAGCGGCCACATCTAAATTTGTACTTCCAATACAAAACCACTATTTGCTGTCTATGAGCAAATTCTCTCTAATGCTCCTACTTCACTTACACAGACCCAAGGGAGCTCACACTACACACGCTCAGCTCTACTTCAAATTAGTCCTATCACACACTGCATCGCTTCACCAGCCTATTCAAGTTGCAACTCTATTCACACACAACTATTTCTTAGTTAATAATGAAGACGCTAACCCCACACAATTCGAGCCATTAAAAAGCTGTCAGATTACTACTTTGAGGGCCAACATTCACACACATACTACTTAATAAAAAGAATTCGCAGGGCTGAACTTACTGTAATCCTGATGCCAGGGCATTAGCTACAATGTTCATAAAGTAAATGAAAAACCTTTAATACATGAAGGAGTGTCAGTCTATCCTGCACATTCCAGTTGAACATTTCACAGAAATGAGGTTTTATCCTGCGAACACAACAGCCTATTACCACGCACAGCAGATAAGGAGGCTCCTGTCAGCACTTTGAGTTTCAGGGCTAAGTCTGCACTTTAAAAACCTGAGACTAGAAGGGTAAAGGTCATATTTACTGTACTCGCAAGAGAAAAATCAACAGCTAAACACTCAGTTTTTTGTGGCAGAAGGATTTTTTGACATATAACTGAACAGGAATTCACATAAACAAAGGAAATAAAGTTCTCAAAAGAAAAAGGACCAATTTCTCCATCGAGAAGCATTGTCTAGCACACAAATAACAAGCATGGCTTGACGTTTTGGTAGTGGAGAGGGCTGTTTCTAAATGCAATAAAGTTCTTTTCTGACAGTTGATAATCAATGACCAAATGCCAAGAGCTAAATGCCGAGCCATAATAAAAGTTTTAAATGCACATGAAACTAAATTACCTTCTGGTTAAAGCCAATTTACATGGTACCAGAAATAACCCTTTAAAGCCGAAGATCTGCATTTGGTGAGGCTAAAACTAGATCAGATGCTGAGCAGTGTAAAAAGAGAGAAAAAGTGAGAAGTGCCTACCTTTGTACCAACTGTTATATCTTGGACAATGCTGTAGAAAAAAGAAAAGGATTAAAAAAGTTAGATAGGTTTGCCACAAATATCCAGCATAGTTTACAGTAGTAAGAAAAAAGCAAGTCAAAGTGCACAGTTGTCTTTGCAAGTGAGCCAAGGACAGTTTATACAAAGAAAAATTATTAGATGGTGATGGTGGAGACCCAAGACCCAGCAGTGCTAGAAAACTGCAGCTCTTCCACCTCCTACAGCGGAGTGGCTCTTTTTGCAAGGGTACCACGGGGGACTAAGACCAAAACCCCACAGTTAACACAGCCTAGCATCTTCCATGGGAAAGTGATGCGATTAGAACACCACCTCTGACTTAACCAAGGGCAAAAGTGTCAAGAGTCAACTCCATCACCGATATTCACTTCTGCAGTTCTTAACAACCTTGTATTCAAGGAGTAACCCCTGCTAGGCTGTAAAGAGGCTCTCTCTAGTGAGATGATCAAGTCAATCGTGAAGACTACTAACGCTAGAGCTCCAGGGGTACCCCAGACAGACAGCACACACCACGCCGAGTTCACGCTGTTCTCTCAGCCAAGCGAAGAGCCTGCGCCAGGCCGAGAGCAGCCCTCCAGCCACGCAAACACCACTGGAGCCAGACCACTGCCAGACTAACAGAGCGCAACTGGGAAGAGCAGTGAAGAGGTCTGGGCAGCTCCCAGATTGGGGTATGCCTGTACACAAGATTCCTCTAGCAATTCTTTTCTACTTAGGAAAACAAATAGTATTTTTCCCCAAACACAGATCTAAAGGAAGAAACAGTTATTCAACTCTACCATATATGCCTAAAACTCCTAAAATGAGACTTCCAGATTAACTAGCATGAAAAAGTCTTAGCTGTACCTCAAACAACCTCTGCTAGCTCTTGTCAGCAGTGAACATTATATATATCACAACATACATCTACTCAGAGCAACTTCTTTCATTGATGGAATCGGAATGATCAGAATGACTTGTCTACAGCTTGCCTTATTGTACCTGGGTAATCTTCCAGAGTATTACAGTACTTACACATCACTTTTTGTGGGAGTACTCAAGACAGTCTAAGGATTTCAGTTATACCCTTGCACTGACGATTTTTTTTTTTTAATGAACTCCAAACCACTGTAAAGCAGCAACATAAAACTGAGAGCAGAAATGATCATTTCAGATTGACATATATGCAGCATGGCCTGTTTCAACTCCTATCTTTCAAACAGCTGACCATCATTTCAGAGTAAAGAATCCAGAGGTGGCCAGCTAACAGACCTGAAGCAACTTTAAGGAAACGTGGCAGAGAAGCAGAAGGCAGGGCAGTCATTCTTACAACAGCAGTATGAAATCTGAAGCATACTCGAGAACAAATCTACAAACTGATTTAATGCTAGAGAACTTGTTCTTCCTTCCCTACCCTCCTGCAACAATTCATAACTTTTCAGGGAATTAAATACTGCTCAATCTTATTAAGTCATTCACATTTCACCAGCTCCACAAATAAGCCGTAACACAAGTATAAGCCAGCTCAGCTCCTCATACTTCCTCTTCAAAACCAACCTGCCATGTCATCATAACCCAGCAATTTACAGCTGGAGTTACAGCCTGATCCAATGGCTGCTGCCAGGAAGCCACGCGATAGTTTCTTTTTTTCCAAGTGAACTACTTAAAGAATGCTCTGTATGAGAACGCCGGGCTTCGCAATCCCCTGGTGTCTGGTCACCAATGAAGACAGATGGGTTCTGCTGTACTTTGAGGGCCTGCAGTAATGAACTAATTAAACCCATCTGCACTTATCAGTTTAAAGAATCCTAATCATTGTAGTAGAATTACTAAACATGAGTACACATTTCTTCAGTTAAAATACATACATTAACACCCTGATTTTCATAACCTTAAAAAAATTTTATTTCCAGCAAAGCATAATAAGAACAGGGAATCTCCCAAGTTTCCAAAACTCTCAAACTTACCCCAGAGCAATTTCTCTTACTTCCTGTTCCTCCTGTGGGCCTCACACACAGGAAATGTTTTACATAAAGTAGCCTTAACAGGGGATAGCATTTAAAATTATCCAACAGGAAGAGCCATTTTATTTGCCAAGAATTATCAATTCCTGGAATACTGTTGTAACTCACTTGATAACAAATGCCACATGAAACAAGCACCAACAACATTTAAAAGAATTTCCCCCCCCCAAGAAATGTGCAATACACTTCCAGTTCACACACATACCCCCTCAATAAGTTATTGTTTCTTAAGTTTCATTCTCTTGTCCTATGTCAACCTTAAGTAGGGGATTAAAACTTTTCTCCTTTCCGAAAGAATAGGCAATAAAGCCTTTCATAAAAATTACCTTTTACATGGAATGGGATAATTCCTACACAGTAAGGGGAAAAATTAAGCAGCACCAGTAAAACCTCTAGGTATTTTCCAAAGCAGCATTTCCCATATGAACTCCTTGCATACTTTAACAAAGCCACTTACTCAAACAGGATGATTTGAAAAGCACAGCTAGGTATCATTTTAGGTAGGAGAAGCAGACAGAAGCCTGTAGCCAGAGAGGCCACTCACTGACAGCTAGGCAAAAACCTAAAACCATTTTCAGAAGCAGCTTTTGAAGTTTCAACAGGAGACAGCTTTCACAGGGTAAACAGAACATGCACCAAGATCTTCAAAAGGTAATGGGTAATTAAGACTCATACGAAAATTTCTACAGTAGAACAACAACTATTTTAACACAGACAGTAAGTCAGCTTTCCTAGGAACTACGGTGAAGACAGCTGCTAACACTAATTTTTGCCATTAGAATGTATCATTTCACATGCTGAAGATTTTTTTTTTTTTAAATATCATTCAACATGATGAGCAACTTGTTAAAAGAAGCAGAGCAACCTGAACTGCACCCTGGACTGTAAAAATTAATAAGATACATGATTTTTTTTTTTTTAAGATGAAAACAGCTCTGAGACACCACCTTTTCAGTGTGTAAAAAAAACCAGACATGTGACTACGCCTAATTCTCACCAGACTAGTGTTCCGAGGCAAGCAGCAAGGAGGCACTAATTTGGGCTTCCCATACTTAAGGCTCTGCGAAAACAAACTGCTTACTCGGAGGCCTTCAGAAGTATTTTAACTACTGCGCTCTAGAAGAAACAAAAGTCAGATCACTACAAGAATACGCCACACGAGACGAGAGAAATATGAAGACCTCATTTCTGACAGGGTCGCCTCGATAAAACAGTTTTAAAGCAAACGCTTCTGAAGCAACACACCGGATGAGGTGGTGATTAAAGAGAAATCAACGCTGCCCAAGAGAGAAGAGTCGCGCTCTAGAAAAACTGCAGGAGTCAAACAGTCACGGAGGGAAAGTTTTATCTCGCAGGAGTTCAGAACTGGACAATAGAAAGAGGAGGGAGCAGGAGAGCAGCTCTGCTCCGCCGCTGCAGTTTTACCTATGGAGCTCAGGTAACGTTGCAACGGAAACCTTACTTCCAGCGAGCCTCCCGGCGGGCCCCAGAGCGCTCCCGCTCCTCGGGCGCTGGTGCAAAAACTTGTGCTGGTCGGAAAACCGCTCACAAAAGAAAATCCAGCGAGAACACCCCCCCCCGCCCCCGCTTGCGAAAGCGCCAGACAATAGGAGCGAGGCCCCGGCGTGAATCAGCCGCCGGCTCCAGCTGCCCCCCCCCCCCCCCCCCCCCCCGGCCAGGTGCGCCCGCTGCCGGCGCCCCGGGCCCCCCCCGCCCCGCCACGGAGCCGCGCCGGGCCCGCCCCCGCCGCCGGCCGGGCCCCCCCCGCCCCGCTCCGCCCCCGCGCCCAGCCCCGGCGGGGACCGGGCGGCCTCCCCCGGGCGGGACCCCCGGCACGGAGCGCGAGCACGAGGCGGGAGCGCGCGCGGCGGCCGGTCCGCACGAGGCGCGGCGGCGGGGCGGCGGCCGCGGAGCAGGGGCCGCCCCCGCTCCCCCCTCCCCCCCCCCGCCACGGCGAGGGGCTCCGGGAGGGCGGCCCCGCGGAGGAGACCCCGCTCCCGCACCGCCGGCGACCGCCCCCTCCCCTTCCCGCCTCGCCTCCGCCGGGCGGCCCGACCGCACCCTCGGCGCCCCCCCCCCCCCCCCCTCAGGTAACGCCCCAGCCCCCGGCGCGGGTCCCGAACCTCGGCCGCCTTCTCCCCCTCCTCCGCACCCCGGGGAAGGTCCGGCAACGCTGCTCCGCGGCCCCCGGCACGGTGCCGCCCGTGCCGAGGCCCGGGCCGGCGGGGACTCACCCGTCCATTGCACACGGAGGAGACCCGTCGGGAACGGAGCGGAGGCGCCGGAATAGCAGGAACGAACCCAACCGCTCCGTGTTATAGACTCACAAAATGGCGGCGCCGCCCGGCCCGCCTCACCCGCGCCAACGCCCCATTGGCTATCGCAGATGTCATCTTGATAGCAGGGGCGGGGATCGCCCGCCTCCGAGGGTTGGCGCCCTGGCGCCCCTCGCGAAGCCTATTGGCTGCAGGCGGGATGAGGGGCGGAGCAAAGCGCCGGTGCGCGGCGCCATTCGGTAGGCGAAGGGAGACGGCTGGGAGGGGCCATCTTGAGAGCGGGAAGGATGCCGAAATGCCACACGGATCCACCATCTTGATTGGGGGCAGGGCATGGGATAACCGCACTGGGCGCCATCTTGAATACGGGCAAGGGCCCCAACGTGCGCATTGTGTTGTCACCCGCAGCGCGGGCCGGGCCTGTGGGAGCGGCCCAGCCGCCGCCGCCATGTTGGCTGCGGGCAGGGAAGCCGCGCGCTCCGGTGCGTTGCCATCTCGAGTAAGGGAGAGCGGGCGCCTCGCCGAAATTAGGTTAATTATTTAGCAGTGCCAGTCTGGGGACTAGACAGCACTTAGAAGTTTTATTTAAGATACAGGATAAAGTCTGTTTGATTACAGTTAATGTCTTAAGGATAAAGATTACCCAGTGGGTGAGAGAGAGAGAGAGAGAGAAAACTTGTGAGGTAAGACATAACACCTATCTGCTCTGCTCAGGCATCAGGATCATATATTTCCTAAGTTACAGTCCTGACACCGTTTGCTGACCAAAACAGCTCTTTTTTGGTCAGGTGGACCTCAGTGGTTAATTAGATAAGCTTATTTCCCTGTTGATGTGTGTCATTGCCTGTAGGTCTTAGTTCTGTAGAGATTCAGGTAAAATCCATGGATTTCCTATCTTTGGGGATTTTAAAACCTCTAGAAGATTTCCTTTTCAGGTGCTGGGCCATCTATAGTAAATTTAAGTCTACTACAATGGACTTAACTTGTGTTAGACACTTTCTGTGGCTCCCTTAAAAACTTGTTCATGTCGAGCTTGTTCATGTGCCACAAGACGAAGGCCCCTAAAAAAACATAAGGGAGAAGCGAGTGCCTGTCTGGTTCCTGCTGTAGACGGTGCCGGTGCATTTACGTTGTTCTGTGCAGGAACAGGCACACGAGGATCAGGATCCTGATGGAGCCCAAGCAGATCTTGGGATCGTCCTCCTGTCCACCGAGCCGTTGCTGGTTCCTCTCCACTAACATCATTCTGTAAAGCAGTTTGCTTCCATAGATGAAATGCTGTATATCTCTTGTTTAAATATAGACTATTTTCTCACTGGGAATTCTACTAGCAATTACTCATTTTCTTTGCCTCACTTGTCATTACCCTATCCGTTGACTGCAGCACAAGAATTAATTGTCCCAGACCTCGCGCAAGTCCCTTGTGTAGCATTGAATCAAATATCAAATGTCCAGTCCGCATTGATCTTGGCTTCATTAGCTGCAACCCTGTTTTGAGTGTTTCTAGGCAACATAATACTGGTCTTACTGTAGAACGGATCCTTCGTACCTCACCAGCGCACCCACTTTTGACATTTTTGTGAAAACATTTGTACAATTCTGCCAATCCACCTCTATTGTCTTGTGGTAAACAGTAAAGCACTAATATAGATCAGTGCCACTGTTGGAAGCACCTGACCTGTAACACAGCCGTGTCAGTGGTACATATGTGGAGGTTCAGAAAAGGATTTAAAAAATATAGTGCAAATGAAATTCGGAGTCTTATCCTTGGGCAGAGTTTCTGCTTAATGTCAGGTAACTTTGACAGGTACAGACATGCATTTTATATTCTCATTTCTTTCTGAAGCGTACACTAGACACATGAATATGGGGGGGGGGGGGGAAAGTGAAACTGTCTATTATTTTCTCCCAAACACGTATTACTGTATTGGTTCCTATGGCCAGATGCTTTCTTTTCTCAGAGAGTGGGGCAATGCTCAGATATTTTGCTGGCCAGGACCAGACATCAACTTACTGCCTCACTCTTGTCACCATTTGTGAAATGCAAGAGCTTCCATTGATCTTACCAAGAGCTGGTAACTCTAATTTTCATATCTCTGGTTTATTGGGCTCCCTGGCCATTCTGCCCTTGTTCCAGCAGTGACCTTTAAAATGGAGAAAAAGGATGTTCTTACCTATCGCTACAGGCGACTAAAGGCCTCATCTGAAACCAAAGTTATTTTACTAGGTACTGCATATGAAAGGCTCGGCTTCTGCCACAGATAAGAGATTTACAACTTTGATGAGGCAAAGAATGGGAAAATGATGGGATTAGGCGATCCACTTTATAGAGTTGCTGAGCTGAGAGCAGGAGAGATAAAGTGTTTTGATCAAAGCAGAGCAGGAATTTAACTCCCATCTCACAAGCCACAATGCACTTTCCTGAACTATGCCTATTTTAAACAGTGTTTCCCATGGAGGTGTTTCACTTCATCTTCCCTTCAGAATAATCTGGTTTATATACTGTAAGTAAGAAATCCCTCATTGGTAGAGGATAGTATGGAGACAGAATCACTCTTTTTTTTCCAGTATGGGGTTTTTCAGTCCACTTGTAAAGAAGTGTACCCTAAAGAAGGGTACCCTGAACATGACGCAAAGACTTTGAAAAAAGTCAGTAATGCTAGATACTGATCACTAGGAAGAACAATATCTGATTTTCTAGTAGCTATTGACATTAGTTTATTGCATGTGCAGATATCCCAGCTGCTTTTCAGATATCTTTGGAAAAGCAAACACAGGTGGATGCCATCAAAGAATTATCACTTTTCAAAGACCTCTCCTGTGCAATTGTGGTCTAACTTAAAAGACTCTTTTAAGGTTCGTGCAAGCTCGCTCAGATTTTCCATAGTTCTAGCAGAAATGTTGATTATGCAACATTTTATCAGACGTCTTCCTGTAATTAACAGAATTTTTTAGACAGCGTCTTTTCAGATACTGTGGTAGCAAACTGACTAATGATGTTATTGGGTAATGCACAGTCTTTCTCCGGGCCAAACAGGAGAATGCGTTTAAGAACAAAATAATACTTTACACACAAAAAAAAAAAAACAGCTGGGAGAAAGACCTGCCTCTGTGTATCTTTTTGTTTGTTTTGAAAAAGAAGCCCCCATGAAAATGGCCATGTGAGAAAAAAAGAGGAGGGAAAAGGGGAAAAAGTACAGATCAACTTCTTTTGTACAATCCAGCAAAATGGTCCCACCCTCCCCCGGGCTCCGGTTACTCACTTGCTAGAAAGGCCTTGGCGGGACACACCCAGGTTTTTCTCTTTTTAAGCCCTTCCTGCCTATGTTATCTCTTTGAATTTAATTTACCAGGCAGGGAAGAAAAACCCTCTGAAACAAAAAAGACCTTTTTCCTGCCTTTTTTCCTTTGTATTTTTAAAATAGCTCTGAAGCCTGTACTACAGTCACAGGACACTTCTCTACATAACTATGTTCCTTTGCAAACTAGCAAAGTTTTTTTCCCCTTCTTCCTCTTCCACCCAACGTTTCTATCAGTGACTTGAAAATAAGAACCCTCCTAAAATATGGTCTCTGTTCAGGAACCCAAACTACTGTGCATAATGGTATATCCTAGATACTGGTTTTAATGACAACTGTTTTCCTGCAAGTTCCCCTCCTCCCCCATTATTCACAGTACCCTGCCAGGTCCTAAACCAGGAAACTCTTTCATATATAAGGGTGCTACTAATATAGTCCCAATGAAACTTGGATGGCAGGGGGCATTTCAAATACTTTTGCTTCTTTTTGTTGCTTTGCTTTACTTTAAACCCCTTTCAATTAACGTGGCTGTTTTATTTAAAAGAGTATTTGCAGCTTTAGCAACATCTCAGGATGCCAGAACATTCTTTTGTGCATCATTCATGATGCCACATCACAGCTCTGGAAATGGTTAGTCTAGAGCTAGCAGAGAAGGAGCAAACTCACTGCTGCATTTATCAGTCCAACGAAAAGACACACATGGCTTCTGATCGGCCCGTCGGTTCACACATGGCTCAAAACTGCTGAGAGCATGGGTATCCCCTCACTCAGCTCGTGCCGAAGGGAAGGGAAGGGAAAGGAGAGGGACCAGAAGTCGTGAGCCACGCAGGCAGAAAGCTGGCGTTATTGGAGGAAGAGGTGTGGGTACACAGAGGCGCTGGAGAGCTGGCTGTGTTAATTCCAGTGCTTGGGAAAAGTTCATTTCTTAACTGCAGATTTGTGGCTTTACAAGCAGTATATGTCATTAGCAAGGGAGTATTTTTTCCACTGATCCTAAGAGTTTGGCAGCATAAGTATTAACAAAAAGTGTACCAATTGGTAATTGATAAATAAATTGGTTTGGAATTGAGCTTAATACACTTTCAGTATTAAACAGAAGTAAATGTTTCTAACCAGCTTACAAGTTCCATAAGCTGGATTTTTGACAGCGGTGCCACCACAGCAATTTGAGGCCTCCCTTCCAGGGACAAAGTTGAAAAGCACTTCGCAAGCAAGTATATCTGTGCTTGGAACTTCGATTAGTGTTGCCATTGCACATTCCGATTTCACCTTTTAACAAGACTGCCTGACTATACCTGCAGGTATTTTTTGTGCTGCAAGTAGTTATATCAACTTAACATTTTAAGCATAATCACAAGAGCTCACATTTTAAGTTTCTTTCCTTCTTTCTAATCTGTGACAAAATGAGAGACTTATCTGTACGCAGTATTCTGTTGTTATCAGTCCATGTTATTTCAGAACTTCCCTGTCTTCGCTGCTCCTCCCGGATGCTTTTCGGTGACTCATTTCCTGTGAAGGATGAACCGGCCATTTCCTGGCTATTCAACACAGGACTTTTTTTTTTCCCCCCATCCAGGCTGTTGGAGTGGTGTGGATTAATCTATGGTTTGATTATACCCCCTGCAACGTACACCAGAACTGCAACTCTTCGCTGCAGCCTTCTCGGATAATAAACTGTCAGCATGTGTTGCTTAGGGATCATAGCTTGTCCCTGCTTACCTGGGCCACAGGCTCTGTGATTTTGGGGTGTGGAATTAAAATAATTACAGTGATACAGATTTAACAGTGCCACCCAATTCTTCTCTTAATTCAACCTATTTCAGCTCATAATAAATGGAATGTTAAAAAAAGCACCATAGGGCAAAGATACAGATCTTACAACACATATCTAAGCCCAGAATTTTTTAATTATCTAATAAGTGCTACCAAGATCACATGCTGGCATTTGGGAAATCCAGGTAATACCCATACTGGTTTTTTGTGTTAGGTTACTAGAAGGCTGGGTCAGTTTCTGTATTGATTCTGTGCCCATAATTGCAGCTCTTTCCTCCAACCTGTGTTTCCAATTTCCTAAGCCGCTATTTATTCATACTTCACATTGTGACTCTCAACTGTTGTGGACAGCTTGCTTCAACAACGCCACCGAGTTAAAAGATTGCCTGGCTGTTGTAATGCTAGCCTGAGGTGTCACAACTCTTTCGAGCAGCTTTTCACTGCTATTTTTTAAATTATTCTCTTAATCTTATTTCCCATCCTTTCATTTGAATATTTAGATTCATTAGCCTGTCATACATCTGTAATGTTTGGGAAGAAAACCCACACAATAGGGATACTGCCTCTCGAGTCTGAATGTAGCACGTGTTGTAGGGATGAGCACTGAATAATTCATACCCTTAATGATTTATTCATGCCCAAAAGCTGGATACCTCCTCTGTGACTTTCCATTATCTCAAAGAGAGTGCAAGTTCCTACTCAACTATCCTCCTCATAGGAGTGCCAGCACCAGCCCCTGCATTGGCACACGGAGCAGGGTGTCCGAGGCAAACAGAGCAGGTGTGCATTAGAAACCCCAACCGTATGATGTTTCTGAAACATTTCTGCTCAACAACAGATGGGAAACTCTTGCCATTCCAGTGCCATATATATCACCCTTGACACAGAAACTGAAATGTAGGTACATTTTTTTTTCAAATTCTTCAGAAAGGAAGGCGGGCGAGCAAGCACGTTAAGCTCTTTTCCACCGGTACACACGTAAAGTGAGATGCTGCGGTCACAAGGCAGGATGTTCTGAGCGTGGAAAATGGACAAACAGGCCATGACTCTGTGATTTGATACTGTAGAGCTGATCTTATTTTCAGTGAGAAATTTCAGTTTTATTTTCCATTGTAAAGTTACAGATTCTGAGACAATTGATATAAACATAGCAAGATTGTTTCCTACCCTCTCAGGAAACCTTGCAGGAAAGCCTGGACAAATAGCAGCAGTTCAGACTAATCTCTTTCCTGTCTAACGTGGGCTATCAAAAAATACGCCTTTGGTAAAAGTTTGTAAGACCATGACCTGAGTCTCCTGACCTAGGTGAAGATTTTGCAAGACATCCAAATTCCATCTGTCTAGAAAGTATGAAAGATGATTCTGTGTTTCAGCAAAGTCTCCAGACCCACAGGCAACACTACCCCTAGCCGGCTGGTATGAAATTTCCTAATTGTTTATCCTGTAATCCTGACTTCTTTTGTCCTTGGAATAGGCTCTACATCAGCATAATTAAAAATGTCAAACATGCTTGAGAAACTCTCCAAGTTGCTAAAAATGAATGTGAATTTCCTCCCCACAACCTCGCTTCATCTTTCCCTTGCTCTGGCCTCAGCTTTACAAAGTGGTCTGTTTCCAGCCCTTCAGCATAGTTTGCATTCCACTGCCAAGAATGAACATTTATTTATACAAACAACCCTCCCTACAAGCACATCTCCCCATGCTATCCTAGGGCAGGGAAATAAACATAATTTCTGTTCTCTTCTGTAGCTGCACTTCTGCATTTCATTTTTCTTTATTCGGGGGCATTTTTTGCAATGAAAGATTAGTGCAGTTCAGTCGCTTTCCCTTGCTACAAATCTGCTCAGAAACGGACTGGAATGCTCTTTCATTTCCTTACAATGATTTTATTTTATTACCCTCTAATGATGGTGCCAGTTTCCTGATAAACCACTTAGGGGGTCTTGATGGCTCAGCAAGCAGGTTTTCAAAGAGGTCTTGCTCACGCTGGAACCTTGAGGGCTCCGCGTAACTCACAGAACCGGAAAGCCCTGGTGCCTGTTTCTCGCAAAAGCACACCAGCACCAGTAGCCTGGTTTTCCCAAGTCCATTATCGGGCTGCCGCGTTACACCAATTCTTCCAGCAGCGCAGCTGACATTGTGAGAGAGATGAACCGTAAATGAAACGGCCGCTGCCCAGGTGAGCAGCGCTGTAACAGACTAACGTGGACGGGGAGCCTGCAGCTCATGCATTATTTCTAAAGCTTCTCCGTCGCTCACCTGCCAGCCTGAGGTATTGTTCGCCGAAATGCTAGCTCATCAGCTATGTCCTCTGTCGTCAGGTTGTCTCCCATTGCATCTGCCATTTAAATGGCTATTACACAGATGCTGGATGACTCCAGACAGGGGGATTTCATAGCCTAAGCACAGTTGATTTAAATGAAAAAAGGAGCCCTAAAAGAGATAGAGACACACATGCAGAGCATCTAGAAATTCTCCATTAGATGTGTGTGTCTGCAAGCTGCTCGCTCTCCTATTGTAAGCACGTCGGATTTTGCTGCGTGCAAGCCAGCTTCCATTTCTCAGTTGATATAATTGTTTGTAGCTAAGAGTAATATTTAGATTTATAATGTTTACAATTACCTCCAACAGCAAATAAGATAAAGTGGTTTTGCTGGGAACTCTCTTACTTGCATTTCTAAAGCAACCTTCTAAGAAATGAAGCATTTAAGTAGTTTCTGAAGGATCCAGGGGAATACTTTTTAAAAAAATAACAGCAAGATGGTATTTTCGAATATAGTCCCAATGCTATCTTTTCAGGATGAAAACACAGACAACTTCTTTAACTATATTGCCAAACCAAATTCAATAAACTACTGCAAGTGAATGGATTAAGAATTTTTAGTGACTACTTTCCATGAATCATTACTGAATATTTTATAGATCTAACTGCTTTCTTAGTAAGCTTACTGTTGCAAAGTTTGCAAAGCTACGTTTACGTTTGCCTCGGTATAAGGCAACGTAATCTTTTTCTTCTTTACTGTGATGCACAACAAAGGGCCGATGTCCTTTAAGAATATTCCCGTAACATGCCCGGGTATGTACTCAGGTCTAAATAGACATTGCTCTATTCAGGAAGAGGAGCATAATTATAATTAGGCCTTGCGCTGATTAGCTCATACAGTAGCATCACAACTAATATATAGCAGGAGAGAAGAACCTCACATGGAACAGGCAGCTGGCATCATACCACTACCTCCTCCTCACTAGGCTTCCATTCAGAGCAGGATTTATTCTAATCTTGCAGGTTATAATATACATGCCTGGAACACACCAAAATGTATCCTTACCGGATTCTTCAGATGGCTTTTTAGTATTTTTCATTAAATTATATCAGCGAATGTGCTGGCACAAATTTCAGTAACACTTGAAGAGGTGTCCTATTATCTAAAGGTATATGCACACAGAGAGGCATACCTAAATACATATGTGTATATAGCACAGTATCAGCCATGTATATTCCTCTGTATTGGAGTATGCAACACCCTGATTAGTGCAGTAATTCCCCTGGAGATAAGGGAGAAACAAGTGACCCCAAAAAGGGCACGACATGGCACAAGGACAGAAACGCAGAGACGTACCAGCTCTGTTTTGGAACTGGCAAAATTGTGCTCCCTCTTCCCCTTCCCAAATACTTCTTGTTGATGTCATGCATGCAGTTTATAGGCGCTTCGGCAGCGCAGCTGAATTAAAGTCCTTGTTTCCACATTGATTCAAGAACAAATATGTCCAAATACATCCGAGAAAGTAAGAGGACTGACACACCAAACCGCTGTGTGCCTGCCATGAGGCCCGCATTGTCATACAGGCTAATAAAGACATCATTTTCCCAGGGCTTCAGCTCTATTAAACACAAAGCTCCAAATGATTTCCTACTTGGATCAAAGATGTGTTTGTTCCAGTGCCACTTAAGTTTAAAAGGCAATACTGGGAATGAATGAAATCTCCCCAGTGGCAGCTGCTGAGGTTCAATTGGTTTGTCAGTGCCATAATTATGCAGCGGACGTCTTCTGTTTGCTGGCCCATATGTTCCTGAAGGACGTTATGCAATGGAAACAGCGCAGGGAAACCTTGCTCCCGAAGCCGAGGGGTTTTTGCTTTTGTGGTATGAAGACTTGCTTGTGTTTCAGATGGTGAAAATGTTAAGAAATCTCACGTTCTGATTTCAGACTTAAAAACAGAGTTGCTCTTACTTGATCAAACTAAATAGAAGTGTATGAAAAGAAACAGCGGCTTACATCCCGTATCCTAGAACTGGGGTTTTAATACAGAGACTGACCACTTTTGAATATTATTTTTGAATATTATTTATATAGTTACAGCTGGCCTCGGCTAACGTAAGGAGCTGTCAGTGTGATCAGTGGCAGGGTTTGGTGTGACCCTTGGTGCTAAGAATAAACACAGCTTCTTGTCCAGCCAGCCACCGCTGCGTAGCCCGTCCACCTCTTCCCCACAGCACTTCTCATCTTTGTAGGTTAGGGTCTGGATGCTGATGAGAAATGTCTGCTCATTAAATAGCTATCTCCTTGTCTAGTAGTGTACACCAAATTTTCTCTGTAACAGACATGAATGCGTAGTAAGAACTCCAGAGTATTAAATTAAGCATTAAAAGAACATTAAGACATGAACCTGCAAAATGTGAAGTCAGGGAGAATTGAGAGCAGTCGAGATCTCAGTTGCCAAAGGAACAAAAGAAACACAATACGCTTTAGAACGTTTAATATTTAATTTGGTAAGATGCTCAGATACCAGGGCAGCAAATGCAGAGGGCGATGACGGGGAGCACCGTGCGAGGGGTGCTTTGTCAGCCATGGGGCCTTAATGGGTGACCAAAACGCAGAGGCACAAAAGGCTCCTTATTTGCAGAACTGTCAGTTTTATGCACAGCTACCTGGTCTGCACGCACCCTGTGCATTTTCTAAACACCATTTAATTCATAGGTGTTCTTGTTAAAAACACAGCATCAACATTGTATGAAAGAGACTCCCAACAACTGGACTAGTTAGAAAGGCAAGAACCACTGGCACATCTTAATGCTGGAGATCTGTCCCTGACTGACTCCCTGCTATTCATGGACTGCAAGCACCTAAAGCCAACAGGATGATTTTCATGAACTGAAACAGCCTTCTTGCAGAGCCAAGTTTAATTCAGAGGGGCATCTTCAGCTATATTTTCTTGCTTTAAGATCAGGGCTTAAAAAAAGATGTAAGTGATACTTCATTTATTGAGAAAATACTTAATTTCATACTGCGAGTTGACCAGTGACTTCTGCAACAACTAGAAGTCAGCTAGCAAGTTTCTTCCCTCTTTAAGTTTTGTCATGAGGACTTAAGTACACATGTGGTCACCGAAGGAACAAAAAGGATTTTATGTAAACAGAGCAGCACGGCTGTGGCTGTGACCCAGTCCTCTAATAGCCAGGCCTGTGTTCCAAAGAGCTTGGCCACGCACAAATAGCTATTTTGAGGTACCCGTTCAGGCTTCAGGGAGCCAGCAGCCTAGGTGATTTTCTAAGAAGCATTCACTGATGCCTTAGTCATCTGAGAGCATCTGCTGGAAGAGCCAGTAAGAGGCAGCTGCGCTTGTGGTACAGGCTTGGAGAAAGTTTCCAAAATGTATTTTCAGAAGTGCCTTTTGTGTAGTCAGGGCAATTTCAGCAGAGGACTCCAGATCCAAATCCACCATTGGCTCAAGTTTTGCTTGAATCTGTAGAGTGGGCTTAATTGTTTGCTCTTGCTCACACTTTGGAACATGTGTTATCACTGCTGTAGGACAAGGGTTGGCATCTTCTTGCGGATACTATGCCAGAGCATTTTTTTCTTTTCTAAAGTAGCAGCTAGGTGTGCCAATGCTGGGTTTTGCTGCCTCTCCAGGAGGCAAGATGCCATCCATCTGTGGTATTTTTCATCTGTGAGGCTCTCAGCTCCTGCTGAATACAGCGCTTGAAGTGGGAGACAGAAACTGGGAGCCACTGCCTCTTACTGGTGCCTCTCCAGATACTGCCAATCCCAGCTCCTGCCTCAAGCATGCCATTCAGAACCCGTAAAAATTGAGTGCAGACTCAGCACTCAGGGCAGAGCCTTTTGCTTATTGCTTCCATCCCACACAAGGGATCTTCAGGTTGCTTTAAGATCACTTTTCTAAATAACTAATACCTTCTGTCTCTCTCCCTTATTTCCTAGGCTTCCCTGTCCTCTAGGAGCCGGTGAGATTCTTGTCCTTCTACAGGCTGCTGTGCTCCACAGGAGGCTTCCCAAAGCATCTTCCCTGACCTTGGAAGGAGGTAAGGGAGAAAGTGGCATTTCAAAACAAGGACAATAGTAGAAAATTAAATAGGAGCAAAGGCTCCAAAGGTGCGAAGCCTGCTAGGCTCCCAAATGTCCTATCAGCATGGCCAGATAACATGAAACTAATGAAGTTGCCTGTGGCCAAAAAGTTTGGGTGCTGCTTGGTAAGACGTCTTTTGTGAGGGACAAGCACCTTTCCTTTATATGGGTACCGCACCCTGGGTTTCCCTGTGCTCTCCCTGTGCCAGCTGTGGGCATCTGCATCTGCCTAAGAGACACCAGCAGAGATTGTAAAAAGTAATCCCACACAGAGGGGACCTTCCCTCCTCTTTGTTTACCAACAAAGTTATTTCTTCTACTCCCAGGAGGCATTTACCATTGCATCCTCAGCAAACCTTCATAAACACTTGAGATGTAAAAACGAGAGCTAGCTCTTTGCCTGTTGCTAACGAGACTGACTTCTACATGCACCCCCAGACTGAGTCACCACAGATTTTAAGTGTTTTAAAAAGGTGAAATCTTCAAGCCTGGGAATGAGTTGAGGTGTCAGTCATTAAAATTGTTCTGTATTGTAAGAAAGGAGGTTCCTATGTCTCATTGTGAACAATTGTGTCTAATTACAAGTCACAGATTCACCACAAATACTATTTAATAATGAATTTCTACCACACTTCATCCAGAGTGTGTTATGAAGTCTGGTTTGCGGACAGGTAACGTGTGATGCAGAACAGAAGGGAAGAGTGTTTTGGCTCAGATCAAGCAAAGAAGAATGGATGCTAGGCCCCCGCTCACAGTTCAGTGTTTGAAACTTTGGATGATGTGTCCTCCGGCTTACAGCACTGGTTATTTCATTTTAGTTTAGCAGATGGTAGAAAAAAATGCCGTGTGCCACACTATGATTTTAGTTAAACTTTAAAAGGCTGCTCAGAAATATATAAAGCTGCAATAAACACTTTGACAATAAAATCAAACAAGTAAGATTTGCAACTTCCCCTTAGCAAACTCCCAAACGGGATGTTAACTTTTGCTGTTTGATATAAAAAAAAAAAAATCTGTCAGCAGAAAAGAAGTCAAAAGAACTGAAGCTACAGTAACACCCTTATCCCTGCCCCAAGGACTGCAGATGGAGAAGTTTCTGTGCTTGGCTAAGGCAACATGACCGGTCAGCATTTTTCTGCCATATTTTTAGCAGTAAGATAGCAAGTTTCCTATAAAGTTGGCACGTTGAGAGTCGGTAAATCTACGGCGAGAGCTTTGCACTGAATTTTTGCTGCTTTCTTCCCCCGGAGCTCCAGGTGCAAAGGTTCTTTGGGGGGAATAAGGAAGTGCGTTGGGATGGCACCGTCACCCTAAATATAAACGTAAGAGGACCTTGACCCCTGTGTTCACAGCAGCGTTTCTTCAGCATGGGAGCCAGGGCCAGCGGCAGGGCTCTGGCGTGGGCCCGCCGAGGAAAGCCGGGGCGGAGCGGCGAGCGAAGGCCGTCGTGGGCCAGCCCGGGCCCACGGGAGGCTGCCGGCAGTGGGGACCCGGGCGGGGCGGCCACGCGTGGCCTGTGGCCGAGCACCCTCTGCCGGGGACCGGGCGGGCGGCTGCGACAGCCCCGGCGCCGGCTGGTAGAGAAAAGAATCAGAAAAGAATCCAAGTTTTACATCATTCCCGTCTTATTTTTGAGCCTGTTGCAGTCAAACGCCACGAAACTATGAGGATTAAAAGTGATTTTTATAGTAGGAGATGGTGATGTTATCCCATGGCTGGCGAAGCTTGTGCTTTATAAAAAAATACCACAAATAGCGAGAGAAGCAATTAAAAGAGTTAGCAAACACTCTTGCAAATGCCTTCTTGCCAACACACATCTCCTCCCATTAATTAAAGTGAAAGAAGATCATTTTAATAGAAATGGCTGCTGGGGAACAAAGTAAGTTCCCACAGTCAGTTCTATGCTGATGCATTTTACTTGTTCGTAACGCAGAACTGAAAACAAAAAATACCAAAAAAATATAAAAAACAGCCTGCATATAGAATTGTTACAGAAAATAACAGCCTGCTCTCCCCTGGCAGCACTAACCCTGAGTGTGAAGCTGTTCACAAATGGCAGCGTTAACAGGGTAACTAATGCGATTATTATCAACCTTGTAGCATTTTCTGCCCAAGGAACAGATTTGCCCATCACTAATTTCAGCTTTCCCACTTCTTCCTGGGGAAATAAAATATTAGGACCTATTTATAGAAGTTCATGGGTTTAAATTAATTTTTTCCTTTACTACAGCTGGTTTTAGTGGTTGATTACTGTTTGTTGGACCAGGTGATCCTTTGCCAGCTGGCTGCAGCTTTTATTAGCTCTTTTAAGACTTGATTTAGAGCTCACAGTTACATTTCAAGGACAGCAGCTCTGTAACACAGACCCTCAAGAGAAGAGATAATTAGGACTCATGAAAAAAATTGTGTACGATTCTTTGAACAAAAACGCTCTTGTTTAAGGAATGTGGTGCTGTAGGCTAATATTTAACAGCAGTCTCTCTTCTCTTGCTCAGGGCTGGTGCATGCAATTAGACCCTGCCCTCCATCAGATATACTGGATATTATTTTCTGGGAGCATCTCTCAAAATGGAGGAATGCTGCCCTGTAGCAAGTACAGAATGTATCCTGGGAATTGTATTTCTGCAAGTAAGGCAGGAGGTACTGGTGGAAGGACGTGGTGAAGCAGGAAAAGAGCTGAAGAGGTGCTGAGAAGGCTCTTGTACAGGGGAGGGGGAGGAGGGAAACAAACATTGCAGAGAACAGGAAAAACGATGTGCTGGGAAATGATTAATCCACCCCAAAGGCCCTTGCTAAGAAGTGGTGGGACAAGCTCAATGATTTTTGGCAGCCATGAGCTACTTCTGCTCTGCTCTCAACTGCCGTCTTGCAACCAGATGTGTTTAAGTACGGCTTCATCCCATTCCTGCCCCAGACACCAGATCCCCCCGCCAGCGTCCCTCACTCCATTCCTGGCAGCTCTCTGGCAATACGTCCCCTCCTATATGTGTATTTTACAGCTGTCCCGTGTCCCTCTGCCCCCAGTAAGTGTTTCTCAAGCGAGTGGGAGCACACAATCCATGCGGGGGGGAAGGGGGCGGGAGTCAAGTTTAAGAACTGCTGCTCTGTATCCTGTTGTTTTCCTACCGGGATTGTTGCAGTTTCCTGCACTGTCTTATCTGGAGCTGAAAAGCCAAAGCTCTCATGTTTACTTGCTTTGTGCGTGCCTCAGGTTTCTAATCTGTGAAATAGATGTTATAAGACTTAAGAGAAACATAGCTAGGACTATTACAGGGTGGAGGGACAGGAACAAAGTGGTAAAGGGCTGTCGTGCCTATACAATTAGTTTCTTTATTTAGTTATCCTGCTTGCACAAGCCTGCGTATGTCACAGAGGGTTTCAGAGAACCTTCAGCATACCATAAGGCTGCACAGAGTCCACTGAAATGTAAAAAGAGTAAGATTCAGATGTTTACATTCTCAGATGATTCCAGGTACCTGTGTTTGACAGACCTTCCAAGAGAATAATTTTCAGAAAGTGCTGAGTATGTTTTTCCCCCCAAGGGCTCAAACTAGACACAGAAAAGTCTTAAAAGGGTATAAGCATTTCAATGCTTTTAGTCAGCCTTGAGTTTTTAAGAGCTCCACTGAAATGCTGTAGACTTCTTTGAAATTACTTGGCCACATTTTCTTGAATACAGAGGTAAAATAAGCATATGCTGTGCTGACGTCTTGAAAGCTTACTGTGTAGATCAGAATCATGAGAAAGCAAAATCTTGTAGATTTTTCTTTTTGCTTTTTTCCTCCAGTGAGCATGAATTCACTTAACTATAGGTTACATTGGTGCACTAAATTCCCTATGGGTTAAAAAAAATGAAAACATTTACCATACAGCTCTGGAATGTCCTGTTTTTCTGCACAAAGGTGTGGGTCCTGCATACACAGTGTCCATTATCAGATGGGAGCCTCTCCTGGAAAGACAATTAAAACGCTGCATCACTCACAGCCATGCAGATACTGAGCCAGACACAAGGTTTTAAACCAAAACTCAACCCCCAAGCCCCAACCCCAGAACCCTCCCCCACAAAGATCCTGGTTTTGTTGGAAGCAGGTAAAAATTGCGGCAGTGATCAAGATGGATTTGTATTAATTGAAGAGATGAGAAGTATGTCAGTTCAGCCTTTGTGGGTAAATACATATTTCATTTTTTTTTCCCCGCTCAGTTGTAACTGTAAATTCAGACTCATTCCACTTGACAGTTTCTCTCAGCTGATGTAAATATGAGAGCAGGAGTGGACTGAAGAAGTATCCTTAGTTGATTACCAGAGCCTTTATTTGGAACTAAATATCAAGAGAAAAAAAGGCGCTTTTTTTTTTCCCCCCAAAGAGATCAGGAAAAGGAAGACATGTGCTTGGAGATAAGGAAAGATAAAAGCATTCCATTTAAGGACGCCAGTGACAGAAATCAAGATGTTCATCTGCCAAGTCAGTAATTTCATGGCCTTATGACCATGCAAAGCTTCCGTTTCTGTTACCTTTTCCCACACTAACTGTCAGCACCAACTTATTGGCACGAAAGTTCCTTTTAGTTTGTCCAAGCAAGCTCAGGCCTCTAGGGAGGAGTTTACACAGGCTGAACTTGAAGATAAAACTCTCTTTGACTTCAGAAGGGGAAAAACGGTTCTCCCGTAAGTTTACGTTCAGCTTTCTGAGGCACAGCAAGGCTCAGGAATAGGCCAATTCCCTGTCCTTGGAAGGTTGGAAGACAGGTTAGATGAACACCCCTGAGGAGAAGTTTGGGCAGAGCTCATTTTTCTGTGAGGAATGAGGACAGCTGGAATGGCCATTTGAGGTGACTTCCAACCCTGTTTTCTACAATTCATTAGGAGTGAGATCACAGTGACACCTAGATTAACAGAGGTGGAGAGCTCAAAATGCATTTGCTGCTTTAAAATAGAGGGGTTTGGTCTGGTTTGTGTTTAAAGCAAGCAGCGGATTTCAGTTAGAAAATTCTTTGAAAATCCTAGCTCTGCATGTTTCACAAGCTAGCATATGCAAACAGCAAAGCATTCTAGGCTAAAATTATCCGTACTATAATTAGAAAGCCATAAGAAGAGCATATGGATTGATACTAGTGTAAGAGCAGAAGGGCCTTCCAGAGCTGTGCTGCCATGCAGCAGTTTCCCCCCCCAAACGGCAGCGGTTCCGATGCCTGCTGGTCATTCCCCATTGGGAAGTACAGCCCACACGCTGCGAGAGATTTGACCTGAGGTTTTCTCTCGAAAGGGACATTTAGTTCCCTGCCCTATCTCCTGAGGTTGGAGAGGGCTCTTCTTGTATGCTTTGCTTTTGTTTCCTTCCTTTTCTCGTAGGGTTGAACTTCGCCTAACTACCAAGCACTCGTTAATTGTTCTACGGGTATTTGTCACTGTAGTCATTACCCCTGCCTTGCTCAGGCAGCAGACAGGCTCCCTCGTGCTGGGCAGCGTGGAAGCCCACACTGCTTCCATAGCTTCCTCCCGCTTCCTGCTTGGAACAATTAAACTTTTGCCCAAAGATTTTGCATGCTTACGCACCTAGGCGTCGCATCCAGCAAAGCACGTTTCGCTTTGGCATCAGCAGATCGAAGCATTCACTTCACAGGTGGGTAAGAGCCCGGCCAGCTGCAGCCTTGGAGCTCAGCAAGTTACTGTTACTCTGCTGCCCCTCGGTTTCTGCAGGTTTGGAACTGACAGAGCAGGGCACCTGTAAACACCCTCCCAGAGGGCTCCTCCTCAGTGTGGGAGCCTGGCCAAGAGGCAGTTTCACAATCACTGGGTTTTGTTTGGGCTTGGTTGGTCTCAACCCTGCTCTGGAGGCCCCTGCTGCTGGATGGTGAGGATGGGGGTACAGGAAGGGGGAAGGCAGCTGCCCCCACCCGCAGCCAGCCAGGCGTCTTCGGGTGCCCTCAGACCAGCCCTGCGGGCAGTGAGGGGGTTTGGGTTAGGGCAGGTGGCCTTGGGGAACCCCAAGTGACCCTGTCCTGGTGCCAGGCTGGAGAGGGAGAGGGTAAGGGCCTTCCACCGCGTGGTTTCCACATCCCCACCTCATGTCACTGATGCTGGCCAAGCCCTGCAGCAGCCACCACGCTTTGCCCTGCACATGGGGCTGGTGGCCACCCCCAGCAGCCTGGCCAGTTACACTCTTACAGCCCTTCCTCAGCCTCACCCAGGTCCCTCCTCGTCCTGCCGCCTCGCGCGGAGCTGGTAAGCACGGCCGGTGGAGGTAGGGCACTGAAGGCGCTGGGCACAGCCTCCGCCTTGGGTGCTGGTGCACAGCAGGGCTTCTGCAGTACGGCAGCTTCCTGCCTGTGCGCTGACAGGCTTTCCCTCAGTTTAACTAGCATACCCATGAAATAAATCCCTGCAGACAAACACCGCATTCACGGATTATCAAGCAGCCCTACATCTGTCAGCTGGGATGGCCTTCTCCCGTCTTCCTGGAGAATAGGAGTGTGCAGAGCTGGAGAGCGGGAGGCTCGAGCTCACGCACCCGGTGAGGACGTGTACTCATGCTGTGCTGGGCTGTCCGCACGTGCACGCTCACCTTCAAAGCCAACAAGGGCCTATTCTCACCGGGAAGCCGCGTCACATTTGGGCCAGAGCTGCTCAAAGAACCAGTTTAGACAAGATTCCTGCATCCAGTGCTTTCAGTCTGGCATCTTTTACCACCACACTAAATGCAAAGCTTTTAATTAATAATAGACTAAGATGCCTGGAGCAAAGACTGCCATTATGAACTGTAAATGCATGCAGTACCAGTCACATAGCCTCATAAGGCTTCTTGGCTCTCTTGTAATATGTATGTTGACGGTAAGTTATGTGACCAATTGTTCTTCTCAAAGCTGTTACACAGAAGTGATGATGACTTTCCAGACTACTACATAGAACATTTCAAAATGGGAGAATTTCAGATTTAGTCTCTAGTAAATATGAGTTACACATAGCAAATAATTCTTTAGTTAGGAATCTTCCTCCTCTTTTTTACTATTTGAATAGTCAGATAATGTCAGAATCTGAACTAGCTTCCCTATTTCTGGTTCTTCTGTTTCTGCAGTTCACTATTTGGAGAAGTAAAGATTGCTAACCGCAGCCTGCATTCAAAGCACCAGGGCTGAAAGGAACATCTCACAGAGTCTGGTTTTTAAAATTCTGTTTTCAATGTTTATATTTTGTTTCAACTTTGATTGGTACACTGTAGAGGCTAATCCTGCAAATATTTACACAAGTCAAGCTTTCGATATATAGTTCAGTCGAGCTCAATGGGAGCTTACCTTAATGAAGGCACATGTTCTGCAGTAGCATTTATTTTGGACAGAGCATTGAAAAATGTAGTTGCATCTGCTAGCCAGATTTTTTTTTAATATATATGTGTATATACACACATAGACACGCACACATGTATGATGATTATTTTAGGTTCTGAGAGAGAAAGAAAGACTATTCAAACAGTCACTTACTGATCTCCACCTGAGAGAAGGCTCAGTGAGACAGAAAGCAGCAGCATGGTAAGTATTCCTTTTAGCATAAATACCCTAGACAGTTGTTTCTAATGGAATCAATTATAGAATTAAAAACAGTAGATTTTTTTTAAAACAAGGTTTACAGATGTGGATGCAAGGTCCATTTTTTAGTTTCTGAGAAGCCTCCCACAGACAACTTCTTCATATATCCAATTTCCCTTTGATGCAAGTAGTGCTACCATTTTGACAGATGAAAGAACTACAAGCCCTGTTGGCCGTGGGGAGGTGGGAGACCGAGAAGCTGATTCCTGACACTTCCCCTTGTTATTTTCTGTAAGCTAGCACAGAATTGGCCACGGGTACAAGCTTTCTCGGATCACAGGACTCAGACTTGCAAGCAGAGCGCTATGCTTCAGCCAGTTGCAGTAGCTGAGCTGTGGTCACTGCTGGGGTGGTTCAGTGGGAGCGTTAATCTCAGTTACGCTGTGGATTTAGAACACACATGAACAGCTGCTATCTCTCAGCTGAGTTATGATAAATTGTTAAGCTGAGCTACTTGATCAAGACTCAGAGCCCATAGGTACGCATAAATTATATCTATAATAAAGTCATCATTCCAGGACCATGCCCACAAACTACCCTCCAGGTCTTCAAAGTGGACAAATTTATTTCTTTTAAAGAATGAACAAATTGTTTTTTTAAAAAGAATCATTAGAGGAATCGCTGATCTACAATTATTGCTCTACTGAGATGGGGCTAGAAACAGTCCCTAGGACTGCTATTTTATGCACATCCTCTTTCACTTAAGTTATCTCCAACGTGTTTTTTCAGAATGAGAGTGTCTGTGACGGAAGGTGCAGCGATGCCAGTTCACTTCGCATGGATCTCTCCAATCTTGTGACCTGGGCACACACTCATGGGACCATATGCAGTCAAATCCCAGCCTTGGAAATTGTGCAGAACATGGGTCATCCTAGCAAGGACAATTCTGTTCTGTGGATATGTGGAGTTGGACATGCGTATCACTGGCAGTGTGGAAAATTATACATCAGAAGCAGAGAAGAGAATGAAGCTGTAGAAAAGAGAAAGAGGTTAGTATCTTCTGAGGCTTCATCAAGGGAAGCTAATGTAGATGAGAAGAGGTTCAGGATGACCCAGTCTTTTGAGAGGGCTAAAGCAGATGCTGTTAGCACAGGGTCATGCAGCAGATCTCCAGGGGTCACTCAGCAGAAAGACGATGCAGTCTACATAATACATAATGAAGCACCACACAGAGAAAATAAAAAAAGTAGCAAGTCCATGAAATCATGCTTTGCAGCAGAGCAGCATTTGTCAATATCTGGTGGTGAAGTCAAAACTGAAAGACATAAGGTGAAGCTAGAAAGCAACGAAGATCTACAAATCATCTCTGATGAAGAACAGTGTATATCAGATGAAGACAACCAAGGAAGCAGAATGAACCAGAATATTCTGTCAGAATCGCCAATTAAAGGTGTAACTGCCGAGGTAGATTTGCAAATGCCTCTCAATCAGAAGATGGCATTTAACAAGCTGACAGCCACCCAAACATCTGGCTTTGCTCCTGCAGGAAAGCCACCCCTAAATCTTGCCTGCATTCTGAAGTCCCCCATCAGCAATCAGGAGAGCCTGGACAGCAGCTTCTTGAGGTTAGGCCCTCTTAATCCTGCAAGGTCCATAACTGAAGCTTCTAGAGCAATAAATTCCTCTGGGTCAGCAATACCAAAAGAATACGTAAAATCTGTTCCCATCTCCAACATTGAAGCAAAGGCCCAACTTGAGTCACCTGCCTCTATGGCATTCTTTGGGTTTGAAGCCACTGTAGATGTCCAGCAGCAACTCCAGCTGAGCTCTCCTGAGCATGGCATACCAGGAATGGGCTTAAGTGGGAACATTACTGAAAACCCTCTTGAGCAGAGTGAACCGTCAGGATCTGGGTACGCACCTTGTCTTTCAGCATCATTAAGTCCAGAGAGCAAGAACGCAGACCATCCACCTGCATCTTCAAATAAAAGTAAGAGAGCCTGGAGTTTTGTTCCTGAGGGGGGTATGTGGGCACATTCTATTAATCACTTTCCCAAAATATTAAAGGAGAGTGAGTTCATGTAGCTGCCAAACTCCGTATTGTAGCGTCTAAGTAAAAGCCTTTGATTTGGGGCACTCTGTTTCTACTAAAAGGGATGAAAAAGGTTCCTACCTTAAGCAGTCAGCGCTTCACTAGATAATGCCGTTCACTGAGGTACCCAGATGTGTGCTTGGCTGTGGCCCAGCCTCAACTACCCAGTTTGAATACTTTGGTCTTTCATTTTACTTAGTATCACCACACAGTATGTTGGCTGTACTTAAGAGAGAGTCCCTGTGAGAAACTGGAGCCAGAGATGGGAACTGAGGTCTCAAGAGAAGAAAATAAGAGGAAGTAACTTTTAAAGCAGTGAAATAGAGAAACTGTGGCTCAAACTCTGGCTGCACCAAAATTGGTGGCAAAAATCCCAGAAATTGCAATAGGAGCAAAGTTTCAATCCTGCATATTAAATTACATGAGCTAAACAAATTGCTTTAGTCATTTTAAGAATTTCAAGATTTTCATCTACTCTGTCCTTGGAATCCTACTGGAGTGGGGAGAGTTATAGTTGCTCAAACATTAACTTGCAAGATACTCTGCTTACTAGGGAACTTTCAATACCAAGGTTAAGCCACACTCAGAGCGTATTTTAAATGATTCCGCATCATAAGAATATGTTGTTTGACAAAGATTTTAGAAGCCTAGCTTGCGGCTGTTTTAATCCTGCTATAAAACGGACACCATCCACACAAGAAGGAACAGCCGACATACAGTGTGTGGCCATTATCAAAATTATGTTGGCCTTTTGCAAGGAGCGGGGAAGCCATTCAATGAAATCGTTTCAATTTGTTTAATAAATGCTCATATTTTAGGATAGATGCGTGTAATACACTGGAACCTTAATCCAGGTACATATATGTTATTTAATCTAATGATTAAACACCTCAATAACATGCAAATGTCTGGGTTTTTAAAGATGCTATAGTAAAGCCACAAAATTTGCATCTATAATGATTTGAGTGCCTGCAGGTGCTGTTTCACATTAATACCAAGTAAACTGCTGTCTAGTCAGTTTTATGGTTTTGCCTGCTAGTATCTAGGTGTAAACACCAAGGCAGATTTTTAAAACAGAATTTAGAGAGTGACATGTTTCCCATCCAGTGGCTTAATGCCTTGGCTCCATCGAACTGCGAAGCAGCCCCCAACAGCGTGTGCCTCACTTCCACGCGCTCAGTACAAGAATCCCATCTCACCTTCCCGAAACCCGTCCTCTTCCCACACTCACAGTCCAGCCCCATGGCCTTGTCCGTGGCAGTGCCCTGTGGCCATGCAGGATGCTTCCCGACCAACCGCATCTCCCAACCCACCCCCCCCCCGGCAGCAGGGCAGGGCTGTAATGACGGACGCTGCCCGCCGTCCCACCGCACCAGACATTTATACCCATTTCCCTGCTGAAATAATGACCTGTCTCAACTAGCTGTAACCTTAAAGAGCAACAGCCTACTGCAGGTTTCTGCAGCGCAGGGGACTGGACAGTGTCCTTCAAAAGAAAAGAGATTACTGAAATAGTATTTTGTCTGTAACACAATGGTGTACACTTAAAGCACCACTAATGTTCCTGAATAGACTCGGGGTTACGGACATTCATGTTCCTTTGTACGGAGCCACAACCGTACAATCTGGCATGGTTGTTTTTTTGTGAACAGTATTTGACTATTTTTGTAATTGACAACATATATCATCAGAAGGGACTGGGAATTCATCTGGGAATGTCTGTGTAGTAGCCGGTTCTGCCAAGATAAATGGCTTATGGCTCAAGTGAGGCCTCTGCAGGTATTGATTTACAAGCCATTCATCTCTTCACATGGATCAGTCAGTAACAAAAAAAGGAAAAAACCCAAACCAGCAGCACAGGGATCAGTAGAATCCACCTCAGTCCAGCCACAGCATTTTAAGATAACAACTAAGCACGTATAAAATAACATGGCGCAAGAAGGGGAATTTCTAGATGTTGGCTCGAGAATCCTTTTCAACCTACCCCTCTTCAGCCCTGGAAAAGTCACAGGCGAGCAGATGGAGCTTTTTAGCAATCCAAAGAATTAATTTATCATGCTACATCGAACTAGGTAGATGTGGTATTGCCATAGCAACTTGAGAGTGAGCCCAACTGGAATCCTGGCAATCCTTTTAAAAAAAAAAAATATACTTTTACTCATCTTTTTGTTCTCCCTCACTACCTACCCCTAACTTTTGGTTAATGTTTTTATTTCACAATGAGAGTTCTCCTGCCTGAAGAGATTTTTGTAAAGAAGAAAGCTTTGAAATAGATTTTGCATAATGCAAACTATATTGTACAACACTTTGAACATATGAAATGCGTGCTACGTGGTCCTGAGGCAGGTCACAAGATCCGCATACAGGCCAACTCCCATCTATTTTAACAGAGCAGAGTTTGGCCCCTGCAGTCCCTATAAAATACACACCAGAGCAGTTGCAACTCGATGAAAGTATAATCGAGTCCATTTGGGATTGCCTGGGCTTCATAGCCAGCACTGCAGGCTCAGGACTGCAGGCTCAGGACTGCAGCCGCTGGTTACACAGCTGGTCCCATGAGTGCAGTCCCACAAGCATGCTCAGAGTCAACTCCAAAATCAGCCAGGGTGAAGTTCAACATTGAGCCAAGCCACCAATGACGGGTCCAGTCCCCAGTCCTGTATTGCTGTCCAAAAAGGCCCATAAAACTTGCACCAATGCTTTCCACATGTGCACCCCACAATGACATTCAGTGATTAAATCTTGTTAGGAACTCATTCTCTCCCATTTAAACATAATTAAAAAAAGAAAGAATATCTTAAATTCATCTGCACGGTAGTATGCAGATTCACCAGCCAAGTGAGAAAGAGCAAGGAAGAGGCAGCCCTTTCCCTGTCTAGGCTGGTGCTGGCTGGCTTGTTGAGGACACAAATCTAAACCAAAGCTTTAAAGGAAGGGGTTTGTGAAAGTCCCATAATCTCTGAATTACTTTTAGAAGGAAGGTGAACATTATTCTGCATCTCCTTATATTTCACTGATCTCCTTGTAAGTTCTTGCTGTCCTCAAAGCTGTGTCTTATCTTCTAGATGTGTTGAAGAAGTTGGAGAATAAGAGAAACCGTAACACTGGCGATATAAAAATTTTCAAAGACTGGCTGGTTTTACATTGCCCTTCTGAAACGCGCGAGATCTATAAGCTGCCGCCCGAAGACCTTGATAATTACCTGGCCTCATTCTACAGTTCTGCAAAGAGACAGAACGGCACAGATTTTTCCTCCAGTTCTTTGCACTTCTTTCAGAGCAGCATAGAGAGGTACCTCAAGGATCACAGCTACGAGTACAGCGTGGTTAAAGGGTTGGAATTCAGAATGTCTCAGGAAGCCTTGAAGCTAAAGCACCAGCACCTATCTCAAAAAGAGAGAGAGGGAAAGTGGAGTATTTTGGAGAACCTGACAGATGAAGATGTGGAAAGTCTTCGTAAGAAGGGACTTTTAAGTAAGATGCACCCTCAGAGCTTTTTGCACCTCATGTTCACAAATATCATTAGGGGGTTTGGGGCAAGTACCCATAGTCAGAGCCATAATCTGTACTGGGGGCAGCTTGTGCTAAAAAAGAACGAGGGAGAGCTGGAGTACTTGGAGTGGAAGGATGATCTGAGTGCAGAGGTAAATACAAGGGAATTGGGTCCGCGCCTCTTTGCCAACCCCGACAGTCCAGGTAACTGTCCAGTCGCAGATTACAAGGAGTACGCTAAGAGGAGGCCGCTGGATATGCTTCATGACTATGACCCACTTTATCTAGCTCCCAAGCCTCTCTGCTCCATATGGGACCAAATCTGGTACTGTAGAAAGTCCCTGACAAAAGCCAAAATGGAAAAGATCTTGAAAATTATTATCCAGCAAGTCAAAGGACCCGTAAAGAAGTTCAGGAAATAAAGGTATCCATTTAGTTTCTGCCGTGCCACTTCTTGACAGGGAGAAGTTTCAAAGTAGTCTTTGAAAGGTTTAAGTGGCAATATTTAGTATAGGTTGAGGACAACATCCTTCTCTTCAGTTTCACCTTAGAACATGTCATCTACAAATTTGCGTCACCTTAGCTTTCAGGTTAAGCGAAAAACTTCTGTTGGTCTTTGTTAGTGGAATTGATAATTCAGCAAGTTAATATGAGAATCTTAGGTTTCATGTTTGTAAAACAAGCTAATATTCTACTCTGTTATTAATGACATGGTTAAAATAGCCAACGTTAACATCAAGAGGGCTCGGTAGCTGAATAGCTTGGCTAGGAGTTTAAGCTGCACTCATTTCTAGGGGAACTGAGACTTGTAAACAGCGTTTAGTCTGTAGTATAAGCTTATCGTAAAAAAGATAAGTAACACGAGTTAGTTCTGGGGCAGAAGGAGAATGCCAAAATGCCATGTTTGCCAACTGCTAATCCGTATCTCATGGGAATGCTTTCAACAAGGTTTGTGTCACTTTTCTTAGTGAAAGATTTGTAGGTTTCAGAAGTTGTGACTGTGTTTTAAAAAGTTATTAAAATGGCTGATAGCGTTGAAAGGTTTTATGGTAAGTGTTTTCCCCAGAGTGCTAAATATAGCTACATAAATACACTTTGGTAGACATAGTCAACTTTTTCAGCTGTTCAAGTACTATTCAGTCAACATATTGTCTTACAGTCCAGTCGAGTTGTTGGGTTGAATTGTTGACATAACCTAATAAAAAGAACATTTTACTCGGCCCTGTTTGGCTGGTCTGTTTGTCTGCCCTACAAAGATGAAGCCAGCAAACCCAAACTAGCAGGTAACGGTTTCCCGAGACACCGGTGCATTCCCTTCTCGTGCTCAGGTTTCTCCTGCTCCGAGCCTCTCATTCCTCAGCATTACAGAGCTGACCCCAAGGAGTATTTGGGCTGTTGGAAATCCCATGGAGCCCACGTTCGTGGTTTCTTAACGAGGTCTTTGTGGCCAAACCCTTTGCCAGAATCGGTCCTGTTCAAGCAACATTTAATACCACCAAATAACTTCTAGATGTTTAAAGACCCATAAAAAAAAAAGACCAACTCACTCAAATGCTTGGAGGGCATCTTCCAGCTTTCCTCACGCTGTCGAGCGCTGGCGGCGTTACGACTGCCGCAGCCATCACCGAAGGACCCGGCAGTGCCCAGGCCAAGCCCAGCCACGCACACAGCTCCGTGCCCAGCAGCCACGAGGCGAGCAAACCCTTTCCTGTAGCCCTGGGCTTTACTCACCCTGTCTGAAGCTAGCAACCCATCGGGCTTTTCTTTCCTCTGTGCTGCTCTATTTAGGCCACACCCCAAAGCTCCTTAATGAAAGGCTGCTGCCTCAAAAACCAGGTGGCACAATTAGCCAGCAGCACTCGCTTTATCCTGTCACGAGCGCGTGGGCACCTCCCGGTTTTCCGGGTGGCTACAAGAGAGAGAGAACAGGGCAAGCAAAGGGCTGGGCAAACGGCTGCCCCGACATGCTGCTACCAGTGATAGAAGGCCAACCTCCCAGGAAGAACCAGGAATCGGGTTCAGAATCGGGAATCACCCAGCGAAACCAGGATCGCTGCCCGCAGCAGCGCCCACGCCCTTCCCCAGCCCCAAACCTTGGGCTGGGATCGTGGGGCTGAGCCATGAGCGGGGCCGGGCCAGGCTCGGGGGCTTTGCCAAGCGGGCACGGCGAAGGAGAACGGGATTCGGTAGCGCTGGGTGTGCTGAGGATCCGCGTACAGCAGTCTTGCCCCGAAGAGAGCCTGAGGAGGGGGAGCAGCCCTCCTGCCGCTAATAAACCCTGCGTTTCCCACCGCCGGTCGCGGAAAGCTGCTTGCCTCTAAGCACTGGATATCTGTGGCTCCCGTTTATTTGTGTCTTACAGTGGTTTTAAGCTAAATTTCTAGCTAATTGCACTTCATAGAAATGAGAAGCATCCTGTGTAATACGCTAAATTAGACCTCATCAAGGGTTTAGCTGCTGCTCACAAAAGAGATCAGCCAGAGAACTGTTTCATTTTGTGAAAGCAAGGACGCAGTATTATCAGAAATTCTGAATAACTGTCCCAGGGCATGTCTTAGCAGCTCAGGCTGTAAACTTCATTTCCAATAATTAGGAAATTACCCATAGTAGGCTGTTGCTAGGGGCAGCGTCGGCGGCAAAAAAAGGCTTTTCAAAGACGGCGGTCAGAGGACTTGGAGTACACTTTTATGCTGAAAAAAGGACAGGAAGAAAAAGGCATCCCAGTCTCCATTTCTGTTGCGTGTTAATGATGTCCAATTAAAACAGACTCAGTTTATCAGCTGGAAGGTGCCTTGTTAACCTCCGACAAAAGCTGTTCCACGAGCGATCTTGGAATTGAATGTTTATGACTTGACGTCAGGATGAAAATACTTGTAAAAGTTTATTTTTTTAATTAGATGCATTTGTGTATATATTTGGTGGAAACCAATTTCTAGGAACATCCTCCTTCTGCGAGAAGTGAGACCGAGCGCTCTCGGCTGGTCAGCGGGACGCGCGCCAGCCCTCGGGGCCGGCAGAGCTCCTGCGCCTGCGCAGCCCAGGCGGCCGGAGAGCCCCGGGCAGCCGGGGCCCGCGGTGCTCCTGCTCCAGCCTCGCTTCTCACCCGTCCCTGTGCTCACTGCAGGGCCCAAGGGAGAAATGCTCGGGAGCGCCTGTGGGTTACACGCGTGCTTTTCATCTTTGCAGCCTGAGAAAAAATGATTAATTAAGGCGATAGGACGAGAGGAAATGGGCTCAAGCTGCGCCAGGGGAGGCTTAGGTTGGATATTAGGAGAAATTTCTTCATGGAAAGAGTGGTCAAGCATTGGAACAGGCTGCCCAGAGAGGTGGGGGAGTCCCCATCCCTGGAGGGGTTCAAAAAACGGGCAGAGGTGGCACTTTGGGACATGGTTTAGTGGGCATGGGGGTGTTGGGGTGATGGTTGGGCTGATGACCTTGGAGATCCTTTCCAACCTTAATGATTCCTAGTTTTTACTTTCATTATAAAACAATCCAGCCACCAAGCCAGGAAACATGAAATTAATTCTTACTCTCCCAATAATTGGTTTAATGGTGGGCTTGGCAGTGTTAGGTTAATGGTTGGACTGGATGATCTTAAAGGTCTTCTCCAACCTACACGATTCGACAATTCTATGAAGACCAAGATACTCCACAAGGTAATTTGATCAAGGCTGTGGATGAGATGAAGGGCGGCGACTCCAGGTCCGTCTCCTGCCTTCCCAGCCCGCTCCCCACGCAGGGAGCTGTGGAGGTGAGGATATTGCCCAAGGCCTGCCCCGGCGGGACGTGAGGGGAGCTGGGCAGCGGTGCGGGCGCGAGCCCTGTGCGGGGTTTGCCCCTTGGCGCTGGCAGCCGCGGGAGCTCCCCTGGGTCCCCATCAGCTGCTCTGTGCTTTGCAAGAGAAGGGAGTGCCCAGAGGCTTCTGCAAAACCAATTTCTTTTCCTCTTTTTGCACTTTTGCTGCCTCCCCCCCCACCCTCCACCGCCAGTCTGGAGACCAGAGGGGACAGCAGGGAACACGCCGTGCCCAGTGCTCCTGCTCCGGGCTGCAGCCGGGGCCAGCCCTCCCGGGGCTCAGCCTTTGCCTTTTGGGGCTCAGCCTCTGCCTTTTGGGGCTCAGCCTCTGCCCCCGGGGCTCAGCCTCTGCCTTTTGGAACTGAGACTTTGCCTCCTGGGGCTCAGCCTTTGCCCCCCAGGGCTCAGCCTCTGCCTCCCAGGGCTCAACCTTTGTCTTTTGGGGCTCAGCCTCTGCTTTTTGGGGCTCAGCCTCTGCCTTTTGGGGCTCAGCCTTTGCCTTTTGGGGCTCAGCCTCTGCCCCCGGGGCTCAGCCTCTGCCTTTTGGGACTGAGACTTTGCCTCCTGGGGCTCAGCCTTTGCCCCCCAGGGCTCAGCCTCTGCCTCCCAGGGCTCAAAATTTGTCTTTTGGGGCTCAGCCTCTGCTTTTTGGGGCTCAGCCTCTGCCTTTTGGGGCTCAGCCTCTGCTTTTTGGGGCTCAGCCTTTGCCTTTTGGGGCTCAGCCTCTGCCTTTTGGGGCTCAGCCTCTGCTTTTTGGGGCTCAGCCTCTGCCTTTTGGGGCTCAGCCTCTGCTTTTTGGGGCTCAGCCTCTGCCTTTTGGGGCTCACCCTCTGCCTTTTGGGGCTCAGCCTTTGCCCCCCGGGGCTCAGCCTCTGCTTTTTGGGGCCCGGCCCCCTCGCCAGGCGCTGCCCGCCCCACGCTCGCCCGTGGGCGCTCGGGGCTCGCGCTGCCTGCGCGCTCGCCGGGAGCCACCTAGCGACGGCGGGGGGCGGGCGGGGGGGGCGGGGCCGCTGCTTCCCCTCGCTGCCCGCGGGCAGGGCCCCGGCGACCCCCGCAGCACGGCAGCCGCCGGGACCCCCCGGGAGCCGCCAGCAGCCCCCCCGGGAGCCGCCAGCACCACCCCCGGGACCCTCCCGGGAGCTGCATCCCCCCGGGAGCCGCCGGGACTCCCCCCCGGAGCTGCATCCCCCCAGGAGCCCCCCGGGACTCACCCCCGGAGCTGCATCCCCCCAGGAGCCGCCAGGACCCCGCCCCGGGAGCCCCCCGGGACTCACCCCGGAAGCTGCATCCCCCCAGGACCCCCCCCGGGAGCTGCATCCCCCCAGGAGCCGCCAGAACCCCACCCCAGGAGCCCCCCGGAAGCTGCATCCCCCCCAGGACCCCCCCCCCTCGGGAGCTGCATCCCCCCGGGACCCCCCCCCGGGAGCTGCATCCCCCCCGGGAGCCGCCAGAACCCCGCCCCAGGAGCCCCCCGGAAGCTGCATCCCCCCAGGACCCCCCCCCCCCCCCGGGAGCTGCATCCCCCCAGGAGCCGCCAGAACCCCGGCCCAGGAGCCCCCCGGAAGCTGCATCCCCCCAGGACCCCCCCCCGGGAGCTGCATCCCCCCAGGAGCTGCTGGGACGACCTCCCCCCCGGGACCCCCCCCCCCGGGACTGCACCCAGCAGAAGGTGCCAGTGCCAGCCCCACCTGCTGCAAAACCGAGGGAGCAGGCAGAGAAAACAGGCCGGGGAGAACGGGGGAGCGCAATGACTCTTTAATAAATTAGCAAAATAGAGAGCGTTTCTCTCTCGCTCTCTACACGTATGTTCTGTTGCTGCGGCTCAGCAGATGGCACGCGTGAAGCGGAAACGCCGGCCGCCCGGCTCGATGCTGCTGCTGATCCGAGGGTGCGTGCCAGCCCAGGTGCCCTCCTCGGCGAGGCCTGGTGCTGCGGTACCTCAAAACCTAAAACCACTTAGAAATAAAATAGCTTTTCTTGTAAGCCAGAGACATAGCTTCCAATGAGAAAGAAGTTAAATTACCGTATGATTTCATCTAGCGGTCTCCTTGCAGAAGCGATTAAAAGAAAGTGATCCAATTTTTTCCCCCTCTTAAAAAAAAAAAATATATTACCTCACCTCAAAGGGAAGGGGGAACGAATGAGCACATGTAACACATTGGAAGGATCATCTGTTACATTAAAAACAGCTGCGATTTGGGGTGCACAGGTCTCTGATTCTCATGATAACCAGGAGCTGAACTGATCGGGTATTTCGATTGCGCGTCGGTTAATCCCAAACAGGGCAAGTACGCGGCGAAGTCCGGTGGCCCCGGCCCTCCCCGGCCCCGGGGGCTCCTTCAGTCGTCGTCCCTGACGTACTGCCCTGCCTCCCAGCGCTGGGCCATGGCACTCTTGTGACGAGTCACCCTGGTGCTTTCCACAACCTAAAGAGACCAGGAGGCATGGTATCTTTTTAATCAAAAAGAAATTTTATAAAAAAAAAATTTTTTTTTTTTTTTTTTTTTTGCACGACTTGCCCTCCCAGCCCTCCCTTTGCGGGTTCAATACACCCGACAGCGGCCGCGACGCGTTCTGCCCAACGCGACGCCCACCCGAGCGGTGCCCGTGGCCCCGCGGGAGCCGAGACCCCCATCAGCCCCGTCAGCCTCCGGCACCGGGGAGCGAGGAGTCCAGGCAGCGCAAGCCCTCAAGTACATAAAGGACTTTACCTCCGTGTTGACCTTGTCAGTGGGTTCAATGCCTGCGTACTGTGAAAAGGGAGGAGGAAAAAAGAAAAGGTTCAGGAAACAGCAACCTCACAGGGAAATATCGAGGCAGCCAGATGCAGGGCACGGGGGGCCAGGCTGCGGGGCAGGGCAGGGGCGAGGTGAGATAGCAGGTGCAGGCGTGCCCGCGTGCCCTCCCCGGAGCAGGGGGACACTTCGGGCCAGGACCCCCCACCCCGGAGGGAGCTGCTGCCCCCCCTGCAGTCCCACCCAGCAGCGGGCGCTGCCCCGGGGGCTCCACGTGGCCCCTTGCCACCGCCACCACCCCCGGGTCTCCCAGCGAGCCCAGCAGCCGGACCCCAGCTCCGGGTGGGAGCCGGGCACAGCCACCTTCGGCCCAGGAGCCACCAAGCCTTCTCCTGGGCTCCAGCCCCCCGGCCGCGCGCTGCCCGGCGCAGGCGGGGCGGGTGCATTCACCTTTCCGTCCTCCTTCACCCTCTTCCTCCGCTCCTCGGAGGGGCTGGAACGAGCCAGGTCAGGGGTGAGGGTCTCCGTGCTGCCTTGGGAGGGACCGGCCACTCTCAGCGGGGTGAAGGACGACACCAGCCCCAGGACCCCCGCCTGGTGCGAGGCAGGAGTGGAGACGGGAGACCCGGACACGGAGTAGCTGCCGCTGACACCTGAGGCAGCTTCAAGAGAAAGAGTTGTTGGGGGGTGAGGGACACCGGACCACTCCCAGGGGCTGGGGTGCCGGCAGGAGAGCAAAGCTCCTGCCCCAGACCAGCCTGCTCAGCAGGTCCGGCGGGTTTGGTCCCAGCTGGGACCCCGTGCCTGGGTGCCAGCCAGGAATTCTCAGGAGCAAGGGAGGGGAAACGCATGAGCTGGGGCACTTCTGGGCCCTTTGGCACTGTTTTCTGTGCTAGTATGACACCAAGTCATCAATATCTGAGCAGCTCTAGAATCAAAAGCCGTGCTGCTCTTGCAGAGCCCATCCCTCATCATCATCGGTTCCCTACATCTGCTTCCCCCGGCCGGCTGGGCTGGCTCCAGGGACTTCACATCAAGCAATTCCGCTTGCTGACCACAGAATCCCTGGCCAAGGAGAATTATTTCTACGGGGACAACCTGCTACCAACACACAGGGGTCCTTACAGGCACCTCAGCAAGTCCTTGCAGGGAGGAACTTGGACCCCTCACCCACAGGCAGACTCTCCCAGGCGGGGACTCATAGAATCATCGAATCGTTTAGGTTGGAAAAGACCTTTAAGATCATCCAGTCCAACCATTAACCTACACTACCAAGTCCACCACTAAACCAATTAAGGGTAGAGTAGCAATTTCGTGTTTCCTGGCTTGGTGGCTGGATTGACTCGACGCTTTCCACCCAGAACGCTGTCCCCCTTGGTCCTTGCCACGGCCGCTCTTCCTCTCACAGCGAGCCCAGGTCTCCTCGTGTCCAGGCATCTCGTGCAGCCTGCAGGCACTGTAAGGGTTTGCTGCCTAATGGCTTCCCACACCTGGGAGAGGCACCTGCCTGCACCGGGAGGTCCCTTGGGTCCCCCTGCCCCCTCAGATGGCTCCTGCTGAGACTCAGAGCCACAAGGAACGTGAGGGCGGGAGAGATGCCCATGGTAGCTCTGCCCCAGGGTGTGCCCCCTGCCCTGTCCCATCCCACCGTTCCTCTCCTCCCCTTACCGGAGCTGTGCCGTGAGTGAGAGCCCTCCTGCGGAAAGCTGTCGCTGCTGACCACGGAGCAGCCATCTATCAGCTGCCGCTGCCGCCGTTGCTCCTGCAGCTCCTCTTCCCTCTGCAAGTCACTCCGGATCTCCTTGTCAATCAGTGCCGACATATGGGGCCTCCAGGTCCTCATCTTGTACTGCTCCTCCCTGCTCTCGTCCCTCCTTGGCGGGCTCTGTGTCCCCATGTTGTCCACAAAGGAGACCTTGGGCTTCCAGGAGAAGAAGTACTCTCTGGGCATGACAGCGGGGCTCGGGGTGGAGCCGGGAAGCCTTCCTTCCTGGGAATCCTTGCTTCCCCATTTGCTGGCGCTGGCGGAAACGCTCTGGGACACCGGGGGCTGCTCCTGGCTCTTCTCGCTGGCGGTGAAGCACGGCTGGGACTCCTGGAATTGCGTGCTACTCACTGCATGGCTGGGAAGGCTTCTCCCAACCCTGGTGTCTTCTGTGGGGCAGGGGCCGTGGCTCGTGGGCTGCTCCGCTGCAGACTCGTTAACCCAGCTCCTCCGCTCCTCTGCCTTCCTCGTGGGGGTGGGCGTCTGCGGGGGGGCTTCCTCCTGCTCGAACACCTTCCTGCGCTCATCCAGCTCCTGCTGCGTACCCCTGTCGTACGTCCCCAGCAGCCTCCCTTGCTTCTTCAGGTCTTCCTCGCGCTTGGTTTCCTGCTCGATTTCCCTCTGGACGTAAAGGGAAGCGCGGCTTTTGTCCTTCCCTTTCCTGCCTGGGCCGGGAGAGGCATGCATGGAGAGGAGCAGCTTGGTCTGGATCTCCACCAGCTCACTGCTGGAGGTCAGCCGCTGGATCCCCCTCTCTTTCCAGAGGTTCTCCTCCCTCTCCATCGCCATGCGGATCTCCCGCTCGATGGGCGTCTCGTTGCTGATCTTCACCTCCTTGTCTGGGCCATTGCTGTCGGCCCTCAGATCCACAGGGTCATTGAAGATCTCGTCGGATGCCATTCCATCGCTGGTGTAACCTGCATCAGCTTTGTTATACATCTCACCCAAGCTGGAGTCGAGGTCTTCTCTGGAAGACGCTTTAGTCAAGCTGGATGCTTTCCCGGTGGGACATGACTTTTCAGTATCGGCCCTTCTGGGAGCATCAACCTCCTCCTTCACAGGTGTCTTGTAGGACACGCTATAAACCTGAGAAACTGTCTTGTCCGTCCTGCTCTGGCTGGCTGCACCAGCACTACTGCAACCTCTCGCAGCCATCTCAGGACTATGCCACTCTTGTCTAGAGACTTTTGTCATCGACTCTGGCTTTGGAGACATGGCCTGTTGCCTTGGGCTGAAAAAAGAGCCCGGGCTGGTCTTCTCCAGCATCAGGAACTGCTGCCGAGCAGCGGAGAAGTTGATCTGCTCCGTGTTGATATTTTCAGGGTCAACAGGCGTTGCTGCCCTCCCCGAGGAAGGCTTGTCGAAGCAAATGGCGAAGCTGGTGCTGAAGCTGCCCGTGTGCCTGTCTTCACCCTGGCTGCCCATGACGGCATTTATGGAGCTCAGCTCATCCATGGAACTCGACCTCTCAGCCATGGTGGAGCTCTTCCTCACCACCTGCTTCTGGATGACATCCCTCCTCTCATCCTCCAGCTCCCTGGCTTTCTCAGATGAGATGCTCGGTGGAGGGACCCTGTACTGTTCCTCCTCATCCTCATCGTAAAGCTTCGAGGGTTTCCTCTCTCCTCTGTAAGCCCTGAGGTCGTACAGGCTTCCTGACCTCACCACCTCCAGCTTGGACTCCCTATCCGGGGATGGGGTCCAGACATCTTTTCCACCATCCAGGAAATATGAGGATGACTCCAACCTCGTTTTCCAGCCATAGCCGTTTTCCACCCTCTGGCAGCTATGTTGAGTAGAGCCAAACACATCGTCGTCACTGTTGGCCCCCTGCTCTGCAAACGAGCCGGCTTGGTGAACATCGTTATAGTCATGCTTGTGCGGGAGCTGGAAGACCAGGTGCCTGGTGACCCTGTCCATCTCCTGGGAAGAGTCAGCACTCAACCCTCTGCCAACTGCACCCGGGGCTGGGGACGCTGCTCAGCTTCGAGGTCGCCCTCGGGCTCCTGCGTCGCCTGAGGACAAGGGGCAGGACCTGGCTGGCCCTGCAAGCAGGAGGGGAGAGCGGCTGTTAGGAGCAGCAGCAGCAGAGGTCGGGGCATGCAGCTCCCTCTCCTCGCCCGGTACTGCTGTCCTCGCCCGGGCAGTGACCGAGAGATACCTGTGCCCAGGCGACAGACACCGCTAACACAAACCAGCCACGTCCCAGCAGTCGTTTGCTCCATTTACACAGAAACACCAGGTCTTGGCTAGAAGCAGCCAGAACACAAAGCACCATTCCCAACGGGAACTGCCCCAAAGCCAGCATCCCCCTCCCGCCTCTGTCCCCCAGCCTGGCTGCATCCCGAGCTGTGCCGCAGCCGCGAGCAAGCAAAGCCAAACGTGCCGCAGGCAGCCGGCGTTGCCTGCACCATCAAGAGGGCAGCGAGACCGCGGCCGCGGGGCTTTGGGCGATGCCGTGGCCGGCTCGGCTGCGCCAGCCTCCACCACCGCCCCGGGCAGCTCTTGCCCGCTCCAGCACGGCTGCCCTCGTGCCTTACTGCACGCCCTGGGTGGGGAGGGACCACCAGCCACGGGCAACACTGGGAGCATCGGCTCACGGCAGGGAGTGGCGTTGGTGGCACCGGGTCCACCTCTGCCCGGAATTTTTCCTTGCGTGTTTGCGGGAAGCAGGCTCCAAACAGCTAAGCTATTGAAACAGCAGGGATCATAAAAATGGTTTCATGGCTCATAAAAAGGAGGGGACTTTAACCCCTGTATCACACCAAGCGGGAATAAACTGCCCTGACCCCGGTGTCGATCCTCCTGCGGTAACTGGGCCGGAGCTGGATGGGGCAGCAGGTGCCAGGGGAGGGAGGGCCGGCGCAGATGTGTCCCCACGAGACATCACCTCTCACCGCGTTGCAAACACCGGCCCGGGCCCCTGTGCCAGCGAGACACACGCACACCCTGAGCGAGCCGGGCGTGCCACAGGCGAGCGGCACATCCTCTGTTTGCCGAGGCGTAGCCACAACCCTGCCAGCACCGCTCCTGGCTGGGCTCACGTGAGGCTGAGCGGGTCAGGGGTGCGTCAGCACTGGGCGCTGCTCCCCGCGCCCTTGCAGCCTCCCGTGAGCGCACGGGGAAGCCGGGAGCAAGGCTACGGTGATGACAGGGGCAGCCCAGAGCCTGGGTGCCACGGTACCGGCAAGCACGGCTCGGGGTGAGGCTCCCCTGGACAGAGGCAGGCAAACACGGGTCCCTGCGTCCAGAGCAGCCCAGCTCGTCCCCAGGATGGACGCACCGTGCCCTGGACATGCCTCCTTCCCTGCAGCGACGCTGCTGACCGAGCTCCCTCTGCTCACCTCCCAGCCTGTCCGGGCTGCACCCTTCCTCCCGCAGCACAAACAGGGCAGCCCTGCAGCGGAGGAGCCATTTAAAGCCTTCCCTGGGGTGGGAGCACCTGGGTCTCATTGGGGGCAGCTGGGGCATCCCGGGCAGGGCACGGGGCTGAGCAGCGGCACGACCTCACTGCCTGCAGCAGGAATGGGGCTGGGAGCTGTGGGGAGCTGCCATTCCCGGTACTCTGTGCCCAGCTGAATTCCTGTAACCTCTTTGTGTTCCTATCTGTAATTCACTATTGCTCTTTTATAGCCCCTGGTGACCTGGATAGTGAAAACTATTTGCTCATCTCTTATCGTGTTTGGAGGGGTCAGAGGTCCCTGCTGGGAGGGGACTCCTCACTGGGGAGCGCCGGCGGCCGGTGCAGGAGGGGAACGGGGCCAAGAAACCAGCGGGGCTGTTATCGGGGCTCCCGGCCGGCACCATGCCGAGCGGCACAGCCCCTCCCAAAGCAGCATCCAACCCCATCCAACTGCCTCGGCTCGGCCCCAGCTGCCCGGCACTGCAGGAACATGGGGGGCACGGGGGTCCCGGGCTCATCCCCCCCCATGCCAGGCTGCCCCTGGCCCAGCCAAGCACCATAGGGAGATGCTGGGCAGAGCAGGCGGCATCGCAGCGCCTGCCAGCCTGGCCTGGGCCCCCCCACCATAAAGAGACATCTAGGGAGTTTTCCAGGGTCCCCGCCGCCCCGGGGGTCCGGCAGTGCGCTGTGGACTCGCAGCGTGCCCACCCCGCCTACACGCTGCCAGACCTGCCGACATGAGAGACGTGCACGAGCGTGGCGCTGGCAGCCCCTCCGCCTGCCCACCGCAGATAGAACCGGCGTGCGCACGCACCCCCTCGCTGCGGCCGGACCCCGTGCAGGGCTCCGTCCTTCCCAGGCCGGGGGGGGGGAACGGCCGCTCCGAGCACCCCGGCACTGCCCTTGCCCCCACCCTGGACGTGCTGCACTTACGGCACGGGGGAGCCGTCGGGGCGGGGGTCCCCATGCCCCAGGGAGGCCCGCGGGGCACCCAGCTGAGCCGCGTCTGCCGGGGAGTGGTTGGGGCGGGCGGCAGCGGGGCGCAGGGGCTGGCGGGGCCGGCGGGGCTGCGAGGCCCTGATAAGCTCAGCCGGAGCCCGTGAGGAATTCCAAGAACCGCACCGGGCTCAGCCGCTGGCTGCGGTTCAATGACCTGTTCCCGGCTCCCCCCCCACGCCACCGTCACCCCTGCTAGCTCCCACGCCTGGAGGGCTGCCCTTGGCCCCCAGCCCGCGGCACGCGCCGACACGCTGACGTGCTGACGCGCCGGCGTGCCGACGCGCCGGTGCGCCAACATGCCGGCGCATCGAGGCACCGATGCGGCGATGAACCAACGCGCCTTTCCGCGGGCACGCTCTGCCTCTCCGCGGGCATGACTGCAGCGCTGAGGAGCAATGAAACTGGAGAGAGCCGGGGTGTCCGGCTCTTCCCCAACCCTGTGCCCCGGGGCAGCCTGTGCCCCATTGGGTTCTCCCCATGGAGGAGCACAAATATGGGCTCGGCCATCCCTGGGAAGAGCTCCCCGGGGACGGGCAGCGCCGGCGCAGGGAGGCAGCCCGGGGGTGCGCAGCCAGTCTGCCACCAGCGTCCCTCAGCCCCGTGAGCCCACCCGGGCAACGCAGGGCCCCCTCCTCTCGGCCCCGGGGCACATGGAGGCACCTGAGTGAACGCGCCGGGAGCAGCCGTGCCAGGAACCTGCGCTGTCCTGTTTACACCGCGGGGCCTCTCCCGGCCCGGCCACCTGATAACCCCGTGTTTGCGCAGGCAGGGCTGCGGCGGGTGCCCTCGCTGCCATGGCAGCCCTGGCTCTGCTGGCCCCGCCAACCCGGCAGCCACCGGCGCCCGCCCGGTGCTGCCCGCCCCGGCCCCCCGCTCCTCGCCAGCCCCTCGTCCCTCCTTCCCTGGGGATGAAAGCAGCCCCCTCCCAGAGGGGACAAAACCCCACGCCTAGTCGGGAAACCTCAGGCGTTCTGTACCCACCAGGCCCAAGGTCAGGACGGCGGCACGGCAGCCGTGACGCCCTCGGTGCCTGCGGCCACGGCTGCTGGACCCCGGCGGAGCGGGCATCCAGCACCCGGAGCCAGACTCCCTCCTGGCACAGGGTGCGGCAGCCAAGCGGGCGATGCTGTGCCGGGATGCTCAGCCCTTCGCTGCGCCTGTGCCTGGGGCAGGAGGTCCCTGTCCTTGTCCTCTCTGCCCCGCCACCACAGCTCTGCTCCCCACGGGAGCCCGCTCCTGCCAAAAAGCCCCTCCCGGCTCCACTGCTGCCTGTGACAGCCCGAGCAGGGCGATGGGGTCAGAGCCCGCTCGCCCCGGCTGCCTCTGCCCAGCTGCAGGGTGCCCAGGAGGTGCCACTTACCCCCTGCCCGGCCCCTTGGTGCCCCCGGCCCTGCTCTCGGGGCTGCCGGCTCTGGCACTGGCTGGCCCGGGGATGGCGGCTTCGGTGCAGCTGCCAGGTGGCTCTGTGTTTCCGGGCAGAAGAGCGGAGCCTGTTTTACCGCAGGGTTGAGACAAAGTCCACAGGCGACGGCCAGGGAGCCGGGGAGCGCACCACGCCCGCGGCAGGGTGTGTGTGCGGCTCGCCGGGCTGGCACCGGGCCCCGCAGCCCCGGGAAAGAGCCCTGGCATCCCGGCCCTGGGCAGAAGTGGGACCCACACCAGGCTGCGGGTGGGCAGAGACCCACGGCCATGCGGTGACGGGACCTGGGTGGCCCTGACCCCAGGGCTGTCCCCTGGGACAAGCAGGAAACCTGGCTGCCACATCCCCTTCACCCGGGCAAGCCCACCAGCATCACGCCTGCATCCCTTCCTCCCGGCGTCCTGGTTCCCACCTGCCTTTTCCTACCCGCTCCTCTGGCATGGCCACGTGTCCATCACCCCAGCACCGGGGCTGCCAACACGGCGGTGCCAGGACGGCATCCCAACTGCGCTGCCCTTACCTGTGCCCTGGGCTCCAGGGTGGCACAGAGGACCTGCCATGGCGGGGTGCACCTGAACATCTCCCTTGCCCGGTGACACCGTCGGTCTGGGGACAGGCACCTCTGAGGCAGCATCAGGGGCTGGAGGCACGCAGGGGAGTGAAAGCGCAGCGCCCTGCCCCTGCCAGGCTGGCCGTCACCGTGGCCAGGCCCCACTAACCGCAGGAGGGAGGAACCGAGGGGATTTTTTTCTGCTGGGAGAGACCTGTCTGGGCTGGATCCCAGCCAGCCGGGCAGCTCCTGCCTCTGCTCCACGCTGCGTGGCTCTGGTGCTGCCCGACGGGAATGGGGTGCTCCGTGCCGGCAGCGGCAGACGCACAGGGAGGTGGTGGGGATCCCCCACATGCTGCCTGCCGTGCCGCTGGGCTGCCATCGGCTTTGCTGGGGCTTGCAGGCAACGGGTGGGTGATGGCACCAAGGCCTGAGCACCGGGCACAACCCTGCCAGGACGAAGGGGCAGCGGGGCACTGGCAGGGCAGCACGGGAAAGCTGCCGAGCAGAGGAAGGGCTCTGTCACCCCCAGCGACAGCACAAATGCCCCTGCGCATGGCTCTTGTACCTGTGAAACAGCTGGAGTGGGTGAGGCTGGGGGAGGCCTCTGAGCAGGAACGAGCGGAGCCACAGCCCAGGCAGTGAAGGGGCAGCAGGGCCCATCCCCAGCATCCCCATCCCCAGCATCCCTGGCATCCCCAGCATCTGCATCCCCAGCATCCCCATCCCCAGCATCCCTCGCATCCCCATTCCCATCATCCCCATCCCCAGGAAACCCATCCCAGCATCCTCATCCCCATCATCCCCATTCCCATCATCCCCATCCCCAGGAAACCCATCCCCAGCATCCTCATCCCCAGCATCCCCATTCCCATCATCCCCATTCCCAGGAAACCCATCCCCAGCATCCTCATCCCCAGCATCCCCATTCCCATCATCCCCATCCCCAAGAACCCCATCCCCAGCATTCCCAGCATCATCATCCCCATCCCCAGCAACCCCATCCCCATCATCCCCATCCCCAGCATCCCCATCCCCACCAGCCCCATCCCCAGCATCCCCATTCCCATCATCTCCATCCCCAGCAAACCCATCCCCATCATCCCCATCCCCAGCATCCCCATCCCCATCATCCCCATCCCCAGCATCCCCATTCCCATCATCTCCATCCCCAGCAAACCCATCCCCAGCATCCTCATCCCCAGCATCCAGGGTGCCGAGCGCGGGTGCCACGCCTTGCGCTGCCGTCCCCAGTCCCCACGCAGAGGCCGGAGGCGCCAGGCTGGTTGGTCACACAGTTTATTTGCTCAGTTCGGGTGTCTTACAAACAACAGGGAGGGCCGGGGAGGGGGAAAACTTCAAACGGCTTCGGCACAAGTGAAAAGCACGGGAGCGCGGGAAGTGCACTTCAGCGGAGCCAGGTGGGGGGCGGCGGGGGCTGGCCGGGACGGGGCTGGGGTGCACGGCCGGGCTCCTCCGCCTGCTGCTGCTCAGCCCCTGCCAGCCCCGGCCCCGCGGGGCCCGATCCCGCTCCTTGCCGCTGTGGGGGGCCGGATAGGGCCGGGGGTGGGCGCTGGGTCCGAAGCCAACTGAGGGGCAGGGGGTGCCGAGGGTGGGAGGGGGCCCTGGCTTGGGGTCGGGATTGCGGGACCCGGGGTGGGATGGGACAAGTGGTGTTGGCCCCCAGCAAGGGGGTGGCAGGAGCGGACGTGCATCCCCGCTGGGGACCCAGCTCTAACCCAGCCCCCCAGGATCGATGGGGCAGATGCCCCATGGCACCCAGCCCCAGCACCCCACTCCACGGCTCCAGCGGTGCCCGTCTGCGGGAGAGGCTCCCCCTTCCCTCCCGCCCCGGGGGTGCCAGCCCCGACCCCCTTCCCCAGCCCATTCTCTCCCAGAGGCTTTCGGTGCCCAGGGCTCGGGGCCGGGCTCCCCACGGGAGGACTGGCACGGCAGCGCCGTGACCCCCCCAGCCCCCGACCTAGGCCCCTGCCCCCAGCCCCTATCCCCGCAGACTCCATTAAGAAGAAAACTGCAGCCTGGGTGGTAACCGGGGGGCAACTGGGATGTCATGGGGGTGGGTCACTGCTCACACGAGGGGGCTGGGGGGGAAGGAAGGCCTCGGGGGCCTGCACCCCATCCCTGGCTGCTCTGCCACCCGCGTCCCAGCGGGCTGGGCAGCGCGAGGGCTGCTCTGTGCGTGCTTCGCCGCGGGCTCGGGGAGCCCCTCGCAACTCGCCTGGCCGCGCTTGGCAGCAGGGACCCGCTCGCACTCGGACCAGGACCCCCGTGCCATGCTGGCCGGCGGCTGGGCCGCGCTCCCGGCCGGCTGTGCCCTTGCCCAAAGCCCCTGCGCCTCTGGGGCGCGGGGACCGGGCGCTGCCAGCCCGGCTGCACAGCTGCGGCCGGCTTGGGGCAGCTGGCATGGGGCACCGGGTGCCAAAAGCAACCCTGGCCCGGGGCCGGCACACGGGGCTCCAAGCCCTGGAGTGTTTGGGACAGTGCTGGCAGGAGATGGGACCCCCCCGGCAGCAGCCCCCGTGCCGGGGCAGGGCAGGACTGTGCCCCCGGCCCCGCAGGGTGGTGAGGGGGGCTCAGCGGGAGCCGCGTGCCCACGGCCCGTGAGATGTGTCAGGTGCCGCGGCAGAAGCGCCCAGGGTTTGGGCAGGGCTCAGCACCCACGGGTGCTCCCCCCCCGCCTGCCCCAGCGGGTCTCAGTGGGGAGGAAACGCTGGTGCTGGTGGTGAAATCCCCGCTGAAGGGCTGGGGTGCAGGGTGGGGGGAGCGGGGAAGGCTGCTCGCGGTCCTGGCATGGACACGGCATCCATGGGGATGCCCTCCGTGGGACACCGGACCCCCGGCAGCTCCCAGTCCCGGTGCCTGGGGTGAACTGGGCTGCCCCGCTCGCCGCGGGGAGCCGATGCCGCAGCCCCGGGCCCCAGCAAGTGGCTCCGCAAAGCTGCCGCTGCCAGGAGGGGGACACGGTGCTGGGCCACCCTCCCCGCTGCTGCGAGGAGGACTGGCAGCCCCCCCCCCATCCCCGTCCCCATGGGGCTGGGCCACCCCCAGCTCCCCTTCCCTCCCTGCCATTGCCACCCACGTCGCCCCAGGAGGACCCGGGCACCCGGCCGCGGCACCGCTCAGCCCCCTCGGCCAGTAGAGCCCAGCGGTGCCAGCCCAGATGGAGGAACGGCCCTGCGGGAGCCTGTGGCATCGGTACCTGGACGGTGGCAGCCGTCACCACCAGCGCCAGGGCGAGGAGCTCCTGCACGGGGAGCCGAGCCCAGGGGAGCGGAGCAGGAGCAGGTCTCCCGCCCGCAGCCCCAGAGACAGGCTGGGGCCGACCCCGCGGGAGCCACACGTGACACACGGCCCCTTGCGAGCTCCCGGCACGATGGATGCCGCCCTCGACGCCCTTCCCTTGCCTGGACGCGCTCCGTTCTGGAAGGGCTCACAGCTCAGGGAGCTCGTGGGCGTGGGGACGAGGACGTGGGATGGAGCAGGGACATCCACGGGCAGCGGGAGGGGACGGCCCAGGGCTTTTCCCCGTGGGAGAAGCGGATGATGGAGGCACGGAGAGAGGGGCTGGCGTGGGGCTGGCTCCATGCCCTCCGCGGGCTGAGCCAAGCACGGGTCCCGCTGGCCGCCGGCTCCCCGGGAGTCATCTACGGACGCGGCGGCATCCTCCGATCCCCCAGCCCAGCCGGCTCCGTCCTCCGCTGGCGGGTGGGAAGTTGCCAGCGAGAGGTGGGAAAGGCTCTGGCGTTGGCGGCGGGAGGGCACTGGCGTGGGGCGAGGCCGGGCTGTGGGCGGGCGCGCCGTGGGGCGAGGGGGTCTCTAATAAATATCACAGGCAGCGCTGGTGGGGTGCGGCGAGGGGCGGGCATCGGGCAGATGGGGCGAGGGGTGCCGCGGCCGCGGTTCGCTGCTGCCTGCTGTGGCTTCGCAGGCGCCGTGTTGGATCTCCCCGGCTCTGCAGAAAGAGGGTCCATGTCCGGTGGGGGTGGGAGCCCGGTGTGCCGGGGCGGTGGGCCTGGCTAGCGGGGGCCGGGGCGGAGGGGGCTCGGCGGGGGCAGCCTGCTCTGGCAGCGGCATTGGGGGCCAGCGGGGCTCACATCACCGTGCAGCACTTGCAGCGCTGCTTCTTCACGTCCGTCTCCTGCTCGGCCTCCTTGGCGTCCGTGGCGTTGGCACCCGGCTTCTGCCCGCCCGGGCCCTCCTCCCCGAGCGGTTGGGCAGCCACCGGCTCCAGCACGGTGCCGTTGGGCGGTGCGTGGTCCTTGCGCGCCGGCTCCGGCTTGCTCTCGGCATCCTCGATCACCACCAGCTCGGCCTTGATGGTCCCCTCCAGCCCCAGCACCTTCTTGGTCTCGTCCTCGTCCTCCACGTTCTGGTAGCCCATGAAGATCATGGTGACGGGTTGCTCCCGGCTCGGCTCCGTCCCCTCGCCTGGCGGCAGCGCCGCAGTGCTTTCCCGCGGCTTGGCCTGCAGCCCCGTGATCTCCCGCCGTGGCGTCGGCTTCTGGCTGCCCGGGGCGCTGCCGGTCTCCTCACCGGCCTTGGCCAGGGCCTCCCGCCCGGCAGCTTCGCTCAGCGTGGCCTCGTCCGCCTTGTGCAGGAGCTCGTCGACCTCGGAGGAGCTGAGGGGGTGGGCCCCGTTCTGCAGGGCCCCGTCCTCGGCGCTCACCGCGTGCACCACTGCGGGGACAAGAGGAGGGAGGGTGAGGGGGGCTCGGGCCAAGGGGCTCGGGCTGGGGGCACAAGTCAACCTGGAAACGCTCCTGGCTGGCGTGACCCGCTTGGACCCAGCTCCAGTGTGACCAGGGAGCAGCATCTTCCCCTCCTCAAAGATGCCGGCGCCGAGGCCAGGACCCCCCAGCAGCACCCCGACGCCCGCCTCGACCGGAGCTGCTGCTGGACCCCCCCCCAGCATCGCCTGGCCCCTGCCCGGCAGCAGACGGGGAGGCTGAAACAAAAGCACGACGCAAGTAGCTGCTCCCGGCCCTTGGCACCTCCGAAGCCTCAGACCCGGCGAGACCCGCGGGAGCCACGGCTGTCTGCCAGGTTGCCGACAGCTTGCCAAGCTGGCCGCGCTCACCGCGGCGGGACGGCGTCCGGCTAGCGGCTGGCTCGGCCGGCGCCGACACGATGCTCTGCAGCAGATCGCCGCTGCCACCTGTAAGACCCCGGCGAGCGCTCGGCTGGCGCTGCCCCACCGCGTCCCACCGCGTCCCGCCACATCACACCGCGTCCTGCTGCCTGTGGCACCCGGTGGCCCCATGCCCAGGAGGGGCCGGGGCTCTTCTGCCACCGGTGCGCTTTGCACGGCTGCTGGCAGCGCTGGGGGCAGCAGACGTGCGTCACGGCGAGAGCAGCCTGCGGCTCATCGCATTTTCCACTTGACCTGGGGCATCATGCGATGATCAGTGCAACAGCCTCAACAGCCAGTCGATGGAGCGATGGGTGACAACCAGCCCAGGCGGTGCCGGCTTGGCCAGGACCAACGCACGGCTGCCGCGGGCCGATGGTTGCCAAGGCGGCTCCTCAGCCCGTCCTTGGAGCTGGGGGTCCCAGAGCAGCGGGGGGCTGAGCCAGGCAGCTGGTGGAGGTGAAGGCTAGCGTGGCCCGGCGTGGCCATGGCCACAGGGAGGGCGTTGAACGGGACCGGCTGCCGGTGCAGCGTGGTTTCCTTGGAGAGGTGGTCGGTCCACCCAGCCACCACAGTCCCACACCCCAGCTCCGTGGCTGGTCCTTGCCACCGACACAGCCATCCTTCGAGTGTCCCCAGGCCTTTCGAAGCAGGTTCCCAGACTTTCCCAAAAGCAGAGGCCGCAGGCAGGGACCGGTCCCTATTGCTGCACCTCCTCTGCGCCTGGTGGCCACGCTCCCCTCTGCCAGCCTGGGCACGTTGGGCTGACGCGGTGCCGGCGCCGCGTTCCCCGCCTGCGGGACGTGCTCCCAAGTCTTGAACACAGCAAATCCTCTTCTCCGCTCTCCAGCGGCGCAGGGTCGCGATGTGCAAACCAGGGCTGGCCCGTCGGGACCGTCTACACCGTGCTGCCGGGACGGATCCCACGCTGGGCTGGCCAGGGTGTAGGATCAGGGCCGGTGACGGGTTGCCCAGAGCCGTCTTCCCTACAGAGCTGGTGAGGACGTCCGGGAGCGGCCGCAGCCCTTCCTAGCCGCGGCGCCTGCTTGGGATGCTCGAGCGGCTGCTCCCTCGTCCCCTGCCCTTTGCTCCTGATGCCTCCGAGTGCTGCGGGACGGGCCGTACCTTTCAGCTCATCCTCGTACACTTTGACCCCCTGCAGACAGTGGTTCTGGGGGAGCATGGTGGTGCTGGACAGGACCTTGGTCTCCCCAGTCACTCTGTCCTTCTCCACCGTGATCTCCACCGAGTACATGGCTGGGACACAAAGAGGACAGCGCGCGTTACGGCAGCCCCGGCCCTCCCTAGCCCCTGCTCAGCGGCCAGCAGCGGGCAGGCACATGGCGGCAGCGGCGCGGTGCGGTGCTCAGCGGTGTTAGCAAGGCAGCAGGCGGTAGCGAGGAGTGAACGGCAGAGGCGGGTGCGACATCCCGGGCACAGCCTTCCTACCGGGACCCGCGGGGCCGTCGCCGTCCTGGCGCTGCCAGCATCGCCTTACCTCCACGGCTTCCGCGTCCCCCGGGCTGGGGCCCGGCCAGGCTCTGGAGGCACCGTGGCAGGTGGTGCCGCGTCCGTCTGTCCGGCCGGCGAGCGGCGCTGGCGGCGGGGGCCTGGGCTGGGAGCCAGGCTCGTGCTTGCGGGAGGTGGCATCCCCCGCTGAGGGTGCTGGCGCTGGGGCAGCCCCTCCGCCCCCGTGGGACGGGCGATCCTTGGCATCGCTCCTTCAGCTCCCGGCCCGTCCCTGCCGGCACCAAGGCCGCCTCGGCCCAGTGGTGCTTTGCTCCGAGGACCCCAAGATGGGTTCTGCCCAGCGCCGGTGCCGCAAGCCCGGTCTGAGCCATCCCCCCAAAACAGAGCAAACCCCTCCAGCAGCGGAGCCGGCCGCAGTCCCCCCAGCGCGGGCAGCTCGTCCCCACGCACCCCTGCAAGCTCGCCGCCGGCAGCCAGCCACGGGGCCGTGGGCGCTGGCGCAGGGTCAGCCATGCCGGCGGCGGATGCTCCGCTCCCTCTCCCGTGCTCCGAGAAGCCGCGAACAGCGCGGGAGGTGAAGGATGAAACCAGAGCAGAGGCGTGGAACGGGGGGTGAGGGGGAGGCCCCGAACCATGGACCAGCCGCACGGTGGAAGCGAAAACAAACCCTCTGATTGCAAATAAGTGATGTTCTCTGCCTTGGGCTTGGAAAGCCATCGAGCGGCGGGGAGCAGCGGTGGCAGGGCTGCGGGGCGGGCAGCGAGCCGAGGGGGGAAGCAACCACGAAGGAGCACCTACCTGCCTTCATCATGTCAGTGCCTTCCACCGCCTTCATGGGGCTGCTGAAGACCTTCTTCTCGGCTGGAGATGGAGAGGAGAGGTGAGCGCCTGAGCCAAAACGATCGCCTGGTCACCCATGCGCCCACAGGGTGGGCACTGGGGACGGCGGCATGTTCCCCCGCGGCTGGTGCCTGGGACGGGCTCCCCCGCTGCAGGGCACCGCTGCCTGGGAGGGGATGGGGACAGGGGACGTGGGGCCGGGGCTGCCCCGGCTCCCCCCACCCATCTGGCAGCACGAGGGGGTGGCGGGTGCTGCCTCCCGAGAGCAGGAACCGTGGCCGAGGCGGGGATCACCTACCCTTGACTGTGCCCACGGGACTCTGCAAAACAGAAGGGAGAGGTTAGGAGAGGCGGGGAGACATCGTGCACCCGCTGCCCGCACGCGCACTGCCTGTGCACCCATCCCCACCGGGGCCAGGGACCCCCAGCCCGGCCCCGCTGGCACAGGACCAGCAGGGCAGGGGCTCCGAGGGTGACGGGGACATGTGGGGTGGCCCCTCTGCCATTGCAACTTGCCCGCTGCCATGCTGTCACCCCGGCAGCTCCCTGCTCCATGCTGGCAGCAAGAACCAGCTCTGGTCTGGCAGGGGCTGAGCAAGCGCCGACCCCCCAGGCACCCCCTCTCCCCCGTCTCCCCTCCTGCAGCAGGCAGCCCTGCCCGTGGCGAGCGGCCGTGCCCACCTTCTGCATGTTGGGGACGGCCTCTGCCTTCTCCTCCTTGGCTGGCGCTGCCACCTCTGCCAGGTTCTCCTTGGTGGAAGCTGCCGAGCTGCCATTCTCCAGCGTCTCCAGCTCCTTCTCCAGCCTGCGGGGAGAGTCAGGGCTGAGAGGCCGTGGGGAGCCGCGGTGCAGGCAGGTGCAGTGCAGGCAGCCACGGTGCAGGCAGCTACGGTGCAGGCAGCCGCGGTGCAGGCAGCTACGGTGCTGCAGTGCAGGCAGCCGCGGTGCAGGCAGCTACGGTGCAGGCAGCTGCGGTGCAGGCAGCCACAGTGCAGGCAGCTACGGTGCAGGCAGCTACAGTGCAGGCAGCCACGGTGCAGGCAGCCACGGTGCAGGCAGCTACGGTGCAGGCAGCCGCGGTGCAGGCAGCCGCGGTGCAGGCAGCTACGGTGCAGGCAGCCACGGTGCAGGCAGCTACGGTGCAGGCAGCCGCGGTGCAGGCAGCCGCAGCAGATCTGCGGATATGGGCCAGCGACATGGTGCAGGGGAGGCACAAATTGGCCTCTGGGCTCACGAGGTACAGGGACAGACAGACTGACCTCCGGCACGGCCATCACCATCTCTTTGCAGGGGAAAAGCGTGCGTTTGCTGGAACAAACCCAGGGGCTTCACCCAGTGGGTGCTGCCATCACCCTTAACCCGGGCGCCCGTCGGCCGCGCACCTCCACTCATCTCCATGGGGCGAGCGATGCTCGGGGCAACGGTCATGGCCCCACAGCTGCTGAGCAAGTGGGGCGGCTGCTCAGCTGATGGGCTCGGCCCAAGCGGATGGAAGAAAATCCCCACGGGCACCGGGATTGACCCCACGGGGCGACCCCCCAGCTCTCGCTGTCCCCGCGCCGGGACTGAACCGAGCCCGCCCTGCACTTGCCAGTGCCCTCGCTCGGCGGCAGGGAGCAACGCCACGCCGTCGCCATTCTGCTCCCACAAGCGTCACCCAAAGCCTGTTGAAGCCTCCCGTGAGGGCGACCGCCCGTTCCCAGCCACCGAGCCTGGCCAAGAGCCGTGCCGGCAGCAGGGCCCCACCGGGATGCCGCGGAGGTCGGGGGGGGTCCCCATGGATTCCCGTCTGTGTAAATTAGGGCCCCTCTGGCAGCGTGGTGGCAGCACCCCCCGGCAGAGCCCTCCCCCTAACTCCCATCTCCCGCAAGGCGCCGGCGGAGGAATGCACCGCGCCATTAGACGGACACAAAGGCCCCTTCGTGCCTGACCCCTCTCTGCACCGATGCGCGGTAATTAACGGCACAGCCATGACTGATTGCATTCTTGCAGGGCTGCCGGGCTGCCGGGACACCTCCGTGCCAGGGCTCCCAGGCCTCCCCCTCGCAACTTTCGGCAGCTCAGGCACGAGGGAGCTGGGCAGGCGCTGAGGTTTCTCCCCCGTAACCTCCCACCCTGCCCCTTCCCCAGGGGCTGAGCCACCGCAACGGGGACGGATGTCCGTGGGGAACCAGCCCCCTGTTTCCCTGCCTCTGCGATCACGGGTGCTGGGCATCGAGCAGCCCCTCCGGGGAACCCCAGCCCCCTGCCCAGCCCTGGCCCCCAGCCCCACGGCTCCCACTGACGCCCTACGCAGCCCCAGCCGTGGAAGTGGCTGCGGGGACAGCCCCGGGCAGGAGCACCATGCTCAGAGGGGCCGTGGGGCCAAGCAGGGTAGCCCTGGACGAATGCCGGCAAGAACGCAGCCGGACGGTTCGCGGCGAGAGCGGCTGAGCCCTGGCAGCGCTACGGAGGCACCTCTGCTCCCGGCAGCTCCGAGCTCCGCAGCGGATGCTCCCCTCCATGCATAGCCATGGCTGACCCTGAGCAGCGCGGCGGCACGGTAGCGTGCCTCGTGCCCAGCACGCGGGGCCGAGCTGCACCTCAGCATCCCATCTGCCTGGGGGGAGAGAAGGTCAGGGGGGTCTCTGGAGGGGCTCAGGTGCCCTCCGAGCACATGCCAGCCCCACGCTGTCCCTGTTACCTCGGGGGGGTCTCTGGAGGGGCTCGGGTGCCCTCCGAGCACACGCCAGCCCCACGCCGTCCCTGTTACCTCTGGATGGTTTCCTCCAGCTCCTTGGTCTTCACCTCATCCTCCTGCATCTGCTTCTTCATCGCCTCATCCTCCTCGGAGGCTGAGGCCGGGGCCCCCTCCAGCAGCCATCTCTCCCGCAGAGCCTTGGACTGGGGAGCAGAAGGGGGTCACGGTCCTGCTGCCCCCACAGCCGGGGGGTCCCCGGTGCAGAGGCAGCCCGGGGGTCCCGGGGGATCCTCACCTTGAGGTGCTGCAGCTGCCGCCTGTCATCCTCGAGCTGCCGCCTTTTGTTCTCGATCTCTGTCTGACGTTTCCGCTTCTCCTGGAGGGATGAGAGCGGCAGAGCCGGGGTCGGCGTGGGAAGGGGGTCGGCGCTGGGGACCACCGGGGTGGGGGCACCTCCCTCCCGGCCAGGGCAGCATCCCCGGAGCGGGGAGGAGCCGGGGGCGAGGGGCTCCTAGGGGGGCCGACATGGGCACCCGAGCCATGCCTGCAGCTGCAAGACCGGCCTTGGGGACAGCCCACCGGGAGCTCCCCAGCCCTGTGTCACGTCCCTGCCCTCACTGGGGGAAACTGAGGCACGGAGAGTGCAGAGAAATCAAGGCAGGAGCCCGGAGTCTGTTCGCCGTCTCAAAACCTCACCTTCCCCTCAGCCGGCCCCGCTGAGCGAGCTGGCCAGCGCGGGGGGAACCAGTCCCAGCTCCCCCTCCCCGCACGTCCTGGGGCCGGTCCAGATCATTTCAGCAGTCAGACCCAAGCCGGGAAGCGTCACCCGCTTGCTTTCTCCTCTGGCCCAGAACAATTTGCCCTTTGTCCAGCAGAGATGGGCCGGTAGCGGGCTGGGACAGGGAAGCTGGCAGCCCACAGCGGGCAGGGGAGCTGCTACGGGACGGCGACAGGGTCCAAAACCAACCCAGTGCCCTGCTCTGCGCCGGGGAGGGGTGCCCAGCGCAGTTAGCTCCTCGCTAACTAATGCAATTACTGGTGCTGATAGCAGGCAGGGCCAGATCCTGCACGATGCTCAGCCCTTCCCTGGGAAAGGGCAAGGGGGGAATCATCACTCATTTCCCTCTCACTCGGGGCTCGTCAAGGCGTTGCTTCATTAATTAAAACTCCCAGCCGCCCGTCCCTCGCTCCGTCCCTCTTTCAGCGACGCAGAGTCAAGCCCTGCCGGATCCTGCACCCCGGCCGCGGCACGTCCCCGGGAAGAGCCGCCGCAGGGCGGGATGGCCTGGCATGGGCTCCTGCAAGTCCTTGTTTGGCTGCTGCAGACCCCCTCCCCGGGGCTGGGTGCCCACGCGGGCTCTCTGGCTCCTGCCCCTGCCCGCAGCCTCGGAGCAGCTTTCCGGGCCGGAGGCAGGGGCTGGGAAAGCGGCCGCACGGCCCCTGCGCCGACACAGCCCCTGCGCCCACGCTCTCCTCCCCGCTGGCGTCTGCCCCACGCGCTTGCAGGCAACGGCGTGGGGACGTGGGGACGTGGGGACGTGGGGACGACACCAGCTCAAGGGCCGGCGCGCTCGTCGTGCGCTCGCAGCGTGCAGGGGACTCACCGCGATGGCCTGCAGCCTCTCCTGCTGAAGGGTGCTGGCCTCCACAACCCTGCAAGAGAGCAGAGAGGAGCGGTGAAGAGCACAGGCGGCGGGTGAATGGGGACATTGTGCCACCAGCAAACCGGACACGGCGCACGGACAAAGGCTGAACTCTTCCCTTCCGCCGGCTGCTTTCTCCCCTTCCCCGGAGCCAAGCACCCCTCGCCTGCACAGCTCCTCCAGGCACTCTTTGGCCCCCTGCCCTGCCCAAATCCCCCGGGAGAGGCGCCTGGGGGTGACCCGGCACGGCCGGGCCCGCTCCTCCCATGGCCACGGCACAGATGGAAACGGTGGCCACGGAGGGTTTGGAGCGGGACGGTTCTGGCCACCCCTGCGGTTCAACCTGGCTCACACTTTCCATTCCAAGCCCATTTCTTGGCTGCTGACACCTTTCCCGGACAGTGACCTTTCCGGGCTGCGCGCACAGGCACACGCGCACACGCACGTGCGCAGACACGCACGGCCGCACGTGCGCAGACCCACGGACGCGCACAGACGCGCACATCGCTGCGCTCCGGCTGAGATTCGCGCTCCCGGGCCTGGCACCCGCCTTGGAAACACGAATTGCCGCGGGCGCGCCCGGGGATGCCGCCGGCGGTGGCTGCCTCGCTGGCCCCGACGCGGCTCTCCCGGGTGCAGGTGGGTCCCAGGGTGCTGCGAGGAGGGGGTGCCTCGACCCCCCCACAGCCATGTGCCCCTCTTCCCGTGTCCCAGGGCGTGAGCACCCCGGACCAGCCCGACCGGCAGCGCAGCCCCGCGGGGCCCGGCAAGAGCCCCGACGCCGCAAAGCATCAGGTGCAGGTTCAACAGCCGGGAGCCGCGGAGCGGGGCTTGAGGGCGTCTGCCCAAGGCCTGGCTCTGACTGGGGATGCTCCGGCGCCGCGGGGAGCCGGCTGGCTGCTTGCCAGCTGACGCTAACGAAGTGCTTTAGCTGTGACAGTAATTAGGGTGGGAGGTATGGAGGGATCGGCAGGCGATGGATCATTGCCACTTGCTTCCCGGAGCAAGGGGACAGCAAAGCCTGCGAGAGGGCAGCTGCCCAGGCAGCCGCTCTGGAGCAGACTGGCATGGAGACACTGCTCCGGGCTCTGGTCCCGGCGGCCGAGCCCTTCCTCCGGCTGCTCCCTCGCCCCCCGGGCTGTCTGCGCTGCTGCCCTGGGCGAGCAGGAGGGGGGAAGCCTGGGTGGGGGGTCCGCACTCCCCAGCCCAGAGCGGGGTCCGGCTCCGGCCCCTGCCCGTGGCTGTTCCTGCAGCTGGCGGATGCCGGGGCCAAGGCAGCGGAGGGGAGAGCTCTTGGACTTAATTTATGCTGGTGGTGAAGTGCACATCCATTTTCCCAGCTCCCAGGAGCTCCTGCCCTGGCTGAGCACGTGGAGCCGGGATGGCTGATGTGCGGGGGCCGGTGGGTCGCCCCTGCACCTGCCTCCCCCCGGGTCCGTCCCTGCACGCCTGGCCGGGGCGTGCAATTTGAAAGCGCAATTAAAGCAGGAGGCAGACAGTCCCTTCCCAGCGGGCAGGAGGGAGGGAGAGGAGCAGCCGCGGGGCCACCGACAGTCCCAGCCCACGCGACGCGGCTCGGGGCGAGGCGGGGGGGACAGGGAGGGACGGGCAGCGCCGTGTCCCCAGCACAGCGGGAAAAGCCATTAGCAAGGAGCGAGCGCCAGAAGCCCGGTCCCACCCCGGCCTCACCGCGGCTGCGTGCTCGGGGGCACCCGGTGGCCCGGGGGCCACGGACCCGCTGAGCCAGGTTGAAGCCATCCCCAGCTTCATATGGCACCAACAGCGGGAGCCGAGCCGAGGCCCAGGGAGGGCAGCCCCGTGCCCGGCAGCCCCCACCCAGTTCAGGGTGCCCATTTTGGAAGACAACATGGACTCCAAGGTGCCACCCAGCACCCGCAGGCTGCAGGCACCCTGGCAGGGGGGCAGCGACCCCGCTCCCCTGGTTTCTCCCCATCCCTCCTCTCCCCCCACTGCTGCATCGTCTGCTCCCCTGAGGAGCAGATGGCCCTGGGCTGGGGGCGGCGTGGGCGGGAGATCTCCTCCGCCCTCCCATTAAAAGCTTTTTTTAAAGATGGTTTTACACACGGGGTGGGCACGGGCTGCTGTGCCCCACACACGGTACCTCCCCGGGCTGGGCTCTGGCTGCACGTGTGCCCTTGCACATGTATGTGCCCTCACACATGTATGTGCCCTCACACGAGTCCTCCACCGGAGGGGACGGCACCCGTTCGTGCAAAACCGGGGCTTTGCAGCAAATGGAATGGGCTCTGCCAGGGCGAAGGGACCCCCTGCCTCCGCCATCCACCTCCTCGTAGCCAGCGATTCACCCAAAGCTGCTCAGAGCCGCCCGCCCTCCCCACACCCCGGGATCCCGGCGGCGCATGAAATCCAGGCCAGAAAAACAAAGCGGGGAAGGTGTCGCTTCTGCAGCGGTTATTTTTGTGCTGTCTGTGGCGACGCTGGGACTGCTGTGCACGCGCAGGCGCGCGCCCGCCGCTCGCTGCCTCCCGTGCGTCGTGCCCGGCGGCCCGATGCTGCGCCCCAAGGTGGGAATTAAATAATTGCAAACCCAAAGAGAGTCGGAGCGTCTGCGAATCTGCGAGCAGCAGCGCCCGGCACGGGGACAACGGGAGCGGGGGACACGAGGGGCCGACCCCGCTCCCGCCCCGACTGTCCTGAGCACCGGCTGCACCCCGCAAACCCCGCTACGGCGGGAGCCGTTCCCCCGCGGGGAGAGGGGCTGGGGACGGGGGGTTTCCCAAGGGAAAACTCCTCTGCCCACCCACCGGGGCCGCAAGCGGGGTCTGCCCTTCCCCAGCCCCGCGCCCGGGGTCTCGCCTCGCGCCCGGACACGGGGGAACTTTCTCAGGAAAAGACGGAAAGCAGTTGCACAACTTGGAGATGGAGCGGTGACAAGGGCGGTGATGGACCTGGCACCAGCGTGGGGGTTGTTGGGGGGGAGCGCGGAGCGGGTGCTGGGAGCAGCGTCCATGTCACGGCCCTACACCCTGCCCCGGGCTCCAGCCCAAGGGGTGAAACCTCCCCTTCCCCCCCCCCCCCAAACCAGCTCCAAAGCAGCGAGGAACCCCCCGGGATTCGGGGCAGCTGGGACGGCGCTCTGCAGAGACGGATTATGTGCAAAAGTTGAAGGGAGGAACTGGCCGCCGCCCCCCGCGCCCTGCCCCGAGCCAGGGCTGCCCGAGCGGCTGCGGGGCTGGGCTGGCACCAGCCCCAGGGTGCTGGGGCCACCCTTCGCCATGGGCACCTTCCTGCCCTGGGGCCGGGGTCCCCCCCGAGTCCAGCTCCCGGCACCCCAAGCTCAGAAGGCTGTGGGCCAGGGCCTGTTTCTCTCCTGGATCTCGCTCCGTTCGATGGATCCAAACTTTTACAGCATTCCTGAAACGTTCTGTTCTGCTTTTCCTCCCTCCTCCATCCTCTTTATTTTCCATTATTTGCTACAGTCTCCGCATTCCCGGGTTGAACGCCAGGAATCTTCCTGGCCCGGGAAGAGACGCAAAATGGGCTGGATGCCCCTCGCTGCACCCTCCCGGCCCCCCAGCACCCTGCGCACCCCAGCCCGACCCCAGCCACCGCCCTGGGGGGCTCATCCATGGCCCCCAGACCCGGGCGAGAGGGGGGCAGAGCGGGGACGGCTCTGGTGCCCCCAGGTCCCTGCCCCATGGGGACAGGGTGACGAGGTGGAAGGACAGGTCCCACGCCCCCAGCCAGCCCCCGGGTCCCGCCGTGCCGTGTCCGTGGGGTCAGCGCGCTCGGCAGGACCCCGCTGCCGGGGGCAGGCAAGCAGAGCCCCGGGACCAGAGCAGGGGTGGGGGGCCCCCTGCTCCGGGCTGCCCCAACCCCCCCCACGCCGCGGCCCAAACCAGAGCGGCCGTTCCCCACTCCCCCCACCTCGCTCCGCCATTGACCGCGGGAGCGGCGGCAGAGCCGGGAGCTCCGGGCCGGGCCGGTGCCGATGGAGCCCCGGTGCGATGGAGCCCCGCAGCCTCCGGCCCCGGTGAGTGATGGCTCCGGGAGGCGGTTCCCTGGCAACAGCGCCATGGCAACGGCGCCATGGCAACGGGGCCATGGCAACGGGAGGGGGGATGCGCAGCGCGGGCAGAGGGACCGAGGGGCCCCCCACCCTACGACCGCTCCCTGGGCCCGGCACCCCAAGGCCACAGCACCACCAGAGCCTCGCCGGAGGTTTCGGCCACGCCAGCGCCAGCTCCGGATCCATCCTGGGTGCTGGGGAGGGGCGGAAAGCCAACCCCGGGGCCACCGAGCCCGGGGCCACCAAGCCCGGGGCCACCAAGCCCCTCAGGAACCACAAGCCCAGGAAAGAAATCCACAGCGAGCCCTTCCTCCCCCCTCATTTCACCCGCTCTCATGAGCTCCGCTTAGCAGGCTCACGCTTTTCCACCCGCTGCACGCGTGTCCCAGCCCTGCCGGTCCCGGGGCAGCTCCTCGAGCCGCGTCCACACGTACCGCATGGCAGGGAGAGCCACGGGCCGCGGCACAGCAGACGATGTCGACGGGACCGGGGATGCCGGCGGCGCCGGGGGATGACACCCCGGAAACTCCCACCTGCAAAGGCAGCAGCCCCTGGACCCATGGACGGATCCACACACGCGTGTGAGCACGCACGCGCCCCGCGCACGCACCCGCGCTCTCCCTCGGCTCTCCGGCTCTTTCCAGCCCTGCTGATGCTGCTGTTTCCTACCATCACAAGGGAAGCCCGTGACCTTTTGTCTCCTCCCTGCCTGACATGAAACAATAATGTTTATTTGCCTTCCTCTGTTTTTTCCCATTAGCTCATCCAAATGTGCGAAGAGCCGTTTCAAGCTGCTCCTCCGCTCCCCTGACCTCCGCTCCCTTTCCACCCACTCAGCTCCGAGGCAGGGGGGTGGCAGGGAGAGAGCCCTGCACGGGGGCATCACCGCCCGGACCCCCGAACCAGCACTGCCCAACCACGACCCCGGGAAGATGGGGCTTGGTGCGGGGCCCAGAGCGCATGTAAATGGCAGCACCGGTGGCGATTGAGGGACCGGCATTGATTTACACCGTCGCCGTGCCAAGAGCCGGGCCACTTGGCCGGGCGCGGAGTGACGCTGCCGTGGGGAGCGCGCCTGCGGAGAGTCTGCAAAGCCTCCGTCACGAAGCCATTAGCAGCGGGGCCGCTATCGAATGTCCTCGCTGGCAGCGGGCGCGGAGGGGAGGGGGCCGCAGCAGCCTGGGGGCCGGCACTCATCGACCGCAAAGGCAAATAAATCAGTGGCCAACAGCTCGGGCGAGGATGGCCAGAAAGCCGTGCTGCCGCGGAGCCGAGCGCCGGGGCGGCGGGCGCGGGGTCCGACCCGCCGGCTCAGGTCCCGGTGACACGGGGGCTGCTCCCGCCCTGCCCCATGGTGCTGGCTGCCTGCATCCTGCATCCGGCTGCGTGGCCCCAGCGCTCAGTCCCGCTCCTTCCCTCTCCGTGGGCCGTGCCTTCCCCACGCTCCCTGCGCAGCCCCCTCCGACGCTGCCGCTGCCCTGGGAGGAGACGGGGACGGGGGGAGATGGGGGGGAGGCGGGAGGAGGAGATGGCAGCCCCAGGCTCCCGAAAACGCAGGATGCATTAGAGCAAGCAGAGCTGCCTGATTGATTCTTTGGGCTGAGACGTGGGCTGGGAGTGCCAGGAGAAAATGGATCCCATGAATATTTGATGAACGGAGGCTTGGGGAGGGAGTTTGATTGGAAAATTACAGATCTTTCAAACAATGGTTCAAGTGCCCTCCAAACACTTGGGTTTCCAGCTCCTTTCCAGTTAGAGGAGCAAGGCTCCACCAGGAAACTCCCCCACGATTTATGAATGAGAGCGGAGCCACGCCTGGGAGCACCGACCGGCCGGGACAGGCAGCCCCAGCGCCGGTTTGGGACATGGCGCCCGGCTCCCCGCTACCTCGGGCTGGCGTCACTCGGTCCCTGCCTTCCCATTCACAAGAGGCAAACGCGGCTTCCCCACGCCAACGCCATGAACACGAGCAGACGCGAGGCTCCGAGGAGCTGGCAGGAACGTGGCTCCTGCCCGGACTCCTGGCAGGGGCACCCCCGTGAGCCCCAGGCACCCGTGGGGAGCTCGGTCCCCGGCGCCGAGCCAAGGTGCTGGGCTCAGCCCACATCCAGCCAAACTCCACCAGGAAACACCTGGCTGGGGCAGGATCCGCTCCTCCCGGGCTGCTGCAGGGCTCATCCTCGCCCTCGAGAGCGGCTTCTGTCTGCGGCCCGGGAGCTCGCTTGTCTCCGGATGGAGTAAAGACAGACTTGGGAAACCGGGCTCCTGCGCACGCCTCTGCCTCCAGCCCCGAGCTCTGCACCTCCACCCGACCCTGCCCCGGTGCACGTCGCCTCTCCAGCTTTCCTCCCAGCCCTTCCTCGCTGCCGCCGCCTCCACCGCTGGAGACGGGCCCACGCCACAGCCCGGCCAAGCCCCGGCACGAACCACTGACCCCGCGCGGGGAAAGGGGCTGTTTCTGGCCAGGAAGTGGGAACGCCAACACCAGCAGCTTCCCAGGAAACCTGCGCTGGTTCCTGCCCAGCTGCGAGGGTCTGGCCGAGAGGCCCCGTCCCGTGGCATTGCCGAACTCTGAACCCCGAGATCCGCCAGCCCGGAGCGGGGCCGGGGTGCCGTTGTGCAGCCGTCTGCAGCGGAGCGTTATGGCTTCCTCCGGGAGAGCCGGGAAGGGTGAGGGTGCCGTCCCCTCGGCCGCACGCAGGGACAGGGACGGATCGGACCCGCTCTGGTTCCCTGCAGCCGGCCGGGAGGCAGCGATGGTCCAGCCTGGGGAGCATCAGCTGGGTTTTGCTTCTCCCTGGATGCAGGTGGAGAGCAGGGGCCCGAGCCCCTTCCCAAAGGGCTCCCAGGTTATTCCTCAGGGAGCAATCTCCCTTGTCCCCCAGGTGCGACTGTTGGCTTTGGATCAGGGATGGGCAGGGTCAGGAGGGCAGGACCAGGAGAGCCCCCGCTCCGAGGAGACCCCAGACCCAGAGGGTCTCAGCGACCCTCTGAGACAAACTACCAGAGCAGCCAGACGTGGAGATGCAAAATCCCCAGCTGCTCAAGAGCATCAATGGCAGCGGGAGCAGAGGAGAGACGAGCAGCCCCGACGGGACCAGCACAGCCTTTACAAGAGCTGGAAGCTTTCAGCCAAACCTCCCTGGGCACCGGCGGCTCGCGGCAGCCAGGACCCTCCTCAAGCCGCTGCCAGTGCCAAAAGAAAAAAAAGCAGGAGACAAAGCAAGGCCAGCAGCACGCTCCCCAGCACCCATTATCTGCTGCAGAGCCCGGCCGGCCTCAGGGGAGCACCTCACTGTGCCCCCATCCACCCCGGGACTCTCCTAAACCTCCGGGCCCATGACCAGGCTCTGGATTTGAGGGAGCACGACTGACCCGGTGAGACCCGAGGCAGGGGTGCTGGAGCTGCAGGTTGCCCCATAAACCCGGCCCCACCCAGGGGAGCACATTTGGGCATTTTAACCACCACCGACTTTTACATTGGGTTTATTCCAGCCCAAAAAGCTCAGGAGCCTCCTCCCGAAGAGCCGCAGCCGGCTGAGCGGCTGGAGGGGCTGCACCGGCGCGGCGCACGCAGAAGCCGCCTGTGCCCCTGTTTTGCTTTCCGGCTCTGCCCCGCGCCCGCAGACAGGACTGTGGGGAAGACGCGGCTCCCACAGCTCGGTGGGGCGAGTCCTCACCCCGGGTCGCTCACGGGGTTCCACTCAGAAGGAAGAGCCATCGGCAGGTTCGGCATACGGAGCTGGTGGGAGGAAGGCCCCCGTGCCCCTCCACGGGCTCCTCAGCCCTCGTCGGGAGGGTCCGTCCGGAGCCTCGGCTGCCAGAGGAGCTCGGGGGAGAGCGGAGCGGGGTGAAGGGCAGCGTGCGGAGCCCAGGGGCAGGAGCCACCGTCCTGCCCGGCGCCGTCCCCCGCTTCAACCCCAGCCCTCGACGCCTCCGCCCTGGGAAGACCCCGCACCCGGTCCCCGCAGCTCCTGCGCCCGCTCCCCAGGGCACGTCGCGTCCCTCTGTTCTGCCCTTTCCCTCGCTGCCTTTTGGCAAATGCACGCACACGTTTTCCTCCCCGGAGAGGTGCTTTTCTGAAGGGACCGACGCACCGAGGAGCTGCCCAAAGCTGCGGACCTGTCTTGGCGAGCGTTCGCACCGCCAAGCCTCCGGCCCCTCCAGCAACAAGGGGAGCCGCTCTGCTTCCCCAGCCCCGCGGACGCTGCACCCCGGCTTCTGAAACGTCCCCGGGCCCCCGCCGCTGCCTCCCACGCCGCTCTCAGCCCAAAGCCAGCCAGAGCCCACCCTGACCCCAGGAAACCAGCACCCCGGCCCCCAGCACACCGCAGCTCCCCGGGGCTCCCCAGGTGGGAGGCAGACGGTGGCGAGAGGGACCTGTTGAGCACCCGGCGTCTCGCTAGCAGGCGGCCAGTTAATCGGTGCAAGGCGGGGTGCCCGCGACGAGCGGAGGGTAGCCGGCCCCCGGAGCTGGCTGCCCCCAGGAAGCCCCCAGTGCCAAACCCAGGAGATGCCGGGGGGGACCTTTGTTTGCCATGGCGGGGACCAGAGCCACCGGAGGGAAGAGGAAAGGCCTGGGTGAGGCAGGGCCAGCGCAGCCGGCTGCTGTCACTGGTACCTGGCGCGTTGAGCAGCCAACCAGCCCCGTGCACGCTGCGGGGAGCTGCTGGAGTCCCCGAGGGGCAAAACCAGTGCAGGGGCAGGATGGTCCCCAGCTCCCGGCTTCCCAATGGCCTCCACCTGCTCCCTCCTTCCCCCAGCGGCCCCCAAAGCCCCACGCCCCGCTCCGAGCCCGCCTGCAGGCACCGACTGACCGGGCAGGGCCCCACCGCAGCACACAAAGGATAAGGCCGGGGCCGGAGAGCGTCCCTCCAGCAGGACCCGTCGCACGAGGATCCCCCCCCGTCGCACGAGGATCCCCCCGTGGCAGCCGGGTCCCTCGGCAGAGGGCTGGGGGTGCGTGCGCAGGGAGGGGTCCGCAGCTCACAGCCACCCACTCACCCCCGCCCCACGCAGCAGCAACAACAGGTTCAAAATACAAAAATAAACGCCCTTCCCACCCCCCCACACCGCTCCCTGTGCCGCTGCCAGCCGAGACTCGCCCCCCGCAGCCCCCGTGCCCGTTCCGGGGCCTCTGCCGCTGCACCCCGAGCCGGCGCCTCGGCACCCCACAGCAGGGCAGGGACCCGGGGGGGGGCAGCACCTGCTGAGCAGCATCGGGGGGACGTGAGGCCCCGGTATGGGGGTCCCGAGCCCCAGCGCTGGGGGGATGCGAGCCCCCGGTATGGGGGTCCTGAGCCCCAGCATCTGGGGGGATGCGAGCCCCTGGTATGGGGGTCCTGAGCTGCAGCGTCTGGGGGGATGTGAGCCCCCAGTTTTGGGGTCCCGAGCCCTGGCATCGGGGGGATGCGAGCCCCCAGGTTTGGGGTTGCGAGCCTCGGCACCCCGGGGGGGTGCAAGCCGCCGGTATTGGGGCCCTGAGCCCCCCGGATGAGGGGGATGCGAGCCCCGGGTTTGGGCTCCCAAGGCGGGAGGCGGGGGGGGGGGGACATGAGCCCCGGTACGTGCTCCGTGAGCCCGCGGTGTGGGGCTCCCGCAGCCCCGGGGCGGGGGTCCCAAGCCCCGGCACCCGCTCCCCCCCCCCCCCCCGGTACTGCGGTGCTCAGCCGGCGGCGCGGCGGGAGGGGGGGGGGGGGGCCGCGGCCCGGTGCCGGGGTCCCGCGGCGGCGGGGGGGCCCGATCCGGTACTCACTCCATTTTCGGGGCGGCGGCGGCGGCTCCGGCGGGGTCGGGCCGGGCGAGGGGCGGCGGAGCGGGGCCGGCAGCCGCCGGCGTCCCGGCGCTCAGGGCCCGGCGGGCGGCGGCATCCCCGGCGGGGCTGCGGGATGCGCAGGGATGGCGGGGCCGCGCCGGTGCCGCCGCCTCCCGCACAGCTCCGTCTGCCGGGCGCGCCCCGCCACTGCCGCCGCCCCTCACCCGGCCTCGGGGCGCGGCGCTCCCCGCCCCGCCGCTACCGGTGCCCCCCCGCCCTCCCCGGGGCCGCGGCTGCTGCTGGGGTGCGGGGCCCGGAGCGGGGGGGGCCGCAGGGCTGCGGGTGCTGCCGGCTCCTCGCCCCGGGGCACGGCGCGTTCCCCCCCGCTCCCGCGGCCCCGGGAGGGTCCCAGCTCGGGGCACGGCCCCGGCCAAAGGCCACGCTCGCCGCTCCCACCGCGCCAGGGGCTCGGCGTCCCCGGCACCAGCCCCGAGGGTGACGGGGGAGCGGGGAGAGGATGGAGAAGCCGGGAGAGGATGGAGAAACGGGGAGAGGATGGAGAAACGGGGAGAGGATGGAGAAACGGGGAGAGGATGGAGAAGCCGGGAGAGGATGGAGAAGCCGGGAGAGGATGGAGAAGCGGGGAGACGATGGAGAAGCCGGGAGAGGATGGAGAAGTTGGGAGAGGATGGAGAAGCGGGGAGAGGATGGAGAAGCTGGGAGAGGATGGAGAAGCGGGGAGAGGCTGGAGAAACGGGGACAGGATGGAGAAGCCGGGAGAGGATGGAGAAGCGGGGAGAGGATGGAGAAGCGGGGAGAGGATGGAGAAGCCGGGAGAGGATGGAGAAGCGGGGAGAGGATGGAGAAACGGGGAGAGGATGGAGAAGCCGGGAGAGGATGGAGAAGCGGGGAGAGGATGGAGAAGCGGGGAGAGGATGGAGAAGCCGGGAGAGGATGGAGAAGCGGGGAGAGGATGGAGAAACGGGGAGAGGATGGAGAAGTGGGGAGAGGATGGAGAAACGGGGAGAGGATGGAGAAGCCGGGAGAGGATGGAGAAACGGGGAGAGGATGGAGAAACGGGGAGAGGCTGGAGAAACGGGGAGAGGATGGAGAAGCCGGGAGAGGATGGAGAAGCGGGGAGAGGATGGAGAAGCCGGGAGAGGATGGAGAAGTGGGGAGAGGATGGAGAAGCGGGGAGAGGATGGAGAAGCTGGGAGAGGATGGAGAAACGGGGAGACGATGGAGAAGCGGGGAGAGGATGGAGAAGCGGGGAGAGGATGGAGAAGCCGGGAGAGGATGGAGAAACGGGGAGACGATGGAGAAGCGGGGAGAGGATGGAGAAGCGGGGAGAGGATGGAGAAGCCGGGAGAGGATGGAGAAGCGGGGAGAGGATGGAGAAGCGGGGAGAGGATGGAGAAGCGGGGAGCCCTGCGTGTTCCCCCTCACCGTTCCTCCGTTTCCCAACGCAATGGTCGCATTGGGCAAACGCTGGCAAACTGACACAGGAAGCCCCGAGCCAGCCTCCGACCACGGTGTCGTTAGGAAATCTGCCCGCTGCCGGGCCGAGAGCTCCGCGCTCGGCCCCAGAGCAAGCCCGGCTCTGCAGCGAGGGTCACACCGGCAGTGGGGGCCCTGTCCCCCCACCCTCGTGCACCCACACCCTGGTACACCCTTCTTGCACGTTCTCTACACCCAGAGAAACAGCCCCTCTGCCCACAGCACCACCCCCGGGCCGGGCCAGCTCTGGAGGGGCCAAAAGTCACCTCGGGTCCACACACAGCACAGGCCCTGCGTGAGCCACAGCAGCCAGGCTGCCAGGGACGCTGCCACGTCCTGCGAGGTGTCCCGAGATGTGGTGGGGCCCTGCTGCTCCCACCCCTCTGCCAAGGGGAGAGGGCTTTCATCAGCTCCAAGGCACAAAAGGAGCCAGGACTGGGTCGGGAAGCTGCTCAGCTTTCTCTCTTCCTTCCCCAATCCGCTCTCCCAGCTAGCAGCCGCTCCAGGGAAAGCTGCAACGCTGCATCCAGCCCCCCCCCCCGACAGAGCATTGCGCTGCCAGTGCCCCCACCTCGCAGCAATTGCACAAGGCAGCAACACCCAGAGAGGAGGAAGCAGGAGGGAGATACCCATAGCACCCAGGCAGAGGCTCAGCCCCCCGAGTTATTTAAGCCCCCCCACCCCTGAGTGGCCGCATAGGAGGTGGCGGTGGCCCGCTTGGCACCAGTATGGTCACAGCTGGGCTTTTTGTCCTCAGCCTGGGAGGCTCCATCCTGCTCCCAGCACTGGCCTCAGCAGGTAACGGGAGAGCCGGGGCTGAGGGGGCTGCAGGGCTGGGCCCCACGGCCAGGGCGGGAGATGGAGACCCCGGGCTGGAGCCCCAGGGTGCAGGGGAGGCTTTGCCCTGCCACGCTCAGCCCTCCTCGGCCAGAGTCGATGCTCGGCCGCTCCCCGGGACACGCAGGAGCAGGACAGACCCAGGCGACAGCCGTGCCCGGATTCCCCGGCAGCCGGTGACCGCCTGCACCCACCCACCCACCAGGCACCCAGGGGAGCCGGATCATCGGGGGAAAGGTGGCGGCACCCCACTCCCGGCCCTTCATCGCCTCCATCCAGATGGACGGGCAGCACGTCTGCGGGGGCTTCCTGGTGTGGCCCAAGTGGGTGATGACGGCAGCCCACTGCCTCGTGCCCAGGTGAGCCACGCTCCCACGCGGGGCACGCCCCTCCTGTGCCCCCCCGGGGCACGGCGCGGCCCCCTTCAAACAGATACCCCTGGCCCGGGGGGGTTACGCAGTCCTGGAGCAACCCCCTCCCACGCTCCCCTCGAGCCCACCTCGCCAGCCCCCCTTCTCCCCCTCCCCGATCGCTCCCAGTCGCGGCAGCACCCACTCAGAGCCCCTCTGCCACAGGCACAACCCCTCGGTGCGCGTGGTGCTGGGTGCCCACCGGCTGCAGGAGCCCGAGGAGTCCCAGCAGGTCTTCAGCATCACGGAGTCCATCGCCCACCCGCACTACAACCCCCGCTCGGTGGACAACGACATCCGCCTGCTCAGGGTGAGGCCCGCGCCCGCCGCCGGCCATCACGGGCAGGCTCGCCGGGAGGTGGTGGGCGTCTGCTGGCCGGGAGGGGGGTGCCCCATGCCCCACCGGGTGCAGGAGAGAAATGGGGTGCCCCACGCCCCGTGGGGCACAGCAGGGAAATGGGGTGGCCTGTGCCTTGTGGGGTGCAGGAGGGAAATGGGGTGCCCCATGCCCCGTGGGGCGCAGCAGGGAAATGGGGTGCCCCATGTCCCATGAGGTGCAGGAGGGAAATGGGGTGCCCTGTACCTTGCGGGGCACTGGAGGGAAATAGGGTGCCCCACACTCTGCGGGGCACTGGAGGGAAATAGGGTGCCCCACACCCTGCGGGGTGCAGGAGGCAAATGGGGTGCCCCACGCCCTGCAGGGCGCAGGAGGCAAATGGGGTGCCCTGTGCCTTGCGGGGCACAGGAGAGAAATGGGGTGCCCCATGCCCCGCAGGGCACAGGAGGCAAATGGGGTGCCCTACACCTTACGGGGTGCAGGAGGCAAATGGGGTGCCCCACGCCCTGCAGGGCACAGGAGGCAAATGGGGTGCCCCACGCCCCACGGGGGGCAGGAAGGAAATGGGGTGGCCTGTGCCCCACACGGTGCAGGAGGCAAATGGGGTGCCCCATGTCTTGCGGGACACAGGAGGGAAATGGGGTGCCCCACGCCCCGCAAGGCACAGCAGGGAAATGGGGTGCCCTGTGCCTTGCAGGGTACAGGAGGGAAATAGGGTGCCCCACGCCCCGCGGGGCACAGGAGGGAAATGGGGTGCCCCATGTCTTGCGGGGCACAGGAGGGAAATGGGGTGCCCTGTGCCTTGCAGGGTACAGGAGGGAAATAGGGTACCCCACGCCCCGCGGGGCACAGGAGGGAAATGGGGTGCCCCATGTCTTGCGGGGCACAGGAGGGAAATGGGGTGCCCTGTGCCTCACAGGGCACAGGAGGGAAATGGGGTGCCCCATGCCCCACGGGGCACAGGAGGGAAATGGGGTGGCCTGTGCCTTGCAGGGTACAGGAGGGAAATGGGGTGCCCCACGCCCCGCGGGGCACAGGAGGAAAATGGGGTGCCCCATGCCCTGCGGGGCACAGGAGGGAAATGGGGTGCCCCACGCGCCGCGGGGTGCAGAAGGGAAATGGGGTGCCCCACGCCCCGCGGGGCGCAGGAGGGAAATGGGGTGCCCCATGCCCCGCGGGGCGCAGCAGGGAAATGGGGTGCCCCACGCCCCGCGGGGCGCAGCAGGGAGATGCCCACGGGGCCCGAGCCGACACTAGATGTCAGTGCTTCTCCGGAGAAGCGGGACCACGCCGTGGGGTGCGATGGAGGCGGCCGAGGCCACGCCAGCCCCGGCCACGCAGCCCCGGCCACGCAGCCCCCGCCGCGCCCGGGCAGCCCTCTCTGGAGCAGACTGGGCCCAGCGCAGGGGGGTCCCAGCCTCTGCAGGGGGAAGGGCAGGGCTGGGGGGGTCGGCACAAGCCGGGGCCGGCGGGTGGTGGGGTGTGGGGGGGTCAGGGACCCCCAGGCAGGAGCGGCTAGGGGGGCTCTGCCCCAGCTGCGAAGCCACCCGTGCCCCCGGCTCCCCGCCCAGCTGAACAGGTCAGCCACGCTGAACCAGTATGTGAAGCGGATCCGCCTGCCCTCGCCGCACATCGACCTAAAACCCGGCACCGTCTGCTACGTGATGGGCTGGGGGGACATCTCCAACTTCGGCGAGCAGCCCACCGAGCTGATGGAGACCGCCACCACCATCGTCAAGCGGAGCCTCTGCCGAACGCTGTGGAGGGGCAAGGTCTCGCCCAACATGCTGTGCGGGGCCAGCCGCAACACCACGCTGCAGGGCGTCTGCGCGGTGAGTGCGGTCCCAACCCCGTGCCCCCCAGCCGCCCCCCGCCAGGAGACCCTCTAGTCTCCCTCCCGCCTCTTTGCTTCGCAGGGCGACTCCGGGGGACCCCTGATCTTCAAGGAAAAGGTTTACGGCATCGTCTCGTTCTCTGGGGAGCGATGTGGGGACCGCCGGTACCCTGACATCTACACCAAGATCTCCAACTACATCGACTGGGTGCATCGCACCGTGCAAGAGCACCGCCATCAGAAGGGGCAGCTGAAACCCCAGCCGGGGCTGGGAGGGGGTCCCGGGAGCAGACGGGCTGCGGGGAGAGGGGCCGAGGCGTCTTGGCTGTCCAGCAGCACCCAGGAGGGGAGAAGAGGGCCAGGACTCCCAGGTCCTCCCAGCTCCGGGGGGTTTGGGAGCTGATGCTCAGGGCTCCTCGACGCAGAGCAGGGCAGGAGAGCAACTCTGCCGCTTGGCGAGGCTCCCCCCAGGCTGTACAAGAAGCCCCTGCCCCTCACTCGGCCTCTTGCAGCGGCAGCGTTTGCCTTCCTCAATAAAACCTCCTTGCCAGACCTCTGTCTGTTCCCCTTCCCCCTACCCACCCTGCTCCCCCCTTACGGGGGGCCACAGCCCCCGGCTCTGGGACAGGCGGGAGCCCCAGGGACACTCACCCCCCCCCCCAGCCCCTGCCCACCCTGATCCTGCCCCAGGGACGTGATGGGGGGACCCAGACCGAGCCCGAGCCCCCCCACCCAGGGAGCCAGCAGAATCTGGGTGGGGGGGTTTACCCCCTTTAATCTCCTGGTGGGCAGCTGAGCCGGGAAGGGCTGATCGGGGCTGCTGCCCGTCTCAACGGGGGCTGGTTTTTCCCCATTTTCCCCTCTCGCCCTTCCCCTGCCACACTACAACCCCCTCTCACACCATCCCGCTGCTCCCGTTTCTGCTCCGGTCCCAGCCAGACCCCCTGGGCTGAGGTGGATGGAGCAGGGGGTGCAGGAGGAAGGTGGGAAGCGGCAGCCCCCACTCAGGACCAGGCCCTGCCCCAGAGGAGCCAGGATCCGCATCCAGGCGCTGCCACCCCACGGAGCATCCCCAGCAGCACCGGCGCTGCCGTCCCGCCGGGGTGGGGCTCCCCATCCCGTCCCATCCCGTTCCACCCTGTCTCATCCCACCCTGTCTCGTCTTGTCCCGTCCCGTCCTACACCGCACCCTCCCCACCACGCTAAGGGACCCCCCAAACAGGGGAACCACAGACACCTCCCGGGGGCAGATGGGCTCCCAGCCACCCGGCTGCGCTGGCAGAGCCCGCGGGGATCCCGGCGAGAGCCTCACCTGCCTCCCCAGCACGCTCGGGCGTGCAGACGGGCGCTCGCCCCGCGGGGAGCTGGGCGGCCGCGGGGGCTGGGAGCTGCCCACGCCAAGCTGGGCTGGGGGGGACATGTGCCGAGCTGCTGCCGGGTCTCAGCTGAGACACGCGCAACGGCGTGGGACTCTGCCCGGCGTCGCGGCCGTCTCTGGGGACAGACCCAGACGTTCTCTGCTCCCGGTTGTTTGGTTTAGCTGCAAAATTGCTGGCACGCCGCGGCCTCGCAGCCACCCTCCCTGCCCCGGGGGGGTCCCGCAGGAGGCTGCAGCCAGCGGCGGCATCGGGCACGGGCCATCGCAGCACCCTTGGGGGCTCGGCTGGGCAGGATGAAGGCTGGAGCCAGGCCAGCATGCCAAGAGGTCCCCAGAAGGCGCCCTCACCCCTGCGGTCCCCGTGGTCCCGCGCCGGCGACTCCAGGAGCTTTGGCTGCCGCTCTGTGCGGTGCCCTGCCCCATCCCCTCCAGTGCAATCCCAGCCCCCCGCTGCAGGGCTTTGCACGGGGTCAGGGGGATGCAGCGGTGGGCCTTGGGGATGGTGGGGATGCCCAGCAGAGGACAGACCCCTGCCAGGCTGCCAGCCTCCAAGGAAGCCCCAAATCGCCGTGGGCTCCTGGCACCGGCGGCGTGGGGCACACCCCCCAGGATGCCGGGGCAGGGCTGCCAGCCCCGGGGCTTCTGCACGCTGCCAGGAAGCCTGGAGAGCCGGCGCCTGTGCTGGCTTGTCCCAGACCACCCAAAAACCAGCGGGAAGGAGGCGCCTGACTCACAGCCGTGTTTTGGAAGCCGAAATCTCCCGCTCATCGGCAGGAGCTGACGTCGCCGCTGCGGCCCGTGCCCGCGGGCTCGGCGCGGGGCAGAGCGCCAGGCGCTTCGGGGGCCAAACCCTCCGGCCGGGGCAGGCGGAGGGAGGCGAGCTGCCTTGGGGAGGAAGGCGCTGCGGGCGGGCTGTAGAGAAACCCAGGCCACACACCACCACGTGCAGCAAATGCTGGCGCCAGGGAAAGTCCTGGGCAGCGTTTTGGCAGGTCCTTTAACCCATCTCCAAAATCCCCAAAAGCGGGGAGGGTGGGGGTTATTTTGCTGAGCTTGGGTGGGTAGCAAGGAGCTGCAGGAGAGCCCTTGCCGTGCCCGCCCCAGGTTGCGATGCCGCTGCCTGGCAGCGGTGCCTGGCCGGGCTCAGCGCAGCTCTGGGGTGCACGAGACGCCCAGGTTCAAGCCAGGCTGCAGCCTGGGCCGGATCCTGTGTGATGCTCAGCATCCTCCCGGACTGCGGGGAGGGCTGAGGGTGCCAGCCAGGAGCGAAGGTCTCGTTCCCCATCGCTGCTTTATGGTGCCTCAGTTTCCCCGTGTAACCCCTCCGCCCAGGTCCTGGGGTGGGGGGGTCAGGGGAGTCTGTCGGAGCACCCCGCTGCCGTCGGGGCCGTGCCGGAGCCCGTCCACGCGTGGTTCGGTGAGGTTCGGAGGGGCGTGGGGGACTGCGCCGTGCCTGCCCCCAGCACTGGGGACGCGGCCGAGGGGGAACCGGCAGCAGCTCCCGTTGAGCTTGGAGCGCCAAGCCGCAGGCTGCCGCCCGGGCTCCTGCCGCCGGGAAAGCATCGCGCATCAGGACCCAATTAACGGCAGGAATTGTTTTGTGAAATACCAAACCCTCATGGCACGGCCTGCTATTGGGAACAGATTTATCTGCGCTGCTGCTTGGTGTGTTTGCTCTTCCTCGCTCTCCCCATTCCTCCCGCTGCAGAGAGCGGCTTCGGCCGGGCTGGAAAAACTCCAACGCCACGCTGAAGCAGACGCAGGCTGGGAGCGGGGCTGAGCTCCTCACCTGCTGCCCGGGGGGGATTCTCCCACCCCAGGTGCCCCCGTGCCCCTCTGCCCACGCCTGCCTTGACCCCCGGACCCCCGGTGAGGGGGCAAGCAGCGATGCTGCAGGGGAACCAGCCCCAGGGAACGCAGCTGCCTCCTGCGGCCCCAAAACCTGCTGAACAAAACTGGACCCGCAGCACCGTTTGTTCTTTTTTTTTTTAATGATAATCCAAATCGTAACACAGCTGTAAAATGCCCCTAACAATATGGAATAGGAAATGTATATGTTCCCATAGCGTCTGTCTCAGGAATTGGAACGCCATCATACAAAAATAGAAAATAGGGTATTTATATATATATTATATATATGATATTTATATAAAGGCAATAGCTTCTCAGTGTCAGAGATGAGATGGTATTTACACAGGTGACAACACACAAAATGGGAGAAGAAGTAAAAATAAATACAGACGGAGCAGGGGGTGCGGGAGATGGGGCCGGGGCTGCGCAGCCGAGGGGGAGCCGGGCTGGGGGTCCCTGGGGGGGGGCGAGCAGGGCCATCGCCCCTCTCCTGTCCCCCCCCCCGCACCGAGCTGCGCTCCCCACGGCCACTCCGGCCCCGCAGCCCCACAGCGGCTCTGCAGTGGGGCTGGGAGCTGAGCACCATCCCCGGGGCACCCCACGGCTGCTTCGCCCAGCACCGGCCCTGCAAATGCGGACCCCCCCCCCTCTCCCCCTGCAGCCTGGGCTGCTTTCAAAGAGGTTTTGGCAGGGAGAGATGAAGAGGGGGCTGTCCCCTGGGCGATGGGCTCGGGGCAGGGGCACCCGCAGCAGCGGCTGTGCCCCCCGGTCAGGGCTGCCCCGGCCCACGGTGCGCAGCGGTGCCCGGCCGCCGCGGCACCAGCCCTCCAGGCGCTGGCGTCGCCTCCGAAGAAAGGACCCGGGAAAACCTAAACTAAAATCCGTTTTAACACACACGCGCTAAAACTTTAGGAGAAAATAGCATACGTGTATATATATATTTTTATATATATAGATATATATATAAAATATATATATATATGCAGCTCTCTCCGATCCAATGCAGCGCCGTGCTGCCTTTCCTGCCGCTGGCAGCTGGGGCTGAGGCGAAAGTGCAGATTCCCTCTAGACCTCGAGGTCCCGGCCAGAAACGTCAGCAGAGTACCGAGAATTCAATCCAAAAATAAATAGGTCCAGGGCTGCCGGCCAAGGACACGTGGGGGGGCCCAACGCGCGGCAGCACGGACACCCCCTCCGCGCCTCGCCGGCTGCGGGGAAGGGCCCTGCGAGTGCCAGGAGCGGGCGCTGGCCGGCGGAAAGCTCTGCCGGGCACCGGAGCATCCCCGGGGTGGCTCGGCATCGCTCCGGCCACGCGGGCTGGGAGCTCCCTCCCCTGCTCCCCGGCCGGCAGGACCGAGAATCGGGCCCCCTGCGACTGCATAACATACACGGGTATAAATAAGGATCTTTTTATCTTAATAAATATCAGGTATATGGTTTGTACAATATACACATAATGCCCCTGTCTCCTGGGTCCAGCCTCACGGCGAGGGAGGATTCACACGTAGTTCTCTTCGGCGTTGTCCATCTCCGGGGAGAATTTGGCCGCAGCTGGAAACGGAGCAGGAGAGGGGGAGAAGCGGTGAGGGGGGCGCGAGGGGCGGCCGGGCGCTGGGGGTCTGAGCCTGCTCCCCCCCGGGACGCCCCGCTCACCTGAGCAGCTCCCGTAGTGGCGCACGCCGATGGAGCGGCCGCGGTGGCAAGTGGCCCGCCGGAGGTGGCACGCCGAGGGGTAGGTGACGTTGTTGTTGCCGCAGAGGGCGTGGTCCAGGCTGGTGGGCTCCGGGCAGGGAGCCGTCCGGCACATCACGCAGTGGGCGCTGCCCGTCTGGTCCACCACGCAGGTGTGGGTGCCGGGGCACACCACGCTGGAGCACGACTCTGCGGGGAAGCACGCGCGGCCACAGCTTGAGCCTCGCCGGCCGAAATGAGCTGGGGACGCCCATCATCCCCCCGCGGCTCCTCCAACCCGGGTGGGCAGCCGGGGATCTTGCCAGGAAACCCGGGCAGCCCGGATGCCCTCCTGCCTTTAGCTACCGGGGGACTGGAGGGTCCCAAGCTCCCCCATCGCCACCGCTCCCGAGGACGGGAGCTGGCAGGGGCCGACGTCGCGGGTACGAGGGACCGCGCGGCCCCGCAGCCCTCGGGCACGGCGCCGGCCAGAGCCTCGCCGCGCCGGGGAGGGAGCTGACGTCCGGCTGCGGAGCCGGAGCGCGTGGGCCTGAGCCCGGCTTGGCGCAGTGGGACCCGGCTGGGGCAAGCGGCCCCACGCAGGTGCCTTGGCAAAGGAGCAGCAGCCGCTCCGGCCAGGCTGGCAGCCGCCGCGCCGCACGCCCCGGCGAGAGGGGAAGGGCAGGGTCACCCTGGAGCCAGCCCAGCCCTTGCGAGCGAGGGCGGAGGGTGGCGGGAGCCTGCGCGGACAGGATCAGGCCCTGCACGGAGCTCTGCCGAGCTGGCACAGAGCGGGGGGCTCGTGCACCCCCCCAATCCCGCAGCAAACCCCCGGGGTCCGTGCAGCCTGCCAGCCCCGCGGCCCCCCGCCCCGGCACAACCCCGCGGCAGCAGCAGGAGCGCGCCAGGACCCGCAGCGCTCCCCGGACACCGTAAACACTTTGCAACGCTATCCCTTCGCCTTCCTCTCTTTCCCTGCCGGATTGGAAGGAGATTTGGCATCTGCAACTCCCAGCTCGCAACTCACATTTCTTGCCCCACATTTCCCTGTGCAGTCCAGAGGTTGACAGGCAAAGCATTTCAGAGAGGAGAGCTGGCAAAAATAATCATAATAATTCTGACAGTTCTTGGCAGGGCAAGGAGGATTGCTGCTCTCTTTAACAAAACAACAAAAAGAGGGGCTTGATGTTCGTAAGTGACATTTTACGGACTGTTATTCCTCAGCCCACGGCGAGGCTAATCCCCCATCGCACTGACAGGCTGCGTCGGCATCGCAGGCGGCTCCGCTGCCGCGTCCCCGCCGGGGCGGCTGGGCTGGGGCCCTGGGTGGCCGGTGGGTGCCAGCCGGGTGGGTGCCAGCTCCAGCCGGCTGCAGGCAGCGCAGCGAGGGCGATGCCAAGGGACGCGACTCCCCCGCGGGCCGGGGGCCGCTGCTGCTGCCCGTCGGCGCGGGGCTGGCTGCGGAGCAATGCCCCCTCGCCAGGTACGGTGCCGCAGGCAGAGCCCCGTGCCGGGGCAGACCTTCCCTCCCCGGGCACAGCCAGGGCCGGGCACTGGTTACAAACGCCCTGCGCCGAGCTGGCGGAGCCGCAGGGGCGATGGGAGTGCTTGGGGCAGGACGGCTGCTCCCCGACACGCTGCCCGCGGGGCGGGGAGAACGGGGGAGACCCAGCTTCCCGGGTGGGAGAGGGGAGGACGTGCCCGGCCGTGCCGGCACGGCACGGCACGGCGACCCTTCCTCTCCGCACCAGAGTGGCTCGCGGTGTGCCAGGATGGCCGGCGAGCGCGTGCGCCCCGGGACCCACGCTGCCGTTCATCTCCCTGCAAGACGGGCGCAGCTCGCACCGGTCCCGCGTGGAGCTGGGAGCGCGAGAGCCGCAGGGGATGGGACAGGGACAGGGTGGGGACGGGATGAAACGGGGTGGGGGGTGTGACCAGACCTACTTTTGCATTTGCCCTGGTACATGACTTCGAGGTCGGGGTGGTCTCTGCACTTGGCCGTCAGCAGGTCGCACTCATCTCGGTAGGTGTAGCCGTCGGAGCCGCAGACCTGCAGCTTGCGGGGCAGGCTGGAGCAGTCGGGGGCACAGGCACACTGGGGCCGGCCGTGCTTCATCTTGCAGACCTTGTCGGGGCCGCACACCACCCCCTCGCAGCTCTCTGGGGACAGAGGGGAGCAGCACGTGAGGGAGCGGCGACGGCTGCCACCCACGAGGGAAGGATCCGTCCTGCCCAGCACCCCGGCCCCACCGGGCAGCACCAGGTCAGGGGCAGGGCCAGCGTCAGCCCGCGGGGTCGCAAATCCCTCCCGGGGTCACAACGCGCACGCTGACGCCGAGCCGCCCCGAGCAGCATCTGGATCTGCTCAGCTCCGCCAAGGAGCAGGTCGTTGGCTGGAGCTCCGCACGATCATCCAGCACTCGCCCCAGCCAGAGCCCCGGCCCTCCGCTCAGCACCAGCTCACTCATTTCTATGTATTTATTTTTTGGAAGGAGACATTTCTTTTTCTTGTGCAATGGAAAAATCTATCTCCGCAAGGCCCCAGCTCCTCCAGAAGGAACTGGGCTTCGCAAGTTGTCTGGGCAATCAAGAACGCCGCTTCCACCAGACAATACCCAGCCCTGTTTCGCTCCGGGCCTCCGTGACTTGAACACAAGAGCGGGACGCAGCAGCGAGCGCAGATCCCCAGACAGGCGGCTGCTTTGTCCCCCGGGTCGCCTCCCGGCCAGCACGGGGGCCGGGTTCAGAGGGTCCCGCCAGCGCTGCCCCGGGGCCGCACCCACGCTGGGGGGGACGGAGAGGGGCCGCCAGCTCCGACCAGGGGCCCGTCCCGGACCCCGGTGGCTCCGTGGGGAGAGGCAAAGGGGTCAGCACCCAGCCCACGGCGGGGACTTCTGGAAGCCCCTCGCTCCCCCCAACGCACGCACACAGCTCTCGCCCCAAAGGGACGCTTTGCCCCCTGAGCTCTCCGGGACACGGGTGATGCCGGGAGTTGGGGGGTGCAGGGCTGCCTCCGGATGCAGGGATGCGGCTCCATCAGCACCCGCGGGGATGAAGGCCAGGCAGGACCCAGAAACTTCCCGAGATGGGGATTCACCCCCAAGCAGGAGGGATTCCCGCAGACAGGGTGTGTGCTGGGAGCTGTTGGGAGGTACAGAGGGGGATTTCCCTGCCGGAGATGGGTCACTTTGGGAGACAGCGGGGGCGAGGAGGAGGAGGGGGAAGGGGAAATTCCCTGTCTGCTTGGCCCAGCTCTCCCCAGGGGAAATTCCCCGGTGGGAGACAGTTTCCCAGTTTGCTCCCTGATTTCCATAGCTGGGGCCTGTCCAAGGGAAGGAGAGAGCAGCATGCTGAGCCCTGGCAGCATCTCTGCTGAAAGCCACAGGGATGAAACCCTGGGGCAGCGGGGCATGACCCGTGCCCCAGCGCTGCCAGAGCAAGCAGGACCTTCGTCACCCTCTGCTCCGGGACACTGCGGCCAGCGCGGCAGGGTCCGGCCATCCGCACGGTCTCAGCACGGGAGGGAGGTGGCGGGACCCCCCGCCCGTGACCCCAACTCCGCCACCCAGCTCTCCCCCGCCCTGCACCAGCTCTCCGGGGGGGGGACACCATGTCCCCAACAGCTGGAGCCAGGAATTTCGCCTCCCCACTGGAGGCCCATTGTGGAGCCCCCGGGGTCCGGCCAGCACCTTCCCGCGGGGCTCGGCCGCCCCGGCTGCTGGCGCAGGGCTGGTGGCTGCAGCCCACTTTATCCTGGAGTAACCTCTCCCGGCCCTGCGAGCCGGGGGAGCGGGAGCACGGCTCGTCTCATCCGCCCTTTTCCAAGGCCTCCAGCTCGCTGGAGCCCGGTGGGGAGCAGCACCAGCTCCATCTGGATGGGACAGGCAGGGGCTTTCTGAAGGGTGGGGAGTTGCGGTGTACGTGCCGGCCGGGCTCTCCGGCGGTTTCAGCAAAGGTCCTGCTTCCCAGATCCTGATGATCCCCAGCCCCCACCGCGGTCTGCGGCCGCTGGCAGCCCCCCCGTGTCCCCCAGCCTCCCTGCAGAGGTGAGGGCAGACCCCTGGGACGAGGGCTGCCCATCCTCACCGCACGCTGCCCTGGGCATGGGGGGAGCCGCGCTCCCCAGCCAGCCCCTGGAGAGGGTCCCGGTATTCCCGGGACCAGCAGGGCCCCCGCCAAGCAGGGCCAGCCTGCCCGGCCACCGTGGGGCCGAGCCCGTGGTGGGAGATGGGGCAGAAAGCCAGGGCCAGGATCTTCACTCAGCCTTCAGCTGGCACAGGGTGCGACCCCAAGCCTCACCAGGACAGGGCCAAAGAGCAGCCAGGGCCACAGCACCGGGGGGTGCAGAGGGGCTGGAAGAAGCAGTTTTTGTTAAGAGCCTTTTTTTTTTCTTTTTCTCTCCCCCCCCCCCCCTTTAAGCAAATAACAACGTGACCTTCCAAAGACCTGCTCCTGCCTACTGCGGTCAGCAGGTCCTCGAGCATGTTCTCACACGGCCACGCAAGTGCGACTGGGGGATCCGCGCCTCCGGCGCGCGCCAAAACATCTGGCGGGGCTGGAACTCACAGCTGGAGAGTTTCCACTTCTGGAACTGCCCATTACATAAAGCCATTTCACACACACGCTGGGAGGAGGCAGGGGGAGCAGAGGGGAAGAAAGATCTTTTTTCCTTAAAAAAAGAAAAAAAAAAAAACCTTAAGAAGTTTCCCTCTGAGCAGATCTGGCAAGGGCAGGGGCGGGAGGCCCCAGCCACAGCAGAGTTAACCTGGGAACAGGGAGCCCCAGCTCAGCTCCTTGCGCTCGGGCTGCCCAGCCAAGACCCGGGTCACGCATCCCACTGCAGAGCGGGATACAAAAATACACACAAAGTGAGAGCTGCCAGGGGACGGAGGCTGGCCCGTGAGCTCTGGCCCCATGGCAGCACCCGTCCCGGCGCTGTAGCGGCAGGAGCACGGGGTCGGCGCTCCCCGGGGTCCCCGCGTGTCCCAGACAGCCCAGGAGGGCACTGGGAGAGCCCTGCCTGGTGAGGGGCAGCCCAGCCCCGTCACTGCCGCTTCACCCGGAGCTGCGGGCTCCGAGCATCGTCCCCAGGCAGAGCTCAGCCCTGCCGCAGCCCGCTCGCCCCACGGCTGCGCTCACCTTTGCAGGGGTGGCAGGTCACCAGCCCCAGGAAGCCCAGCAGGCTGATCTTGTTGCCTGGGTAGGTGTAATTAGACCAAGCCACGTCCACATTGCCGTTGGCACAGCATTCCTCCCACGTCACGCCCGTCTTCAGGATCATGGTGCACTTGGCTTCCTTCCCCTGCTGCAGCCAGCAGATCCCACCTGCGGAGAGGGCAGAGGGTGAGGGGTCCCGGCTGCACCGTGCCACCGCGCGAAGGGTGGCGAGACCCCGGCCGTGGCCGGGCCGCCTGCGGGGCAGAGGCGTGGGGACCGCAGCAGTGCTGGGAAGGGTCAGCATGGGACGAGGTGGGGAAGCTAAAGAGGCTCCATGTTGGCTCCCACCTCTCCTGGGGCACAAGGGCTGTCCCGGAGCAGGCGTCCCTGTGAGCGCCCGGCACGGTGCAGCAGCTCGGTGCCCACGCTGCCATCCCAGCACCCCGGGGTTCCGGCAGCCCGGCTCCTCTGGCAACAGGCTTCAAACCTAGCACCGGGACCGCAGGGACACGCCAGTTATCCCAGCGCTCGCAACTGATGCTCTGGGAGATGCCCAGTGGGCGAGCCAGGATGTGGGCTTGCAGCTTGCCCCCCCCGCTTGCCCTGCCCTCCCTGCCTGCGTCGCTGCCTAACTCCTGCCTGACCCCACAGAGGGGAGGCTCCAGCCCCCACCACCCAAAAGCAGGGCTGCAGGGACACCCAAAGCAGGGCTGACGGGCGCCTGTGCTGTGAGGGCTGGATCGCTGGCATGTGTCAGTGGTCCCACAGAGGGACAGGGACCATCCCCGCGGCTTGGGGACCCAACACCCACGGCCTTTGTGAGGAGTGGCCGAGCCACCGGCTGAGAACGGGGCACTTGACACAGCCCTTGGGACGGGGCCAGCCCAGCGGCATCAGATCCCTCTGAGTCAAAAGCCTGTTTGTTCCTTAACTCCACGAGCGAATCGGTTATATTTTTTTTTTTTTTTTGTGAGTGATTCCTTTGCAATTTCCGCCTCTGCAAACCAGCCTCTTCTGACGCTTATTTGGGTTTATGCTCTCATTAGCTGCGTTTGAGGTTTGTTAAACAGCTAAAGATGTGAGGGATGGATGGGGGAAGGGACTGATCCTGCCAGTGCCAGGCTGGAGTCGCTCCCATCCAAAGTAGGGATTCACCCTGCTCCAAAGCAGGGTCGGCACCCGCCTCGGACCCCAGGTGTGTGTCGTACCCCACCCCCCGCCATGCACCCGCTTTTGGTTTGGCCAAAAGCACGTGGGGCTCCCGGCCCGGCTGCGACCAGCAACAGCTCCGTGGGGCGGCCGTGAACGGAGCAAACCCTCGGGCTGTGGGAACCGGCAGCCTGGACACCTCTGGAGGCATCAGCCCGGCCAACACGCCTCTGCCCTCGGTGGCTTTATCCCCCGTGGATTTGCCTAATCGCTCTTTCAAGCCCGTTTTTCCCTTACGACACCCCGTGGCCCCAATTCCCCTGCCGTACCAAGCTCCCCGGGAGCCGTGTGCCAGCTTTGCACCATGCTTGCCCCGCAACTGCTGCCCGTGGGCACAGAGCGATCCCACCCGCAACGGGACGGACCCACGCACCCCCTGCCCACGCGTCCAGCTTCTGGGGCGCACCCCGGCACCTGCCCCCTCCCGAGCCGCGCTGGGGTGCGGGGATGCCGACAAGGGATGTGCCTCAGGCAGGGGGTCGGAGCCCACCCGTCCTGCGAGCGGAGCCAGGCGGCTGCGGGCCGGAGGGGGCCAGCGTGGGGGTCTCAGGGTGCCCCATCCTCGGCGCCTCAGCCACGAGGGTGCAGGAGGACCCGGGCTGTGGCCGGGGGGGACGCAACGCGTCCCTGCCCAAGGCCTTCCAGCACCGGTACTCGACGCTGCAAGGCAGCGAGCGCAAATCCCACGGGCTGGGGCGATGCCAAATCCGATCCCGGGGGGCTGCCGCAGCACGAGGGGCCTCACGGGAGCCTTCCCTGTCCTTCTGGGCATCCCGACCTGCCGCTATCCGGGGAGCGCAGCGCCTGCCCACGCTGGCAGGGAGTGATGGAGACGAACGGGACCGTGTGAGGGGGAAGACGGAAACTCCAGCGCTGCTGTGAGAGAACCGACGCTGGCACTCGCGGCCACGGCACCGCAGCGCTGGGAAGGGCCACTGGAGCCCTGGACCGGGGGCCCGGCCAGCCTGGGTGCCGGCATGGCTTCCCTGCGAGGAAACGGCTACCAAAGAGCCGGGACACCTCCCAGGCGCCCGCTGGAGCTGCCAGCATGAGCGGCCGAACCAGGAGGGGTTTGAGCTGCAAACTCCACACCCAGATCACGAACCGGCCGCTGTTCCCAGTTCTTCCTACCCAGGTCCCAACGCTCCGGAGCGCAGCTCAACTGCCCCCCAGCCTGGCGAGAGGGACCCCCGCCCAGGCAGCCGTCCTGGGAGCAATGCAGGGGGGCTGGCAGGCCAGCCAGGCTGTTGCCCAGGTTGCCCCCATCCCGGGGCACGCAGGGGTGCGGGATGCCGGGGTCGGGCACCGGCACCGCCACGGTACGGGACGCGGCAGCGGGGCCACGCAGGACCATGGGCACTCGCCCCCGCTACGGCAGCCCCGGGACCGAGCCTGCCAGAGGCGGCTGCCCCCGGGGAGGGACAGTTTGGGGACCGGGGCCACCTGAGCGGCACTGCCGGGCACCGGGCACCCACTCCACCACCGCCTGGCACCCGAGCGATCCCGGTAAAGCGGGTTTTTGCCGCCGGCAGCCCAGCCCCGCAGCCCGCACCCACCCGGCCGGGGAGGCGGCTGCCGGGAGGGCGGATAGCGGCGGCGGGGAAGGGAGGGGGGGGTGGCCCGGTAGCGGCGCCGGGCCCCCGGGGCCACCCCCACCCCAAGCACCTGCCAGCGGGGCCGGGGCGCGGCGGCACCGACGGCCGGGGGCAGCGGGCGGCCCCGGCGGGAGCGGCGGCCCCGGTGCCCCCCGGTGCGGGCCCCCCCCTCTTCGCCACCGGGACTCCCCCCCCCCCCCTCCCCCGCCCCGGGCAGCACTTACCGTGCGCGGCGGCGGCGGGGCTGCAGAGGGCGAGCAGGCAGAGCGCCAGCCGCAGCGGCATGGCCGGGCCGGGGCGGCGGGACGGGGATGGGGCCGGGACGGGGCCGGGACGCTCCGGTGACCTGTTGCCTGTGCAGCGGCGGCGGGGCCGGCGGAGCTATAAAGCGGCGGGGCGGCGTGAATCACCGGGCGGGGCGGCGGCGGCGGCGGAGGGGGGGGGGGCCGCGGCCGGGGGCGGGGGCAGCGGGGTGGGGGTGGAAGTTGGGGGGCGAGGGGCCGGTGCTGGGAGTTGGGGTGCAAGGGAGGGCAGCGGGGGGGGGGGGGAGGGTGGAAATTGGGGTGCCGGGGGGGGGGTGGCAGTGAGGATATGCTCGCCCCCGCCTGTGGGTGCTGGGTGGGCGAGGGTGGGGGTGTCGGGGTGGGGATGTGTCCGTGTGTCCTCCGGGCCGAGCCGGGGGGAGCCGGCAGCTCGCAGCTGGACCGCGCTGGGATGGAGATGGGGAGGGGAAGGTTTTGGGGGTGACCCCCGTGCTTGGGGGTGCGGAGCCCCCAGCAGCGGAGCAAGGGCCGGGGCAGAGAGAGCAGAGACGCGTCCCGGGAGCCCCCGGGGGGTGGGGGAGCGCTGGGGCCTGGGTGCTGCCCAGAGCAGCCCCCCTGCCCGACCCTGTCCCTCCCGCACGCCGCTCCCTCCCCACCCACCCATCCTCGCATGAACCCTGTGTCTGCCTCCTCCCGCCCTCCTCCTCCTCCTCCCCACGGCAGCCCCGTCTGGCAGCAGAGTTACGGTAAGGTCTGTGTCATGTGGCTCCTTTCATCTCTGCTCCCTAAACACCAGCGCAGCTCCCCCGGCAGCCCAGCATCACCCACACTGTGCCGGTGGGGAAACTGAGGCACGGCTGGGTCCCGCTGCCTCGAGCCGTGTGAGCCCTCACCTGGGCAAGCCGCGCAAGGTGAGGAGGGGAAGGAGAAGAGCTGGGGGGGACACGCACCCCCCCCATGGCACACACCGTCACTGTCCTCCCCGCGTGTCCCCATTGTGCTAGGGCCGCTCGTCCCGGCTCCCAAACGTGTGCCAGACCCTGCACGGCCTGGCCGGGGCTGGGGAACCGCAGCGCTGCCAGCGCTGCCAGGCTTCGGGGGGTTCCCATCAGGACGGGGGCGGGCAGGGGGGGCTGCGGGCAGCCCAGGCTCCCCGACACGGCCTGGCCTCGCTCCCTGCTCGGTGCCACCGCCCAGAGATCACCCGCCCATCTGCAAGGGGGGTCGGGGCGCAGTCAGGGCCCCCCATCTGTCACCCCCGCTCCCCGGGCAGAGCGCTGGCGACACGGCGTGCTCTGCCTGTTCCCGCTCCTCCTGCTGCAGTCCAGAGCCCTTCTCCAGCCCCGTGAACTTCTGCGTCCGTCTCCCGGCTGTGCAGCTGAGGAACGTTTTACCCTTTGCACTGGCCTCAGCTGAGGTCATGTTTTCGGCAGAGCTGAGCCGGGCTCTTTCAGGAGAGGGGCCCCGGCCGGAGGGCCCAGGGGACCTTGCACCACCCCTCTGGCCCAGCAGCAGCCTCCTCGCTCCGAGCCGGTGCCAGCACAGCATAAGCAGCTCGGTTTGGCGCGGGATGAGCCTGGATGCAGCTTTGGTCCAGTGAGGCACGGAGCAGCCTGCGTCCCATGACCGGAGGGGAGCTGGGTGCGATGCCAGCAGTCAGCGCAGGCAGAGCCGTTGCGTCCGCTGGCACCACCGCGTCCCCGTCCCTCCCTCCGTCCTAAGGACAAGTCCCAGGGAAGGGCAGCGGGCTGGCCTTCCACCGAGGCGGATCTTCCCCCTCTTCTCCCCATACAGCCCCTTGCACCCCCAGGGAGGGGACGGGAATGGGGACGGCTGGGGTTTTACCCCACGTGGCATTGGTGTACACCACAGGGCTTCGGCGGAGGAGCCCTCGGGCCCTGCGGTGCCACAGTACCGCTGCACAGCGTGTGTGTGGGGCAGGGACCCCCGCCGCGAGGGACGGCGGAGGGTCTGCTGTCCTGGGGAGGAAGGACGGAGCCGGCAGCCCCCGGCTGCGCAGGCTCCTGGCGTGCTGCTGGTGCCAGGCTGGGCAGCGCTGCTCCCTTGCCCATCCCCATCCCACCGGCCTTGGAGCAATTGCCCATGTAAGGGCAGAGGGCTGGGGAGCCAAATCCCCGAGATGGATTTCAATGAGCGAGCGGGCGGTGATGCACTCGCTCACATGCTCCAGGATGCAAGAGGAGCTCGCGGAGGCCAGGAAGGGATTTTCCCTGGCTGCGAGCAGCATTGCACAACTGGCCGGCTCTGGCAGGGAAGGAGTCGGACCTCACTCCGCAGCGCTGCATCTGGAAGGGAGCAGCCGGGCTCCCGCTCCGCCTGACGTGGGGCAGGAGGAGCCTGGAGGCCGGGAGGGAAGCGGGTCGGGCTCCTTCCCCTGAGCCGGCGTAACTCGGCGCTGCCTCGAAAAGGCCTGCCGGTGCCCGGGGGGCTCAGAGCCCCACCAAGTTCTGCCCTGCTCCCAGCAAAGCCACGCCGGGGGTTCCGCTCGCCCCCTGCCCCGGCTTCGGCAGCCCTGGGAAGCGCCGTCCTGCCGTGGGCAGGGAAGCGACTTGCCCATGGTCACGCCTCAGGCGAGGGCCCAGGCTGGTTCTCAAGCAAAGCTGGGAGCAAAAACTCCACCAACCAGTCTGCCGCACGTGGGGCGACGCTGCCTCCCCGCTCCCCTCCGCTCCCACGAGCGGCCCGGGCGGTAACAGCCCCAGCAGCACCCGCGGAGCGAGGAGGGGAGAGGAGCCGGGCTGGGAACAGCGGAGAAACCAGCCCTGCCGCGGCAGTGGCACCCGAGGAGAATCAAAGGAGCCCATGGGCTGGGCAGGGGGCTGGGGGCGGCGGGAGGAGCTGGAGCGGGGACAAAGGAGCTCTTTGCAGCCGCGCTGAATGGCAGCCTCACATCTGACCTTTCCGTCTGGGTGCGGGTATTGTGCTGGGTCAGGCGGCTTCCCCCTACGGTTTGGGCCGCAGCGAGGTTTCAGGCTGAGGTTCAAGAGCCAACCACCCCCCCCCCCCCAAAACCCTGGCTGCTTCATTCTCCTCCTGAACTGCTGGGCTCCTTTAAGGAGGGAATCTCGCCTCTCTCATCAGTTCAGGCTAATTAAACTCTGCTAAACCAATTAGAGCTGCAATTTGCAACAAGACATTCAATTGAGAAGCGTTTTTTCACAAAGCCCAGGGTCAGGGCACAGGCAAAAGAGTAGAGGCTTCACACTGACAGCGTGGATCCGCTGGCGGGCGTTGAGCAAGTCCCTGGATGTCTCTTGGTCGCCATTTGCCCCTTGGAGCAAAGCGATCCGGGTCCCGTTATGCTCCCTGTTGCAGTGGGACTCCCAAGTTTCTCCCATGCAAGCAGAGATGCTGCCAAACGCCCCAGCAGCGCTCGCAGGGAGCGGGGCTGCCGGCCGGGGGTCCCCGCAGCCCGAGGCGCTGCCCGAGCTCAGGTGTAGCCATGGGGCCACAGGAACCCAGAAACCCCCCGGGAATGGGACCCGCGCTCGGTGCAGCGGGGCCAGCTCGTTATCTGCCGAGGGTCGGCACCAAAGCGCAGCAGGAATCGGGCAAAGCTTGACCCGAGCCTCAGTGTCCCCCTCCACGAGCATCCCTCAGAGCACGTGGCGAGTCGCTGGTGCGAGGCGTGAGCTAAAGGCACCGTCCCGGTGCCATGGGCAACACCGGCTCCGCAGCCCCGCGGCACACGGCCCCTCCACCGTGGTGGGGAGCTGCCCCTCGAGGTGCGGAGCTGCTGCCGGCGGCTCTGACCCTGGGGCTGGATTTTCTCCGCCGTGTCCGTACGGCTCCAGCCGGGTAAATCGGAGAGATGCTTATGGCTCACGGCTGCATCACCGGCATTGGGGAGAGAGTGGCGGAGCGGCGCGATCCACACCTCGATGGCCCGGCCGGCCACACTCCACCCCCAGCGCTGACACGTAGCTTCGCCCCGCGCCCCGGGGCAGCAGCGTCACCGCTCCGTGCCTCAGTTTCCCCATCTGCTGCGGCGAGATAATGCTCCTCTGCTTGATCCTGCACTATCTCACAGGAAGGTTGCAGGGATTAGTTGGCTAATGTTTGCAAGGAGCTTTGAAGATGAAAAGCCGTGAACAAATGCCAAGAAGTGCTGAGCTGGATTCTCCTCGCCGAGTAATCGTTTCATGTTCCTGGGACACTTCCACTTCTGCAGATGAAGGAGGGCAGGGCGGGAGAGCTTGCGTGTGGGGAGGGCAGGGGGGCGGGAGGCTTGCATATCTTCCCAAGACCTGCCCCTCCAAATCTGATCACCCGGCCTGTTTGACTCCTGACCAAACTCAGATCCCTCCCGCTAATGCCTTTCTGCCATCCCGACTGCACCCTGCGAATGCCCGGGCCGAGGAGCGGGCGGTGGGATTTGCGAGATGGTTTCTTGCAGCGTGCCTTTCCCCTCCCCGCTGGGCTGGCGGCTCTGGCCCCTAACGAGGTGTAACTGGGCAGTTAATTAACGCACCCTGTACCTTGGCTTCCAGGCTGCCGGCAGGAAAGAGGTTAAACGATGCGGCACCCGCTGCCCCCCTGCAGCCCCCCCAGCCTGACTCCCTGCCATTTAGCTGAGCATCTCCGTGCCAGTTTTCAGTGTATTGTAAAAGTGCTCATATCTCAGGCAATTGGATTTAATTATTTGGGTAAGATTTCACGAGGCACTCTGTCAGAGGCTTCATTAAAGCCCAGATCTGTTCCGCTGCCCGCGCCCCCTCCGCACGCCCAGCCAGTGAGTCCATCAGGGCGGCTCTCAGCTCTCCGGTTCTGGCCTCGCTGCTGCCGCTGCTGCCGCTGCTCGGGGCCCTCTCCCCCCCTGCGCCTCTCCCTGGGGGTGGCCGGTCCCGGATGGGCCTCGGGGGGTGCCTGGGGGGGGAGACCCAGACCCCCTTCCTGCTGCTGGCACCCGGCATTGCCCTGCGCACTGCAGGGCCCCCCGCTGCAGGAAGCATCATCCCGGGGTGGGTTTGCTCCCTCTCCCCTCCTCAGCACCCTCCTCTCACTCTCCAGGGCTTTGGCTGCCCCCAGCAAGAGCCGTGCTCTCCTGAAATTCTTCCCTTCCAAGCATCTTCAGTTCTGGTGTCCCCAGCTCTGCCTTGTGTTGCATGGAAGATGCTCCGGGCTCTGTCTTTGCCGGGGAAATGCTGGCGCATGGTGCCAGGAGGTGCAAGCAGCGTGGAGCGGAGGCCGGGAAGGCTGGGATGAGGGAAAGCAGTGGCCGGAGCCAGGAAGCAGCATGGACATCCCATCCCATCCCACAGGACCCTGCTGCCCGGCCCAGGAGAAGGAGCCGGGTCTGAAAAAGCGCGTTCCCCCTCTCAGTGAAAGAACAGATGTCTCTTGTCTACAGCCTGCAGTTGGCTCTGGTTTTCATCTCTCCTGTCTGTGCACACACAGATTTATAGCTGCCTTAATGAGTTCCTTACAGAACGATCTTGTTGCCCACATGGCTGGCTGAGCCTCGTGGGGGGCAGGCACGGCGGGGGAGCTGGGGTGAGGGCTCGGCAGGGCTCCACCGTGGCCGGCGAGGCTTGCGTCGGCAACACCGAACAAGCCACGGGTCACCTGCCGGGGTCCAGCCCGAGCCGGGCGCGCCACGAGAGGAGCGGGAGGGTGCTGGCTGCACCCAGGACATGGCTCTGGCCGGGGAGGAAGAAGAGCGGGGCTCCCCGCTGCCGCTCAGCCCCACGCAGCCCCGCACTGCTGCCAGGGTCACTCCCCGCCGCACCAAGTGCTTCCAAGCAGGGAACACCTTTCACGAGGAAGAGGATGTGGGAAAGCGACCCGTGTACACGCATGCGCAAAACCACCCATGTACACGCAGGCAGAGGGAGTAGCGGCCGCGCGCCTCCATCCTCCAGGAAGCCGGCGGGGCAGGCGCGAGGACAACGCCGTGAGCAAATCGCGTCCTTCATCCCATGGGGCAGAGGATGCTGCTGCTTCGAGCGTCCCTGGGAAAACTGCAGCAGGAATCACCTCTGTGCCCGGTGCCTCCTTGGGAGCAGCCGGCCACCCCCTCGCTCAGCCGGGCTTTCCGTAACCGTCCCCGCAGGAGCTGCAGCGGCTGCCGGGTCTCCGGGCTCGCGTGGCCGGGCACCGCCACGCGTGACACACTTCTCTGAGTAACTTTCACGGGCACGCCGTGTAAACAAGCCGTGAGTCAGCGGCCGGGCCGGCCGTGCGGTTTCCCCAGTGTAAATGCTTCCTCTGCCGCGGTGGAAGGAAGGACCAAACCGAGCCTCGAGGGAAGAGCTGGCAGCGCCGTAAAACATAATGAAATCGTGTGGGACTGAACTGGGTCCAGAGGAGCTGAGAGTGGGTAAAAGCTCCCGGGTCATTACAGCCTCTCTGGCTCCTCGGAGAGGCTGCGGAGAGGTGCTGCTGGAGCAGGAAGGGCAGCGTCTGCCCTGCTGGTCTTTGGTGCGGGAGCAACGTGCTGGTTATCCGGATGGGACAGCCGGGCTGCTGGTCACCGGTATCGGAGGCGATACCGGCCTGATGGAGGATGCAGGCTCAGCCAGCACCTAAGCGCATTTCTTCCACCTTCCTCCCCGGGGGGTCTTCTCCAGAGTGCTCCTGGAGCCCCGCACCAGCCCAACCCAGCACTCATCGCAGACACAGCTTGGCTCGGGAAGGGCTGGGAGACGCCGGCCTCGTTCCGCCCATTGACCCCCCCACCGGCTGCAGCCCCCGCAGCCGCGTCCCGCTGTCAGTCCCACGGACGAGGGCGCAGGGACTGACGGACACCGGAGCACGGGCCCAGGGCTCCCGCGGGAGGCTGGGCAGCGCTGCCCAGGATGAGGGCAGTGTGTTTGGGAGAGCAAAGGCAAGCGGCCCTCCTGCCCGGCGGGGTGCAGGTAAGCGAGGGCTGATCGCAACCCTCCCGCTCAGGTCCCAGCCTGGCCCCTCCGAGTCGGGGGAGAAGCCATCCGACGGAGCCACTGGAGGGGCTGATCCTGCCGCGAGTCCCACGGATGCCGGCTGGCTGACACCATTCCCGCAGTCTGACCTTGCAGCACCGGCCCTCGCCGGGAGAAGGAGGTTTCCGCTACAAGCTGCGATGACGACAGCCGCCGGGGCTGAGGCCGAGCTGAGCCGGGCTGGGGCATCCCGGCCCTGCCAGCCTGGCAGCCCCGCAGGACCCCGGTCCCCGGCTTTCGGCAGCCGGATATTCGGCCAGTGAAGGGCAGAGCCGCCGCAGGGCACGTCCCCCCGCGGAGCCCCCGTCCGCCCCACAGCCCTCATCAGAGAAGCTTGATTGCTTACATAGCCCAGGCTTGCAGTTAGTAGAAAAACAAAACATGTTTTTCACATTAAGATTTCCCTTCAAAAACAATGGTTTAAATCAAGCATAAGAAAAGCAAAGAATCCAGAAAGAAAAAAAAAAAGAAAAGGGAAATTTTTGGTGGAGCCTGAAAGCAGTCCCCCAAGACTCTGAACTTCCCCCCGAGCCTCTGCACCGTCGCTGCTCCGGAGGCAGGTGGGCTCCCCGCCGGGACGGTGCAGCCGGACAGCTCGTGCTCCGAGATCCGGGCACTACGCTGCCACGCCGCTGCCCTGCCTCAGCGGCTGCCGGCCCCTGCCTGCCGGTGAAATCCCGGACCCCGGAGATCAGAGCCACGCAGGGAGCCGGCTGGGGACCGCACACCGCCAGCATCCCTTGGACCTCAGAGCCGGTCGGCGCAGCGGTGGTGAGGACGGGGCTCGGCCCGTGCCCGCTGCTCGCAGGTTATCAGGAACTGCCGGATAACTGCCGGGGCGGGATCCGGACCTGCAGCCCGGAGGTGCAAGGCTTGGGGAGACGAGGTGGGCGATGTAAATCTCCTGATCTGTCTGTGAGTGAATTCAAAGGGAGACCGATTCAAATCCGCCGTGACATGACTGGCTCGGGGCTGGCAGACAATCCCTGCAGTGTTTGTAACAAATCTTGCCGCTTTCCTTTGAGTGGCCTCCAATTTATTAATTAAAATAGGCAATTATATATAATGTGGGGTGGAGGGGAGCGGGGAGACCAGCTGCACCAGTTATTCTCACTTGGCAGGAACCGTGCTGGAAAGCTGCTCCGGCTGCAGGAGGTGCTTGTGCTTTCAAGGGCTCGAGGCAGAGCCTGGGATGGAGCCCGTGCCCAGAGCTGCCCCCGGACCCCCCGCCTGGCACGGCCAAGCCCGGACTGCCAGGCAGCGAGTGGGCTTTAGCTACAGCGACCGCTTTATTTAAGAGCGCAGAGCCCAGAAGCCAAGACCTTTTAGAAAATGACTGCCCCGAGTCACCAGGGAGTTGGCAGCAGAGATGGAAGCTGCACCCAACGTTGCCAGGATCTGCCGAAAGCGCTGCCTGCCCCCCGGCCCTGCAAGGCAGGAGCGTGTGGGGCTGCAGAGGGAAGCCGGGTCCTTTTTTAAGCGTCGCCGTCCAGCCCTCCGTGCTCATTGATAGGAAACACGATGAGCGACAGACCCCAGGTTTCAGCAGAGCACGACGAGCGTGGGGCCGAGGGAGGGAGAGCACCATCGGCAACACGCCCGTGCAACGCCACAGCTGCGTGCGGCAACACCTGCGTGTCTGGGTTTATCTGAACCCTGCAGATCCCGTGTCAGCAAACCGGCAGAATTTACCCGGAACCCTCAGCGCTTGCCGCAGGACACGCCGGCGTGGGGCAGGCCCCGGCGATGGGCTCCTCTGCCTGCTGACCGCTGGGGCACGATGGGAGCCGGACCCCGCCGCGGCTGGCGCGGTGCCCGCACAGCCGGCCGGCGCAAGTCTGCCCGTACGGCACGTTGGCTCCCGCTGAGACCGCGCGCCGGTGGCGCGTGCGCGCACACGCACACGCCCGTGCCCAGAGCCCGCCGGCGGCTGCACCGCCGCGGCCCGCGGCCGCCCCCCGCCAAGCGCCTGGCACGGTGGCAATGTCTGAATTAAGTAACGTCTCGGGACGTGAGCTCATCACCAACACCCACGGCCCAGGCGATGCGAGTGGCAGCGCCGGGTGCTGCGGGAGCAGGCCCTGACTAACCTCCGCCACATGCACACGGGCTGCCGGGAATGCTCCCTGCCCCACGGCCAGCGGGCACCGCAGCACAGGGCACCACGGCACCGTGGCCGGCGGGCACTGCAGCACAGGGCACCGCGGCCAGCAGGCACCACGGCCAGCGGGCACCAGGGCACAGGGCACCATGGCACAGGGCACTGCAGCACAGGGCACCGTGGCCAGCGGGCACCACGGCCAGCGGGCACCAGGGCACAGGGCACCATGGCACAAGGCACCGTGGCCATGGGCACCATGGCACAGGGCACCGTGGCCGTGGGCACCACAGCCTTGGGCAGCTCCCATGTGGCACCCGCCACTCGCCGCCTCCTGACACCAGCACAGTCCAGAGCAGCACCAGGGGTTTTTTGGGTGTTTTTTTAGGCTTTCCTGCAAAGCCCCGGCTGCCGCCCCGGCCAGGCTCCGTGCCAAGCCCCGGCTGGCAGCCGGGACCACTGGCCCCATGCCGCCTCTGCTCCCAAACACCTGCAGGTTTTGTGGCAGAGCCCAATGCACCCATGGGTTCCTGGGAGCCCCGGTCAGGGAGCGCAGAGGGGCACGCGTCCCCCTCCACAGTGTAGTCCAGGTGGGATCGTGACTCAGAGCTGCCGGAGGAGCCTCCCAGCCCATCCCGTCCCCTCGGACAACGACAGGCCCAGGATATTTTCCACTGCCCTTAGCCAAAACCCTCCCTCTTTCCCTTCCGCTTTCCCCGAACGGGGATGGCCGCTTTGCCCTCCCGGCTGCTTGGGGAGCAGGCTCTGTCTAACGATGAATCGATACTAATTCGGGAGGTGTCACCTCTTCGTCAGTCCTCTCGGAAAAGGGTGCAGTTTGCTTCTTTCTGCAGCAGCGTGGGAAAATCCTCCCAGTCGCTGGCTTCCCAGGGTGACTCAAAATTTGCTCCTGACCAGTCCCAGCAACCTTGGAGGGGAAACAGGGGACAGCCAAGTCCAGAAACCCAATTCCCGGCGTGCGCAGCCCCTGCCAGAGCGGCGGCAGAGAGGGGGTGCATCCACCCCAGGCACCCCCATCCCAGATCAGCCTCGTGTCCCCTGTGGGGAGGGACTGCGGCCGGGGCCGAAAGCGGGGCACGGGGCTGCCCGGGGGCAGCGGGAACCTCAAGCCCCGGAGAAGGGCTCTCGTGTGGGATCCCCTCTCCACGCTCAGCATCAGGGATGCGGAGTTGCGGTCCGGGCAGGGGACTCCGTGCGAGCCCAGAGGCTGCAGGTCGCGGGGCACGGGCCACGTGCTGGAGGAGCCGCAGCTCTAACCAGGAGCTTTCTACCTGCCCGGGCTCCCCGAGCCCAGGGACAGGGTGGTCCTGCAATGGAGGGTCCTCACCCTGAGCCGCCTCTCCCTGCACAAACACATCCCAATTAGCCGAGGGGCTTGGCGGGGGGAGCTCTTCTCGACTGCTGCGTGCTGGAGGTGTTGGGGTGGGAGGCCGCGGGCCGCCCTGCCCGCCCTTATCTCCACGTGCATTAATATCCGTTGCCATTTGCATCCCAACGAGTGTTGCCACGTTCAGCTTCCGCAGTTCCTGCGTCAGGGAATTCCAGAAGGACAAAGTCAGTGGAGCCGGATCCTTCCCTCCCCATCCCACAGGCACTCAGCACCCATTTGATCAAGTGGCAACTTGTCCTCCGACCATGAAACAGGGCAAGGAGAAACGCATCCACGTCCTCAGCGTGGAAGGGAACTTCCCTCCGGGGTGTGAAATGCCCCGTCCAGGGCCGCGGGCTCCGCTCTGCGGGCAGCCAGGCTCCGTCTGGCTCCGGGGCTGGGCCACGCCAGGCTGTCTAGACCCACCTCCCGAATAAAAGAGTTGCAGGACTCGGTAGCAATTTCCTCATCAGTTGTAAATAATTGCTAACATGTCTTATCAACAGCTGGGATCATCAATCAGCGAGTAAACGACTGCAAATTTGTCCCACAGCTGCAATTTCCACACAATGACCAAACCCTTGAAGAAGTCACCGACCGGTTACCCAGCCATTACGCGGCTGTTTCCCACCAGCACCCAGTTTACAGCGTCTCACCCCTGTCCCCTGTCCCCTGCACCCCGTCCCCCAGCACCCACAGGGAGGGGAGACCTTCGGAGGGAGCATCCCTGAGCTTTGCTTCCCAGGACTCCAGAGCTGCTTCACAAATCGCCTCCCCAGCCTGCTCCGGCACCCAAAAAAAGCTGGAGAAGCAAAACCTGGGCTGAAGATGCCACCTGCTGGAAGCAGGTCTGGTGCCACGGGCCAGCGGGCACCCCGCAGCCCCAAAAACCCCCAAACCCCATCGCCCCGAAACCCCACAACCTCACCATGCAGAACCCCCCAAACCCCGCAGCCTTGCAACCCCCAAAGCTCAGCTCCGCGGTGCTGCAGCGCTGGCCCCACGCACCCCAGTGGGGGCCACGCAGACCCCACGCTCCCCCAAAACCTGCAGCCTCGGGAAGAGGCCGGGCTGGAGCCGAGCCCCACGTGGGATTTTCAGCACATTCCCGAGCAGGCAGGGCCATGCCTGTGATCCCAGCTTGTTTCCAAGTCGCCCTGAGGAACCTGGGCATGGGAGGAACGATCCTGAAAAATAGGCTTCATCTGCTCCCCCCCCCCCAAAACCTCTTCAGCACCTGCCAACATCCATGGGGAGATCTGGGGGGAAACAGCCCACTTGGGACATTTTTGCTGAAATTCACCACTTTCCTTTGTGGCTATCGCTACTTTTTTAAGCAAATCTTGAGTTTTCACCGGACGAAACGTTTCGTCTTCATTTTTGCGGGGCTCAATCTCTCCCCACCTCATTTCCTCCAAAAGGACTCATTCAAACTTCTGCGCTGCAATCGTAGACAACCCCTCCCCATAATTTTATTAAAAAGAAAAAAAAAAAAAAAAAGCAGAGGAATGGGAACAAATCCAGGGGACGGACTGGGCAGGTCTCAGCTGCAGCCCTTTCCCGCTCTTCCTCACTAGGATCTCCTCCTCCCCGCTCAGCCTTTCTCTGTGTCCTCATCCCCACAAGGCTGCTCCAAGCAGGCCCTGAGGTGCCTGGAAGACTCCAGCAGCTCTCCAGGCCTCTGAGGAGAGGGAATGGAAGGGGACCGGGGGCGAGGGAAGGGAGCCCGGGGCCCCGAATCGGGGCCCCGGGCTCCCTTCCCTCGCCCCCGGCCTCAGAGAGTAATGGCGGCCGCTGCGCCCGCCCGCCTTATAAAGCTCAAGCTCCGCCCCTTTTCCACAACCCACGCCCACATCCCCGCCTCCCGGGCGCGTTTCGCCCCGCCCCTTTCTTCCGCTTTCTCGCATTTCTTGTCCTCGCTCGGCCACCGTCCCCCTCCGCCGCGCGTCGCTGGGCGGGGCGGGGGTGAGGCGGTGGCGGCGCGCCGGGGTGGGGGGGGGGGGGTGGGAAGATGGCGGAGGCTTCACCACAGCCGGGAAGGTTCTTCTGCCACTGCTGCTCGGCCGAGATCGCCCCGCGGTTGCCTGTGAGCGGGGATGGGGGGGCTGGCGGCGGCCGCGGGGAGCCAGGGCCGTGGGGTGGGGGGGCCGGTGGGTCGGGCATGTGGGGGTGAGGCCTGAGGGAGCCCGGGGGGGCCTGAGGGGAGGCCGGGCCCTCAGGGCGGGGAGGGCGGAGCGGGGGCTCGGAGCGGGGGGCGGGGGGCGTTAGGAGGGGCCCTGAGGGGTGGGCGGTTCTGCGGGTGGCAGTTGGGGGTCGGGGGGGGCGTTAAGAGGGGCTGGGGGGGGGCTCGGAGCGAGGGAATGGCGGCGCTGGGGGCTGGGGAGAAACGGGGAGGCCCCGGCCGAGGGGAAGCGGCCGGTGGAGCCTGGGGCGGGGGCGGCGGGAGGGGGCCCCCCGCCCTCCTCGGCCTGGTGCGGGGGGGCCCGGCGGGGCTGCCTGCGGGGCCGGGGTGGTTCGTGTGTCCCCGCCGGGCTGGGAGGAGCGGGGAGCCCGCCGGGCAGCCCCGCCTCAGCGCGGGTTTGAGGGCGGTGGTCCCGACCTGCAGCAGCCCTTCCCCGGCCCAGCCCCGGGCTTTCCGCACCCCCGTCTCTCTGGCAGCCCCCCCGGGCCCAGGCACCATTACCCCGCTGCTTTGTCTGGAGCGGATTGAAGCTCCGTGGGATAACGAGGGGGGTTCTTTTTTTTGCCTCTTTCAGTAGGATTTAAACGAGGAGCAGGAGAAAAGCTTCACAGGTCATAATAGCTGAGATGTAGGCAAGTGCACAGATGATACGTCCGCACCGTTCCCAGAATGCAGAAGTGCTTTGTAGGCTAGGCGCAGCGCGTGAGCAGATGTGCTTTAATCGCTGAGTAAAACCCCTGTAAGGAGTCATATTTTTCTGGTGTGGGTAGGAAAGGAGCGTTGGCTGGTGGAAAGGAACTGGCTAAAACATCGTGGGCCACGGCTAGATTTTCTGTTGATCACCTGCCAAATGTTGCGAGATGTTAGATGTGATTCAGAGGATCCTGCCAGTCTCTTATTTGCCCAGAAACTTTTCACAGTGTCTTGTCAGAATAAGGCATTGCTTTTTGGTACCGTTTATTGAATTTTAAAAGTCACCTGATGGCAAGCAGAGGTGTCTCTCTGCCACGGTTGATCAGACTTTGCCGTCAGTTTGGTTTTGTAATGCGCTGTTTGTCCTTTTCGCCCTCTCTGTCAGTCTTACTGGTTAGGCGAGGGCAGGCCTTGCTGGTAAATCTCACGGCTTGTATTTAAGTGTGAGGACAAAACTCTTGATAATGCTCCTGCTAAATACATAGACTGTATTTAGACATACAGGGCTGGAGAAAGTGGCTCGGGAGCTGAAGGTTGTAACCTAGAAATATCGGTCATTTGTTTTTGTTTAAACGCCCCGTGTTGGGCTGGTGCCAGCAGAGCACATCTGGCAGCGAACGCGCTGAACTGTGGTAGGGAGCGGACGACTGCTTTTGTTGATTCAGGTCTGGTTCATTGCTAGTTAATGAACTTGTTTTGGGGGTCCAAGTTCATGTGGTTTCACTTACTGTTTGCAGAGCGAGCTACTGGAGGAACTGTAGCATATGCTGCAAAAGGAGTGATTCAGACAGCCTGAGAAACAAGAAACTTTGACATTTGTGCTGTTCCAGCTGCAGAGGAATTTGCTGATCCCTGTGTTCAGAGTTGTCTGTAAGCACACAGAAAAGGAAAAAAAAAAAAGCCACCCTTAAATAAGAGAGTTGAGAGGAGTGAGTCGCTCACCGCTCGAGTGTGGCTACCGTAATAATTTACCCCAGTGGCACACTGGTGGAAAGTGAAACGGTAAGGGGATATTTCAAAGGCAGAGGCAATTGATCTGATTTTCTGTGTTCGACACAGGAGTTCCCATGTGCCGGTAACCAACTTTGAGAAGAATTTGGATGGTGTAGAAATGTTCTTGAAATCAAATGTTGTGTCAATTGCGTAGACCCAGTTATTTCACAACCGCAAATCTAAAGAGTCCTGCACGGAAGAGGGAGCAGCAACTGCTCCGAGTCTGTTTCTAGGTCTTGGTGTTTGCTGCTTCCTTATCTTGCTGGGCAGACAGGGGCAGCATTGAGTGATCACTGGCATTGCTGCCTCGTGCTTGGGCCTTATCACGTTTTTCTGCGGTGGCTGGAGGAGTGATCCCAGATGTCTTATCAGAGCAAACCCACATGGCTGGCATCCTCTCCTCTTTTGGGGAATCCAAACAGACTTTGCTTAAGGGCCTGTGCCAATTCAAATGTAGCAGTAGTAAAGGGAAGTAGCATTATTTTTAGAAGCTCTTAAATTTCTTCCATGCGGAGCCTGGGTTTGCCAGGGCGGGGTTTTGAGCAGTTGTGTTTGCCCGCAGTGGCTGTTCTGCCCGGGCTGTGGTTGGGGTTAGGTATGGGGTCTGTCGCTTCCTCTTCTGACTCGACAGTGCTGCGTGGTGCTACTTCTTCTCGAGCGCCGAAAATGATGCAATTTCCTTTCAGGATCTCAAGCGTTCTAGGCTGCTGCTCGCTAGGACAGGATGGTTGTGGAGTGTAAATTCTCCACTGGCACCAGGAATTGTGAGGAAAGGTGACTGTCACAAACTCCTGAAGAATCCTGCTTCTGCGCGCAGGGGCTGTTTATTCTAGCATATTCAGTCTTCAGTGTTAAAGGCTACAAGGGTGGCGGTAGCTTTCTGTAATGAGCGTTGAGCGTGGGAGTGTAAAATTCTGGTATTGTGTGTTGCAGAATGACCCTCCTGTGTCTCCTTGACCTCTGTGCGGTGTGAACCCCAGACTACATTAGTAACAGCTTTCCATTCAGCCCTTCCTAAGCGACAGTGGCGCTGTGATTAGCCTGTGCTGCAATTCTCTCCTCGTTTCTTTCATTAGGACGGTTTGGCCCCTTGAGGGGGGCAGGGGAAGGCCCCCAAAATGCACAGCTATTTAAAAGCCAGTGTTTGAGTGCTGCTTTTCTGGGAAAGCTGGTGGTTTTGCTTTCACTTCACCCAGAACTACATCAGATCTTACCTAATGCTTTGTCTATACCAGGGATTAAGTAGTGTTATCCAGCTCTTTTCTAAAGCCAAGTTCCAAACAGGCTCAGGCTTAACAATTTGCCTCACTAGCCTGGTGAAGGCAAATATCAGTGGTTTGGGGTCTTTTTGGCTCTGTAATTGTGGCACGCGTTTGGGACGACTGTAATTGTTGGACATGCGTTTGTGGCTGCAGGACTCTTCTCTTCCACCCCATCCCACTGAAGGCACTCTTTGCAGCTTTTCTGCACCACTTTCTTTTCTCATTCAGTATTTCTTCTCCCATAGGATTATATTTGCCCACGGTGTGAATCTGGTTTTATTGAAGAACTTCCCGAAGAGCCAAGGTAACGTGCTGCCCCAAATGCTATTGCTGGACTGAACTCAGTCTGCTTTGCTCTTTTCCTTTTTCTAGTTAAAAGGCAGTGTTGGATACTAAATACACCATCTTTACTACTTCTGCCCAATATTTGGCTCATCTTTCCTCACTATGGGTAGAGAGTGCTTAATTTGCATAGTTTGCATCTACAGGTAAATCAGCCATGGGAATGCTGAGTGTCATACGTTGTTGGTAAAGGGCGGGGGAGGAATGGATTGATTTTAAAACAAACAAACAAAAAAAAGCGGTAGAGAGGCTTTCCCCGTGGCATATGGTAGCTCTGAACTGGTTTGAGTCATCAGGACAGAGATAAGCCTGTGAGAGAGGAGTCTGCGGAACGGAAAGTGTGCGTATGCTTCGCTGTATCATTTAATAACTTAGTTTAGAGTACTAACGGTGAAACACTTTGACTAAGACTTTGGACTCTGCACCGGAGCAGCTGAGATCTGCGTTCACGTGCTTTACTGCTGACTCAGTAGTGGGACTGTTCTCTGGCAGCGTCAGAACAGGCAAGAGCAGGAAAAATGTCTTAAAATGTTTCAGACGCGTTTGCTGGACCTTGGCTGGGACTGGCTTCGGGACGGGCAGCGTGCTGGCAGGCATTCGGTGCAGGGGCACGCTGAGCTGCGTGGGGGGGTGCCAGGGGCATGCTGCTGCCTGCTGAGGGAGGTCGTCTCCACAGGCTGAGGTTTCTGTACCGACAAGGTGACGCTGGGTCTGACTACGCCAACCTTAGAGGCTGAAAATCAATCCTGGCTAATCCTGACTGTATTGGTGATTTGCTGTGACCTTGCGAGAGTCGCGCAGTCGCTGAACCTTAGTTTTTTGTTACCCTGAATGTCGAAAGTGTAGACCTGGATACTGAGCAGTAGATGTTCCTGCAGCTCTCTAAAAGCAGAAGCCTAACAGCAATTAAGAGTTTCCCTAATAATCTGTCCCGTTTGGTCACATGCCTCTGCAATAGAGAAGTTCCTTTGATTCAAGATTAGACTTAAGCACATTTGGGTCATAGTGGTCAGGGTTTGTACCTTGGTACCTTAAGTCTTCTCTTCCTGGTGCTCCAGAGGATTAGCTGATTTGTTTGAGGTGGATTGCGCAGGGAATCCTTGCTTGACATCGTCGTTCAGTCACTTCTCTGTAGCTTCATGAAATCAGAATCTAAAAGGGTGGGGAGAGATGGGTGAAGATGTGGGAAAGTGAAGGTTGCAGGGAGGGAAAAATGAAAATTGATACGAACAATTAGAAAAGCAGCAGCTGAGGGCAGACTAGTTTCTGTATGAAGCTGCCCCTGCCCCAGAGCAGAAGGGAAGGTGAGCAGACCTCTGAGGTCCCTTTGAGCTCGGCACGAAAATGAATCGGTCGCTTCCTGTGTGCTTTTACCGTGCAGCTGCGGTGTCTGCTTTTCCTGTCAAACTCATGTCCCTCGCGCCCCTCTGCTGGGAAAATCTTTTCATAGCACCCTTCTGAGGCTTACCAGTGCTCTTCGTTCTTCACAGGAACGCTGACAATGAGACCAGCTCCTCTACGTCAACCAGTGATCAGAGCAGGCATCCTTTTGAGGTGAGAAAGTCCTCTCTGTCTCTTCCAACACTTCCTGCTTTGCCACTGAATTGAAGTATTTTTCCATTAGTACATTGTTAAAATGTTCCCCGGCTTATGACAAAATTGAGGAAAGGAGGTATTAATATCGTCCACATGCTGCTGCTCCTGAAATCTCTGTGTGTTGTATTTTTACTGCGTGTTTTTAATAGGACCATCACTTGTAGCTTATTCTTGTTGTGAGGGGGCTAAGCTGGGATTCGGCGAGCTGGCTGGGTGTGTTGCTATGCGGTAGCCTCAGCTTGAAAGGCAGCAGTTACATGCAGCAGCTAAAGAGAAACCGGGGAAGTTATTTCTTACCTTCATACGTAGTTTCAGTCTGCCTCTGTTCCTCACTAAGCTGCCTCTGAGAGCGCACTGATCAACCTGTGTCAGCCAAGGCTTGTGTGTTGCTGGGGATCTGAAGAGACCGGTCTTTCTTGGAAGGCTGGTGAAATGCCAGGCGTGAAAGCAAAGAGCTGTTTCTCTCCTCGTTACAATCTGTTCCCTGAATTCTCTCCCTCCCAGAACGTGGATCAGCACTTATTCACCTTGCCACAGGGCTATGGCCAATTTGCCTTCGGGATCTTTGATGACAGCTTTGAGTTTCCGTTTGGGTCCAATGTGCAGTCGGAAGACAACAGGGACTCTGAGAACCGGAGGGAGCGAGAGCATCAGTCTCGGCATCGATACGGTGCCAGGCAGCCTCGAGCCCGTCTCGCCACACGCCGTGCCGCTGGCAGGCACGAGGGAGTTCCCACGCTAGAAGGGTGAGAACAACTGGCAGGTTCTTGTGGAGGAAGCCCCGTTGTTTTTCACTGATGAGAGTTAGCTGAAAATCAGCCCGTCCCTTCTCATCAGTTTGAGGAGCAGTCTCTTAAAAGACTGCTCCAAGCACAGCTGTCCAGCGCGATCCTTCCGTAGGTGCCCAGCTTTGCTCTTGCCTTGAGTTTACAGGGACCGTTTCTCCTGAGCACAGTGGCACGGACTATGGTGTGGCTGGGAGTTTTGACCGTTAAACCTGCAATGCGAAAGCATTCCCTGGTTGTTACCAGGTATTACCAAAATGTACTCAGCGTGAGGGGAAACGAGAGAGAACACTGGACAGCAAGACTAATGTGTCTTTAACTGCCTCCTGGAGAGCCACGTGCCGTCTTTGTCAGAAATTATCCCCTTACGAATAAAATACTGAAACTTCTCTTTATCAATGAATAATCAGTTCATAAGACACAATTGCTACAGGATATTTTTGCTTTTCCCTCTGATGATGCAACAGTATTTAGCCACTCCTTCCATGTCATGTTTCTGGGCTGGGAGTTAGCAGACACTAATTCTTACATAATCCTGGTTTTCTTGTCTTCCAGAATTATCCAGCAGCTGGTCAATGGAATTATTGCACCTGCAACAATACCAAACCTAGGACTAGGTCCTTGGTGAGTTGGAAGACGTACTGCTCTTTCTGACAGTGTTCTTGTTGGTAGTCCCAGTTGAATTTAATTGTTGTCCTTATTCTTAAAGGGGAGTCTTGCATTCAAATCCAATGGACTACGCATGGGGTGCCAACGGCTTGGATGCAATTATTACGCAGGTAAAATTGGCATTGTAGTGGCGTCTCCTGTCCTCTTGCACAGTGCTGCAAAACTGCCAGCAGCCGATGGCTGCAGGGGGCAAAGCACTGAAGGTGCAGAAATAGGAGACAAGGTCCACAGCGAAGGCCTGGTTCAATAAATGAACAGCTGCTGTGTGCTGCTGAGCTCACGTTCTTCTTTTCTGCCTTCCGTGGCCTATTGTTTTTTCAGTTACTAAATCAGTTTGAAAACACTGGACCACCGCCAGCAGACAAAGAAAAGATCCAGGCCCTCCCCACCGTACAGATCGCACAGGAACACGTAGGTATGTATAGCTCCTCCAGGGAATCGTTCACAAAGAGCTCTGTGAAAGTTCTGTTTAACGTTTGCTTGGGATTTTAATTTTGTCTGCTAGTACCTTCAAGGCCTAAAAAATTTCAAAGAGGGGAAAAAGCTGAAGTATTGCTCTGTTATACTCAGGAAAAAAAAAAAAAAGCGGCGTAGACTGGGTGGATTTGCCCTGGGGAGGCAAACTGTTCTGAAAAGTTCAGTGTGGATAGAGATGAAAAAGGGAAGGGAACAATGAAGCAAACTCAGGGCAGTGAGAGGCGGAGTGATGGTGGTAGGAACTGCAAAGCAACAAGCTTTCCTCTCCACAGGGATGAAGCAGCGGTGGGGGGAAGAGGAAAAGGTGACGGGATCCCCGGGCAGGTGCTTTGAGTGTCGTTCTCTCCTTTATTGCTTAGCTGCATTCTGCTTTCCCTTTACGATACAGATTCTGGGTTAGAGTGTCCTGTGTGTAAAGAAGACTATACAGTCGGTGAAAATGTCCGACAGTTACCTTGCAATCACCTATTCCACAACAGCTGCATAGTCCCTTGGCTGGAACAGGTTGGTGCCCTCTGAGCGGGTGACTTGGCTTTTGTAACACTTGGGTGTTATTTCTGGTGGTACGGTTCTCCTCGGTAAATATTTTCATACCTCCGTGATGAGGCCTAAGCGCGAGCAGCCTTTGATCAGAGGAAGGAGTGTCATCCTAGCCTTTTCCTTGAGTGCTGCTCCTGTATCGTGTTTCTAATCCCGTTTCCCATATTTCTTGTTTTGTTTTTGTCTGCTCTCCAAAGCATGACACGTGTCCTGTGTGCCGGAAAAGCTTAAGTGGACAAAACACTGCCACAAACCCCCCAGGACTCACGGGCATGAACTTCTCATCGTCATCCTCCTCCTCTTCCTCCAGCTCACCAAGTAACGAAAACTCATCGAACAACTCATGAATCTTAATCCAACCCTCTGTCCCTGGGGCCCTGTCCATTGTCCTTCCTCCCTCCCCAGCCAACGTAAGCAACGAAAGGGGCTTCCAGAGCAGAGCGAGGGGAGGGTAGCAAGGGGAAAGCAGCCTCCCCAGGATTCCCTTTTTGAGTTCTGAAGACACAGAGACTCTGGGTCCTTCACAGATGAGAAGCCTCAAGTTCTGTGATGGGGGGAAAGAGCTCTGTCTGTTAATAAAAACACCCATGTGCTGCGTGGACTTTTAACCGTTGTGGTGAAAGGCTGCTGCGCTCCACAGATGGGAAACCCGAGGTGCTGAGCTAGCGGTTGCAATTCTGAACGGAAAGGTTGTTTGTATGGTTTTGAATTTGAGATTCTTTTCTTTCTTTCTTTTGCTCCTCTTCCTCCTCCCCTTGGATACTATCTCTTCTGCTTTGGAGATTGAAGTCTTTAATATGAAAGCATAATGATAACTGCCTGCCTCCCGGGGTCTCCAGCTGGGGAGGGCCAATAGTCGTCACTGAAAAAAAAAAAATGAACTCTTGAAATAGACCCCAATAACCTTCCCTTCCCCTTCTGAAGTCCCATTTATTTTTCTTTATAACCTCGCCCTTCCGATACACGACACTGAAAGGGTTTTTATAATTTTAAATTATTACTGCTGTTAAATACATGGACGTTTCAGCTCAACGAGACATTATGCATGATTTGAGGAAAACTACAGGGTAAGCTCTCCGGAGACTGCTGTGCTGAGCCGTCCCGTTTCACCCCCGGGTAGGCTGGGCTTGTCCGAGCCCTCCTGCCTGCCGAGCGCAGGCATGCTGTGAGCTCCGGGCACCGGACTCTGACGTGACCAGCACCCATACGCGCGTTGCCAGCCCGCGGAACGTTGAGCGGTTGGCTGCAGGATTGCAACTGAAAGCATCCTTGCCTGGTCTTTTGTATTTTTTACACCTTCTCCCTGTTGCAGTCCTGCCCTTCTCTCAGCCTGAGCGGACTTTTCCACTGTGTCGACATCAGGACTGGGCGTGCATCAGAGGAAGGACCAGCCAAATATCATTGTGATTGAATAATACACAGGAAAAACAACATTTTTGAGAAAAATGTATTTCAAAGCTACTTAAAATACAGCCAATTAAAAAAGGAGAGAGAGACAAATATCCAGGTGTGTTTGTGACTCAGTTTCTGTGACAGAGCTGGAGGTTGGAGAATGAAAAGAATGCGACCGGAGCGGGCAGTGACCTACCTGCTGCCTGCGTCCGTGCTCACCGGGACCGGGAGGCACGAGAGGGACAAAAACCCGGATTCGCTTGGCGCTCTCACCGAGGGCCTTCGGTTTTGGTCTGGTCACGCTGACCCTGCAGCTCCGGGAGAAGCCTGGGTCAGGACCCGGGGCCGGGCTGCGCGCTGGGGCGGGCGATGCCCTCGGCGTGCGCCTACGGAGAGCGGAGCGGTTTCTGCTCTGCTCGGGCATTCGTGGCCAGGCCCAGAGCAGAGCTGGCGGGAGGAGCAGGGCGGTGGCACGTGGCTCCGAAGCGCTGGCCCCGGTGGCGTGGGACGGATGTCAGCCGATGCCCCTTCCAAACACCGCCAAGCCAGGAAACAGGAAATTATGTCTCTCCCCTTAATTGGTTTAGTGGCAGACTTGGCAGTGTTAGGTTAATGGTTGGACTGGATGATCTTAAAGGTCTTTTCCAACCTAAACCATTCTGTGATTCTATGATTCTCTGGCTTTGGCACCCCGTGAGCAGGCCGGGGGGGGCTGGGGAAGGTGCTGGCCTCCCCGGGCGCTCGAGGCCCTGGCACCCGCAGAGCTTTGGTGCCGCTTTCAAAGCAGCTTTACCCGAGGCCCCGAGAGCTTCCTGGGAATGGCCGTGCCTCCCGTGGGAGGGGGAAGGCAGGCGGCTTCTTTGGGGTTTCTTGAGCCATTTTGGAATAAAAGAAGAGAACGTTCGTTGCAGAAAACATCCCAAATGCGGATGGCAAGCAGCCTTCGCCAAGCCTGCCGGGGCCGTGCGGCCGGCGCTGAGCAACTCTTCTGGAATGTTTTTCCTCCTTGGCTTTGCCAGTGCAGCCAGGGCAGCCCAGCGGCGCCTTTCATCTCGGCGGGCGGATGCCTGCGGGACGAGGGTTTATCTCAGGACTGGTATATCAGGGTTAATAGCTCATCCTCCGCCGGAGGTTGAGCCAGAAGCTTCTGCCACCGGGTCCCTGGGCTTGGGAGGTGGGTGGCAGCAGGAAGGTCCCTGACTAAGCCTACGTGTGCCAATCGGCTGGGCCAGCACGGAGAGAAGGCTTTGCTGTTTAGTCACCAAAACGCAGCCCGGGAGACCTGGAAAAACCTTCTCTTGCCACATTTCAGCTGCTGGCTGCAGCACGGGGTTCCTGGCTCCCCTGGAACTTGGGGGGTTATTTCTCGCCTGTGAGCAGTGCTCGGGGTGGGTTTCGAGTGGGCAAAGCAAAGCCCGTGGTGGGTGCGTGGCTGCTGCTGACCCGCCTGTGGCAAGGGCTCCCGGCCGGGGCCGGTGCCCGCTGCGGTCAGCACACAGTTAACATGGTGGCTGTTTCCTCTCACAGACTCGTTTGGAGCTGGTTGGGTAAGAAATGGAACAAGTTTGGTGGTTTTTGCTGGGGCCATCGCTCACATCTGATGTGACAAAGTGACCAGGCTGCGATGCCTCGTCGCGGCGGGTGCAGAGGGCGGTGCAGGAACATGCCCTGGCCGGGAGGCCGAGGTGCGGGTGCTATTTCTGGCCGTGCTCCCCTCCAGGCAAGGGGCTGCTCCTCGCCACCAGCCACCTCCCGGCTCCATCTCTGCCGGGGACGATGGAGCGGAGCTGGGCTGAGGAGGGGCAGGACCAGCCCGGAGGCGCTGGCTGCAGCCTGGGGAGCTTGGAGCTGGCTGGGGGCTGGCTGCCCCACGGCACCTCGGGTCTCGGTCCGGGGCGTGGATTGGGCACCGTCCGCATAAGTGGGCGCCTGTGGCCCACGTGCTCCCGCTGGGGATGGGTGCCCAGTGCGGGTCGGGTCCCTTCTGCTCATGATGTCCTAGCTCAGGGTCTGCATGTGGGTGGGAAGCAGCGTCCCAGCTCCCCACCCCCAGCCAGGGGCAGCCCTGGGGCTGGGGCTGCGTCTGCCCGAGGGTCCGGGCCAGCTCCTGCGGTGCTGCCCGGTGCCTGGTCCTGCAGACCCCGCTGCGGCAGGACGCTCAGCTGCGACCAGGCTCTTGCTCCGGCACCGGGGACCCTCTCGCCCCCTCACCCCCTATGCCTTGTCCCTTTGGGTCTCCAGGGCCGCATCCCTTGCCCAGAGCCTGGCACCTCCCGGGGGATGCTCCTCCCTGGAGCTGCTCCGCTCCGGCTGCGGATCACGCGTGCGTGCGCTTTGCTCCGGCGCTAGCGCAGGGTCCGGGCTCTCCCCCACCGGCAGCTGCTTTTTCCCGCTCCCTCCTTCGTGCCGCTGAACAACCATCGCTGTATGTTCCTGCGGGTTAGGTTTTGGGCTGGCTGCCTCTCCGCCCCCACGCGCAGGTGTGGGTCGATGAGGAGCTGGACGCGGTGGGGCACCAGCCAGGCTCCCCGCTGCTGGCAGCAGGGACGACGCTGGTGGCTGCGGCCGCGACGCTGCGAGAGCCAACCCCACCCAGCCCGAGCTAAGCCCACTATCAATGCTCCAAGACTCGCTCCCCCGTCCATACCACGAACACAGCTTTAATTGCCACGGGTGCTTGGACACAAGACAAATACGACCCGCCATTCCGTCCCAGCCCCGCGGCTTCCGTCCCAGCCCCAGCCCCTGCAGAGATGCCATTAGCAGAGCGACGGCCGCCCGGTCCGGGCCGCGCGGGTCGGGGCACGACGTGGTGGCACACGGTGGCCGCGCTCCCGGGGCTGCGCCGCGCCGGCTCCGCCTTGGCGGGACGGTGGGGAGAGCCGTGTCCCTGCGCGGCTGCAGGCTGCGTCTGGAGCATCTGCCTTCCGCATCCATCCTCCACCGTGCATTTAAAAATAAAACAATAAATAGCAAAAAAATAGATATGTACATAAATAAAATAACCCTTTTTTTTTTTTTTTCCATTTTTTTTTTTTCCTACAGGACGATCCAGAGCCGCCTGCGGGGCTCAGCTGACGAGCATGGGGAGGAAGTGGGTGGAGAGGTGCTGCCGGCGCGTCTTGCCCCCTCGCTGCGGCCTGCCCTTGCTATTGAGCGAGAGGAACATGGGGCGGCCCCGGTGCCGCCAGCGCAGCGACGCGTAGGTGTTGTAGCCGTTCTCCTCAATGCGCTCCATGAACTTGCAGTTGGGGCTGAACTCCTTCTGGCAGGAGAGGGAAGGGGGTGAGGGGCGGCTGCGCTCAGCCGGGGCCCGTCGTCGCCCTCGTGGGACCCCGAAAGTGGGGCGGGGCAGGACCCCGGCTCCTCCCTGGTCCCCAGAGGGCAGAGGGGCTCTGTGGGTGCAGTCCCCCGCTGGGGAGCAGGTCAGGGCGTGGGAAACCAGGAGCCCGCTCCTGGGCACCGGTCCCGGCGGATTTGGGACCCCCCGTTCCAGCTCTGCCCTGCGCCTCTCACCCCGGTCCGGTCCCTCCCGGGAGGCAGCGTCCGACCTACCGACCCGTAGAGCCTCCCCTGCTTGTTCATGGCCAGGTAGAAGCCGGTGTGCACCGCCCGGATGGCCACGACGCCGACACGCACCGACCGGATCTCGACGATGCCTGCGGGACAGGGAAGCGCGGCGGTGAGCTGGAGGAGGACGGGCGACCTCCCCGAGGGGCCCTGGCCTGATGCCGGGGCCGCTAAACCCTCGTCCGGCGCCGGAGCAGCCGGAGGGATGGTGGGACCGAAGGCTGCAGCCTGAGCCGGGAGCGGGAGGGGAAATCTCTGATCCGGGGCGGGGGGATTGATCTTTACTCCTCTCCTCCCCAGGGCCCAGCCGCTTCCCAGGAGCTGGGCTGCGCGGGAGCGATGCCAAGCACGACCTCTGTTCTCCTGGAACAACCCGTCAACCTCTGTCCGGTGCCGACCTCGCGTTTATCCTATTCTCTCTGGCAGCTCTGCCCGTGCATCTGTCCCCAACGCGCCCGCCGTGCCCTGGGGACCTGACCCACCTCTCGCAGCGCCCGGCCCCCCCGCACGCTCGGGGCGCTGGGGCTGGCGTGGCCCTCGAGGGCCAAAACGTGCGCAGGGGGGTGGCAGCGACAGCGCGCAGCCGCGTTACGGTGGACGGAGGCACCGGGCAGAGGGCTGCGGCGGCGGGAATGCAGCCGGGACGGTGCTGCCCGTGGATGCCGGTGCCGATCGCCCGGCTGGCGCTAACATGGACACGCGGCCCTGCGCCAGGGACTGCGGGCGGGAGGGATGCGGCGGCGCTGCAGGATGCGGGACGAGCCCGGGAGGCGGCCGCAGCCGGGTTGTGAAGCCGCAGTGGGGCCCGGTCGCAGCTGGGCTGGAGTGCGTGTGCCCGGCCACCGAGCTCCCGGCACAGCCGCTAATGGGAAAGGCATGCGGTCGGACCAGCGGCTCTGACAGGGGAAACACCCAGAGCATCGTCAGGGCCTCCGGATTCCTGCACCGCCTCACGCCTGCCAGCGCCCGGCCAGCCCGGAGTGCCGCTGCCATTCCTGCCACCTGCCAGGCCCACGGTGCTGCGGGAAGGGGAGAAGGAATCTCCAGCAGGCAGAGATGCAGGCAGGGAAGCGGGCAGGGCGTCAGCCGCAGCAGGAGCTGCCCGTGGGCACCGCTGCCCGGGGCTGCCCCGGCCGGTCGGGGCCGGAGGACGCGCGGAGGCTTTGGCTGGCGGCGGCACGCGCGGTGCAGGGGGCCGTAGCCCCTGCGCGGGGGCTTGCAGCAGGCATCGACCCCCCGGCTGAGCATTGCCTGCCTGCGGGCACTCGTGCCCTCGCTGGGAGTGGACGGGGTGGATACGGCAGCGTGAGGGCTCCCGGGCGCTTGGCTCCTTGGGGGGGATGTGTAGGAGGGGACTTTGAGCCCGGCTGCCTCCCCGCTGCCGCCAGCACCTGGCCCCGGCACCCACCGGGTGCAGGACCCGGCCCAGCAAAGCCGTCGACGAGCAGCAGCGGTGGGGAAGGGCTGAGCGAATGCCTGCGAATCCATCCCAGTTGATCACCGTCTGGAGCTGCTGCTATTTATAACAAAGGACTCCTGCTTTTCTAAAAATAACCCCCCGCTGCTGTTCCCGGCGCCCTGTCTGGCTCTGCCGTGCTTTGCTCACAGGTGCCCGGCCAGCGCCTAGCTCCGTGCCGGGGGGACGGGTCCCTGCAGGCGCGGGGCAGCAGCCCAGGGCCGGGCAGCAGCCCGGAGGCAGCTCCCAGTGCTCCCAGTCCCACACCCTCCCCCGCAGTGGGGTCCCAGGGAGGTTGGGACAGATGCAGGGCTCGAGGCGGGAGAAGCTCTCTACAACTGCCTGACAGGAGGGGGCAGGGAGGGGGTGTTGGTCTCTTCTCCCAAGTAGTTAGCAATAGGACGAGAGGAAATGGGCTCAAGCTGCGCCAGGGGAGGTTTAGATTGGATATTAGGAGAAATTTCTTCATGGGAAGAGTGGCCAAGCATTGGAACAGGCTGCCCAGAGAGGTGGTGGAGTCCCCATCCCTGGAGGGGTTCAAAAAACGCGCAGACGTGGCACTTGGGGACGTGGTTTAGTCTACTCTACCCTTGATTGGTTTAGTGTGGACTTGGTAGTGTAGGTTAATGGTTGGACTGGATGATCTTAAAGGGCTTTTCCAACCTAAACGATTCCATGATTCTAAGCCCTGGGCCAGCCCTTGCCACCCTGCAGGCGCTGGCGGGGCTGGTCCGGCAGCCGCCGCGAGGGCTGAGGAGCAGAGCCCGAGCCCAGCCCAGCCCGAGCGCGGGTTATCTGCCGCGCCGATAGCCGGAGCGAACCCCGCGCGACAGCCTGGAGCCGCTCCACCTGCCAGGCCCCGTTGCCGCGCGGCCGAGGGAACGTGTTGGGGCGCTTGGGGCTGGCAGCGCGCCCGGTCGGGATTCCCGACAGCCTCTGACACAGCGAGAGGGTTCCCTGGGCTGGGCCGGGATGCCTCGTCCTGCGGCCGCCCAGGTGACGTCCTCCTGTGCTGGCCTGGAGACAGGGCAGCCCCCGCTGCCGCCGGGACAGGGGCTGGGGGATGCCGCTGCCGTCCGCAGCGTCCTTCCCGGCCCAAACCCCGACCCCCTGCCAGGGGATACTCGAGCATCCCCCCTTCCCCAGCATCCCCGCCCTGTCCAGCCGCTGCCCTGCCAGCCTGGTGCCCCCCTCCCTGTCACGGGGGGCTGGGACCCAGGGCCTGAAGTGGGTGCTGGCCCTGGCCCTTGCTGCAGCCGTACCGTGGGTGCCACGTCCCCTTAGGACCCTCGGTGCTGTCACCTGGAGGGGGGCCCGGGCGGGATCAGGGGGCCGCGGAGCGGAGGCAGGATCCTGGTGCCAGGAGCAGCCTCTCCGCTGGCACGGGGACGCTGGTGCCAGCCTCCGCAGCCGCCTCTTCCCACTGCCGCACGCGGCCGCTCCCGAGGGCTGCAAGGGTGGAGCAGACGCAGCCCCAGCCCCAGGGAAAGGCCTAATCCTGCCTGCTTGTTCCCAAGCTCCGAATCACAGCACGGCCCGGGCAGCGCCGACATCCCGCGTTTGCCCCCTCCATCCCCCCACCTGGGATGCGCTGCCCGGCCCCGTGAGCCCCCAGGCCGGCTGCGCCCACCCGGGTCCCTGCCCGACGCGTTTCCCCGCGATCCACGCTTGCCCTCAGACCGTGCCGAGCTCTGACCCGCCCGGCAGGCAGCAGATGCTCTGCGGTCCCCTCCAACGGGGCCGCTCTGCTCTCCTGTGCCAGCCTCACAGACGCTCGGTTCTGAGACCAGCGTCACCCCAAAGCTTCCTCCGTCCCTCCTCTTCCTCAGCCTCTATCCTCCCCGGTGTGTTTACAGGGAACGATCGGATTCCCCCCAGTCAACGCTGGAAGGGGACAACCTGAAATGCAGGGCAGGGGAGGCAGCCCCCGGCCCGCGCTGGCAGGACGAGATGGGACGAGGGACCCCCCCCGGTCACCCCAGGCGCTGGGCAGAGCTGGCAGAGTGACACCGGGTCCCCGGTCAGAGCACACCGGTGTCCGCGCACCCCTCATGGCTCCCGCAGCGCGGCGGGGAGCAAACCCCGGGAAAGGGGCTCCCGGGGGTGAGGGCAGCCGGAGCTGGTTGCGCTGGAGCGAGCTGCGTGCCCGGGCCAGCCGTCTGCGGGGACAGCGGGGACCTGCAGCGGGGACAGCGGGGACCTGCAGCGGGGACAGCGGGGACCTGCGGCTCCCACCCGGCCGGAGGAGAGATTTTGGGAGAGGTGGTTGCTGGGCGGGAGGAGCTGCGGGCGCTCCCCGGGGCCGGGCACAGCGGAGTCCCGCCGCCATCCCGGGACGCCTCCGTTCAGCCTTCGCCCCCCCGGCCGTGCCCTGTGCCCCGTGCCCGGCCCCCGGCAGCCTCGGCGCCCCGGCGGGCTTCGCCTCTCGCCCCCCGCGGGTGGGAGGGCGGCCCCAGGCCCCGGCTCGCCCCGGTCCCGGTCCCGGCCCCGGCCCCACTCACTGCCCGGCCGCTCCCTCCAGCGCGTCCCCTCCACGCCGCCGCCGCCGTCGATGCGCAGGAAGAAGCGGGTGGCGGAGAAGAGCCGCCGCCAGCGCACGTCGCCTTCCAGGTGCCCGTAGCTGCGGGGGGGTCGGCGGCCGCCCCAGGCAGCGCTGCCCGCCCCCGGCCCCGGCCCCGGCCCCGGCCCCGCCAGCACGGCGAGCGCCCCGGCGAGGCAGGCGGCGAGGGCGGCGGGGCCCCCGCGCCTCATGGCGGCGGGCGGCGGCGGCGGGCGGGCGGCGGGGCGCGGCGGGGCGGCGGGCGATGGGCCATGGCCACGGCCGCGGCGGCGGCAGCGGCGACCGGCCCCGACGGCGCGGGCGGCCCGAGCGCGGGGCGAACCGGCGGGCGGGGCGGGGCGGGGCCCGCGGCGGCCAATGGGCGGGGAGAGGCGGGGCCGAGGGGGCGGGGCCTCCCATTCATAAATCGGCGCCCCGACGGCCGTGCAGCCGCTCCCAGTCGCCGTCTGCGGTGGCTGCCGTGCGCTCGCAGGGCGCCCGTTTGGGGCTCCGCACGCCCCGGCTCCCGCGGTGGGAGGGCAGGGGATGGTGCGGGGCCGCCGTGGCACCGCCGTGGCACCGGGCCGCCGTGCAACCGGGCCCCGTGGTGCCCGTCTGCGGCCCAGCCCGAGGCGCACCGGCCTTGCGGCCTGGAGGGGCGCAGCGCCGTGTCCCTTCCTTTCGCCGTGCCCGTGCCCGTGCCCGTGTGTCCCCCTCCCGCCGCGTCCCCGGCTCCGCTCCCGTCCCGCCCCGTCCCGTCGGGGTGGCCACGGCCGCCGCCAGGGGGCGCGGGGGAGCGGCCGCGCCGCATGATGGGAGTTGTAGTCCTGCGCACCGGGACTCCCGCTCCCGGCGTGCACCGCGCGGCGCCTGCGCAGTAGGGGCGCGCGGGGCGGCATGGCGGCCTAGCGCGGGGCCATGGCGCTCCTGCGGCTGCGGGCGGCGCTGCTGGGCCCCGCCCGGCTGCGGGGCGCCGGTGAGCGGCGGGGAGCGCCGGGGCCCGGCTGGGCACCGGGGGGCGGGGGGGGGGGGCTGAGGCCGCGGGGTCCCGGGGAAGTGGAGCGGGGGGGGTCGCTGGGGTCCTGCCCCTCAGCCCCCGGGGATGGAGCTGGGGCTGGGGGGTCCCGGAGGCCTGAGCCCAAGCGTGGGGGCGGAGCTGTGGGGTCCCGGAGGCCTTGAGCCCGGCCATGGGGACGGAGCTGGGACTGGGGGGTCCTGGAGGCCTGAGCCCAACCATAGGACAGAGCTGGGGTGTCCTGGAGGCCTGAGCCCAACTGTGGGGATGGAGCTGTGGGGTCCCAGAGGCCTGAGCCCAAGCGTGGGGATGGAGCTGGGGCTGGGGGTCCCGGAGGCCTGAGGCCAACCATGGGCCAGAGCTGGGGCTGAGGGGTCCTGGAGGCCTGAGCCCAACCATAGGACGGAGCTGGGGTGTCCTGGAGGCCTGAGCCCAACTGTGGGGATGGAGCTGTGGGGTCCCAGAGGCCTGAGCCCAAGCGTGGGGATGGAGCTGGGGCTGGGGGTCCCGGAGGCCTGAGGCCAACCATGGGCCAGAGCTGGGGCTGAGGGGTCCTGGAGGCCTGAGCCCAACCATGGGATGGAGCTGGGGGTCCTGGAGGCCTGAGCCCAACCGTGGGGATGGAGCAGGGGGGTTCCAGAGGCCTGAGCCCAAGCGTGGGGATGGAGCTGGGGCTGGGGGTCCCGGAGGCCTGAGCCCAACCATGGGGATGGAGCTGGGGGGTTCTGGAGGCCTGAGCCCAAGCATGGGGACGGAGCTGGGGCTGGGGGGTCCCTGTGGTCCTGGGCATCCCAAACCCTACGCTGGGACAGAGCTGGGGGCCATGAGGGTCGTTTTGCATCATGACCCCCCCTGCCCCAGGGACAGAGATGGGGGCTGTGGGTGTCCTGGGGCATTGTCATTCTCTAAGGGTAGAAATGGGGGTCCCTGGGGTCCTGTCCCTGCTGTGGGATTGAGTCTGCCTGCTCTAGGGGTTGCCGGGGTCTTGTCACCCCGTGCGACAGCGCTGGGGTTTGTGGCATCCCTCGGGTCGTGTTCCCTCCGAGAGATTAGAGCCAGGGGGTGAGGGGGGTGTCCCTGTCATGTTCTGGCACAGAGCTGTCCCCCGCTCTTCTGTGGCCCTGCTGCTGTGGTTGCTGGGACCTGCAAGCTGAGCTGAGAAACGCTGCTCGCCCTCTCCTCTCTGCGCCCTCCCTGCTGCCCAGCTGGGGCCCAGGCGTGGCGTGGGGCAGGGAGCGGTGTAAGGGGTGAAGCCTCCTCTGACCTCCTGGTCTTTGTGTCTTTCTGCTGCAGGGATCTCATGGAGTGTTCTCAGGAACTACTCCTCCGCCAGCGCCAAGGAGAAGGCGGGGAGAAATGCCGTCTGCGAGAGGACAGAGCTGCTGGAAGGTGAGTTGGGGAGGGCTGGGAGAGCTGCAGGGGTTTCCCTTGTTCAGTGTCCAGGAAGTTTTCTAGGAGTCTTCCCATTCTGTGTAGCCATAAAGAAGGTATTTGAGACTGGAAATACTTGTAGTCTGGACAAGGATGTGGGACTTCCCATGGACTTGCTGGCCTCCCTGAGCAAGTTCTGTCCTGTCCCAAGGACTTGGAGGCCCACCCTGCCCACAGGGAGCGTTGAGTTGCTGTAAAAGCAGCATGGTCCTAAGGGACAGTAAAGAGTCCCTCCAGGGTGTGCGAGGGCCCTGCAGACTGATCTGGAACATGCTCTGGCTTTGGGCTCTCTGCCTGGGTGAGCCGAGGACGTGAGGTCCTTGGAGAGAGGCCCAGCGCAGTGACCAGGCAGCAGGTTAGATAAGCGTGAGCTGGTGCTTTTTCCCTTGCAGTGCCGTTGGTGGGTTCCTTGGGATGCTGGGGTGGGCTTCAGCATATGGGCGGATCCCAGAAAGACAGTAGCCAAAGCAGCTGATTGCTGGGAGGAGGGCTGACCAAGGAGGGAATAAGTCCTTGCATGGACCGTCTTTTCCTGAGCATGTTTCTGGACACTCCCAGAGGTGAGGCTCTGGGGTAGGACGCAACCTTCTGCCGTACCTCACATATCCCTTCACTTCTCCCCGGCTGTGTGTTTCTCGGCAGTGCTGAAAGCTCGAGTGAAGCAGCTCCAAGCCAGTAACGTCCCAGAGGTGACTGTCAACAAAGTGGAGCTGGCCCCGCTGGGGAATGGCAAGTACGAGGACCCGCTGCAGAAAGTGGTGGCTCCCAGCCCCACGGAGGAGCAACCTGCTCCCAAGGGAAGGGATGAGGGCCCAGCCCAGCCCAGCAGCTGGGTGGAGAAGTTGAAGAAAGAGATGTACATCCGGCAGCTGAAGGTGGAGCGGAAGTTATCCATCGCTGCCTCCCAACAGGCTCTGGAGGGCCAGGCCAAGGCCAAGGCCAAGACCAAGGCCAAGACCAAGGCCAAGACCAAGACCAAGGCCAAGGCCAAGACCAAGGCCAAGGCCAAGGCCAAACCAAAGAGCAAGGTGAAGGCCAAAGCTAAAGCCAAGGAGAGCCAGGAGAGCCAGAAGAGCCCGAAGGCTAAAGTGGCTGCTGCCTGGAGACAGAGCCCCAGCCTCTACAGAGTCTACGCCCACGGCAAGCCCAGGGTGGCAGCAGCGAAGGAGGGTGCAAAGGTGCAGATAACTCACAGGGTGCCAGAGGACAAAGACAGCAGCCAGTTCAAGATCCTGCAGCAGACCATCCAGGCCAACCTTGAATGCTTCCTCTTCTTGCAGCAGCCGGAGGAGGCCGAGAGGTTCCTTCTCTTATACCACAGCTCCCCTGCGAAGAGAAGGCTTTTGAATGTCAACGCGTACAACATCGTGATGCGTAGCTGGGCCAGAAAGGTACCGAGCTGGGGGCTGCTGCCCTGCTCTACCTGTCAGGTTTTCTGGGTGGCTGAGGGGGAGATTGGGGTGGCTCAGGAGGAAAAGCATCACACTTGTAGAAGCGTTGGTCACAGTTTTATCTGTGTTTGTCACATCTGCCTTCAACAAGTGTTCAAGGAGAGCTTGGCTTCTGCTGAGAGGGACGGAGCTGGCAGGAGGCCACTGAATCAGGCCACTGATCCCTGTCAGGTGGCTTCGAGGGGAAGAAGGGGATGGGGCAGGATGGACGGGGCTATATTTGAACAGGAGCAGAGGGGCATGAAGCTGTGATTTGGGGCTGCTGGTGTCTGTGTCCACAGCCCCCTTCCCTTTTCATCCTCAGGGCCGCTTGCAGCACATCAACCGGCTGTTATCCATGCTGGAGTCCGTCGGCCTCCGGCCCAACCTGGACTCCTATGCGGCAGTGCTGGAGTGCATGGGCCGGAACCAGTCGTCCACCAAAACCATCTGGAGGTAACGTACTTGCCGCAGGGTGCCACCGAGCCCCGGGCAGCATCTCCGCAGCCTGCTGCTGTGCTGGGAGAACTGGGAGCTCGCTCTGGGGAGGAGATTTGCTGGCCCGGGGTCGGGAAGACCTGCCCCTACTGCGTGCATTTTAGATGCTCTGACCTACTTCTCGTGGCCAGATTTAGGGACGGGCAGGGCTCCTGCAGTGGGCCCTCCTTGCCACCCCCAGCTGCTAGGGAGTTTGTCTCTGATCTTGTAGAGAAAGGAGATGTAGGAGGTGAGAACAACCTTGCTTCTGGCCAGAGCTGTGTCTGCTCCCCCAGATTTATCACTGGCCTCGTGTGTCTCTTGGCTGGATAACAAGTTCTAGATGCCTCTGAATGAATGTCTTCCAGTCAGCTGATTTAGAAGTGACTGGCATTGACTTTCCTGCCTGCCTGTGGGGGTGTTGCGCCAATACAGCAGTACAGCTGTAGGGCTGTCTATAGGCAGATGTTTATAACACGCCTGCAGATTTGGCAACCCCAAGCCTCACCAGGGCACGTGTGTGTTTCCCCACAACTCCTGTTTGCTGGCGCTGTGTGTGTGGGTATGAGCTCTCGTTTCCCTTCCTCTCCTAAATGTCCTCTCCCAGTTGGACACGGCAGCAGCATGGCCTGGAGCGCTGAGCCTGTGCCGGGAGCAGGCGAGATTGGGGTTGTTTCTCGCTCTGCTCCCAGATTGTAGGGTCCCTTTGAGGGTGTAAGGTGAGAGTTGCTTGTTGTAACTGGGTTGCTGTGGGGTAGTTTTTGGGGAGAGTGGCTCTGCAGAGAAGTAGAGCTGTTCCTCACCAAAGCTCCTGCCTGCTCCCAACCGTACTGAAATGCAGCAGGATTCACAGCGTGTTGCAGTTCTGGCTCAGGGCGCTCTTTGTCACCTCTTGGGCTCTTGATGCTTTCCCAAAGCTGCCAGGGGATCCCTCCTACTCGTTTTGCTTTCTGTGGCTGATGGGGGGTCCTGGGCCGGGGCCTGGCTGGTGCCACTGTCACCTGGGTCTGCCTGTCTTCCCTCCAGTGTCACCAGGCATGGGCCAGGCCAGTCTGTTGGTGTGCCTCTGGGCTCTGCTGCGCCCTGGATCTTGGCTCCAGCCCAGCAGAGCCAGGAGGATGCGGTCCCGCAGCATTCTTGACGGGGCTGAGGAGTGGGAGATCTTGGTCTGTGCAGGGGATTTTGATCCCCAGCAGCGATGGGGGCTGCTGGGAGGAGAGCTTCCTCGCAGGCGCTGCAGCCGCTCCGGGTGCTCAGGCTATTCCTGCTTCAGTCCTGCGAGCCATGCTCCTGTGCCGTGGCTCCCAGGCTCGGTGCATGGACTGCAGTCCCCTGCCCCTTCACCCAAGCTGTGACCAGCCCCGTGGGTTCCCTTCTGCTGCCTTGGGCTGGTGGGCGAGAGCAGGGTTATTTGAGGGTGAAGGAACCAGCATCTTTTTGCTCAGTCTCACAACAGCAGCAGAACTCAGTCTTCCCACCTGAGTGTGAAGGTGAAAGCCGCCTGCTCAGCAGAGGTGCGGGTTGGAGGGGTGGATAATCGATTGCTGTAACCTGAGGCGGGTCACCTTGCTGGGACGAGCTGTGCTCTGGAGGCAGCTCCCACCCCAACAGCTCCTGCAGCCCTGAGAGCTGTCTCCTGGCTGTGTGCGGAGGGCAGGGAGAGCTCCCATGTTTCCGCAGGACAGCGTCCTGCTGCCAGGATGCCCAGCAGTTGTGTTCTTGGTGGACTGAGGCATCTGCCTTCTGTTGGTTTCCCGGTTATGCCCATTTCTGCACCATTCTTCCCCCGTCTGGGGCTGGGCAGACATCAGTGTGGTCAGGCACAAGTTGCTGCAAGGCTTTCAGCGGTTGCTGCAGGGAGCAAGCTTTGAGGAGCGTGCTGGAGAAGGGAAGAGGCATCCCAGGACAAGTGCGAGGGGCACATCCCACTCCCCAGGACTGTCAGAGCCTTTCCAATGAGTGTGAGAGGTTGCACCCTCCTGCAGCTGCCCTGGCATGAAGGGTGGCACAGGGGAAAGCTACTGGGAACCACCTGGCATGGGGAGGCTCCACCAGCCCTCCTGGAGCCGTGTATCAGTCTCCTGCCCTATGCTCAGAGCTAATTCTTGGTGGGTGCCAGCCCCCAAGCCCTGCTTTGGGAGAGGGTTTTAATTTTGTGGCTGCCAGGGTTTTAATTTTGTGGCTGCCAGGGATTTGAGAGGGGTGGCTCTTTGTCCTGTGGTGTGTCTCGCCTGGGTCTGGGTGATGCTGCTGAGGGCACAATTGAGGAAGGAAAAGCCTCTTGGATCCTCAAAAGGGGTCACCCCCCCATCTGTCTCCTCTTCTCCATGCTTAAAAAACTTCGTTCCCTGCCTCATTATGTGCCGATTTCTGTCCAACGCGCACAGTCCCCTGTGAAAGGTTAAGCCTATCTTATCTGCCCCTCTTCAGATGTGTGCAGCAGCTGAAGAATGATGGCTTCCACGTGGATGAGCTCTTCCAAAAGTGCCTGTTTGAGGAAGATGAGAAGGAGAAGGTGCTGAGGGCCATCAGGATTGTCCAGCCCAACTACCAGCTGCCCCCTCCACCCAATCCCGAGATCTGCAAGTCTTCTCTGCTCCAGGACTTCTACTCCAAAGTAAGCCACAGAGCTCAGGGATGTCTCTGCAGCTCAGAGAGGTGTTGGAGCTGGCCAAACAGTGTTCACAGGTGTCCTCAGGTCCAGCCCAAGACTGTAATATGGGAAGAATTTTTTAGCCCGATCTCTGCTCAGTAGCCCACGCAAATCATCAGGCAGCTCCTTGTTCTGAGGAACAGCCATACAGAGGAACAGAGAAGCCGAGGGCTGGTGGCGGGGCTGGAGATGACCGTCATGTGCTGGAGGGGGGATGCTTGACCATGACACAGGAACAGAGCAGACTCTGGAGAGGCCTGTTACTCCACGCTGCCTGGGGTTTGCCAGCCAGAGACCTCAGACCTCTGTACCGAGGTCCCAGAAAGGTGCCTTCAGCAGGGACTCATACCACGTGCCTCTTGCAGGGAAGCTAGGAGAATGAGCACGTCTTCTCTTCCTCTGGCTTTTGGCGCTTAGTGTTTCACTCTTGTTGCAGGAGAAGATGGTGTCGTACCCCAAGCTGGATTTCTCTGTGCAGGAGCTGCAGGAGTGCTTTCAGCAGCAGCTGGAGATGGAGCTGGACAACACTGTAACCATCGAGTCGGTGGAGTCAAGCAAACCTCTGACCCCGCAAGCCATTAAAGCGGTAAAGCTCAGGGCGTCTGGGGGCTGGAGGGAAGGGGGGCACTTCAGCCCTCTGGACCTGGATGCAGGGGTCGGTGGCTTAAAGAGGGGGAGCAGCTCCCTGGTGACACACTCTCACCACAGCATTGCTCTCTTGCTTCCGTTTCTGTGTAGCGCAAACTGCTGGCCACGCTTCGTTCCCAGTGGCATGACTCCATCCTCCGGGCCCTGCAGAAGTCAAAGCATAGCATGTCCAAGCTCAAGACGGTGTCGGGGTACAACATTCTCTACCCCTACCTGTGCCTGCTGCCGGATGAGGAGTACGTGAGCATCATGCTGCAGGTAGGAGCCTGCCCTGCCCTCATGGAGCCACGGGGACAGGGCCGCCCGGGTGGCCAAAGGGCTGCCACAAAGCACGGAGATCCTGCTTGGGCTAGCAGAATCAGAACATGAGGCTCAAAGTTTGCCCAGGTTATTAGGTGCAGGCTCTGTCTGCTCCCTGTGCTGAGCAGCCAGAGAAGTCCACTGCTCTGCCCCGGCTGCATTTCCTTCCTCATCGTCTGCTCTGCATCACGGGAATCAGTATCTTTCCACGCTTCCCACACAGGCGCTTTAAATCCCACTTTGTCTCTCTGCTCCGCCTCTCTGTTCCTCCCTCCTTAAGACCCTCTTTGCCTTCCCCTTTCCCAGATCCTCAACACCCTCTCTCCACAAGGAGAATCCCTGGCTGTCTTGGCCAGGGAGCTGGGCTCCAAAGTCTACAACAGATACATCACCCAGAGGAAGCTGCGCAGCCGCCAGCTGGAGAAGGTGCAGCACGTCTATGAGGACTACATCCACCTGCTAGCAAAGAACAGCCAGGTAGGGACACCTGGGAGAGGGAGGTCCTGGGGCCTGCGGGTTGCAAGGCAGAGACGGGGCGAGGCAGTTTGTCCACCTCCTCGCAAGGACAAGGTCCAGATTCTGGGAATCTGCTGCTGCAGAGGCCAGCAGAACCAGTAAGGCCCCGTCTAGTGCTTGGCAGGCCCGCTGCCCCATGGGAACAGGGGCAGGGTCGGTTCTGGCATAGTAGTGGGTATTTCTGAGCCTGAAGGTTTTAAATCAGCAGAATTGATCCCTTGGAGCCAGGCATCCTGTGCAGGAGAGCTCTGGGGCTTGAGGAGGGTGTGCTTTGCAGGGCAGGATGAGAGGGGAGAAAGGGGCCAAGGCCACCGATCTGGGCAGCTCGAGGGCCGGATGAGCGTGTTGTTTCCAGAGCTGTGTGCGCATGGTGGGGGAGGCAGATCCGCAGCCTGGCAAGGAGGGTGAGGATGGTGTGGGAACAGGGTGTCAGCACAGGGATGCGGCGAGAGGAAGGGCTTTGCAGTGCCACTGTCCTGGCCTGCAGCAGAAGCAGGTTCTCGCTGTTGGGTTTGCCCCAGCCATGTCAGCAGTCCTTCCCCACATACCCTTGTCAGGGAGGACCTCACAGGGACACAGAGACTGGAGGGTCCTCAGAGCCATGTTCCAGGTATGTAGATCCCCAGGAGCAGCGTGGCTGGCCCCTCCAGCTGACCTGATTTTCTCCTTCCACCTCCCAGCCTGACGAGTACTTGCCGCGGGAATATTGGGAGAAGCTGGTGGCAGAAGCAGGCTTTGGGCCTTCCCTGAACTTGAAGGACTGCGGCTGGCCGTACATGCTCCTCATGCGCCTGGGCATGCACATGCTGGAACTCCTGGTGCAGGCTGTCAAGGTGCCCAGGAACATCCTCAATCCTCGCCTGGAATCCAAGCTTATCCCCGTCCTTTACCACATCTACTCCTTCCGCAGCAGCTGGCAGGTGAGCCTTGTCATAGAATCATAGAATGCTTTGGGTTGGAAGGGACCTTTAGAGATCACCCAGCCCAGCCCCTGCAGTGACAGGGACAGCTTTAACCAGCGCAGGGTGCTCAGAGCCCCGTCCAACCTGGCCTGGGATGTTTCCAGGGATGGGGCCTCCACCGCCTCTCTGGGCAACCTGTGCCAGTGCCTCACCACCCTCAGTGTAAAAAATTTCTTTCTTATGTCTAGTCTAAATCTATTCTTTAGTTTAAATCCATTATTCCTTGTCCTGTCACAACAGGCCTTGCTAAAAAGATTGCCCCCATCCTTCCTGTGGGCCCCCTTTAAGTACTGAAAGGGCGCAATAAGGTCTCTCCGCAGCCTCCTCTTCTCCAGGCTGAAGAGCGGCGGGGCTTGGGACTGTGCCAGGTCACCTCTTCATCAGAACTGGGCCTTTGCAAGGCCCTTTTCCCTCCCTGCTGCCTTTCCTGCTCAGGGACACTTAGAGGAGCCTCTGGTTCTGTGTGGACAGTGTCAGTACTTAGCGTGATCGTTATCTAATGGCTGACTGACCACATGCTCTTCTGGACTCCAGCTGTAATCCTCTGCTGCTGACCTTCACCTCTCTGATTCTCCTCTCCAGGTTGGGCTGATAAAACCCCATCCCATCTTCTCCCAGCTTGTGTCAGACGCTGCAGAAACCTTGCTGACCTTTAACTCCTCTGCCATACCTATGCTGTGCCCCCCAGTACCCTGGACGTCCCCCCACTTTGGTGCCTTTGTCCTGAATGACACCAAGTTGATGCGCTTTGTGGATGGGGCCATCCAGCACCAGCTGCTCCTGGAGCAGTGTCCGCCGGTGAACCTCCACCCCGTGCTGGATGCCCTGAACCAGCTGGGCAACTGCGCCTGGAAGATTAACCAGCCAGTGCTGGATATCATCATCTCCATCTTCAATGACAAAGGCAATGAGAAGCTGGACATCCCACCGCCCATCTCTGAGGCCCCCAGGCCTTCTGCTGCTCCCAGCAATTCGTCTACCTGGACCAAGTCCCAGAAGCACGAGCTGTTGCTGTGCAAGAAGAAGGCAGCCGAAATGCACAGCTTGCGCATGGATGCGCTTTATAAGCTCTCCATCGCCAACTACGTCAGGGACAAGGTGTTCTGGTTTCCTCACAACATGGACTTCCGAGGCAGGACTTACCCTTGCCCACCTTATTTCAACCACCTCGGTAACGACGTGACCCGGGCCATCCTGCTTTTCGCAGAGGGAAGGCCGCTGGGGCCCAAGGGCCTTGACTGGCTGAAGATCCACCTCATCAACCTCACGGGGCTGAAGAAGAAGAACGCCTTGCAGGAGCGGCTGGAGTACGCCAATGAAATCATGGAGGAGATCCTGGACTCGGCCGACCACCCACTCACGGTAGGTGGAGAACGGCTGGCAGGGCTCTGCTCGCTCTTGGGATGGAGTGGTGGGACCCTGAACCACGGGGGATAGCGTGGGCTCTGGGAGCCTGCAGCGAGGCCCAGGTGGGCTGAGAGGTTCCCCTTCAGTGACCAAACTGAAAAGCAGGGAAATTCGTCTGTGTTGGAGTCTAAATAGGAATTGTCTAAATATGCTAAGCAAAAAGGGATCAGCGTTGTCTTTAATTTCAGAGGAGACTTAACCATTCCTCTTATTTAGCGTAGCTTCTGAAAAGTAAAATAAAATGTAAATCCAACCAATTTTGAAACAAAAACATTTTGAAAGATAATGCTTTGAGAGGAAAAAGGGAAACAAAGCATTGCAGCGTTTCCTAAATAACATATTTCTATCCAAAAACACGATGAGATATTAGGGACGTGGAGGCACGGTGCCTTGCCTAGTATATCCCAAGAGCGCAGGGGCTCCTGCCTCTGCCTTGGGGTGCCATAAGAGCACTGCCCGCTCCTACCAGCTTGTTCTTTCCTTTTCCCAGGGCAGGAAGTGGTGGATGAACACCGACGAACCCTGGCAAGCCTTGGCGTGCTGTATGGAAATCGCCAAAGCCTCGCGGTCCCCGGATCCAGCCGCCTACATCTCTCACTTCCCAGTTCACCAGGTGGGAGCCCAGCGGATCCGCAGGGCCCGTGTGACTGAGCTGGGGGAGGAAAACAGGCAGGGCAGAAGCGTCCAGGCCTTCAATGCTACATTTACTATGCCATGTGGCCAGGCTTTCTTAAGAATGGGAGTGCAGTCTACAGGCATCTTGGCTTGAGAATGCCAGTAATTTGCTGCTGCATGCAGCCGTTAATGAGCCAGTACAGTTAAGTGCTGCTTTGCTTCCTTTGGCTGGAGCAGAGCCTGTCTGGGAGATTGCAGTCAGCTGCCTGCAGGATGAGAGCTGGTCCAGCCTTACCTTCTCTAGCCATGGGATCAGGACTGGAAATCAGCCCGACCCTGGCTGGGTGGGCCGTGGCACGGTGTATGGCAGCACCTGCCTATCTGAAGTGCTTGGGGCTGTGCTGAGGCTTTGGGGCCCTTTGCTCTGCTCCTGTTCTGAGGCTGGAGCCCAGCAGCTCTGCAGGAGCAAAAGACGGGAGGTCTGGACCTCTGAAGAAGGGCAGGGGGACAGAGCTGATCTGTCCCCTGCATTCAGTGGCGTGGCTGTCATTCACCATGAGCCCTGTTCCTGCTTGGTCCCGGACATGCCCGCGCTCTGAGCAGGGCAAGTGCAATCGCTCGGCTCTCTGAAGGCGTCTGTCCTTCCCAGCCGGGGAGAGGAGCCTGGCAGCCGCTCCCCTTAGCCAGCGCTCAGCCCTTTCTCCCTGCTGCATCCCAGTAGATCTGCAGCGCTCTCTGCAGCCGCTGCCCAGCCAGCTATCTGTCTGCACTGATAAATCCCCTTGCTGCATGGGAGACAATGATTAATTGTTTTCCTGGTGAGAGGGGTTTGCTCATTTATCTCATTAGAAGATCAGATGGCCCTAATGAAGTGGGGGGGGAGAACAGGGTGTATCCTGCCAGTAGCCATGGTCTGGAATATGTATGAGACCATCTAAACTGAAACTGTTATGACAACAAAAGATCAAGAGAGCGGTCGGGGGTGTGTGGAGGGTGCTGTTAATGAAATTCAAACAAGGACTTCTTCTGGAGGGCACCCCAGTCTCTTTCCATCTGAGTCATCAGCATTTGGTTAATAGAGGCAGCTCTTCTGCCGCGGCAGCGCTGCCGGAGCCCTGTCAATTCTCAGCTCTGCAACTTGCTGCACTGCAGGGTGTGGGGAGGAGGGGGAGAGGAGAGGAGGGCTGATCCTGCCGGCAGCTGCAGGCTCCCTTTGACCAGGCAGAGCCCAAGCACAGGAGGAGCAGGGACGGTCCAAAGCAGCAGCACATCTTCTGGGAGAAGCGCTTCTGCTGGCGCTGTCTGGGGAGCAGCAGGACCTTCCCACGCCATCGTTCAGGTCCTGCCTGTCTCATCCAAGCTGATCTTGGTCCCAGGAGGGCTGTCAGGGCAGCGGCTGTGACAGATCGGCCAGCGTGCCTCTTAACTGCAGCTTTGGGAAGGGCTGGGTCAGAGCTGGTTTCTGTCAGGAGGATGTTTTCATCAGCCACAGAGCAGAGGCAGCACAGCTAGCTGGAGCCTCGGAGTCAGCTGTGCCTTGCTGAGTGATCTTTGGCTTGGCCTGCCTCTTCCTGCCTCTGGTCCCACTCCTGGGTTTTCTGAGGTTGCTTTGACTGCCGGTTCTTGGGGCTTCTTCTCACATCCCAGGCAGATTTGTTGTTTTCCAAATTTTCTGGTTTTTTAGTGTTTCCACAGAGCTCTGATGTCTTTGAAAATTCATGGAGGGGGCAGTGTGATGTGCCATTTTCTTTTTTTAAACCTCATAGGCAGCAGTAGTTAGTGATGAGACCCAGACAGGAAAACTGGCCAGAAGGAAAATGGAAACTGGTCTGGCCCTTGCCACTGCTGGGAGATCAGCTGCAAACCTGTCTGAAGAGGAGGGGGGGGGAAAATGGCGCTAACCTTCTGAGCCAAGTGTATCTGTGCTGTTGAGCGGGGGCGGATGAGCAGGGCTCCATCCACACGCTAACACCTTGTTTCCACCCTGCTCTCTTCTCACACGCAGGACGGCTCTTGCAATGGTCTGCAGCACTACGCAGCTCTTGGCCGGGACCTTATCGGCGCCATCTCCGTCAATCTGATGCCCTGCAGTATCCCCCAGGATGTCTACAGTGCGGTGGCCCAGCAGGTGAGGCAGAGTGGGGACACGGGGAGGTGTTCTCTTGGCCCTGCCTCTCCCCCTTGCACTGTTGCACAGGGTCACTGCAGCTCCCAAGGAGAAAGGTCAAGGTAAGACCAGCGTACAGAGGGCCGGGAAAGCAAGAGCTGGTCACAGGCAGAGTCTCTTCCTCCCCACATGAGAACCAGTGCAGCAGCTGCAGTGGGGAACTGGCTGGAGATCTGTCCTGACAGAGGTAGCTATGAGAAATCCGCTGGGATTTCTGCTGTCCTCACTTGTCCTGAATGAATTCTGGGAGAAGTAGGGTAGAGAGGTGGAAGAGAGCAGAGAGTGTTCCTCATCTCTTGGCCACAGCTGGCTGGCCTGCAGGTTATGGGATTTTCTTCATTTGGGCTGGGTAGGAGAGAGCGGGGAGAGATTCAGCCTTTGGCACTGCCGCTAAGTCTTCAGTTTTCTTGGCAAGACATGATGTGAAATGAGCCTGGCTGGGAAGTGCGCTGAGATCTACCAGACTCACTCAACTGGCACTGAACCCCTGGTTCTCCTTTCTAGGTCTCAGCACGTTTTATCCAGGCAGCACCGCACCAGAGGGCGGGAGGAGCGCACAGAGGGTGCACGGCTTGCTCAGGGTTATCACTGGGGGTGGCAGAGGTGGGAGAACCCGAGTCCTGAGCCACAGTCCTAGCGCCGTGTCCTTGTGATGTCCGGCACCGTGCAGCTGCCAAGTGACACTGCTCTGCTGAGGCAGCAGTGGAAGGCTCTGGTCCTCGCGGGCACGGTTATCTGTGAGATGCGGATGCCTCTTGATTCCTTCAGCAGATGACATCTGTTAACCAGGGCGGGTGAAGATGGGCTCCAGAGTTTCTGATGGGAGTTGAGGCCAGGCAGTGCACAGCCAGGAGGGGCTCTTGCGGCCCCCCTGGCTCTCCCCCAGCCATGGGGCTTGGGCCAGCACGGCTCGCGGTAGGGCTGACCTCCTGGGGCACTCTCCTCCTCAGGTGGAGGAGTTTCGGAAGAAGGATGCTGAACAGGGGGTGAAGATCGCCCAGGTGCTGCAGGGCTTTGTCAGCCGCAAGGTGGTGAAGCAGACGGTGATGACGGTGGTGTATGGTGTCACACGCTACGGCGGGCGGCTGCAGATGGAGAAGCGTCTCAAGGAGATTGACGAGTTCCCTGAGGTAGTATGCCTGCCCTGGCCTCCCCCTGCGGTGTTTTGCTCAGCTCTCAATCCCTGCTGGGAGAGGTACCCGCACTGCCCTTCCTGTGGGTTTCCTTCCTGCCCTGCTCTCTGCTTACCCCCCCAAATCTCAGCTAGCAGAGGGCTGCGCAGGACTGAGCCCCCCATGCCTGTGCCAGGCTTGTCCAGCCTGCAGGAGGGCTGTCTGCCAGCACTTGTGCTGGGGAGGGATTCTTCAGGTGGGGCTGCTCCTCATCCTGGGCCCAGCTTGGTGGCATGACAGCCTCGGCTGGTGTTTCAGATGCAAAACAAGGTTTGTGGCTGTGTTTTTCCCTCTGGAAGTGGCCCTTGTCTCTAGCAGAGATCTTGGGAGGCTTGCTCCTCCTGGTGCCTGTTTCTTGTTCTGTGACCCCACCGTGAGACAGTGCGTGCTGAGTGGGTGATTTGCCGTGGCAGGTTGGTGCTGGGAGTGTTTCTGCCGGGTGTTAACATTCCTGGGGCGGATGAGGCAGCGAGAGCCTCCTGTTCGTCCAGGGACATTGCACAGAGATCAGCCTGTCCTCAGACAAGAAGCCGCCCGAAATGCTGATCTCAGCCTTCCTCCATCACAACTCAGCCATCTGCAACAGCTCAAGACTTAGCACAGTCTGTGATGGAGGCAATTTTGAGGCGCCAGAGAGCAGGGAGATGCTCTTTTAGCTTACCCTAGGTCCCATCGCTTTACTTCGCATCTTTTGCTGCCCCTTTGCCTGACCCCTCGCTCTGCCTTTGGTCTGTGCAGGAATACTTGTGGGAAGCATCTCACTACCTTGTAAAGCAGGTGTTCAATAGCATCAAGGAGATGTTCTCAGCAACTCGAGACATCCAGGTAAGGTGCCTGTTTCCTCTTAGCTCTCTCTGCCTTTTCTTCTTCCCTGGCCCACCCATACATAGACCAGGGGATGCTCCACGGGGAGAGATGGTTTTTCTGGGTCCTGGCCCAGAGAGGATCCTTCTGTCCCAGCCCAGAGGTGTGGGATTGTGCCTGCTGCAGGGCCAAACTCCCTCGTAAACGCTGGACTGTCGCAGTCGGTGGCAGGAGTTGGGCTTGCCTGTGCTGGGAGGGGATGGGGGTGTCCCAGCTGCCCATACTAACTCCAGCCGCTTTCTTCCCCACTTTCCTCTGCTAAAGCACTGGCTGACGGAGAGTGCCAAGCTCATTGCCCAGTCGGGACGGACAGTGGAGTGGGTCACGCCGCTGGGTCTCCCCATCGTGCAGCCCTACTATCGGTCCAGGTCCACCGTGGTGAGTATCTGGTGTGCGGGACTCATCTACCCCTCCCTCTGCCATGGTGGGGAGCAGGGAGAGGGCAGCCGGGCTTCAAAGCAGCAAGCTAAAGCCTGGCAAGTTGGCATCACCTGCGGGTCAGCCTGCAGAGCAGGTAGGATTTGTGTATGCAGGCACATCCTCCAACGTCGTCGCTCCCTGCAGAGACTGGGGTGTGTGGGTGGGCTGGTGAGGAAGCTCTGCTGCTCCCATCCCACTCAGGCAGCTGGGGCACGGGCCCCTTCCCCGCACCGAGGAGCCTTCCTCAGGGCTTGCGTGATTCAGTCTCGCTGCTCTCGCCTCCCACGCGCTGCTGCGCTGACTCACGTCTCCCCAGCCTGTCTCTTCCTCACAGCCGCTCACCTCCAGGAGCCCTTCTCTTAGCCCTCGCAGGGGTGAATCAGCGTGTCGCTGGGAAGGGGTGAAGGATGCCTGCCAGCATCCTCGGGAGGGGAAGCAGGCAAGGTGTCACTGAGGAGTGACTGCCGTGGTGACTGGGATGCCCTGGAAAGGTCCATGCCCAGGCCCCCTGTTGCAGCCAGGGATGTTTCCTGCAGAGCAGAGTAGCTCGTGGTCGGTGCGATCCCCTCTCCAAAAGTACAGGGCAGTGCTGAGCGCCTTGTGCTGCCTGGGCAGTGCAGTGTGACAGCTGATCCCCTTTCTCTCTCCGTGTAGCTGAATTGCAGCATGCAGCACTTGAGTGTGAAAAACTCCAACAGCAGCCAGTAAGTATGAAACCACAGTCTTTACTGAGCCCTTGCTCTCCCCAGCCTGTGCTTTGGGGACAAAACCTTCCAATGAGTGCCAAAGCTCCTGGGGCCCCCCAGGGCTGCCCCTACGAATCCCGGGTCTCAGCCGGCACTGGCTCTGTGCTGGCGCACTCATCTTTGGCCCTGGAAGTGCCCCAGCTCCTCCCATCTCCCACTCTGTGCTGCAGGAAGCCCGATACAGTGAAGCAGAAGAACGCCTTCCCACCCAACTTCATCCACTCCCTGGACTCCACGCACATGATGCTTACGGCTCTGCACTGCCTCAGGTAGGGAGCAGGCAGCTGGGGCTCTTCCCCAGCTCTGGCACTCGGTCTCCCCTGGGAGAGCGTCACCGGGGCAAGGCGTGCGATGTGGGAAAGAGGTTTTCCTGGTGGGTGGGGGTTTGGGGTTTCTGGCAGAGAAGGGTTGAGAGGAGGCAGCGGGCAGGGACAGGGAGATCGCAGGGTTAGCCGTCTCTCTCTGAAGATCTGCAGATGCTGTGTAGGGCGTCCCCCTCCTTGCATGGTCCCTGCTTTGGTCCCAGCGAGAGGGTCTGCACAGGGTAGGGGACATCGCAGAGAGGGAGCTCTCGGCACTGCTTCATGGCACCTTCTGCTGCCTCCCAGGCAGGGTCTGACCTTCGTCTCGGTCCACGATTGCTATTGGACTCACGCGCTCACCGTGGACATCATGAACCAGGTAAAAGTGTCCTCCCGGCTCCCTTGTGAGCAGGGATCTTGCTGATCTGTCCTCTGGGCACTTGCCAGCCCTTGCCTCCCCTGGGCTTTGCTCCGCAGGCTGATTTATTTACCCAGGCAGGGTGAACCTGGAGTGCTTGCTGGCGGTTGCAGCTGATTTCCTGGTGCTGTAGTCCTATCTCCTCCCACCCTTCAAGGAGGGCGTGAGGGAGACTCTGTGCCTGTAAATCAGCGCTAAACACAGCGCCTAGCAGAGTCAGTGCCTCTGTCCTGCCCTGGGCTCTTCCCCTGGAGCGCTGCAAAGGCTGTTGTATGGTTTCTTGATAAATGGGGCTTGGCCTCTGCTTCCCACCTCCCCAGGCTGATTCCCTTCACCCTTGTCTGGCAGCCCCCGCTTCCCACTCTTGCCCGCTGCCTTCCCTGCCCCTCACCTCTGACCTGCCTTGGCTGAGAAGCGCTGAGGGGAAGGAGGGGAAACCGCCTATTAACCTGCGACTCACCATTGCTCCCTGGATCAGATCTGTCGGCAGCAATTTGTGGCTCTGCACAGTGAGAAGATCCTGCAGGATCTGTCCGAGTTCATGCTGGAGAAGTACTGCAGGTATTCCGTGCCTGTTGGCAACCCGCCCCCTCCCCTTCCTACCCACACTGATTCCCTCTCCCGGGGGCTGTTGTGCCCAGATGCTCACGGGTTGTGTCATCTGCCTGGGGGTTGCTCTGGAGGGAAGTTTTGCTTCCTTCTTGACTGATGCCCAAATCGCCTTAGACCTCGGTGTGAAAAACAAGGTGTCTGCATCCTTCTGCTGCAGAACTGAAGTAGGGTTTGGTGCTTCAATCCCTCAGTGGGCCTGGGGGTTCCCAGTGGGTTCCCCACTGTGAATGAGGCAGGAAGGAGCGGTGAAGACACGCGTTGGGTCGGCCCAGTGTGTGGACCCCCATTATCACTGCAGAGCCAGCCAGGCAGCACAGACCCACCCAAACCTGGGCAGGGTCTGTAGATGCCTCACATCTGCCTAGGGCTGCTGTGGCAGGGGCTGGGCTCCTGCCCCTGGGTGTGTAATTTGGAAGAGCTGAATCCTGTTGTCAGGGGCCTGCACTGGGGAGCAGAGGAGGGTGCACCTTCTCCCAGAGCTCCCATCTTGATTTGCTTTCTTCTGGTTCATCCAGCCCCAGCAGAGAGACCAGAGCCCTCTGGCAGAAGAAGCTGATGGAGCAGCTGTCGAGTGTCCCCAAGACAGGTAGGAGCACAGGACAGGAACTGCAAAGCTCAGGAGCAGTTTGGAGACGAGGGGAGTGAGATGGGGAGTGGCACCCAAAATCACTGAGCTCATGCGGTGTCTGGACACAGTGAGGGTCTGGCCGGCCGTGCTAACGCAGTCTCCTAAGATCAGGTTTTCCTGCCTGTGCTGGACTGCAGAGCCATGGGGCAGTGCCTTAAGATGTTCCCCTGTAGCATCCCTGTGAGCGATCCCTGCCTTCACCAGAGCTGAGCCCCTGGGATTTTCCCCAGGCTGACCCAGCTTATCCCATCCCTGTCTTCTTGTTCCTCTCCCATCTGTTTCCAACCATGAGGCATTTGCCTGGAGATGGGATTGAGGCTCGCAGCATGACAATTGCCAGGATCTAGATGATATACACGCAATTGGATTAAGGCAATTAATTTAACTCCTCCTAATCTCTCGGCCCTGCCTCTGCCAGACCATCTGGCTAACCTTTGTTCCGCCTTTTGCAAAACGGAACAGGCCAGTGCTCCGTTGCTGTTGAGCAGCTGCCGTGGTCAGCCCCAGAGGCAGCACAACCCAGGGGCAGGGATGGTTCGTGCCATGAGGCTGTGCGCTCCTCTCTTCCTGCCCTGCCTCGCTGCTGTTACGCTCTTCTGTCTTGCTCTCCCTACCACTGTCCTAGATAACTTTGGAGGGACATCAGTTCCTGGAAGATCTCTAAGATCCCTGCTGTCTTGACCTACCCTGCAGCAGGGGCTGAGCTGAAGTAGTTTTGTGCAGGAAGGTGAAACGGGGCTCGGAGCAGCTTCTCTCCCCGTTGCCCCATCTCCACCCTGCCCTGACGCTGCTCTCCTCTCACCTCTCCCTTCTCCCAGGCGAATTCAACCTGAAGAAGGTGATGGACTCCACCTATTTCTTCAGCTGAGCCAGCGGGACCCCGGACTACCTCTGTACTGCCAGCTGCCTCGGAGGCTGCGGTAGGCGCTGGCCTGCAAGGCTTCTGTGTCCTGCGTCTCATGGGGAAAGCAGGTACGGCTGCCAGCCCAGTGAAAGACACCTGCCCAGCACCGAGATGCTGGGGCAAACTGGGAGTACTCGAGCAGCTGTGCGGGGCCGGTGGGGGACAGGGGGTCTGCGCTGTTTGCTGTCGCTGTCGCTGCCTGCTTCCCGGGCACGGGGAGAGGGTGTCGAGCCCTGGGCAGGGCTGCATCTCCCTGGTGTGAGGTCAAAGGGGTGATGGCAGGCAGGGCTGGCTCCCCTCAGTCCTCACCCTGGCACGATGCGCCTGCCACTGCTGCGAGCTCCAGAGCTTGCTTGTCCTGGGCTGCCATCCCTCTCCACCAGTGGGATTCGGACCTCAGAGCGTTAGGCCCCTGCCCTTTCCTGCCCTGCTCTCGGCTGCAGGCCGGGTGCTTGCTGCCCTCCGTACCCCGCTCCGGGTGCTGGGCACCGTCACCGCTCTCCCGTAGCGCAGCCTCTGTGGCTCCTGACTCTCATTTCCAGGGTTCAGTTTCAATTCTGCTCACTGAAGTCGCAGGCAGGGAAAAACCACTAACATGGGGGTGGAGGTGTACGATACTGTAAATAAAATGTTTTTTTGAAATACTCAGTGGGAACTTTGTCCTTCTTGGCATCTTTGCCTGAAGGCTGGGGGGTGCCTGGGCTCTCCCCTCATCTTCCTGGGGCTCCTGAGGAGGTGGGACTGATATCTCCCCAGACTGCCACTGTTTAGCTGGTTGGTTGGGTTTCGGTTACTCACAGGGATGTCACATTCTGGAAATGCTTTTTTAGCAGAAAGAGAGACAACACTTTCCTGTGGCACAGACTGGCCAGCACAGCTGCAGCAGGAGCAGGGCTCTCGCAGAGGCTGGCTGCATCCTCTCGGCCCTTGTGTTTCTCACTAGGAGCCTCCTGTCTCACAGACTTTTGCAGTCTGGGGGGGCTGTGTGTTTGTGTCCCAGCTCCTGCAGCAGTTGAGGGTTGGAGATTTTGCAGCTGGAGCTCTGGGTCTGACCCAGCTCTTGGCTGAGTCCTGTACCTACCGGCTCCAGTTCACAGCCTGCTCCCAGCTCCTTCCTCGCTGCAGCGCCGTGGTGTCCAGCTGACAGGGGACAGGGGAGCACAGCACTGCCAGCAAGGGGAAAGGTGCTGGGAGGAGGCTTTTTGCCTTGTTTTTCTGGCAGGGAAGCAGCTCTTCAAAGGACAAAGCAGCCTCCTGCAGCCCAGCCTGGGGCCGTGCCCGGTGGCAGAGCTGCCAGGACTGGGCAAGGGGAGCCGGAACAGCCGGAGCCGCGGCAGGGAGGGATGGTGGCAAAGGAGAAGCAGAGACGGAGTCGTGCGTAGCTCTGTCAGTTGCTGACGTTTATTGCACAGGATGGGCTGGATGGAAAGGTGGACGCTTGGAGCGGGGCCCTGTCCCACCGGCTGCGCAGCTACAGGGTGCTGGGCTGGCGCGCGGCCCCTCGCTCGCGATTGCTGCGTACATTCAACGTGGAAGGCTCCGGAGTGCTAGGCAGAGGCATACATGCACACACACACCCGCACACTCCTGCACGTGCGTGTCCGTAGGTGCACACACATGTCCATAGGTGCACATATGTGTCTATAGGTGCACACACGTGTCCGGAGCTGCACACACACACACAGGCACGCTGGTACACGCAGTGTGTGCCTTCCCCAGCCTTAAAGCTGGGGCAGCCCCAGGGCTTGGAGCCCCAGGCTCCTGCATCTGCCTCTGTGCTAACGCTGACTGGGAGGACGTGGGGCTGCGTTTACCCCCCGTAGCCCCGGGGTTGGGTTTGGGGGGGGGGGGGCCAGCGTGTGCATGGAGTGCTCGCAAGCCTCAGGGTGACCGTCCCTCGGACTCCCCCCAGCTCCCAACTTACCTCCAGTCCTGGACTGTCACCCCTCGCCTCGGGTCTGTGGGAGGGGAGGCAGGGACGCGCGCAGGTGCTGGGGCTGGCCAGGGCGCCTAAAGCCCCAGGGAGGTGTCCTGCGGATGCACACACACAGGGATGTATTCAGGTCATATATATCATATACAGTTGGATCACGGGGGATGATGCAGCTGTGGCGTCTATGGGGCAGCCGGGGAGGCTGGGGGCAGCGGGGCTTCGCCGCGGGAGATGGGGGCCAGACTTTGGTTGGAGGTGACGCAGCCGGGGGGCTCAGCCCGGCCCCCCGCGGTGGGTGTGGGGGTGCAGAGGCCCCGTGCCGACCCCCGGCAGCTGCCCCGCTCTGCGGCGTGCGGCAGGAGGAAGCCGGGGCGCGGGGCTGGCACCGCAGCAGCGGGGAGGCAGCCGGTGGGGCGGCCGCGGCCGTCACCCAGCGCTCCTTGGCGGGGCGGCGCGGGATGGGCACGGGGCGAGACGGGGCTCAGTGCCACAGCCCCCACCACCACCACCTCCGGCGCGCTCATCCTCGCGCCCGGCGCGGCACGGAGGTCACAAGTTGGAAGACAGCCTGGACTTGGCCGGGTCCGTGTCGGGCGTGCTGGCCGCCGAATCCTTGCGGGCCGCCGCCGAGTCCTGCGCCAGGGCAGGCGGCCCCGTGTGCACCGAGCCCGTGGACGCTGGATGGGCCAGGGCCCCCCGCGAGGGTGCCTGGCCACGCAGCCCAGCCGGGGGGCCGGGGCCTGGTGAGGCGGCGGCCGGGCCCCCCCCGATAGAGGCACAGGACTCGCGGGCCGAGGCTGGGGGGCTCTGGGTGCTGCCGGCCGCCAGCCCGTGGGGCAGGGAGGGCTGCGAGGCTGAGAGGGGCCGCGAATCCTGGCTGAGGCTGCTGGTGTGCAGCGCCTGTGTGCTTTTGTGGGCGGCCAGGCGCTGGGGCGAGCCGGGCGCTTGCTGCTGGCTGAGGGAGAGCTGGGAGCCCAGCTGCCCCGGGGCTCCTCCGTAGGCGAACGTCCGGCTGGCCAAGGGGCTTTGGGACGGCGGGCTGGCCATGGCCGTGACAAAGGCGCTGGTGGAGGCGGGCAGGGCCGCGGGCTGCACCTGGTCCTGCGAGGAGGGCGAGGGGTTGGCGTGGGGCACGGGGGGCTGCGGCTGCTGCGGGGGGCTCTGCTGCAGCAAGACGGGGGAGACGGCGAAGGGACTGGGCACGGCCTGGGCGTACTGCAAGCGGCGCATCATGCGGGGCGAGCCCAGGGCCATGGAGCCCACCAGCGGGCTGGCCATCTGCGGGCAGAAGCTCATGGCGACGGCTTGCTGGAGGGTGGCGATGGCAGAGGTGACCTGGGGTTGGACGGGGCTGTACATGGCCGTGTGCTGCTGCAGCTCCGCCTGCTGCACCATCTCCCGGTCGTACTTGACGATCTCCTGGATGATCTCATTCTCCTGGTTGTTGAAGACACCTGAGTTGAGGTCATGCTGCACTTTGTGGAGCAGGATCGAGTTCTTCTTCCCTGCAGGGAGGGAGCGGGGATGGGGAGCACTGTGAGACCCTGTGCTGGGGGCTACGCCGGGCCCCCCCACCCTGGCCATGGGTGTCCCACGCTGCCAGGACAGCCCCCACAGCCTCCCCCGGAGCCCCCCACGCCCTACCGATGCGGTCGAGGCGGTCGATGGCCACGGTCTCAAAGGCCCGTCTCATCATGGGGTACTCCTCCAGCACCTCATTGAAGTTGTCCACCGAGAGCGAGTAGAGGCGGCAGTAGGTGTCCGCCCGGACGCTGGCCGTGCGCCGGCCGCGGGTCAGCAGGCAGATTTCTGTGGGGGATACAATGGTGCCAAAGTCAAAACACTGCCAGCAAGGACTGGAAATGGGGACGGACCAGGAGCGAGGGGTGAGAACCATTGAGTGGTGGGTGCTCTGGGACAGCACGGGTGTCCCGGTGCCTCTTGGAGACCTGGACTCAGCCCCTCCGCAGCACTCACCTCCGAAGTAGGAGCCATCAGAGAGTTTCATCTCCTTGTTGCCCTTGGTGAGGATGCTGACCACTCCGTGCTGGATGAAGTACATCTTCTTGCCGATGGTGCCCTCGCGGATGATGTAGTCGCCCGGCTGAAACACCTCAAACTTCAGCTTGGTGAGCATCGCCGTGACAAAGTTGGGGTCTGCGTTGGCGAACAGCGGCATCGAGGCCACCAGCTTGCGGCAGTTGAAGTTCACGATTTCCTGCGGGGGAAGGAGGTGAGGGACCAGGAGGCAGGGACATGGCTTCCCCCCAGGGCAGGCTCACGGAAACAGAGGTGTCGGCACACACAGACACGATTGTGCATGGCCACGCTTGCACTTGGCGCTGCAAAGCTGGAGCAAGAGGTGCTCAACCCGTGCACATGCGCTGCAGGAGCCGGTGGGACCCGCAGCCTTCCCCGCAGCGGGGTGGTCCCCATCCTTCCCGGAGCGTCCCATCTCCAGCCCCCCCGGGGCCCTTACCTCGCGCAGGGGCTCGTTGAGCTCCCCCAGGATGCTGTCCTCATCGAACATCTTGCCCTGGTAGCGGTGCTCGTAGTAGTCGTGGATCTTCTGGCGGAAGTCGGCGGGCAGCTTGTGGAAGGACATGTACTGCTCCACCTGCTTGTACTGCGGGGAGAGGCGGTGTCAGCACCCAGAGGGGCTGGGGCTGCGGGGCCGGGACCCCCCACCCATGTCCCTGCTCCATGGGGTGGGTCGTGGGCCCCTCCTGACTGGCGGGTCCTGCTCCACCACCCCGTCCCTGCCATCCAGGTGGCATCGATACGGAGCCCTCGCCCTGCCCGGCTGCACCCACAGGTTCCATTGCGGCTCCAGGAAGGGATGCAATGGCCGGGGGCAGGACAGGAGCCGTGGTCCCTGTCCAGCGCAGGCTTACCTTCTCCTGGTACTGGCGCCGGGAAGAGTCCAGCGACTGGATGAGGGCGGTGGCGTGGCCGATGAACATGGCGTAGCAGGTGGCCCCCACGATCATGCTCAGCATCGTCAGCCAGATATCCGTCATGCTCTCGGGCGCCTGCTTCCCGTAGCCGATGCAGAGCATGTGGCTCATCGACTTGAAGAGGGCAAAGGAGTACAGCTCGCTCCAGGAGTCGTTCTGCAGCGAGAGGGACGGCGACGCTCAGCCCTGGCTGGGCCACAGCTGCTCGCCCGCGTACGCACGTGTGCATGCAACGCCCCGACTCGGGCCTGGCAAACCAGCTAGGTTCTCTGCCTGCATCTCCCAACAGCGCTCAGCAGTGCCAGGGTTTTTTTTTTTCATTTGTTTGTCTGTTTTTTGACAGTCTCACCTTGCAGGTGAGATCCAAACAAACCCAAATGCCAGGCACGGCTGGGGCTGCGGCGATCCCACAGCACTTCGCTCCTTCCTGGCGCGTTCCTGCGCCTCACCGCGCCCGCCTGGCTTCGCTTTAGGCAGTCAATCTTTTTTTTTTAAGCTGATATACGAAAGCGCAGCAAGCCCCTGTGAAGTGCCGTGATGGCAACAAGCTCTGAGTTTGTGGAAGCCACTGAGCTCTTGCACCGCTCGCGCGTGGGAGCCTGCGGACGTGGCCGGGACAGCAGGCAGCTGCAGGCAGGGATGGGCTGGTGGCTCCTGGGGCCCGAATCCCCCCCGCCCACCCTCATGCAAAAGCCCAGATTTCCCCCGGGAGCGAAGCAGCTGGGGAAGGAGAAGCCGGAGACGGGGAGGAGAGGAAGAGGAGGAAGCTGGGCAGGGAGGGGGGAGAATGGAGCAGAAATGGAAACACCGGCAGACCGGGACGAGATGGACAGAGGGAGAAGAGCCATTTGAAGCAGGCTGCGGGGCTGAGAGCACACAATTAGAGAAGCAGCCCATTATTTATTAATAGCAGCTTTGTTGCTAATTAGGAGGAGAAGGCGGCAGGGGATGGGGCAGAGTGCCGTGTCAGCGTCTCCCGCCCGGATCGATCCGCTGCCCCGTGTCCCGCAAGAGCTCGCCAGGGAGAGCGTCCGCAGCGGGCGCAGGGACGGCATCTCCTGGCGTCAGCGGGGAGAGGCCGGAGGACGCGGGGAGGGACGGGGGGAGCGGGGCGGGGAGCACAGCGGGGTGGGCACTCACCACCATCCCATTGATGGAGACCCAGCAGTTCTTGGGGAAATCCTGCAGCATGGGCACGAGGAACTGGAGGCAGCCGTCCCAGTGGCAGAGCAGCAGCATCATGCCGATGAGGTTGATGATCCTCATCACCGCGCTGGCCAGGTCATAGGTCATGTGGAAGATCTGCGGGTGGAGGGGCCGGGGTGGGATGGCGGAGGGTGAGCGCAGGGATGGCGTCCCCACCACCGCACCCACCCACACGGCCTCGGCTGGCGCAGGCGCTCGCGGCTGGCCCGACCCCAGCCCTCCCCGAGGCAGCCGTGCTCCACCTGCCTATTTATAGCCAGCGGGATGCCGCCATGCTGCCGCCTCGGAAAGCGCTAATGGCTGCGAGCTTCGATGAGGATCAGCCAGCGGCCGGCGGATGCTCGGGGAGAGCCAAATACGCTGGGCACCGGGGAGAGGGAGGATGCCAGGGGCTGGGCTCAGCCATGGAGCAGTTTGGTAAAGAGGGTCCGAGGGGCCCACGTCAGCGTGGGGCTGACCCCGATTTGGGGCAAGCGGCCAGGGCGGCTCCGCAGTGTCTGCTCTGCTGGAGCTCCCACCCTGACGGGGACGGGGCTGTGTCCCCCCCAGGGCTGGTGGCTACAAGAGCATCAACCGCTGAGCCCCGTCAGTGACACCCTGGGAGAGCCCCTGGGTGCAGGAGGGAGCCGTGACCACAGGGACCCCCCCCCCCCCCCCGCCCCCCCCCGCTGCTCCCAGGACCAGAGCCCCGGCTGGGGCCGGGGTGTGCAAAGGGCCTGCGTCCGGGAGCGGCTGCTCGGTGCGCCCAGCACCCCCCTCGCTCCCAGCACCCCGAGAGCGGGGCTTTGCCCCCGCCACATCCCCGGTCCCAGCCTGGCCTCAGCACCTCCCGCCCCAGGGCACCCGCACGGGCAAACGCAGCGGGTAGGGACGCGTGCTCCTGGCTGCAAGCTGAGCCAGGGACTGAGGACTTGTTCCTTTTTCTAATATTTTTAAGGTCCAGAAAAGGTGAATTCAAGGCGGGGGGCGGAGAAAGAAAACAAGAACTTAACCCCCTGGCAGTGAAATCCCCAGACTTCCCACCCACCGTGGATCCAAGGCTGGAGCCCTACAGCATCACCGGGAGCAGCCGCAGGGCAAGGGCAAGGGCAAGGGCACGGGCAAGGGCAAGGGCACGGGCACGGGCATGGGCACGGGCACGGGCACGGGCACGGCGTCCCCTTCTTCCTCTGCGCCCAGCCCTGGGCTCTGCGGCTGTCTGCCCAGGCAGGACACGCGGTGCGGGCAGGACGAGGCAGAGCCGGTGTGATGGGATGGGGAGGGAACAAGGTGGAGCGCGAGGGGCTGGGGAAGGGGCAGCCTGGGGTGAGGAGAGGCAGGAGCAGCCCCAGCCCCATCTCTGCCGGCCCTGGGCACGTCCTTTCCCCACTCTGGCCAGCAGCAATCACGCCCCGGGGTGGCCCCTTGCTACCCCTCTCCCAGCCACCGCCGAGGCTGCTGGGGGGCAAAATCAGGCACCCGCGGACCCCCGGAGACGCTCCCATGGCATCCGCCAGCCCCGACTGCGGTGTCTCCGAGAGCAGGCGAGGTCCCGGTGGGGATCGGGGCCCCGCTCCCCTCCCATCCCCTGTAAGCAGATGCGATTACCAGGATAATCTGCACAGCCACGCACAGGTTTAACGCGTCCCCGGGGCTCTCCCTGCTAAGTCCCATCTGGAAGTGAAAAGGGTGCAGAGCCGGAGCCCTGGCAGGGGACGGACACGCTTTGGGATGGGGGGGTTTGCAGGAGGGGTGGGATCCTCCTGCAGCAGAGCAGGCATGGGAGAAGGGCACAGGGCAGGGGGGATGCGGGCAGGGGGGATGCGGGCAGGGAGGTGCAGCCATCCCCCCCCTCCCTGCCCCAGGAGCAGCCCCCAGCAGTGCTGCGAGGCGTGGGGGCTCTGCCGGGCACCGGCCGGGACGGCCAAGCTCAGCCCCATGCACGTGGGGAGGCTGAGCCCCTCCGGAGCTGTGGGAAGAGGCACGGGCGGGTTGTTGGGGGATTCCCTATTGCAGGATCAGGCTGGGACAGAGTCAGACCCCTGACAGAATGGGGCTGCCAGGCACAAGCCCCCGGCACCCACCCCAGCTCGCAGAGCGGCCGCGTGTCTTTGCATGGCGGGGGCGCAGGAAGGAGGGTCTGGTGCCACCCCTGCAGCTGCCGGAGCCGATGACACCGTGTCCAGGCTGCACTGCAGATCCCTGCAGCGCTGCCGGGCAGCTCTCGCCCACCGGAGCCTGCGTGGGGGGGGACACCCAGCCAAGAGCCGCACATGCCCCGGCCGGGCCTGGGGACACGCAGCAGCAGCAGAGCAGGAGGAGGAGGAAGAGGAGGAGGATGTGAAGGCACTCGCCACCCCTCCAGCTCGTGGGTGCACAGCGGGCTCCGCGCTGCAGCGAGCACCTGCACGGCCCCAGCCAGCGGAGCTGCCGGGAAGTGCCAGCCCACGCGCCGGAGCCACACGGCAAAGCTGAACACGCCGCATCCCGACACAAAGGCACGTCACCTCGCAGCCCACGCAGCCCCGGGTGCACCAAGCCCGGGCAGCACCCTGCCTCCTGCCCTGGGGACCTAGGGGTCCCGCCGCCCCCGAGGGGCTGGGGCTCCTGCAGCCCTCCCCAGCGCTCCCGATGGAGCCGGGAGCCAGACGGGACCGGAGGCAAGGAGCGTCGCCTGCCCTGGCACGCGGGGAGCTGAGCAGGGGGACGTGGTCGAGCTGCCGGCGGAGCACGGAGCGGAGCCTAGATTGTGCTGGCCGTGCTGTCACCCATGGGCGCTGCTGTACCACGGCACCGGCTGTGCAAACCCCAGCGCCCAGACACACGCGCACAGAGGGCACGGCTCAGCCGCGGCACTCGGCGGGCCCCGAGGAGCCGGAGGGACTGCCTTCGCGCTGAAGCGGATCCAGAGCGCTCTCACGTCCCGGCTGTCCCCATGGGGACAGAGCAGAGGGGAAGGCGGGGGATGCCTGGGGGTGCCCAGAGCTTCTCCCCCTTCCAGGGAGGGTCACAGTCGCCCACTGGCCCCACTCACAGCCCCGCAGACCCCGTGCAACCCGCCAGCCCCTCGGGCAGCCCCAAGCCCCGCCGCCCTCGCAGGGGCCCGGCTCCCGCTCTCTCCGGCCGGTCCCGCCGCTGCCGGAGGAGGGACGCACCGCCGGGCTGCGTCCCGCAGGGCCCTTACCTCCTCCCACTGGTGGATGTAGCGGATGAGCCGGGAGAGGCGGAGGAGCCGCAGGAGGCTGAGAATCTTGGTGAAGCGGACGATGCGCAGGGCGCGGGCCGTCTTGTACACCTCCGAGTCTATGCCCTTCTCCACGATGAGGAAGACGTAGTCCACGGGGATGGAGGAGACAAAGTCCACCACAAACCAGGTCTTGAGGTACTTCTTCTTGATCCTCTCGGGGTCCAGGATGATTTCCGTGTTGTCCTCAATGACAATCCCCGTCCGGAAGTTCAGCACCAGGTCCATCAGGAAGAAGGTGTCGGAGACCACGTTGAACACGATCCAGGGTGCCGTGGTCTCCTCCTTGAAGAAGGTGATGCCCACGGGAATGATGATCAGGTTTCCCACCATGAAGAGCAGCATCGTGAAGTCCCAGTAAAACCTGGGGAGTGAGAGGATGGAGGAGGGGGTCACCGGTGCCCCACAGCCACCCCCCGCATCGAGGGGACCCGGCCATCACGCCCTGCCCAAAGGGACTCTTGCTACCGGGGTGCGGACACTGCCTCGGCCACAGGCACCCCTCTCCTCTCCCCAGGGACCGCATCCTGCTCCAAACTGCCCCCAGGCCCGACCCTGCAGGGCAGCACAGTCCCCCCGGTTGAGGTAGGGCTGAGGGGGGGTGCAGGATGAAGCTGGGGGCTGTTTGCTGCAGGGCACTCTTCCTGCCAGGCTGGTTTGTCCAGAGCTCTGCCCCGAGCGCCCAAACCCGGCAGGTCCCGGGGCGAGGGGAGAACAAGGAGGCAAGTGCCGGTGGGGGAGACGCTCCCACCGAGCTGCCCTGGGGACCACCCTCACCCCCAAACCGCCCGCTGCGGCGGGGCTATCGCCCTCTCCGGAGGCGGCGCTCAAGGTAGCGCGCGGAGGCAGGACAGGAGAGCTCGGCCTCCCCCACTGCTGCCCTGGGAGCGGCCCCCACCCCTCCCCGCTCCCAGAGGGGGGACCCGAGGATGAGGACGGGGGACGGAGTCCCCAGGGACAGCTAGGGCCACCCCAGCCCAGCACCTCCCTGGACCAGGCTGAGGTCCTGGTTTTGGGGGATGCGCAGGGCAGGGGCTGCGTGTCGGAGCCCGGCGGCGTGGCCGCAGTGGAAGGAGCCACCGCAGCTCCCGGCGCAGCCGATCACGTACAGCTGCAGCTGGAGCCGGCATCGCCCGCAGCCCCGGTCAGACGGCGGAGCGGGTGGGCGGCTGCCGCTGCCTTTGCCTGGCCTGCACGGCTCCTCCGCCACCTCCACCCTCTCCTTCCTCCCCGTCCTTCTCTCCTTTCTCCTCATCCCCATCTTCTGGGCCAACAATGACCTTTCCAAGCACCTCCAAGGTCACAGCAGCCCCGTCCCGGCAGGACGGCGCGGAGGGGACCCCGGCCCCTCGCTCCCCGCCTGCCCCACGCCCCGGTGCTCGCCTGGGGGGCAGGAGGGGAGGACGCTCCTCGGTGCCACGCACACAGACGCGCAGGACCCTCGCCCACGCCCCTCCGCTCAGCCCACCCTGCTGCGCTGCCCGCCCCGGGCAGGAGCTGCCGGGAGCTGCGGGGTGAGGGGCAGGGGCTGTCCTGGCCACGCTGTGCCCTGGCCACGCTGCCAGGGACAGGGGGACGACAGCGGGGACCTCCCGCGGACAGGAACGGGAGCTGGGCTGGATCCTTCCCCCCCACACGCAGATTAGCGCAGGACCAGAAGGAGCCGAGCATCCCAGCTCCTGACCTTTCTCCAATGACACCTTCCCCATGTGAGGCGTTACCGTGGCAACCCTGAGTGATGTCACCGCTGCACGACGATGACTTCACACCCAGGGCCGTCTCCAGGGTACCCTCGCCCGCTGCCAGCTGGGAGGAGCGGGCTGTGCTCCCCCCCACGCCCCCACACATGAGCTCTGCCCGCGGCACCCAGCAGCTCCGGTGCCCCGCGACCCCCCCACGGGCAGCGAGGCCACGGCCGTGGCAGGTGCTACCGGATGCCCCGGGCTCCGGCCGCATGGCACGACCCCCCCAGAGACGCTGGTATCACCAGAGCCACTGCTGGGGCCGGATCTGTCCTGCAAACCCCCCCAGCAGCTTGCGCTACAAATTGACCCTGCTGCACAAAGCCAGACCCACGGGGGCATTAGCCACGCAAAGCTGTGAAGAACGAAGATTAAATAACCACGTCAGCTGGGCAAAACTCTGCTCTGGCTCAAACCCCTTGGTGATTTGGCTGAGCCAGGGCAGAATTCAGCCTGCTGAGAAAGATAAACTGCTCCTGACCCCCCCCCAACACACACGACTGACTCTTGTGCGATCTCTTCGGGGACCTGGGTGCGACGCCAACGCTTTCTTCCTCGGAGGGCAGTGTGTGCGTAGAAAAAAAGATCCAATCCAGGCTACTAAAAATACCTGAAAACAAATTAATTAGGATCCTCGGCACCCCGTCCCTTGCTCCTGACCCAATTGAATGACAGCGATGGTGACAGAAGATGCCGAAAGGCTCTGCGAGCGGGGGCTGCTGCGTTCCTGCTCCATCGCCTGCCCAAAGCCTGGCCCAGCGGTGCTGCCCCGCAGGTCCTGGCCAGGAGCCGTCGGAGCCAAGCCCCCGTACCACCCCACAGCAAGTCCCAGGGCCCCCACCACGCTCCTGCCCCCGAGACCCCGGAGCACATCCCTCCACAGAGCCACCGCCTCCCTGGCACCTCCAAAACACCCAGGGAGACCCCTGAGGCTGGACAGGCGCGGGGTAATCCCAACGTCGGCACCAGCAAAGCCCCCCCATCGGCCCGCTGTTACCGCCTGGGAGGGGGCCAGGAGAAGCCCCCCGGAGCCATCCAGGGCGGCACGGCCGCAGGACACCGGGGCCGTTCCCGCTCGGCTCCACGGCCAGCACACAGAGCTCCAGGGAGCTGCTGGGGACGATCCAGCCGCCTCAGCAGGCTCAGCGCAACACATCGCTCCCCTCTACGGCGATCCCATTGACCAGGCACTGAGCTGCCCACTCGCCAGCCTGCCCGGGCGCATAAAGCTCCCCAAGACCCCGCTCTGTGAGGGCTGAGCCCCTCAGCCTGGACTGGGGCCCTGGCTGCGAACCGGCAGGCAGGAGCGGCACGGGATGGGTGCAGGAGCGGCACGGGATGGGCGCAGGAGCGGCACGGGATGGGCGCTTTGCAAACTTGCACGAAATAATCGTATTTTAAAAACGAGGTCGCTCTTAGAAGTGGGTTAAGAAACCAACAGCAGAAGTTTGCCCGAGCTGAGCGGTGAGGTACAGCACCCAACGCGCTGTCCATGCCCTTGCGTCCCGGTACAGCCAGTCGTGATGAATGACTGGTGCCGCTCTCCCCTGGAGAAGCCTTTTACCCTGGGGAGGGGGGGATAAAGGCTTTGCAAACTGCTCAGGGACCCAAAACTTCACGATTCCCCCAGGGTCACAGCCTTTTCTTTCCAAGCAGCAGCTTCCAGCACCCCCCAGGTCCGACTGCCCCACGCTGACGCCGCAGAGGGGGAGAGCAGCTCCCCAACACCCTCGCCGGAGGGAACGGTAACACCGGGACCAGCGGCAGCTCGCAGCGCCGGCACGCACACCGGGTGCGACAGCAGCTGGCGAGCCCGGTCCCGCTGTTCAGGAGCCCCGACGGTGGCACCAACGGGTCGGTGGCATCATCCAGGCACCAGCAAAGCCCCAGAAACCATTTTAAGCCTGGAAGAGGAAGGCTCCGGGCCAAGCAGCGCGGGGGGACACGTGCTCTGGATGCAGCTTCACCCCTCAATTCAGGTGCGGGACTGGCTCTTGCAACAGAAATTCACCAGCAGCAAAAACCCCGCGGCTCAGCCCCACGCCTCGTGGAAGGCTGCGAGTGCCGGGCTGGCGGGAGGTGACGCCGGCGTAGCCACGTCAGGCGTCCCCGCGGTGGTCACGGGGCGACAGGCACCGCCGCTACCACCGAATCACCGGCTGCGCGCAGCTCGCAGCATTCCCGCTGCATCCAGCGAGGCGCCGGGGCTGAACCCTCCTCCTGGGCTTATGCAAGCCTCTCACCGCGCGAGAAGGGGAAGGGATCGCCCGTGGAGCTGGAGCTCCTGCTTCCCAGTGCCCCCAGGAAGCACCCGCTCCCCCAGGAACGCCACCGGCCTCCTCCTCGGCCCTGGCCCCACGCGCGTCTCTGCCCCCCGAGGCCTCGCAGCACCCTGGCTCCCGGGTGCGCGCGAGGTGTAAAGATGGGAGCCAGACCAGCAACGTGCCCCGGGTCACTGCGAAACGAGGGCTGGATGCGGCTCCCCAGCTCCCAATCCCACTCCGAGCGCGACACCCCAGTTGCAGAAACACCAGCAGAAATAACGAAAAAGTCAACGCTAGCTGGGCTTTGTCCTCCCGCCGATAAAGACCAGAAGCAGCGAAGACAGAGAAGACAACTGAGCACCCCACCCGAAAGGAGGTGGCTCTGCTCGACACCGTCTACTTCAGCGCACAAATTACAAGGTCCCTTTTATCAGATTTGCAGCTCGTGATCTCAACCAGCCACCCAGGCTGCTTCCTAATAATTCAATATTCATGTAAATAGCAACTTGCGTTCCCGGAGCAAGTTCTGCCCCTGAATTTTGCAGGAATAATCGCAGTGCCGTGTCCGTGAGGAGACAGGCTCTCTAAATGACTCCGATTATGAAATGATGCCACATATGCAGATGGCTAACGATTTTCTCTTAAGATGGGAAAATGGGTTTTTCAGGGCAGGCACGGCTGGGTTCATGCTCCATACCATGACTAGATAAATATAACGTATCTATATTTTTTTAAGGCAGGCCAACGTGGACTAGAGGGACACAAGTCCTCACCGCCCGCAAGCAGAGCGGGCTCCTCACGACCGGGCTGTCAGCGCGGCGGTGAGCTGACCCTGTTTATGTGCACGTTTGTGGCCCCAGCCCATGCCGTGGCTCTGCCTGCTGCTCCTCCCCGCTGGGCAGGGAACTCTCCTACGCCACTCGCAGCATCAAAACACAGGCAGCGGCTCTTCCCCAATGGGTTTCAAGACTTGATAGCGACTCCAGGAGGGATGGAGCCAGAGCGGGGCAGGCCAGCCAGGGTGGTGACTTTCCAAGGTCACCCCGGCACGGACTGGCACCCGCCCGCCCGCTGCCGGCGCCGGCCTGGGGAGCGACGCTGCTGCGCCCCAGGGAAGCCTCCGAGGGACACCCTGCTTTTGGCACTACCGCGGGCTCCGCCACCAGGACCGCGGCTCTGCTGGCTCGGAGTCGGCCGCGGGAGCGGGCCGGTGGTGGCCCTGTGCAGTCGTGGTGGGGGACAGTGGGGCCAGGCCATCACCCCGCTCCCAGCCTCCCGCTGCAGCTGCCGAGGGCGAAGCGGAGCATGGAAGCACGGAGGGGCAGAGTCCCCTGGCTCGCCAGCCCCCAGGCACCCGCCTGGCACTGCCACTCCTGCCCAGTCACGGCAGGGATGGCAGAGCTCCCTCCGCCACGGGACCGGCAACCATGGTGCAGCCGCTCCTCACCCTGGCTCTGCAGCACAGCTGGTGCCCAGCCGGCAAGCCAAGGAGAGGGCTCCGATGGATACCTCCAGCGCGTTCCCAGTGGGAACGTCTGCTGCAAGGGCGTAAGGCCCCGGTGTGGGATGTCAGCCCCGAGAGGAGGCTGCGGGCCTCCGGCTGCTCCTCTGGAGGATGGCAGATCAGCCCGGGAGCAGCGCACGAGGGCAGGAGCAGGAGGTGCAGGCGCTGGTCCCTGCTCCAAGCCACCTGGCAGGGCAGACCCCCCCACCACGGCCACCTCCACCGGCCCCAGGGACCCCTGCGCCAGCGGGCACCCGTCAGTGCCAGCGGTGAACAGATCCCAGGGTCTGGCTCGGTGGCGTCCCTCACACCGGCCCCCAGCAAACCCGCACTTGAGCCTCCCCAAACCTCGCGCCAGAACGACTCAGAGCTGAGCCCCTCACTCCCCCCAGCCCCTTCGAGGTCGCTGGACCAGGGGTCCCTGACGGCCGGCTCGCCAGCGAGGTCTCGGCCCCCCATCCCTGCAAGGTGGCCGTGCCACCCGCCCCAGCCGGGCGAGCTGTGCATCCTCGCAGCCGGCAAACGACCCGGGGAGCGTTCGCCACTTCTGAGCTCCCCCGGGGCTCGGGGGGCGGAAAGCAGACGGAGCTGCGGAGTCTCTCTGCCCGGGTTTGCCATTCCTCGGCTGGAAGCCACACGGGCTGGACCTTGAGGACTCTAGTCCTCTTGGGAGCGAGATGAATCCCTCCTCAAACTCCCTGGATCTTAGGGACAGGATCAGGCCTCCTTGGGGGAGGGGGAGCCTTCACAAAGCTCTGCGTGACAGCGGAGAGAGCAGCGTGTCCTCCAGCCCAGCCCCGCGGCCCCCCCAGGGGAGGGTGACCCCTTCCCCCGGGGCGGTTTGGGGACAGAGCCAAAGCCCAGTGGGGCTCCAGAGGGTCCGTGCTGGGCCCAGCCTCCTGAGGCCCCGGGAAGGACGAGGGGATGCCCTTGCCCGGGCACCCCCCCTGCCAAAGCAGAGGGCTCTTGGCCGCCCCGGCTCGCCTGCTGCTCCGCTGGGGAGGGGGATGCCCAGCCGCGGCCCCTCCCTGCACCCAGGCGAGCGGCATCCGCGCTGCCACCCCCAGCACAGCTCAAGGTGCCCTCTCCCAGGGCACAGCACGGCACAGCACGGCCTCCCCCTTCCCCGGCCGCAGGGGCCGGCCCCGGCCTCCGCTCGCCCCCCGGGGTCGCCAGGGCTGGATGCACCGGCCCCACGGGATGCACCGGCCCTGGGGGGATGCTCCATCCCGGGGGGATGCACCGGCCCCACGGGATGCTCCTTCCCGGGGGGATGCACCGGCCCCACGGGATGCTCCTTCCCGGGGGATGCTCCATCCCCGGGGGGATGCAGCGGCCCGGCCCGATGCTCCATCCCCGCGGGAAGCACCGGGCGCAGCGCTCGCCCCCCGCCCGCCCGGGCGCGCACCTGAAGTCGCTGTAGGGATGGATGATCCAGGCCCCCGCCGATTTGACGCGTTCCTGCTCCCTCTCCACCGCCTTCTGGGAACCGAACATCCGCAGCGAGAACTTGTTGACGCCGGGCTGGAGCATCGCCCCGAACTGCCGCTGCATGAAGCTGGCCTGGCTCCCGCGGGCCTCCTCGCCCGCATCCTCGCCCGCGCCCTCCTCGGCCGCCTTGGCCCCGCCGGGGGATGCTCCGCCGCCGCCGCAGGAGAAGGAGACCTTGGGCTCCCGGGGCGGCTCCGGGCCGGGGCTCCGCGGCGGCTCCCCACGCCGGCACTCGCCGTTCGGGGACCCCTTCCCGCCGCGGCCCCGCACCCGCCCCGCAGCCGCCGCCGCCGCCGCCCCGCCGCGCTTGGTCGCCTCGGCCGCCGCCTCCTCCTCGGCCGCCGCCGCCGCCTCCCGGCCCGCCCGCATCCTGCCGCTGCCGCCGCCGCCGAGGCCACCGGCGGCCGAGTGGCGCCCGCCGCCGCGGCGGGGGCGGGCCGGGGCGGGCCGGGGGCCGGGCCGGGGGCCCCGGCGGCTCCGCAGCTCCCCCCGCCGGCACAGCCCTCGCCGGCGGCCACCGCACGGCCCCGCTCCGCCCCACGGCCCCGGCCGCTCGCGGGGGTGCGGGCACCGCAGTCCCGTGTGCCCCCCCCGGGGACCCCACCGGGGAGCGAGCGCTTCGGGGGAAAAACCCACTCGTGTCCCTGGCCGGGTGGCCCGAGCCCACCCCCGCGCCGGGGATGGACCCCACGGCCCTGCCGGCCCACGGGGGTTTCGTCCGGATGGGGAAGAGACGGCGTCGCCCTCCCACAGCCCCGGCGCCCACCTCCCCCGCCCGACCCCGAGCCCCAGGGCTGAGCCCCCCTGCACCGAGCCGGTGGCCGTAGGAAGCGCCCGGGGTGGGCGCGGGGATGCAGACCCAGCACTGACACCCCGGGACGGGCTCCTGCGTGTCCCAGAAAGAACGCGGGCCAGCAGAACCGCAGCCGGACACCACCAAAGCGGACACACGGACCCATGGCAGACACGGCCGGGTCCGATGCTCTGGGTGCTGGGAACAGGTCAGTGGGACCACCACCTCCCGCCCCAACGTGCTTTTCCCGCTGCGGCTTCCCCAGGCTGCGAGGCATCGGAGCCCACCAGAGCCAGGAGGCTGGATGAGCCCCGAGCCCCCTCAAATGGCCGGACACAGGACAGGAGCCACGCTGGCCACGGCTTTCGCAGCCCACTGGGCCACAGGCCCAGGGCAAGGCAAGACCCGTGGGGGGTCAGAGCTGCACGGGTGACGCGGCCGGTGGCCCCATCTGCTGCCCACGGTACAGAAACACAGGCAGCCAGCGCACACGGCCGGCTCCCACGCTAGCCACGGCCAGAGCCAGCCCCACACCATGCCCAGGGTGGGGAACAGGCAGCTGCAGCCCCTCCGCTGAGCCCTGCGGGAGAGGAGGCCCCAAAAGCCACGCTGCAGGCCGCAGCAGGCTGGCTCTGCAACAAATCCCCCCCTTGGCTTCACATTCTGCAAGCAACAGCCCCGTTTCTCCAAACCACCCCCAAGCCCAGCGCTGCCCAAGCCCAGCCGGCCCCAAACCCATGGCAGAGCCGAGGCTGCGGCTTAACTGGAGCAGGAGGCTGGAGACAGCAGAGCAAACCCGCGAGGCTGCAGCTCAGGGCTCGCCCTGAGGTGTCAGAGGCTGAATGGGATCCCCGCAGACAGCGGTGCCTGCAGCACCCACCCACCCTCTCCCCGGGAGGGAGCGGAGCACCAGGAACGGGCCCGTTCACACCTCTCAATGCAGCAGCACCTCAGCGAGCGGGGCAGGGCTCTGCCTCCGCTCTGTGGCAGCGGCTGCAGGCCCGGCAGAGAGCAGCACGATCCCACTCCATCCCCGAACCAGGCTGGGGTTTTTTCCCCCCCCCACCCCACACCAGCTCTGCCAAACAAAAGGCACAAGCGGTGCTTTGTGCTGCAGCTAGGTCAGCCGGGTCAGGCAGGACCCATAATCCTCATCAAGGAAATTAAGCCATGCATTGATTTCTTCACCAGGACAGCACCCGCAAGCACGAGGCTGGCTGCAAACGGCTTGCATAACCCATTTACGTGCTGCAGAGCCATGCAGCCCGGTCAGCCCCGGGGCCGACCCAGCTGATGACACACCAAGGCAGCAGAAACGCTATCGAGAGGGACCAGGCCAGCACAGCTCCAGGCTGCTGGCATCACCGCCAGACCCTCCCTGCCACCACACCACAGCCAGTGGCTCACTGAGCACAGCCCTGTGATCAGAGCGATGCTCCCTAATTACTCCCTTTGCAAGGCAGGGAGAAGGGTTTGGCTACAGGGTGAGGCTGCAAGGTCACAGCTCGCACGCTCGCTGGGAGAGGGGCAGGCAGGCAGAGGCACCTCGGGCCAGCTGGGAGCCCACAGGGCTCTTCTCCAGCCCACGGGGCTCTTCTCCAGCCCACAGCCAGGGAGAGGAGCGCTGGCAGGAGCTGAGGGCTGGCAGCAGGAAAGGGACCCCCCCACCACATCCTCGCCACAGGCACCACACCATGCACAAAGGCAGCAAAGGCCTCGCACCTGCACTCTCCCCACCAGGAAAGAGCAGGGAGAATGAAAAATAACTGCTTAGAGAAGCACGAGATGTAGAAGCAGCTTGTCCCACGAGGGCTCCTGGAGGTTGGGGCTGACGCTTGACCCCACAGCCACAAAGGAACTGTGCAGCAGGGCGAGGTGATGCCTGTCCCCAAGCAGTGCACCCCAGTGACCAGGGCTCCTGCAGGCTCTGCAGAGCAGGGAGCCCCACTCATCCCTTTTCACAAAGGCTCGGACACCTCTCAAGCTGCCAATACTTTGCGATTAGAGCAGAGTCACAGCTGACACCGAGACAGAGCATCATGTTCTACAGCCAGAAATGAGTCAGCAGGTCAGGCAACCCAGGGGTCCAGCCAGCAGGGAAGAGACACCAGGGTCCAAACAAAGATGGAAAAAAAAAAAAGAGAGGAATCATCTTTATTTGTGAAGTGTGTTAACAGTTCAACGCTACCCAGCAATAAAGGTATTAGACTCAACCGAGCATTCGTCTGCTTTCAGGCGCCTACGTCACGCAAACATCACGACGGCTCAAGCACAAGAACACACGCTGTTAACCTGCCCCCCAGCACCCTGTTCACCCTGCCCCTATCCCCCACTGTAGCAACTCGAGATACAACAACCCATGAAATAAGTTAACAGCAATCATATTTACCCAGCATCCAGCTCTAACACTGCCTCGTGGCTGTCTGTGTAAGAAGGAAACTAAAGCAGCTCTGGAGGAGCTGCCTGGTCTGCCCGACACGGTAGGGCACCGCGTGCGGGTCTGGGCGGCGTGGCACACGCCAAGGAATGAGCCCTGCGCTCGCTCCTCCCCAGGAGCCACACCAGCAGATGTGCCTCGTGGCCCTGGCCGAGCGGCTTAGGACACACGCTGCTTCCACCCTAGGGAAGGGTGCAGCCTCGCTCCAGGTGATGCACTGGGAATGACACAGAACCTTCCTAAACCCTTCGGTGGGATCGGATCATCCCCAGACGGTCACCAAAGCGCTTGCTCCCTGGCCCACACAAACAGGGCAGGACAACAGACCCGCTAGGAACACAGGCCACACCGGCCACGTGCAGCGGAGCAGCACACAAGGAACTGCGCACATTTCACCGTGCGGGTGAACCGTGTTCGGGTCTGTTATCCGCGGCTCCCTGCGTGGCCCCAAACGCTGAGGTGGGGCAAGGAGGGCATTTCAGAACGGCCCTACCCAATGCACCCTGTTCTTCCCAGAAGTGAGGAAGAAATAAATTGTACTCCCACCCACCCCCTCTGTATCAACATGAAGAAACCTAGGACAGAGATAGCCAGTGACCTAGACTACCAGAAACAAGGGATTTACATTTACAGGTAGAAAAACCCTCCCACAACTCCTTTTTTTTTTTTTAAAAAAAAAGTGTATTTTAGATTCTACAACTTAAGTTTAGAAAGTGAAGTAACTGAGTCATAAGTACACGCTAAAATATTTCATGGTGCTATTTTACCAAAAAAAACCAATCAGAAGAAAACAAAATCATCCAACAAAATTGTCCAGACGAGTTCTTCATCTACACATCACCTGGCAGGAGAGAAAGAAGAGGCAGTGAGATAGCCCAGCTGTAATGGTAAGGCTGCACTGTGCAGTGGCTGATGGAGCAGTACAGGAGAAAGGCTGCCCTGCAGTAAAGCTGTGTGCTAGGACTCATCGAATCGTTTAGGTTGGAAAAGCCCTTTAAGATCATCCAGTCCAACCATTAACCTACACTACCAAGTCCACCACTAAACCAATTAAGGGCAGAGTAGCAATTTCATGTTTCCTGGCTTGGTGGCTGGATTACTTTTAATGCAAGTAAAAACTAGGAATCATTAAGGCTGGAAAGCACCTCTAAGATCATCAGTCCAACTGTCAACCCAACACCCCCGTGCCCACTAAACCATGGCCCAAAGTGCCACCTCTGCCCGTTTTTTGAACCCCTCCAGGGATGGGGACTCCACCACCTCTCTGGGCAGCCTGTTCCAATGCCTGACTACCCTTTCCGTGAAGAAATTCTTCCTAATAACCAATCTAAACCTCCCCTAGCACAGCTTGAGCCCATTTCCTCTTGTCCTATTGCTAACTACATCTCCTGCTTGAGTCCAGGGCAGGAGTTATCAGGCAGTCCTGACTGTCCCCATGCTTTAGAGCCCCACAGTAGACTCCAACGCTTTCTCCTCCCTCTCCCCTTGTCCCGGACGCACTGCTGCTCCCCACACGTAGTCCCAGCAGCTTTGGCAAGTTCCTCCCAGGCTACTAACAGCCTGCGCCTGAATTTCACAGCAACACGCATTCCCCCCCACCTCCCCAGATCCCACAGTATATGTTGGGCCAGAAGAGCCTCTGCCTGCATGGATGCTTCTGCTTCTTCCAGAGACCCTTTGCAGATACTGCAGCCAGGCCAGACCTCTGAGCGGCCGATAAAGAGCTCCAGCCAGGTTACAGCTAGAGACAGGCACCCAGGCTGCTGCAGGAGCCCTTCGCTGTGGGGAGGTGAAGGGCCTGGCACAGAAGCTGCTCTCAGCTGCAACTCTGCCCTCAGGAACAGCACTCACCTGGCCCCTGCTCTTAGTTAGCATTTCTCTGGCGGACATTCTTGTCCTTGTGGTTTGTGGCATTGCTTTTCCTGGAAAGAGAAAAGGGGCAGTGAGGAAAGAAAAAAAAAAAAAAGCACAAAGCCCCACCCTACCCACTCACGTAATTCAGGTCCAAATAGATGGTCAAGATGAGATTAGTTTCCAGAACAGTGTCAGCTGGAGACACTGGTGCCATCCCCAGTTGTATGTGGTTTATACCAGGTCACATTACATGAACGATGGGGGGAAAGTCTCCTGCCCAGCGAGCTACTGTGTTATTCCCACACCAGCGAGCTTTTATATTCAGAGCAGATTCCCTGGATGGATGTGATCTGCCAGTACAAATCTGGCTAAATAGGAAAAAGCAAGGTACTTACAGTGGTGCAGAACCTCCATCATCATCTTCACATTCAGGACAGCATAGAAAAAAAAAAAAAAAAAGAACAGCGTCAGGGAAGAGCACGTAAGAAGTAATCTCTGCCACCTCTTAAAACCCTGGGGATTGCATTCCAGACAGGTTACTGGATACGCTGGATACTACTGCCTGCAAAGGACTGAACCCAAAAGGTCATCTCATCCACAGGGCTCCCGTTTCACCAGGGCCCGGCAGAGCAGGGGGCTGCTGCTTACCAGAACACTACCACCTCCACGCGAGTTTTAAGCTGCTTCTTGTCTAAGCTTAGGCAAGGCACAAACTTAGACATAAGCTCCCATTAAGCAGTCATTTCTGTTGGCACAGGGTAGGCTCGGCTCACAGGATAACCAAGTCACCACCAACACCCCCAACACTCAGCAGAGGTCAGGTCTGGCACCTCACTAACCCCGAGGCACACCTGAGGCTACCCCAGGAGGCCACAGAAGTGGAATTACACAGGGAAGCATCCGGGCAGTCTCTGAAGCAGCACTGCTGACTGGTAACGTCTGTTTAACATTTGCACCCTGTGTATCCCCAGCCTACCAGCCAGTCTTCCCACCACCAGCACTTAAAACTGGAAAAGAGAGCCACAGATCTACACTGCCAGAGAGCATAGCTGCCCCCGATCTCCCTGCTGCTCTCACCCCTTCAGCACCACTAATTCAGATGGCTCCCAGACCCAAGCACAGACTTCAACAGCAAGTAAAGGGGAATCCAAACAGGATGTTTCAGGAACAAGGCTTTAAGCATCCGCAGCAGTACGCCCTTCTTCCTCCCCACACATGTTGTGAAATCAAAATAAACACATTGCACACCGCATTCTCGCTACACCGAGAAGCACACCTAAGAAAACATCTCTGCCAACACATGCCAAGCCCCAGGGCCTTTCACCAGCTCCTTGCGATCTGCCACCTTCCCCGAAGAGATGAAGGTTCCCCATCACCTCTTCCGCAACCCAGGCTCCCCTCAAATGGCACCGAGCAGTGAGGCCCATGCTGTTTAAGCATTGGGACTGCCTTGGGCACCAAGATCAGCATACAGCTGGTGAGAGGATGGATGCAGAAACATGGCTGGAACTATCTTCTACTTACCATTCGAGGTGGCACCCAGCAGCAGAGAAGGGAAGAGTGGAAAGATATCACCAGCAAGGGTATCACACCATACACAAGCCAGACTCTCCCTGTCCCAGATAACAGGGAGCAGCCAATTCACAACCACACACCGTGAGGAACAGCGTTTGTCTGAGCTGGCTCAGCAACACCTTACTGTTACCTCCCCTCAAGAGGAGCAAACCTACAAAAACTTTTGGGGAGAGATAACCACTTTACACAAGGAAAGCGTAAAGTTGTGTATGTTTGTCTAACAGGTATGATGCTGTATCCTCATCCATGAGCACGTTGGAACCTGAGCTTAAGAGCTCTGGCCAATGAGCATCAGGACACTGCAGTATACACGCCCTGTCTTTGTCTGTCAGAGCATCTGCTACAGGTCAGCCCTTGACATGATCTGGACCAGGCTGATGTCATCAGAAGCCAGATCACTCAACATGCACAGGCTAGGTTTTTTGCTGGAAGATGCAGCTACAACATCCTTAAGAAGTCATCTGCCTTCCAGCCAAGACGGTCAGAGGGCAAAGCTTCTGCTTGTAAAACTGCCTTAAGTAGAATTCCCCAAGCCCTGTAATTAGGGGAGGAATATTTCATTTTAGTCCCTCTGCTGCACCTCACACCACTGAGCCTACCTGATGTGCTGTCCCCTCGCAGAGGGCTAAGGGGCCTGACCCAGCAAGCAGGAAGGATACCAAGCATTTACACTTCATTGTTCACTGGATCAGATAAGGGAGGGGCAGCTGGGCTAACACAATGCAGATCCTTACTGATAAGGAAAGGGAGGAGCCAATATTTCCAGAACAGATTAAAGATAGCACTAGGCTTTGAGGAAGTCTCCTAGAGTCAGGACATGTGGATCTGGGGACCCAAAACAGATCCATGAACTGAACCTGAATTAAGCTAAGCCTGGTCTTCTGGAGCCACTGACACAGTTCCCCAATTTTGCAGCACCAGAAAAGCTCTAACTTATTCAGAAATCAGCTTCTCCAGAATGTTAGCTGCTAAGGAAAACCCAGTCCTGCAGACAACTCATGTGAAGCACTTGAGCAAAGTGCAGAGGAACCCGTGAGACAAAGGGTCAGGCTGACCTGCCCTGAATCTTATCTTGCTCCAGATCCAAAGCACAGCTTGCCGAAGGACTGTCAGAAACAGTGCAATTACTTGCAACTTCATGGCTAAAGTAGCCTGGTAAAGACTACCATGGTTTTACAAGAAGTGCCCTGACAAGCAGCCCTCAAATCAATGCCCATCTGACGAAGGGAACGCCAAGTTCTCTACGAGGACATTTTGCCTGCACCCTACAAGTTACTTGGTCTCCCCAGAAAGGTTTAACCCCAGGCACCTCTTACCATCAGGAACCTCATCTGGCTTCCTCCTCTTCTCATAGATGAAGATGATGGTGACAAGAACGAGGACTTCTGCCACAATACCCAGGAAGGGCCAGAGCGCTGCCAGGCGGCTGCGTACACGCAGGTTTACCGTAGCGCTACCAGAGCCATAATAGTTGGTGGCATTGCAGTGGTAGTCACCTGTGTCCTCCTCGATATTCAGTTTCAGAATGCGTAACTCCGTCTTGTTGCCACTGGACTTGATAATGTATCGATCAGAACCATTGATGGACTGGAGGGAGGGAGAAAGAGAGACAGCTATCAGGGCAGTGCTGACATGAGGGGAGCTGCTCACCTACCACGCATGGTCCTACCACTACAGAAATCCTCCTTACCATGGCACTGAGAAGGCTGCTCTGAAATAGCTAATTCTCATGGGATGAGGTCCTCCACCTCTTTGCTGGGAAGCAGGGTAGGCAGAAGGGGAGAAAGAGCATCAAACCACAGCACTTACCTTTTGACCGTTTTTGTACCAGACCCAAGAGGTGACAGGGGGGAAAGAGGGATTCTTGCAGGTCAGCACCCCTGTGTCCCCCTCATTCCCATGCTCAGACTTCTTGTATGCCATCACTTGGGGTGAAACTACAGCAAGAGAAAAAGAAAATCAGACACCTCATTATAGAAAACACGTAGATTTGTACTCCCTGCAGTCCATCTAGCCAGAATCAAAGTTATCCATAAAACTTCAGTTTAAGAAATGCATTAGTGCATCTATTCCCCTCACTTGCCCGTTGTTCGGCATTTTCAGAGAGGAAAGCACGTCAAGCTGCTTCGAGAAAAGCTCAGATTTGTCCACCAGGTATTATCCCTCTCCCATATTCTTGTGGGAACATGCCCACAGCAGAAGGCTGATTTAATGCAAGGTCTAAGAGCTGACCCTACAGACACTTCAGCTGCCTGATAAAATGGAGCTGCCTCACAGAGCAAGTCAGGTAGTACACATGTAGAATCCTGCAGCCTTATTAGTAAGGGCTAGAAGCAGCTTTTCAAGAAGCTGGAAAGATACCAAAGCAAAGTGTTCAGGAGATCACAGCTTCCCCACTCCCCTCCTCAGACCCATAAGCAAACATATTAAGTTACCTGAAACATTCACTTTTCCTTTTATCACTGGGCTTGTTTTGTAGACACATTCATAGACACCAGAGTGCTCTTCCATCTTCCCCTCGATTCTACCAAAAAAGCAGGATGTCAAATAAGCCTTCAGCACAACTGACTTATCCACAAACAGATACCAACCTCCAGACCCGTGGAAACAGACATCTACAAGCAACAGCAATCTCCTTCATAGGCAATTTCTCCCATTCCAGTGCCGACATTTGCACTTCACCATGTACCTACAGCAACCCAACTCTCCACCCTTCTCTCCCCACACACTGAGGATGGCAGAAGATTTCACGTACACCAAGCCTGACACGGTTCTGTCAAGTCAGCGATCACTGAGACCTCCTGACCTTGTGTGCCGAGTCTTGAAAACCACCAGCTTTCAATCTCTAGCCCAAAGCACTCTTGCCATCAGGGCCTCTACAAAGGGAAAAAATTTAAGACCTAGACTGTTAGCTAGTATAGATGAAGAAAGCCAGGAGCACCAGGACAACACCATCACCAGGTGCAGTGCCACATGTACACTTCTGAAGTGGCCAACTCCATGCTCTTCCCTCTTCCATACAGAACCTAGGCTCATAAAAAAAAAAGTCACACCGTACTGAGCAAAGCCATCAGAGTCTGAAGTGCAGCAAGAGAGTCCTCTAGCTAGCACAACCCAGGACAGGGCCACACACCTCATGTAAGACATCAGCCCTGCAGTTCACCTCTAAAGGAGACAGGCCAGGAGCTTAGGACAACAGATTCAGAGGAAGGCTATTCTTCTCACTGAAACACATGGCAAAGCAGCAGCAAAGGAACACCCAGGCTGGGTTACTCTGGGTTGATCCAAGGGTAGAGAGAACTCTCCTATTTTCCTTTTTGTAAAGCTGCCGCAATGAGATTTAGTGGATTATGCTGCACTGCAACATACATCCCATTCTGCAGCTCAGTAATACCCACTCGAGGGAAGGGGCAGGCAAAGTTTCAGTCCCATGGCTGCACTGGGACAACAGGCTGTTTGTTAGTTGTGCTGTGCACGGCGCTTCCCACTTCCAAAAAACACTCAGCTAAGGAATTGAGGTCACGCGAGGGAGGCTGGGTTATAAATACTTTAATCCTTGTTCAGCTCCCTGTTGCTATGGGGAGACAGGCACGTCGGCACTGCCATACAAAAGGACATGATGCCTCTACAGCTGCTGGGTCAGTGCCAGCCAGGCCTGACAGTAATCAAAAAGGAAAGCTCACTGCACTGTTACAATAAGGCTGGTATTCCTGCTTCTGCTCAGCTACACCCTGCAAACAGTTTCTGAGCGTTGACCATAACTTGCAGGCAGCTTCCCAGCTCCTTCTGTAAGAACGGTTGGACTTTGGAAAGGTACGTAAAACCCAAAGGCAGAGACAACATACACTGGTGTCTCTCGTTCCACCCATGGCCTCTGGGGAGCAGGGAGCTGATGTCCTGCCCAGAGCAGGGGTCCCTCAAAGCTCTGGAAAAACAGCTCAAGCACGCTGATGTCAGTGCTGCAGACACAGTGCAGATACAGGCCAGGCAGCAGCCCCAGCCACATTGCACCTTGCACACTGCACCTGCAAACCAAGCCCAGCTGAATGCCTGCATAAAAACATGAAAGGAGGGTGTAGGGAGGTGGGTGTTGGTCTCTTCTCCCAAGTAACTAGTGATAGGACAAGAGGAAACGGCCTCAAGCTGCGCCAGAGGAGGTTTAGATTGGATATTAGGAGAAATTTCTTCATGGAAAGAGTGGTCAAGCATTGGAACAGGCTGCCCAGAGAGGTGGGGGAGTCCCCATCCCTGGAGGGGTTCAAAAAATGGGCAGAGGTGGCACTTGGGGACATGGTTTAGTGGGGCATGGTGGTGTTGGGTTGATGGTTGGGCTGATGATCTTAGAGGTGCTTTCCAACCTTAATTCCTAGTTTTCTACTTTCATTAAAAATAATCCAGCCACCAAGCCAGGAAACATGAAACTCATTATTCCCCTACCCTTAATTGGTTTAGTGGTGGACTTGGTAATGTTAGGTCAATGGTTGGACTGGATGACCTTAAAGGTCTTTTCCAACTTAAACAATTCTACGAGTCTATTCTATGATTCTACAATTCTATGAAGCAGCAGAACTTCTCTTACTAAGAGGATATTTGTGCCATATAACTTTCCCTTCCTCCTCTTTTTTTGTCCCCTCCTCCCCACAAAGGAGAAAATGTTGGGCCTTACCAAAACTTTGTTTAGCTCATCTTATGTTCTAAAGTTTAAAAGCCTATGTTTTCAGCAAGACTGCAAGCACTTAGCTTTGGGTTCAGCTGATAGGAAACATTAACCACATCTGGTAAAAAAACCTGTCCCCTGTGTTCAGATTCTTATCTGACCTTGCCCAACACTCACGTGTAACTGGTGAAAGCACTTGACTCTGTGTCCGTTTGAAGTATCTTGTCACCATACATCCATTCGTGACCCATGATGGCAAGGTAAGGCTCAGTCATGTTACAGGTGAGGATCAGCTTGCCAGAAACGCTACTGACTTGAGTTTTGATGTCTGGACCTGCGTTCGGAAATAATTCAAGCGGAGTTAACATGTGGTATTCCAGAGGTCACATGCCTGCCCAAGAACCTTTAATACAAACGGTCACCAAAACCCACAACTCCTTGTCTATATGATAGCTTTCACTTACCTTTGCAATCAGCTTCCTACCAGAACTGATGATATCAGCATACGAGAGACTTGAAAACCAGGCAACTGGGGCCTGACTGCACCTAGCGATAACAGATGCCGACCATGCAGCTGCTCCCACCCCGAGCAGGATCACTGCTGCATGCTCTGGGTAGTTTTGAGCCTCCTGCTGTCCTTACAATGTGTGCAGCTCCAGCAGAGCTAAGTGCTCAATAAGCAGTGGAAAAGGTCATACTGTGAAGGGCAGAGTACGACTCTTTGCTTTTATGAGCCACTATAGCACTCACTGTGTCAACACCTTCCAGAATCTGAGCAGCTTTAGACACCTCCAGGTAACATAACTGATGGCAGTCAAGACCCTCTGTTGTGGGGAGTAGCAAACAAGGCCACATGCGAGCAATACATGCACCATCTGATGCAGCCCAAAAGGCTATAGTTAGATTTACTCCAGGGAGAACACACAGAACCATTACTCCAAAATGTCCTGGGCCTCCATGAGCGAAGCAGCAGTAAATTATGCAACATAAGACAACTCGGGCATTTCTACTTGTAGGAGGCAGCCCAAGAAAACAGCTGCTGGCAGCAGCACCATTACACAGCCCTGGTAGCACTACGCTTCCTACCCTTCCTCCCAGCCTCAATCTCTTGGAAAGAACAATTTTTGCACAGGGCCGACAGGTATTTTGCTTTTCCTCCTACCCAAATTCCACTGGAAGAAGGTTCTGCTGGAGTTCTGTATTCCCTAGCACATTTATGCTGAAAAGACCACTATGCTGCTCTGCTAACTTCAGGATTCACAGTAAGACCTTAGCAGGATGTTAAATTCCCTCACACTGGCCCAGGTTTCTATTACTCAAAGCAGCTGCCTGCTAGCTCCAGAGTTCAACTGCCAGCTCTGTAAATAGAGGGGATCTGGTCACTTCCACAGGACAGGAACTACATCACACTCAGTGTCGCACACAGACACGGCCACTTCAAAAACGGTTGCATCTCAAGAAACTCAAAGCAGGTTTTGTTCCCCACAGCTTGTATCACTAGCAAGAAAGCGAGCTTAAAGCAAGACTGTTCACAGGAGCAGAAGCTGTACGAGCTGTAGGGAAGGGCCGGTTTGTCAGTGGTGGTTAGGGCAGAGTCTACCACAGAATCAAGACTCAATTCTGTAAGCCAGCATCAGGACTCAGAGGCACTTGGGAATAAGCAGTAGGTTCCAGGTCTTTGGCTCCAGAAAAGGCATGGGATTGCCGAAGGTTGTTTTGGTTGGGAAGCCACAACCCTTTTTGAGCAGGGCCATTTTGGGTCAAGTCACAGGTGGTGAGGGAGATGACACAGGGTGGGAGTCTCTCAGTTCTACAGCTGGGGTGGGAGGGTGAGGGGAGCTTTCGGGAGCCACAGGACACGGGTGCAGGGGTGAGCATGGCAGGAGACTCATGACACCGGTGTCCGAGCAAGTGCCAAGGCCTCAGTGTGGCCACTCACGTTCGATGACAAAAACGTTTGCCTGGGAACGGATCCACTTGACTTTGGGGCTCTTCGACAAGTGGTTGCGGTCAGGGTCGTTGCTAGCCCGGCACTCATACGTGCCCGAGTCGTCGCTTGTGAGGTTTGCGATGTAGATGGTACTGGTAGAGTGCAGGTTGTAGGTGGCGTTGATTTTGACACGGTCCTGCCGTGCACCATCCCAGAGCTGAGCATAGGTCTCATTTGGCTCGTTTCCCTCAAACCACCACTGGATCTCAGGGATAGGATTGCCAATCGCCTCGCAGTACAACTCGACGCTGTCCTGAGTCAGTCTCTTTTGAGACAGTGGTGACTTTATAAAACCAGCTATGAGTTGGAGAGGTATTAGTGCAAAGTGTTAGTGCAAAGCAAGAATTCACCCTCTACAAGCAAAAAAAAAAAAATCAGCCATTGAGAAGAGGCCACATACAGTTTTCAGATCAGTGTACTCTTTCCTCTCCCCCCCCTCCACGCTCTCTGAACTCTGCCCAGCTCGGACAGGGCTGTTATTTTGAATTGTTGCCTCTCCAGCCAAGACTTCCACGACTCCGCCGCAAAACCAGAACCTACAAACCAGCACACAGCATTTGCCACTATCCAAACAAGAAACCCACAGCAGTCACGGCATTGCCCGCCTCCTGTGAGGGCCGGCATTACAGCATGACGCTCACTGGGGCAGACCGAGAGCCTGCAACGCTTCCCCCAACACTCACCCAGTCTCCAAGCTCCTTCAGTGAAGGATAAAGACAGCGACAGACTTTTGTTGCGAGGGCTTATCCAGCCTCCCCGGTCCCCACACAATTTTAGCATCCCCTGTGCTCTGGCAAGGTGCTCCATGGGTCTGCCAGAGCCCCAACACAGGTTGCAGTGGAAGGCTGGCAGCAGCACAACCCCGTTCGCGTGTCCCACCGCAGGCAGGGCAGCGCTTCTGCTCGGCGGCTGCGGACGGCAGCGACCGCGGTAGGACATACCGTACCCTTCGCTGGCCTCGTCTGCCAGCCCTCACTGCACTGCAAGGGCTGCTCTCTGCCCCGCTCTCACACACTTCTTTCATCGCTCTGCTCACTAAGATGCCCGGCAGACACTTTTAAACACAACATTAAGATAAAAGGGTTTTTTTGGGGGGAGGAATGTCTTGCAGCCTGCAAGATATCGCAAGCCAGGTGGGGAAACGTGTAACATTTGTTGTCATACAAACAGCGAAATCAGACTTTTCATCTCAGGCAAGATAACTTTGCAGAACTAAATTAGTAATAAACAGATTAAAAGCACGAGAAGGAGCTGCAGGCCAGAACTATAGTATTTTTCAAACTGCTCTTGCAGTGAGAGGCCAGGGGGGTCAGCTTTTGAAACAGGCAGTCCAAAGGTAGGTCCACGAGCCACTGGACTGCGGAAAGCTGAGCTGCCAAACATCTTTAGGCTACTAGCCAGGCGCAGCACGGCCACGGCGACCGGCAGTCCCCCGGTGCAGGCTGCACAAGGCAGCCAGGAGAAGGGCAGGGCCCCAGGGGAGCTTTTCGTGGAAGGGGCAGGAAGGGAGGCTCTAGCAACATCGCTTCAGGAAAAGACATCATTCATGGGTCAAGGTTACTTACGTGACTCAACCTCAGTCAGATTTAAGAAGAACTAGTTAGGCTTGCGACACATCCTTCCTGCACACTGACTGCACTTCAGATGTGCCAACAGCATGCTTACGGGGCATCCCGCACTCCAAGACCGCTTCCAGAAAATTAGTTTAGTCAGTTATTAAGCACTTAAAGTTCATGATTATATACAACCCTCCATATATGTACCATGACCTACAGGCACAAAGGAGGTGGGTTTGGGAGCGAATTTTTTTTGTTTGTTTTTTGAATGTCTGAAGATGCCTCGATACAAAATCCTATGACCATTTTTTGTGAGCATAGAAACAAATCAGTATTACAGAACCAAGTTTGCCCAAACTCAAGAAAAATAAAAGTAAGCCTGCAAGGTAAGTTTCAGAGTTCTAAATAAATCAATTCCACATTTCTCAAAGGAAAAATTAGGTTTACGTACTAAAGCTTTAAACATCTGGAAGAATAAACATGCCTGGACAATGAAGGAGAGAGCTGACCCTCACATCTGAGACCAAGACTCTTCTAGGAGAAGGCTGACACCGAAAACTGAGGCACCTTAAAACAGAGGCCTGAGAGTAACTTGAGGGCTAAAAAAAAAATCTCTGTTGCTATTTCACACAGGAACCGCAGTACTGCTGGTTACATTCAGAAACGCGCCGTTCAACGCCACTTTTGCAGAGTGGTGCAAGGTTTCCAAGATTCTCTGGATGACAGAATTATACCAGAGACACTAGAATGATCTTCTTGAAGTGCTTTTAAAAAAAGTGGTAGGTGATGGGGGTCCCAAAAGATGTACGGAGGTATCAGCTGTAAGCAACTTTCTTGTACACTGTTTCACTTCTATAACAACTGACCCGTGTGCCAAATGTTTTTTTTTTTTTTTTTTTTACACCACAGGCCTGTGATTAAACACTCCCAAGCACCTAATTTTGAAAAGTCATGGAACTGACTTGTAGAAGCCTGCCCTATTTTAACTACAGCCCAATTTAAAATGGGAGCTAGTAAAGATCAAGTTTTTGTTGGGGTTTTTTTTTTCCCCTAGATACAAGGTGATTATTGTATGCTGACAAAATAAGCTGTTGCAAGGTTATTTGCTCTGAGTTAAAGGGCACTTTATGCAGTTCAGGCAGGCTAAAAAGCTTCAGCAAGCAGTAACAGCAAGTACCATTTGCACTCACATGGGATTAATATCCCCTCTCCTCCCAACACAAAGCAGACCAGGCAATCAAAATCCTGGGCACTCAAGGCTGGGGAAAGCGCATGCCAAGTCCAGGGGCATAGGAGCACAGCCAGCAGCAACCCACAGTTGATCAGAGCTACTCAAACGTTTTCCAAATGGTGATGGGCTGCAAGTTGAAACCAGCTCACAAAACCAAGACATCCTTCACAGAACTGAGCTGGACACTTCTCTTCGGTGCAGTGTGGTATCTGATCAAGCTGGACAGCGGTGAATGCAAACAAGACATTATCTGTAACCTTCTCCTGAGTCACCTTCAAACTAAAAACAACCTCTCCCCCCCCCCCCCCCCCCCCAGCAGAGGGGAGGAGTCCTCGCGGCATAAGTGGTGTCTGCACCCAGGGCAGCAGAGCCTGGCAGGAGTCTGCACCGTCCCGCAGCAAACACTCTCCTTCCTGGCACGACCTTTGTTTCTTGGCCTCGGGAAGGGGATATAGGCTCTGACACTTTTTGCCATTTTGATGAATAGCTATAAAATCTACTCTCCCCTTAAGTTCTGCATAACCAGGCAGCAACTACACAAGCAGGTCAAAGGCAAGCGCTTTCAGTAGGGATACCTCCTCCCGAGGGCACAGAGTCCAAGCACGCGCCTCCCTACGCTGCAGCCACTTGTTCCGCCTGGTGAGCTACCGAAAGTCGAGACGCTGCAGATTAAAAGGACCACCTCTCGTGGAGTCTAATCCACAAAGCCGAATCTAAACACTGTTGAGAGGTAAAGCCCCTCACTTTCCAGCCCCCCACCCTGCTTACTTGAAGAATCAGCATCATTACGCACCGAGCCCAAGAGCCCCACAGCTGGGGCAGGACACGCGCGTTACAGAACTGACGGGCTGGCAGAGCAGCTCTTCTTTCTGAGGCTTTTCAGACCAAGGATAGAAACAGCCTTCTCCACATCTCAATCCTGTCAACCCCTTAGAGAAGGGATTGCTCAGCGCAGCCGAGGGAGCGGGAAGTGGCCGGCATGGGCAGCTTCAGGTTAGTTTATGAAAATCCCGTTCTACCCCAAGTGTGAAGTTTAGGAGAAGGCTCTCCTCTGCCCTCCCGTTCTGCAGTATTAAAATGCAACTCTGCTGCAAGGAGATATTGGAGCAGACACTTCTGTCACTACCCCTGGATTTTTCAGAATCCTCCCACTCTCTTACTTCAGTCTTTGGCTTTGGCTCTAATACACTGAAGTAAGCCTGATACCACAAACAGGCTACAAATTTTTGAGTACCTGATACGCTAAACAGCCAGAAACAGCAGCCTACCACTCACAGTAAAACAAAGCTTCGACCATAAGCACCTCCTGCACCAGGTCTGAATCAGAGATGGTGGAGTCCCTCCGGGCAAAAAAAACCCGCTGTGTTTGCCAAGGCAGCCTGCTCACCTGTGGCTCTGAACACACCGACCGGCCAGGCTCCTTCGGTGCTAGCTCAAGAAGTGAGAAAACGAAACATCAGAGCGACAGCACGTTGCAAATCCCGGCTCGTTTGGGGGTTGTGCTTTTACGTACCCAACAACAGGCAATTCCCAGCACTGCATCCAGCTTCCAACCGCACATCATAAACGGCCAGAGACCAAGAGCAGGCGTTGTTTCCTCATTAGGGGGATTATCAACTTAAGCATCACGGGAACATCTTTAAGGTTTTAAAGCCTAGAGATCCGCTACTCCTCCTAAGCCCCAGAAACCGGAGAAGGGGCTTGCGAGGAAATGGCTTTCTGGTTTTTAGGAAGGTGAAACCAAGTCAGCGCCTCTGGAAGCACCAGGAGACTTTCCCGGCTTTCCTTTTAAGGACCCAGCAGCAGCCGACAGACCGCAGGACGCCAGCTCGCCGCGCTAAGGGACCGGCGGGCCACCCGACGGAGCCCGGGGACCGCCGGGGCGGTCCCCGGGCTCCGTCGGGTGGCCCGTCGGTCCCTCAGCGCGGAGACCGAGCCCAGCCCAGCCGCTCCCCCGGCCCCGCTCCGAGCCCCGCGGCTGCAGCGCAGGTTTGGGGCTTCTCCCCCCGCCCCGCCCGGCCCCGCCCGCCGCACGACGTGCCTCGCCGCAGGGCGCCCGCGTCGCCGCCTGCTCGGCTCCGGCCCCCGACCGAGAGCCGCCCCGCCGAGCCCTGCTCGCCTCCGGGCCCCCCACAAAACCCCTCTGGGCCGCCTCACGGCTCCCCCCCCCCTCCCCCCAGGCCGCCCCCCCGGCCGCCTCTCCCTCAGGCCTTCCCCGGCCTAAAGCCGCCCCGAGCCCTCCCCCCCCGGTCCCCGCCGTCCCGTACTTGTCCCCGCAACGCCGGCAGCCAGCCCGCCGAGGAGAAACAGCGCCAAGAGGCCGCACGACCACGCCATCTCCACCCGCGCTCCGCGCTCTGCGCCGCGCCGCCCGCTATAAGCGCCGGGTCGGGTCACGGCGGCGGGCCACGCCCCCTCAGCCCTCCCCACGGCCAATCGCGCGGCGCGCAGGCATGATGGCCCGCCCACCCAGCCCGGCGGCACCAATCAGAGGGAAGGACTGACACTGCGCCCTTCTCCTCCCTCCCGTTCCCTGAGGGGAGAGCCGGTTCGGGCCGGTCCCGCCGTGGCCACGCCCACCGGCCGGGAGGGCAGCCAATGGGGAGGCGCGGCGGGGAAGGGAGGACGGCGGGCGGCGGGGGACAAACTGCCGCAGAGCGCGGTGGCGGCGCATGGAGGGGACGGGGACGGCGACGGCATCGGCGGGGTCCCGGCCGTATCTGGCACCAAAGCGGCAGTGGGAGGGAGGTCACGGGCTCAGGGCAAGGCTGCCCCGCTGCCGCCGCGCAGCTCCATGCTGCACGGGGAGGCTGCTGGCGGCGGGGCCGTGGCGGGGGGCACGGGCTGGAGGTCGGGGCAGCGCGGGGGGGGGCACAAAGATGGCGGGGAGCAGGCAGAGGTGGCGGCCCAGGGAGGTGGGGGCTCGCTGCGGTCGAGGCGGGGAGGTTGAAAATCCCGCTGCGAGCGTTTCCACCCTGCCGAGCCGAGGGCACGCGTGGCGTGGGGGGGAGCACGGCAGAGCGCTGCGGCGGGGACCCCCGGGAGGCCCGGCCGGGCACGGGGGCTACCGGGGGGCTGCACCCTCCCGCTTCCCCTGGCCGTGCGGCCCTTTTGGGGCGCAGCGTGGGCAGGGGCATGGGGGGCCGGTGGGTTTTCAGTGTCACATGGTGGGGGGTCCCCAAGCAGGGCCCGGAGCTGCCACGCCACCGCCATGGCTGTGCCGGAGGCGTCGGTGCTCGGGGTGAGCCAGGGCCGCCTGCGCGGGGGCTGCGTCCCCACAGCGGGCCAGGCGGGAAGGGAACCGGGGCGGCTTCCTCGGCATGGGGTGCGAGGCAGAGACAATGGCTCCCGCAAACAACAGCGGGGCCCGTGCCAAGACAAACCGGCAGCCCGGGCTGCACGGGGCCCTGTCCCACAGCCGCCTCCGGCCTTCAGCAAGGGCCCCAGAGCCCCTGGTCAGGGGACCCCAAGGCACGGGGAAAGCGCCTGGCCCTGGGATCCCAGCCCAGGTGGAACTTTCCTTGAGGCCCCGGGGATGCTGGGCCTCGAGTCCCCGGGATCAGCCCAGCTGGAGCTGCCTGATAACCCCGAGGGGCTGGGGCGGGCGATAACCAGGCACGGCAGCCCCAGGGCAAAGGGGCCTCCGCAGGGCGATGGCTCCGTCCCCCTCCCCAGCTCTTCCCCATCCCGGCAGCCGACTCCCAACTAACCCAGCCCTGGGAGTGAGGTGGAGCGCTCGCAGCCAGCAGGGCCGGGGACGCTGGGCAGGGGGGCAGGAAGAGCCGAAACAATGGGGCCGGCGGCGCCAGTCCCCACCGCGCTCTCTGCGGGGATCTGCTGTAAGCTCCTGAACCCTCCCAGAGCGTTTCTTCCCTCAAGCGCCACATCTGCCCCCGGCTCGTCCTGCCTGGCTGCCCCCTTCCATCTGCCAGCCGACGTGCTCCCCCTCCACGATCCCCCCTTGTGCTGGAGGGATTCAGCAGTCGCAGCTCCTGCGGGGCAGAAACGGGACAGAGTACGGCAGCCTGCGGCATCCTCTGCCCAAGGAGCCAGTCCCGCTCCAGCACGCCGTGTCTCCCAGCTGGCACCACCAAGAGCTCTCAGCCACCCAGGCTGGGGGAGAGGGGCCGCGCAGGGCCCCAGGACCTTCCTGCTAGCGGGACAGCGAGCAGCAGGGAAGCTGCCCCTCTCCAAGCTGCCCAGTTTTGCAGGGCTGAGGCTGGGGTGCTCCTGGATACCGTGGGACCCACAGGCAGTGACAGCTCACGGTGGCACTGGGAACACCGCCCCATCACCTGCAGCAACATCCTGAGCGCAGCGGAGAGGAAACCAGCAGCGAGGAGCTGGCAAAGGCAGGGGGGTACATGATGAGGTTAATGGTTGGACTTGATGATCTTAAAGGTCTTTTCCAACCTAAACGGTTCGATGATTCTATGGGCATGGCCATTCAGCGGATGTATCCATGGCTGGGGACCAGCCAGGATGTGGGAAGCTACAGGGGGTGCGTGGAGCAGCCCCCTAGGAAAAGGAGGTGGATCGGGGGCTGGTTTTGAACCAGCAGCCAGGGCCACCGCTGCTCCGTGCTGGCCAGCTGCCCTTGGAAGCCGTTTGCCAGGCCTGAGTTAAAGTGACAATAATCCCATTCACCTTTTAGCCTCATTTCCTGAGGCAACAAAGCATGTGCATTTGCTGCATGCAGTCGCAGGTGTCACTCAAACCCTGATCCCGTTTGCACAACCCCAGGGCAGGGGAATGTTGCTCATTACTCCTCCAGTGAGCTTTGCCCAGGAGTGTGGGAGCCCCACAGGGGTCACGGAGAGCCCCAGGCAGGCGGTTTGCCAGGGGCACATCCCCGCCACAGCCCCAGGGAGCTGGCAACAGAGCCGAAAGGCACCAGCAATGCCCCTCGGCTGTGTGGCTGGAGCGGGGCGGCTGGGAGCTCACCACAGCCTCCAGAGCTCACCCATCCCAGCCGGTCCCAGCCTGTGGGCTCAGGGCGCACCCAGCTGCACGGGCACACACAGGCCACCACTCTGCACAGCCGGGAGCTGCCCGGGCAGGTCTGCTGCCTGCAGCTGCCTGCGCCGCACGGCAGGTCTTGGAGGGGCTCAGCACCTTGGGAGGAGCAAGAGGGGTAAAACGCCTTCCCAAATTCAGTGCTGGAGGGTTTTGAGGGCTCAGCGGAGCCCACCCTTCTGCCCAGGCAGAGACCAAGTGCTGGCCACAGCTCTGTGGCAGAGGCAGCGAATGCTGCACCCTCCCCTCCCCAGGAAGGACAGAGATGCTCTCCAGGCCGAAGGCAACCATGCCCAGACACTCCTGCCTGCTCTGCGAGGTTGGGGAGGGAGAAAAAACAGTCGCTGCGAGTTCCAAAGGGTGCCCTGCAGCCCCCATCCGCAGCCCTGGGAGAGCAGCCAGCCCTCCCTGCCAGGGCTGCAGGGCAGCAGCCAGCCCACGGCTGACACCGAAACCCCCGCAGCCTGGGCACAGACCGGGGCAGAGCCTCACCCACACACCACACAGCCATTCCCTTGAAGTACTTTATTAAATAGTTTCAAAAAAAAAAAAAAAAAACCAAAACAGAAGCAGAAAGACTCAGAACTACCCCATCCCCCCCAGCTAGTTAAAAACTACAAACAGCCCATCCCCACGCCCTGCAGTGCCAGGCAGCTGCCAGGCACGTCCTGCCCGACGTCCCGGCCCTTCCCAACCGGCTTGTTCCCAACACGGCTCCTGCATCACTGGAAGAGAGGGACAGCCCTGCCGGGACACCTCAAAGGCTGTAGAAAGCTACACAACGCTCACACTTCTCCCACCCACAGCGACCGCTCACCGGCTCCACAGCCTTGCCAAACCGTTCCTCCCACGCGGGGCTGAAGAGGGGTTGAACGTGCCCAAACGACCGGCAGCCAACACCAGGTTTTGCCTCATCCGGCCAGAGCCGCCAGCTCCCTGGTTTCTGTGGGTTTGTGAACGCCCCAACACAACTTCCCCCTCCCCACCCATCCCCCACCCAGGAAATTTATAAAATAGGGTTTGTTTTTAGGCTTTTTTTTTTTTTTCTTTTCCTACAAAGACAGTGGTGGGATTTCCTTTGCAACAGAACAGTCTCCCTGCGAGGTAGAGAGTTAAGTTCAGGGCTGCCAGATTCTAAATTCAAACCAGTTTGTCCTAGTTGAGGTAAAATTCAGTAGTTTATAGTAAGTTTTGCAATGCCAGAGGGCCATCAAGATTCCTCATTGCCGGAGTCATCCTCGTCACCGTAACAGCTGTCTGCTTCCTCCTCCATCTCATCATCCTCATAATAGTCATCATAGAAGAGGTCTGAGCCCTCATCTGGGGCTGGAGTCTTGGTCTTTACACAGTACTCTGCCAGCGTGGTGGGGACCTTCACACCATCCCGCTCGGCGTCCACCTTGGTGCCCAAGACTTGCTTCCTGGAGGGCGAGAAGTGGGGGGTGAGGATGGAGCTTCACACAGTGCACCCATGTTGGCGCCTGCGGCTTGCCCCGTGGGGACGCCCGGCGACACAGCCCTTGCTTCCCCTCTCACTGCCCAGCTCACGGGTCGCTCACTGTCCTGGTTTCAGCTGGAATAGAGTTAATTTTCTTCCTAGTAGCGGGCATAGTGCTGCGTTTTGGATTTAGGATGAGAATAATGCTGATAACACACTGATGGTTTAGTTGTTGCTCAGCACTGCTTATGCCAGTCAAGGACTTTTCAGCTTCCCATGCTCTGCCAGGGGCACAGGAAACTGGGAGGGGGCACAGCCAGAACAGTTGATCCAAACTGGCTCAAGGGCTATTCCACACCATACAGCATCATGGGCAGTATGGAAACTGGGGGGGTAGGCCAGGGAGCAGCGATCGCTGCTCGTGGACTGGCTGGGTATCATTTGGCAGGTGGTGAGCAATTGCATTGTGCATCACTTGCTTTGTATATTATTATCATTATCTTGTTATTATTATCATTACTATTTTACTTTATTTCAATTATTAAACTGTTCTTCTCTCAACCCAGGAGTTTTCTCACTCTTACTCCTCCGATTCTCTCCCCCATCCCACCAGGGCAGGGGCAGCGAGCGAGCAGCTGCGTGGTGCTGAGCTGCTGGCTGGGGCTAAACCACAACACTCACCCACAAGCGAAAAGGCAGGGGAGGAAGAGCACCGCGGAGCAAACGCAGCCGCACTGGGATGTGCCCCCTGCTCCAAGGGCACCACCCTTGCCATGCCAGGGCTGGCTGGTCTGCAGCTCCCGAGCTTCACGTGCCAGTCCCATGAGACAGCCCCAATAGCAAAGCCGTGCTGGTACCATGTCTGCTACGAACCCCGATTCTCAGCTCTGGAGCCGAAAAGGGCCAAGGCTTAGGCTGAGAGCAAAGCTGGGCACATAACCCAGCCAAGCTCCGCCCAAAAGCCACACTCTGAGCCAGAACCCTTCCCTCCTACCAGCCTGCAGATGTGACTCAACAGGGCAGGATATGCCCTCAAGATCCTGTGTGTCCTGCAAGATCTCAGCTTCACAAGCGCCCTCGACAGCGCCACAGTGCGCCAGGCCCAGGCTCAGCTCAGCACGCACCTGATGATGTCCGTGTACTCCCGGTCCTTCCCTTTGCTCTCCTTCCACTTGCGGTACATCACAGAGGCATCCACGTTGGCTGGAGAAAACGTGTTGGGTTCATTCAGCAACGAGATCACGCTCAGGAGAATGGTCCTGGCAATCAATAAATACGAGCAGGTAAGAGCCGAGGCAGGTGAGCGACTGCCCATGTCCCAGCAGCACCAGCAGCCTCAGGAGGGGGGCCTGGTGCTGGCCCACTGGTGAGGGCGGATCTCGGCAAAGTCGAGCAGCGCACGGGCTGTCAGGCTAACACACATTCCCATGCAAGCTCTAGCTGTTCTTCAGCAAAGCACGCAGCCCAAGTGCCTTTCAACAACCTCTAGGCATCTCCCGCAGGCTTTGGGAGAGGAAGGCAGTCCCTGTCTCCCCACTTCCTCACCCCTGCCCTGGGACGAGCCTCCCGCCCACAGCTCCCTCCCCGCACAGCCCTTACCGCACGTTCTGGGTGGGGTTCCACCGCTCAGACGGCAGCTCCCCGCTCTGTGGGTCATCCACTGGCGGATGGAGGATGGAGATGCAGACATCGCCGGTCTGAAAGCACAAGTGAAACAGGATCCTTAGGAGCTGCTGCCCCAAGCACCCTCCAGCAGCAGCTCGGTCCTCTGTTTCAGCAGCCTGCTTGCTCTTCACTTTGGTTTAAGCCAGGTGCGGCAATCCCATCCCGTTCTTTCTGTACCTAGGAAGGGACAGCAGAAGCGGCAGTCCCTGCTACACTGCCCACAGCCTCAGGCCTTGGATAAGCACCCCTCGACTGGCAGCACAGGACAGACAAGGCTGCCTAACCATCAGCTGTCCGATGCCCAAACACGTTGCGTCCCCAGCACAGCCCTCCTGGGACCCACCCCAACCCCGCACGCCCCCAGGCAGCAATCCACCGCAAGCACGCAGCCCCAGGGCCACGAACATCGCTCGCTGCGCATCCGCTCTCAGTGTAAGCACGATGTCCCCGCTAGCCAAATGTGGGAGCCTTCAAGCCTGGAAAACCTGGGCTGACCTGGAACCAGCTCCAGGACAGGAGACCGGCTGTCGTAAGCTCGTTAGCTGCACTTCCAGTGCCAGCGCTAAACGCCAAAGGCGCTGAGTTTCCAAGGCCATGCTCCAGTGCCAGACAAAAGCTGGCACTTTCATCCAGTACTGCTGCCATAGATGGACACGTGCCCCCCTGCTTGTCCAAGACACCCCACGCTGTCCCAGGTGACCTACCTCGTAGATATTGGGGTGCCACATTTTGGTTAAGAACCTAAAGGCAGGAGGAGAATAGGGGTAGTCGATGGGAAACCGGAGACGAGCCTGTGAGGAAACAATAAGGAGAAGCGAGCATCAGCTTGTGAGAAGGAAGGGAAGGAAACCACAGATCTCCTGACACCACCAGGAAAAAGGAACCTCTGCCAAGTCCAGCTGTGCCCCTGCAGAGATAGCCTCCATGCCTGCCAGCTCTGCGGGCAGGACACCGGCAGCGCGGCTGCCCTGCCACCGCGCAGAGGAAGGCGAGCAGATGGGCTGGCGAGCTGCAGCAGCTCCTTCACCACCTTCCTGCCCCACAACCTCTTCTCCACCGGGGCCCATCCACGCTTACCCAGTGCTCTCCGACACGGAGGGAGGCAACGGGCACAGAGGGAGCTCACAGCACCGGTCCAGCACACGCCTTGCACGCTCACCGCCCCCTCCCACACCGGCACCCGCGGCACAGGGTGACGACACCGAGGGCAGGCTGCTTCTGGGTGGCAAACAGCAGCGGGGCGAGGGCCTGGTGGCTGTAAGGTGGCAGACGGGGCCGGGGGCCCCAGTTTGAGCTGCACGTCCAAACAAACCAAGTGGCACTCGGAGCCAGACCGTGAGCCTGGCGTCATCCCCAGGCCTACCGTCAGGGACGCGCGATGGCCGTGCCACCGGAGAAAAGGCTGTTTACCCTTCAGAGCTCACAGGGAAGGAAGCATCAGGTGCTCGGTGCTCTGATTAACACACTGAATCTCTAAAAATAGCCTATCGCCACTGAAAAAAGAGACCAGGTCAAAACTGGCCGCAGCACGTTGCTCAGGTGCTAAAAATAAAAGCACATGAAGATCATGCTGCAGCCCACGACACCAGCAGAGACAACCAGCCCGCCACTGGCTTCTCCTGCAGGCAGTGGCCACAAACCCCGAGGTATCAAGGCAGGCCGAAAAGACAGGCCTGCCACCGGCCTCCAAGTGAGAAGGTGAAGCCTGAGGTGGCACAGAGACATACAGCAACATCCCCGTCCTCCCCAGAGAGCTGCTGCCCCAGCCCACCCGCACCAGGCATCCCATGAGGACCGGGACAGCTTCTCCCTGCGTCGCTGCACAACCTGCAGTGACCGTTTCAGCTTTTGGGTGTTTCCAGGCTTTGGAAACAAAGTTCCAGATCAAGATTCAGCCACTGCTCCCAAAAAAGCCAAAGGCCAGAAACAAAAAAATAGTGAAGATTTAAAACACACAACCACCCCCTGAACATTTCTCGCTCCCTCAGTTCATGTACGTAAGGATTTAGACATTGGATCTGTGAAGCGACAGCGCGAACGACCCCGGCTCTGCCCAGCAGCGGGGACAGCGACCTGGGATCGCTCTTCACCCACAGAACGAGCCCGGTGCGAAACCTATTCAGGAGGGTAACTGCAAACTAGGCTTTGGATGCTTCTGGAATTACAGCCTTGACAATAGGAGACGCTGCCAAACCCAGTTGTCAGCTCACAGCCGTTAAAAGATTAGTGTAGAAGGCAGAGAGACATCTGTCCTCCCCCCTCCGCTGCCCTGATGAACCCCGACTCCTTCCTGGGTTCTGCTCTCCAGCCCCCTCTCACCCTGCCAGGATCTGGCTCGGCACAAGTTGATCTTATCGCAAGTCCAAGGAGCCCCCAGCCACAGCGGGTCCGTCCCCACGCACATTACCACTTCACCTCCCAGGCCGGCCCTTTGTCTGGGCGCTCGGTGCTCTGCGGCACAGCACAAGGGGTGGAAAGAAGGAAAAGCGAGGCAGCGGCTGGGAACGGACACATTTTGTGCGCGCGTGGAGCTTCAGGCAGCGCAGGGCAGCGCGCACGCACACAGCAACACGCGGCCCTGCGCTGGGCTCTGGCCAAACAGCTGAACTTCACAGAATAATCCCCTTTGTTGTGTCAGAGAGGATCAGAACAAAACCAGCCAGAGGCAAAGCGATCCCGAAGGGGGCTCGGAAAGCAACTCCGCTTTGCTGTACACAAACAGGCCAACGTTACCGCAAGCTGGAAGAGGACTCGGCCCCTTCACTCTCCTCTTACGCAGAAAGTCTCGTGTACTGCCATCCAACAGTGCCGAGTCTGGAAACTCTCAGGCACAAAACCAGAGCACGAGCTGCTGAAAGTGTGAGAGTTCAAAGGGCCTAGTGCCAAAAGAGGCTACAGAAAAAGATTCCATTTCAATGAAGAAATAAAACCTGACTCTGAAGCATAGACTTGCCTGCCACCGCTCCACGGGAAAAACAAACCACCCAGCTTCTCAGGCACAGCTGACCCTCAAGCTGACTCACCCTGGGTGCATCCCCACCCTGCCAGGAACAGGATGAAAACAGAAGAGCTTGTAGTGGAGGAGGGAAGGTGAGAAAGAGGAAGAAAACAGAGGTTGCACAACATCTGGGAAGAGCACACAACACATGCTCCTGATAGGGACTGCGCAGTCAGGCCACGCACGCCTGCCTTCCCCCTCAAAGCCCAAACAAAACCATGACACCCGCTCCCCGCCCAGCTCGAGCTGCTGCTCGCTCGGCCCCAGCCGTCTGCCTGCACAGGAGAGTCCTTTGTCTCTTCCCTCTGGTTTGGTGGCGATGCCCCAGGTCCTCTCCAGGAGAAGGAACAGCAGTGACCCAGAGCTTGCTCTCCTGCACCCACGGATCAAGGGCATGGAGGGAGCAAGGAGGAAAAGCCCTCACAGGCAAAGCCCCTGTGGGGGCCAAATCCCCCTTCCAACGAAGGGAATCCTTGCCTAGTTTGGCAGCAGCCCCCTGCACACAGGCTCCCTTCTTCACCCCGGCTCCTCCTCGCAGGCACCCCAGGAACACCCCAGCTCCCAAAGCCCCGATGACCCTAAGGGGTCCGGCTATGGACCCAGGTCTCCCTGGCCCTCATCACCCCCGCAAGCCCAGGAGCACACCTGTCATGCCCCCCCCAGCACCCACCTCAACCCAACCCCCAAGATCCCCTCCCTCTCACCCCACAGCCCCCTCCCAGAGTCTCCCTGCTCTCCTGCGGTCTCTCCCCCTTCCAAAATCCCTTCCCAATGCATCCTCCCCCCAGCGCGTCCCCCAACACCATCTACTCTGCCTTCGCCCCTCCTAAGCCCCATCTCCCACCACGCACCTCCACCCCAGGTCCCCCCACCCACACACCGAGGCCCCCCCCCACGCCACCAGAGCTTCGCCTCTTCGAGACCTCGATCCTCCCGACACCGCAGGCTCCCCTGCTGCCCCCCAGCCCCTCACCTTAAAGTACCCGCCCTCATAGTAGGTGTTCGGGGGGCCGAAGATGGCCACCTCCCAGTTGTAGAGGTCCCCCTCGTCCACTAAGTTGACCCGGAACCCTTCCACGGGCTCCTCCTGCAGCCCTTTCAGCTCCAGCAGCAGCGCCTTCTGCGAGCTGGGCACGACAGGCCGAGCCATGCCGAGGAGCCGGAGTAGGCCGCGAGCGAAGCCGGGGGCTGGCGTAGGCGCGATAGCCGCTGCGGGGAGGGGGGCGGCGGGGACGGCTCCTGCTGCTCCGCGGCCGCTCCGAGCGCAGCCGCGCAGGGCACGCCGGGAGCTGTAGTCCGCCCGCGCGGGGCGGTGCCGGCGCAGGCTCCGCCTACACGGGCGCCGCTCGCCTATCAGAGCGCGCTGCCGGGGCGGGGGGGGCGTGGCAAGGGGAAGGCTCCTCCCTCTGGGCGATGCCCGCCTATCACAGCGCAGCACTGGGCCGGGGGCGGGGCACCTTCCCGGCAGCCTCCGCGGCGGCGGCCGGGATGGCGGCCGGGCCGCCCCGGGCCCGCTTGGAATCGTCAAATGGTTTAGGTTGGAAAAGCCCTTTAAGATCATCCAGTCCCACCATAACCTAACGCTGCCAAGCCCACCACTAAACCAATTAAGGGGAGAGGAATAATTTCATGTTTCCTGGCTTGGTGGCTGGATTATTTTTAATGAAAGTAAAACTAGGAATCATTAAGGTTGGAAAGGATCTCTAAGGTCATCAGCCCAACCATCAACCCAACACCCCCATGCCCGCTAAACCATGTCCCAAAGTGCCACCTCTGCCCATTTTTTGAACCCCTCCAGGGATGGGGACTCCACCACCTCTCTGGGCAGCCTGTTCCAATGCTTGACTACCCTTTCCGTGAAGAAATTTTTCCTAATATCCAATCTAAACCTCCTCTGATGCAGCTTGAGCCCATTTCCTCTTGTCCTATCACTAGTTACTTGGGAGAAGAGCCCAACACCCACCTCACTACACCCTCCTTTCAGGTAGTTGTAGTCCTCCAGACTAAACAACCCCAGTTCCCTCAGCCGCTCCGCACAAGCCCTGTGCTCCAGACCCTTTGACAGCCGGCCTCAATGCTTCCAAGAGCCTCCCGCACCAGCACAGCCAGCTTTCCTGCCAAGCATACCCATCGCACGGGCAAGGGCCACCTCAGGGATCGGCTGCTTCCCCTTGGGGCCTGAGCAGCCGCGTAGAACTCGCCGCCCGCCAGAGGCTCCCGAGCCCTCAGCGCGCTGACCGACGCTAAATCCCACCCCGGAAGATGGCCCTGGGGCTCGCAATGCGGCCGTGCTGCTTTGGGTTGGCATTTAGCATCAGTAAAGCAGTTTATGCTTCACCAGGTGATTCTATCCGTCAGCTGGGAGGAAGCACTTAGCACAATTACTACACCTATGTAATACTTCACTGCATTTTACAAGGCAGCATCTGGAATTCAAGCAGAGGCTGCTCCAGGAATGGCCCCAGCAGAGCAGATCTCTCCAGCATCGCTGCTTCCCACCTCCCCTCCTGTCACATCCCGTCACCTGCGCCACCGCCTGCAGCCTCACCCAGACCGGCTCCGGGTAGTGCCCCTCCTGCCTGCAGGGATCAAAACATCCGCTCAACAAAACAAAACAAACATTTCAGAGCATGAAGAACATCCTCCCAGCTTCTCTTTTTTTTTTTGTAGTAACTAAAAGCGCCTTGCACTCCCGTACTCCCGTACCTTCGGCCGGGCAGGCTGCTACAGGCTGCCGACATCAACCCCTGAAGACAGAGACTGCCTCAAGGATCTGAGCGCTGCTGCGGTTCATCCCGGCACTAAGTGCCGCCAGGCAGTAAAGAAATTGGCCACTAAGAAAATAATAAAAAGCTTTAATGTCTTATAGTAAACCAATAATTGCACAGTATAAATAATTAACACAGACAAGTTCAAATAAATAGCACATGGTTCAACACGCATCTCTGTTCAAAAGCAAACTATGACCTCAGGGAACGGGCTTTGTCTCATCTTGACGTGGCGCTCCGTGACCCAAATCATTATCGAATCCCTAGCACTCTGCAGCTTTGCCTGAGAAGTCATCGCTCAGGTATGAGCTTTGATCGTCAGAGTCTGGACCACAGCGGCCAGAGGCGGTTGGGCAAACGCCGAGCGAGGAGGCAGCAGGGACAGCTCGTCGCCTCACAGCTCGGCTACTGGCAGAGACAGACCCCCCCCCGCTCTGGCTCGCAGCCCTTCCCGGTGAGGTTTGCTTCCCAGCCAGCCGTTTCTCATCTGCTGTACATTTAAAACATTTTGCTTAATAAAATAATGCTTTATCTCGCACTCCAGATCAGCCCCATATTTACCTGCGAATCCTCACAGTAGCAGGTAGATAAGCATCGCCCCCCACTTCACAGGTAGGTGTGAAACAAACCCAAAAGCAGAAACAAAATTCCCCGCTGAAGCTGCATGATGTGACATGGCCAGAGCTAGGACGAAACCGCAGGATATCTGGAGGTCCAGCCCCACGTTTACTTCATTCTGGCTCATTTTTAATGACTAACATTTCACAGGCCTCCTTGCAAGTCCTCAGTTAACGTCTGAAAAAGATTTACTAATGCCAGCTGGGTCAGAGGAGCCACGGCTGGGAGAGGCACAGCTAACAGGGACACATCCAGTGCTGGAGGTGGCTGGGCACCTGTCACACTCGAAGAAGGAAAGGAGCATGGAAATTGGGAATCTCTCGTTGGGCAGACCCGGGCTCTCCAGACAGCGCCTGACCAGCCCCCGGTGCTCGTCGTCCAGCTTAGCGCCGGGGTCCGGAGCCTCCTTTGTGTAAATGGCTCCGCGCGGAGCACTTGCGGAGGTCAAAGCGGACGCAGTCAGTGTTGCTCCCACCTGGGCGTTACTCAACGGGCTTCACTTTTGCAACGAACAAGGCGGTGGCTTTCTTCAGGAACTCCTCCCGGCTCATGGAGCTGCCGAGCTTCCTCTCCTGCAGTGCCCGGTCCATGGCCAGGGCCAGGCCGTCCGGCCCCAGCTTGGAGCCCGCCTCCAGGTAGCGGCTGGGGAGAGAGAAGTTGCCGGCACCCAGCGCGTCCTCCAGCGCCCGCAGCACAGCCTGGCAGACCCTCCCGTCGGCGGCACCGGAGCCGCCGTCCAGGACGCCGAAGAGCGCGTCCGCCTTGGCCGCGAACTCCAGCAGCACGAAGCAGGTGAGGACGCCGTAGCGGAAGACGTCGAAAGGCACGGCCTCGTGGTCGCGGCAGCGGACTCGCCCCAGCAGCGCGGCCGCCGCCTCCGCGGGCGCTCCCCCATGCTGGCAGATGCGCCGCAGCAGCTCGCTGTACAGCCGCCCGTCCACACCCGCCTTCCGCCGCCGCCCGCCGGCGCCCAGCACCTCGTAGGCCGCGCCGGCGTTGCTGTCGAAGGCCGTCCTGTCGCGACACAGCACAGACACAGACACAGACACGCGGCCTCACCCCCCCTCCCGCTCCGAACTACAACTCCCAGCGTGCCCCGGGCGCCCGGCCGCCTTGCGCGGGGAGGCCGCGGCCGCGGGGCACGCCGGGAGCTGTAGTCCGTCGCCCGCCCCCCCGCCGCCGCCCGCCCGCACCTGTGGGAGTGGTGAGCCAGGCGCACGTACCACAGCGCCCGGGCCAGGCGCTGCGGCGGCCCCGGGGGCTCCGCGGCAGCCTCGCCCGCCGCGCCGGGGCTGCCCAGCACCAGCCGCTCGAAGTAGTCGGCCAGGAAGGAGACGGGCTCCTCGGGCCGCGCCTCCAGCACCTTCAGCAGCGCCTCCCGCACCATGGCGGTGACGCCGGCTTGCAGCAGAAACTCCGCCTCGCTTCCCTGCCCGCCGGCCGCCGCGCCAGCCGGCTCCGCTAGCCCGCTGCCCGCCACCGGCACCGGCACCGGCACCGGCACCGGCACCGGCACCGGCACCGGCACCGGCACCGGCACCGGCACCGGGACCGGGGCGGCGGCCGCCCGCCGCTTCTCGTACGCCGCCATCTTGGCTGCGGGCGGCGAAGGCCAGTTCCGGCCATCTTGGACCGCCATTCCGCCGGGGCGGGAAGTTCCCGCGCCGCCATCTTGCACACTGGCAACCAATCGGTGGGCAGGAAGGCAGGCGAGCAAGCCGCCATTGGGCGAGGCCGCGGGCCGCCATCTTGAGTGTGGGCAAAGGAGCCGCCCTGGAAGCTGTAACGCGGCGGAGCGCCCCGACCGCCATGGCTACTCCGGGCAGGTGCCCCGCCCTTAGCAACCGGGCGCCCGGCGGTCGCTGCGGACGCTGCCCGGTGACCCGCGCCGCGCCCGGGGCCTCCCGCAGGGCCGGCCCGTGAGGGGCTGCAGGGCCCGGGGTCGCTGAGGGGCCCCAGGCTCGGTGCCAGTGAGGGGCTGCAGGGCCCGGGGCCGCTGAGTGGTCCCCGGCCCGGGGCTGGTGAGGGGCTGCAGGGCCCGGGGCCGCTGAGGGGGTCCCAGGCCCGGTGCCGCTGAGGGGCCCCTAGGCTGCCATGTCCCTGGCCAAAACGACACTTGCTCCGTGTTCAAACAGAAACAATCGTTTATTGGAGCACCCCGCACACCGAGGCCCTGCTCTCCTCCGCCTGCGCTCAGGGGATGTACACCCACCCCCAGGGCTGCTTCTGACCCCTCTGTCGTGACAGACGATGGGCCGCCGCTCTCCTGCCCATCCGCCTGGGTGCCGGGACCCCCCAAGGGCCAAACCACCCGCAGCGCCCAGCGCCGGCCCAACGTGATCCAGCCCCAGGAGCGTCCCAGTCCCACGGCGCTGCGGCCGTCTCTGCTCATCTCCCTTCCGGCCTTCCCCTCTCCCGGTGTCCCGTGGGCAGCCCCGAGGCTCTCCAATCCCGCAGGACTCACGCGTGAGCTCCTCCGAGCAGCGGGCCATGCTCCCAGGAGCCAAGCAGTTCCCGGTGCTTGGAGACCCCCCAGGGCAGCACAAGCCCCTCAGCGTCCCGGGCAGCAGCAGCCTCACGCATGGGGGAAGCTTTCAAAAGCAGCAGCAGCTCAGAGGTCTCTGGGCCCCGGAGTTTGTCCTGGGGTGGGGGCTGCTCTTCTCTCGGGTCTCACAGCAGCATCCCACACCCCACCAGCTCCGCTGGGCTCCATCGGCTGCTCGACGTCCCAGGGGCCGGGTGAGGCCAGCAGCAGAAAGGGCGACAGCAGGGACTGGTTTCGGGGGGCTGTGGGTGTATGTAGGCAGCTCCCACTCCTAGGGCAGCTTGTACTGAGATCTGAATCGTTTCCACAGGCGACGAGACATGATGCCACTCATGACCAGCCCCAACAGCGAGACCGTTGTCCCCACGGCGATGGCAGGGACTGTGCTGAAAGAATCTGCAAAGACATGAGGAGGACGTGTAATTGCGGGCAGACTCTGCCCACGCCAGCAAATACACGGGGGTGAGCAAAACACCCCCCAAGCACCGAACACGGCACTAACACCACGTGCTGCAGCCCAAGCCCAAGCGATGGGGGGTACGGTAGCACCACTCACCGTCCAAGACCATCAGCTGCAGGGTGACCGCCTGGGAGTTGTGGCCGTGCAGGACGCACTGGTAGTGGCCCTGGTGCCAGGGCTCGGCACTGTCCAGCCGCAGCGTGGAGCTGCTGCCCGTCACCTCCTCCCGGTACTGCGAGAGGTTCACGGGGGTCTGCTGCCAGCGGACGGTGGCGTTCCCGGCACACTGCGCGCGGCACTCGATGCGCAGGGCCCTGCCCCGCGTCCCGTTGGGAGGCAGTGACCAGATCTGCAGGCTGCAGGTGGGTGCTGTCCCCACAGACAGCCCTGTCTCCTTCGCCGCTGGGGAAGAGCCCCAGCCATTGCTGTCCATGGCCGTCACCTGCGCTTCAGCTGGGGCACTCGCGGTGCCGGAGGCAGGGAGCGTGGTGACGGCCGGCTGTGCCATGGGACTGCCTGCGATGAGGCTGTGGGGAGCAGGGTGCTCTGTGCAGGGGGGTTTGGTGGCAGCAGCCAGCTCCAGGGTGGTCTCAGCATTGGGCTCCCACGGTGTGGTGGTCAGGGCTGTTGTGGGATCATGCGTGGGGACGCTTGTCTCTAGGGGCAGGGCTGTGGTGGTCACGGGCCCGGCGGTGCTGGGGCTCCCCATCGTAGCCGCCGCTGTCCGGGGACTCCCCGTGGAGGTGGCTATGGCCACTGGCTGCTCCGTCACAGCTGTGAACACAGCAGGTTATGAGCGGCCTCACCACAGCTCGGAGCCGGGATGGGGACAGATCCCCACAGGGTGACAGCCCCCTCCACCCGCGCTGCCTGACAATCCCATCCTCCTCCACCCCACGAACGCAGCCAGTCCTGGGCAGGGAGAAGCAGCGAGCAGGAGCAAATGGGCACAGCTGGCACGGCAGCGGGGATGGGGACAGGGATGAGAGATTTGCTAAGCGGTGCAGAAATGGGGGCTGCTCTCGCTCCAGCAAAGCGACTTCAAGCAGCACAGGGCAATGGGGGGCAGCTCCAGCGGACGGGGCAGCGTGCGAGCCCGGGTCCCTGGCTCCCACCCCGGCACTCACCCGCAGTGCTCACGGTCACAGATGCCACCCGGGTGAAGGTCTCCTGCCCGATGTTCAGCGTCACCTTGCACCTGAACTCCACCCCTTCTACCACCTCCTTCCCATCCACCGGCAGCGTGGACACGATGTCAAACAGCTGCTCCTCGGTCTCCGTGTCATCATAGTCTTTAAGCGCCAGCTCTTGGTCCCCCCGGTACCAGGTCAACTCCAGCCCCTTGAGCGGGTACACCTGCCGGGCCGAGCAGCGCAGGCTGGCAGGCTGCCCTGGCTCCAGGGCGTGGGGTTCCACCTCCAGCTGCAGCGTATCTGGGAGGGCTGAGAGAGAAATTGCAGCGTCAAGCGGTGATTTTTGGCACCGCTGTCCAGGAGGGAGCGGGTTGCCTCGGGGGATGCAGGACTTTGCTGGGGAGGTGGTGAGGGATGGGCTGGGGGACGCTTACCGTAGACATTCAGGTTGACACTGTGCTGGTAGTGCTGCCCATCGCAGGTCCCATGGCAGATCTTGGTGCCCCCTGTGGTGACCACGGCGCTGGTGATGTGCAGGATGCTGTAAGTGGGGAAGGTGATGATGGTCTCCAGGTTGGTGTCCAGCCCCTTCCACTGCACCGTGCCCTCCGCGCACGCCAGGGAGCAGTTCAGCTGCGCCGAGCCCCCGTACTGCACCACCGGCTCCCGCGGCACCACCACCAGCTTGTCAGTGGGTCGCCCTGGGTGGAGGAAGAAGGAAACCATGGGGTTTAGGGAAGGGGACAATCACCAGAACCCAGTCATTTACAAGGCAAATGGGGTGCCGGTTCCCCCATTTGCTGAGAATCATAGAATCATAGAATCATGGAATCATTTAGGTTGGAAAAGACCTTTAAGATCATCCAGTCCAACCATTGACCCAACATTACCAAGTCCACCCCTAAACCAATTAAGGAGAGTAGCAATTTCATGTTTCCTGGCTTGGTGGCTGGATTATTTTTAATGAAAGTAAAACTAGGAATCATTAAGGTTGGAAAGCACCTCTAAGATCATCAGTCCAACCATCAACCCAACACCCCCATGTCCACTAAACCATGGCCCAAAGTGCCACCTCTGCCCGTTTTTTGAACTCCTCCAGGGATGGGGACTCCCCCACCTCTCTGGGCAGCCTGTTCCAATGCTTGACTACCCCTTCCATGAAGAAATTTTTCCTAATATCCAATCTAAAGCTCCCCTGGCGCAGCTTGAGCCCATTTCCTCTCATCTATCACTAACTACTTGGGAGAAGAGCCCAACACCCCCCTCCCTGCCCCCTCCCGCCAGGCAGCTGTAGAGCAATAAGGTCTCCCCTCAGCCTCCTCTTCTCCAGACTAAACAACCCCAGCTCCTTCAGCCGCTCCCCACCAGCCTCGTGCTCTAAACCCACGGTCACGCTCAGGCGCTGCCCAAGCTCCTTCCCCGTCCCCGCGGGGGGGGCACTGCTCGTTAGCAACAGCTCGTTAGGGCAGTCGAGGCTTCCCCCGCTGTGCCGCTGTTCCGGGGCAGCCGCTCGCCGCCACCAAGCATCCGAAGTGCCGCAGAGCCGACGTGCCTGCGGCAATCGCCGGCTCAGGCATTGCCGCTTGATCCGCCTCTGTCTACCACTGAGATTTTCCAGCCATTTCTTGGAGAAATGAGCCCAAACGCCCCTTTCCCCCGGTTCTCATCCTTCACCAGCATCGCTGCTCTTCTGGCAGCGGGACAGCGAACCCAGGCCAGGCGCCCACTGGCGCTCGCACGGCTCTGAGCGCCGTCGCAGCGACGCACGCGGGGCAGGGCAGCTGTCGGGGCTCAACAGCGGGGAGACCCTGCGGCCGCGTTGGCTCGCAGTGCCGTGCGGCGAAGCGAAGGGAGCGGCAGGCAGGGCAGGGCAGCATGGCGGGTTAGGGGATCGGGATGGCTCTTGCCCCGTGGCACTCACCACTGCAGCCCCACAGCAAGCCGAGGAGGAGGAGGAGAGGAGTCGGCTCCATCGCCTGAAGAGCCAGCGGCAGGGTAGGGCAGCAGCAAGGGCTGGCTTTCCTTCCTTCCCTCCTTCCAGAGAGTGAACGCTGCCGGCTGGGGCTGTCTCCTTCTGGCTGCCAGCCCCGTCCTCAGCCCTTCTTAAGCTCTGCAGGAACCGCCCCTGCAAGCACCGGCCCAGGGACCTCCGTGACTTTCCAGCCCGAGGGGTATTTCCAAGAGGGAGGTCTCTGATTTTCTTCCAATTTCAGCTCTTGCGCAACACCCAGCTCCGCAACCCAGGGCCATGCTGGGAGCCCCAAACCCGTGAGAGCCCTTGTTCCAAAGGGTCCCCCCATGGCTGCAGGGGCCCCCGCCACCCCCACCGGGCAGCCCTGCACAGGCACCCGCACCCCAAGCTGCAGCTGAGATCCCGTCCCTTCCCCAATTCTCACCGGGCTCCACCGTTCCCCCACCGGAGCCCCTGGCAAACCACCCATTTTCATGCCCCAAGCACCAACAGCTGAAACGAACCATCATGGGACTGGCTGGGGACGCCTGTCTGTCGGAGGGGGCTGCCTCAGACCCCCCCCCGCCCAAAAAGCGGGGCCAGGGCCCGCATTTAACATTGCCGGCGAGCACGGCTGCCTGCGGCCAGCACGCAGGGCAGAGGGAGGGTGGCCCCGGAACACAGCCTCGGGAGCGGGCAGCCCCCATCACAGCCTGGGCAGCGGCACAAGGACACGCGGGAGGAACCCGGCCCCGAGCACCAACTGCCCCAAAATGTGGGGTTTGGAAAGGCGCATCCCCAGGGCAGAGGGAGGAGGTGTCCAGCCCTGGGCTCGGGTGCTGACAAGCAGGGCTGCAAACACCGTTTATTCCCAGAACGGGGTGTTTTCAAGGATGAAGGTAGGTGTTCCTGGGAGGGCTGGTTTTATGGTATAGAAGGAGAAAGTGCTACCACGTGGAAGACTGATTACCCCGCGTTATCTAGCCCCAGGGCCCTGGCACAGCCTCAGCGCGGGTCCTCTGTCTCACGGCGGGTCTGGCATCGCTTCCTCGCTCCTACCCAGCGCCCTGGGAAGCAGCTCTGCCCCTTCCCGTCCCGCCGGGCTGCGGCCGGGGCCAGGGAAGGTGCCAAAGGGCCGAGGGAGGGGACGTGCCCAGCCCTGCACCTCCTGTCGCAGAAGGTGGAAGGTGCAGGACCTGGCTGTTTCCCAGAAGAGAACTCTCCAGAGAGGCAGAGGCGTCGCGCATCCTTTCGGGAGGCCGGACAATTAATCCTTTGATGGTCTAGGAGGCCTCCGAGCAAGGGAAGTGCTCTGTAAACAGCCACCATCAAATATGCACATTCAGCCGAAAGCCGGGTGATTAATGGATCTGGGGTTTTTGTTCCTTCCATCCTGTGTTATCAGAGCTACTTCCCGGAGTTTCCAGTGGCCAACGGAGCCCCTGGCCCAGCCCTGGTGTGAGACAAGCCACGGCCCGGGCTGCTCCCTGCGCCGGCCAGGCTTTTCCCAGCAGCGAGCCCGGGATGCCTGAGGACGCGCAGGCGATGCCAGGGTTTTGCCTGCCGCTCCCACAGCCCAGACCCACAGCACCCACTCAGATACACAAGGCCGCCCCACTGGTCCCTCCGGGGGTGATGGGCGAGCGAAAGCCCCGGGCGAGTCCCGGGAGGGAACGGTCAGGGCTGCACAGGCGGCACAGCCACAGTGGTTTGCAGAGAGGGTAAGCACCAAGCGATGAGTTACTTCATTAGGGGAAGGACTGCTTCAGAATGTCACCAAGAGTTTAAAGAAGGGAAATACCGTCCTCACAGACCACGCTCGCTGCTACAGGATTTTGGGGCAGGAGGGGCGAAACACAGACAGTTAAAAAAAATAAATTTTCCAAGCCCTAGAAGCCACCCTGGGCTGGGGTCTGGTGCAGCTTTCAGCTAGGGCTCCTGCTGGGGCTCCTGCAATGAGGGACCAGCGCCGACAGGTCCCGGGGGGATCGGTCCCGGCCTTTCGGCGCCTGCCGGCGGCTCTGCCTGCCAGGTCCGTGCCTGGTGCCGGGGGCTACGGAGCTGCAGAGCCTGTGAGCAGTGGGGCGAAGCGGCTGTGGCCATCCGGGGCCAGACTGACGTTCCCATGAGAAGCAGCTCTCCATGAGCTCTCAGCATCGCACCCCAAGCCCTTGGGTGGCCCTCAAAATGATGCTGCAGATAAGAAAAAAACCCCAACAAACCCCATAAACCAGTGTCCAAACCAGAGTTGAGCACTTACAGAGCAGGTCTTTCTTTTAAAAAGAAGCTTCCCTTACAGGTCATCAGGAAATTAATAGCTACCAGAAAGTCCAGCGCCTCATGATGCACTTCCTCCATTTCGGAGAAGTTTTGTAGACCACTTGGCGCCACGAGCACCTAGGAGCTGCCCCGGCCTCCGCTGCGTGGGCTGATGGGCAACATGGATCACAGAGGAAGCCGGAGTTACAGGAACCTGATAAACCTCCAGCTCCATGAGGGCCAGCTCTAATGACGTGGTCATTGAGGCAGGGGGAGGTCCAGGGACTCATCCAAGCTCCGAGTAACGTGGCAGCGGGCCCTCAGGGCAGCTCCCGCAGGTTTGACCCCGAGCTCGCCCACCGCGCAGTGACCCACGGCAGCTCCCGGCTCCATCACCTCTTTGGGGTCTTTCCTTTGACAGACTCGGAGGATCTTCCCTCCATCCCGAACATGGCAAAGAGAGGTCAACGTGTTGCAGCCACAGGGTGGAAAGAGCAAGCTTAGGCACCAGGAGAGTTTTCCACCCAGCAGGAAACCTTTCAGGTCAGAGCGAAGGGAACGGTGCGTTTTCACGAAGCCTGAGCACTTTTCCTGGAAGCTGATTGTGCTTCCTCCTGAGGGGCAGGAGCAGGGGGCTCTTGCTGGGCAACGCTCGGTCCAGAGCCATTTCTCAGGAAACAAAACAGTTCGGTGGGGAGAGACAAACCGCAGAGGGACGAGCGCTGGCCCCCGGCACAGGATACCCCCGCGCCGCCTCCGGCAACACCGGAGCCCGGGTCTGTCTTCACCGGCACTCGCTAACGCCCAATATCAGAAATGACAGGATGACTGGAACAAGATTAAAGTTTTCTACATGGTGCAAAACACCATCCCACCCCGGGGAGGCCCGTCCCGCAGACCGGCTCTGCCCCTCATCCCCATCGCAGCAATGCTGGGCTGCGCGTGCCGCCCGAACGACCACCGCATCGAGGAGAGGACGGCCAGCAACACGCGGTACTGAAATACCTTCCCTTTCTTCTCCAGTAATGCAAAGTGAGACCAGCTGAGAGTTCTTTCTCAAATACAGATGAAAAAAATAAAACTAAGCTCAAGCCCAGAGGAAATAAATACAAAAGGTAACACCTTGTATAATAGATGGCTTGTGTTTCCAACTCATTACAGGATACCAGCCATCAAACCCCAGATCCCATCCAAGAGACGACTTGGATGTGTTTATACTTCTTGTGACTATATTGTTCGCTCATAAGCACCAAAAGAAGTGTTTAAATGAGTGAGATAAGATCTAAATTAAGCCTGGCTGGAAATGAAGATGTAAGCCTGGGAAGCTAAAACCAGTGCTGGGAGGAGTCTCCTGCGGGGCAGGCGCTGGCATGGGGAGGCAGGGGCCGGGGACGCGGCGCCGGGCCCTGCTCCGTCGCGGGCAGGGGATGGGGGCAGGCAGGGGATGGGGGCAGGCAGCCCTGGCCCGGCTCACACAAACCCGCCAGCAAGCCTTCACCTGCTGAAGGCGACAGCTACGGCACTGCGGCACTGGCCCACCACACACGGCAGACCGTTCGCTCCTCTGGGGTGTTTTGCCGCTCCCTGCTTGGCCCGATGCTGTAAATATTGCCCTGCACAATGCCCTGGTTTCGGCTGGGATAGAGTTAATTTTCTTCCTAGTAGCAGGCATAGCGCTGTGTTTTGGATTTAGGATGAGAAGAATGCTGATCACACGCTGATGGTTTAGTTGTTGCTCAGCACTGCTTATGCCAGTCAAGGACTTTTCAGCTTCCCATGCTCTGCCAGGGGCACAAGAAGCTGGGAGGGGGCACAGCCAGAAGAGTTGATCCCAACTGGCCCAAGGGCTATTCCATACCATACGGCATCATGGGCAGTATGGAAACTGGGGGGGTTGGCCAGGGAGCAGCGATCGCTGCTGGGAACTGGCTGGGCATCGGTCGGCGGGTGGTGAGCGATTGCATTGTGCATCACTTGCTTTGTATATTATATCATTATTGTCTTGTTATTATTATCATTACTATTTTACTTTATTTCAATTATTAAACTGTTCTTCTCTCACCCCAGGAGTTTTCTCACTCTTACTCCTCCGATTCTCTCCCCCATCCCACCGGGGCAGGGGCAGTGAGCGAGCGGCTGCGTGGTGCCGAGTTGCCGGCTGGGGCTAAGCCACGACAACAAACTGCCCAAAAACTGCTCCCCCTCGGCCCCCGTCCAGCGCGATGAGCAGCGGGGTCAGGGCTCAGAACACTTTATGCCTAAGCACCGGAGAAGTTCAAGCGCTCGAGGTAGTGCTATTTTAATACTCCAGTGGAAACCTGGATAGCCATTTTAGGATCAAGGGTGAATGTGAATTAGTTCCAAGAACTTTTTGGTCTAGAACACTTTAGTTTTAAGGAACTGGTAGAAATAACTCAGCAACTTGCACCCATCCAGGACAGGAGGTCAAGTTGCAAGGCCTGATGCGTAGTCTCTTGTAACAACCTCTTCAGCACCATTTACAAGGGTCGAGATGTGCTGGGCAGAAGCACGGGGCAGGCTTGGAAAGCGGTCCTGTAACACAGGCATGGAGAAGGACAAGGACAGAGAAACTTCCAACACAACAGGAAAGCAGCAGTTTAATAAATAATCCATCGGAGGGAGAGATTAGCCAGTTCTAAACACAACCGGAACTGAAATAAATACATTTCATTGTTAGCTTAAAAAAAAAGAAGAGATACAGAAACGCACGCAATAGTAAACTTTGAGAGAGCAGAGGTACTGCCATTCTTCAGAGAACGCAGGCTTGCCACGCGCCCACGCTTTTTAAAGATAATCAAAGATGTTAGCAGCCATTCAAGTGCAGAGAAAAGAATAAAAACCAGTGAAGTAAAAAGTTACTACTTTGCAAAAGTAATGGCAAAAGAGAAAGCAATGGTTTAAACGCAGGTTTTTTGATGCGACAAGGTCAGTTTAAACTCACTTGAACTGCTGCCATTAATACTGGAACTGCCGAAGAAGGGCAATTAAGCCAATTTTTGCCTTACATTTGGGGCGTTGCTGTTACTGACCTGAATTATAAGTCACTGCAGACAAATTCTGGGTATAGCGATGTTAAACAGCCAGGCTCAGGCACTACACAGCAGATCAAGGGGATTTTAAGAAAAAGCTGGTTTAGAAAAGTTGCGTTTTCATATAAAGTAACAAAAAATTGGCAAAACTAGCTGAATGCTCCGTACAGATTTTCCAGTCTCCACGTGGGACGCTGCAGAATTACCAGCCCTTCAGAACGAGACATTCTTCATTCAGGTCTGGTAATTTCGGCTCCGTCACCACTTGGCCCAAGTCCTCCTCTGTCACTTAAAGGCAGAACGGTGGGTGGGTCATGTCCCTACGCTGACGGGGAGGGGGGTTACCTGGGGCTGAGGCCCCCACTGAACCGGGTGAAAGGAACTCCAAAACCGCGGAAAGGAACCCCTGCCTGCTCCCGACGCCAGGAACAAGCGAAACCCTGGGGCAGGCGAGCAGCCCGGCCCCACGGGGAGCCCCCGCTCCCAGAGCGGGTCCACGCGCCGTGGGCACCCGGGCTACGCCGCGTCCCAGGGCCAGCCCCCGTGCCAGCAAGCGGCCCCTGCACCGGCACAGTGAGGGACCGATGCACGAGTCACCTTTACGCCGGTAACGGCACTCGCAGCGTACCCTTTGCCGGTGCAGCCGCCCGATGCCGTACCCCTCCAGCAGCCGAAGAAACCTCCGCCGCGGCGGAGCCTTTCGAATGGCCGGGCTGCAGCCCGCCGCCGCGGCAGTAACCTGCGGCATCGCCTGGCCCTGAGCTCAGGGGCGGAAGAAATGACCAAAACACTCCGGGTCCACTACTCACGAACCAGGGGATGTCGGCATCACTGGAAACGGGCATCGTGTCATGACGGACGGGGACCGAGGAGGGAAGCTCGCCCGGGGGGTTCTGCTGTCTGAAGGGAAGGAGAGGCTGAGACGCTGCAGGCAGCAGCGGTGGTGAGAGGGAATGGGACTAGAAACACATCTGTTTCAATAAACTATTCAATAAAGGAAAGGACTTTTAAAAATATATCTCTGTATACTTTATATCATATAAATTACGCTCGTCTTTTTGTAATGTTCCGCTATATTCTACCCGTGAAGCTCTGAGTGCCTCAGTGTGAACGAGGTAACGATTCGGTGTTTCATTTCACTTCATTTGTGTGTGAGGGACAAACCTACTTCAGTTCATTTTAATACAGTGTAAATAAATGCATCACTAGACGTACTTGGTAAAGCTCCAGTCTAAAAAAGGCATTTTAGTATGCAATACAGAGTTGGGAGCGCTGCCTGGAAGTTTAAGTGACTGAATTTCCTTCAGGAAAGAAGTTTGCTGTGCACATACAGCACAGACCATCCCAGTAACGTTCAGGAATTTGGAGCATCACCACAATGAGCTGGGGAAAATTGGAGTCATCGCAGGTCACCGAGACTTTCTGCTAGCTCTGTTCTCCAGTCCTGCAATTAGATCCACACCAGCAAACCCTCAGGGTCCAAGGTGGCTGCCCTCTGCACGGACAATAATCTACTCTTACAGTTCTGATTACAGGATCTGGATACCAGGCTGGATTAATGCAAAACAAACTATGAATTATTTCACTTAAATGTCCACCTCCAATAACTAACCGGTCCAAAAAAATTGGTAAACAGACATTAAATTATTAGTTCAGCACAGTCTAGGCAGGCAGTGATTCCAAGCTGTTAATATCTGACAGGCATTGAAGAGACCTACGCGCAATTGCAGCTCTCGAGCAGTCCAAAGCCAACATTAACCAGCCCTCACGCTGCCAAGCGCGCAGAAGAGGTCAGACCCTGAGCACAGCCGGGAGCTCACGGCCCCTCGCGCTGCCAGAGCGGGGCGAGCTGGGGGACGGACGGTGCTCTCCCCGGCTTGTGCCGGTTGCGGGCCAGGGCCTGAGCTCTCCAGGGTCGTCCAGTTGGTGTTTTCCATTAAACCCAGAGGCAAATGGCGTTCGCGGTCGCTGCTGCGCAGGCACAGCATCAGCCACGGTTACCCGTTTGCAAAGATCCAAGACGTTAAGTGACCGCGCTCCCTCCCTTTTGGCCCTTCTCCCCTAAGTTACCTGTCCCAAACCGACAGAGAAGGGATCCCAGGCAGAGAACGACAGCTGTTGCACATACCCCACTCTGAGACGGGAGTATTTTTGGCCATTGTATCCTCAATTCCCTTAATAACTAATTTCTTAAGTGTTCCCAGTTTGGTCTTTACTTCCCCAGTGATTGCTCAATGCCATTGCTTCTAATCTTACTCAAATGAGAACAATTGTTTCCTGCCATATCTCTACGCATCTACAACCAACCAAGCGTTCCCTATGTGTTTGTCTTAGCTTCTTTCACAACGCTCAAGTTCAAGTATCTGCTGCTCTTTCTAAACAGAGCCAAACCGTGCAGCATGGGTTGCAATTTCATTTTTCAACAAAACGAAAGCCTTCATAGCAGGCTGAGAAATGCTACACAGAATCCAAACCTCTAAGTTCAAATCAATTGCAATCGTCACCATCAGGATCTTCTGGACTGAGAAAAAACAAGCTACAGTCATTATCTGGTTTTAATATCAGATGGCAAGAGCTTGGGGAAAAATCAACATGCTTGATAAAAGTGCTTGAGATAAACAGCTATTTTTTTGACCTTTCTCTCAGGAAACCACGCTTTATCAAAGTGCTTAGCAGAGTTTAGTTGTTTTTCCAGCCTCTCAAGAGAACTGTATTTTCTAAACAACACTTAGAGTTCCACAAAAAGATTTCTGAGAAATCCTTCTACCTGCTACCTACGGAGGTAGCGACAGACAAATGTTACATCAGTGTAACAAAAAAAGAAAAACCAAACCAGAAATACAAACGTTGTTGACCATCTAAGCATTTGTAATTCATGTAGCTGCCCTTCTCTCATCTGCCCATTCTCCCTTGTGTCAGTTGCAACTTTACGCCTTAATTTTTCTTAATCTTCACCAGAACATTAAGTCAGTAGATTTTTTTTTCACTTGGGCCGGAACAGGCAAATTCATCAGATCCTCAAGCAGCGAGGATCTGCTCATGGTTGGCTACACTATCTGTTCTTCATAGACGCACACACTTTTTACTCGGTGCGTCACAGCACGGGCTGCGCAGACGGCGCAAGACAGCCATCAAGCCTCTCCGCAGGCCGAGGTTAGCCAACCGAGCCGTGACGGGATCAGTAGCAAGTACCAATTATATCAGGGGATGGGGGCACGTAACAGATGCCTTGTTTTACTCTGGCTGGCAACTCAGTTGGTTCACAGTAGAACAAAGACAATGCTAGCTCCTGCATTTTTCACTGGCGAGTTGAGTATTTGGCAGGTCACACCATGAAGTTCAGTATTGGCGTACAAGGGCAGGTTTGCTTTAAAGAACTATCCCTTCATGTGGAGCAGTTCAGTATCTCTCCCTTCCATCAGCCCCAGATGACACAATTCCAGTTTTGCACCAGCTGGGTATATTTGGCTCGAAGGGAAACCCTGTCCCTTCTCATTAGCTGTTAGTGGCACAGTCCATTACCTCGTTTCTTCTCTCCCCCCACCCCAACTGGCTAAGTCCATCCTTGATCTGGAGTTGAGACGCAAGCCAGGTCCTTCTCTCCCAACCTCATACGCTGCTGTCCTCGAGCAGGGGCTCCTTGCCATCCAATCCTCCGGCCTGCGGGCTGTGGGTGTGGGTCTGGGCTCCATTACTGTGCTTCTTGTGGCTGCCTGATCTGAGTGTGAGGTTGTGTTCTGGAATGAACAAGGCCACCAGGAGCGACAGCAGGACAGAACAAGCCCCAAACAGGAATGGAGGCCCTGGGATAATGCTGCTCTGTAGGGCAAAACACAGGAACGATTAACGCTCAAGTGCAAGGACAGAAGCAGCCCAGCAAACAGGATAATAACACTGAACAGGTTACCTCGTCCGTAGGGTTGGCCATGTTGGGTTTGGAGGCCTTACCCAAAGTTTCCACCTCAGCCATTTCATTCAACTCCACATGGAAGAGATAGAAGACAAAGCCATAGAGCGCCGGCCCCAGGCCGTTACACAGACCCCGAATTCCAGTGATCATCCCCTGCACCACACCTGAGGACAGAGCGAGGGAAGGAAGATCAGCTTACAGCTTTCTGAAGAAACCTGTTTTATTCAAGGATGCTTATGTATTTAAAGACAGGATGAAACATTCAGATCTGGATGGGCATGCACTCTATAGATGAAGTGGCTAGCTCGCGATTAACTTCGCTCAGTATCAGGTTTTACAAAAATCTGTAATGCTGGGCTTGCTACTTTTGAGAATAAAATGAGCATGGGCACATCAAGCAACAATTTCCAACTGAACTGGAATTTAAGGCAGCCAAGTCTGAGGACTCAGGGTCGAACCATGAAGTGGGCAAATGATTAACCAGCAGTCTCCTCTCTACCTCAGACAGGCAACACCGAACACCTACGTGCATCATTTAAGAACTCCCTCCCAAAGCACCCACCATGGTCAAAGGCAAGAGTGTCAATACTACTAAGAAAAAAGCGACACTCCACAGCTGGCACAGATGTTCCTGCCCACCCCTCCACTACCAATGCTGAGAATTTGAATGTGCATCAGCTCAAGCGCCCACTGGAATGAACGCGCCCATTACCCAAATCCCCAAGTGACTCACCCTGTTGGTCAGGGTCCGCGTTCCTCGACACCATGGCACTGATGGCTGGGAAGGTGATGCTAGACATAGCAGCCACAGCTCCTGCTGCCCACATCATCCTCGGAGAGAAAGAGGGAGCAGTTAGGAAGCCGGCTCCCGAGGGCCGGCTGCAGGCTAGCACCGCGGCAGGGCAGCATCTCCCTCTGCCGGGGGACGGGGAGCTGCCGCAGAGCCATGGAGCCAGCGTGGAGGGAGAAACCTGCCGACGCCAGGAGACGAACTTGGGCAAACTCTTACCAAGGCTGCGACCCGAAGCCGTACCAGGCAAGCTGCAGGATCTGGAAGCCTAGTCCCAACAGGATGGTGTTTTTATTTCCTATCGAACGCATGAGAATTCCCAAAACTACTGTCTGGAAAGAAAAACAGGTGCTTTCAAAGTAAGCGCAAAGAAAGATGACAACACTGGAAGACAAGACGACGGGAATCCGAGGGAACTTGTGCTGCTGTGAGACTGGCTATCATGCACATGCACTCCTCCACTCTAGTAACGTTGTGTTAGAAACTACAGAGCAATCAGAGCACAATCTACAGAGTTTCACAGAGCAGTGCGGGGCCACCCCACGGTTCACCACAGTTGGTTATTCAACAAACAACAGCTACATTCAAAAGATAACAGAGAAGGACTGCAGGTAGCCATGCACGGGCCCGATGATATCTGTGTGGCCACAGGGATTCTGACAACTCACCAGCCCTGATTATCAGAAATTTTGGACATTCTTAGAACCATACTGCTGAGCCAAGACAGAAATTGCTTCTCACCTGAGCCAGTATAGAGAGAATTCCAACTACACCAATAAAGGCTGCCACGGTCTCCGAGGAAAAACCAATGACCTGTGAAAACACCAAAGAGGGACTTTTCAGGCGAGAGATTTGTACCATACGAGAAAAGCCACTCCATCAGCATCACTAATGTTTACTGACACTGCTTATCAGGTACTTAAACATTAATCAACCGTACCTTCCACTACCTCCCTGCTGCCACAGGAATAAAATGGAAGCTTTTCCTCTGGCTGAAGAAGCAGCTTTAAATCACTGGGCTCACCTTAAATGCCTGAAAGTGGGATGGACAGGCAGACCACCAGCAAGAAGCCAAGCAAGGGTCCTGGCAATGCCTACAGAGCGGTCGCCAGGCTCCCACATTTTTCAGGAAAGCTGGAACAAGTCCCTGTTTCTTACAGCTTCAACTTTACTAAGCTATTGGCCAAGATTAGCTTCCTCAGGACATGCAACTAAGATAACATTTGTAGGCTGGGATTTCCTGCATTCAGAGCCTTCCCTCATCGCAAGAGGCTGACCTGTCGCAGGTACAGGAAAAAGCTGGAGTACTGGCCGGCTTCGGGAAGGTAGGAGAGAAAGACAGTGATACAGATGAGCAGCACTGTGGAATCCTGACCCACTTTCCGCAAGGACTGTAGGGAAGGGAGTGGAGAATGAAAAAAAGGTTAAAAAAAAAAGAGTTAATATCATTAAATATTGTCCAGGTACAGAAATAGCAAAACCAAGTGCTTAAGTCACCATCTTACATTTAAGAAGTGAATGCTTGAATGAAACCAGACCAGCATTTCAGAGGAAGATATGAACGCTGCCACAACACACCAGACCAGGTGTACCATTGCATCTACTTACACCCTAGAATGAGGAATTTTTATCTTTCTCAGATTTATACTCAAGTGCTTTTGATCAGAATTGTTTTTTCCTCAGCCAGCCAAAATAATCTTCCTAGCAAGCAAAGGTGAGGTGAAACTGTGCAAAGCTCATCATCGTTAGCAAAGGTCCTGACAAGCCAGGAACGCAAGAGACTTCTCCTGACACACTACTATTGCTAGGTAATGGAATTTATATTCAAACAACTGGCACATTTCCACCAAGAGACGCTCTTGCTTCAGGACATCAGGAGCTGCTTTTAGATGGTTCATAGCTATATGAAATCAGTTAGACACTGCTAGACAGCTCTATATACACTCAGTGTGCCGGCAGTTGAACATTGTACCTTTGATGGCGTTAATCTAAGTCTCGCATCCTTCACCTTTTGTGGAATGCATCTTCCTTTTGAGAGAAATTAGCAGAACTAAAGCAAATATAAATCATTACCAGCACGCGGAAAAACAACAGCAAGATTACTTACAGCGAAGGGGTCTGCTTGTTCCCAAGAGATTGGAGCTCCCCAGGAGACCGGGCGCATCTCTTCTGGCAGAGACTCTGGCACAGCCAGCAAGATGAAACCAATATCCAGCAAAGCAACACCTGAAGCTAGCACAACCACCAACGTATCGCCATAGGCTTGGGACAGGTATGCACCAATTGCTGGGCTTGTGACCAGACTAGCAGCAAACGTGGCTGACACCTGGAAGCATAAAACATTAATACAGCCTCTTCTTCCTAGAGCCTACTTTCTCCTCCAGAGTAACCCAAGGGTACTAGTTTTGCCATCTTTGATGGAGATAATCCAGGTGAACAGGGACTCCTGTAGACAGAAAGATGACACGTTCTCTTGGTGCAATCTAGGCTAAGTTCTAGCAAAGGGAAATTAAAGCTATCCTAACAATTTATATACGATAATTTCAGTAACCCCATAGAAAGGGCCCGATGGCAGGCTACTCATATGCATGCCAGCATCACAGCCTGCTGCCTTTCCTGGTACAAAGAAGTTCACAGACCAGGCTGATTTAAAGGTTGAGCAACAATTCAGCCGGTATTCAGATCACATAGAAATTAGCCTTCTCCCTCAGTGCTAAATCACAAACAGAACAACAGGGAGACCGTATTATTAGCGAAGCGCATATCAGCTTTTCACTGATACTGTCCTCAGGCTCGTCAATAAATCTCCCACCCTAATTTTATACCTCTCCTACCTGCAAAGCCCCAAATATTTCTTTCAAGAGACAAGCCAGTTATTCAAGCTCCTTACCAAGCCATACGCCGTGCTGCGTTCATGCTCCTGTGTGATATCGGCAACGTAGGCAAAAATCACAGAAAAGGTGACAGCAAAGACTCCAGACATGGAAATGACAGCAAAATACCACCTGAAACAGGCATTGCCAAAGGCAGAGTTAGAGAGAAAACCACACGGTAGTCCACAGCTGCTGAATTAGAACCTCTCCCTTATTCTTCCGGCAGTCCATCCTACTTCATCGCACCAGAAAGCGCTCAGGAACACCGAGCTTCGGTCTGGAGGCCCATCGCTTATTTTCCCCACACAGGAAGGAAACATCAACGTGCCCTAATAGTGATAACGCACCTATCGGGGGAACAGGCACCAGGGGAGGAAAGACAGACTCTTTCTTCCTGATGCTGAACCCTCCGGTAGAACCAAACAAGTAAATTAGTCTCTAGGCTTAGCATCCTTCTCCACTGGAGGGACTCTTCCATCTCATCCTCAAATGCAATACCCACAAATCCCCCATCGTTCAGCCTCACACTCATTCCTCTCCTCAGAAGCCCTCGTTATAACAAGAGTAAACTCACCATGGACTGATCTTCATAAGGGGAATTGGTGCACACGTGAAGAAGACAGTGAGGAGGAGGAAGGATTTCCTGCCCCAGACATCAGAGAGAGCACCAATCAGCGGGGCACTTAGAAAAGAAAGCAGACCCTAAGACAGACAAGACAGGGCGACAGAGAGAAATCCCTCAGTCAAATTCTGATTGTTGATAGCAAGAGCTTTTGACAACATCACCTAAAGATAAAAATAAGAGGAGACAATCCATTTCTATTTTCCACAAGCAGGCAATATTACCAAAACTTAACAGTTTGTTAAACTGCTCACACCATTTTAGGGAGGAAAAAAAAATCCTCGACCAGCTAGGTGCTGCCAAACACTCCAATTACTTCCCATTCTCTGCAACTGCTCGGCCTGCAGCTATGGTCTTCCCAAGCGTGCCTGTGCAGCAGGGAGTTGCCCTGCCAGTACCTAAAACGATGTTGGCACAGCTTCATCGCATTAACATCTGCTGCAGTTCTAGGGAAAGCTTTCTCTTTTAGATGGAGACAAGACAGACCCAATGAGATGCCAAGGCCATTGAGCACAAATAAAATTGTTCAATGCCTTTCAACATCTTTCAAACCCGAGATGCGCAGGGAAGAGCCCTTAATACGGGAGCGCCCAACTCACATTGAAGCAAAAAGCTCTGGGGCCATTTTCTGAGATTCTCTTGCCAGAACCAGGGCCTAACAATCTGTTTTGCCACATTCCCGAGTCAGAACACATGGCTACTGCTTGTTCGCTATAGCTGCCTCCAATTCTGCGCTGGGAATGCTGGTCTAGTGCAAACTCAGCTGCCCACTTACCATGTCACAGCGTACTCCCCACCTTCATCTGGGAGAGCCCACTAAGGCCCGCTTAGTTTCAACTTCTATTACTGATAAGTTCAGATCTCATTGATTTTTTATTTTGTTACGCTCCAGAATACGGATACATGGCGATTAGAATATTTTCAGCTGAAACACATAGCTGTTATAGCCCCAAACCCATGTTGACAAGCATCACGTTGTTAATACTGCTCAGTAAAATCCACTACACAAGCTACCTGATGTCTATGCTCTGTCAATGCTTCCTTTTGCATTAGGTTTGCTAGTGGCACCCCAAACTGAAATATGGACATTTATCTGTCAAATACTGGTTGACATCAGCAAATGACACAGATTATAATGGCTTGCCACTTCTTGCGCTAATCACAGATTCAAATGAAAGCCTGGAAGGAATATTCCTTACCTTGACTCCATGAATCAGGCCATTCATCAAGAATGTATGTTGAGGAAAAGTCTGGTGTAACACCTAGGAAAAAAAAAAACAAAACCAAAACATGAAAACTAGTAACTTCTGCAAAATCCCCATAAGCACCTGACAGCTAGATGCTTGGAAGAGCGCAAACAGGGAAAATGGGAAATACGCTACCGACACAGCCACTGCTGTACCTACGTGAGGAGCTCTACCTCCCCTCTCCAACAGGGGCAGCCGCTTTCTTTAATACTTCCCAGGTCTATAAATTAATCCAGCACGCTTGGGCAAGGCTAAGATAATCGGAAACATGCCTTTCTCCATCCCTGCACCATCTGATTTCCCTCTGGTTTTACTTCACGTGACCACATAACTTTCCTGTTGTTCTCTCCCCCTTTTGTACTACGTTTGATTTGCATTTTGTACTACTAAGCTAGTCCTGTATTTCTAAATGCCTTTGCATAAACCAAGACTCCTTTTCCGTAGTTACCTAGATATCAGAGATCAGGTCAAAAATATGCATGGCACATTAGACTTCAATGTGAGCTGGCATACCACCACCAGAAAATGAATTTAAAGAGCTGAGAATTCTTCCTGAAAGTGCCAAATCAGAAATTTACAGCTCCTTAACTAAAGGCAAGTATCCGAGATGAGACTTTAAGTTTCTTTAATAAAGAATATCCCTCTGCACTTGACTGTGAAGTTGCCTTTGCTGCCTGTGTTAATCATAACACAGTCAAGTCCTGAATGAGTTACCAGTGGGCTCTCCTGGAACGAGCATGACTTGGTGTAGCAAGAAATTGTCTCTGCTTTGACAGCCCAGACAATGATGGTGGTAGTTCAACAAAATTCTCTTTTATCCCTAAATAAGTCAGTGTAGGGCAAAAGGGGCAGTCTTTGGATAAAAAGTCAAAGCTTTGCTCAACTTTCTTTCATTAAGCTCCCAAGTGCACTTTTTTTTAATACCTAGGGGAAAAAAAGGCAATAAATGACAGTAAACTACCAGTAAATTCTAGTAATTTCAGGTCAAGTCTTTCACTCCTTTCCTGAAATCCTCCAAAAGCTTTCAAAAATCTAACTCATGTTTTGCTTCAAGTTAAGCTACAATAATTAAGAAAATCATTGCCCAACTCCATAAAAAATTACTATAGCTCCAGCTTTTTCAGGTACAAAGCATTACATCTCGGTTTCTACTTCCTATACTCCAAAGGCCTACGTTAAGATCTTTACCCTCGCCAACCCACGGTGAACTCTAGTCAACAAGAGCCAGTATTATTCCCAGGGAGACTTACTCACCGTTAGCATCGGCGTGGTCAGCAGCCCCCAGGCAAAGAACTCCAGGAAAATAACCACCACGGCGTGGTACACACTGGGCTCTCCGATCCCCTGTCGCTGCAAAACAGAGTTCCATAAGTAAAAAAAAATACACGTATCCTGATCTGCAATAGATTCGAGATGTGTGGTTGGACGCTGAAATGTCAACTCTGACCTAAGCCATTCCCGAGGTGATTCTGTGCTGTTTAGCGCAGGCAAGCTCATGCTGCAGCATCTCTCCGTCCGGGGTTACCAACACGTGCCTCCTACAAAGCTGATTGTTTTCAATTTCTTTTCTCCAAGAACTATTATCTTTGATACCATTATGCCTTCTCTAAACATGACCGAACGTATCATCCTTTCAATCCTCACCTGAAGGACTTGGAAACAAACCACCCCAATTCTCTGCATATTTTGACAGCAATATGTGCAACACCCCAGAAAAGACTCTGGGAGTTTGGGAAGGCAATTTTACTCCTCAGTGCCAACTCCATCTACCCAGCGTGGTGGGAAAGGCACAGTCCTTAGATCAGCTGTTAAAAAACCCCCACACCTCAAGGCCTTGCTTATCTTTCTTTCCTTAAAGGTTTCTCACGGCGTTTTCAGGGCAGCATTTGTTCTGTCACTTTTCCAAGTGCCAAATCTCAGCTGCTAGCCCAGGAGGTTTTCTCCTGCCACACAGGACACACCTACAAAGTCACAAGCTCACAAGGAAAGAAAAAAAAAATCGCAAGGAACTGGAGAAAAGCACACAAGTTTCAGCTGAATTACATCAGGGAACTGCACGGGCCAAACATTTAGTAGCACAATGTGCTTTTCCACAGCAACCCATTTCTTACATTAGCAAACCACATGATCTGGACTCACCAAGAGGTGTAGTCCAGCCCTGATACATTATTAATAAAACCACCTGAAATGTCAGCAATCCCAGCAATTTAGACAGCTTCCAGCGGCCTGAAGAGTATCCAGGAGTTAAAAAAACTTCCATCAGCTGCACAAATCTCACATCTGAAGGGATATTAGATTTCGTATGGGAAACCTCAAATCCACGGGCATTTCTTCTAGGCTAAAAGAATGGACTTTTGTATTAATTTCCTCACAGCTGACTAACATTTCTGCACTGTGCTCCTGCACAAATCATTTAATGGACCAGACCAAAGATGTACCTGTATCAGTACCCTGCCTCCAGCATTTGCTACTGACAGATTCTCAGGGCCAGGAATTCAAGAAACTTGGCATGTGAAGAGCACGCTTTTACCCAGCCACATCCTCCCGGGTTTTGACAGAATAATACTGCGTTTCAGATAACTAATACAGCTGTAAGTTAGTTGAAATACGAGAGAAGACAGCGAGATGTTATCCTGCTGAAATGTTGTTTACGTTCACAGACTTTATTAAAGCTACCTCCCGCAGACAGGCTAAGTCTGCTTAAAAAACAAATCAACAGCATCAACGCGAGAGGCACCCTACCTGAGGGGGACACGGTCATTAAAAGAAGTCAGTTTTATTGCACACAAATGAAAGAATGTTTTGCAGCAGAGGGAGAAGCCCCAAGGCAGCACGAAGCCAGTAATTAAGAGTACAGCTATCATTACCCACCTTGCTCCACCGGCCTAAGAGTCTCTCTCAGAAGACAGCAGTCCTCTCCTCTCCTTTTCATCACCCCCTTTATACCCTCTCAAGCAGTTAAACATCTCTACCACAACTGCAACAAAATTAACAGTCAATCTCTCTTTACAGAGTAGATCCAGATCTAACCTGTTCACAGCTTAATGTCACTCCTTCCACTTATCAACCGTCTTATTGCGTTAGACTCCTTAAACAATTTTGGATAGCTAATCTCCTTCGGAGTACACGGTCACCGCACCGAACCACTCCTCTAGAGGATGCACAGCTGCTACCGCAAAATATACGGATGCTACAGAAAAAAAAAGTACAAAAAAAATGCAAAAAGGTGCTAGGAGCCCTTAGGACAGGCAAGCACCTCGTGACCAGAACTACTTTCTCTCAAGAGAGCAAGCCCAGAGGGAAAGAGCTTGCAACCACCTTAGGCTCAGGTGCGCCCGCTTCAAAGCTGTCTTTGTGCAGGCACGACGCTGTCGCCCGCGCGACCTGGAGCCTCGCACGGCGCTCGCCTTCGCCCACAGTTAAAGAACTCCTCTCAAAAGAGGTAAATATTTTAGAGAGATTTGAAGGTAGCCTGCCATCCTCCAAGGGAATATTAAATGTCAGCGTTGACGTCTCATGAATCTCGTTGACATCTCGTGAAGCCCTGCACCCGGGGAAACGGATCCAGAAGCCTGTCTGGAGGATGGGAGCCCCGCACCCCTGACGGAGGGCAGAGCCGCACTCTTCCATGCTTCGGGGAGCCCCAAGGCAGCGGGGCCGTCCGCAGGCCCCGGAGCTCCCGGCACAGCCGAGGCAGCCGCGGTGCAGCCCCGGAGCCCGGCACAGCCTGGGCCCGGGCCCCCGGGGAGGGGGGCGGGAGCTGGGCGGCATCGCGGCTGGGCCGAGACCTCGCCCGCCTGTGCCCAGCGGGCCCCGGCCCACGGTCCCGGCTCGCCCCGAGGCAGGCCCGGGCCCCACCGCCTGCCCCCGGAGCCCCCACGGGCCGCCGCGCCCCTCAGCCGGCCCCGTCCCGCCCCACCGTGCCCGCGCTCCCGCGGCCCCGCAGGCCCCACGCCACGGCCGCGCACAGCTCGCCGCCGCCCCCACGCCGCTGCCCCCGGCCACGACCCGGGCTCCCGCCCGCCCGGGGGCCCTCAGCCCGGCCTCACGGAGCACGGCCCCGGCCCAACCCGCAGCCCCGTTGGCCGCCGGCCCCGCACACCGCGCCTCACGCTCCCGCGGGTCCCGCCGACCCGCGGGCCGCCCCGGCCCCCGCGCTCACGCCGGCCCCGTCCCGGATGACGATCTTCTTGGCCAGCAGGACGCTGCGGTTGAGCCGCTTCTTCTTCTTCTTCTCGCCGGTCATGGCGCCGCCGGGCCGCTGCCGTTCGCCGGCCTCCGCGGCTGCCCCATCCTCCCTGCGGCGGAGGGCCGCGCCGCGCCGAGCCCGGGCCCGGACCCGGACCCGCACCGGGCGGGGGAGCGCCGGGCCCGGGGCTGCCGGGCGCGGGGGCGGCGCCGCGGGGCGAGGGCGGCGGCCCGGCTGGCGGCGGCGGAGGGCGGCCCGCCCGCAGGCCCCGCCCCGCCCCGCCCCCGTCGCCCGGACAACGGCGCTGACGAGCACTTCCGGCCGCCGCTCCCTCGCGCTCCATTGGCTGCTCGGCTTCCCCCCGGTCAGGCGAGCCGGCCTCTGATTGGTTGGGAGGAGCGAGCGCAAGGCGCGACGGGCGGGGTGGGCGGGGCCGCTCGCCGCCAGCGCCGGCGCGGCGGAGCGCGGGGCATGCCGGGATGTGCCGGGCCTCCCCCGGGCCTCCCCCGGACAGCCTGCGTGGCCTCCTCGCCGTCCGCCCCGCGGTGGGGGCCCAGGGCCCGGGGGGCGCCGTGGGGAAGCCGGGGGAGAGCGGCTGCTGCCTCCCCGTCCCCGCATGAACGACACCTGGCCCGGCCCGGGGCGGCGCCGGGCAGATGGGCTGGCACCGGGGGTTACCGGGGCAGGCGGAGCGGCACTGCCACATCTGCGGGACATGGGTCGCAGCCTAAGGGGGTGGTGGCGGGGCCCGGGGTGCGGGGTGCAGGTTTGCGCTGCCCACGGGCCCCGCCGCCTGCCTGCCTGCCCGTTTTCAGCGCTGCCGTTGCCGGGGGGGACCCCGGGATCCCGGAGGCAGGGGGCCAGAGGGGCTCCCGATGGCTGCCCGAGAGACCCGGTGGTAGAGCTCCGGCCTGCCGTGGCGTGGGGGGCAGGCGGGTGTGGGGGGACTGTGCTGCGCCCATGCAGCAGCCGGGCCGGGGTCCCGCTCCCTGCCCGGAACGATTAAATGGGCAAGGGTGGGTTACCTCGGGGTGTCCGGTTTTTTCCTGCTCCGCATCAGCGCCGATGGTCTCCGCGTCCTGCAGCGCCGGCGGTGAATTGCGCGGCTGCCAGGGCTGGTGGGGAGGCTGCGGATGCTCCTGGCTGCCCAGCTAGAAACATGGCACCGCCGCCCGCCCCCGCTTTCCTGCCCAAAGTTTCCCTCTTGCTACGACCCGACTGAGCCCTCCTGTTGCCTGGCTTTCAAAAGCTTAAAATTTCTTCTGGTTTCCACAAAGAATCTGAAATCGAACCGAGCTTGCGTCAAGCCCCCGCTTCCCCTGTGCTCTCCCACCCGACCGCCTGTGTCTCGGGGCAGAGCTGCCGTCTCTCTGCTCCCTCCTCGTCGGACTTATTCTTGCCGGGCCTGCAGTCGCTGCAGGCGCTCAGGCAGATGGACAGTGACGGGCAGGTTTGCTCCACTGCCAGCTCTCCCGGCCATGTGCCGGCGTGCCTGCCGGCACCTCCTGGCTGGAGCGGGAGCCGGGCTGGGGGCAGGAAGGTTGAACAGGGACCCACGGCCACGCCGGGGGTGGTGGCACAGGAGGAGGTGGCTGAAGGGTTGTCCCTGCACCACCGCAACCCCTCGGTGCCGGGCTGGTGGCCTGCTCAGCCGGCTTCGGTCGGGGTAGTTACAGCCGAGCGCCTTCCTGGGAGGATCCCGGCCCTTTCCCTGAGCCTGGCACCAAGGGCAGACGGGGAGGGGGCAGCTGGGCCCGGGGCTGGAGGGGCTCGGTGCTGCCAGGGGGCTGCGGTGCAGCTGCCGGTGCTGTGGCAGGAGAGCAGCGCCTGCCTCGGCACCGCCGGCGAGTCGCTTGGTTGTGCACGCACGCGTTCCCTTCCCCTAATTCACCCTTCACGCATTGGAGAGCACTTCATGTCGATTCCCCTAAAGCAGTGCCAGAGGTGTAAGGAGATTAATTAGGCACAGTTTAAATAAGTTATGCAAATCGGTGCCACCGCAGAGTGGCAGGGCAGGGTCAGCCCTGCTCACCCCTCCCCGCTCCAGTTGGCCGCCCCAGCAGCATCGCTCGGTCCGGGCGCCGTGGGGTTGCTGACCAGCATGCGCGCGTGTGGCAGCGACGGGGGTGAGAGCCTGGAGGGACCTCGTGGTGGGGCAGGACGCTGCCCTGCAGATGGGGTGATGAGATGCCATGGGGCTCCCCCTGCCCACGGAGTGCCCGAGGCTGCGATCCAGCCCTTATTCACGGAGGCTTTCCTTTGAGTAACGATTAAAAGCAGCCGGGGGAGAGCCCTTGATGTGAAGCTAACTCTCCAGAGCCTGAGACCAGCTGCAAACGAGACAAAAATAATCCCCCGGCCTCCAGGGACTTGCAGAGGAGAGGAGAGCAGCTCCAGCTCCCCTGGGCTGCAGGCGAACGCCCGGCTTTGCTCCCATCCCCACGCCACGGGGTGCCCGGTCCCGTCCCCACGCCACGGGATGCCCACGGTCCCCAGAGTGCAATGCACATGGCATGGGGTAAAATGCCTGTGACCTCCATGGGGACCTGGCGTCTTCCCTCAGGCCAACCCCCAGCCCTTGGGAACGTGCACCCAGAGCCACCCGCGCCGGGCAGGGAGCCATGGCCCCACTGGAGCCACCTCGAGAGCGCAGAGGAGCCCGACTCATTCCAGTGCTCTGCGGAGGTTTAAAACAAAACCAGGGAGGGCGGAGAGAGGAGAGAGCAAGAGAAGCGGTTCCTAATATGGCAACAGCAAATGTAATTCTATTACCTTGATTTATTGATCGCACTTAGAGCAATTACTGGCTTTCACCCCATCACCTGCCAGGGAGCAGGAGACAGCGAGGAGAAGGCAAGACAAAGGCGGCCGCGCGTTGCCCAGGGCACGGTCGGCCTCCGGGGAGGCTCCGGTTTTGTTTGTGCCGGTTGGCGTGGGGGCAGAGCTCCCACCCGCCTGCGCGGCCGCAGCAGCATCGCTGCCGCAGGCAGGGGAGCCGGGTGGTTTCCACCCGGTCAAGGAGACTCCTCGGGCAGCTGAAGCCAAGCGCGTCCGCTCTGCAAAGAGCCTGTGATGCCGGCACCGCCGGGACAGAGCCCAGGCGTTACGATGACTTTGGCGATGGAGGGCTGGGGAAAGGCAAGGGTCCCCAGGGCCCCAGCACGGCAGAGCAGCTGCAGGCCCCGCTCTGGGCCCCGGGGTGGGTTTCGGCTGTGGGCCCCCTCGCCCCGCGGCTCCTCGCCTCTCTGCGCCCAGCCTGCCAGGAGCCCGGCTAGGGCTGGGGAGTCGGCATCCATGGCAAAGCCCTGGAAATGCCAGGGCAGAGGCTGAACTCGAAAGGAAGCGGCAACTCCAGGCTTGGTCCCCAGCTCTGCCAGGGCTGCGCTGGGCAGCTGGTGTGAGTTGTGCTGGAGCATCGCCCCGTTGCCTTGCAGGGACGGGGCTCGCACCCTCCGCCTGAGCTCGGCTCCTGCCACCCCCGGCACCGGCAGGAAAACCCGGCGGGACTCCCCGGCTCTGTCCGCACCAGCTCAGCGCCCATCTCGCAGCCGGGGGGGACACGCACGGCCCAGCCCCTCTCCGAGCCCTGCAGTGAGCGGGATGCTGTGGGTTGGTGCCAGGCTTGACAGGAGGGCTGAGTCCTTTAAACCACTGGAAAAAAGCAGCAGCCCCAGGGCTGCAGGAAGGGCAAGTTACTTGATTGAGGTCAGAAAGTCCTTTTAAGGTTGGGGTTTTTTTTTTCCCTGCTTGCTGCAGATACTGGCAGAGAAGCAAGAAAATGATTGTGCTTTTTACTGCCTGAGCCCTCCAGACAGATATAAACAAGCATGAGCCAGACCTGGCTTTGGAGGCAGAATGAAATCAGAGCGAACAAGACCACTGGGCTGGGAGGCACAGAAATAGCGCAGCCCCGTTGTGCAGCGAAGCCTGGCAGAGCCTCCCACACCCCCGCCTCCCAGCCAGCCCCGGGGCTCCCTGCGAGCCATTCTCGACCATGAAGATGTGGAAAAGGCAGAAAATGTCCCCGTTGTGGGTGAGGGCAGCAGCTGGGGGCAGCTGACCCCTTCCAGAGGCTGCCTGCTCACCACTCCAGCTAATTGCAAAATGTGAGCGGTGAACAGCCGGTGCATCAGCCTTACGGCTCCCGGGGGAAGGCGGTAGCCCTCTCCTGCTCCACTGCCCCCCCAGCCCGTTAACCCTGCAGCACCCGCAGCAAAGCTGGGAACCCGCAGGGCTGGGGCGAGCCCAGGGGCCTCCGGCTCAACCGTGGGCCACAGCGAGTGGGTTTGGACCAGGGTGCGGGGCAGAGTGCGAGCGGCTCCCTCCCCACGGGCTGTGGTTGCAGGGGCACACAGGGGTGGGGGGGGGCAAGCAGGTGTGGGGGCTGCAGAGCTGTGCCCAGAGGTCACAGGTGCCCCAGGCTGGGCCGAGAATTCCGGCTGGCCTCGTCCCCCGCTGTCCCCAAATGTCGGGACCATGCCTGCCCGTTCCGTGCTTCCCACCACCACCTCCCTGCAGCCCCCGCTGGTGACTCGGGGGGGGGGCACAGCCTTGGGGGCACAGGGTGGCTGGGGATGCTGGGGGATGCTGGGGGGGGTGAGAGGTGGCCTGAGGATGCTGGGGGGGCCGGGGGATGCTGGGGTGACTGGGGGGGGTGAGAGGTGGCCTGAGGATGCTGGGGAGGCCGGGGGATGCTGGGGTGACTGGGGGGGGGGGGCGGCCTGAGGATGCTGGGGAGGCCTGGGGGGAGCCGGGCAGCCAGGAGATGCTGGGGGGGGCAGGGATGCTGGGGGGGTGAGAGGTGGCCTGAGGATGCTGAGGGGACTGGCGGGGCCAGGCAGCTGGGGATGCTGGGGTGGCTGGGAAATGCTGGGGGGCCCGGGGGGGACAGGTGGCCGGGGGATGCTGGGACAGCCTGGGGGGACCAAGGATCCTCCGGCGGCCGGACATGCTGGGGAGCCGGGGGGGGCGGGCAGCCGGGAGATGCTGGGGCGGCCGGGGGATGCTGGGGGGCCCAGGGATGCTGGGGGCCCGGGGGCCTGGGAAGCCAGGGGATGCTGGGGGGCCCAGGGATGACAGGGTGGCCTGGGGATGCTGGGGTGGCCGGGGGATGCTGGGGGGGCCTGGGGATGCTGGGGCAGCCGGGAAATGCTTGGGGGGCCAGGGTGGGGTGAGCAGCCGGGGGATGCTGGGGGATGCTGGGGGCCCAGGGATGCTGCGAGGGCTGGGCAGCCGGGGGATGCTGGGGGGCCCGGAGATTCTGGGGCGGCCAGGAGATGCTTGGGGGATCCAGGGATGCTGGGGGGGCCAGGAGATGCTTGGGGGGTCCGGGGATGCTGGGGGGGCCAGGAGACGCTTGGGGGGTCCGGGGATGCTGGGGGGGCTGGGCAGCCGGGGGATGCTGCGGGGCCCAGAGATTCTGGGGTGGCCAGGAGATGCTTGGGGGGTCTGGGGATGCTGGGGGGGGCTGGGCAGCCGGGGGATGCTGGGGGGCCCGGAGATTCTGGGGTGGCCAGGAGATGCTTGGGGGGTCTGGGGATGCTGGGGGGGCCAGGAGATGCTTGGGGGATCCGGGGATGCTGGGGGGGCTGGGCAGCCGGGGGATGCTGGGCGGCCCGGGGATGCTGGGGGGGCCAGGAGATGCTTGGGAGGCTCGGGGATGCTGCGGGGGGCCGGGCAGCCGGGGGATGCCGGCGGGCCCGGAGATGCTGGGTGGACCAGGAGATGCTTGGGGGGTCCGGGGATGCTGGGGGGGCCAGGGGATGCTTGGGGGGTCCAGGAGATGCTTGGGGGGCCCGGGGATGCTGGGGGGGCCGGGCAGCCGGGGGATGCCGGGGGGCCCGGAGATGCTGGGGCGGCCAGGAGATGCTCGGGGGGCCCGGGGCGGCCGCGGGTGCGGAAGGGCCGGGGGGCGGGGGCCGCGCCGGCGGGGCCGGAGCGCTCGCACCATGACATCAGCGCGGCGCGGCCCCGGGGGAGCGGGCGGGGGGCGGGAGCCGGCGCGGCGGCGGCGGAGCGGAACGGAGCGGAACGGAGCGGTGGCGGCGGAGCGGAGCGGAGCGGAGCGCGGCCCCGGGCATGCTCCCGGAGCCCAAGTATGACCGCTTCCGCGACGAGCCGCTGACCGCCTCCATGCCGTCGCCGACCCCCGCTCCCTGCCCCGCGGCGGGCGAGGAGCCCGAGCCCGGCACCACCTTCTGCGCGCTGCTGCCGCGGATGCCGCAGTGGAAGTTCCCGGGCCCCGCCGGTTTCCTCGGCCGCGGCCCCGCCGGTGCCGGCCGGGAGCTCTCCGCAACGACCCGAGCGGGGGGGAGCGGGGCCGCGGGGACCCCCTCGGCGCTGGCCGCCGTGCTGGGCGCCTGCGAGCCGCTCTGCGCCGCGCCCTGCTCGTTACCGGCCGGCGGGCGGGCGCGGGGGGCGGCGGCGGCGGCGGGGCGGGCGGCGCGGGCGGAGGCGGCCCGGCCGGGCGGGGAGGAGTGGAGCCGAAAGGGCAGCTTCATCCGCAAACCGGCGCAGGGCTGGCTGCACCCCGACGAGCGGGTGCTGGGGCCCGGCGTCTCCTACATCGTCCGGGTAAGTCCCCGTGTCCCCCCCCCCCGGCCCCACGCGTGTCCGTGGCGGCGGGCGGCCGGGAGCCCCATCGCCACCGGGCCGGGGCTCGGTGGGTCTGCCCGCTCCGCCCGAGCGCTGCGGGCTGAGCCCCCCGCCCCGCTTCGGGTTCCCCGCTCCCCGGCTGCCCCAGGGCCGGCTCTGCCACGTCCCGTGGGACCTGCTGGGACGGGCGTCGTGGGAGCCCACAGGGCCGTGACTGCGGCCAAGGGGCCGTGGCGGGGATCCAGCCCGGAGGGTGTCCTGGGCAGCCACCCCCAGGCCCCTTCGCCCCGTCACGGGCAGCCCCGTTACGCTGCCCGCATCGCTTGGCACATCTTGGAGGGTGGGCGCAGCCTCCTGAACCAGCCTGGCGGAGGCCGGGGGCCGGGGGGGCTTTTTGTGCCGGGGAAGCAGCCCCAGGACCCGGCAGCAGCCAGCCCCTACGAGGGCGGCACAAGCCGTAGCACGCAGATGAGTTTGTCGGGTCTCAGCGCGGCGTGCGACGGGGAATTTTGGGGTGGAGGGTGAAAGGGTGTCGGGGTGAGAGCCCCGGCGCTGGCATCGAAGGGGCCCTTCTCACGGACACCCGGCTCCTCCCCTCCTCTCTTCTCCATCGCCTGCCCTGGGCTGGCGGCGGCGGTGGCCGGAGGAGGCTGCTCTGCCCGTGTCCCCCCGCCGCAGTACATGGGGTGCATCGAGGTGCTGCGCTCCATGAGGTCCCTCGACTTCAACACCCGGACGCAGGTCACCAGGTATGGCCCCGCGGTCCCGCTCTCCCGCATCCCGCTGCCACCCGGAGCCCCCCGGCAGCCCCGGGTGCTCCCCCTCCCCGGGACCCCATGGAGACGGGGGGGCACGGGGCCAGGGTCTGGAGGTCCCTGCCCTGCGGGATCCACCCCGCACGTGGGGACGTGGACGAAGGGCACTGCCGCGGATCAGTGGGTGGAAAGAGGAGAAGGGAGGTGGCGCCGGCCGGGCTTACGTACCACGGGCCCGTGACGTGGGGCAGCGCCGTGGGGACGCTGCAGCGCCTGGGGCTGCGGGGTCTGATGCCCCCAGAGCCCGCGGAGCCGTGGGCAGGGAAGTGGCCAGGAAGGGGCCGGGGGTCTGCAGCAGTAACCTGGCTGGGGGCTGTGGCTTGCAGGGAAGCCATCAACAGACTGTACGAGGCGGTGCCGGGCGTGAAGGGCATCTGGAAGAAGAAGGTGAGTTTGCACCCAGGCGGTCCCTCCCTGGGCTCCTTCCCGGGGGGAGATGGGACAGGGTGCTGGGGGTGCCTGCCCAGTTCATGGGGCAGAGCCTGGGGTCTCTCGGGAGACCCTCTTTGCCTCCTTCACCCCAGGAAACCTGGTCCTGGGGGGCTGCATCGCCCTCCCGCTCCTCTCCCCCTGTCAGGCTCCCAACAAAGCCCTCTTCTCCATCCTGGGCAAGAGCAACCTCCGCTTTGCTGGCATGAGCATCGCTGTCAACATCTCCGTCGATGGGCTGAACCTCATGATCCCCACCACGCGCCAGGTGAGAGCCATCCCCGGGGGTGGCCCTGCCACCCGCCACCTCCCACCGCGAGCTGGGGGGCTGGCGGCCCCCACGCTGACCCCCTCACGGGCCCTGTCTCCCCTGCAGATCATCGCCAACCACCACATGCAATCCATCTCCTTCGCCTCCGGCGGGGACACGGTGAGGCACGCACGCCCCAGCCCTCCCCTGGCTGCGGTCCCCCGGGGGCAGCGGGGACGGGGGCTGCCCATGCTATGGCTGAGCCGAATTGGGGGGCAGCCTGGTCCTGGGGCAGGACACGGGGCTGGGGCCGAGCCTGTCCCCTCGCTCCGGCGGTCCCAGTCCTGCTCCCTGCACGGCAGCGGGACGCGGGCCCTGAGCTCCCCCTCTGTCCCCAGGACACCACGGACTACGTCGCCTACGTCGCCAAGGACCCCATCAACCAGAGAGGTGATGCTGGCTCCCGCACCCAGGAGCTCTGCGGAAGAGGAGGGATGCGCTGGGGGATGAAGGCTGGAGGAGGGGATCCCTCGTAGGGGGCACGAGGGGCAGCTCAGGGTGGTCCCAGAGGGGTGATGAGAGCGCGGGGAAAACACTCGAGCCATCCGTCTGTCTGTCCGCAGCCTGCCACATCCTGGAGTGTTGCGAGGGGCTGGCGCAGAGCGTCATCAGCACGGTGGGACAGGCCTTCGAGCTGCGCTTCAAGCAGTACCTGCACAGCCCCCCCAAGGTGGTGGCACCCCCAGACAGGTAGGGAGGCGGGGGGGTCCCGCCGCAGCCCCCGCACCTCCTGTCCCGGACACATGCCCTGGCTGGGGGTCGCTCTGGGAGCCCCCAGGGGAGGGCTCTGACCCGGGCAGGGTGTCCCCAGCTCGCTGTCCCTGCTGCAGGGTGCTGGGTGCAGACGAGTCAGCCTGGGGGGAGGATGAGGAGGCAGCCGAGCACGATTACTACAACAGCATCCCGGGGAAAGAGCCGCCCCCAGGGGGGCTGATCGATTCCCGGCTCCGGCACGGCACGATCCTGGGCCACGTCCGCACTCAGCCCTCCAGCTCCGGCTCCCCCAGCCAGGTGAGCCCCTGGGACCACTGCCAGCCCTGCTGCGGGGGTCCCAGGCAGGTACCCCCGACACCCTCGCTGTCTCCTCTCCCCAGGGTGGGTTTGCAGCCAGGCGAGATCAGAGCAGCCAGCCGGGGCCACCCTGGGACCTGGAGAGCCAGGGTAGGTACCACCGCAGCGGGGACCCCGGGGACCGTGCGCGGGGGTCCCCACAGTTCTGCCCTGCCCGGGCTGGCGGTGATACCCGGTCCTCGCAGGCCAGTCCTGCGACGGGTACCTGCAGGCAGACAGCCACCCCCTGGGGCCATGGGACTACGAGGAGCACATGTACGTGAACACGCAGAGCCTGGATGCCTGGGAGCCGGAGGCAGCAGCTCGCGGGGTGCCGGAGGAGAGCCCCAAAAAGGACCTCTTTGATATGAGTAAGCCACCGGGCTGGGGGTCTGGCACAGAACTCGCTACAGAGGGGCTGAGCCGTGCCGGCGGGCTGCCCAGCCGTGTGCCGCAGCCCCGGCGGTGCCCGCGCTGGCAGAGCCAGGAGCAGTGCCGTGCTGGGGGCTGGGTGGCCATGAGCCAGGGCCCCATCCTCGCCCGCCCTTGCTGGGGCAGCAGGGCCGTGCTTGGGGCAGGGCTGGGGGTGGGCACCCTGTCCGCCCACCCTGCCTGGCCCCATGGATGGGGCAGCCGTGCCGGTGCAGGGGGGCACCGTCCCCTCCGTGCCTGGGCGCAGGCGCAGCAGGGTCTGGCCTGGAGGTGGGTCCAGCCGTAACCCCAAGTCCTGCTGCCACCGCTCAGCCCTGTCCCTGTCCCCACCGTGCCCCAGCCGTGCTTCGTGCCCCGGCGGGTGATGCCCCACATTCCCTGGCTCCCGCAGGGCCGTTCGAGGATGCCCTGAAGCTCCACGAGTGCATTGCTGGGGGCTGCACCAGTCCCCCCATTGAGGACCAGTGGCCGAGCCCCCCTACGCGGAAAGCCCCCATCGCCCCCACGGAGGAGCAGCTCAGACGGGAGCCGTGGTACCACGGGAAGATGAGCCGGCGGGACGCCGAGAGGCTCCTGCAGACAGACGGGGACTTCCTGGTGCGGGACAGCCTCACCAACCCGGGGCAGTACGTGCTGACCGGCATGCACAGCGGGCAGCCCAAGCACCTACTGCTGGTGGATCCCGAGGGCGTGGTAAGGGCAGGGCGCGGGGTGGGGGACGGGGGTAAGGGCAGGGTGGGAAGGGATGCTGGGGGAGATGTCCATGAGGGTGGGCAAGCGCCGGGGGGTTTGCACAGGAGCCCTGTGCGGGAGGCAGCTCTCCCGGGTTCAGGACCGCTGTGCCCCCAGGTGAGGACCAAGGACGTGCTGTTCGAGAGCATCAGCCACCTCATCAGCCACCACCAGCAGAACGAGCAGCCCATCGTGGCTGCGGAGAGCGAGTTGCACCTGCGCCAGGTTGTCCGGAGGAAGCAGTGATGCTGAGGGGGTACGTGAGCCCCCGACCCGCTCCCCTGGCACCGGACTCGCCCCAGCCCCAGGGCAAAGCCAGAGCCCCTCCACTCCCCTCCTCTGGTTGTGCCTGGCCTCTGGGGGAGGCAAAGCCCCTCACACCCCAAAGTTGGGCTCCCTATCCCCCTCCCCGGCGGGGCCTCGCAGTCACTGGCCCCAAACCCCCCTCCGCTGCCTCCCCTCCATCATCCGCATGGGGCCCCTTGCCCAGCTGGACACGAAGATGTTTATTCCGCGTGTGGAGGTGAAATGCTGCCGGGGTGGGAGCCGGCAGGCAGCCTCGCCGAGAGGGACGGGGCCCGAACGCGGCTCAGGCAGCGCTGCCCGCTCCTGCCTGGGGCTGCCCCCAGCTCGCCCCAGCGATGGGAAGGGGCCTGGGTGGGCATCGCTGTGGGGCTGCCCTGTCCCCCTCCTGCCCGGCAGCCCTGCCTGTGCGGGGCTGGTTGAGCTGCTGGTACCACTGGCCCCCGCTGCCCGGCGCCGCGGCCCCCAGCACCGGCTCCATCCCGGCACACGGAATTGGTGTCTGGACAATGATGGAGCAAATGGCGTCGGGGCTGGTGCCAGGAGCCTCGTCGCTGGGCTCCCTGGGTGGGATGGGGTGAGCAGGCTTGGCGTGCGCAGGCGTGTGTGTGGGCGTATCCGTGTGCGTGTGCATCCGTGTGCGTGCGTGCGTAGGTATGTGAGGAGCAGCCAGGGGACCAGCCCCTTGCCCACGGAGCCATGCCTCCTGCCCAGCACTGCTGCTCCCTCGGTCCCCCCTCTCTGCCAGGACATTCAGGGGGTGCCCCTGTCCCTGGGGTGTCCCATCAGCGGGGGCTGTAGCCCCCGGCTTGGCTCTACCCACGGAGCTGGGCACAAATGTCTCTTGGAGGCCGGTGCTGCTGGATGTCCCTGTCGCTCCCACATTTCCAGCTGGATTCTCCCCAGGAGCAGCTGCCAGGCGAGGCTCCCGGCGGCTCCGAGCCCCCGCAGCTCTCCCCAGGCTGGGGCCAGGATGAAGCTGCGGCGGGGAAGGTGCAGGGCAGGGGCGAGCTACCGGCGCTGGCTCGTGAGGCCGGGGCTGCCGGGAGGAGAGGTGTCCCACAGCCCCTGGGGACCCCCCCGGCCGGCTCGGGGCTTCGGCAGGTTTTTACGGCGTATACGGCCCCTTTTCCAGCGTGTCTGGCGCTCGGCGTGGGTTCGTGGTTTGGAATAAGTTTCTAATTAATTAAATGTGGAAATGAGCAAGGCGCCCTGGTTGTTCGTGCGGTCCCCGGGCGTGGTGCTGGGATGGGGCTGCCCCTGCCAGCTCCTGTGCTTGGGGGCTCGACGGGGCCGGGGATGCAGAGGGTGCAGGGTTGGGGTCTCCATCACCACCAGCTCCCGGCCGCTCCCACGTCGGTGGTGGCGGCTGGCCCCATCCTGGCCGATCACACTTGGCTCTGCCCCCCCCGAGCCCCCCTGGGTCACGCTGTCCCCCTTACGTGGGTCACACCCCCAGCTCCGGAGGGGGTTGCAGCACCCAGGGCGCTGGTCCTGCACGGCACCTCCTCCCTGCACCCCGCATCCCCCCGCCCTGCCGGCTCCTGCTGCCGCCGCGCTGGCACCGAGCGGCCCGGAGCCAAGCTGCCGTTCATCTCCCGCTAACGAACATGGCAGAGCGAGAGCCCCGGCTGTGCAGCGTGGCCGGCGGGTAGAAAAGCCGCTTGGCTGGAATCAGCGGAGGCAGGAGAAGGGCTGCCCCAGTAGCTGCTGGAGCCTGGCAGTGGGAAGATTTCCAATCTGGCGGCGTGGCTGGGCTGTGAACCGCGGGGCACAGGCACTGGGTGGGCAGCAGCCTCCCAGCAGCTCCGGCACCAGCCCCGGCACCGGCCAGCTCCAGGGTCCTGCTGGGTCCCCTCTGGGCGCCCTGCCCTAGGTGGGTGCCGGTGGCCTGCCTGGCTCTGCCCCGCGTGCCCGGTGCTGCCACCGCACCCTGGCACCCACCTTGGGGAGCAGGGTCACCCCAGCACCCTCTGCCCCTCGCTGCGGACCACCCCTCCCGGGACGGGGCTGCCGGGTGCTGGCTGAGTCAATGAATAAAATAAGCCCCTAAATAAAGCCCGGTAATGAATGTGTAATTTTCCATTGATAGTTGAATACCTACAGGGATGCAGCGCTTCCATCTCAGCTGCTATTTTTTGTCATGTAGTAATGCGTCTGCAAGGGTAATTGCGCTGTTCCCTCAATAGCAGAAGCAGGGAAAGGCCGCAAGAGCCCGGACTTCTTTCGCCACCGGCGAACGAGCCCACGCCTTTCACCGCCTGCTGCTGGCTCTGCCGCGGCCCCTCGGCCCCCGATGCTGCCGTGAGGTGCCTGAAGGGCTGGCGGGTATTTATTTTAGGGGTTTAACTGCTTTAGTTGAGGCTGGCATGCGGTGCTGACGGCCATGGGATGCAGGGGGCTCTGCTCCCCCCTGCCCCGGGCTGCAGGGCCGCTGCGTGGGGGCTCGGGGACCCTCCTCAAGAGGGTCCCGCTGTGGGGCAGCGCCCCACAGCCGCCCGGCACGAGGGCAGGACTCCGCAGGGGGAGGCAGGCTGGGAGCTGCACAGCAGCGTTCTTGAAGCAAAAAACAATTAAAATGAATACGAGGCCTTTATTGAGTTAAGTACGGACATGAATAATGCAGTCAGAGCACCAGGGAGTGCTCCCATCTGAAATTGGATTTCTTTCTGCGTGCTCCGCGCTCCCAGTGCAGCTCCGCTCTGGACTGGTCCTCACTGGGCCTGGGGCCGGGGGAGGGCGAGGGCGAAGGGGCCCATGGGAGGCTGGGCTTGGGGGACGGTGGAGCAAAAGGGAGAGCAGCATGCGTGCTGAAACCACCGGTGGCTGCTGGGGTGTTTGGAGCAGCAGTCTGTAGGCTCCAGAGTTAACGCCGGGCTGAAGGGGAGAGCGCCTCGCCTCTCAGTGCCGCTCCTTCAGCCCACGTGGCGCTGGGGAGGCTGAGGTGTTTTGGGAATGTTTGGAAGCCACAGAAGAGCGACTGCAGAGGGACGTGGCCTCCTTGCTCTCCCAGGGCCTTGGGGATCTCGCTGACAAACCGTCCCTCTGTCTCCAAACGTGCTGACGACAAACACTGCCCAGTTCAGTTTTCCTGGACAGAGAGGGGTAAGAATCTCTGACATTTGCTCTCAGCAAGTTTCATGGAAATAACGAACCAGCTGGAGAGGAGATGTGTGCAGCACTCCTGCTCCGGAGGGGCTGCGGCAGGGGCTCAGCCCATGCCCTGGGATCCAGGATCCTGGTGCCAGCCCCTTCGCCTCGCAGGGCTCTCTCCTTCCCAGCTTCCAGCAGGTGGTAGCACGCTGCCGGCTCCACCAGCCGCATCCCCAGCCCTGGCATTGTCCCCAGCCTTGCCAGCAACCCCAGCCCTGCCAGTGTCCCCAGCCCTGGCGTTGTCCCCAGCCCTGCCATTGTCCCCAGCCTTGCCAGCAACCCCAGCCCTGCCAGTGTCCCCAGCCCTGGCGTTGTCCCCAGCCCTGCCATTGTCCCCAGCCTTGCCAGCAACCCCAGCCCTGCCAGTGTCCCCAGCCCTGGCGTTGTCCCCAGCCCTGCCAGTGTCCCCAGCCCTGCCAGCATCCCCAGCCCTGGCATTGTCCCCAGCCCTGCCAGTGTCCCCAGCCCTGGTGTTGTCCCCAGCCCTGCCAGTGTCCCCAGCCCTGTCAGCATCCCCAGCCCTGCCAGCATCCCCAGCCCTGGTGTTGTCCCCAGCCCTGTCAGCATCCCCAGCCCTGCCAGCATCCCCAGCCCTGGCATTGTCCCCAGCCCTGGTGTTGTCCCCAGCCCTGCCAGCATCCCCAGCCCTGCCAGTGTCCCCAGCCCTGGCGTTGTCCCCAGCCCTGCCATTGTCCCCAGCCTTGCCAGCAACCCCAGCCCTGCCAGTGTCCCCAGCCCTGGCGTTGTCCCCAGCCCTGCCAGTGTCCCCAGCCCTGCCAGCATCCCCAGCCCTGGCATTGTCCCCAGCCCTGCCAGTGTCCCCAGCCCTGGTGTTGTCCCCAGCCCTGCCAGTGTCCCCAGCCCTGTCAGCATCCCCAGCCCTGCCAGCATCCCCAGCCCTGGTGTTGTCCCCAGCCCTGTCAGCATCCCCAGCCCTGCCAGCATCCCCAGCCCTGGTGTTGTCCCCAGCCCTGTCAGCATCCCCAGCCCTGCCAGCATCCCCAGCCCTGCCAGTGTCCCCAGCCCTGGCGTTGTCCCCAGCCCTGCCATTGTCCCCAGCCTTGCCAGCAACCCCAGCCCTGCCAGTGTCCCCAGCCCTGGCGTTGTCCCCAGCCCTGCCAGTGTCCCCAGCCCTGCCAGCATCCCCAGCCCTGGCATTGTCCCCAGCCCTGCCAGCATCCCCAGCCCTGCCAGTGTCCCCAGCCCTGGCGTTGTCCCCAGCCCTGCCATTGTCCCCAGCCTTGCCAGCAACCCCAGCCCTGCCAGTGTCCCCAGCCCTGGCGTTGTCCCCAGCCCTGCCAGTGTCCCCAGCCCTGCCAGCATCCCCAGCCCTGCCAGTGTCCCCAGCCCTGCCAGTGTCCCCAGCCCTGGTGTTGTCCCCAGCCCTGCCAGTGTCCCCAGCCCTGTCAGCATCCCCAGCCCTGCCAGCATCCCCAGCCCTGGTGTTGTCCCCAGCCCTGCCAGCATCCCCAGCCCTGCCAGCATCCCCAGCCCTGGCATTGTCCCCAGCCCTGGTGTTGTCCCCAGCCCTGCCAGCATCCCCAGCCCTGGCGTTGTCCCCAGCCCTGCCAGTGTCCCCAGCCCTGGTGTTGTCCCCAGCCCTGCCAGTGTCCCCAGCCCTGTCAGCATCCCCAGCCCTGCCAGCATCCCCAGCCCTGCCAGTGTCCCCAGCCCTGGCATTGTCCCCAGCCCTGCCATTGTCCCCAGCCTTGCCAGCAACCCCAGCCCTGCCAGTGTCCCCAGCCCTGGCGTTGTCCCCAGCCCTGCCAGTGTCCCCAGCCCTGCCAGCATCCCCAGCCCTGGCATTGTCCCCAGCCCTGCCAGTGTCCCCAGCCCTGGTGTTGTCCCCAGCCCTGCCAGTGTCCCCAGCCCTGTCAGCATCCCCAGCCCTGCCAGCATCCCCAGCCCTGGTGTTGTCCCCAGCCCTGCCAGCATCCCCAGCCCTGCCAGCATCCCCAGCCCTGGCATTGTCCCCAGCCCTGGTGTTGTCCCCAGCCCTGCCAGCATCCCCAGCCCTGGCGTTGTCCCCAGCCCTGCCAGTGTCCCCAGCCCTGGCGTTGTCCCCAGCCCTGGCGTTGTCCCCAGCCAGGCATCGCCTGCCCGCGGTGCCATGCCCAGGCCTTGCCAGGCGCCGCACGCCTCGGGGACAGGGGAGCTCTGTCCGTCTCGCCCAGCCCTTGCCTGGCTCCCTGTCAGGCTGCCTGGGGAGGCAGCTCTGGAGCCCCGAGAGCTCTCCCCTCCTGGCATCCCACGCTGCCCGGATCCATGGAGAGCCCTGGATGAGGGGGAGGCAGGCGAGGAGGGGCATTCCTCCCGGCTCCACACTGCTGGGTGCCAAGCGAGGGTCCAGAGCCCATTTAGGAGGCCCTGGAAAGCTTCTTTCCTGCTGGCCCTGCGAGCGCTCGTTCTCTGCCCATTTCTGTTGTGGGTCCGGCAGCTCCTGCCACACACAGTGGCTGTGGCAGCGCAGTCCGTGCCGGCAGCGGGGCCGGCTGCAGCCCCTGCCTGCGCTGCTGGGAAGGGATGCTCCCGGCACAGCCCACGTCCCTGAGGTGCCGGAGATGCGAGCGCCCGTGCCAGCTCCTGCTGCGAGCGCTGGGTCTCTCCTGCCGTCCCTTCGTTAGGAACCGGGGCATTCGGCACCTCAGCATCTCTGCCCAACCACTGCACCTCCTCTTCTGCCTCAGAGCTGGAAGCCCTGCCCCAAGCTGAGCGCAGGCAAGCTGAGCGCAGGCTCCCAGCACCCTGCTGCCCTCCGTGCCCCAGAGGCAGCTGGCCCTGAGCCGAGTGGGCAGAGCCGGCCCAGCTCCAGCACTCGTTATCTCAAGGGAACTCAACCGTTTGTGCACCTTGTTTACCCAGCGTTGTGCAGGGTGGAGGAAAGGCAACCACCAGCCTTTTGTTCACCAGCTTCCCCTCCCTGGGAGCCTTGTCCTCCTCTCCTGGGCTCTGTCTGCTCTCTTCCCCACCATGGAACCCAGGACTCGGCGCCCTGCAGTGCAGAGCCCAGGGTCCAGCCAGGACACCACCATCCCCTTTCCCCACTCCTGCCCCTGAGGCATCCCTGCCCACACCCCTCCAGGTCCTGGCTGATTCCTGCTCCCCACGCGCCCCGTTCAGAGGGTCCCAGCAGCTTTTCCCAAGTCCAGTCGCGTGGTCAGTGAGGGGCAGCTGTGTCGAGGAGCCCGCTCCCGCTGAGGGTCTGCAGTTGGTCAGAGCCGCTGCTCCCAGCCAGGCAGAGCAACGTGCCAAGAAAACTCCATAAATCAGAGCGCTCGCCCTGCCAGGGAGCGCCCACTCGCTGCTGGGAGAGGCCTGGGCACAGCGGGCGGAGGGCACGTGGCGAAACCCCGGGCTGCAGGGAGAGGGGAGGGCGATTCGCTTCCAGAGAGGGAGGAGGGTTGTTCCCCCAGGCCCTGGGGACCTTTTCTCCTGCCACCTTTCCGAGTCGCTGGCAGAGCTGGCTACTGGCCCTCGGCCTCGCTCGGCACAGCTATCCTTCTCTTTTTATCAGCTCGGAGTCAGGATGCAGAGGGAGCCGAGACCTCCCACCTCTCGCAGTCTCTGCCCAGCTGCAGCAACCGCTGCCGAAGGAGCTCACCAAGCCGGGCTCTCCTTCCTGGTGATTATTCCCAGCCCCGCACCGCTGTGGAATGACGGTGCCGTCCCTGCAGCCTGATGGCATCCACAGGGCAGCAGCGAGGGAGCAATAGCCACTGGCCCCGGCCGTGCCACCACCCTGCTCGGTGCATCCCTGTCCCCAAGGCTACAAATCCACGCGATACCTGGGCTGGGGCCGATCACCCTGGTTTGGGTCTCGGGCCGATCACCCTGGTTTGGGTCTCAGGTCGATCACCCTGCTTTGGATCTCGGGTCCCCCTCCCACCCCGCCGCAGCACCAGGGCCTGCAGGGATGCTCCGTGGATCCTCCTGATGCTTTGCTTTGCCCCCCCGCCCCGGTACCCCCAGCACCACCTGGGCCTTATCCTGCCCCAGCGCTGTCCCCGCCAGGTGCCGGCGAAGCGTGCGACGGGTGGCACTGCCTCCCCCCGCTCCTCCAGCCACGATATTAAACCACTTAATGCACTCAGCGAGTCCTTGAGCTCCGAGCCGCCTTGGAGTGCTGTTGGCTTTGTTCAGCGCTTTGATGAGCTCAAGAGCTCGGAGGGGAGAGCGGGCAGCGCCCGGGGGGGGGGAACAGCTCCGTCCCGCCGGCCCCGCTCCCCGATCGTGCTCAGGACGCGAGGGCGCTGGGGGGGTGCGGGGGTGCTGCCGTCCCGCTCCCGACTCGGGGCTCCCCGTCCCATCCCGGCCCCGGCGCTCCCGTGAGCCGGGGGTCCCGGGGCTGGGCCCCCGCACCCCCCCTCCCCGAGCATCAGCAGCCCGGGGCCGCTGGGCCCGGCTCGCTCCCGGGCTCGGTCCCGCTCCGGCGGGGCGCGGCGCGGCGCGGGGAAATGCGGGGGCGCCGCGCTCGGAGGATTACGGCGGCGGCGCGGGGAAGGAGCGGGGCCGCCGCCGCCGTATAAAAGCGCGTCCGCGCCCGCCCCGCCCGGGCTGCGGCGGCTCCGCTCCAGGTGCGGCGGCTCCCGGTAACGGCCCGCTCGCCACGGCGCCGGTCGGCCTGTCCGTCCGTCCGTCGGTCGGTCGGTCGGTCCGGGCATCGCGGCGCGGCGCGGCCGCCCCGTCCCATCCCATCGCTCGGGTCCCCGTCCCCCGGCGCGGCCCGTTCTTCCCCGTCCCCCACCCCCGGGCTGGCGGGTCCCGGTGCCCATCGGCGCGACCGGTTCCTTCCCGTCCCTGTCCCCGTCCCCCCCGGGCTGGCGGGTCCCCATATCCCTCGGCGCGACCGGTTCCTTCCCGTCCCTGTCCCCAATCTCCCGGGCTGGCGGGTCCCCATATCCCTCGGCGCGACCGGTTCCTTCCCACCCTTGTCCCCGATCTCCCGGGCTGGCGGGTCCCCGTCTCTCGGCGCGACCGGTTCCTTCCCACCCTTGTCCCCGATCTCCCGGGCTGGCGGGTCCCCGTCTCTCGGCGCGACCGGTTCCCTCCCATCCCTGTCCCCGTCCCCCCCCGTGCTGGCGGGTCCCCATATCCCTCGGCGCGACTGGTTCCCTCCCATCCCTGTCCCCGTCCCCCCCCGTGCTGGCGGGTCCCCATATCCCTTGGCGCGACCGGTTCCTTCCCATCCCTGTCCCCGTCCCCGTCCCCGTCCCCCCCGGGCTGGCAGGTCCCCATATCCCTCGGCGCGACCGGTTCCTTCCCATCCCTGTCCCCGTCCCCGTCCCCCCCGGGCTGGCGGGTCCCCGTATCCCTCGGCGCGACCAGTTCCTTCCCATCCCTGTCCCCGATCTCCCGGGCTGGCGGGTCCCCGTCTCTCGGTGCGACCGGTTGCTCCCCGGGGTGACGGCTCCGGTCTGCCCCTGCCGCTGCCCGGCCCCCGGTGACAGCGTTACCCCTCGGGTCTCTTCCAGCCCCGCACCCGGCGGCAACATGTGGCTCCTGGAGCGGCTGCGCGGCGTGGCGGAGAACGGCGGGGCCCGGGGTGCGGGGCCGGAGGAGTCCCCGCGGGGGTCCCGCTACAGCAACGTCCTCACCCCCGACAAGATCCCCGACTTCTTCATCCCACCCAAGCTGAGCGCGGCGCCCGCCGAGGCTGAGGGCCCCGAGCCCCCCGCGGCGCCCGCCCTGGGCCCCTCAGCCTCGGAGCAGGACCTGGCTGGGCGCAAGCCCCCGCGCAGCCCCCGGCCGTCCAGCCGTCCCCGGCCGCGGGCCGCCGGCCGGCATATCATCCAGATCGAGAGCGCCGAGGACTGGACAGCTGAGGGGGGCTTCGGCACCAACGTGGACCCGCAGGCGCAGACAGCCATGTCGCTGCCCTACGTGCCCAAGGCGCAGACCTCCTACGGCTTCACCACGCTGGTGGAGAGCCCCCACACGCGGCGCAAAGAGTCGCTCTTCCACAGCGAGCACAGCAGCCTGTGCCCCTCACCAGCCACCTCGCCCAGCGCCCAGCGCAGAGCCAAGCTCAACGGCGAGAGCGGGCCCCGGGCGCCCGCCGACCTGGGCGCAGCCCTCATGCACCCCGGCCGCTACTTCAGCGGCGGTGAGAGCGACACGTGCTCCTCGGCCGAGTCCTCGCCTTTTGGCTCCCCGCTGCTCTCCCGCTCCGTCTCCCTGCTGAAGATCTTCAGCCAGGAGAGCCAGTCGAAGGTCATCAAGCTGAAGCACTCGGTAGCCCGCAACAGCTCCCTCTCCACCGACGACAGCTCGGCCGACACCAGCCCCAGCGCCCAGCGCCGCACCAGGAGCGCCCCGGCTGGGGGGCAGCCGCCCGCTGCCCTGCTGCCCCTGGACCTGCCGCCGGGCCACGACCGGGAGCACAGCCTGCGGCTCAGCCGGGGGGGGAGCCTGCGCCTGGCTGCCGAATACGACCCCTCCAACGCCCGGCTGCGCGTGCGGCTCGTCTCCGCCGAGGACCTCTACGATGCCCTGGTCGACCTGCGCAGCATCAACTGCTGCGTCTCGCTGTGCCTCAACCCTGGGAAGCTGCAGAAGCAGCGCAGCACCATCGTCAAGAACAGCCGCAACCCCATCTTCAACGAGGACTTCTTCTTCGATGGGCTGGGCCCCGGCCACGCCAGGAAGATGTCCCTGAAGCTCAAGGTGGTCAACAAGGGCAGCAGCCTTAAGCGGGACACGCTGCTGGGGGAGAAGGAGCTGCCGCTCACCACCCTCCTGTCCTGCCTGTAGGTGCTTTCTGCCCGCCCCGGAGGGAGCCCGCCCGCCCGTGGGGCCGGGGTGACGGGGGGGAGGCCGGCCCTGTCCCCCAGCCTCGCTGGAGGAGGGTTTGGAAGGGCTCCTCGGAAGAGGGACAGGGCCGTGGCAGAGCGTGGGGGTCCCCGGGGGCGGCCCTGCCGTGGGGCTCTGCCAGCACCAGCCCTCCCGCGGCGGGGCAGGCAGCGCCGGCAGCCGTAGCTTCTCCCCTCGGCTCCCTCCCTGCTCCCTCCGCGGGGCTCCATCTCCTGGAGCCCAGTGGGAAGCAGGGAGCCACTGGCCCCGTCTCCACCGGGAAGGATGGATGGATGTCACCTGCTGGGCTCTTCCCTCCCTGGTGCCCGTGGTCTCCAGCTGGCCAGCACAAAGGTTGGAGGTGGGTAGATCTCTGTAGCATACTTACTGCCACCTCTCTCAAAGCCCCAGCTCCTGGAGTCAGGTGATAGCAGCGATCTCAGCTTTAATTTAAAAGACAAGTTCCTAGTCTTGGAAACTGCAGAGAAAATACTGCAGAGGTGACCCAAGAGCGGGCCAAGGGAGGTGACCCTGGGGGATGAGTTAGGTTTGTGGGTTTTGAGCCTTTCCCGGACTCTTCCCATCCCTGCGGAACTGCACAGATGTGCAAGTCAGCTTGGTCCAACACCCGCAGCCCCCCGGGATGCCCTCCCTGCTCACCCCAGCAGCGTCCCCCCGCTGCTGACCCCCCGCGGGGAAACGCTCACAGAGCTTCAGGGGCTTTGAGTTCGCCCAAATCTGGGGGGCTGCCTGTGCCGGTCCCCTGCCCGTGGGAGGGAGATGCCGGGGGCTGGCACTGCCACGGGGGGAACCCGGCACGCTTCACCCTGGGCACATGGGTGGTCCCGGGCAGCGTCGCAGCAGCCGTGCTTGCTGACAAAAGCCGAGGTGACAGGAGCAGCCGTCCTTGAGCGCTGGCTGGCACTGGGGACGCCCCCCGGTGTGGCTGGGCCGGGGGCCGGCTCTGCCTGAGGCTCCCCCACCCTCTGCCCTCCCTCACCTGTGGGCGCTGGGGGGGGGGCTTGTGAGCGGCTGCACCCACCGGGTGGGAGCGATGTCTCCCGTGGGGCCACAAAGTCCCCGTGCCCAGCGGGACCCGGCTCCCTGAAGGGACTGGCCTGGCTCTGCAGTTTCCCTTTGGGGCAGAGTGGGGTGCTCCCACCCCTTCCCATCCCTCCCTGCCATCCCGGTTGACTGACTGGAGGCACCGGGAGCGGGGGAAATGCCAGCCGGGGCATTTCTGCGGGTGGATAAAACGGACGCCTCGTTGTTGTTTGGTGTGGTGTTACCCATTGCATCAGGCTCTGCATGTTTCTGTGGAAGGGAGCAGAATTTGCAGTGCTCCCGTCCCTGCCTGTTGCAGCATGCGTGGACACACACGCACACACGTGTCCCTCTGTGTTAACCTCTGTCGGTGGCGGTTGATGTTCCTTCCTTGTCCTTTGCAGCAGATGGCAGATTTCAGTGTTGGCTATTTATATCCGAGGCTGATCTTTCCCAGCGTGTTTTACTTCTGTCTGTAAATATGTTTCAGGTACGCGAGGCATGGTTCTGGTAGCGTGGTGTTTGCATGTTGGGGGGATTTGGGGTGATTGTGGCTGTTTGTTGAGCTTGTGGCTGAATACAAACCGTGCGGGATGTAAGGAGCAGACACGTCCCTCCTTCGCGGGGGATTTCCCACCTGAGGTTTCCCACTGCTCTCCCAGGAGCCAACACGGGGGATACTCCTGGCCCCCAAATACCCAGGGGGGCAGGCGGGGCCTCTGGGGAGGGTGGGATGGGGAGATGGGCTGGGGGCGAGCATCCTGCGCTGAGCAGACCCGGAGCAGGACCCTGCCCAGCCAGCTGCTGCCCGACGGCCCCATGCACCCCTCGCCAGCGCCCTGCGGTCCCCGGGGTGCTGCGGTCCCCGGGGTGCTGCGGTCTCCGGGGTGCTGCGGTCCCCAGGGTGCTGCGCCTGCAAGGGGCTGGTGGGACCCAGGCATTGCTGGGGGTGGGGGGGAGCCAGCAGGCTGCGAGGGGAGGGGGAACGGGAGCTGGGCAGAGATTTTGGTGCTTTATGAGAGGGTTGGGGGGTGACGCATCCCCCGCCGCAGACTTGTGTGCCTTTGAGTTTGGGGAAGGGGGATGCTGAGGGCAGGGCCCTGGGCTGCTCCTTGGCTGGGGGCTGGCCCTGGGGGCAGACGCAGGGGCCTGGGGGTCCTGTGCTGTCCCCCCCTCCCCGTCCCGGGGCTGCCTTGCTGGAGTCAGTGGCGTGTGGCTGTCTGCCGAGCCCCGGGACGTGCTGCTGTCAGCCCTGCTCCGGTGGCGGGCGGGAGGGTGGCGTGGGAGCCGGGGCTGTGGCCTGGCTGGGTCTTTCCTCCCCTGTAGCTCTTTTCTACTGTTCCTGCTTTGATATTTCTGTGGCTGGATTTAATGATGCATTTTTGGAGTGGAAAAAAAAAAAAATATTAATACCTGAATGGAATGTTTGTTTACAGATGACTTCCCCTTTTTAGTGCAATAAAGTCATTTCTAAAACAGATGCAGGTGGTGCCCCGGCTCCTGGTTTCCCTGAGGCGTTCCCTTTGCTTTTCATCGCCGTGGCTGCGGCATCCCCCCGGACCTGTTACCTTCCCCGCTGGCTCCCCATGCGTGGAGGGGTGGGGGAGCAGAGCTGGGACCCTGGCACAGCCCAGCCACGGAGCAGTGACTGCGCTTCCGCGTGGTGCTGCCCATTCCCGGCAGCCTTGCAAGGGGCTCAAAGCGCTTCAGAAGCTCTTCCCCAGCGCTGCCGACCAGCCGTGGGGCGAGGCGGGAGCAAATCTCTGGGGAGAGCAAGGGATGTGGGGAAAGGGGCTGTTCCTGCCCAGGGGGGACGCGGGGCAGAGCTGAGCCAGGGCATCGCCTGCGCGGGGCCGGGGCTGCGGCGAGGGAGAGCCCCTTCCCACGCTCCTGCAGGATTCCTTCCTCCTCCTCGCCGGCTCCCGCGGCCTGGCCCTTGCGCTCCTTCTCGCAGCGCTGGCGATTAAGGATGTGCGGATGGTTTTGCGCTCCCTGTCTGCGGCGGGCTGCGTGGGCTGGAGCGCTGCCCTCCCGGGGGGCTGGGTGCCCAGCACCCCCAGCCCTGGGCCGCCCTCCCGGGGGGCCGGGCGCCCAGCACCCCCAGCCCTGGGCCGCCCTTCCGGGGGGCTCTGAGCTCCAGGAGCCCCTCGGGGGGCTCTTTGGGGCGCAGCTGAGCTCTGGCCCCACAGCAGCGCAGGGGTGGAAGCCCTCCCTGCCGCTCTCCGAGCTCCACAGCCCTTCTGCCCTCCGAAGCCCGGCACTTCAGGCCGGCTCCCACACGGCAGCGGTGATCTGCTCTGGCAGCGCTTTGGCACGAAAACAAACCCGATGGTTTCTGCCCTGCCGTGGTGCCGCCGGGATGCATCTCCCAAGTGCTCTGTGGCGTGGGCGACGTGGGCGTCAGATGAGCTGCTCCCGGGGTCTCCCCTGGACTGTTTCCCTCCCCTGCCCCTCCAGGGACCCCCCCCCGCCTGGCTGGCTGTGTTCAGCAGATTATCCTGTTTCTTTTTTTTTTTTTCCCCACCTTCCATTTCCAAATCTGCTTTTAACCAGATGCCACTGAAGAAAAGAGGGAGGTTCGTCTGTTACCTAAATGCCATTTTTCTAATTTCCACCATTCTAATAATTTGTCATTTTTGGTAGAAATAAAGGCTGGGAGCACTAAACAGATCCGCCCTCTCTCCTCCTGCCTCCACAGGGGCAGAGAAAGCAGCGTGGCGAGCGCTTGGCAGGTGCCAATAATTTTAAGTAGTGCTTTTTCTAGAGGTGTAAAGCTACAGCAGTTAGCAATAAAATGAGGCTGATTAAGTTAGTCTGAACTAGAGTGGATGGGGTCAGCGTGAACACACGAAAAATCCCTGGAAAGTGTTCAACACTCAAAGTACTGGAAGCAGTCAGAGGGGTGGAGAGGGGCGTCTTGTGGGGGAAGATGTAACTCTGAATTTGTAATCGAGTCGTTGTGGGAAGGGAATGCGGCTGCTTCTCTGCACCCCGGGCTGGACCCGGGAGGGCTGGGGTTGGGCTGAGATCAGCCCCTGAATTGGAAGACGCTGGCGGTGGCCGGCGGGGAGCAGGGGGATGCGTCCCCTCTCCACGACGCAGCCCCTCGGGACGGAGGATGCCCAGATGAAGCGCAGGCGTTGGCGAGAGCCCGAGGCCAAGGGCGGCTCTGCCCATCGCTGCCGATGCCCGCGCCGAGGGATGCACGAGCCCTGGGAGCTTCCCCCCACCCGGGTGTTTCTCTGGCCGGGGGACGGCATGGCGCACGTTTGGGCGGCACGATCGGTGCGGGAAACTGAGGCGGAGAGGGGGGATGGCTGGGTGCGGAGGAGCCGGCGGCAGCTGCCGCCTCCTTTACCCTCATCTCCAGAGCGAGATTCACCTGGGCGAGACGCGCACACAGACCTCGGCTATTTTTAGTCCTGTGTTCCCACAATGCGAGGACTCAACTTCTGAGAAAATTGCCTGGAGCTCATTTAGCTGCGTGCGTGATGGCTGGCGAGGGAGGGAGAGGGCAAATTAGGGGCTCAATCTCATACGGGGCGTGTGGCGGGGCTCCCTGGGGAGGGTTTCCCAGGGAAGAGGCCAGCGGGGATGTCACCGCAGGAGGACACCCTGTCCCTTCCCCATCCCCCAGCCGGGCAGGCGGGTCCCAGGGCTGAGCGCTGTCCCCAGCCGGCGCTCGGGGGTCCTCAGCAGGGGCTGGGGCAGCTTTTGGCCAAGCGGGGCAGCAACGGCTGGTTCTCCTTTCCAGATTTTTGGGTGCTGTCGGGTCTGGGGGAGCCCCAAGTGCCCCCCCAGGCAGCCCCAGCCCTGCCGGGCCATGTCCTCCACCCCACCCGACCCGGCTGCTGATTTACCGTTTTGGTCAGAAAAAGCATCTTCCCGTTGCCTGGCAACCCTCGGCCGCCCGGTCCAGCGGCGGGTGCGGGGCGGGGGGGCTTTCTCCTGCCCACAGTCCCCGCCGTGCCGGGGCCGAGGGGCCGCGGGGGCTGCTCGGTGCCGGAGGTGGGCATGGCACACGCGAAGGCACCGCAGCGTTTCGCAGGGTCTGCGCCGCGGCGCTTGGGGGGTGCGAAACCGCCGCCGGCCACGGGCTCGCTGCTGGTGAGCGCAACCTGCCACCTTCGAGCGTGATGGTTCCCCCAGGACGTGACTCACAAGGCCAGCAAACAGGCAACCGCATCCAGCCATCAGACGGCACAGGAAAATCTCCCGGAGGGGGAGGAAAAAAACCTGGCTCCCACCCAGGGCGAGACCCCCGCAGCCGTTGCTGCCCTGCAGAGAGGCGGCAGGTCTGCAGGGCGCAGGCACGCCCCAGATTTGGCAGCAGCCGCCCGTGCAAGCCCCCTGACCTTCCGGGGCAGACATGGAGGCAGCCCCCGCACGGCTGCGGTCCGGCTCCCAGCCGGTGCTGTGGGAGCAGACGGTGAAACGGCCTCGTGCCCATCCCCGGCCATCAGCCGGGCCGGGGGGCACGGGGCTGCGGGAGAAGTGGCAGAGGGATCCTGCTCTGGGGCCAAGCTGGGTGCTCATAGCAACTCCGCCACGCAGCTCTGGGCACCCGGGGCCGGCCGGCGGGATGCGCTGCGTGCGGGACCGGGCGCGCGGAGGCGTGGGGCGGGCACGAGCGTGCGGGTGCGCGGCAGGGAAGCGTTGAACGCGCCCCGGGCAGCGCCGGCTGCACGCGAGCATCGGCCTCCCCCGGCACACGCGCTCCTTTGCTTTATTGCAAGCATTTGTCTTCCATGGCAGCGTGTCTGTTTTAAAGCGGAGAGGAGAGACTCCCACTGTTACTGGGAGGAAAACAGAACTTAATTGAATCCCACAATCCCTTGTAGTCACATCAGGCAAGAGAGAAAGCCAGAGGAGAGCGATTCCCCCCCGGGCTCCTGCGCCCCGGCACCCGTTGTGCCGTGCCAGCTGGTGGTCCGTGCTCCTCCGAGGGACACAGGACCCCCCGCGCCGGGGTCTGCCGGGCGCGGGGATGACCTGCGGCTCCTCGGCAGCCCCGCGGTGCTCGGCGGTTCGCTAAAAGCCAGCGCCATGGAAGCAGCAGCTGCCAGGGTGTCCCCAGGGCAGGTAGCGCTGCCTGTCACTGCCAGCCCCGGGGTACGCGCTCCGTGTTATTTTGCTTTTCCATTTGAGCTTCGCTCTCCTGCTTTGAGGCTGGCAATCCGACAGGGAGCTGGGGCCAGATCCTGCCTCTGTAGCCAGGGAAAGGCAGCAAGCAGATGGGAAGGTCTGCCTCGGACTCTCCCTCCCCATCTCCTCTGGCAGAGGAGAAATTAATGCAAGCCGCTGGAGCCAGCGCGGGCTTGGCGCAGGCTGGGGGCCGGGGCAGGCGTACGGAGCGTGCGGGACCGCACCGGGGGAGCACAAGGAGCATGCAGCTACGAGGATGGGTGAGGGCGAGGGGTCCCTCCCTGCCTCTCTGTCTCCAGCGACCTGCTCTTCCCTAGCTGCCTGCTGGAGTTTTAAACGCTGCCTTTAAAATGTTTGCAAAATGCCCAAAGCATCAAACAGGCCCAGGTGGGAGGGAAAAACAAAATGGCATAAACAAAGCAGACAGGAGGATTTGTTAAACGCCAGCAGCCGCTGGCAAACACTTTAATATGGGTGCAGACGGGCGCCAATCGATACGGCGTTTGGGGCCGCGGGCTGACCTCCGCTCTGCACCCGCGGGCCGGCACCAGCGCTTGCCGGCTCCTGCGCAGGGGGGCTCTGGCCAGGCTGTGCTGCAGGGACGCGGTCGGACCCGGAGCGCCGGGGCTGGGAGATGCTCCGGATTCTGTTTCTCCCTCAGTTTCCCCACCCGAACCCCAAGGCCCCGGGCAAGGGGACACGTCTCCATCTCCCCCCCTTGGCTCTTCTGGGGCGGTGGGCAGCCCCACGGCCCGTCGGGGCTGTGCTGAAGCCCCTGCCCGCTTTGGGGCCATTTGGGCGCCGAGGCAGGCGTGGGACCACGTCTGCCATCGTGGCCGAGTCTGCCCGGCGGAGGCAGCGCCCAGCGATCGCGCTGGACATGCCGCAGGGAGCTCCTCTGGCATTGCCATGGTAATGGAGATAACGGCCCGCTGCCAGGCGGAGAACAGGGAGGGCAGGGAGCTCCAGCAAGCTGAGCTCGCCAGGGAGACGCCGTCGGCTGCGTTTATCTGCACCGGGGCAGCGCCGGGAGTCCCAGCCCAGGGTCTGTCACGCCAGCGGCCCCTGCCCGAGCCCCGCGACAGCGCGGATGGTGGCGAGCACGTCCTCGCTGCGAGTCAAGCCCTCGGCACCCCTCGCAGTTGTGACAAAAGCAGAGGTTGCACCGGGCAATACATAAAAATATATATTCAAAACCTCAAATCTCACCGCTGCCAGCTTATAATTAATTCCTATTTGCAGCTCAGTCCAATTTCCCTCACACGGCTCCCAATTCAATCCAATTGCCATATGAGATTTCTGTAATCACTAATCTTATCAAGCACATCAGTGAGAAGTGAGAACACTGCAATTAGCAGGAGCAGGAGCAGCAGGTGAGCTGCCGCTCGGCGAGTATTTATGTCACCTGTGCCAGGGGAGGACGTGTGCCTGGCTGAGTGCTTGCTGGGCCTGGCTCTTGCCCACTCTGGGCAGGGGGATGCTCAGGGGGGCTGCGGCTGTGCCGGAGCTGCTGAGCACCAAGAGCTGTCGGGAGCTCCGCAGGCAGCACGGTCACGCCGGCCAGCCTCTGCTGGGGAGGGGGCTGGCCTCTCCCGGCCCCCCATTCCCAGGGTGCTGCCAGGGGAGCCGAGAAACCTGGAGAGGATGCTGGTGAAGCGTCCTTAAGGAGCGCTGCCTGTGCCTTAGCTTGGCACAGCAGCAGGAGATGGAGATGAAGCGTCTGCTTTAATTCTGGGTTTCCTGGCTCCTCTCACCGCTGCTCCCAGCACCGCAGCCCGGCTCCATCCCAGCCCCGCTCGGATGCAGGCGGAGACTTGGGCTTTAGGGGCAGGAGGAAGTTGCTGGTAGCCCAACCGCCGGCAAAGCATCGCCCTTCTTTCAGCAGCACTTGCTCCGCGTGGCCGTGGGGGAGGCAGGTCCTGCTCCCTGCCCTGGTCCGGGCAGCGCAGGAGGGACCGGCCGGTGGGAGTTGAGCCAAGCATCCCACCCCGTGTGATCACCCGTGTTACCAGACCCCGGAGGAGCCCCGTCCCTCAAACCTTCCCAGCGGGCTCAGGTAAACAGGGTATAAACCCGCAAGAGCTCCTGCTCGAATTGCCGCTTGGGGATTGACGCGCTTTTTTGCGGACAATCTGTTCCCCTCCCACCGCCGCTGGCCGCCTGCCTGCCGCGTCTCCTGGCAGAGGCGTTGGGCGGTGGGAGCGGGTCTGGCCGCTGGGTCCATTCACCAAAAGCCTGCAGGCACCGCAGAGCCAGGCTGGGCTGAGTGGGCAGCTCCGCGGTGGCAGCGGGGTCACTGCCGGCGCTGGCAAACCCCAGGGCCAGCCAAGCCTGCGGAGCCGCACCTGGGACCAGGGAGCAGCCGTGGCCTCTCCTTGGATCTTCCTCCAGATCAGGCAGGTGATCTTCAGCTGGGATGGATGGGGCTCATGGGGCTCCACTTGTTTGGGAGCAGCCAAATTGTGGTTTTTGCACAGCGTGGTGAGGCGGGGGGTGCCTCAGCTCTGGGCACCACCGATGCCAAATGGTCCTGGGGTTCAGGGAGGTGGCTCCGACAGCCCTGAGCGGCGCCTCGCCGGCACCAGGAGAGCATCGCCACGCACCGGTCCCTGCGCACGCGCGTGCCCCCCCGATGGCACACGGCGGGGGGCGTCGGGGTCCCCACCCTCGCCGCAGCTGTAGCATCCGTAGGGCGGTGTTGCACGGGCACCTACCAAAATCTCTCACTTTGCCACCCCCAGCCGTCTGTCGCTGCTGACACTCACCGACAGGAATAAACTCCAAACACCTACCATATGCTTTGCTACTTCTGCTGCCTGTGCTCACTTGTTACTATATATTTCCAAAGCCGGGGCTGCCTCTGCGCAGGGCAGCTGGCGAGCCGTGCCCTGGCGGCGGGGAGACAGGCTGCAGGGTGTCGCCTTGGGGATGCCGGAGTTTCTGGCATCCCTGTGGCAGCTGAGCGCAGCTGGCCTCTGCCCTTCGGCGGGCTCAGCCCTGCCGAGGGTGAAGCCCCGCTTCCCGCGCGGCGCCGGCTCCGGCGCTTGTGCAGGGCACGGCTGGCTGCAGCTGCTGTGCCGGCAGCTTGGGTGCCGGTGGGGCCGGCTGGTCCTGTCCTGCAAAGGCGCTTGGCACGCCGGCCATGCGGCCCCTCCGTGCTCTGCCACAGGCACGGCGCGGCTGGCTCGCCGCCTGCCGTCGCGCCTCGCGGGGCACCGACAATGCACCTTCCCGGGGCAGTGCCGCTGAGCCCTTGTCTGGCGGCCCCAGCCGGCGTCAGCCCACGCCGGAGCTGGATGTGGCACCCGGAGCCACGCTCGCCTGGCTGGGAGTGGGGTGCCATTGGCGCGGGCTGTCCCCTGCGTCCTTCGCCGGGACGGGGACACGAGCCAGCGTGGCGGCTCTGGATTCTGCTGGTGGGAGCTGCGGCCCCAGGACGGTCCCGAAGGAAAGCCGTGGGGAAGGGTGCAGTGAGCGGCTGTCAGCCTGTCCTCCCTGACCATGGAGGGTCCCATGCAGGGACGGCCACTGTCCCGCCCTGGCAAGAGGGAGATTTAACCTTAGTATAAAGGCACTGAGCAGAGCCGGTCTCTCCCCTCAGAGCCGCTCTGTGTGTTTAATATCTTGCTTCAAGAGCGGATGCACCTCCACGCATCCTCCGGGCACTGGATCTGGTGACGCCGCGAGCAACAGAAAGACCTTTGTGGTGGAGCTCGGCTGGGCTCAGCCCGCCGCCGCTCGTGCTGCCTCGCACTGCCGTTGCACCCCAGGCACCAGAGAAGCACCCTGGGGCTGGGTGGGGGGACGGGGACGTCTGGGTGCACGAGCAGAACCGAGTGATGGCTGCCTGCTTCCCCGTGGCATCCCGCATCCTGTGTGTAGTTTTAATTGCACCACGCGGCTTTGATTCCCGGTTTTAATTGCAGCCTAACGAGGCCGGGGCAGCAGGAGAGGAAAACATCAAGCTTAAGGGAAACAAATCGGGAGAGAAAAGAACATTTACTGGTGACTAATAGGTCCGTGGCTCGGTGCGTGTGTGTTTGCCTGCCACAGCGCGGGATGCTGCCAGTGCAAGAAGGAGAGGGGATTTCTTCCACGCACTTGGCAAGCTGAGCCGCGCAGTGCAGCACGAGGAGAGCAGATTTTTCCTGGGCCCATGCCGTTTCCGCATTATTTTTAACCCCCATTGCGCAAAAGCTGCCCCCCCCCCCCCTCCCCGGTAAACAGAGCAGATTTCGCCTGCTTGCACAGGCAGGGTCAGGGCTAAATCATGTACTGGTAACAGATGGGCCCATTTACACACCGCGCTGGTCTCGCCAGAGGAAATCGAGACGATTCGGTGCGGAGGAAAGGAGGGGATTTTTTGCTGGCGCCGGCACCTGGAGCGCTGGGGCAGCTGCCAGCCTGACCCGGCGTCGCTGGGAGAGGACGGGGCAGGTTGCAGCGCTGCGGCACCGGGGGTCCCTGAGCGTGAGCTGGATTCCCCGGGGAGGCTGCAGGACCTCTCCCGCTGGGACAGCCCTGGGCTCTCCAGCCCCAGGCTGTGCCGGGGGGATCGAGCCTGGTGTCCCCGACAGCCTCTGCTTGGGGGTAGACGGGGTCCCTGCACAAGCTGGGGCTGCGGAAGCTCAGTTTTTGCAGGATGGGGATGTGCTGGCACAGCTCAGCTCTCGCTCCGACCCCCATCCCGCTCCTCTCCCTCCGCCGCAGCGGCCGCCTCTGCAGCTGGGGTGGCACCGTGGGCATTCGTGCGGCTCCGGCGTGGCTGCCCAGGCTGTTTTCCCCACCCCAGCGAGGGCTGGGATCTCGTTACCGAGCTCTTTGACTTTGAGCATCTTGGAAACCGGTGCTTGCTAATAAGACAAAAAGAATGACGGCAAATAAGCCCAGCCGCGGGAGCGTGGCCTTATCATCCAGCATTTTTTATTCCCCCACGTTCTCCCCCTTCCCTCCTTTGCTAACGGATTGAAGCCACTGTAATAAAATTATTAAATAATAAAAAAAAAAAAGCTGTAGCCCCCACCTCGATGCGGCAACCATGGAAACTGGATCAAGGGGACACCTGTACATTTCCATTCTGGGCTCCCGCTATCTGAATATACAGAGGAGCGCTAATTAAAAACCCGGCGCGAGCGGCAGGCGGAGGGAAGGAGCTGGCCCCAGGGAGAAGGGGTGCGTGGCTTGGAGGCACGCCAGCACCGGCGGGCGCAGGGACGGGGCCTGACGGGTCTCCAGCGAGCCTCGAACGCCATCCGACGCTTCCGTCTCCCTCCAGCTCCCGGGTGGGTGCTCGCCGGCCGCAGCACTAACGAGGCGGCCCCGGCCCAGGAGTCACGCTCCTGCACCGTGGTGCCGGATCCTGCCAGGGCATGGGAGCGGCAGGGAGAAGGGGAGCATCTCCAGCGGCGCCTGCTTCCATCCCCGTCCTGGGGCACCGGGAGCCACGTCCCCCCTCGCCAGCGGCAACGCCAGGCACTTTCACGCCCGGTCCCCCCGGGGCCGGGGGCGGGAGGGCAGCGGGTGGCAGCGCGGGGGCGAAGTGAAGTGCGAGATCTCGCACCTCCCACGGGGAGGGCGAAGGCTGCGGGGAGGCTGCCAGCCTGCGCCGCCAGCTGCCTCCCTGCGCCGGCACCGGTGCCAGCACCGTGAGCAGCGCTGCCTGCACGGCCCTGGCAGCTGCCCGGGTCTCTGCCGACCCCGGCACCAAGTCCTGCATCCCCTTCTCCTCCACCCTGGCCCTGGCCGGAGCGCGGCTGGGGCAGGCGCAGGCAACCCCATGCACAGCTCCTGGGCGGGCGCAGCGGGGACGGTGCTCCGGGACCACGCGGGACGGTGCTCCAGGGCCATGCGGGATGCCCAAAAGCGGGGCTGCTCTCCACCCCATGCCACACACCTTGGGGCTTGTGCTTGATCTTAGGTTTTTAACCATTTCACCGGGAGGAAGCTCTCTGATCTGGCACGTGAGCATCCAGGAGGAAAAGGCTGTGTTTAACCTGCAGGTTTATTTTTACCAACAGCAAACGGCAGCGCCTGGAACATTTCCCTGCTTGAAGTTAATTTTTGCTGAAGCTTAGTTTTAGTCATTGTTGTCTAAACCTGTCTCCTCCACATTTATCCCATGAAAAAGCTCCCGGAGCTCAGCCCGCAGGATTTCTGTGGCCCCAGTGCCGGTGCCCGGTGCCCAGCCACCCACTCCCGCCAGCCCACGGGAAGTTCGGGGCAGCCCCCGGCTTCCACTGGCAGAGACCCCCATCTGTGGGGAGAGCAGCCGATAGCCGATGGCTGCTGCTGCTGCGCTTCCTGGAGCTGGCAGACGGCAAAAGCTTTTCCTCTCATCAGAGCAGGCGTCGGGCCATCATCTTCCTGCGGGAGGCAGGCAGAGCGCTGCAACCCTCTGATTGCTGATGGACGGGTCTCAAATCGCTCCCCAAGCGTCCTTCCCAGCCTGAGCCAAAAGCGGAGCTGGGTCCCCCTGCGTGGCCGTCACCCACAGGGGCTCACGCGACGGAGATGGCTGGGGCAGGAGCGAGGGCTCTCTGGTCGCTCTGCCAGGTAATTTTCCCAGCACGCTGCTCGTTTTCTCCGGCCGAGCTGCGGAGAGCAACAGGGTACGCTCAGCAAGAGATGTTCCTCCTCCTCCAGCCCCTCTCCACCTGCCAGGCCATCCCGATCTGCCAAGGGGAGAAAGCCACCGCAACGTGGGTTTTTTTTTCCTGCGGTGCAAGGGGGTCTGCGCCGACCCCCAGCTCTGCAGCTGGGTTCTCACCCCGCAGACACGCGGCCCCTGTGCCGGCAGCACCGGGTGCGCAAATGCACCGCGCCAGCCGAACCAGCAGCTCCCACCAAACGGGTCGTGCTGCGGGGCTCTGGCGTCAGGGGCTCGACTTGGGCAGGCGAGCGCAGGCATCACCTCCTGCCTGTCCCTGCCCGCTGCCGGCCCCGCAGCCCCGTGGCAGGCTCAACTTTGGGGAGAAGAAAATTCCTCGTTTCCATGGGAACTGGAGGAGGAAAGTTTCTGGGGCTGCGGCTGGGATTGTGCCAGCTGGTCGAGACAGCGGGACCCCGGAGCCGGCCGTCTCCCGCTCTCCGCTCCCAGGAGAAGGCGGGTGCCCGGCTGCCAGCCCCGCTGCCCGTGCCCCGAGAGGTGCCCACCCCGGCGAGGGGTGCGCCGGGACTCCTCGTCTCCCCCTCCTGTGCTGTGTCAGATGCGATCTGACATTTAGCTCTGCAGCTCGGTGCGTGGAGATGCAGCGATAGCTCTAATCTGCTTTTCTCCTCCTCGCGCTCTTCCCCCGGAGGCAAAAGCTGCTGCTGGGAGAGCAGGGGGGCTCTGGCAGCCCGGTGAGGAGAGCACCGGCAGCGCCGTGGTGGGGGTCTGGAGGGTCCCGAAGGCCTGGAGTGGTCCCGGCAGCACCGTGCTGTCCTTGTTGTGCCCTCCCATCAGGTTGGCAGGGCCTGGATGCCAGCAGCGGCAGAAATTCGGGGTGGTTTCAGAGCACCCTGGGCTCTCCTTCCTCCTCCTCCCTCTGCTCTCCCGGCTCTGGCTGCACCCAGGACCACACAGACACCACAGGGGACACCGAGGCCCAGGGCGGCTGCAGCTCCTCAGGGATGTCCTAAAGGCTGCAAGGATGGAGGCAGCCCCCAAATCCGGACGGCCGTGGCCGCGTTCCACCCTGCCCACTGGCCCCACCACCCCACGCCACCGCACCCCCTTTCCCGGCTGCAGCCGCAGGGTGTCGGAGCCACCCTGCCCTCCGGATGGGGACGTCCCGCACAGCCCCGTCTCCCTTTCCTGGGGCCTCAGCTCCAATTAGCGAGGCCCCTATTAATTTTATCCGTTCAGCGGCTCCCATCAGCGTCAAACCGGCAGCGTGCGGTGCGAGAGGGAGCTGCCAGGAGCGGCGGAGGGGAGACAGGGTGCTGGGATCAGCCCACCGACGGGCCCCAGGTGCACATGGGGCCGAGCCCCAGCCCCACGGCCACGCCAGGGTGGGAGCGAGCCCCTGGCGAGCCCAAGCTCCCATCTGGCTCCACCATCCTGCATCCCTCCTTTTGCTGCCCGGTCCCATGGCTGCGGGTCGCAGGCAGGTCCCAGCTCCCTCCTCTTCTCTCCCACAGCGTTTGCCCTGGGGCGTGTGGAGCGGATTTGGGAGCTTGTCTTCAGCCCCAGTGCCCGGGCTGCGTCCCGGTGTGTGCAGCGGTGCGAGGGCACAGTCAGAGCGGGCACGTTGGGCTGGCACGGGCGCGATGCGAGCCCGGCACGCCGCCCGCCACCAGCACAGCCACAGACCAGGCTGCTTTTGGGGGCTGCTGCAGGCGGGGGCCGGTCCCCAGAGCCTGCAGCAAGGGCCAGGCCTCGCCGCTGGGCTCCTGCCGCGCTGCACCATCCTCCACCCGCTGCGGGCCTGGCAGGGTGAGGCCGGGACAGCCGAGATCCCCAAAATCCCTCCCCGGCCCTTGGAGATTGCCTGGAGCAGGGGGTTAATGATGCATGCAGATGGAGCCGACCTTTCCACCTTTCCACCTTTCAGCTTCACCTGCGGCTCCCTTTTCCCTGCCATTATCTGCATGGATGCCTGTGGATTTCATTTCCATATTCATGGTGTTTTAATGACCCTGTAATATCTTTATGTTCTGCAATTAAATGTGGAATCTTTTTTTTTTTTTTTTCCTTCTGCAGATTAGCATCTGCATAGGATCATTTGTGGCATTTGAGCAGAGGAAGGGAAGGCTGTGCAGGAGGGAGACAGGGTTAATTAAACTTCAGAGATCAGCAGGCTCCACTGCCAAACGTCCTCCTTGCCAGTGGGACCAGTGTAGTGTGGGGAGGGAACAGCTTTGGGCTGCCTGACAGCGGGGATGGCCGGGCCACCCGTCGGGGCAGCTCCTGCGGGTGTTGGAGTGGTTTTAAGTTGTGCAAGCACGTGCAAGCGCGCACGCATGGGTCAAAATCCGCATCGCGATCCCTGCCAAGGGCTGCAAACCACAACTTAATGCTGCTGGCGTCGCCCCAGTGCAGGAGGGTCCCATCCCCATCCCACCCCACCATGGGACCCTCCCCTAGCTCGTCTTGCGACGCTCCCCACCACGCAGCATGCTGTCTGTCCATCACCCAGCACTCCACAGCAGACAGACAGACAGCATTGGGGAGGAGAGGTGCCACCGAGAGGGGCAGGGTGCTGGGGGTAGCCAGGGATGGGGGGGGGCTGGAGGTGCCCCCCCATGCTCCCAGCAGCCTCCCAGGCCTGCAGGCCCCAGGCAGCCGGGGCAGCCAGCCTGACATCAGGGCTCGGTGGAGAAGCCATTAGAGCTCCTATCGCTCCATCTCCATTCCCCGGAGCTAATGGGCATCTCTGCCGGCTGCACCATCCCCCTCCCGCGGATGGTAATTGGGTTTCAGCCCGGCAAGATGGATGGAGCTGGGCTGACAGCGGAGCAGGGAGGAAGAGGAGGGGGCAGAGGCAGCTCCGAGTAGAGCAGGACAGACACCCCTTACCCTCCATCCACCTCCTGCCCCTCTGCTCGGCTGCGGGATGCCGCCAGCCCCAGCCTGGCCCCAGACCTTCTCAGAGGCGTCTTGACATCGCCTTGCGGGCAGCTGGGGCCTGGCAGATCCCAGCAGCAGGGCTGGCCACTGGCATCTCAGGGGAGCAGAGCTGGGGTTATGTCCAGGGGGGTCTCAGCTCCTCCCTGATGGAGGATGATGATGGCAGGCAGCCCCAGCACACTCCCCGGCTTTGTGTTGCACCTCGCAGCCTCCCCCTCCTTCTCCCTTAGTCCTTTTGAAGCTGCAGCTGTGAACAAGATGTTTGCAAGGGTGAGGCGCAGGATTGGTGTGTTTGGCGCATTGAATAAAGATGGGGCTGAAAAACACCTTCTCATGTGGCTGTTTGATGTGAAGGGCAGCGCTGAATTCATTAGGAGCGCTGCCAGGCATGCTCCATCGCGGGAGCCTCAGCCGGTTCCCCGGGCGGCTGGAGCAACATGCACCGACGTCCCACGGACTGCCACCCCATGCACCGGCACACGCGGGCACGCCGGCGCACAGCAGCCGCAGCGAGGCACACGCGGGCGCGTGGGGCCCGAGAGGTGGGCAGTCATACGCGCTCCACGTGCCGGCTGGCCCGACGCGCCCCACCAAACCGCAGCAGAGCCGCCTCCGCGGGCACGCAACCGGGGTGAACGCAGCGTCTGCAAAAACTCAGCAGATAACCCCCACATGCGGGGGCCTTTGTCCACCCTGCAACCCCCTCATCCCTCCTGGGGGGCCCTCACGCTCCTCTGATCTGCCGGGGGCAGATGCGGGGCTGGATGCAAGATGTCTGTGGGGATGGAGGGGCGCAGGGTGGAGGGACGGCTGTAGGAGGGGTGCGGGATGGCCAGCCCTGCTCCCTTCTAGTCCTGCTGCTGCATCCCGCCGCTCCAGAAGGATGCAGTGTTTTATCATCCTGTAAGGCTGACAGGCACCGGAATTAATGAGTCCCTCATCAGCGCTGCTTCATTTAGCTCCCTCCTGGAGTTGCCAGCTCAGGGTGGCACGCATGCAGCCCGCCCCAAGCAGCGTCTGAGGCGGCTCCCTCGGCAGCAGGGCGAGGGGGGGGGGGGTGTTTGCAGCGGGGAGCGTGCACGGGAGGTACCCAGGAACACGTGTATGCGCAGGCACAGCTACACACGTGTGTGCATACAGGCCGAGGGCTGGCAGACACAGGCCCAAGGCTGGGAGGGGGTCGAGTCCCGGCTGGGTGGATGGGGGGGTCCCTGGGGCCATGCTGCCCCACGGCACCGGGATCAGGCAAGGCTGGCCTCCACGCATCCCTTGTCAAGGCTGGAATGAAGCACCTGCTTTTCATTACTTGACATCAACAAGAAACATTTGTGGGCAGTGCTAGCGGGGGAACAGGGAAGGGAGAGCATCCTCTGCTGGTTACAGCTTTTTAATTCTGTGATTAGCCCCCAGCACCAAGGGGCTGCTGCGGAGAGCGGGTGGGGCTGGGCAGCCCCAGACTGGGGCACCTGCAGAGCTTTTTTAAGGCCCTTCTGCAAGGGGCTGAGTCCCCTGCAGCGGCCACGTACCGGCTGGAGCACGGCAACGGGATCGGAGGGGCGCAGGCAGCCCTGTCCCTGAGTCTCCCCTGAGCCCAGGGCTTCGTCTGCTCTGTGCAAAGGTAGGATGAAACGCTGCAGGGCAGGGGGGATAAACCAGGAGGACTTTATACTGTCTTGCCCTTGTTGGTGTGGTCTGTGTTTCTTATCAGGCTTGTCCCATACCTCCTTTCTTCAGAAACAGGTTTGGGTCAGATTCTGCTCACCAGAGCCCACCCAGGGCCATGCCTTTGGCTGCAGGGAAGTGATGCTGGTATGAGTGAAATCAAAGTGCGGATTTAGATGGCTCTGGATCCTTCTGCATCCATTTGTGTAGACACCAGCATATTTCTTCTCTGCTTTTCTTCGCAAGCAGCAGTTATAGTTGCTACTTACATAGCACTTCAATGTAGGCAATTAGGTAGGGAAATCATGGGATAGGAATTTGCCCTCAGTGTACATTTCAAATACAGAAACTTCACCGGCTGCAGGATCAATCCCACCAGCACCAAAGCAAAGGGTCTGTCAGGGAGGCTGCAGTCTGGGAAGGTCAAGAGGGTGTTGTGTGATACGCCAGCGAGCTGAGGGCACGTCGCTCTGCTGTTGCAGGAGAGGCTTTGTGTGGCTTTGCCGTTCTCCTCGGCTCTAACTCCGTCCATTATCGCAGCAGTGGAGTGTGCTAGGAAAAAGAAAACGCGCCTTGTCTGTTCTCTTGGCGCTGGCCTTTTCAGAAAGTTGACATCTTGAAAGGATTTACCATCCACGGCTGGTTTATTTGGCGGACCATGCCGATGCGAAGGCTGCGTAACTCCAAACCCTTGACTTGGTTATTCGAACGGCTGTCAAGTTACATCTTCCTGCCTGTAGCTGCGATGCCATCCTGCCTTCCAGCACATGGGATGGCAGCCTGCGTATTGTCTGACTTGCAGGACTAATCCCTAGTGTGCGAGCCCAGAGGCTGCACCAAATTTCCCACTCCCGTCACAATGTCATAAAATCAATAGTTTGTCAAGAGCATATTGAAAGTGAATTTAGAAAATTACGGACTGTTGCAGGAGGAGGAGAAGATAAAATACTACCTATTGGGAATGTTGTCGTGGTTTAGCCCCAGTCAGCAACTCAGCACCACGCAGCCTCTCGCTCACTGCCCCCGCCCTGGTGGGATGGGGGAGAGAATCGGCGGAGTGGTTGAGATAAGAACAGTTTAATAATTGAAATAAAGTAAAATAGTAATGATAATAATAACAAGATAATGATAATAATATACAAAGCAAGTGATGCCCAATGCAATTGCTCACCACCTGCTGACGGATACCCAGCCAGTTCCCGAGCAGCGATCGCAGCCCCCTGGCCAACCCCCCCAGTTTCCATACTGCCCATGACACCATATGGTATGGGACAGCCCTTGGGCCAGTTGGGATCAACTATTCTGGCTGTGCCCCCTCCCAGTTTCTTGTGCCCCTGGCAGAGCATGGGAAGCTGAAAAGTCCTTGACTGGCATAAGCAGTGCTGAGCAACAACTAAACCATCAGTGTGTTATCAGCATTATTCTCATACTAAATCCAAAACACAGCACTATGCCTGCTACTAGGAATAAAATTAACTCTATCCCAGCCGAAACCAGGACAAATGTGAATGCAGGCATGATACTTCCAGAAGCTGTGAGTGGTGAGGCCCCAGCCTTGCATGGGAGGTCTCTGCTGTGGACATCGTCTTTCCAAAACCTCATAACTGTTGGAAAGATGAATTTTTGAATTGGACCAGGCTGTTGTGTCAGGGCTGTGCTATCGTCAACTCTGAGAAGGCTAAGATCAGTAATAATTGGATTGAACATTACAGGGGCATTCCCCACAGGAAGCTCATCACTGCTTTGCAATTAAGAGCAAATGTCTGCCCTGCAAGAGAATCGTTAGCACAGGGGCGGCAGGAATCCCAAGGTAAGACCTGTTGCCGTTGTCAAGCTGAGAGTGAGACTTGTTCGCTCGCTTATTATCGGGTACTGCCCTGAGGTGCAAGATGCCAGGATCAAAAGACATCAACTGTGTGATCCAGGGGCTGAGGAAGCTCAAAAGAAGAATGGTCTGTGTTTCATGCGCCACTCCTACGGGACCAGCCACACGAGCTCTGTAAGCCCAGCCTAATATTTGTAAAGGGTTCTCAGGCACTGGTGGCTGACGTAACCATCAGGCACGAAACCATCTACTTACGTCTGTACATATTGTACGCTTTTGTGAGCCCTGCGCAGACTATTATATAGTAAGTATTTTGACTGTAAATAAATTATATTTGTGGGTTGTGATGACCTGAAGTGGAGGTTTGTCAGGAGGGAGAGAGGGAGGAAGGATAATAGGTACAAGAAGGGAACTCTCTAGCCATGATGTGTCACCTTAACCCACCCATCCTATCAAGTGGCCTTACTTGGGTGGATGGGCTGCCTTAACTTGCCTGGAAGAGAACTGTGTGAATTGTATGTGTTCAATAAATAGCTGACAGCACTGGTGGATCCTGAGGAGCTAACATGCTTCAAAAGTATAAATGCTTGTCTGAAAACCTAAACTAGTATGGTATTTGCGAGTAGCATAGCTCCATCTAGCATTCATGAAAACTGATGCTTCTTCAAAGCTTAATTCATAACTACTTTGGACAAGTGTTAAAAAGCTGTTCTTCTGTCTGTTAACAGCCACGATCAACAGGAAACCAAGTGGTTCTTTATAGTCCAAGCTTATCCACACAGCTCTATCATCTCCACTGCATTTGGACCATCCCTCACTCTGCAGACCCCTGCCTTGTGGCAGGACATGCCAGACACAAACCTCTACTTTCCCTAGGCAGGGGTCAGTCCTTTCCCAATACTGATATAGTTTTTTTCCTATTGTGGCTAAACACCCCACTGCTGAACTGTGTCAGGTGAAAAAGTATTTGCTGTTTGTCTCAGGGCTGTAAAGCTTTTCCAAGAAGAAGCGTTGCTTACTGGGTAGAGCACAGGCAGAGGAGAGAAAGGAGAGCAAGATGTAGGTCCGCCCCAGTTTCGCAGCCAAATCGATCCTGGATTTGGCCAAAGCCACTTCACCCTTCTATGTTTTGCCATCTTCGTCCACAGAGCAGTGACTGCAAAACAGCGTGCTGTTGGAGTGTCCCGACTCATCACTTGCAAACACCTGGAGAGTCTAAGCTGCCCTGTATTCTAATGCCCTTCACATTTTTTAAAGGCCTTTGAATATTTCAAAATACTGAATGTCAGGTGCTAAAATCTCTGCCTTACTGTGCTGGGACTGCCTTTGCTCACACACTAACTGCTCTGCAGCCTGGCACCACGAACGGGCTGCGTGCTGTCTTCAGAGTCCGGTGGTGGCTGCAGGATGGAGAATCACTGCACCTGGTAATTCTGAGGACAGAAATGAACATCCTGGGCGATGGAAGTGTCTACTGAAAAGTGTTTCACCATTCCCTCAGGGAAGCGCAGCCGCTTGGAGAGACTCAGCCTGGCAGTTGTCACTGCAATCATTACACAGAGCAGCAGAAGTTGGCAGGGACATTGCTCCAGGTCAGTAGAGCTGAGCTCCTGGCACAGCGCTCAAATAATGAGTACAGCCGGGCAATTGTCATGAAGAATTGAAAGAAATTTGCTGCAATGAGTCCTTTCCTCCAAACATTAAGGAGAGCGAAGCTTGCTTTGCGAGACCCAGGGAAAGCTAATATCCAAGCGTGAACATGAATTCACGCAAGAGCCTGCAGCCTGCCCTGCGCAGTCAGCCTGTGGTCTCTGTGGGTTTGGATACCGAGCGCTCGTGGGACGGGCGCAGCGATTTGTGGATAGCCAGTCCCGTGGGCTGCCTGAACTGCTTCCCAGATCACGCTGGATAGGCAGCAGACCAGCAAAGACGGCTCCTGGAGCAAACCGCAAACAGGCAGAGGGCCTGAAAATTCATGCCACAGAGTAGTTCACTCTCCTTGAGTCTTGACCCCAAGTCCAGGCCTTTCTCCTTTTTACAGTGACAAAACACCTGGTGCACTGTTGGGAGCAAGGCAGAAAGCAGCAGTTTTTGTAGAAATTTCTCTGAAAGCTAGAGACAAGGTTACTTTTTTAATTGAATAAACAGCATCTGCAATCTTTTAGTCCTTTGAGAAGAGCTCGACAGATCTGCGCGAGGGAATAAAGGCCTGTTGAAGTGCTCTGGTTCTCAGCTCAAGGGCCACCACCACTTCAGAAGCACTTGATAACACTTTGCTTCCTGAGCTCAAAAGCACGAGCGAAACCCAACACAGAGCAAATTGCCAGGGTGCCGGGCGCGGAGGCTGCTCCTAACGGCAGAGCACTAAGAAAGTGTCTGCGGGCACAGCTCTGCGTCTGGATCGCTGCTGTCAGAGGCAGATCTGCTCATGGCCTGGCCTGAGAGGCACTGGCTTGAGCTGAACGATGAGCTCCTGAACTTGATCAAAATGGTGAGATCTGGTGGCAAATGTAGCTGCACATCCTGCCAATCGTGTTGGCAGCTGGTTAATGCGCACCTTGAGGGAAGTGCTGGCCTGCTGGCTGCAGGTCCCCAAGAGATGGAAGGGTGCCCTGGAAGGGCGCTTTGCTACAGGAAGCCCTGGAGATGTGCAGCATTAAAGGGGAACAAAGCACGTTCGAGGATTATGCTCTGGAAGTGTGTGGCTCGTCATCAGTTAAACTGAAAAGACTCATCAAGCAGCTTCCGTAAGTGCATCTCTGGTGCTCTCCAAGTGCAGCCACAGCAAGGAACCATGAAACAGCGTTTACGTTTTGGCCCTTGCAGGGCAGGGACCGCTCCTGGGCTCCTACCCCGATTTCCCTCTTCTGTGACTGCTAAATGAGATGTGGTGATTTTTTTATCACCAAGTCGCTCAGCGCGAGTCGCTGAAGGTTTGTTTCCTGCAGATTCCAGCTTTGTGATCCATTAACTTTGGCGCTTAAGCCAGTGGAGGTTGCGGTTGTGAGCGTTACTTTAGCCTCGGACGTTGCGCGGGCCCCTGACATTATTTCTGCGCCGTGACCCGGCTCTGAGGCTTCCCCCAGCGGAGCCCAGCGCGGGGGCTCTGCCGCAGGCTCTCTCCAGGCCTTGCGCTGTCGCTGCTGGAAGGGGCCCAGTGCCAGCGGCTCGCAGGGCCACCGGCACGCCCGTGCAGGTATTGCCAATTGGAAAAACCTCCGTTCCGTGAGCACCCGTGCCCAGCGCGGGCTCCCGGGCAGGTTTGCCGCTGGCTGCCGCAGGCGCCTGGCGCCCGGTGCCCCGTTATTTACTCGCTCGGGCTCCGCGGGTGCTCGGAGCCGCCCGGCCCTTCACTACAACGACCCCGAAGCAGGTCTGGCCGCGGGTTTACGGCCTGGCCGGGCGCTCGGGAGCGCTGCTGCGGGCCGGTACAAGCAGGCGGCGGCCTCCCCTCCCTCTCCGCGCCGGTTCACGGAGGCGTCTGCGGGAGGTGACGGCAGCGGCGCTCGGCCCCAGCAGCGCCCGGGTTCCCGGGAGCGGCCGCTGGCGGCGCCTCCGGCTGCGGGACGAGGGCCCCGACCCGGCCTCCGCCCCGGGCCCCGCCGCCGCCGGCGCCCCCTGACCCTTGACCCCGCCCCCTGACCCGGCCCCGCGCCGCCCGCCCCGCCGCGCCCCCGGCGCTTCCCCCGCCCTCGCGGCGCCGTAGCCAATGAGCGGCCGCCGCCGCATCCGGGGCCCGCGCCCCCCCGCCGCTCGCGCTCGGCCATGGCGGAGGTGAGTGAGCCGCTGCCAGGGTCGCGCCGGGCCGGGCCGGGCTTCGGGCCTCCCGCTCTGCCCCGGCCGGCCGGGCGGGGGCACCGGGGGCTCTCCGAGCCCCGGCAGCGCGGAGCCGCCCAGGGCCGGGGTCCTCCGGCCGCGGGGTGGATGGGGCGGCGCGGGCCGCCGGAGCGGGGCCCGCCGGGGCGGGGGCGCTCGGGCCGAGGGGCGCGGGGGGCGCCGGGGCCGGGCGGGGGGCGCGGGGGGGCCGGGCCGGCGAAGGGGAGCCTGGGCGGGACCCGGCGGGAGAGCCGGGGCGGGCGGCGGGGCAGCGCCCGAGTCCGGGGAGCGGCGCCGGCTCCGCGCTCCCGCCGGCGGCGGAGGCAGCAGCGGGGCTGGCCGCGGCGGGGGGCCGGTGGCCGGGCCTCCGGGAGGAGCGCTTAAAGGGACTTTGGGGCGGGGGATCCGCCGGGGCGAGCGGGGCAGGGAGGCGGCAGGCGGGACTGCCGGGGCGCGGCCGCGGTGCCTGGGACCGTGGCCCGGCGAGGGGTGCGTCCGCCGCGGGGCAGCGAGGGTCCGGAAGGCTGGCGGAGAGGCGCGGGGGCAGAGAGCAAAGCGGGAGCCCCCGAGGCTTTAGGGCCCAACAGCGTTGGGGTCGCTGGGGCCAGAGGGGTGCGGAGCTGCTGGAAGGGGGCTCGCAAAGGCTGGAGGTAAGTGACAGGGCCTGAGCAGCGGGAGAACGCAGAGGTCGGGAATGTGGGAATGGCGGAGGGCTGGGGAAGGTGGTGGGAGCGGATCGGTGGGGTGGCTGGGGCTGGGAGAATGGCCCTGCCGAGGGAGCGGGCAGGCGAGGGGGGCTTATGTTCCGATGCCAGGTCACAACACCCCTGCTGCCTCTCCCATTGCGACGCCGTGTTTGTCTTGGTGCATCGTGCCGAAACGTCACTGCCATCGCTCCACCACACTTATGGTTGGTGATGCCATTACCTGTCGGGTCTTGATACATCCTTGAAATATCCCTGTCCTGTCGTAATGGTTGTCGTGGCACATCCGCGCTTCATTTCCATCATGAGATCCTTGCGGTGACCACGAGGTGGGAAAAGGACGCTGGGAAGACATCGAGGTATCTGGCTGCTCTGTCGCAGGATCTCAGAACGCTGCTAGTAGGGACAACTTCTGTTCAACGGCAAGGCTTCGCTTTCAGGGTATTTCAGTGTTTTGCATGAGGAGGGGGCCGTCTGGCCTGCCTGCCATCCCATCCATAAGCGCTACTTCGGCACACTGTTGGGCTGACACAACGCACCGAAGTGCTGCCCCGGCGTACTGCACCGCGTTGCTGTTGTGCACGCAGGTCTCTGCCTTGGGGAGATCCAGGAGCCGTCACTGTCTTGCAGAAGAGGTTTGAAGTGCAGAGTATCTCTTCTGTGACATTGCAACAGTGTGTGATTTGCGCGCTGATTTTCCCAAGCAGTGCAGGAGACTACGTGTGTGTCATGGTCTCTGTTCATTTTTTGCTCTTTCAGGTCCGTAGCTTACAGAATGAATCTGTTTCCATCCATACCGCTTCCCTCTGGCTACAGCTGGAGTTTGTAGAAAATGGACCCATGTCAAGTAGTATGGATAAGGCAAAGGAACAAGAAACACTTCTCTCGCTGAGTCTGAAATACATGTTAAACTAGCTTAGGAAACCACGTTAGTTATGAAAGTAGTAACACTGGAAAGGGGAAACTTCCCTCTTTTTTCCTCACTTTCTTGCAAGAGTGGTTGCAGCCTGAAGGGTTTTCTCTGGTAGTTCTCTGGACAATCAACCTGCCTTGCGCTGGAAAACAGCTTTGTAGTGCAAAAAGCTCAGGCTCTTCCTCTGCCTGCGTTTTCTAAAACATGGCTGTTGCTTTGTTCCGTGCGCTCAAAAACTTGAGTCCAGAATTAAGGAGGAAGTGCTGGAGTCATCCAGAAATGCAAACATGGGAGTGAATAATTGGTCAACCGCTGTGTAACTTTTGGGAGGAAGGTTATCCTCGCGCCTGAGAAGCAGAGACTAGAGGAGGGAAAGCAGCTACTGGCAAACTTAAGGCGAGATTAAAGGAATTTAATCTCCCTTTTCCCCCCCATGACTAAATGGCCCATGGACGTAGGAACTATTTTCCAGCATCATGCTTGCGCTGTCAAAATAAACAGAGTTCACCACTGAGACCTTTCACGGTGACCAAAACTGTCGCCAGCAGTAGGAGCATCCACACTTTGGCCAAGAACCATTCTTGATCTGGAGATATCTGGTAGCGCCTCGGTGTTGCTGCTGTCTTTCTGATGCATGTAATGCTGTTGCATTTTTTGCCTCCTGCGTGACGTTTGGATTTGAAGTGTCAGACTACGGCTACCTCACCTTCAAATGAAATAACTCCACATCACGTGGCATTGGGCAGTCATTGTAATCAGGAATATTCTCTCTGTCATCATTTACATATTTAGGCCAGACTTGCCTTTCTCCCCTATTCCTTTGTCTTTGACTCTTGTTTCCATGGTCTTCTGGATTTGTAAATAATCTGAGGGATCATTTGGTTCCGCACGTGTTTAAATTTGGGTGCGGAATGGGCCGTTTGCTTTGTCACTTGTTTCTTCTTTTTTCAGCCCAAACACAGCAGTGCTAGTTATTTTATGGCAACTCCAGCTCAGAGTAGTTCCCACTTGCTCTAACGCTACGTTACTGCTTCAGGGAAATACACTCGTGATTAGTTATTGAGTTGTCATCCTGTCATACTGACTGTTACTCTTCATTTCAGCACCTGATCATTAATATAAGATCTCATTGTTCCTGAAGTATTCTTGACATCTCTTCAAGCCAGCCCGTCCACTGCTAACAGTTTCAGTCTTTGTTTTCAAAATCCTTTGCATGCAGCTCCTCATTGATCCCCGTGCAAAGGAGGTGCAATCGATATATAGATCATTGTCTCAGGAAAGAGAGTTCTGCAGATTGCTCAAGACTAGAGGGAGTAAGGGTAGACCTCACCCTTATCCTTTTTGTGAAACTGGGGTTGTTTGCTTGGAAGGATTTATCCAAGAGGGTTTTGTACTTGGTCACATTCCAGCAAGGCCCAACAAAGGGGCATTGACACTTTCCCGAGTTACGAAGCCATTTCCCGGTATGACCATCCTCAAAATGGAGGCTGTCCGAATCCTTTCTGTCCCCTTCTCCTTTCATTATCCCATGAACTCCTCCCTTTTCTTCTAGTGCACACAGTCACTGGGCTCTGCCTGCAGCCAGACAAAGTGGTCTCCAGTGGGATTATCTTGCTGCTAATAATCAGACGCTTGGGGACGGTGAATTGCAGCACGCAGTGAGTGCTCTAGTTGGACTAGAGGCATCCTCTTTCCACTGGTCCTGGTAGAAGAAGGAGCAAGAATTCCACAGCTGCTTCACAGATCCTATCCCTTCTTTCCTCTCTGTCCTTCTCTCCCATGGCAATATCTTCTGCTGTCTTCCAGGCCAACCGTTATCTTCGTGGTAATTATACCTAGAAAATAGCTGCCCCTCTAGTTGTTATGGAATTTCCAATGCGTGTGTTAATACCCGAAGGCACTAACTCAGAATCCAAAGTCTGGGGTGGCTTTTTTGGTGTCTGCTTTGCTCTATTGTTAGAGGATGAATTTTGGTGTGAAGCTGTGCTATGTTTTCTTAAATAAGTTGTCAGAGCCTTGTACTGAAGCATTGTAGATGTCCTGGCTCCCACTGAGTAAGTGAGGAGTGATGGTGCACGGCTGAGATTATTAATGGCTGAGGATCATAAAAAGATGTCATTGGTGACTGGGGGACTGACACTATGATTTTCTTCCACAGTCGGATGCTCTCAGTCACCCAAAGGCAGTGGTTAATTACCTGCTTGCTCCCTACCTAGGCTGAACTTGATGAACAGCATTTCCATGTACAGCAGCCCAAGGAGCAGCAGATGTTCTGGGTTGTTTTCCAGGCCTCAGCCCATACTGCTGCCTGAACTTCTGACCGAGCACTGAATGCCAGAAAGCAGGTGCCTGTTCTCGGTGTCTACCTGTCTCACCCTTTCCCACCTCGCCTGTGCCACTCGCAGTCCTACCAGACTCCTTCGCTGCCTGCTCAGCTCTAAATTTCTTTGCTCACCCCTCTGAGCTTTCTGGATGCGGTGAGGCATTAGGGAGAAGCCGGCGTGTTGTGGCCGGCTGCTTCTGATTGCCTCTCCAAAGAGTGGGTCAGCCCATAAAAATGCTGTGTTCAAACAAGCATGATGTGTGTATTTAGAATAATGGCTTCAGGTCAAAATCCTTCTTTTACGTGAAAATGTAAGCCATAAGGATCTGAGGTCTTAAACTGGTGAGAGGGTAAATAATTAGTGAAGTGCTGAAGATAAAAAAGATAAAATGGAAACACCGCCATATGCAGTTAGAGGCTTGAGGGGAAGGTGATGAATCCAGAGGAGAGGAGGCCTGGAAGAGCTGTTAAATACGCTTACCTAGAGCTCTTTGCACAGCACAGTTTCTAATGCTTCCCTGTGTGGTTTTCGTTAACTTTTGCTTTGAAATTAAATTAATTGCATTTGCTGGTGGGGTTAAGTGGCTGGAGGCATGTTACATTTTTAAGAAGAGATGTCTCAGCCATATTTTTCTCTTTTCTTGAAGGCCTCAGTTGGCAGGCAGAGTCCGAGGGTGGTGCCGTACCCAGCCCACAGTCTATGTCCTGGAGAGCCTGGCCTTCAGAGTGCAGCAGGTAGCCACAGTTTAAGTATGCTTCTGTTTGTTGGTCTGGTTTCCAGAGGAAACAAGGCTCCTGTGATCAGCCTGCCTGTTCCCTTCTCCTTCTAATATCGTCTAAACCTGTTGGTTGATTCGCATGCCATTTGACAGAGGAGGAAAGTCTTAAAGATGCCAAAGCTCCTACAAGTGTCCATTTGCCTGTTCTTGCAATAAGGGGTAATTATCCTAAAAATGCCTCGGGAGAAGGAAAGGCTGCAGTGTGTGTTCACGTGTTATGAGATTAGCAAATCCAGTCAGGAGAGACACGTAAATGCTCGGAAAACCTTCAGATTCATCTTTCAGTCAGTTGTGGGACTAGAATGTGCAGAGAACTGGGCTTTGCAATTTAGCGCTCACAGGGTGGCTTCTTTCAGTTGTGTTCCCCAGCCCCTCTCGCTCCTTTCTACCTAATCTCTTCCTCTGGCTTATCGTGGCTGCACACACAAGAGGGGGTCATCCCGAGCTTTGTTGCATCTGAAGATTTGGTCCAGGGTGGTGCTAGTATCCCAACTTTTTCTAATCCCTGCAGTTGTGTCAATGGGCTCAGCTGATCATCGACTGAACCTAGCAGAGATCCTTTCACAGAACTATGGTGTACGGGAAGAAAGGGAAGAAGATGATGATACTCAGGAGAAGCAGAAATCTTTAGAAGAGCTGGAGAAGAGTTTCAGTGCCTCTCAGGTAAAGGCAGCAAGGGAGGGGAAGGGAAATTACCGGCTGGATTTTCTTGTTTGCTTTTACAGTACTGGTACCACAGATCTTTGTGTGAAACTCTGGCTTGCTTGCTCAGCTGGCAACGTGCTGTGTTTAGGTCCACCCATCAATGAGTCTTAGGTTTGCATTTGGACAGGAAGGAATGGTTTTGACAACAGGCGACAGCAGTCAATTTTGGAGTCTTCCTCTGCCAAGTAGCCACTCTGACGAGGTGGTCTTCGCTCACCTTGCTGAAGAGCCATGAGCTGGTGGGTGTATGTCCGTCTCACAGTGGAGGAACCACAAAGATGGGATGATGTGGTTCCCTGTGGGTGGTCCCGCTGAGGCCTCTGTGAAACCCAAATGTGTTCTTGGTGACAGAGACTGTCTCTTCGGGTCAGGCACAAGATTAATAAAGGGATTCGCTCCTTCCCTTCCTCAGTATAAATACAGTTCTGCTGTCTGGCATCTCTTCACCAGCATGAAATCTAGTATAAAAAATAAGTATATTTTAAAAATGCCCTTGACTCTTGCTTTGGGGTGAAAATTCCTGGCTTCTCTATACTTTTGAGAAGAACAGGTTGTGGTGGGTCCTGACAGACCGTGCCTCCTTCATTATGCAGCGTTACCCAAGGCAGTTCAGAGCCCCCAGAAGAGCAGAGCTGCCTTGACTGCCTCTGCATATCTCTGTGTTCACTACAGCTGGTGTTGTACTCGGTGATTGTTCCATTCCTGATGAAGCTTTGTCCTCCTCTCGCTCAGAGCAGTGAAATGCCATTTGAGGAGCTGCTTGCACTTTATGGCTATGAGGCATCTGATCCCATCTCGGAGCAGGACAGTGAGAGCAATGATATTACTCCAAATCTCCCAGATATGACTCTGGATAAGGTAAGAGCAGCTGTCTGTTTGGGTGTATGCTATTAGCCTGTGCTGTAGGTTACTGTGCTGCCGTGGCGCTCAAGACGTCTAGTAGCTCTTTTCAGGTGGGGTTTGACTAATGCCGAGGGAAGGGGCCTACCTAGTTCTGATGTCCCAGTGAGGAACACCAGGTGCAGAAATGTAATTTAAAGAGTTTAGAGGAGACTGGAGAAAGGATAACTGTTTTAAAAAGAACACTGTAAAAACTCTTTATGGAAATTGGGTTACAGGTCTTTAAACATAGATGTGGATCTGTGGAGAGTCGGGGAGGTTTGTATCTTCCCAGCTGAAGCTGTGGCTCTTCCTATTCTAGCTAAAGTCTGTAGAAAGCTTTTTTTCTTCCCTTTTTTCCTCCTCCCAGGATCTTTGAGATATTTGCTCTGGGTGGAGTTCTACAGAAAGGGCCACTTGCTCGTTCTCTCTCTGGCTTCCATAGGAAGCCACTCTTGGCACTTGTAGAAGTGCTTCTAGGGAAGATAATCTGGGGGTGGTGGGGAGTGTGAGAGGGAATCTGTCTTTGGAGAAGCTATGGGAGGGTGAGGAGATCTGTGGATGTGGCCACCTTTGGCCAGAAATGCTTTACTCTAGGCCTCACCCCACACACACATAATTTTTTTTTTTTTTTAATTTAAAAATATTTTTCACTTTCTTGTTGTTGTTAAAAGGAACAAATAGCGAAGGATTTGCTTTCAGGGGAAGAAGAGGAGGAGACACAGTCTTCAGCTGATGATCTGACTCCATCTGTCACGTCCCACGATGCATCGGACCTATTCCCAAACCAGCCTGGCTGTATGTGTCGCTAATTTCTGTGTAATTTTTTTTTACTTAGACGTGATGTGCAGAATAGGGCAAGAATGTTTTTCTTTATTTTGTCACTAAGTTTCCTGACATCAGTTTTTCCACTTTCCTTTCTGGGGGCTGCCAATAAACCTGAGTGCCGGTGGTGTTACTGAGCACCGGTTAGGACATGACAGAGCGTAGATGAGCAGTGGGATGAGGAGAGAATTGTCTTTAGCTGTAACTCATTACACTGAGAAAGTGAGAATTGTTTTGGTACCTGCTGTAATTGCAGTCTGAAAGATCAGTACCTGATCTGACATCTCTAGAAGTGAATAAATTCAGGAGTACTAGTGGTGTGATATGTTGTGGCAGTTCCTAAATATTAGAATACGCAGGAAGCCAAAGTGCATAAGAGAGACTCAGCATAGAGTGATCTTATTCCCTCTGCTAGTCTGCAAAACGAAGGAGTCTGAGCTTCCCGGGTTGGTTGGCACCACCCATGTGGCAAGTGTGCAAATTCTTTTATTTAACAGGGGAAAATTAAAATATGGGTAAGTTGTCACTGAGGAGCATGCTGAAAGTAACTTTAGAACAGAAAATGAAGGGAAGGAGAGGGAACAGAGAGCAATAAGAAAAAAAAACATTTCATAACTACAGATCTTTTCCTTTCCCACAAAGCAAACAACTTCCTTGCTGATGAAGACAAAGAGCCCTGTTCATCTCCGTGTGCTTCCTCCATGGCTGGGAAGTCAGAGGAGGTTTCCACCCCATCCAGTGAGTCTAAGGTAAATGATCTGAGTGCGTTGGGAAGGGGAGCTAATACAATGCACCTGAATCTGAGGAAAGCATGACACCAAAGCGCTGTGATATTTCCTCAAGAAATTTTCTTTCTTTTATTTTCTTTTGCTCAGCGCCTTGCATTTTGTGAAAGGCGGTGGTGGATACGGGTTACAAGAGGTTTTTTAATACAATCTTGAAATCTGTATCTGAAGTATCTTCTGCTTCAGATATGGAAAATGCTGTTGTGCCTTGGTAAATTAAAACTGCAGCCTGTAGCCGTATAAAGGTGAAATGCTGTGCAATATTCCCAGCAGGATTTACTGAGGGCCAACCATCGCACATAAGAGAGGAGCAGACTTCCAAACTCATTCTGGTTGCGAAGGTTGCAGGAGAGCTTCTGCGTTTCTTTATCTCCAGCCTTAGCTGCTTGCCATATATCTTTAACGTTAAAACTATGTAAATGCCTAAGGTCCCCAAAGTATCATCTGGGTGGTAGTAAATCTTTTTAGTTACCCTATAAAATAGTCCGGGTTCCCTAGAAGTAATAGTGACAGGGGGGACTACCGATATATAAATCGGCCTCGTGGTGTCGTAGTCCCTAAATCACGAAGTACACCTCAGTGCCCACGTGGAGCATTTTCCATTTCAATTTACCCACTTCTCTCTGGTGATATTTCAGGAGATCATGGTTGGACCTCAGTTCCAAGCCACTGTTCCCATCCTCCACTTAAACAGGCATGGTGAAAAAGGTAAGGCAACCTGCTTTGCGTATCTTGTTTGGATGTAGGGCTGCTGGCCTGGGCGTCTGATGGGGCCCTGGTTCACCCGTTCTGCTCTATGTCTCTAGGCTTGGCACCTCTCAGCGTTGACACCAGAATTTACAGCTACACTTGAGCTGGCTTTAAACCAGCCTGTTTGAATAGGGCTAGTAATACAGCTGCAGAAGCTAAGAAGCTCCGTGAAGACTGGGTTGGTGTGAGACGTTTGGAGGAGGCATCTCAGCCGTAGCCAAAGAGAAGGAATACCCTTCTGGAGATACTCTAATTTATTTTTCTCTGACGTCTTCCTTAAGTAGCCAGAGTTATTTTCATTCAGTACTCCCTGGAGGTGATCAGTTTCTGATTTGATAGGATGTCAGCAGACTAGATGGAAGTGCCTTGATTTGCAGATTGCGTCTAATAACTAGAGCAATACTAGCACCAGCTTGTTGAGTTTCTGAACAAGATAGCTAACAGAAAGCCATGTCTTTACAAATTACTTGCTTCCTCCCTAGTTCTTTTATCCTAACAGACTCCAAGCAAATTAAAGGAGGAGATAAAAGTTATCAGTTTTGCAGGTACTATTTCAGATTTACCCAGTATAGTTCTCAGAATTTTTTGCTGTTACTTTATCAGTGTTCTCAGCCTCTGTATTGAAGAGCACAGATTTAGTGCGTATTTTCCATAACCTGTATGTCTGCATCAGTGTGAAATTATAGGAAACTGATAGTAGATCCCGATGGGGGTCTTTTAGGCCCTGTCTGTAGTGCCTCTGACCTGATTTTAGTGATTCTACAGGGCAGAAGAGTTGGTTCCTTTGCCTCTAGAAATGAGTTAAGTACAGAGAGTGCTAATGTTTTTACCTGAATAGAAAAATCTCAGTATTTCTGATTTTGATTTTTGGGTTTTTTTAATTGCAGAGTCTTTCTTCTTGCTTTCCCCTGTGCTGTTATTTTACTGAAACATCTCTCTGCATTATTGTGTGCTGTGTTCTCATAGACTAAGAGCCTTGAAAGCTGAAAGGGGCAAGAATCATTTAGTGATGCAGTGTGCTCCTGCTATTCTGTGTGGGTGGAGCAGCTCATGGAGGAGCATTGCAAGCTATCACAGGGGAGGGACAGCCTTGCAGCTGCTTAGTTTTGTGTCTAGGACAGGGAGAGGGTCTTGAGCCTAGGCCAGGGTTGTAGCTCAGAGCTGCCTTTGCCTGCCACTCCTTTTGTTTATGGTGTGCTGGCAAAGACACCTTAGAACCTAGGGGGTTTTAGTTGCCAGGATAAGTGAATTAAAGCAACAATCCTTGAGAACATGGTAACAAAAACCTTGTCAACCAACCCTTCTGAAGAAGTGAAGGCAAGCTGACCCTGTGCTTAGGGCTCTAAAGGGGATATAAAGAGTAGTTATTAAGCTTATCTGCCTCTAAAATCAGGAGGGAAAATGCAGTACCTTCACAGAGATGGTTGTCATCTCCAGTGCCAGGTTGGAGTACCGAGCAAAGATTTCCTGCTTCCTCCTGTCTCTCCCATGCACGTACATGCAGACTATTTCTCAAAAGCAGCAGAATTCTCTGTTTGATTGGCTTATTTCAGTGCTTTTTCTGTTAGCTTATGAGAACGAAGACCAGCTGCTTTGGGACCCAAACATACTCCCCGAGAGAGAGGTTGAAGAGTTCCTATACCGTGCAGTGAAGCGGCGATGGGACGAGCTGTCTAGCAGCAGCCTGCCAGAAGGAGAGATGGTGAAGGACAACGAACAGGTAAACATGGGTGCTTCTTGCAGCCTGCAGATACTCTAATGGTGCTGGCATAATAGTGCAACATTTCCTACAGAGATCCTGACTGGGACACCCACTTAAAAGAGAACGAGACCTAACTCTGGTGATTCTCTGCTCCTGCTTTATGGATAAGTGAGGGTGTGCTTCTCAGCTGCAGTCTCAGGAGGCTGTTCGTGCTCCCATTGGGAAGACGGGAAATGGCTGTAGTGGTTCTGACCACAGGCCTGTCTAGCTTAGTACTTTTTTTCCAGCGCAGTAACAGATGTTACTGTGTCCAGTTTTGGGCCCCTCACTACAAGAAAGACATTGAGGTGCTGGAGCGTGTTCAGAGGCGGGCAACGAAGCTGGTGAAGGGTCTGGAGAACAAGTCTTATGAGGAGCGGCTGAGGGAACTGGGGTTGTTTAGCCTGGAAAAGAGGAGGCTGAGGGGAGACCTTATCGCTCTCTACAACTACCTGAAAGGAGGTTGTAGTGAGGTGGGTGTTGGTCTCTTCTCCCAAGTAGCTAGCGATAGGACAAGAGGAAATGGGCTTAAGCTGCGCCAGGGGAGGTTTAGACTGGAAATTAGGAAAAATTTCTTTACGGAAAGGGTGGTCAGGCATTGGAACAGGCTGCCCAGAGAGGTGGTGGAGTCACCATCCCTGGAGGCGTTTAAAAAACGGGTAGATGTGGCACTTCGGGATATGGTTTAGTCTGGTCTACCCTTGATTAGTCTAGAGTGGGCTTGGTAGTGTAGGTTAATGGTTGGACTGGATGATCTTAAAGGTCTTTTCCAACCTAGATGATTCTATGATTCTATGTTTGTGGAAAGTGTGTAACAGACTGGGCAAGTCGAGAATGGGTGCTGTTTTAACTGTGCTCTCCCAGTATCCCAAACTCTCTGAGCCAGCGCTTGCAGCAGGAACATCCTTTTGGATCTGTCCTCTATAGCATTGTCTAATTCTTCTTTGAAGCCAGCAGAAGATCAAACATTTGGCTAAGAAACTTCAGAGCAGTTGTTTCCTCTAAGGTAGCCCGGTTAGATTCTCACAGTAAGTCTGCAGGAACAGAGGCACACCTGTGATCTGCAGAGCTGCTGCTAGAACTGCACCTTTTCAGTCTCCGGGTTTGTAATCCAGTGCCTTGAAAAGTGGAATAATCTGTGCTGCTTGGTCAAGCTGGGGTTAGTGGCAAAGTGGCTTCTGGGAAAAATAAGTTTGACGAAACAAACATGAGTCATGAGCAGGTTGGTTTGTGGTGTGTTGCTCGGGTACATACTGTCAGTAATTTTCTTCTGTTTCCTAGGCTTTGTATGAGCTGGTTAAATGCAACTTCAATGCAGAAGAGGCACTGCGGAGGTTACGGTTCAATGTGAAGGTTATCAGAGGTGAGAATCTCCCATATTTGGGTTCTACCCCAAACATCAAGGCGCATGTAACTCTTTCTAGGTTCTGTACATCTCCAATTCCTCTTTCTTTCTGCTACAGATGAGCTTTGTGCCTGGAGTGAGGAAGAATGTAGAAATTTTGAACATGGCTTCAGGGTCCATGGGAAAAACTTTCATCTTATCCAAGCAAACAAGGTAAGGACGCTCACTCCTGCATCCCACTAAGACAAAGGGAAGGAGGCAGGTGCATTCGCACCAGAGGTATGTTGTGAGCCTCGGCTAATGCAGGAAGTTCAGGACTGCTGAGTTCCGATCCCAGGCTTTGTGTTGACTCATGCTAGCAGGTGATGGGCTGTTCACTGCCCTGCTCTGCCTTATTTTCCAGGTGGGAGAAGTCACAAACAACACTGACCTGCATGAGTGATGTCAGTTAATTACTGATTAGCCCTTTCTGGAGTCTCAAAAGTTCTTTCCAAACTCTCAGCCCTTGCAGTACTTCTGTGAATGAGTGAGTTGAGCATGTGGATGTTTTGTAAAGTCCCCTGGGGTCCTCTAGAACGAAAGATGCTGTTGTAGGGAGAGCTGGGCCCCAGGACATATGCTGCTGTGCTGGGAGTTGGCAGAACCAGAGAGTCCAGTTCTACCGCTGATTAATTGTGGGCATGTTGACGCTGGCCAGTGAAAATGGATGCAGGTTTGCTCTCTTGATGTTAAGTGTGCTACTGGAAGCGCAGGAAAATCCTGCACGAATGTACTGTGTGTGAACCCACACTGGGGTCTGCAAGAACAATTGTGCACTGTGGGGAGTTCTTTTTCTGGCCGATTACCACCTTGGAAATCTCAGTATGTGCTTCTGTTTTGCAGCGTAGATGTGTCCATAGCAATATAAATTACTGTAATGCATTCCATTTTCTGTGCTGATTAAATGGGAGAATAGTCCTTGCTCCGTGAGATGCATCTTGATGCGCAGCTTTCTGACCATGATGTTTCTCCTCAGGTCCGCACCCGGTCAGTGGGCGAGTGTGTGGAGTATTACTACATGTGGAAAAAATCAGAGCGCTATGACTACTTCACTCAGCAGACTCGTTTAGGAAGGAAGAAGTACGTCCTCCACCCTGGAGCCACGTGCGTGGAATATTCTCACACTAAAATTAGTAATATTAACCTCCCAGTGAAGATTCCTGCTGCAAAGCATCTCCGCTTAAAAGACGGCGCTTTCTGCTCTAGAAGGTTTCTTGGGTGGGAGCATGGAGGGAAGCAGTGGATATTCTCAGAACATAAACACTGTTAGTGTAGGGAGGGAAGATAAAGCAATTATTTGCTTGAATGTGGACTTCCTTGTGTCAGAAAATACTGTTTTGTTTCAGACAGATGCTTTCACAAAAATTAAGGCTCGGGTCAGGGATTCAGGGCCGATCTCGGGAAATAACTCAGTTCAGTGAGGTTTTGGAAAGAAGGTTTTTAAGTAAAAAATACACTATTTCTGGTGTTTTGGAGCCTGAATTAATTTCTTTCCCTGCTGCCACCCTTTGAGGCAAATTCTTCACTTTGAAATATATGCTAATTACAGAAAATACTTTTCAGAAAGGTTGAAACTGAAACGTTTTGAAAGGTCAAAATGAAATATTTAAGTTGAATCAATTAAAAGCATTAGATGAAGTCTTACTTTTTTTTTTAATTCTGATGCAAGACAGGAAAATACCTGAAATCTCAAATCCCCCCAGGGTGGGAAGATATTTTCTCATCACTTGCTCTTTGCTGGCATACTAACATTGTCACAACCCACTGCAGTCATTCTGTGAAGCTGGCTGTGCCCTGGGGAGGCCATTTGACCATTTATTTCCCTTTGCAAGGGGCTGGGGCTCACAGAGAGCTGGGGGGCAGAGCTGTTTGTTTTGGAAAGCTACAGACCCCATTCCGGTTTATCGTGGGCTGGTCTTAGCCACGCTGAGTTAACTGTGACTGCCTCAGTGCGGAGTCTAAAACTGGGCTCTGCAGACCGAGAAGGGATGGGCATTCATTCTAGTGAGGTCCCTGCAGTCCTCTTGCTTTATTTGTTGGAAGGGTTTTAATCCCAGTCACTGTTTTCCCTGCCTGCATCTCTCTGCTTAACAGGTGGTGGCAGTGCTCTCTGTCTTTCCCCACAGGGATTACACCGACAATGACTTGGATGGAGGTGAAGTAGAAAATACTAGTCGTTCCCGGAGCTCCCCACCAATTCCCTCTGCAACGAGCTGCCTGGATTCTCACTTCGGTCAAGATCAGATAGCAATAGAGAGCACAGGTAACTTCCTTTTTTTCTGTCTGCCACGGGGATAACTCGTCTCCCTCACTCAGCGGCACAGCCCCTCCTTTGCCTTTCTCCTGTTGCCATTATCCAGCTGTTTCTCTTCTCCGTGTGCTCACTTTGCCCTGTGTCAAATACCAGCCCTGGGCGGATTTGGGGGTGAGCAAAGGAGATTTGTCTGTCTCTACATTGATCAGTAGTGACTTAAAAAGAGTTGTTCCTGCTTCGGGCTTGGAGCGGCGGCCGAAGGCGCTCCCAAAGCAAAAAGATTTGCACTAACTTTGGGTGCCTGAGTTAGGTGCTTCCAATGCACTCACACAGGGACATTGGGCGCAGGCAGCTCCTCCGGAGGCTGATTTAAGGCCCCAGCCTGTACCTGTGAACTGCTTTCAGAGAGAGCTGGCTGCGAGAAGACTCACAGGGAGCCCGAAACGGGTTCATTTCCTCACCATCCTACTGCAGATGAGGGCTTTGTGTAGGCACCTGCCAGGGGCTGTTGGCATGAGGGGATGGGACTTAGGATTTGGCTTATCTTGGAGTGTCTCTGTGAGATCTCCTTTAATTTCCATAGAAACACTGATGGCCTCCCATCTGCTGTCTGCATCTTGCCTTTCTTCGGTACATGCTGGCAGGGATGTTGGTTGCTATAATAAACGTTTGTGCCAGCAAACAAATACTGTTGTGATTAGGTGGGATTGAACTGGATTCTGGTTTTTTGTATGTTACAGACTCACTCTAGGTTTCTTTCACTTGCTGTCCCCCACCCTTTCTTCCTCCCTGTCTGTCTGTCTGTCCGTCCACCTCCCACGTTTCCCTCCTTTGTGGTGTGCAGAGCCCCTGAGCGTGGAGAGCACGGCCTGCAGCCTGGGCAGCATGAGTGAATCGGGGCAGGGCTATGAGTGCAGTACTCCTTCGGAGACGAATTGTTCCTTTGACCCCACGGAGGAGACGTCCTCAGGCGCCATCTCGGCTTCCTGCACACAACACACTGTCAACCCCTCGGAATCGGGGCTCTATGCTTTGCCGCCAGCAGGACCAGGACTAGCAGAGAAGCAGGAGACATTGCAGAGCTCTGGTGAGACGATAACCATGGACTTCACTCTCCCTGCAGACATTAACGAGGGTTTGCCTTTAATTGCTGGCCCTGTGGATTTGGACAGAGACCCAGAGGCAGCGGTGGCCCCTGCGCAAGTGTCCTTATCGGTCACAGATTTTGGCCTCATTGGCATCGGAGATGTAAATAGTTTTCTGACTGCTCATCAGGCTTGCCCAGCACCTGTGGCTCGGTCAGAGCCTTTGTCACAGTGAGAGTCTCCAGTCACAAACTTGTCACAGACCCAGCAAGGACTTTGACCTGACTAAGTGAAATCCTGGAACTTCCACTGTTCCGTCGGGACAGTTTGGAGCTGTCGGTCAGAATCCGTCTTTCCATCCTCCTTGATCCAAGGCTACAGTGAAACCAAACACCTTTCTGCTCCAGTGTGTTCTGACACAATCACGCAAAGCTGGTGGCTGGCTTTAGTGGGGGGGGAGGTCCATCACCCCCTGTTTCGTTGACCATGTGTCACCCCAGGTAATGCCAGGCTGTTCGGAGAGTCCCTGCCTCGGGACGGGGGAAATGTCCCTTGGCCCCAGCGGGACAGTCTGAGTGCAGAGATGCTTTGAGAACAGGGATGTATCACCGGCACTTTGGGAGCTGGGACAGAGGATGCAGTCTGGAGGTCCGAGAGCTTAGGAAATCCGCAGGGAGCACAGTCCACCCGGGCTGCAGGGCAGTTCGCCTGCAGAGACGGGCATGGCGATGCCAAAGGAAGATGAGGAGTCTTGTCCGTTCACCCACAGATAGTGTGTTGCAATAGAAGTCATTCTCCCCGCTGCCCTCCCAACAGTTATCCTGCGCTCCGGAGCCGTGGGTCGTGACAGGCACACACGCTGCTGGTTCCAAACCTCTTGCAGCCACGTGCGTCTTCCTTCCTGCTCTACCACCGGCTGCAGGTGGGATGTGGCCTGGTCCAGCCCTTCGGCAGAAGCGTCAGGTCTCGGAAAGGGATACTGCGTGGTGCGGTCGCACTGTGCGCACTTAAGTCCTTCTCGCCTTCCCTTGCAGCGCTGGGCCGTGGAGAACTTGTTCTGGGAGTAAAGGGAGTTCCTAGACCCACAAAGCAGCGTTGGCCCTAGAGCGGTGCAGTGCTGCCGCTTCTGTTAGTGGCGGCGAATGACTGGATCCTTGCTGACCGCTGCAGCACAAGAGGGTAAAATGCAGATGAAAACATCTGTAACTTCTCAGCTTGTTCAAACGATTCGTCAGCTGTGGGAGGAGAGAAGGTTGCTTAGCTCCCGGGGCACCAAGTGTAGGACACCAGTGCTAGCACAGAGTCCCAGGCACAGCAGTCCCTGGGCAGCCCTGCCCCTTTCTGCGTCACAAAAGCAGCTCTCTTTCCTGAGAGGAAAGTACGTCTTCACTGCCATTAGCAACCTTTCGAGGAGGTGACGAGGGTGGCCCCACATGGCAGTGAGGTGGCCAGCTGCTGTGCAAGAGAGCTACAGTGGCATGTTTGTGGGTGTGCTGGATTCCGGAGCTGCTTCGATTCCTGAGTGTGTTCCAGGGCTGGGGTTTGCTACTGGCTTAAGTCCACATGTTCTCATTCCCCTTTTTTCCATGCAGGGAATGCTGTCTGCTGACTTGCTGGGCAAGGCTCTGGTGCAGATGTTCCCTTCCTCCGGCCATTTTCTGCATTTGGGAAGGGGTTTGGGTTGAAGTTTTTTGCTTGTTTTGGTAGAGGCCTTCGGGCTGTGATCCTGCAGTTGGTTCTGCTGCCAGTGGATTTGGAAGATGACTAAAACTGTTAGCCCGGATCCTCCTCCTCCTCCCCAGCCCTGTGAAGTTGCGTTCAGCCCTGCAGTGGGAGCACGGAGACGGCATCAGGGAGCTTCGCAGGATGACGGGAATCAGACCTTGTCTCATCCTCCAAGCCCCAGGCCTGTCTTGCGTGCATTAGCAGGGGTTTGCATCGGTCCCCGGCCAGCTCTGCTGAGAGGTGCTGAGCTCCAGACACCTTGACCAGGCATCGCTTTGTCAACCTGACGTGATAACCGGAGGTCTCCCCTCTGGCTGCTCCCAGTTGCTGGAAACAGAAGGCAAATACGAGTGCCCGCTCCATAGTGGAACTGCCCAGGCTGTGATTCCCCTTTTCTGGGGGAGAGAGGAAGCTCCTTGGCTGAAAGGAGAAGAGGAGGCAGGGTGAGAGCACGGGCAGCCCTCCCAGGGAGGGCCAGGCCTTGGCATCTCCTCTCCAGCAGCCAAGAACATTCTTAGTTTTCCTGAAACCATTTTTTTTTTCTTTAGTTTGTTTCAAGCCCTAATGAAAGGAGAGGGGAGGCTGGGGGAGGCAAAAATGTCTCTTATTTATGTTCTTCAGTGTTGTTTACACATTTGCCTGGGGTCTTTCAACATGAGTGCAGCGCTTTTTCCACATAACTAAGGGAGAGGGGTGGAAAGGGCTGGGACAGGGAGGGGGAGTCACTTGGGGAGGAGGATTGGTTTTGGTTTCTTGTTGGGGTTTTCTTTTTCCTTCTTACAAAGCACATTCACTTTGAGCCACTCCCAATGCTGGACTCTTTCCTCCCTCTCCCCCCCCCCCCAAGCCCTACACTGTGAAGTGATACTGCCTTGAAGACCCCTGGATGTTATTTATTTAATTAAAAACCTAATTTGACAGGGAGCCAGAAGCCTGTCATGTTTTTGCAGGCCGAGATGCCACAGTCCTCTGCGTCGTGATGGCAGAAGCAAGAAAAGGGGTCTTTGCCTTTTCCGTCTGATCCTCTCCCACGCCGGGCGAGTGCTCCATGGGCAGGGGCGGGATGCCCAGCGCTGCGCTCGGGAAGCTGTTGGCAGCGGATGTTCGTGGGCCCAAAGAGGGAGAGTGGCCAGGGCAGGGCGGGTGGCTGAACGCTGATCTCGGGTCTGTCCCTGGGGAGGTGGTGGGCCAGGTAAGGACCCTGGAGCCCTGCGGGATCATGTCCTCTGTAATGTCCTCCCATCTCGGGTACTAGGAACAGCCCCGAGGGCCTGCTGCGCAAGCTGAACTCAACCCGCTCTTGAGCACAGCTGCTTCTGCTTGGCAAGGAGCATCTTCCAGCGTTTTCATGGCTGGAAAGCTGCCTGGCCAAAAAGGACCTGGGGGTGCTGGTTGACAGCTGGCTGAACATGAGCCAGCAGTGTGCCCAGGTGGCCAAGAAGGCCAACAGTATCCTGGCTTGTGTCAGGAATAGTGTGGCCAGCAGGAGCAGGGAGGTGATTGTCCCCCTGTACTTGGCGCTGGTGAGGCCGCACCTGGAATGCTGTGTCCAGTTTTGGGCCCCTCACCACAAGAAAGACATTGGGGTGCTGGAGCGTGTCCAGAGAAGGGCAGCGGAGCTGGGGAAGGGTCTGGAGCACAGGGCTGGTGGGGAGGGGCTGAGGGAGCTGGGGGTGTTCAGCCTGGAGAAGAGGAGGCTGAGGGGAGACCTGATCGCTCTCTGCGACTGCCTGACAGGAGGGTGTAGTGAGGTGGGTGTTGGTCTCTTCTCCCAAGTAGTTAGTGATAGGATGAGAGGAAATGGGCTCAAGCTGCACCAGGGGAGGTTTAGATTGGATATTAGGAAGAATTTCTTCACAGAAGGGGTAGTCAAGCACTGGAACAGGCTGCCCAGAGAGGTGGTGGAGTCCCCATCCCTGGAGAGGTTCAAAAAATGGGCAGATGTGGCACTTTGGGCCATATTTAGCGGGCATGGTGGTGTTGGGGTGATGGTTGGGCTGATCATCTTAGAGGTGCTTTCCAATCTTAATGATTCCTAGTTTTTACTTTCATTAAAAATAATCCAGCCACCAAGCCAGGAAACATGAAATTGCTACTCTCCCTTTAATTGTTTTAGTGGTGGACTTGGTAATGTTGGGTCAATGGTTGGACTGGATGATCTTAAAGGTCTTTTCCAACCTAAATGATTCCATGATTCTATGATCTTCATCCCGGGATCGGTGAAGAGCCTGTGCTCCAGCCTGCCCTGCCGGAGCCGGGTCTGTGGTGCGGGCGCTCCCCAGGGCCGGAGTGCTGTGAGCTCCGGGTTGCCTGTGGCTCCCACCCCGGCGGGTCTAGGGACGGTTCTCGGGGTCCCTCCTTTCTCCGTTCCTGGCCCTGCCCGCCTTCCTGCGCCTTGTACCAGGGATGCCATGGCAAGCTGGGAGGAGGCCCGGCTTCCTTGGCTGAATTGTCCCTCCCGGCACTGCGTGTGGAGGGGAGGGAGGTGTTCATTGCTCTTACAGGTGCCCCGAGTCCTCTGAAACCCTGGCAGCTTTCGGAGAGCCCGTGGCAGTGGGAGGCAGGGGTCCATCTACATCTCACTGGCTTCAGCCAGAAATAACATCCTGGAGGCGAGAGAAACGTTCCTACTGCAACTGCGTTGTATGTTTCCGCAAGAAGGCTCGTTCCTTCCCACAAAGCCCCTCTGTTTTGTCAGAAACCCCTGAAATTCTGTTCCCCAGCTCTTGCCTGGCACTCGCCTTCTGTCCCAGGGCCTTGGGGTGGGCCAGGGGCTCCTGCATCCCTCGCTCGCAGCTGGAAAATGCCACCTGGAAAAGCAGCAGGAAAGGGGCAGCGCACCCCTCTGTTTGGGAGCTCTCCCCACTCTGCGTTTCTCCTGGCAGCTCAGCCGGGGAGGGCAAAGACCCCCTCGGCAGAACCCCAAACCCCGGTGCTGCCGCGGGTGGGAGCAGGCCAGCGTCCCAGCTGCTGTCCATGCGGCGCGGCTGGGAGCGGCTCTCGGCCGTAAGGCGGCAAATCCCGGCTGCTGGGGCCCGGAGCGGGGCTGGGGCTCAGCTCTGCTTCGGAAGCGGGGGGTCGTCAGCTGCTGCCATGGGGGGCTTTGGCTGCGCAGCCCCCCGGGTCCCTGCGGCCGAGGCTGGGGTGCAACGGCGGGCACAGCCCAAGGCACGAGGGACGGGAGTGGGTTCCCCGCTTCCTTCAAGACCCTGAGGAGCGACGGGAAGGGTGGGTGTGCTTGAAGCCCTCGGGCTGGGATCGCTGTCCCTCGGCTCATCACATCCTTTGAAACACTTTTTTTGGCCCTGCGTGACCCAAGTGACATTTCTGCGGGTGTAAGATCAGCAGGACCGACACCCCATCAAAGGCTCCTGCCTCCCCGCAGGCTTCGGGGGACTTTTCCTCTCTGCTTCCAGGGTGCAGGAATGCTCTGCCTGCCCACGGGCCCCACTCGTGGCCCCGGGGTGGCTGCAAGGCCGCTGCAGCCGTGGTGCTTCGATGGCAGAGGGGCCGCAGCCCTGCCTGGGGACCCGACCCCCCGGGGGGACCCGCTCTGCACCCGAGGAACCAGATCCCTCCCGGGGGGACCTGCTCCACACCCCAGAGACCCGATTGCCAGGGGGCACCCGCTCTGCATCCCTTGGACCCGATCCCCCAGGGGCACCCACTCTGCACCCCTTGGACCTGATCCCCGGGGGACCCACTCCTCACCCTGGGGACCCGATCCCCCGGGGGACCCACTCCTCACCCTGGGGATCTGATCCCCCCAGGGGACCCACTCCTCACCCTGGGGACCCGATCCCCCGGGGGACCCACTCCTCACCCTGGGGATCTGATCCCCCCAGGGGACCAGCTCCCCGCAGGGATCCCAGCACCCGGGGGGGGCTGGACCTTCACCCCCACACTTGGCCAAGGTGCAGCGGATGGCAGCAGGGCCGGGAGCTCAGCTTGGTCGCCCCCAGCAGCCCCCGCTCCTCCGGCTCGGGCCCATGGGAGGCCACTGTGAGCCTCCGTGCGAGGAAGGCTCCGGCACAGTCCTCCTCCCCCGCCAGGAGCCAAGCATCAGCAGATCCCGGGGATGGAGTCTCCCCTCCTGGGGCTGAGAGGGGCTGGGAGCGGTGTCCTGCAGGGCTCCACGGAAAGCCCAGGCGAAGCTGGAGGAAATCCAACAAACAGGGCCCGGATGCTGCCAGGCCTCCCCACGAACCGCCCCAGCAGCCCGGGCTGCGTCGCTGGCCTCCCCACGGCGCTGCGAGGCCCGTTGCTGGCCTGGGCCTTGTGCCGAGCACCGGGAGGCTGAGCCCGTCTGCCCAGCGCCGCGCAGCGTGGGGCCGAGCTGAGCGCAGGGGCCGATTCCCGTCCCTGCGACATCCCCGAGTGCCGGGATGAGCTGAGAGCAGCCAGTCCGGCCGGGCTGGGCCGTTCCCGCGTGGCTCCTGCCGCCCTGGCACCATCCGACAGCCACGGCACCGCACGGGGCAAAGTCCTGCCCGCGGCGCCTGCTCTGTGAGGCCGTGCTGTGCGGGCAGGGGAGCAGCTGCCTTATCTCGCTCCCCTCTGCCCTGCTCCAGCGCGGTGCCACGCACCCACAGCACGGGTCAGCACGACCCCGCCGGGCCGCGTCCTGCCCTCGCTGAGCCCCACGCTGCCGCATCGGTGCCCCCACGATGGCCCAGCCCGGCACGTTTTCCGTGCCAGCCGCGAGAGCCGAGGGCTGCCAGGGGCTGCAACAAGAAGGGGAGATTTATCAGCGCTGGGAGAGATTGTACGAAACCCCGCATCCCCACCACCACGCAGCCCAGGCATCATGCTGGTGCCGGCCAAGCTCCTCTCCTCCAGCACCCCCTCGGCTCTCCTGCCTAAGGGCTTTGCCCGCCTGCCACCAAGATTCGGGGCCTGCAGCAGCAGCGTGTGCGGGGCAAATCCTGCCCCGGCAACTGTGCCAGGGCCCCACGGCACCTATGGGCAGGAGGGAGGTTGCACCGGGTCAGATCAGAGCAGAGGAAAGCTGGCAAGCGATTCTGGCCCTCTCCTTAAATCCCAGGGCAGCCCAAGAGCGTTTCCAGCTCTGCTGGCTTCCCACAACAGCCTTGACATTCTCCACAGGCCACTCACACTGCACTTAAATAAACCAGCCCAGTAGCTATCATTTGGGTGGCTTCTGTATTATTTATGTTTCCTTCCGTTCCCGACCAAGAGTCGGGCCTGGAGCAAAGAGCCGGGGCCGCGGCCGTCCCTGCTCCTGCCAGGGACTCGCTGCAGGGACCCGTGCTCGAACTTTTGCTCCAAGTGCCACCGGCCCGGAACGTCCCCAGCCCCAACGGGCAGCACCAGGAGCCTGTCCTGCTCCAACAACATCTGCGGCACGGGAAAACACCGCCCCGCATTTCAGCGGTTAAACCACAGCTTAAAACAAACACGCGCCTCGTCCTGTGTTTAAATCTGGCTGCTCTGCTCCCTGCCAGCCTCTCCGCTGCGTCCAAAAGCTCCCGGGGAACCCTCCTTCCCCCCAACAACCGGCATCGCCACCGGGTCTGCCCCGTATCCGCTCCGCAATAAACCACCGCCGCACCGCGCCGATGCGGCCAGCGCATTTCTGTGGCCACGTTCTTCTACTCGCGGATTTTTCTCTTTTTTTTCCTTCCTTTCTCAAGAAAGACGCCCAAGGCTGGCGGGACACACACGGCTCCCACATGGAGCCCCGCTCCCTTCCTTCTCCCGCTTCCCCTCGGCCGGCAGCCGAGCCGGGGCGGGGAGACCGGCCAGGCGGAGCCGGGGGACCGGGAGGCCGGAGCCGGGGACGCTGGAGCGGGGCCCGGGGAGGCGGCGGGGGGCGAGGGGGTCCGGGCCCGGGCCGCCCCCCGCCGTGGCCGGACGGGGGGGGGGGGGACGCGCTGTCCCCGGTGCCCGCCGCGCCCCGCACCTGCCCCGGCCCCGGCCCCACGGCCCGCCCCGGCCCCACGCCCGTGGGCGGGGGCACCGGTTGCCGGAGCCGCCCCGCCCCGCCCCGTCCCGTCCGCCCCGGACTTTACCTCCCGGCCGGGCCCGCGCCGTTCCGGGCCATGTGAGCCGCGGGGCCGGGCCGCGGGGCCGCCACCGGCAGCGGGATGGAGCGCAGGAAGGGCTTCGTGGTGCTCGACGTGCTCTGCCTGGCGGTCGGTGAGGGCTCGGTACCGGCGCGGCCGCGCTGCCTCCGCCCCGGAGCCCGGGGGAAGCTCCGGAGCTCGGCCCCGGTCCGCCCCGATCCCCCCCGGCGGGGCCGTGCCGCGGGCGGTACCGGGGCTCCGGGGTCCCCCCGCGTCCCTGCCCGGGGCCGGGGGCAGCGCTGGAGGCACCTGCCCGGCCCCCGCCCCGGGGCTCTGGGCCCCCGCCGGCGCCGCTTCGCCCCCGGGGCAGCTCGGTGAGGGGCGGCGGGACCGGGCGGGCACCGGTTGCTGCCCCGGAGCTGCCGGGCCCCGCCGTGGAGCTGCTGTCCCGGCGTGGGGCAGCGAGCCTGGGGCGGGGGGGGGACGGGACGGGACGGGACGTGCCCGGCGTGGGGCTCCGCGGCGCGGCCGGGTGGGAGCCGGGGGACGCGGGGGGCGGCGGCGGCGGCCTCGCCCGGGGGTCGCAGCCGGTCCCGGGCCGGGAGGCTGCGGGCAGAGCCACCGGGACGAGCCCCGCTTCCTTCTGCCGCCGCCCTGGCCGCCTGCCCGCCGGCCGGGCCCTGCGCTCCGCGGGCGGCCGGAGCGGGGCCGGGGGGGGCCCTGCAGCCCCGGGGGGGGGGGGGGCCCTGCAGCCCCGGGCAGTTGGGTTCGGGGTGCCCCTTCCCAGCACCCCGACAGCCTCCCCCCCACCCCCCCAGCCCCGGTGCAGGCAAACGCCCGTTTCTAAAACTGACGCTGGCAAGCACCTAATTAAGACGGACTAAAAATAAAGGCCCAGGTCGTAATTTCAGCCTGAACCTCCCGCGCCGGGCGTTGCTTTCTTGGGCTCTAAGCACCGGTGGCGAGAGGCAGGTTGCTGTTTTTGTTCGAGTCGCTTTTCTCTCTCTCTCTCGTGTGCCGGTGCCTTTTATTTTTAGGGGAGCTTTTTTGAAGGATGAAATTATCCCGAAAGAAAACTGCTGTCTAATTTGAGCTGCAAAACAATGTTTGAGGTGTAAGGCAGAGGCATCCGAGCCCCCCCGGGCCGGGCCGCCGGTTCCCCGCCGCCGGAGCGGGGCCGGGAGAGGCCGGGGCTCGTTCCCAGCTCCCTGGCAGCGCTTTTTGGCTGCCGCTGCCTCCGCCCGGGGGGGAGCAGGGGGGCGGCGGGGGGAGCCTGGGGAGCAGCAGGCTGCTGGTTTATTCTCGGTTTTTTTGGGGTTTTTCCCCCCCCCGGTGCTCGGTGAGCGCAGGAGGCGGCGGGCCCCGGCCGGGGGGGGGGGGGGGGGGGGGGGGGGGCGGGGGGGGGCGGGGGACCCCCCCGACTGCGGCCCGGGGAGGCGGGGGCGGGCGGGGACAAAGGTGTGTGTTCCCGGGAGATGGTGGAACAAGGGGAGGCGGAAACCGCCGGGAAAGGCGGAACCGGGAGAGGAGCCCGGGCTTAAGGTGGACCGCGCTTTGTGGGGCCTTTCCCCCCGGGGCGGGGGGGGGGGGGGAGCATCCCGGGACCGGCCGCGCCCCGTGTCCCTGCCCTGCCCTGGCTTCTCCCGGGGCTGCCCGGCTCTGCCCGCTCGGGCGCTGCCGGGGGGAGCATCCCCGGGGCAGGGTGGGAGCAGCCGCATCCCCGGGGCAGGGTGGGAGCGGCCGCAGGGGCAGGAGGTCCCCTTTCAGCGGAGGATTTGGCATGCCTGCTGCACGGGGCAGAGACCACCCAAAAAAAAAAACCCCTTTTGATTTGGGGGATGATCCTGGCCAGGGATGAGCTCCGAGATGCCCGTGGCCAGGGTTGGGGCACGTGGGATGGAAAAGCCCCCTCGCCCGGACCGATCCAGCCGGTCGCAGCATCTCTCGAGGGGCTGGCAGGAGCGAGGGCTGCAGGAGGGTCAGGGTGGGAAGCTGGGGTCCGACCGTGCCGGATCACCCACCGGCATCTCCAGGCACTGGTTCTCCTGGAGCCGGTGTGAGGGTCCTGCTCGGACCATCCGGGGCCTGGAGGCCCTTCCCTGCTGTAAAACAGGTTTGCAAGATGTCTGTGCTCGTTAATTCTAATGAGCTCCATCCTCCTAGGCCCAAAGATCCTGGGGAGTGTGAGGAGAGGGTGCAAGATCAGCCCTGGGCTCCTGCACAAGGCCCTGCGACTGCCGCGCCTGGGGAGGAGCGGGGCAGCCGCAGGGGCTCCGCGGTTGCCCGGTCGCGGCCGTCTCGTGCGGTATCTGGGCGCCGCAGGCAGCTGCGAGCTCCGATAGGACCCTATCAGCGGTGGGGTCAGCGTGCTGGTGGGTGCAAGTCCCGCCCTGGGTGCGGGTGGCTCAGGACTGCGTCCCCAGAGGGGATCCCTCCCTGACAGCGGGGAGCAGGGACCCAGGGGTGAGGGACGGGGAGACCGCACGGAGCCGGCTGCCTGCGCGGAGCCCGCGGGCCGGTGTCCCCAGCCCTCGTCTTCTCTCTGCCTTGCAGCGTCTCTGCCTTTCGTCATCCTGACGCTGGTGAACTCCCCGTACAAGCGGGGCTTCTACTGCAATGACGACTCCATCCGCTACCCCTACAAGGCGGACACCATCACCCATGGCCTCATGGCTGGGGTCACCATCACCTGCACCGTTACCATTGTAAGGAAGCGCCGACCCCTTCCCTCCGGGACAGGGACATCCTGGCGCGTGTTATCCAGGAGCTGGGTCCCAGCACAGCCCACCTCCAGACCCCTGGCAGGGCAACAGGACCCTCGGGTCAAGCCCTGCTCTGCTGGGGGTCAGGAGCTCCCTCTGGGGCTGTAAGACCCCCATCCCGTGGGGCTGGGTCCCTGCTGGGAGAGGGAGAGGTCCCGTGAGCTCCTGTGGCAGGCGGGTGCCGGTGACTACTCTGCCACAGACCCAAGAGCCCGAGCGTCCCGTAGCCCTGGTGCTGGGGAGCCCAAAGACCCTCACCCCTTGCCCCTTGGTCTCCGCAGATCTCGTTAGGGGAGGCGTACCTGGTCTACACGGAGCGCCTCTACTCCAAATCGGAGTTCAACAACTACCTGGCCGCCCTCTACAAGGTGGTGGGGACCTTCCTCTTCGGGGGGGCCATCAGCCAGTCCCTGACCGACCTGGCCAAATACATGATCGGCCGTCTCCGGCCGAACTTCCTAGCCGTCTGCAATCCCGACTGGTCCAGGGTGAACTGCTCCATCTATGTGCAGCTGGAGAATGTCTGCCAGGGGGACAGCAAGAATATCACCGAGTCCAGGTGAGCCGTGGGGGCCATGGGACACGTCCCCTCCGCCCGCCCGGTGTCTGGTGGCACCCCAGACGGGTATAGACACTCTCCCGCCACAGGGCAGAGCGGGTGGGGGGCTTGCAAGGGGGCCAGCGGGGCATTAGTGGCTTGCTCTCGTGGTCTGACGCATCCCTTTTGACCCGCAGGCTGTCCTTCTATTCTGGGCACTCCTCCTTCGGGATGTACTGCATGATGTTCCTGGCGGTAAGTGCCGTGGCCGCGGAAAGGCGGTGAGCCCCCGCGGGTCCCGTGCCCCAAGCACCCCGTCTTCAGGCCGGTCGGTGCCGCCTGCGCTGGGTGATTGCTCCCCCCCTTCCCTGCCCAGCTCTACCTGCAAGCCCGGCTGGTGGGGAAGTGCACCCGGCTGCTGCGCCCCACCATCCAGTTCTTCCTCATCGCCTTCGCCATCTTCGTGGGCTACACCAGGGTGTCCGACTACAAGCACCACTGGAGCGATGTGCTGGCGGGGCTGCTCCAAGGGGCTCTCATCGCCGTCCTCATCGTGAGTGTCCCCCCGTGCTCTGCCGGGCTGTTGCTGGCTGCAGCTCAGCCTGCCGGAGCGGTCCCCAAACCCTCTTTCCCATCGGCCTTTTCCAGGTCCGCTACGTCTCTGACTTCTTCAAGCACCGTCCCCCGCAGCAGTGCAACACGAAGGACCCGGAGCACAAGCCCAGCTTGCCGCTCACCATGAGCGACTCCGAGCGCAATCACTACAGCTACCGGAGCGGCTCGTGAGCTGCGCGCGGGCCGCACGTGCCGGACTGCGGACCTGCCCCTCGCCACGCTCTGCGCCGCTCCCGGCGGGGGGGGACAGGGACGCTGGCTTTCTATTAACCATTGGCTCCACGGCTCCGGTGCCTCTCGGGGCCGCAGGTACCTGCGGGACGGCCCTGCCCATCCCTGCTCCCGGCTCCCCATGCCTGTGGTGCTTCTGCGCTTGCCGGTGCCCAGGATCCCAGCGCCCTGCCCACGGGAAAGGGAGGTCCTCGGTCTCCTGTGCATCTGAGTCACGCTCCAAGGCTGCCGTCCCAGCCCTCGGTGGGAAGGGAGGGAGGGGAGGGTGGCACGTGGGGGTGGATTTATCGGGCTGGCAAACACCACCGTGCGAAGAGCAAACTCGTCGGGAAGTCTGAGGTGGCCTGTGCTGAGCATGTGTTATCCCCGTCAAATTATCCAGCCTTATGAGTACAAATCCTCACAAGCACAGGGGGAGGAGGGCAGCTGCTGGGCTAGCAACACTTTTTTTGGAAAGGATTAAAGCGATCCAGAGCTCTTCTTTGTTCCCTGATTACTTCTAAAAGCAGTCCTGGCTGCCAGCAGCTGGTGCGAGCGAGGGGTGCACGGGCAGGCTTTTCTCCGGCGGTGCCTGATGCCGCGGTGCTGGAAGCGAGGGCTGCTTGCACCCTGCCTGCTTCGCGCCTGGCTCGGGGCGAGGGGATGCTCGAGCCTTTGTCTCTGCTGCAGCTTCAGCTGATGCTTTGGGGATGCGGGGAGGGAGGGGGGAAGGGGAGAAGCTTTCTGTGGTAAAGGGAAAATAAATGGGGATGTGGAGCTAGACGCAGGATTCCGAATGCGCTGGCAAGGTGGGGAATGGGCCACAGAGCAGTCCCGTTGCCGATGTGCAGCTGCCTTCGGCACTGGAGCGCTGTGGGCCTCTTTTTAAACTACATGCATTTTCATTATGATGTGTTTTTATAAAAATGTGTTTTTTAAATTAGATCATCCTTAAAGAATGTCTGTGTCAGGCCTGTTCTCTTGCTCCATAGATGCTCCTGGCCTTGGAGTGGATGGGCTTAAGTGTTTAGGGTTTCCCTTTTCCAAGGGAAAGGGGTCTGAAGCCCCTCGCTAGCAGGGAGGCTTGGGGGGGTTGCTGTCAGGGCTGCTGAGCCCCTCTCCCCATTCCCCTGGGAAATCTGGGCTCGATGAGGGCCGATGGGAGCAGCATCCTCCCATGGGAAGGAGCCCAGCAGGGCTAGGGCTGGCCAGGCTCTCCTCGCCCACGCTGCCTTCGAGAGGTGCGAAGGGCCGTGGCCGGCGCAGGGTCCCAGCTGGGTCCCGTCCCAGCGCTGCCTTTACCCTGACCCGGGAGCCTCCCGCGCTCCCCGGCACCACGGCCTCTGGGAGGGGGAAGGGAAGGCAGAGAGAAGCTCTCGGAAAAAGTGACGTTTTATGCCTGCAGCTCCCTTGGCTGCTCCGGCAGCCGGAGCTGAGGGAAGGCAGAGCGGCGAGGGAGCTGTGGCAGGGCCGGCCCGTGTCCCTCCTGCTGCAGGTCCCTCGTGCTGGGGAGCGATGGGGGGTCCTGGCTCAGGGTCAGCCGGGGCTGTGTCCGCTCCACCGCGTCACCCACGGTGTCTGCAACAGCCCTGCCCGGTTCTAGGGCCTGGGTCAAGGTGGGAGGCATCTCGGCTCTGCCCATGGTGCTCGGGGCCACTCGGGTCCTGCCCACAGCTTGCCCGAGGTGGGCAGAGCTGCTGATGTGGCACAGGGAATCCCGGCTGGACCCCCAGAGTCCTGGCTGCTGTAAGCTCCCTCCATCCTGGCACATCCCAGGCTCTGCAGGGTTCCAAGGCCTGGGGGACACAGCCCAGGAGTGCCTCGGGGGGGTCCTGGGGTCGGCTCTACCCCCAGAGCCTCTTGCCTGCCCTCGGTCGGCACAGCCCGGTCTGTCCTGGCCGGGAAGAGCAGGCGCCTCGCACGCCCCAGGCTTGCTGCATGGTGCTGATGTGCTTACACAGTGTGGGTTGCTCCAGTCTAGACAAGCCCTGACCAAAAATACCTTCCCTGTGCAGAGGGGAACTCCCTCGCCACACGCTGCTTTTCTGTTTTCCTGTGAGAGCTTTCCTCCCCCAAGTCCTTCCCTGGTCCCCTAGCAGGGTCCTTCCCCCTGTGTCCCAGCCCTACGGGCTGGTTGTTTAATATCTGATGCTGTAAAACAAAGCTGGTGGGAAATGCCAGGGCAGGGCGTCTCTGCCACGGGGTTTGCAAACAAAAGTCTGTAAAGGAGCAGCAGCTCCTGGAGCAGGCAGCAGCGAGGCACAGCACAGGTTCCGGAGTTTGTCTGCTCCATTTTCCTCTGGCTGGGCTGCGGTGCCCAGCAGTCGCCCCAGTTTCTGGCATTGCCTCGACAGCTCCTCTTGCGCAGCCAGGAACGTGCCTGCTCCTTTCCCTTGAGATCTGATTTCGCCCCTTGGATGCATCTCTGGAAAAACCAGCTGGGCCACAATGCCGCAGTGTGCGGCTCCAAAGGGCAGGGCAGCCTGGTGCGCAGCAGGGAGCTCTGGCTGCGCCTTTCCCAGGTGGCCGAGGCTGCTGCCTGTCCGCAGCCGTGCCCCTGCGCAGGCAAGGGGCTGAGACCTGAGCAAATTCGTGGCATGCCAAGCCACGAGTAACCTGCAGTTGGAGGGAGCTCCTGAGCCGCATCTGGACACAGCGAGGGGCTGCGAGCTGCAGCCAGCCCCTGCCCGCTGTGTGCTTCCCGGGCCCCTCTTTGGAAGGATGGGAGATGCTGGCAGGGAGATGCTGGCAGGGAGCTGCCTGTGTGCCGGCTCCTCGGCCCCGTGGACGCCAGCAGGACGCTGGGGAAGGCGAAGCAGGTCCAGTTTCTGCTGCAAAGCCTGCAATCCCTCCCACCTTTGCTGAACACCGGTCATGGCTGAGCACCGTGGCGTGCTGCCAGCGCTGCTCCAGCTCCGGGCCAGGCCCTGCTGCCTGCAAGGCGGCTGCCGCGAGTCCCCCGCTCTGAGCACCGGGGGTCTGGGCCGGGCTCGCTGTGCTGCTGGCATAGCGGGGCTGGGACTGCTCTTGGGAGCAGAGGGTGGGCAAGCAGGGTCTAGCGGTGGGGTAAGGTGCCCCCCACCAGCTTGTGTGCCTCGCTTTCCCCAACTCGAGGCTTGAGGTTGTACCAAGCCCCGTGGGTCAGAGCTGGCAAGAGCTCTGTGCACCCTGCTTGGTGGATCCCAGGCAGCTCCTCTCGCGTGCAGGGTGAGTTGCGGCCCCGGGCGTTGCGCCAGCTTGTGACTGGGGTGTCCAAACTCCTTTGCAGTGGGTGACTCAAGAGTTAGGGATCCAGTCCTGGTTGTGCTGGGGCAGATTCAGCGGCAGGCTGAAGCCAAGCAGCGTTGGCCCTCGAGGCATGGCTGGGACCTGCTCTCTGAGAGCCGTCCTGTTCCCCAGCGTCAGCAGCTCCACGCACCAAGCGCTCAGCCAAGACGCCTCCTTTCCAAAATAAGCTGCTTCTGGCAGCGCTTAGCCAGGCTCTGGCTTCCAGCCCTGCTCCGGAGGGGGCTCTGGGCTGCCTCCCCCAACCTGTGCCTCCTGGCTGCCTCCTGCCTTGCCACGCAGCATCCTCCCTCCCTCTCCCTGGCACCTGGGACTCCTCCTGCCGATGCAACGGGCTTTGTCTGGGTTCGTTTTCACTGGCCCCCATCCCCAGGTTTCTTCCTGCTCTTGGCTTCTTTCCCCAGCTGATTGGGGCAAGAGGCAGGCGAAGGGGCTGAGCTTCCCGGTGCCCGCAGCGCGCTTCCAGGAGCGGGCAGAGGCCTTGCCAGGAAGGATGTTACTCATCCCCTAAACATCTCCTTCCCTGGCCGGCAGCCACGGGAGGAGGCTGCCACCAGATGAGCCTGCGGCCGGGGGGGTGCGAGGTGGCCCCTGCTCAGGGACCCGCTGGGAGGGGGACGGATGCCTGGGGGTGCAGCAGGTTGCACCTTGGGGTGCGGACGTTTGCAGCTCCCTGCCCAAGCGCGGCCTGCGAGGAAGCAGCACGGGGAGGGCAGGGGGGGTGGCTGCCACGTTGCGTGGGCCTCTTCTCCTCAGCGTGGTGAGGGCGAAGCTGGGGGGTCCGGGCCAGGACCCCCAGGCCGTGGCCCCCCGAGGAGGCAGCGCTGCCTAGCACGGCCCCCGGGGGTTGGGGGGGCCCGGAGCGGCCGGGAGGGGCTGGTGCCTGGGCTGGGCTCCCTGAGCCGCCCGTACCCCCGGCATCGGCGCTGGCGTCCCCGCGAGCACCGGCCCCGGCCCCCGCCCCCCGTCGGGCAGCCAGCGCCCCATCCCGCCCCGGTGCCGGTGCCGGGGCCGAGCTGCCGGCCGGGCTCTGCGGGCAGGAGGCGGCTGCGAGCCCCGGGCCGGCGGCAGAGGGCAGCACGAGCCCGGCGGAGCCCCGCGGCCGCTGAGCGGCACCGGCACCGGCACCGGGAGCGGGACCGGGAGCGGGACCGGGAGCGAGACGTGCGAGGCCGCCCCGGCCCTTCCGCAGCCCCCGGAGCCGCCGGGGCCCGGGGAACCGGCTCCTCTCCCGCTGGCCCAGCCCCGGCGCGGTGCTGGGGAGGCCCGGGGCTACCGGGCCCCCGGGGAGCACGGCCGGAGGAGCCCCCGGCAGCACCCCCAGGGCCGCCGGCCCCGCCCCGGGGTCCCCCCCGCGCCCTCCCCACGCTGCCCGGTCCGGCCCGGGCTGCCGGGACCTTGCGTGGAGCCCGGGTCTCCCTCCAGCCTCCCTCCTCCTCCTCCTCCTCCTCCTCCTTCTCATTCTCCTTCTCCTTCTTCTCCTCCTCCTTCTCCTCCTCCTCCTCTTCTCTCCTCTGATCCCATCAGTGCCACCTCCCCCCACACCCTTTAATCGACGATTCAAATGTGCCCGGTGCCACAGACTCCTTTGATCTCACCGAGTAAGGGAAGGAGGGGGGCTAGAGAAGAAATTAAATAGCAAAAGAAGGAGGAAACGAGGAGGGGAAAGCCCTCCCACGGGAGGTTGGTAAATGATGCCTTTCTCATTAGAGCAGCCAGGTAAGAGCCTCCTGTCCCACGAAGCCAGGCAAGAGCCTGTCCCAAGCCAGTGCCTGTCCCGCTGCAGCGTGCAGGGTCGCCCTGATTTTGGCTCTGACACAGGGGCTGGAGGTGGCTGGGGATGCCCCTGGGCAGAGCGAGTGGCTGGGGCAGCAGGCACGGCCGGGAGCGCTCCCCGCCGCATAACCCGGCCCCGCTAGAGCCGCTCTGGCATGGAGGAGCTGGCAGCCAAGCCCAGAGAAGCAGCCAGAGGGTACGAGCAGCAGTTTGTTTTCCGCCGCTTGCCAGGAGCCGTGCGGAGATGCGGTGCTGCCAGGGACGTGCTCCCTGGAAGCACGGGGCTGCCGAGTGCCAGCCTTGCCGTGGGATGGCCGGCTTCTCCCACCGGCCCTGGCTCTCACTCAGGGGAAGGCCTGACCCGCGCAAGGGCACGCGAGGTGGGTATTCCTGCGGTCCTTTCCTTTGCCGCTCCTACCATGGCATTCCCACCAAACCGGAGCTGCACTGCGAGGCCGCTGGGAGCTGCGGGTCCCCTCTCCGTTCTGGCAGGGATCACCCCGCTGCCGGCATGTCCCTGCCTCGCAGGCGCTGCTGCGTGAGAGCTGGCGGCGGGACAAGAAATGACCCACGCGGTGCAAGCAGGCCTGGCCTTGCCGAGCCTCTGCCTCTCCCCTGCCTGCTCTGCCTCCAGCCGGGATGGACGGCGTGGGCAGCTGGAGGTGATGGCTGCTGCTCTCAGAGCCCTGGCGCCCAGGGACGGGACAGAGGGGCTGCCGCTGCCCGGCTGGGAGCAGGCGAGGACGAGAGAGGGACCGCAGTGGCAGGGCAGGGGGATCTGCCAGCGGCTTCGTCGCCTTCCTCATCAGTGCCGCCACGGCGTTTGCCCAGCTCTGCCACCATCGTGCCTTCGTGGTGGGGAGCAGCGCAGCCGGGGGGGAGCCCAGTTCCCCCTGCGACAGCCCAGCGCTGCCTCGAGTGCATCACGTCCCCCCCGGCACGCAGGGGCACGAGCTTGTCCCCGGTCCCACGCCCCGGCGTGCCGCACGCTGTGCCACGCTCAGGCAGGGGGACTCGAGGGGGCTGCAAGAAGGGGCCGCCTGAGACCAAGGGCGCCCGCTGGGGTCTCTCTTCTCTTCTGCTCCTTTGGCGTCTCTCACCCAGCCAGACCCCCCGCACCGCTCTCAGCCCCCTCAGCCCCGTGGGGTGATGGTGGGAAGCGGCAGGGCAGAGGGGACGGGGTTCCCAGGCTGGGGAGGGGGCTTAGGGGCGGAGACGGCGCGTCAGTCCGGCTCTCAACTGCTGCTTTTTTTTTTTTGTTATTTTTAATATTTTTTCCCTTTTACACTCTTGCTGCCTTAACATGACCTTGGCCAAATTATTTCCCCTCCCTTTGAGATTTATGGCCCTCTTCCAGAAATGATCTGTTCCGTCTACGAAAATAGACATCGTGCTGTTATTACATTTTAAAATATAATAAGGGCTGGGAGACAGCTCTTCTGCCCTCTCCCTCCCCAGCCACCCTCCCTCCACAGAGCACAAACCCTGCAGGTTGCTGGTGCGGGGCCGAGAGCGGGTGCAGCGAGGGCAGGGGCATCCCCAGCCCTTTCCAGCTCCAGAGATGGGGGGGTGTCCCTCCCTGGCTCCCCTCGTCGGAGCTGGGGTGAGGGGAAATCTCCCATCTGAGACCGCAGCTGCTCTCTGAAAATGCTGGGACAGATGGGGCGAAACGGGCTGGGCTTCCCACGGGGGGCACTGGGGGTGGTCCCTGGCTCTGTAAAGGCAGCGGGACCCCGCTCGTGGCTGAAAAACCCCGCTCGCAGCCCGAGGGGCCAGCGTGGCCCATCGCTCCCGGGAGTCCGAGCCCTCCGGGCACCTGCAAGGGTGGCCTTTGCGCAGTCATACTCTATTGCAGTGGTTTTGTTGAGGTTATTATTATTATTGCTCTTTTCTACCAAGGCCTGGAGGCGAGTTGTCGTCCCCGAGGACGGGGTCTCGTCCGTCCCCCCGGTGCGTACCCCGCCAGCACTGCCCCGCGGTGCGTTAGGAACCGGCGTGAGCGGCCGCGCGCTCTGGTGCGAGGGTGATGGGGAGCAGAAGCAAAGGCAAGTGCAAAGCCACCTCCCCAGCCCCACCTCAGCCGGAGGTGGGACCACAGGGGGGGTTCCGGAGATGCAAAATGCCTGCAAAATAAACTGAACGTGAGAATCGGATCAAACTTGGACAGTTCGGTTGTTGCTTTTCCTCCCCATCGCCCCGTTTGTTTCCTGACTTGTACGTGCATGTGTTTAGGTGTGCGGCCGCGTCTACGTTTTGAGATAATTCGCTTTCTGTTAGATTTTTGGTTTTTCCCCTCCTGTTGTAAATGCAGAGCCTTGCGCTATCCCCGCTCTAGGCAATCTGCAGATGGGAGCCCTTCAACGTGGTCGCCCGTGGGCGCAGGAAGGCCGTGCAGATGTCGTGCGCAGGTAATTTAAGGGGTGCCTTTAACAGCAAATTTTAACTCTGCAGGAGGGAGTTTCCCTTCTGGATGTCCAGAGCTGATGTCTCTCTCCGGACAAACGCCATCTGGGCAAAGGAAAAGGGGCTGGGGAAGTGTCGGGGTTTGCTTTGCTTTCTGCTCAGAGGAGTCGCTTTGCTCATCCTGGAAAGCCTGCGTCCATGTGCGCCGGTGTGAGGATGGGTCTGGCCCACGGGCCCACGGCGTCGCCGCCTTCCTGAGCAGCGATGGGACCGAGGGGACCAAGGGGACGGGGCTGCGGTCTCCCCTTTTGGGGAGGAGAGGGGCTGGGCCTGTTCGTGGATTAAGGTTAAACAGGAGGAGAGGCTGACCCCTCACAGCTGCTGCTCTTCAAATGTTTTATTTCCTGCTCTGTGTAAGCCCGGATTGACCTGCAGGCAGCAGAAAATGTCGAACAACAAACGATCTCCCTGAAAGGAGAAAAACCATCAGAAAAACCCATGAGAAAAAAACCCGGAGGGTTGTACGGACCCCAGCCTGCCGGCTGGAAACACGGGGGGGGGTCTGGGGAGGAGGGTGGGCAGCGCTGGGCCGGGGCACTGGGGCTGGTGGAGGGCGAGGGGGTTGGCAGCGTGGGGGTCCCTTTCCCCAGCTCCAGCATCCGCCCATGCTTGAGTTTTCCCAAGGGCAGCGGCCTCCCGCAGCAGCATCCCGCGGGGCTGCCGGAGCTGGGAAAGCTGCCTGGCAGGGAGGGCGATGGCAGGGAGCGGGGGGCCGGGGCGCTGGCAGCCCCACATCTGGGCCCGAGCCCTTTGCGGGCGGGCGGATGCGAGGGGTCCCTGATGGGGAGCGGGAAGGGGGCTCTGGGGGCCGGGGAGAGGGCCCGATGCTGGCCGGGGAGAGGGATGCTGCCGCTCCCCGCCATCACATGACGCAGGGAATTCTCGCTGAGCCGAGCCCTGCAGCCCCAGGGGAGGATTTCGGGTTTTGTTTCTTTTCTTGATTAAAAAAAAATATATAAGGGGGGGGGGGTGGGGGGGTGGGCAACGACTTCTTGTGTTTAGCGCTCATAAGAAAAAAGCCCCCAGACCAGCGCGCTGCCTGAGCGGTTCGGGGTGCTGGCAGGGCGGCTGGCGCAGCTCTCCGGTGCAAACCTCACGGCTCCGTTTTGCGGGCGAAGCTGCGGTGCCTGGGGGCGGCGGGGCTGGGGGGGGGGGGGAGGGGGCTCTCCCCGCCGCGGGGTTGGGAAGGGGCCGTGCCCCGCCGACCGGGAGCGGGTGGGGTCCCGCGCAGCAGCAGCGGGGCCGGGCGGGCTGGGGGGGTGGGGGAGCAGCGGCGGGCCCCGCCGTGGCCGAGCTCCCGGTGCCCCCCCCCGCACTCGCCGGTGCCCGCCCGGCACCGCAGGGGTTAACCGCCGCTCCCCGCCCGCGCCGCCTCGCTGTGGCTGCTCGGCCTCCCCCGATTGACACCTCCCGCGGCGGCCGGCGCGGCTGGCCAATGGGAAGGCAGCTTGGCGCTCCCCACGTGGGGGCGGGCCGCTCCCGCCGCGCTCCCATTGGCTGGCGGCCGGGGCGAGTGCCCGCACGGGCCAGGCCCCACGTGGAGCTGGCGCTGGCGCTCGTTCATTGATCGCGCTCCGCAGCGCGGCTGCCGCGGCGGGCGGGGCGGGGGCGCCGGGCCCGGCCGGGCGGGGCGGGGGCGCCGGCCCCGGTGCGGTGCGGAGCGGTGCGGTGCGGCTCGGTTCCGCTCGGCCCCGCCGCAGGGCGTGCGCCCGGGTCCCGGGGCCAGCTTAGCGCGGTGAGTGCCCCCCCACCCCCCACCCCGTCCCGTCCCATACCGGTTCGGTCTCCGTCGCGCCGGGCCGGGCCCGCTGCGGGACTCCCCGGCGGGCGGGGTCCGGCCCCGCTCGGGGCTGGGGAGGCGGCGGCGGCGAGGCCGGTCCCTCCCCGCGGCCGTACCTGCTGCGGGCGGCGGCGGGGCCATTGTCTGCGCGGCGCGGGGGGGCGCGGGCCGGGGCCGTGCCCGCGGCGGGGCCGGGGGCGGCGGAGCCGGCGCTGGGGGCGGGCAGGCGGCGGGGGGTCCTGCGGCGGGCGGGTCCCTCAGTGCCCGGAAGGAAGCCCCGGCCCCCCCCCCCCCCCCGGCCCGGTCCCCGCGGGGATGCGGAGCGGCTGGGCCGGGGTGCGCGGTGCGGGGGGTCCCGGGTCTCGGTGGCCACGGGGGAGCAGCGGGCGGGGCCGGTGCCCCGGGGCTCTGCCCTGCTCCGCTGTGGCTCCCACAGGACCCCGCGCCCCGGCCGGCAGCGGGCAGCGCCGGGCGGTGACTCCCCATCTTCTTTCCCAGGGCCTGATCCGGAGCTAGGAAGCATCCCTAGGCCCGCGTCCTGAGCCTGCGTCGGGGCCCGGAGCGGTGAGAGGCATCCCGGGCCTGTCCGGTGCCAAAGATGTTCCCGCAGAACCGGCCTCCGGTGAGCCCGCGGCTCGGCCTCGTCCCGTCCGGGCCATGGGCGAGTGCGTGGTGCCGCCGCAGCCGCGCTGGCCTGGCCCTTGGCAGGGCCTGTGCCCCCAGACCGAGCTCTCCGCCTGCCTCGCCCCGCGAGGTTTCAGCCTTGGCCTGCAAAGTTGTGCCGACGGCGTGCAACGCGCTCAGGAGCGGTGCCGTGGCTCTTCCCAAACTGATGCTGAGCCCCAGGGCGGCAGGGATTTGGGTTTTAAGCCCCGCTGGAAGCTGGATGGCAGTCGTGGGCGGGCAGCTCTGCGTGTGGCGCGCGGGCAAGGACGGACCCCCGGCTGCTGGGGCTGGGCGGGAGGGCGGGGGGGGGGTTGCCCGTTCTGTCCGCTTAGGCTGCACGCTCTGTGCCACCCGTGGTTGTTCATCCTCCTCTCGGGGGCTGAACCGACGCTGAAAAGGTGGAGAACGATGGCCCTTGGTGCCCGGCTGTAACCAGTTGCCTCTGCAGTAACTCCTGCTGCTGCCTCCTCTAAGTGCCGCTCTCCCAGACGTGCCCGTAGCCTCCTCCCCGGGCGCGGAAAACCCTCGGGGGACTTGCGAGCCTCGCTGGCCAGCGGCAGTGAGCCCACGTGTCCCCTCCTCTGCCTAGGCCCATCTCCAGGCACCCTCTGCTGCCTCCGGAGCCGCTGTCCCTGCCAGCGCCATCCCCAGCACCCCCCAGTCCCTCAAGCTGACTTACCCGGAGACCTTGGACCGCATCAAGGAGGAATTCCAGTTCCTGCAGAACCAATACCACAGGTGAGAAGCTGCCAGAGCTCGCGTGCCAGCAAGGCTCTGGGTGCTTGGCTGGCGCTGGCGAGAGCCGGGCTCCCCCTCGGCACCGGGCACCGGTGCGGGCTGGCGGGAAGCGCCGTCCCACGCTGCTGCGGGCACTGGTCCATCTGGAGGACGGTTGTGCCAAGTGCCACCTTGGTAGCTTGAAGTGACGCCGTTGGAGGGGGAAACTTGCCCTCCTCCTGTCAAAAGCCCCGGGATGAGGGTGCTGGCTTCCAGGGCTTCTGGGCTGAGCTGGAGCTGTCACTTAGCAGACCCACAGCCCCTCTGATCCCCCCTGCCGCTGGCCAGGATCCCCTGGCCCTGCTCCCCTTCCCCGCACGGTGCTGGGCCAGAGCAAGGTTTGAAACGCAGCTCGGCTTTGCAGCTCCGCTCCATTTGGGAAGCAGATGCTGGGGAGGGGGTTAAAACTCCGTGCAGATTGCTCCCTGACGCCTGGATCCCTTTGCTGTCCGTGTCCTCTTTATCAGCCCCTTCCCACCCTCTTTCAGGTGGTTTTCTTGGCTTGTGCTGGGAGCCGGGATTGAATCTGAGAGCAGGAGGCTGAAGCACGTGGTGCGCTGGGAGGGCTTGTGCTCTGTCCAGCCCGGGAGATCTTGTCTGTGGGGGGGAGCAGGGGGTCTCTCCCTTTCTCTTCCTCCCTCTCTCTTTCTTCTCTTTATTTTTACAGCTTGAAGTTAGAATGTGAAAAGCTGGCAACAGAAAAAACAGAAATCCAGCGTCATTATGTCATGGTTAGTGAGCTCCACCTGAAAGGAGGGCGGTGGGGGGTGTCTCCTCTGAACCATCAAAGGACACGCAGCCCTGAGACGCTTTGGCTTCCCCTTGCGTTTGGGTTGTGTGGCCAGGCCCTGAGATCTGGTTCCCGTGGCTGTTATTGTCCGCTTTTCCCCCGAAACGAGCCGCGGTGTTTGAGCGGGGCTTGCTGCCACAGCTCACGGTGGCAAAGCCGCTTCCGTGCGCGTTGTCCCCTCTCCCGTGGGCAGCGAGCGGGAGCCCAGGAGGACCGTGTCCGTTCTGCGGGCTGCAGCTGTGTGCCGGAGAGCCCTCTGCTCCCAGGCGAGGAGCTGGGGACCGTGTTCTCCTCCTGGCCTGGCCACAGCGCGGGCGTTTTTTGGCCGGGCTGACACCACACGCCAGCGTCGGAGGGGACTTTCTGGTTGCGAGTCGCCCTGGGCTCCCCAGCTGTGCTGATGCTTCTTTCTCTCCCTTGCAGTACTATGAGATGTCCTACGGCCTGAACATAGAGATGCACAAACAGGTGAGTCTGGGTGGGACGGGAGCGTTGTCCGGCTCTTCTGTCCCTGGTCCCCTGTCCCCGCCTTGCTGACTGGGCCCTTCGGGGTTGTCCCTTCCCGTGGAAAGCATGGGAGGTCGCTCCCTGCTGTAGTCCAGGGAAGGCCGTGCTTGTGGGGGATGTGCTCCCTTCTCTGTGCTTTGGGAGCTCTGCCCCGCTCTGCGTCACGGCCTTGGCCTGTCTCCTCAGCTCTTCGCACACGCGTGTGCGCTCCAGCGTGAGCTGCCGTGCACTCGCTGCGTTCAGGGAGCGCGTTCCCGGCTGGGTCACGATGCGCTTGTTGCAGTGGGGAGAGAGCAGCGGTGGAGGACTTGCGCTTGCATGGCTGCTCGTGCCAGGTGTGAGCGGCCGCTCGGGGACCGTCGTGGAGGAGACCGGCTCCCGCGGGGCAAGGGGTGCCCGGTGTCACGGCACGGTGACGAGCTCTGGCTCGCTGCCTTTGCAACTGCCCGGTGCCAGCTGGCCCTGGGGGCTGGGGCCGAGGAGCACCCTGAGGTGGGGAGGAGGGGGCCGGGGTGTGGGTGCAGGGTGGGCTCCCCGAGGGCTGGGGGCTGCACATCCCCCCCCCTTTCGCTGCCTCCCCATCCCTCCCTTCCTCCCGCTGCGCTGCGCTCCGGGTCACCAGCTGCTCTGAGACAGAAGGTTTCTTCTCATCTATTTTTAAAGAGGCTGTGGAGGAGCCTGGCGAGGCGTGCTGCAGCCGCGGCCTCCTTCCTTCCCGCCCCGCCACCGCCAACTGTTGCGCCGGAGCCAGCTCGGGTGGGCGGCGTGGGGGTGCCGGCCCCTGGCACGGGGCAGGCCGACGGCCGCTCGTGCCGGCTTTGCGCCCGCTGGGCGGGCGCTTCTGCCGCCCTCGCCGTTCCCCGTGGCGCGCCCTGCCCCGTGCCGCCATCCCCGCAAAGCCAGCCGAGAGGGAGGCGTGAAGCCGCCCTTGCGAGGGGCGACGCCGAGGGTCCGCCGGGCCCCGGCGCCCCATTCCCGGAGGGCTGCGTGCTCCTCTCATCTGGCTGCCGATTCTCCCCCGGCCCTCGCAGGCTTGTGTTTTCTGCCGGTCCCAGGTGCCGCTGGCCGCCCGCCAGCGAGCTGTCTGCACTTTTAACAAGGGCCCGTAAGTCTGCTCTGACAGCCAGCGGCCATTGTGTGAAAAATGGGAACCGCCTGCGCGGGAGCCGCGGGTTATCGCCGCCGCGGGGAGATCGGGTCGCCGTCTCTCCTCCACCCCCCAAATCCGGCGCTGCGCATGGCGCGGGCAGGGGTCCTGAGCACTCTCAGCTGCCCCGGGACCCCCGAGGAAGCGCTTGCCCCATGGCCTCTGGCGAAGGCAGGGGAGCGCCTTGGCACGGTGCTGCCTCCGTCCCCGCTGCGCCCGGCCCAGCATCCCCCTGAGGCTCCCTGGGCGCCCGGCTCTCGCGGTGCTGGCGTTGGCAGCGCCGGCACCGGCAAGGCTGCGGTGCGGGGCGGTTTTGCCCTGGGTTTGTTTGGAAGGAAATGGGGCTGGGGGGCTGGCTGTGGTGGTGCAGCTCTGCAGGCAGCCATAGGCTCGGCAGGGGAGGCTTGAGACAGGAACGAGCAGGAGACGTTAATTCTTTATTGTTGTTTTGTTTTTGGCATGGAAGGGGCCTGTAGCTTTTTATAAAACCACCTCCCCGAATCTGCCTGGCCTTGGACTTGCTCACCGCGAGCCAGAGGGGAGGTGACGGCGCTGGTGGCTGGGGGGGCTGCAAACAGCATGATCATTTTTCATGCTGAGAGCGTTAAAGTGCCAGTAAATTGCACATTAACGAGTGCGAGTGAATTGGAGGCAGCTCTCCCCAAGGAGCTGCTGCCCATCAGTGCATTAGGGAAGAGAATCCATCACTGCCGGCCCCGGGAGACAGCTAAATCCTTCCCAGAACTGCCGGCTGCCAAATCTCCTTGCTCCCCCGCCTTTCTTTCTTTTCTTTCTCTTTTTTCCTCCCTCGGAAGGGGAAGTGAGGGCGGGTGCTGGATTGTTTCTGCTCTCTGTGGGTCTGGCAAAATCGGGTTGGCAGCCACTCCGGAGGACGACACGGGGTGTCCCCGGGTCCGTGTCCCCGGGTCCGTGTCCCCGGGTCCGTGTCCCCGGGTCCGTGTCCCCGGGTCCGTGTCCCCGCGCCGGCTGAGCAGCGCTGTGGCCCCTCGCCCTGGCACCGCGGTGCCTGCGCCAGCCGGGCACGGGAGACGTGCCCGAGGTCCCAGCGGGGAGGTGCAGGGGGCAGCTCTGTCCCTGGCTGTTGGGGCCCTTTTCAGCCTCCTGGTCCCCTCCTGGGCTGAAAAGAGGGTGCAGGTTTGACGCCCTCCTCTCAGCCCCGTGCTGGCTCCGTAACGCTTTCGTCCTCCCCAGCCGGGTGGGCAGGGAGCTCCTTGGAGCTTGGGACAGCAGCTCACCTGGAGCCCCCGTGCCTGGGGTGTTCCCTGCCTGTCCAGGAGCGGAGGACGCCTGGGTTTAGGGAGAGCGGCTGATCTCTGCCCCATCTCTGCTGCCGAGGTGGGGTGGGGTCCCCAGCTCTGCACGACGAGGAGCAGCGCGGGCATCTCCGCTGTTGCCTCGAGCCGTTTCGGCTCTCCTGGCTGTCACCCGCTGGTGCCTGGGGCAGGGGCCTGGGGGTTCTCCGCAGGGATGTGTCTGTGAGGCAGGGGTCGGCTTAATGTCTGTGCGTGCCCCCCAGCCTGGGACGTGCAGCGTGGGGCTGGCGGGGGCCCTGCCCCATGGCCGTGGGGAGCCACGGGAGCGCGGCACGGCTCGGCACGCTGCCGCTCTCCCTCCCCGCGCTGCTCCCGCGCTCCGTGCTCCTGATTGCCTGTGGCACTCAAGTGTTGCAGAAAAACAGCAGCTGGAAGGAGAGCACCTCTCCAGGGCTTCCTGCGGGCCGGGAGAGCGGCAATTAGCGCTTGCGATGCCGCAGGAGGCTGCGCGGAGGGGAGCCTGCCGGGGCCAGCACCCTGACCCCTGGGGCTGGGGGCTTGCTTGGGGGTGGCCCTCGGTGGCGTGGGCCACGGGGCTTCGTGTCCCTGGCAGGGAGGAGGCGGGAGCCATCCCGGGGCTCTTGGGATTGGGTGGAGGATGCTGGGCTCATGTTTTTGGAGGGGCTGGCATTAGGAAGGAGATCTTTCCTGGTCCTCCCCGGGGTGTTTCTGCTCCTTGGTGCTGAGCAGCAGCTCCTGGGGCCGAGCACCAGCACCCTGTGGTTGCTTGGGTGGCGATGGGGAGGGAGCGCCCTTGGCGGGAGGGGTCTCCAGCATCGGGGCTGCTCGGCGTGGGGGCGGCTCTGCCCCTTGCCCTGACGGGCGCTGCCTTTCTTCTTCTGCCAGACGGAGATCGCCAAGCGGCTCAATGTGATCTGCGCCCAGCTCATCCCGTTCCTGTCTCAGGAGGTGGGTGAGCCCCCGGACCCCGGCCAGGCATGCAGAGCTCCTTTGGGGCACAGGGAGCGTCCCTGCTTGGGGACCCAGGCCCTGCGCTTCGGGCCGGGCTGGGGGGGGCTGGCTTTGCCCTGTCCCCTGAAGAGACGAGACTGCCGCAGCCCTGCTCGCCGCTGGAGTCGGCGGGGGCATCGCCCGCTGCTGACGTGCTCTTCTCTCCCCGCAGCACCAGCAGCAGGTGGTCCAGGCCGTGGAGCGTGCGAAGCAGGTGACTATGACCGACCTGAACGCGGCGATTGGGGTACGTCAACCCTCTGCCCCCCCCCCCGCTTCCCGCCACCCCCCGGCTGGGGGTACTGGGCTCCCGCAGGCGATGGGGCCTCCCTGGGCTGGAGACCCGGCCTGCCCCGAGCCCGCGGGGGTCGGCTGCAGCCCCTTTGCCCCTCATTGCCTTCTTCCTCCTGTGGCTGAGTCGGGGGGGAGCAAGCCAGGCTGGTTTGGGGGGCTGCCAGCAGTACTCTGGGTGCAGGAGGTGCTGCTGCTGCCACAGCGGTGTCAATGCAGGGTGCGGGTGCGATGCCCGGTGCATGTCGCTGTGTCCTGATGCCCCGTGGCCCGGGTGGAGGGGGGGGGTGGGGTCACCACACCTCGGTTATTCCCTCAAGACCTCAGTGGTACGGATACGGGTAGGGTCCCCTATCCATATGGATACGGGTAGGGTCCCCCATCCATATGGATACGGGTAGGGTTCCCCACCTGTCCCAGTAGCTCCTGTCGCAGGGTGGGAGGAGGCGGTGGGAGGGACGTGGTGGCCCCGCAGCTCGGCTGGGGGCACCCTGGGAGCGTGCCCTGCCCCTCCTCACCCAGCTCCCTGTCCCCAGGGCTGCCAGTGGGGAGGAGCAGCCTGTTCCCCCCCTGCCCCATGGCTGTCCTGACTCGCCCTTTGGCTCTGCTCTCTCCTCCTGCTCCTCTCCAGCACCAGCTCCAGACCCAGCACCTCTCACACCACGCTCCCCCCATCCCGCTGACTCCCCACCCCTCCGGGATGCAGCCCGCTGGCCTTGCGGGCATCGGCAGTGCCTCGGGGCTGCTGGCGCTCTCGGGGGCACTGGGGGCCCAGGCCCAGCTCCTCGCCAAAGACGACCGAGCGGTCCACGACACCGAGCCCAGGGGTGAGCGTGGGGGAGCAGGAGCTGGCGGGGGGGGGGGGTCTGGTGTGACCCTCCTGGCAGCAGGCAAACCTGGGAACGGGTGGTGCTGGCCCCGGGGCTGCCTCTGCTCCCCGTGCCCTTCCCGCTTGGGCGCTTCCCTGGGGTGGAGGCCAGTGCTGGGTGGGGGGTGGCTTGTCCGTGCCTCGGGGCTCCCGACCGGGCTGGCGGAGCAGGGGGCTTGCTGGCCGGGGAGGGCTTTGGGTGGGGAGTGTCCCCCACCGAGCAGCACCTCCGGGGAGGGCAGTGGGGTGCGCTGGGGTCATCGCTGGTGGGGACCTGGGACCACCCTGCTGCTGTAGCACTGGCCCGGCCCTGCCACGAGCACCCCGGCACCTGCGGGAGGAGCGGGCGGCTTTCCCGGGGGGCTCTCGGCAGTGGCACAGCGTGTCCCTCCTTCCCTCCTTCTCCTGCTGCTCCGCGTTGCCACGGCGACAGAGCGAGACCCCGGCCCTGTAAGTGCCTTTTCCTTCTCTCCCACGCTTCCCTCCGGCTGTGCAGGGGACCCGGGGAGCAGGCGGCCGCGGGGGGGACGGGTGCTTGGGTCCTGCTCCCCGGCCGAGGCCCTGTTGTCGGCACAGCCATGCGGGTGAGAGCGGGTGGGTGCTCTCCCCGTGGGGACCCCTTCCCCGTGGGGACCCCTTCCCCATGTCACGTGGGCAAACCGTGCCGTCCCCCTCCTCGCTCCTTCGGCAGGAGCTGAAGCCCGAGCTGGCGGCACCGGGGGGGCTGCGCTGTGGCCCCCCATGCCCCAGGAGCCGGCCGCAGCCCCGCGTTGGTGCTGCCTGTCCTGGGAGCTGGGCAAAGCAGCTTGCGGCCCCTAACGCTGCGTCCCCTCGCCCCAGAGCTCCCTGGCGCTGCCGAACGGGGAGCGGGCACGAGCCATCTCGGAGTACCTGAGCAGCAGCAAGAAGAGGAAGGTGGAGGAGAAGGACTTCGTTACGGACTACGTGAGCCCGGGGAAGGGGGGCTGGGGTGCTTGGGACATCCCCGTCCCCTCTCGCGGGGCGACGAGCGGAGCTGCCCGCACCTCCAGCGCTTCCCAGGCAGGAGCGAGGGCAGCCTTGGCCCCTTTGGCTCCGACCGTCCTCTGTGTTTCAGGGCAGCGATGCGGACAAAAGCGAAGACAACTTGGTGGTGGATGAGGTCAGCGTGCCGGGGGCTGGGACGGGGCTGGGGTCGGCGTGCACGGGGAGGTGGCGTGGGACCCCCGAGTCGTGCTCAGCCCTCGCTGATGGCAGCGATGATCCCCTGGATTCAGGCTCCCAGCCTGGCCCTCACTCAAGCTCCCAGCTTGCTATGGCCTGGGACGTCCCCATGCTCCTGCCTGCTCTGCTGCCTGCTGATTTCCCTCCAACCCCCCCCAGGACCCCTCTTCCCCGCACAGTGTCCATTCCTACTCGTCCCGGGAGAACGGGGTGGAGAAGGTCCCACTGGGGAGGAAGGAGGCCGTACCACTCAGCCCGACCTCCATGGCCTCCTCGAGCAGCACGTCCCCGTCTCGGAGCAAGGACGTGCCCACGGTACGTGCGCTGTGTGGGGCAGCCAGGGTGCTGGGGTTGTGCTCCCGTCCCCGCTGCCCCGGGCTCGGCTTGCGGAGCTGCTGGGCACGGGTCCGCCTGCCTCCAAACCCTCGGGGAAAGGCATTGCTGGGGGGACAGGGAGGGCTCCTGCTCTGTCAGATCCCGTCGCGTGTCCCGTCCTGCAGCCCCTGCAGCGCCGGCTGGGCTGGGCTGCTGTCAGGGCTGAGGAGCAGGGACCAGCTCGCTGGGGCAGACCTGAGGAGACCCCCCCCCGGGCAGGGCGGGAGTGCGGCTGTCGGATCTCCTGGCTCTGTTCCCGGCAGGTGGAGAAGGCAGGGACACCCAGCCTGAAGTCCAGCACCCCCACCTCCCAGGGTGACGCCGCGGCCCCGGGCTCCAGCGGTGCCCAGCAGTTTCGCCCTGCCACCGCCAAGGCCCCCGTGGACCCTTTGGGTGAGCTTGGCCCCGCCGGGGCCCGGGCGGGCGGCTCCGGGGGGACGGATCCGGGGGCCCGTCCCTTCACGCCGCCTCTCCCCCGGCAGCCCTGGGCCTGAGGAACCCGCTGGGAGTGCAGAGCCCCTACTCGGCCGCCTTCAGCATGGCCCACCCCGCAGTTAACGGGGACATGGCTGGGACCGGTGCCTACGCCAGCCTCCACCTCATGTCCCCGCAGCTCAACGGGGCTGCGGCCGCCGTGGGAGCCGGCAGCTACGGGCGCTCCCCGCTGGTGCGTGAGCCCCTTCCCCGCGGGGCCCCGGGGGCTGTTGGGCGCGAGCTGCTCTCACCCGCTGTCCTCTCCAGGTGGGCTACGACCCGCACCCACACATGCGCGTCCCGGGGCTGGCGGCTGGCATGCAAGTGGGGACTTCGGGGAAACCGTAAGTGGGGCTGCGCTGGGGGCAGGGGACGAAATGTCCCGCAGGGCTTAGGCTGGGAGGTGCAGGCGGGCCGGGGCCAGCGGGGAGGAGGAGCGCAGCCTTGGCGGGGGGAACGCGCTGCGGGCAGCAGCAGGCTGTCGAATGCCCGGCCAGGCTTCACCGGGCGCCGTTCTCACGGCTCTGACTCCAAACCACGCTGCCTGTGTCGGACACTGGGTCCGATGCGCCGGCCGCTCTCCGCGCAGGATCGTCGGTCGGTTCTCACTGATCCGTCCTCTTCCAGTGCCTACTCCTTCCATGTCAGCGCTGACGGGCAGATGCAACCGGTGCCTTTCCCACCCGACGCCCTCATCGGCTCCAGCATCCCCCGCCACGCGCGGCAGCTCCACACCCTGACCCATGGCGAGGTGGTCTGCGCCGTCACCATCAGCAACTCCACGCGACACGTCTACACGGGGGGCAAGGGCTGCGTGAAGGTGTGGGACGTGGGGCAGCCGGGCACCAAGACAGCCGTGGCTCAGCTCGACTGCTTGGTAAGGAGGAGCGTGCTGCTGCCCCGGCACAGCTTGTTTCCCTGTACCGTGCCACCGCGCTGCGGTGCAGACGGGGTCTGGGGTCCCCATGGGGGACCTCGGGGTGCAGCGGTGATGTGCACTGAGCAGTCTCTCTGTGCGTTGCTAAGTGGGGGTGGTGTGGGGCTGCTGGGGAGGGATTTTGGCTCCGTGCTGCCAGCGTGCTTCCCTGCGCCGCCCCATCTGCTCTGAGCGTCCCAAGCCGTTGCGGGGCTTTTACACCGCTCCCGCCCTTGGCACGGCTTTGTCTGGCAGCGCCTGCCCGAAGACAAGCCCTTGCCAGCGTCAGCCCCCCGGCCAGGTACTTCATACGGGCCAGAATCACACGGGCTGAAGCATCACTCAGATTCAGCTCTGTCCTTGTTTCTGCTTTTGCTTGTGTGAGTTTGGCTGGAGGGAAAACTCCTATTTCTTTTAAAAATAAATGAAATGGACTGTCAGACCACAGCAACTCACCAGAGCCAAGCTGGAGGCTTAGCCATCACCTGGGAGTATTTTTAACCTGTATTCTTTGAGGGTTTTTTTTTTCTTTTTAAACGGGCTGCTGGAATCCGAGTCCCTGTGGCTGCTTTGAACAGGCCAAACCCGAGTGCTCTCCTCGACTTGCTGGCCTTGGGGCCTGGGCAGCCTGACAAATATTATTCCTGGATGGTGCTGACCTTGAAGATACAGATGCATAAACAAGGAAATGACTGAGTCATGATAATTTCAAGCTGCATCAGAAATTCGGGAGCGGGGGGGGAAAATGGTGGTTTAGCGCTCAGAGTCATGGGCTGTTGGAGCTGCCTCCCGGCTGCCCCTCGTCTCCTCCAGGCCCGGCTGTGTCTGTCCGGCAGCCGCTGGCAGGGACGCCGTGGGGCCAGGGGGTCCCCGAGGCTGTTTGCAGTGCAGTAACAAACTGAGGGGCTGTGGGGGGGCCAGCCAGGGTGCTGGGCATGGGACAGGGTGGGCTGCCCCTGCTGTAGCCCTGCTGTCCCAGGGAGGTGGCTGTGGGTCTGCCCCACTGCCGCTGCTCCTGCCCTTGGGACAAGCTGCTGGCCCCGGGGCGACCAGGGATGGGTGCAGAAGGAGTTAATGGGGTCCTCTCTCCTGCACCCCAGAACCGCGACAACTACATCCGCTCCTGCAAGCTGCTCCCCGACGGCCGCAGCCTGATCGTCGGCGGGGAGGCCAGCACCCTTTCCATCTGGGACCTGGCGGCCCCCACGCCCCGCATCAAGGCTGAGCTCACCTCCTCTGCCCCCGCCTGCTACGCCCTGGCCATCAGCCCCGACGCCAAAGTCTGCTTCTCCTGCTGCAGCGACGGCAACATCGTGGTGTGGGACCTGCAGAACCAGACCCTGGTCAGGTGAGCCCGTGGGCAGGGTTGCTCCGACCTCCTTGGGCCAGGAACCGCTTGGTCCCCTCCGGGGTGTCCCCACCCTTCCCCGCGGTCTAACCCTGGCCGTGGGACAGCCCCCGTCCTTGCAGCAGAGATTTCCTGCTCCTCGCTGCTGGGTGCTGCCCCAGCCCATGCTCTGCGCTGCAGGCACTGGCAGCCCTGATGGCCGTGCCCCTGCCCTCTCTGTCCCCCTCTTTCCCAGGCAGTTTCAAGGCCACACGGATGGGGCCAGCTGCATCGACATCTCTAACGATGGCACCAAGCTGTGGACAGGGGGGCTGGACAACACGGTGCGGTGCTGGGACCTGCGGGAAGGGCGTCAGCTGCAGCAGCACGACTTCAGCTCCCAGGTAGGGGCCGGGGCCGGCCGGGAGCACCATGGGGCCGGCCGGGACCTGCCATGCCGCTGCCCGACCCTGTCTGTCCGCCCTCCCAGATCTTCTCCCTGGGGTACTGCCCGACGGGAGAGTGGCTGGCGGTGGGCATGGAGAGCAGCAACGTGGAGATCCTGCACGTGACCAAACCGGACAAATATCAGCTGCACCTCCACGAGAGCTGCGTCCTCTCCCTCAAATTCGCCTCCTGCGGTAGGCACGCCTGTCCCGGCTCCCTGGTTCTGGAGGCTCGTGGATGCCGTCCCCTCTCTTGGCCGTGTGTCCCTGGGCTCCTTGTGCTGGGGGCAAGCACTGGCTCCAGTAGCCAGCCCAGTCCTGGGTGGATGCCAGTGGTATCTCAGCAAATGGGCAGCCATCCGTCCTGGAGCAACACCCGCTGCTCTGTTGTCCCAGGACTCCCCTGTGCATTTCTTAAAACAGCCCCTTGGCTCACGAGCGGCAGAGACGTGGCCTTCCAGTCCCCACCTCGTATTACACAAACTGGGCACGCTTTGCTGCAGGCCTGCTTGGGTGACATGATGCTCTTTGTCCCTTCCCTCCCTCCCACAGGGAAGTGGTTCGTGAGCACGGGGAAGGACAACCTGCTGAACGCGTGGCGGACGCCCTACGGAGCCAGCATCTTCCAGGTGTGGGGCGCGCGCGGCCGCCGGCGTCGGGGAGATGTTCCTCTGCGTGAGGTTGCCCCGTACAACCCAGCTGTAAATGTATCGGGGAAAGAAGCAGCCCCATAAATACTCATCCCTGCCGCCTCCCCTGGCACAACGCGGGGTCCCAAAGGGGGGGACGGGGACGTTGCTCTGGGGCTGCTTCTTGCGCTTACCCGCCCGCCCTCCTCTCTCCAGTCGAAGGAAACCTCCTCCGTCCTCAGCTGCGATGTCTCCACGGATGACCAGTTCATCGTGACGGGCTCAGGAGACAAGAAAGCTACGGTTTACGAGGTCATTTACTGAGCGCGAGAGAGGTGCCAACACCGGGGAGGGCCCACGCCACGGGGACAGGCGGACGTCCCCATGGACGGACGGGCGGACGCTACCTGCCCTGCTGCCGACTTCCCAAAGCCCGTGCAGCCTGCGCTGGGGCAGCTGAGCCAGAGGAGCGCAGCGAGGGGTGGCGGTGGCCCTGGGCCCCCGGCCCCGTGTCATGCTGGGCTGGGAGGTGGCGGCTGCTGCTCGCAGTGAATTTCCTGGGGACTTTTCTCCTTGTTTTGGTCTTTATTTGTTGGGTTGTTTCTAAATCTGGACTGGGGAAGGGGGCGGGGGGGGGGGGGGGGGGGTGGTCGGGTCTGGCAGTGTTAAGGTGGGGTGTTTTTTTTTAATTTTGTTTGGGGTTTTCTGAGGACGGGGGGGGGTTTGTTTGTTTTTCTTTTTAATTTTTCTGTTGTGTTTTTTGGGGGGGGGGTTTGGTTTGGTTTCTTTTTTTTTGTTGTTTTGGGTTTTTTTTGGTTTTTTTGTGTTGTTTTTGTTAAGGCTCTGGGCCAGGCTGGGGAGGATGGGCTCTGTCTTCATCTCCCTCTGTGCCTCCTAGGGTGTATTTAATAATAAAAACAAACAACAAAAAAGCACAGCTCTGCCTCCTCCTGGGCTGCAGCCCTGGTACTTTGTGGCAGTGGGATGGAGCCGGGTGAGATGGGGCATTAGTACCGTCCCCTTGGGCTGCCGCAGCGCTGCTCCTTTCCCTTCCCTGCATCGGGGCAGCTTTGCTGCCGCTCTCGGCAGGGCAGCAGGGCCTGTGCTGCCTGCACCCTGCGCTGCCTGCACTGCCTGCATCGGTCCGGTGCGCAGTGGAGAGCAACCCTGGCCGGTGCGCTGCCGCCCGCAACCGTGCGGTGCGGGCCCTGGAGCAGCCGCCATCTCTGCAGGGTGTCGGGGAGAGGCCGGCGCTGGAGGAAGCAGTTTTTCGAAGGAAATGAGATGTGAGCAGTCGGCGCTGGCTTATCGGTCTGGCCGCCCGCCAGAGCGGCTGTGGGGGAAGCAGGGCTGTTGCGGAGAGCCTTGGAGCGCAGCCCACCGGCAGCGGCCACGGCAAGGGTTGGCAGGGAAGCGGGGTGCTGCCGGCTGCGGCGCGGCGGCCGCAACGTGCTCCTGCCCCCAGCCCAGCCCTCAGGCGCAGCTCGCCGCATCCAGCCCCGAGCCAGGGCTGCGGCTGCGGCGGTGCCAGAGCTGGGGCCGCTGTGGCGGGCGGGTGGCCAGGGCAGGAGCGGCCACGGTAGGAAAGGTCTCTCCGGCGTCACCAGCCAAGGGAGGGTGGCTCCCCAGCTCCATGGCCCAGCCATTGCCCGGGAGCGCTGGCTGGGGAAGCCACGGCCGAGGCGACCCTTGCTCTGTACGTGCGAGGGGATGTGCGATGGGAGCAGCTCCTGCTTCGGTCCCCCTGCCTGCCGCAGGGCCCCGCACCCCCGCTGCCACCCCAGGCGGGGGCTGAGCCCCCAGTGCACCAGGTAGAGCTGCAGGCACCATTTTAGGGAAGGTGGGGCTGGCAGGCAGCACCCCAGGGGTGGGTTTCCATCCCTCCTGCAGTGAGATCAGCCCCCAGCCCACACCAGACCAACCAGCCACTCTTTTGTTCCTTTTTATTAGTAAGGGATTGAAAACACAGTTAAATACATTTCTTTACTGATAATTTACAGCTGTTTCTGCAGCAGAAAATGGGTGCTATTAAATCAGTAGCAGTATTTCAGGAGCAACACCAGCTCAGTCCCTCTCTCAGCCCTCCAGCTCCCCGTGCCTCCAACCCTGAGGGCCAGACACGGTGTGGATGCCCCTGCCCGGCTTTGGGGGATGCCTGGCCACGACAAGTGCTCACGTCCAGCTCTCCCCTTCGCTTCTGCGACGTGTCGGGCAGGAGCAGTGGCAGGGGAGCGGGGCCAGTGTCCCGGCCTTGTTTTGGCAGCTGAAAGGCGAGGAGGAGGAGGAGGGAGAGCAGGACTGCAGGAGGGTTGGCCCAGTGTGGGAGGCTTCTGCCAGCCCCGGCCATTTTGGGCAAGGACTGGCTCCTTCCTTGAGGGACCTCAGTACACCACCTCATACACTGTGGCCTTCTTGTCGCCGGAGCCCGTAACGATGAATTTGTCGTTAACGGAGATGTCACAGCTCAGCACCGACGAGGACTCTTTAGACTGAACATGAGAGAGGCAGGAGGTGAGGGCAGCACTGGCAGCTGAAGCCACCCTCATCCCCCCTGTCCAAATGCCGCATCCGCACCTGGAAGATGCTGGCTCCATAGGGCGTCCGCCATGCGTTCAGCAGGTTGTCCTTCCCGGTGCTCACAAACCACTTCCCTGGGGCAGGAGAGAAAGCGGGTCAGTGTTTGGGACTGCATTCAGGGGGGCTGAGCATGGCAGGGGAACCAAAAGGAGCCATCTGGGGCTGTATGGAGCCACCCCCCCCACCCATGCCAAAGTCGACAGAGCCCAAGCAGAAAACACGGCGCCCGCCTACCGCAGGAGGCAAATTTGAGGGAGAGGACACAGCTCTCGTGGAGGTGCAGCTGGTACTTCTCGGGTTTGGTCACATGCAGGATCTCCACGTTGCTGCTCTCCATGCCCACCGCCAGCCACTCTCCCGTCGGGCAGTACCCCAGGGAGAAGATCTGGAAGAGGGGAGAGACAGGGTCGGGCAGCGGCATGGCAGGTCCCGGCCGGCCCCATGGTGCTCCCGGCCAGCCCCGGCCCCTACCTGGGAGCTGAAGTCGTGCTGCTGCAGCTGACGCCCTTCCCGCAGGTCCCAGCACCGCACCGTGTTGTCCAGCCCCCCTGTCCACAGCTTAGTGCCGTAGTTAGAGATGTCGATGCAGCTGGCCCCATCCGTGTGGCCTTGAAACTGCCTGGGAAAGAGGGGGACAGAGAGGGCGAGGGCACAGACATCAGGGCTACCAGCTCCCTAAGAGCCAGCATCCCCTCCATGTTCCTGCCCTGTGCCGCCTGCCCCGGGCTCACCTCACCATGGTCTGGTTCTGCAGGTCCCACACCACGATGTTGCCGTCGCTGCAGCAGGAGAAGCAGACTTTGGCGTCGGGGCTGATGGCCAGGGCGTAGCAGGCGGGGGCAGAGGAGGTGAGCTCAGCCTTGATGCGGGGCGTGGGGGCCGCCAGGTCCCAGATGGAAAGGGTGCTGGCCTCCCCGCCGACGATCAGGCTGCGGCCGTCGGGGAGCAGCTTGCAGGAGCGGATGTAGTTGTCGCGGTTCTGAATTAGGATTGCAGCAAAGGAGCACATGAAGAAGGAGCTGATCATTGCATGGGGAGCGGGGGGCACAGGAGACAGATCTCCTTTTCTCATCACAGACATGAAAGGACCCTCCATTGTAACGGGGACACATTCTTCCCAGCCCCCAGAAAATGCTTTTCTGCTCCTCCTCCTTACCAAGCAGTCGAGCTGAGCCACGGCCGTCTTGGTGCCCGGCTGCCCCACGTCCCACACCTTCACACAGCCCTTGCCCCCCGTGTAGACGTGCTGTGTGGAGCTGCTGATGGTGACGGCGCAGACCACCTCGCCATGGGTCAGGGTGTGGAGCTGCCGCGCGTGGCGGGGGATGCCGGAGCCGATGAGGGCGTCGGGTGGGAAAGGCACCGGTTGCATCTGCCCATCGGTGCTGACGTGGAAGGAGTAGGCACTGGAAGGGAGCAGAGGAGAGGACTGAACGATCCCTACATGATGCCTGAGTGCAGGAGCCGACATCTCCCATTAGCCACGCTTGAGCCAGGTGGAAGGTGCGCAGTGCCCTCCAGCTAATGAGGGCTATAATTAACCAGCTCCTTGTTACCACCAGCTGCCTGGAACAAAACGACTGCATTGGACTCGCAAGTGGAGAGAAACTCCAGCCAGGCCCTGCCCTGCCCTACACCTTTTCCATTTATCACTGCACCAAGGTACCTAGAGTTACATTTTTAGGGGTGACTGCTGGGTTTAGAATGAGCCGTGGGGAAGGAGATCCCCCCCGCCGTGCTGCCCAGCTCAGCCCCTTGCTGCCCACCCTCCCCACAGCCCCTGCGTGGAGCCACACTTACGGTTTCCCTCCGGGGATGGTGGAGAGCGACGATGAGATGGTGGAAGCCCTCAGGTGAGGGTGCGACTCAAAAGCCACCTGCACAAAGCAAAGGGCACATGATGAGCAAAGCGCCAAACCTCCGGGAGCGGGCACGAAGGTCGGGCTCACGCCTTTCCCCGCACGCCCTGGGAGGGGGCCAGCCCGGCTCTGCGCAAGGTCCCTGCTTGTTGCTTCCTCCACATGCAAGTGACAAAGGCCAAAATGGGCTCCCAAAGACCCAGCTACAGACCAGCGGGACCAGTTGGGGCTTCTCCGAGAGCTCTGCAGCCTCCACTCGCCCCACAACCCGGACACCTCCAGAAGGGAGCCCCTCCTACGGCTGCACCCCCCCGGCTTGAGCTCACTGCAGCAGTGCAGATACCGCACGTCAGGGACGGTGCGTACCCAGAAAAGCAGGGGACAGGCGGCAGAGCCGACACACGCCAGCAGATCGGGCCCGTCCCTCGGCGACTTACCATCGGGGACCGTCCATACATGACGGCGCTGCTGACCTGCGGCGAGAGGTGGATGCCCATGTACATGCTGGGGGCTGGGAGCTCCCCGTTGAGGGTGGCGTGAGGCACCATCCCGAAGGAGGACGTGTAGGGGCTGGACATGCTCAGCGGGCTGCGGAGAGCTGGACGAGAAGAGACCCACTCGTTGGCCCTGGCCGACGGGTGTGAGCGAGCATCACCCGAGGGAAAGGCATCTGGCAGGAGCCAGGCAGCAAAAGGCAGCGTCACCTCTGCACCAAGGCTGGCATGAAAGAGCGCATCAGGAGGAGGGCAGGCAGCAGCTAATGGATTGGGAGCCAAAAACCAAAGGAGAGGGGCAGCCCCCGGGTCCCATCAGTCAGGGACCTGGGATGCAGAGCCAGCACTGGGAGATCGAATGGCTCCGTCCCTCCAAAGGATGCACCCCGGACCAGCCGCTAACCCACAGCAACCCTCCTCGCTGCTGCCAACGCCTTTTCAGCCTTGGCCAGGCCAAATTATTTGCAGTTGATGGCTAAGTGGCTCTACCTCCAGGGTTTCGGTGGTTTATTAAAATCGATTCCAATTCAATTTTTGCTAAACCACTGTAATTTTCTAGCCAGACAAGGGTTTAACGTCTCCAGTCCTGGCTCTATTTCTCCCTTGGGCTAGCTGTCCTCCTCCTACCACCTTCTGGTCCCTTTGGCCAGACAGTGGCCAAGCTGTTCCAGATGGCACTTCCCAAGGCTTCCCTAAACGTCTTCAAGGAAACTGAGGCAGGAAAAGGGGGCATGACACACCACCTCCAGCGCGTCTGAGCCCGCCGGGAAAGCGTCGGCTGTTGGGTACGTGGTAACTGCACGTAGGTGCACGCATTGGCCGTGGTCGACACGTTTGATTACACGGAGCAAAACGGTCGCCCCAGCTCTGCTGATGGGAGAGAGCATCCTGCCCTGCCTCGCCCCAGCCCCACGGCGCCGTCCGCAGCACCGCACCGCACCCCCCGCCGTCCCCAAACACTCACTGATGGTGTCGGTGGCAGGCGCCTTGGCGGGGGGCTGCCGGAGCAGGGCAGCCGAGCTGGGCCCAGGGCCGGGCGTGAGGGAGTCGTGGGGCGGTGAGGAAGCGGAGGGCTTGGAGGTGGGAGCGCTGCCTGGAGGGTCGGTCTGCACGGCAGAGGGAGAAGCAGCCTCAGAGGCGAGACCGCTGCCCGGGAGAGCGATCCCCCGCGCCGCAGCCTCGAACCACCCGGGAGGGGAGGGGGGCACCAAGAGGCACCGCTCCCGGGCAGAGCTGGACGCGGACTCGGCCATCCTGGACCCGAACCCCGCTCCTTTCCTCCTCACACCCGTCCCACGGCGTGGGAGGAGGCCCACGTCTCCGCTCCCCTCCCTGGGTGCAAATGCCCAAGGCAAGTCCCGCATCTCCCCAAACCGCCACAATCCTGCACCCCTGCAGCACCCGGCCACTGGCACAAGGTCCCATGGGGCCATTACACAATTTTCCGCTCCCTCACGTCAAACCCCCCTCATGCGGGGGGCACCCCCATCCCCAGCCTGCGTGGAGCAGGACTGGGAAGACGCCTGGGACAGACCGGCCTCCTCGATCCCCACAGCTATTTCATTCCTTTCTTTTTTTTTTTTTTTTTTTTCCTTGCCTCTCCTATTTCTTCCTCTTTTTCTGCCTGGGGATTTTGTCGACACCAAAGGAAAAAAAAAAAATTAATAACAGAGAAAAGCTACGTGCTGCGCTGGCAGATTGCTCAGGGCGCTTTGTCTGCTCTAATCCGATTGTGCTGGGGAGCCACCGCTCGCTGCTCCCCGCGGCCCCCAGCCGGCTCCTGACCCCAGGGTGGCAGGGATGCAGCATTTCGGTCCCCGCCGTGGCTGGGAGGGCCGAAGAGTGGCAGAAACATCCCTCCCCCTTTCCCCACGCTGATGTTTCAATCTGAGCATTGGGCTGGTGCTTGGCAAGGAGGAAGGGGGGGGAAAAAAAAAAAAAAACAAAACCACCAAAGAAAAATCAATTGTTATGAGCAGCTCTGGGTAATCCTGCAAGCAGCTGGATGGAAAATACCTGCAAAGCCAGGCCTCTGACTAGCAGATGATTCGCCTCCCTCCGAGGGCACGGAGCTCTGCTCCCAGTGCTGGGGAATCCGGCGGTGGCTACCAAACGCTCAGCACTGGCATCCCCTCACCTGCCTTTGGGCTGCAGCAGATGGGCCACAGAGAAATTCGGAGCCACGTCCCCGGTGCCGCTGCCCACCCCCGGCCCCGGGCTGCCCGCGCGCCTCCCTACCAGACTCTGGTCCTTCGGCTTGAGGGGTGTTGTGCTCCGGCTAGAGGCGATGGAGGCAGGGCTCTCGGGCATCTCCCGGCGAGCCGGGGGCAGCCGGCTGCTGGGCACGTGGCCGGGGCTGCCGGGCTCCGAGGGGGGATCCTGTGGGAAGAAGAGGTCTCTGGGGAGCAGGAACCCCAGTCCCTCTGCACAGGAGGGCAGGCACAACAAGAAAGCCACCCCTGGGGCCTGGAGCCCAGCAGACACCATGGGGCCCCATCTGCTCCCCGCTGCCTGCCGGGCAAGCTGCTCATCCAGCCACTCGCCGTCCCGCGTCCGGCCGAGAGCCATTAGCGAGGAGCACCCGCTTCGAGGCCTCAGCTCTGCTCTGTGGTCCCCTGGATGAGAAACCGCCTCGATTTTTCCTCTTTGAACAAAATTAGAGGTGACGGCAGGTTCACTGGTGGCCACGGATGCCTTCACGAGGAGGGACGGTGACCAGCACACCCAAGGAACTGAGAAAGGGCCTTTTGGCAGCCCCTCGACAGCATTTCAGAGCCAAGGCCACCCATCAGCTCTTGCACTCCTATAACCATTCAATTAGGGCTGTGATTTTTATCACCATAATTACACCGATGAGCAGTTTTTATAAGTGTCGTTTTCTGCAGAAATCCCTGCTGATGTTCCTTTCAGGGCTTAAATTTTCTTGGGAAGTGGCAGGAGGGGGGAAAAAAAAAAAAAAAATCACGGGCGTTGTCCATCCCTCCAGTCTTCCAGGGGAGGAAAAGGGATGTCCCCAAAAACATCATCTCTACCAAGAATAGCTGGGGCTGGGATAAAGTACTGTTGTATCTGCCTTGGTGGTCAGGGAAGGTTGTACCAGAAGCGCCTGGCAGTTTGGTCGCAAGAGACCGAAATTCAGCGTCCCCCCTGCACGGAGACACGGACACGGGCTCGGTGCGTTGAAGTCAAGGCCAGGCACCGCACGTAACTGCGCGGACGGGCGCCGGCAGGGCTGGGTCGGGGCTGCGCTGCGAGCTCTCCTGCCAAAGGCAGCGCAGCGTGCCCGTCTGCTCCTGCCACCTCCACGCGCAGTGAGCTGCCAGCAGCAAGCCCAGCTCCCTGGGGCTGTCCCAGCTTATCGGCCGCCCCATATGGGATGCTACAGGAGAGGGGCTGAAACAGGACTGTGAAGCGGAGCCAAGCCTATCGCTGGCAAAGCTGAGCCCCGGCTGGCACAACCTTCAACCTGGAGCACGGCAAATCGGAATCAGCCTTGGCTGGCACGAACAGAGCGGGGCAGGGCTGGCACGTGTCCTGGCCGGCCACTCCTGCCCAGCAGCAATGACCCAGAGCCTAAGAAACCCCAAAGCTCGAGAACCAGAGTCCTAAACCTGCTGACTACAGCTTGAGCTGGATACCCGGCAAGGCTTCAGCATGCCCTTAAGGGCGTGGGCTTACCTCATCCACCACAAGGTTGTAGTCACTCTTGTCCCCATCGCTATCCTGCAAAAGCGGGAGAAACCCAGAAAGGCTCCGTCAGGAGTGGGAGAGGCCGGGCCAAACCCTGGGTTCTGCCCCACAGGACCCCAGCCAGCAGAGAGACCCCATTTTCTCCTGCACTTCTCTTATCACATCATTTTAATGGTTGGACGCAATGATCTTAAAAGTCTTTTCCAACCTAAACGATTCTATGATTCTCGTGGACCAACACCACGCCTTGCAGGCAGCAACTCAACCCTCTGGCCTCCCCTGGGCTCTTCATTTTCTTCGTTTCTTTTCGCAGCCCTCTGTACCCGGGGCAGGCACAGAGCTCCCCGGACACCCCCAGGACCCGGGCCCATCTCCCACGGCCACGCTCTTCGGCACACTCACATAATGCCCCGGCAGGTCCTTCTCCTCCCGCTTCCGCTTCAGCCCCGTGCCTCCTGTCCGCTCCTCATCCTGCAGGCTCTCGGGAGGGGAAGCAGAAACGCTCTGAGCCAGAGAGGGGGAGAGGAAGGCGTGTGAGCCAGCGGGAGAGCAGACAGCCCGCAAAGCCCTGCCAGATGCGTTTCTGCTCTGGAAGAGACCTCCCAGCGCTGCTGGCTGCACGCAGCCGGTGTCCGGCATCCAGGCAGCTATCTGCGCAACCGGTGCCACAGCCGGCTTGGGGGGCGGGGGTCCCCTGTCCCCCCCCAAGCAGGTATCAGGGCTAAAGGGGGAGGCACTACTCTCCCTCTCTGCGCCGATACCTGGGGCATCCCCTTACTGGCATCCAGTGCGCCCTTGGCCAAGAGTCGTCCAAGATCTAAATGTACGTGGGAGCAGAGATGGGGTTTAGTCTGGCGCTTTAAGCAAGGCTGGGGGAAGATGTTTCCAGACCCGGGTTCTAGCCCAAATTCACCCATTCAGCTCTGACGGGGCAGAGAGAAGGGAAGCAGGATAGGGACCGGCCCTGGGGGTTGGCTGCCCACAGTCTCCTGGCGTGGGCAGAAGGCAGATGCATTTTTAGGGCGCTCAGAGACCACCCACTTGCAGCCCCAACACGCCATCACCCCCCTGTCCCAGCTCGGCCCCAGAGCGGCTCCAAAGCGAGCTGCCCTCACCCCTTCCCCTGCCCACCCCTCACCTCTCAAACCTGGGGCCCAGCCCCTCCCAGGGAGGGCACAGCGGCTCCTTCAGCCCGTCACCGCCTCCACCCTGGCAAAGCATCTCCCTGCCTGGCGGGCAGGAGGAAGAGAACAAAGCCCTGCCCAAAACCCCAAAGCCAGAGGCTCCCCTTCCTTGCCAGAGCAGAGAGGTGGGCAACGGGGCAGGGGGGCAACAGCCCCAGCTGGCAGACGAGCCCTGCTGTGACAGGGATGGGGAGGATGAGGAGGGCCAGCCGTGCCCTGGCCCAGCCGCCGGCACGCAGGGCTGCGTGAAGCCAGGAGCTGAGCGAGGCAGCATCCCCAGCGCGGCTGGAGAGCAGATCCGCCCCTTTGGGAGATAACAAGGCATGGCCGAATGGAAAATCCCCACTGGCGACGCATTTACTTCACCTTAACCCTGCCGCTGCAGGAGCCAGCGGGCTGGAAAGCAGGATGGGGCCGAGCAGGACGAACGCCCCTTCCCCAGATACTGCCGGCAGCCGCAGCGGTGTCCCAAACCCCCTCCCGCCCGCCACGCTCGCTGCTCGGAGGATGGTAACGCAATCGAGCGGTGCCTGCCCACCCGCAGCCCCTGGCTCTCGTGCGAACAAGAGGAACCCCAGGCTGACACCCGTTGCAGGAGAGGCTGTCCTCGCTCCAAAAGCGGCCAGGGTGCTTGGGACGGGGCAGTGTCGGGGGCACGGCTCCCCGACCTTCCCAGGACCGCTCTGCAGAGCTGTTTGTGCTGGGGGTCGGGGAAAAAATGCCCCATCCCAGGGGTCCCACACGGACGATTGTTTCCAGCTCAGTAGGATTAAGAGCCTCGACACATAGGACCCTGGAGCAGAAAGGATGCTCCCTGTCGCTGGGATCTCCGGAGGAGGTACCCGGGTGTATATGGGATCACAGGGGTGATCCATCCTGCACAACGCAGCAACCATCTCTCCCTCCTCCTCTCCCACCTGACTGCAAGCCAGTGAAGATCAATGTCAATTGCTCCCCAATGGAGGGGCTTGTTAACCCTTCCTTCCCCTGCCTGTACCAGGACCTGCAGCTCTGGCTTGCTGCATGGAGCCTGGGAAGGGAGTCACAGAGCCGGGACTCAGGACAGGCTGGGGGGTATCTTAAAAGGGAGGGTGCAGCCAAGGGTTGCAGAGGGGCTGGCAGCACTGGACGTAGGTAAGGAGACCTGTTCAGCCTGCTTCCTAAACTGGAAACTCCTTGAAAAGGACAGAACTGGTTATTTCAGAAGCAGCCCTCAACCTTTAAATCCTTGCATGAGCAAAGACTCTGAATTGAGGTGGCCCAGAACCTTCAGCCACAAAACGCCAACGCAAACACAGCCCGTCCAAGCCAGCAAAGGGAACGGGGGCTACAACAAGCAGAGCCCCTTTGTCTTATATTCTCTGCTCAGATGTTCTCCTGGTTCCCCTACATCCCTATGCACACATATTCACCACTTGGCTGCTCCCACCCTCCACACTGCAGCTGGATTTACTCTCCAGCCTGCAGCACCGTGGAGTTCAAACACGGCTCTGTTCCACCCTAGACATGGCTGCATTTCAGCGCTGCCTCCACCATGCATGTGACAGCGGAGTGGATGCCAGCTCGGGTGCAGGAGCGGGTCTGGAGCTCGGGCATTCACAGCCCTGGGGTTCAAGCTGGCTTTGCACACGCGGTGCGGTTTGCCAGAGGGACCGGGCTGCCCCAGGAGCCAGGGCAGAAGTGCTGGGCCCTGCTCAGGAGCAGCAGCGGAAGGGCTGGACACTTTGTCCCGGATAAACAAGGGGGGAACGCACAGCTGGATGTGGGTCAGGGCCCGCTTCGTTAGGCTGGCCTGGAAGAAGGCTCCTTCTAGCCCTCGGGGAAATCAGCTCCACTGGGAAATAGGGATGACCCCAAAATTCCTCAAATCCAGAGACCTGGCCCAGCCTCGTGAGGACCCGTGCGCTGCCTGCGGGAGAGGGCAGAGCTGCCCAAGCTGCTCTCCCCACCTACCCCCAGCTTCGTGGCTTGCCCTTACCTTCTTGCCACGCCGAGCCCTTGCAAACAGTCCGCAGGGGAACGCCGGTCCCGGGAGCCTGTCACCCCCATCACCTCGTGCGCAAACACAGCCAGCCCTGAAAGGTGACTCAGGGTGGCAGGGGGAGATATCCCCTGCCCTCACCCACCAAGCTGGGGAGGGAGCGGGAGGAAAGGAGCCCACACATCAGGAGAAATGAATGGGAGAGCCGGAGCCCACGGCAGAAGGAGAGCAGGGTGCCTGGGCTGCGGCGCGCAAGGGAACAGCACGGACCTGCTCTCCCCGCAGAGCTGCCTCCCCTCCCCAAGGAACCCCAAAACCCCAACCCAGCCACACAGGCGAACAAAACCCCAGCCCCTGCCGCTGCCTCCCTTGTGCTGGAGCACGGCCTCGCAGGCTGCCACCAGACAGGACAGCTCAGCTACCTCTGGGCTGTTTGCTTTGAAAAGGTCAGGAAACAAAACATTCCTGGAAATCCTACTGCGAGCGCTTGCCAAGGGAGCCGGCTGCAGCGCCTGCAGAAGCCGCAGCCCCTGTGCCTGCCCGCGGTGCCAGCCCCAGCTCCGAGCACCCGGCTGCCCCAAAGCCAAGCCCACCGCTGTCCCCGGGCGCTCTCCCCACAGCCAGCCTCCCCCAGCACCCACAGCCCTTCCCAGGAGCCGGCAGCCAGTTCTGCCTCCCTCCTGGAGCACGCTGGAGATGCTCAAAGCGACTCTGCGGGCTGCCAGGCAGAGCCCCACGGAGGGAAAGCCTGTCCCCTCGCCTGCGCGTCAAGGCCAGCTGCGGCCACCGGCCCTAGAGCCAGGCGTGCCGGCACGACTTACCCGGCTCGGGGTGTGCTCTGGAGCGCAGGCGGCCGCGGGGAGAGCGTCCGGGCAGGTCCGTGTCAGCGAGGCAGAGGGGAGGAGAGGAAGAGGCTGTTAATGTGGAGGCTGTGCCCCAAGTACCCAGGTACAGAGGGGAGGGGGGCACCGCAGGGCAACACGGAGGAAAGAGTGGGACACAGGCTGAAAAAAAAAATAAAAATCACGCCTGCTCTCCCGCTTTGCCCATCTGCAGCATGGATTCTCTGATGTCTAATAGGAGGTGAGCACATTGGCGTTCCTCAGGGAAGCAGGGGGAATCGCTTTAACCCCCCACCTACTTTCAAGAAATTCACAAAATTCACTCCAGCTTTGGAATCTCTTCCCTGGACGTGGCGACAGATCCAAGGCTGTCAGGAGGGGACGGAGCCGGCCAGCCAGCTGAGACCTCCTGAATCACACCCATCCTCTTTCCTTCGGAAGCCATGCTAAAAAGCCCTGCTTGGAAACCCTCCGAGGCTTTTTTGCATGCACAACAAAACAGGGCCACCTCCCTGGGCTCAAGGAAGAAGCGCCAGGCATTTGCTACAAACCTAAGCACAGGGTTACGGGCTAGGGTCTAGCAACCCTCCCTGGCTGGTTTTCGCTCCTAAGGATTGCATCAGCATTTGGAGAGAACGAGCTTGTCCCAGGCTCCGCCGGCAGAAGGAGGCAGGCGGGTCCCAGGAGCTGAGGGACTCTCCATGTGCGATGCTGCTCCAGGGCTACGGTCAGCACGAAGCTGGGGAAAGGGGAGGGAGAGGGACCGGGTGCTGGGTGCCTGCCATCAGCACTTTCAGCCCTGGCTCAGCTTCAGCCGCGCAAGCTCTGGCTCACTATAGCAGAGCACCAGGGATTAACCCAAGCCATATGTAGCATTTCACTTTTTTTTTTTTTTTTTTTTTTTAAAGGAATTATTCTGGGTGTCTCCGTGCCCTCTGCCACAGCGGGATGCCCCTGCCAAGGAGCAGCTGTGGGCCGGGCACGGCGGGAGCTGCTGCTGGAAGCACAGGCTGCCCGGGTCTCTAAGGGTTAAGGCAGGGACAGCACAGCCTGCTTTTATCCTCTTTCAGGAGTTTGTTTTTCTCCTTCGGGGAAGGCCATCCTTAAAGAGACACTGACAGAATTAAAACCGCAGACACCTGCGTACAGGCCCGCAAAGTGGACACGGACAGCTTCCTGCTGCTGTTTTCACCACCTTGAAATCTCACAAGCAAAACCGGATCATTAAGAAAACGCAACAAACCCTGCGCTGCCCAGTTTTGCCGTTACCCGAATCGGGGACATCGGGAGCAGCCAGCACCTTCCCCGGCGGAGTCTGCAGAGGAGCATCACTACGGCTGCTGAATTTTACTGCTTATTTCCAGTCCATAGAGCTGCCCCGCTGCCCAGAGCCCTCTGTCCCTGCCTCAGTCTTTCTGCCAGCAAAAACCCCCGACGCCTGTGCTCTGCAGAAGGTGACTTGAGCTTGGAGCGGCTCCTCCTTCATGCAGCACTTCAATAGCAACGAGCCACCCGCAAAGCTGGGTGCTGTTATTAATTTGGCCCAGGCCTGCCAGTAGCATTCAGAGCACTGATTTAACGATGATTAAATATTGATGATGTTTCTAAAGCACTTTGTAATCCTGATAGGAGGCGGCACCCATACGGATGAGGAATTACTGCTCTTTACAAGGCACCCCACTCGCAATGAGGCTCTGCTTTCCGAATTCCTTGCCACAGACCCGTGGCTCCCACAATTTCTACCAGGGGCTTGCAACACTATTTTCCCTTTAAAGTCTTGGCTTCAGGCATCAGAACTTCACCTGGTGTAAACCTTGGTGTAAATAGAGGGTTTCTCTGTGGCGGGGATCTCACGCCCGCGCAGCTGCCTCGTGGAGGGGGGACCCTCGGGCGCTGGAAATACCCAGGGGAGCAGGAAGATGCACGCGCCCCGAGCCCTGCTGCCCGGCATCTGGGGCACACACGCAGCCGCCCCCTCCCACCGCCGCGCATCCTCACTGCATGGCAGCTGTTCCCCTGGTCAGAAATAGAGCCAGCCTCCCGGGGCTGCAGATATTTAATTAGCTGGATCTGTCATTCGCAGTGCTTGCCGCTCCGCCTAGCCCCAGGGAGCAGCTGCCAGGCATTGAGGAGCCCTGGGAAACAGGCAGAGCAGGCGACAGGATCCCTCCCAGCGCCGCCTGTGCGCCTCTGGGACTGACTCAGCCAGCCTTGGAAGGGTTAATCCAGCTGTGCTTCTTCCCCTTACCTCTGTTCTCCCCATCCTGGGCCACTCTGTCCTCCTTGGCAGCCAGCTGAGACTGTGCCATCAATGCCCCCGAGAGGGCCAGGAGCCCTGAGGTGCTGCTGACCCCGCTCAGGCTAGAAGGCTGCATGCTGGAGGGGTGGGGTGTCAGCGGGATGGGGGATGCGTGGTGGGAGAGGTGCTGAAGCTGCTGCTGCTGAAAGAGAAAGAGCAAATGGTCCTCGATCCGGGAGGAGACAGCCGCAGCCAGCCATGCCCGGCACCGCTCAGCTTCCTGCACGAACTGCGATGCAAAGCGCAATGGGATGAGACGCAACGCAAGGACAAGGAGGGGAGCAGAGCTGTCGAGGCTGCACAGTCCAGGTCACATCGCCTGCTCCTTCCACCCAGGGCACCTCGAGTACCTCCCCGCTGCAGACGTGATCCCAACACATGGCAGACGAGCCCGAGCCGTGGCTCTGCTCCGGGCGGCGGGGGCCAGGGAGGATCCCAGAGGCCGTCCACCGCCTTTGGGACACGGTGGCAACCCCTCTCGCTGCAGGGGACCAGCCCTGGGCTTATGGAAGCAGTAAAGACCTTGGCTTCCCCCATCGCTGCACAGTGTGGTCTGAACCCCCGAGCAGGAAAGAGCCTTCGCCCGCGGCCGGGCAGCGGGACTCACCCCGACGATGCTGTTCAGCTCCCCCATGGTCACCTGCTTGGCCCGCTCCACAGCCTGCAGAACCTGCTGCTGGTGCTGGGAAGGAAGAGCACGGGGACGTCACGCCACGCTCCTGGCCAGAGGGACCACGCGGCCCAGCGTCGCCCCAGCTCCTGGTGCTGTGCAGCCCCCTCTGCCAGCCCTCCAGCTGGGGGTTTTCCCCCCAAAAAACCTCCCGTTGTTCAGGCTGGACTCAGGTTTGCCCCTTCCCAAGGGCCTTGAGAGAAGCCCAAGCGGTCCAGTGCACGTCCCCTGCCTCCCCGCTTACCTCCTGCGTCAGAAAGGGTATGATCTGGGCGCAGATGGCACTCAGCCTCTTGACAATCTCTGCCTGAAAGAGGAAGCAGGTATCACCACGGATGGCAGGGCTCTGAGCCCCGGCCCGGCCCCTCCAGCGGAGAGGAGGGCAGCCGAGCATCCTGCAGACGCACGCAGCCTCTGTGCAGGAGAGAAACTCTCCCCACCCGCACCCACTCAGCGCAAATCCTCCTGCTGCCTCCGCGTCCCTGCTGGGATTTCCCAAGCTGCTGCCAAGGGGGGGACTCTGCCCAGGGCTGGGGGACCCTCCCAGGCTGCCAGGTTCCCCCAGGCACACGGGAAGGAACCGGACTCCTAAGGCCCTCGGTGGATGCAGGCCAAGCCGAGCTCCGAATTGTCAGTCCTTTCCCAGCCCAGCTGGCTTTGCTCAGCCCAAACCCATCTTGGCTTTGTGGGCTGCGGCTCTCGCAGCCAGCGGGCAGGCTGGCAGGGAAGGAGGAGAGCCGAGCCACAAGCGCTGGCCGCGGGCCACCGGCGTGCCGCTCGCTCTCTCCCTGAACATCGGACTCGAAGCCGGGGGAGAGCAAGGGGGACGCAGAATTCACACAGATGAATTCAGCCCTCTCTGCATCACGCTTGCAAGGCGCCGACCGTGGTACCCGCTCCGTCCTCGCTGTCCCAGCCGGAGAAGGGGCTCCCGCTCCCACCCCTGCCGAAGCGCCAGGCCACCGGCAGCTCCCCCTGCTCCTTCCAGGGGGGACTGGAGGCACAGAGCACCCCGGTACCTGTCCCCTGCCCGGCAAACAGCAACGAGGAAATGCAGAGGACCTGGCGCGTCCCCTCAGCCCGCGGTTATAGACAGACCCACAGTTATAGACAGACCCACAGCCCGGCCTCGTCCCCGCCGGGGTAAGCGGCATTTCCCAAGGGAAGGGGCTGTGGCTTCCAGCCCAGCCTCTCCAAAAGAAAACCAGCGCCTCTGGGGGAAAACTTGATCCCCCCCCACCCGCTGCAAATCCACCCTGGCACTGAGGGAAAGGGATTGGCTGCCCTGAAGTGTTTTCTCATCTCAGGTTTCCGACAATCCCTGACAGCATTGCAGAGAGGTCAAACCACGCACAAAGCCGGCAAAGAACAAAGGGAACATGTACCTGCTGCGCCCAAAGGCTGCCCGCGCCCTGGGGAGCACGCCCACACCCACCAGCACCCCGGGCACCCGTGGGTCCCGGCTGCTGCATCAGCCACCGCCCCGATGCCCACACGGGACCCCGGGAGCCGGAGCCCATCCCGGTCCTCCGGACCTCTCCTGCCCACGCAGAGCCAGGAGCCAGAGCCGGGTGCGCCGGGGCTCCCTCTCCCCAACCATCGCCGTGGCCTCTGTCACCCCGCCTGGCTCGGGCCACCCCTGGGTCCCAGTCCCACCGGAGCTGGGAGCACGTGGGGATGGCAGGAATGTGCTCGCAGGCTCTAGTGCTCTCCCTGCTAACAAAAGGAGCAAACTCGGAGGGGCTGAGCCAGCTGGAGGAATATGGCAGTTGACTTGCCACTTTGTCAGGCATTGGTCCAAACTAATTTCCCTGGCAGAGAGCCCGTGATGACTAGATTGATAAATCTGAAGAGGGAAAGCAAATTAACGCTGGAACAAAAGGGGAACCAGGAAAGGGTGAAAACACTCCTCTGGCAAGGAAAAAAGAGAAAGAAGGGAAAAAGAAAAAAGAGAAAGAAGGGAAAAAGAAAAAAGAGAAAGAAGGGAAAAAGAAAAAAAAGAGACGAGAAAATCCCTTTGCCTCTGGGCTCCAGCTCCTGCCGTTCGCTCCGCAGCCGCGCCCGGGCCCCGGGAGCCCTGCGCGAGGTACGTGCCCAGGCCTCGCGGCCAGGCTCCGGAGGTGCTTTGGGGCGGCAGGGAGGAGGCCCCGTCCCAAGGCACCGACCCGAGCCCAACAGCGCACGTCCCGGCAGCGGCCGAAGCCCTTTGCGGGCCAGCCCCTCGCGCCGCGCTGGGCTACGTCTCCTGCGCCGTTACAGCGATGCGGGGACGCGCGAGATCGTTTTCCAGCAACGCCTCTGTCCTCGGCCTCTTGCCCGCCATCCCCTGCCGCTGGCCCGGATCCCATCTCGCTCACCTGCTTGTGCATTTCAATGTTCAGCCCGTAGGACATCTCGTAGTACTGAGAGCAAAATCACAACACAGCCTGGTTAGGAGCTGCCCGGAGCAAGCGGCCCGACACCAGCCAGGGGCTCAGCAGCCGGCCCACCCCTGCTCCTCCCAGCCCAACTCCACCACCGCTGCCGGGGGTCCCTGCTCCCCCCAGCCCACGAGGCACGGCTGCCCAGCACACCACGGGCGCAGCCCCGTGCCAGAAGGCCGGGACAAGGCAGGGAGCAGCCACGGTGCAGGCTGATTAACACCTGCGATGATTACAGCGAAGTTTCCGTGCACGCCTAAGCCAGCCCCGTTGCCCCCCACACCCCCTCCTGTCCCAGACTGTCCCTTCCTGCTCCTAACCCAGACCCGCTCCCCGATGCGGCTGCCCGTCTAGGCACGCGGGTAGCCGTACCCGCGCAAAAGCAAAGGTGACACCGGGTTACACCTTTCGCCAGTCACCAGGGACGCTGGCAGCAGCGACAGCGGCAGACCCCGTCCCCTCGCCCAAGAATGAGGAGACGAGGGGGACCGCAGCACCTCCCTTCCTCCAGCAAAGCCCATTTCAAAGGTGGCAGCTCACTGCTGGGGGCCCCCGGAGCCTCCGGGCTGCGGGCAGGGATCCCAGCTGGTGACGGGAACATGCCCTGCGATGCCGATAAAGCCCAGTACACCCCCAGCCTCATGGATGGGGCTGCCGGCACCCAGGGGATGGGGGTTGCCCAAGTTTAGGTCTGTTTGCCTTTTGGATAGCATAATTCAGGTTCCCCCTTTCCCTAGAGGGGCCAGTAATGTCAGATGCTGAAGGAGAAGGAACGCTGCTCCGGCTCTGCAGTTCCCATCCTCTTCCCTGCCTTCCAGCAGCTATCCCCCTCCTGCCAGGGCCCCCGGCGGGTCTGGCTTTGGCCGGTGCCCGGGGCGGGTCGGTGCCAGGGGCTACGAACCCCGCGCTGGCGACTGCGGAGGGGTCCTGCCCTGCTCCTTCTAAAGGCAGCTTCCCCTTCCACCCAAACCACGGGCCTTGGGGTCCCGCTTCCGAGACATGCCCCCTGCCTTGGGAGAGAGACAGGAAGGAAGGGGAGAGCGCTCTTAAAAAGCCAAACAGAAAAAGGGAAAAAAAAAAAAAAAAAAAAAAGAAAATAAAGAGAGACAAAACCTATGGCACGATTCCTGGGCTCAAGCAGCACCGAGTGGCAGCAGACAGCAGCAGAAGAGCCAGCCGTTGCTAGGAATAGCGATTAACTCCTTCCTAACTCACCCCCGCCAGCCCCAGCGCCCAGGCCGGCCCCAGGGCAAGCTCCCCACGGGCAGGGGTGGCCCAGGGAGGCCGCTGGCCCGTTTGGCTGAGCGGAGCCCCAGAGCCCGGCACCTCGCCGGAGGACGGCACTCAGGGATGCTTTGGGGGAGGCACGGGGGACGGGGCAGGGGTAGCTCACCATGACATAATGTCTCTGCATCTCCGTCTTCTCACTCACCAGCTTCTCGCATTCCAGCTTCAAGCTGCAAAGAGCATCCACAGTTTTCATTCCGGGACCCACATCGCCTGCCCCGTCCCCCCAGCTCCCGCTTTCCACCCTGTGACCCCCACACATCTCCTGCCTCCCCCCGCAGCCTCACGGGGCCGTGGTGGGGGTCACACGCCCACCCCAACCGGTGCTGCCAGCCCTGGGGAACCCGAACCCCTGCAGCTGCGCTGCCCACGCAGCCCCCGCTCCCCCCCGCCGGTGTATGGCGCCCACCCCGTGCTCCGCTCCCGTCCCCCTCCACGTCGCCCCGTACCCAGCTCAGCTGGGGGAGACAAACCATGGGTGGTCTCCCCCTTGGGACCCCTCCTCAAGGCCTGGCACCCCAATTCACGGCTTTATGCTACCCCTCAGCCTAACCCCCCCCCCCCCATTCTTCCCCAAGCACTCCTTTCACCCGGACCCCCGTCTCCATCTTCTCCTGCCCCAATTCACCCCCTGGTCTGCGCCCCATCCCCCCCCGTGCCCTCAGCCCCCGTTACGCCCCTTCTCCGGGCCCTCAGCCCCCGTTACGCCCCTTCTCCGGGCCCTCAGCCCCTGCCCGCAGCCCAGCCTGACCCCGGGCACCTCCTGCCCCTAACCTGCCTCGCCCCCCCCCCCCCCCTACACCCCCGCCTAAACCAGGGGTCCCCCGCCCGCCCCTCCTTTCCCGGCCCTGCAGCCCCGCTCCGCCCGCCCTCACCTGTGGTACTGAGCCTGCAGGAACTGAAATTCCTCCTTGATGCGATCGCAGATTTCCAGCACCGAGAACTTGAAGGGCTGCCCGGGCTGGAGGGGGGTCTGGGGGGAGACGGCCGGGCTGGCGGCTGTGCCTCCGCCGCACAGCCCTCGCCCAGCCCGGCCCCCGCCCGCCCCGGTACTCACCGGGTGCCGTCCCTGCGGGAACATCCTGAGCGCCCGGGCCCCCGCCCCGGCCCCCCCGCTCCCCGGGCGCTGCTCCCCGCCCGTCTCCCCGCCCCCGGCGGGGGAGCTGCCCCCGCCGGGCTCCGGGGCTCCTCGGGGTCCCTCGCCTGGACGCCGGCAGCGGGAGGGCGGCCGGGCCGCGGGGGGCCGTGCGGCGGCGGCGGGGGGGCGGCGGGGGCGCCGAGCGGCTCAGGCGGGGCCAAGGCGGCTGCCGGCGGGCGGGCGGGCAGGGCTGGCGGCCCGCCGGCCGCGGGGGCTCCGCTCGCCCCCCATGAGGGCCGGGGGCGGGGAGGGGGCGGGCGCGGGCGGCGCCGGCGGGGCCCCGGCGGTCCCCGGCTGGAGGAGCGGCCGCCCGGCCCCGCCGGCCCCGAGCGCCCCGGCCGCCGGCGCCCGCTTAAGGTGGCGCCTCCCCGCAGGACGCGGGGCCCCGCGGGGCTCGGCGCGGCGGGAGGGAGGGAGGGAGCGGCCCCGCCGCCCGCCCGGGCAGCACCGGAGTTCCCGCCCCGCCGGCTCCGTGCCCGCGGCGGCCGCCCCGACCCCACGCTCCCACGACGATGCCGGGAGACCGAGGGAGTCCCGGGGAGGGGCCGGCGCTGGAGCCGCTGCTCCGGGGCCAAACGGAACGGCCCGGCGGGCGTCCGCCGACGCCGCTGCCCCGGCCCTCCGCCGCTCCGCTCGCCTCCCCGGGCTCCTCCCTCGCCCCGGGACCCCCCTGCCGTACGTCCCCCGGCCCGGCGGCTCCGGGGGGCCGCGCCCCGGAGCTGGGCAAAGCCGGGAGCAGAGCGGCGGAGCCGGGAGCACCCCCGTTCCCCAGAGCATCCCCGCTCCCCGGAGCACCCCCGTCCCCCGGGCGCACAGCCGGCCGCAGCCACCGCCCCCCCCCGCCCCGCTCCGGGCGGATACTGCACCGGCGGGGCAGCGCGGGGGCACCGAAAGCACAACCGAAGGCGACCTGACAGCGCCCGACCGAGCCGGCGAGTCGGGGCCCGCGGGGCCCCCGTGCGCAGGGACACCGGCTCACCGCCCGGCCGGGCCCCCACGCTGCGGGGGCTGAGCGCGGGGCTGCAGGGAGCGCAACGCCAGGGGCTGCCCCAGGACCGGCCCTCGCCTGCCCGGGGCGGCGGGGAGCACCGGGCGGGCCGCGCTGCCCCGCCGGGCTGGGACGTGAACGGGACGGGGCGGGAGAGACCCCGGGGCCGCGCAGCCCCGCCCGCAGCAGCCACCGCCGCCCCGCTCCACCTTAACCAGCCTCACGGCCCGCAGCGGCGGTGGCCGCCCCTGCCATTGGCTGGCGCTGCGGGAGCGCCAGCCAATCGCCCTGCCCCGTTCCCACATGGGTTCGTGACGCCACACCCCGGGAAAGCCAATGAGAAGCCAGCGGGCCGCAGGAGCCGCCAGCGGTGGCGGCGCGGGGCACGCTGGGAGTTGTAGTTCGCCGTTCGCTGCGCCGCGCCCCGCCCGGGCCGCCCGGGCCCGGCCCGCCCCACCCGCTGCCCGCCGCGGGCCCAGGGAGCGGCGCCCGGTTCCCCTCGGGCGGGCGCGGCCCAGAGCCGCCGGGCGGCCGGGGCTTCCGGCGCTGGCGGCCTGGGCGGGCGGACTACGCGGCCCACAAGGCCTTGCGGCGGCCGCCGGCTGCCACTCAAAGTAACGTGGGGCGGCCGCGGCTGGCGCGGGGCGGGGGGGGGTCGCGCCCCGTACGGGCCCGGAGCCGCCGCAGCCGCCGGGCTCGGCCTCCCCTGCGGGCCCGGGGGGGAGCGGGGGCAGCCCCGGCGCCGCGGGGAGGAAGGAAACCCCCGCCCGGCCTCAGGGCCGGGGCTCCCGGCGGCTCCCGGAGAGCGGCAGCGGGGGCCGGGCCGCAGCAGCTCCGCACCCGCCGCCGCTGCGAGCCCGCCGCACGGTTCTCGGGCGTCGCCGTGCCGTTCACCGGGGCTCGGCCGAGCCGGGGCCCGTCCCGCCCCGTGCGGCAGCCCCCGCCGAGGGGCGGGCGCAAAGAAAAGCTGGGCCTGCCCCAGCCCCGCCGGTCCGCGGCCCGGCCCCGTGCCCCGCAGCCCCTCCCGCCCCACCGAGGGGCCCTGCCCGGCCCCCGCCACCCCTCCTCGTCCCCCGGCACCCTCCAGCCTGCCGTAAAGCCGCCGCATTTGGGGTGGCAAAGGGAGAGTGAGGAACAACCCTTAAATATTGCAGGAACCAGCTGTACCTGGGCACTGCGCAGGCAGGCACAAGGTTAAATATTTAATGCCTCACATTTCATCCTCATCTTTTATTAATCGCCTTATTTACTTGCTGCATGCTGGCAGCAGCCAGGGCGGGGGCAAGGCGGTGGGCACCAGAGGCTCTCCCCTCCTGTCCCAGCCCTGTGCCACCCCTGGGCTGCCTGCAGCTGCTGCCTGCAGCTGCTGCCTGCAACCGCTGCCTGCAACCGCTGCCTGCAGCTGCTGCCTGCAACCGCTGCCTGCAACTGCTGCCTGTGGCCTCTGCCTGCAACTGCTGCCTGCGGCCTCTGCCTGCAGCTGCTGCCTGCAACCGCTGCCTGCAACTGCTGCCTGTGGCCTCTGCCTGCAACTGCTGCCTGCGGCCTCTGCCTGCAGCTGCTGCCTGCAACCGCTGCCTGCAACTGCTGCCTGTGGCCTCTGCCTGCAACTGCTGCCTGCGGCCTCTGCCTGCAAGCGCTGCCTGCGACCGCTGCCTGCGGCCGCTGCCTGCAGCTGCTGCCTGCTCCCCTCCGTGCCCTGCGGGGCCTGGGGCCCTTCCCGTGGCAGTGGGCAGGATGGTGGGCTCGGGCCCCTCCAGCCCCCAATGGTCCCTGAGCGACCCCCCAGCCCCGGTCCAGCCTCCGCCCCTTCCCCTTGGCCTTCCCTGGCCACCGGTGTTTGCCGGGCAAATCCAGCAACGCAGGGATGGCCACTAGCCCACCACCTTGGCCCCAAAGCCCTTGAAAAACCTTCCTTTTGTATATGCGCGTGTGTGTATATCATATATCTGCACATACGAATATACATATTTTAATCCAAATGTAAAGCTTTAGAGAATTTATTTTCGGTTTGTTTGCCTCATTGGGGGATTTGGTGTTTTTTTTAGGAAAGTGTTTTTTCAAAAGCTGGAAACATTTCAGATCGTGTTTCAAAGGAAGGAGAGACTGAGATGTTTTACAGCATTTTTCAGAACTCCTTACCAAAAATTGCCGGTTTTCCTTAGGCTGTTTCCCTGCTCTCCTGTCTTGGAGAGTGACACAGGTAAACCTGGAACAGGCAGCTCCGGAATGATGGATGTCACATGCGTCTTCATCACCCTCCATTAATGATTGACGTGGGCCCTGGAGCAGGACAGCCTGTAACCCAGAGATTAATTTGCTTCAGCTTGTGCTTGGACTGGGGAGAAAACAACAGCAGTTAACCGTTTGCGCCACAGGCCTCTGGATGCAGCAGCAAGGGGAGCTGATCCCGCTCCTCTCCAGGCGCAGGGATGTGAGGGGCAGGGTAGGGGACGCGGCCGAGACGGGCCAGCAAAGCCGGGCTGAGCCCCGGCTGCGGCCGCAGGATGCTCAGCCAGGGGCCCAGCCGCTTCCCGCCGCAGCCACGCACTTGTGCCTGGTAGCGGCAGCGCTTGGAAGAGCCCCAAAGGACGAGGGCGTTTGAAATCCACGCCAGGATCGAGAGGCGAGTGCTGTAAACAGCAGTTCTGTTTATAACCAGCAGAGAAACCAAACAAGCCCGGGCTTCGGGACACTCGGGAGCTCTGTTTTGCCGTTTGAACCCAGATCCAAGCAAAACAGGTTGCTGCTTCTGGAATTACCCTGATGATTTTACCTTTCAGCTCCCTCCCCAAATGCCAGCCTGGGGCACGGGAACGCGCAGCCTCCTGCCCTCGCCGGGAAGGGCAGCCCCAGCTCCGTCCCGACTCTGTGCCGTGGGTCGAGTCATTTCTCGCCCCGCATGCCTCCTCTGCGCAGCCTCCCGCACCCAGCACATCTCCAGAGCAGACGGTCAAGGGCAGAGACCGTCACGTTTCTCAGAGATGCCTATGGGCGACGAGGGCTCGCCGCTCTTGGGGCAGCCGAAGGCAGCACGCGCAGTCTCTCCTCCAGCCCCTGGTCTGAGACCATCCCAGGTGCCCCTCCTGCCTGCCCTGCTCAGCTCTGCTTTGCTCCGTCCCTTCCAAATGCAGGCACCGGGCAGGTCGGTGGTGAAGGGCCACGTACAAGCATCTCCCGTCCAAGGGGAGACAGTCGCTCTCGGAGTGCAAAGTTTGCTCTCGGAGTGCAAAGCCGCTGCGTGTCCAGTTTTGCAGGTGTATTTGCCGGCCTGGCAGGAGACCGCCGGGGATGGGGAAGGAGCTGGGGGCACGGCTGGGACCCCGTGCTGCCTCAGGCTCCTCGCAGCGGCTGGGGATGCCCCGTTCTTTGCAGACCGCTTCCCTGCACCCCCCTCTCCAGGGCCAGGCAGGTTCGGGGCCCATCGGGTTTAAGCACATGGGCAAGCTCAGCCCTGGGTGGGCTTTTTGGCAGTCAGGTGGTGGTGGGTTTGCACGTGGGATTTTTGGGTCAGTAGGGCCGTTATGGGGTGGGGCAGAACCAGGGTCACCACATTTAGAAGATTCAGATTTTCCCTACCAGGACTCAACGAAACAATTTGCCTGGCCTGTGGAAGCAGGCAGCAAAGATGACCGTGAAGTTGCCAAACCATCCCCTTTTCAGCTTCTCACTTGCATACTTGAATGAGGAGCCTTGAACTCAGCGGAGCCGCGTTCCTGGCACCCTCACACACCGTGAATTTCCCTGGGCGTTTATACCAGCAGCTGGCACAAACAGGAGCCTTATCCTGGCTGGAGTCTGTCCTGGAATGAGCATGAGATGAGAAGGGAAACTGAGGGAAGGGACTGGCAGCAAATCCGCAAGAGCTGAGCCAAATCTGTACTAGAAATCAATTCTCCAGTCGCGCTCCTGGGAGCAAACCACAGGTCCCCGTCCCCGGGACCCCAGCGCTGTCACCTGCTCTTTAAAGCCACGTGTCCCCGGAGCACCTGCAAGGCAAATCCCACGCAGGAGCTGGGGGGGTTCTCTCCTGCCGTGCAGGACACGTTGCAGAGCCGACGCGCTCCCACCCGCAGCCCCTGCACGGCTCCCACTGCGCCAGGGACCCCCCGTCAGCGCCGGGCTGTGGGCTGGGGGTGGGAGACGCCTGCGAGAGGGAGTGGGAGCCCTTAGAGCAACCCAGCAGCTGCCAGATTCTCATCTCTGGCGCTGCCTTCGATCTGGATGTTGGCTCCTGTTTGCACTTACCGGCTTTGAGTGGTTTTTAATTATTGATGCCTCTTTTAGCTTTTATCTCGTGCTCACTGCAGCCAGGAAGGGCTTGGCGTTCCTGCATTAGTGATGAATTGGGAAGGAGGCCCTGCTCCACCGCGCTGCAAAGCATTCCTGGCTTGCAGGCTGTGCCATTGTTTCAAGCAAAGCTGCGCTGAAAAATGAGGAGGGTGGGAGCGGGAGGGGGATGTGGTGGAGGCGATTCCTGCTGCTGCCCACAGAGGCGACAGGGATGTGTCCTATGGGGAAAAAAGCTGAAGGGGATGGATCGAGAGTCAAACAGGTGTGGAAACCTCCTTCGCCCACTGCAAAACTGGCACCCGCTCGCCTCATGGAGGAGGAAAGATGCCGGTTTATGACCCCTCCAGTGACAGGCAGGTGGAAGGGGAAGAGATGTGAGACAGCAGAGTTTTGCCAAGCCCGGGGCAGCTGCAAGTGGGAATTGATGTCAAACCTCGGCTAAATGCTGTGCTGCTCTGTGGTCAGGGCACAGGGTGCTGACGGATGGGTCCTGCCCCCGCCCTCTGGACTCCGTCCGCCCCAGCTGAAGCCTGTGCACGGTGGCCGTCGCTAGGTTGCTCTCCGTCCCCCCTCAATGAGCCAGGGCTTTGCCGAGCTTTTCCAAGGATCCCGGTGCCAGGAGAGCCGGTGCTCAGCCCGCCTGCCTGGGTCGCTCTTCCACTCCTGCATCGCGACCTCTTGCGCGCAAAGAGAAGGGGTTTCTCTGCCGGGAGCCGGTCTTAAACCATCCCTGAGCAGCAGAGCTTTGGAGACCCCGCATCGCCCGCTTCTCGAGAGCGGGGAGCCCAGGAGAGGGGCTCACGGCCCCAGTCACGAGAGGTTACGAGGCAGAGCAGCCTGTTTGGAAGGAGAGAAGCTGTTTCCTCAAGTCTGCAGCTACTGGGAGAGTCATGAGGGAGGTGTTTTTAACCCTTCTTTTGCTGCTGGGATGGGTTAGATTTGCAGATTTTGGTATGCAGTTAGATTTGAGGCCAAATCTGGTAAGGTGCCCTCTGAAAGGACTGCCTTCGGAGATCCAGAAGCAAATCCAGGGGTTGCAAACAGGGCCAGGCTGGAAGCGTGGGGAGCTGCAGCGCTGCTTGCCCGTGGGACAGGATATCAGGGTGCCTCCCCCCACCCAGAGAAACGCTTTGGGCGTGAAGCCAGCACGCTTCAGGAATGGGTCACCGGGGGAAGCAGGAGCGGAGCACGAGGTTCAGCTCAGCATCTGCTGGGAGGTGCAGGGGATTTGGAGAGCCCAAAAGCTCCGTCTTTATACTTTACCGTGGGTTAGTCTCCCGCAGGGAGCAAGGCGATATCAGCCCAGTCAGGAGCGGCTCCCCGGACCCAGGCTGCCGGCAGCCGAGGATGCTCAGCCGGCAGCCTCGCGGTTTGTTCGACCCCTTGCCCACCGAACCGGGGCCGCTAATTAGCTCTAACAACAGGGACGTCTGTTCCTCTGAAATCGCCAGCCTGAAAACACCCCAGACCAATTTCTCCTAAATCCTCCTCCCTTGCACATCCATCAGGAACAACATCCACTTACGGTGCTCCCTACCCCCAGGCTGAATTTGAACCAGTGACCTCGAGGTGAAAGCGCTTGAAAAGCTCCAGCCCTCCCCACAGCCTGCGTGCTCCCAGTGGGCTTTTCAGCAGCACTTACAGAGCGGAGATGGTTTTAGCAACTGTCGCATCGCAGCAGCCCCTGGCCCGAAGCTGTGTTGGCCTTTCACATCCGAAACCTGCTCGCTCAGCATCAGCCAGAGCCTCGGAGCAGCTGCAAGACCACGGGGTCAGACTGCAGCTCTCGGTCGGCTTTCGGCCGGCTCCAGACCAGCAGCCCCCGTGCAGCGCGGGGGGCGCAGGCGCTGGAGCTGCCTGCCCGGCGCTCCGGCCCCCCAAGGGTGCTGAGGTCAGGCCAGCCCCCGCCACGCAGCAGCAGCTCCGCTTTTGCCATGGGCTCTGGATCTGCCCCTGCGGCGGACGAGCAGCCAGTGGCGACGGCTGCGTCAGGAGCATCGGGCCCTGCCCAGGGCACCCGGTTTGGCGGGGGACAGGGCTGAGACCCCCAGGCAGCCCTGCAGAGTCCCAGCCACCACCGGAGCCGTGCTCCTCCGCAGACCCACCCGGTCCCTTGCAAGCGGGTGCCGGGAGCCAGCCGTCCCCCGGCTCCTGCGGGCGAGGCGTCGCCAGCAGATAACGGGAGCATGGTCGAGCCCTCGCGCTGCTCGCAGGCTCTGTGACCCATCTGAGGCCGCGGCACAGCTGTGCCAGGCCTGGCCGGCCGGCCCCGGGACAGTGGGACACGGGACGGAGCCGCACGCCAGTCGCTCCGTCGCCTCTTTGCAGCGGGCTGGTCCCCATCAGAAGGAGCCCAGCAGCAGCAGCGCCGGGGAAGGGGCTGAGCGGAGCTGCAGCCCCAGCCGGCGCTCACGCAGCGCCATGCGCCGTTCCTCAAACCTCTCCCACCCTGGACCTGCTGCAGCAGACACAGCCCCAGCCCAAAGCAGCACCGCTCTGGAGCCAGACCCAGCCCCAGGCCTGAGCCGGTTCCGCAAATCCCATAAATCCCACCCTCGGGCATTTGGGCTGGTCTTTACCCAGCACCAGCAGGACAGAGGCACAGCGGCCGCTGCTCCCCTTCTGGCTTTCACCGAGGTCCCCATCTGTGTGGCACAGTCCTCTGACCTCCGTGCACAGCCGGGGACACCAAGACACCCCCCCCCAACACAGCTTGCTTCCCAGGGGAAGGAAATTTTCCCACTCCAGCTGGCCTGGGAGATATGGAAGGGAAGATGTTATCAGGGCAGAGCAGGCTCTGAAGCCAGAGGACAGCTCTAATTATTGAGAGCCAATTCCATTACAGCAATCTCAGCCCCAGGGCAACACAGGCCAGATTTTCCAGAGGGGCCAAGTGCCACAGAAGCAGCTTATTCTCTGCACCCACAGGAAAAATTAATTATGCACACGCAGAACAGACCCGCGGCAGCCCACAGGGACCATTCCCATGCGCTACCAAACCACGCTGCTCCTGCTCCAGCGGAGAGCCCATCGCCCTCGGTGGCACTTCGCTCCAGCCCTCGCTTTTCAGCCAGAATTGTCCGGTCCCTTTCCCCACCACCTCCTTTCACCTCGCTCTCTGGTTTGTTTTCGCTTTGCTCGGGGATGCCCTCCTTGCCCGGGCTCCGGCCAACGCTCCGGCGTGGGTATGCAGGCGGCAAAGATGGTCCTCGTTCTGCCAGCAGCTGTGGAGGCAGGAGGAGGAGAAGCTAGAACCAGAACCCTCCAGAGAGGGGGGCCCCAGGACAGGCAGCGCATGGCACCGGGTAAGGCAGGGATGGCCTGGGACGCGCTCACCGGGAGGAGGGAAGGCAGCAATTCCAGCCACCCGCCGCAGCCTGCTGGGAGCTGCGGCAGCACATGGGGAAACTGAGGCACAGTCCCAGGTTAGCCAGCAAAGCTACCTGTTCTCCCCCATCAATTCCCCTCCCTGGCAGGGCGGGAGAGAGAGGGGGAAGTATTTTAAAGTCATCCCAAAGGCAGCAAGAAAGCAGGCGGCAAGTCACAGTTTTAACCAACCTTCTTATTTCTTTATTTGAAAGGCACAGCTTGTACGTCCTTGATACAGCATTTTCAGTTCCTCTTATTATAGGTCAAGTGATTAAACACAAAAAGCAAAACAAGATCTTCCTAAAGGACTATATACAAACACCAGATTATTATTTAATTTTATTCTTTTTTTGTTCCATTTTTGGTTTTTTTTGTTTTTTTTTGTTTTTTAGAAGACACGCTAGCGCACGGAGATAAGAACAGAGAAAGCTGCTGTATCCTCTACGTGGGGGCAGGGGCGCGGGGAGGGGGAGGACCAGGAAAGGCTCTCAGTCTGCCTGCCCCTCTGCCCAGCCGCCCGAGCCCCCCGAAGCCGGGTGCTATGCCGAAGGGGAGCGGGTGGCGGAGGCTCCTCATCCAGCCCAAGGCCAAGGAGCAGCCGAGGAGAAACCCCGGTGGCTGGAGCGCGTCGTAGTGCCACGGGACTGGTTCAGAACAGATACATGCAGAACAGCAAGGTGCCGGCCTGGTATTAGTGCAGGAGAGGCGCGGGGAGGACGGGGACAGAGCCAGGGCGATGCGACGAGATCGAGAGCGCTCGGGGAGAGAGGAGATGGTTTCGGGGCAGGGATCCCAGCAAGGAGTTGTGCAGAAACGTTAGGATCAAGGGGCATCTTTAAATACCAAGGGGGGAGCGGTGGGCAGGGGGGAGCCACGCGGCACCGAGGAGCCGGGACAGCCGGGGGGCAAGGAGCCCCAGAGCAGCCCAAGCCAGGCTCTGGCTCGGCTCCGTGACGGAGCGGGGACGGGGACGCCAGGCTGGGCACAGGGAGAGCACGATCGGCCACACGGTTACTGCTACGGCGCTTGCATTGCTGCGGAGCAGCCCGTCCGCCGGGATGGCGGTGGGGGCATCCCCCAGGCGCTGCTGCCCGGTGGGAACAGGCCTGGCAAGCTGCCACCAAACACAAGCCCCCGCGATTCTGCTGCGCAGCAACTGGAGAGAGATACTGCATCTTGCGTTAACCCGCCCCCCCCACCCCCCCGACAGCCCCCTCCCCCCGGCCCCCCGTTCACTCTAATCCGATTTCTCCCCGTCGTCATCTTGGTGGGCATCCCCGTCATGGCCGTTCTTGTCCTCCTTGGAGAGGTGAGCCTGGGAGCCCAAGGCCGAGAGCGAGAGGAGCCCGGTGCCAGCGCTGACAGCGGGGAGGGACGGGGGCTGGAGACCCACGGGGAGCGGAGTCAGAGGCAGAGCGAGGGCTTGGAGCTGCGACAGCTGGTGAGCTTGAAGCTGCTGCTGTAGAGAACGATGGACAGACAGGAAGACAAGAGAGGGATATTGTCATTTTGAGTGCACTTGGACCCCAGCCTGAGGGCCTGGGCTGCCCAGACGGACTGTGCCAACAGCCGAGCTTAAACCAGGGACCTCAGGGTCCTGGAAAGCACCGTGGCCTCGGGGGGGAACAAGAAAGAGAGAAAGAAAGAAAAAAAAAAAAAAAGATATTCTAGAGTCCCTGGACTGCGACAGCCTCGAGAGAAGACTCAATAGCGTGTCCCCAGCACGACACACAGCCCCTAGCCCACAGGACATCTGGCCTCAGACTCTGGCACGCTCCAAGGATGCGGTTAAAGCCCTCCCGACCTTGACCAACAACAGATGGTGTTTTCGTGTCAAGGAGCCGCTGTGGTTCCTGCTCAAAACCAAAGCTCCTCTCCTTGCACCCTGCTGGGACAGAGCAGGAACCCGCGCTCCCCTGCAGACCCGTGCCCATGTCATAACAAGTCTGGACAAAACCAGCCCCACGGCAGCAGGGCCAGCCCAGCACTCGCAGCCTCACCCCAGCACGGCTGCAGCCCTGCACGCGAAACAGCCTGCTCCCAGCACGCAGGGCACATCCCCGGCTCACGACTCCCCTGCCCAGCTCTGTCTCAAAGGCCAAAGGCACAGATTCCCATCCCTCTGAACCCAAACGAAACATGCATCACGTACACGGATGATGGAGTTCAGTTCTGGCGCCGTAACCTGCTTGGCTCGTTCAATGGCTCCCAGGACTTGCTGCTGATGCTGGCGTGGAGAGAACGGAGGAATTCAGGGTCATTTCTAGCATCACAGGGAAGGAGAACAGGGACCCAGCCCTGCTGGGTCCGACACGCGCACACACACGTCCATTATCGCAGCTGCTAGCACCGCGATGTCAGGGCACGGAGGCGGGCTGGCTAACCCCGCAGCTGCAGACACCTGCATGCACTTCATTTGTGACAAGGACCTGATGCCATTGAGGCCCACGGTAGCGAGGAGCAGGGAAGGAGGCACGCTCATCTCATTCCAGTTCCTCACCACAGGGTTAAGCACGTCCCCTCTTAATCCCATCCTTGTCCCGCTCTGCACGGGCCCAGCGATCCTTGGCCAGAAGGGCCCAAGGTGGGCCATGCCTCTCACCCCGCCTCCCCTCTCCTACCCAGATCCAACACAAAAAGAGACCCCTGAACAAACAAGCCAAGCCCTGAAATCAGAAGCTCTTGGGAAGCTCTCCGCTCCTTGGGACACATCCCGGGTCCCAACTGCAGCAGCTGGAAGATACTGCGGTGGAAGAGCCCAGCACAGCTGCTCCAAACACAGGCAGGAAAACCAGCTGTATCACATACTTTAAAAAAAATAAAGGACAACTGTACTTGCTCCTCTGAGAGCACAAGGTCTCCAAACACCAGGCCTGTCCACTGCACTCCAGCAATTGGATTTTTCTTTCCATCTTGGCAGCAGGACAGAGTTGGGGAGGGGGAAGGGGTTGCACGAAGATGCAAAAGGTTTAGTCGTGGCTTAGGTATTAGGCAGCTCTGATCTGATCAGCAAGCCACTTTGTCTTCCCCGAGAACAGGTGGGTAGGAAAAAAACCACAGCCTATTCCCCAACCCCACAGCTAACCCAGACCAAGAAACACAGCCTCCATCCCACAGCTAGTCCCGACCAAAAAACCAGCCATGCAAACAGCTGCGGAGTTTAGCCTCTGCGGAGTTGCGTGGGGAGATGGACAGATACGGCACTAGAGGTGCTTCATCTTCCTCCTGCCTCGGGCAGCAACTCCCAAGCCCTCCCAATTAATTTCTCAGGGGAGTGGGAGGAGCCCATCAGCTGCATTAATTAATGAGGATGCAGAGGAACCAGATCTCAAGGAGGAGCCATATGGAGGTATTTTTTTTTTAATAGCAGCCCCCCTCCCCCAATTAGCCACGCAAAGCTCCCACCACCCATGCAGAAGTGGCCAAGGACTCAGGAATCGTGGTCAGGAGAGAACAGAGCCCGTCTTTGTCCGCAGCCGCCGACAAAGGGGACGGACGGGCACATCAGCCACCGCACAGCGCCTGGGGGGCTGCTCGAAGGCCCCCCCAGGCCAAACCTGCCTCGGAGGGCTCGTCCCTGCGCAGGGGCTGACAGCGAGCGGCCGGGTTGCCCAGACCCGGGGCAAGGAGCTGCCCGTGCGGGAGGGCCACGGCGCCTTGCTGCCCCACGGCAGGACCAAGGCCTCCGCTCCCCCCTGCCAAGGCACCCCAGAGCCGAGGCCGAGCCGGAGGACTCACCTCTTGCGAAAGGTAGGGCAGAACCTGCGCACAAATCCCATTTAGCCTCTTGACGATTTCCGCCTAGAAGGTGGGAAGAACAGAGGGGAAAGGCATCAGGCAGCTGGGGACCGACCACCCTCAGCAGCGGCTGCCCCACCTTCCCCCTCCCCAGGCAGGGTCCGAGTTCCCAAACACCCCTAAGGAAACACACGGCCCCTGGAAAGATGCTGGCAGCGTCCTGGTGCCATGGGGGGGTCACCTTGCCCCCACGGCCCCTCCCTACGTAGTTAAATGAATCCATGCCAATGACCACAAAGAGCGGATTTTCAATACTCTCTTCCCTCTCCAGGTCTCCGATATTCATTTAACGAAGCTGGGAGCAACCAGAGAGGGAACTTATTATAGACCCAGGTGGGGATGTGAATTACATTTGCCACGCAGACACAGACACGCGTGCTGCCGCCACAGAGCCCCCCGCTCTGCCCCGCAGGGCCGGCTGCTCGGCCTCCCCCTCCCCAAAGGCAAGTGTCTGCCCGCTGCCAGCCTCCCCGCAGCCAAGCTGCAGGGCTGGGGCTATTCGGGGAGACCACAGGGACTGGACAGCTTCTTCACTAGCCTCATACAAGCAGGTGGTAAATTCTGGGGTGTTAAACGCTTTCCTCCTGGGAAAGAGTAAAGCTACCAGCAAATCACTTTCCAATGGAGTCAATACAGAGCCAAAGGGTTTAGGCATGCACCAAAACCAGCCAAGGGGAAGCACGGAAACCACCAGCACCATGGGGGAGCGGACTAGGCTGGCAGACAGTTCATGGGGCAGCGGTGAGGTTTCGTGGCTCAGATCCTGCACCACGACGCAGGTTTTCCCAGGGAAGCCAGTCTCGTGAGCTGACCGACGAGGGCGATGGGATGAGAGGCACCAAGCGCCTTTGTGGGCAGCAGAATTGTGCTAAGCAGCTTATAACTGAGCCACGACACACAGATGACTGTGACTGGAAGCCAAAGCCAGATAGAGTCAGCCTCAGAAGAGGCTCATGTTGTTAACAGCACAGGTAATTAGCCACTGGGGATAATTAACAACTTAACCACCAGTGAGGGTAATGAACAAACTTATCCAGGCTGCAGCAGAGTTTCCATCACAAGGAGGCTTTCTTAGAAGGTCTGCTGTCACATTACCTAACCGCAGCCCAAGAGAAGTGCTCTCTGGCCTGACGGCAGCAAGAGCCCGGCGGGAGCCAAAGGCTTTTTTCACGCCGGGGTAATCACAAGCCTGCCCGGGCACCAGGGAAGGCAGCAGTGCCAGGAACCCACCCAGGGCCCGAGGGGAGGTTTGGGAGGGATCCGAGGTCATCTCCTGCCCTCCACCCCGGGCTCATGTCTGCTGATTAACTCTGAGCCGCAGCTCCACACCCTGCCTGCGCTGCCTTGTCCGGTGCTTAAATATCTGTTCAGGCCCTGGGGAGAACCAGAGCACGCCTGCAGCCTGGGGTGGGAGCCCTCAGTCCGGCACTGTGATCCTGAGAGGTGGGGGGGTCCCTGCATTTCGAAGGCAGCTCTGACATTTTACAAGCTCATGGCATTTCTAGTTCCCGAAATACCACTGAAGTGACAGAGGGCAAAGCACGGCAGACAACCCACCCTCCACAGGAATTACAGCGCTTGGAAATGCCTTCCCCCTACCTGTTTGTGCATTTCAATATTCAGCCCGTAGGACATCTCGTAATACTGTAGAGCGGGGGAGAAGAGAACAAAAGAAATTGTAAGTCAAGTCTCCACCAGGTAAAGAGGCTCCATACAGCAGCGCTGGGAACTACTACTGCTTTCCTAGCAAGGTCTTCTACAAAGGCTGGGCAAGGATGGAAGGAGAGAAGAGGCCGGCCCTAGGAAATAAAGGAGGCAAACAGGGACAGAGACCCTCTCCAGGTCCAGGGCAGAAGCACGGAGCCCAGGCGCTCCCTGCCCACCCTGCTCCAGAGACCCGGGCACTCGCCACCCGGGCCCCATGCGACACCCCTCACAGACACCGTTCAGTCTGCACCAGGGCGAGAGTGAGCGATGCTGCTTCAAACCTGGAAAAAGGCTCAGGGCACCACAGCCTTCCACATCTGTGGCCAAACGAGAGGCAGCCTGACTCTACAAGCTTTGCCTGGCCAACATCCTAAAGCCCACATGGCTGCTTCAGCAGCAAATGGAAGAGATCACAACTGGGCTTCATCTAGCAAGTAACACATCCAGCTGCACGCAGTTACAGCTGTTTGGGAAGAAGCTGTGTGGAAAAAAAAAACCCCACCACACAAAAAAACCCACCCAGAAAACCCCTGCACAGCAGCAACAGAGAAATCTATTGGCAGGAGAAGCTAATTCCTGACCCCTGGAAGAAGCTGTTTTAAGGCTGATGTTTGAGAGTTTAGAAATCTCCTCCCTCAGGCTGCAATCCTGCTTCTTCCGAAGGGAAAGAAAAATCCACATCTGCGCTCATTTAATTCAAGGAGAAGATCACTGGCATTTTGGTACCGACGCCACAAGTCTGAGAAGCGCCCAGCTTGGTATCGCCATGATCTCAGCCTGCTCTCACACCACTGCTGGCTCTCGAGGCTTCTTTGCATTCTGAAGACCGAGCAGGAAGCAGGAGCCCGACCCCCAAGCTGCTAATTGTGACTTATTAAAAAAATCGGAGCAGCTGTAGCAGCTTTGCACATTCACAGAAACCCTCCTCTTTGCTTCCTCTGACTTGCTGTGGAGGGGAGCGACAGCAGCTCAGCGCGACTCCAGCTCAGCCACGCAGACGAGGCAGGAGCTGCTGTGCCTGCAAAGCCTCGAGTGCTGCACAATGAGCAACAGCCCTTCCCCTCTGCCGCTGCCGGTAACCTGAACCAATTCTGGTGACTGTCAGCATTAAGGGGGGAAAAAAAAAATACATATCTCAGCCACACCTGGAGATGAGAGTCTCCATGCAGGCTGCAAAGCCCAGGAAGCAATCATTTATCAGGGAGAACAGGGCAGGCTTCCCCATTAATATACAAGGAAAGCTGTGACCTCTTCTCCTTGGCCCCAGCCCCAAGCACTCCTTGCTCCCCACAGCCTCGCGGTCTGGACGCATGGGCAGTCCAGGAGGATGGAGGGGCCAGCTCCGTCATTTCTGGTCTGAGAGTCCTAACTCTCCTCTGAAGAGCTGCTATATTAATTTCTACATCTTATCTCTTCCTTCCAGGGCAGGTGCAGCAGCTGGCAAGCAGGCACCACCTCATCTTTATGGAGAGTATCACAACCTCCTGTTAACTCCTTGATAGGAAAGGAGCAGACCACAGCCTTGCCTGGCACCCTCCCCTCTGCTACGAGGGCTCTTCCACATGTGGGAAGGCAGAGGCATTACCTGGCAGGCAAACCATCGCCCTGCCTACGAGAACACGGCTGTTTCCTGGTGGATTTCTCTTTAGAGAGTTAGGGCTAAGCCTGCTGCCCACGCCTCATGCCTTTGCCAGGCACTGCCCTGGGATTTGCACGCTTTGTGCTGGGACACGCGCACCGGTGAGACGCGCTAGCACTTTGCACCGCGGCTCCGCAAGGCTGCCGGGGTCATGAGAAGCCGCAGAGGGATTAGTTCTCGCACAGCAGCTGGTTTCTGCTTCCAGCTCCCGCCAGGCTTGTGGGGTTTCCCAGCTTCACGACCTCTCAGAGCGCTGCTTTGTCTTTCACTGGCCATGACTCTCCCAGAGTCCCCAGCCGCCTGCACACCAGCACCTCGCAGCTCCTTCTCGGGTGCGTAAGAGCCGTGACTTCCCCCAGGGCACGGGGAGTAAGGTTGAGCAGCCAGTGGCAAGGCCAAGGACCCCATCACCCCCCATCAAGCACTCAGCCACTGGGCCCATCAGTTTTCTACGTCCAACAATTCACTGCCACTTCCCTGCGTTCCGACAATCCACTACATGCAGACAACACAAAATATAAAGAAGTCCCGCTTGCAGAAAAGCCAATGCCAAGCTTGCCTAGAGAGCTGCTGCTCCACGGGGCGAAGGCTCCGTGCCAGCAAAACCCAGGCACAGGCACCTGCTCACCCCCGAGGTCCCCACCCACACCACCCACACGCTCTCGGCTGCCAGGGCCGGTCCTTACCATGACGTAGTGACGCTGCATCTCCGATTTCTCACTGGCTAGTTTGTCACATTCCAACTTCAAGCTGAAAAGCCAGAAAACAGTAAGAAAACCACAAAGAGGAGGTGAGAGTTGATCGCCACGGAGCAGCTGCTTCCTGCACGGCCCCATCCTGGCCAGGCTGGCTTCTCGGACACCGGGCTCCCAGGGGCGATCGACGCCGGGCCACGCCGTGCCGGTATAGCGGCGACCGCAGCACAGCCCGTTCCCACCTTCCCAGCCGCGGTCCCACCAGCACGCGCTCAGAAGCGGCAGCGCACGTCTATCCACCGGCCGGACACCGACCTCCCCCCGGCAAATCCTTCTGGTGGGAAGCAGAAAGCTGGGCAGAAGCAGAGATGGCTGCCCAGGGAGGGGTTTGCCTTTCCTCGGCTGATCGCTGGCAGCTGGGGACGGCTTCCAGCACCCGCCTGCCTGCAGCACCCAAGAGATGCTCCAATACAACTTCAAAACCAACGCCAGATCCATTTCTGGATGGTGGGGGGGAGGCCCAAGTGCAGCACCAGAAGAAAGGATTTTTTTTTTCCTCTCCCCTAGGTTCTTCACACCCTTCAGAGAAAGTGCTGCTGCTCCCAGTGTTTTATGAGACTCCAACTCACCAGCCGAGCAACTGCAGACGGCATGTGCTGCGGTTTTATGTTTCAAACAAGAAACAGCTTCACCTACACAAAACCTGCTTCTTCTTGAGCAGATTAAGTCCAAGGGGGTGGAATGGGGGGAACAGCCTGCCTTCCAGCAGGCACGCTTCTCGGGCTCCCCTACTCCCTCGGCGGCACTGCCAGAGACACGGGGACACCGGGAAATAGCCATTTCCCAGCGCTTTTTCTGCCTGCTCCTGCCAGAACGACACCACCGCAAACCTGCGACCCAGCCGCCCGGCAGAGCCCAGGCCGGGGGAAGTTGCAGCCGCACGGCACCGAGGCACGCGCCGCAACCGGCGCCTCGCAGCCTGCCGGGCCGCGGCAGAGGGCATTACCCAGTCGGTTTAACCCAAGAGCTTCACGTTTATTTCAGACACGCACCACGCACAAAGCGACAGCCCGTCACAAGCCAGCTTTCGGGTCAGCAGAAGTATTTCCACACACAGCCGCAGAAAAGCGGAAGCTTTTGGATTTAAGCGCTCCATGCAGCATTCGCCGTCCAAGAATGGCAGCCAGCGAGAAGAACCGAGGAAAACTCCCAGCAAGACGCAGGAGGCCTGGCAAGCCTCCGCGCGGTCCTGGCCGAGCGGCGCTCAGAGGAAAGACCTCGGCCGGAGAGGGAAGACGCACGTTCTCCTTGCTGGGCTCCCAAGCGGACGCGACTAATCCCCTGCCTTAGGTCCTCCTCCAGCCAAGGGTGACCCAAGCTACGTGCCCGGCTCCCCTCCTCGGCGTTCCGCGCAGCAAAGCGACAAAGCAGAAGCAGCGGAGCGTCGTGCCGCCGCCTGCCAGGCGGATCCGGGCCCGGCGGCACCGGGGAGCACGTACCTGTGGTACTGGGCCTGCAGGAGCTGGAACTCGTCCTTGATGCGGTCGCAGGAGTCGGAGGTCGTGAACTTGAGCTGCTGCGGCAGGTGAGAGGAGCCCTTGAACAAGAGGAGAGAGCGCTGGGCGCCGGGGGCGGCCGCCCGCCCGTCCCACCCGCGCCGCTCCCGCAGCCCCCCCGGGCGGAGCCGGGACGCCTCGCCGAGCACCGGGGACAGAGCCCCGGGCCGGGCCCGGCGGGGCGCCCCGAGGGCCGGCGGGCTCAGGCCCGGGACGCGCCCAAGGTCACCCGCGGGCCCTCCCCCGGGCGCTGCCGCCGGCCCCCGCCGCCCCTCGGCACCGGCCCGCCCGGGGCTGCGGGGCGGGGAGACCCCCGGCCCCTCGCTGCCGGCCCCGCTCGCTCAGCCCGGCCCCGCCGCAGGGAGGGAGAGGCCGGGCGGGCGGTCCCCGCGCCGGGCCCTGGCCCCCGCCGCCCCCCCCCGGTGCCCGGCCCCGCCCCGCGGCCTCGCCGCCGCCGCCCCGGCCCCGGCCGCGCCGTACCGAGTGCCGGCTTTGTGGAAACATCATGTCAGGCTGCGGCTCGGCCCCCGCACGGAGCGGCCCGGTACCGGGGCCGCCGCCCGCTCCCGCCGCCCGCTCCCCCCGCCGCCGCCGCCTTTTGTCCGCGCCGGGCCCGGCCGCCCCGGCCCCGCGGCCGCCCCGCCCCGGCCGCGCCGCTCGCCCCGCGCCGCTCCCGCCGCCCCGCCGCCGGCGCCTATTGTCTAATGGCGGCTGCGGCTCCGGCTCCGTCCTGCGGCTGCTCGGCACCACCTGCCGCCGCCGCCTCCCCGGGCCGGGCGGGCCCACGGCCGCCCCCGCCCCCGCCGGTCCCCGCCCCCGCCGCGCAGCGCCGGCGGCCCTGGGCTCGGGGCCGGGCTGCGGGCTCCGGGCTGCGGGAGCCGAGCGGGGGGGGGGGGGGGCCCGGGCCGGGTCGGGCGCTCCGGGCCGAGGCCCCCGCGCTGCCGCCCGGCTCCCCCCCCCCCTGCCCCGCTGCCGGCCACGGCGCTGGCCCGGGCCGGGCCCTTCCCCACCGGCGCCTCCTCCCGGGGTCCCCGCGCCCTCGCCCACCCGCAGCCGCGGCCCTTGCAGTCCCGCCGGGGCCGCCCGCCCCCCGCCCTGCACCTTCCCGGTGCTGCGGGCTGTCGGATGTTGCTCCCCTTTCCCCGGGCCCCTCCTCGCCGCCCGTGCCCGGGCAGGACCCCGGGCTGAACAGCCGGCGCAGCGGAGGCGTGGGGTGCTGCGTGGGGTGCTGCCCGGGGCGCGGGGTGCTGCGCGGGGTGCTGTGCAGGGTGCTGTGCGGGGTGCTGCCCGGGGTGCTGTGCAGGGTGCTGTGCAGGGTGCTGTGCAGGGTGCTGCCCGGGGCGCGGGGGTGCTATGCAGGGTGCTGCGCGGGGTGCTGCGTGGGGCGCAGGGTGCTGCGCGGGGTGCTGCCCGGGGCGCGGGGTGCTGTGCGGGGTGCTGCCCGGGGTGCTGCACGGGGTGCTGCTCGGGGCACGGGGTGCTGCCTGGGGCACAGGGTGCTGCGCGGGGTGCTGCCCAGGGCACAGGGTGCTGCACAGGGTGCTGCGCGGGGTGCTGCGCGGGGTGCTGCACAGGGTGCTGCGCGGGGTGCTGCGCGGGGTGCTGCGTGGGGCGCGGGGTGGCTGCCCAGGGCGCGGGGTGCTGCCTGGGGTGCTGCGCGGGGTGCGGGGTGCTGCACAGGGTGCTGTGTGGGGTGCTGCGTGGGGTGCTGCCCAGGGCACAGGGTGCTGCGCAGGGTGCTGCACGGGGTGCTGCACGGGGTGCTGCCTGGGGCGCGGGGTGCTGCGTGGGGTGCTGCCCGGGGTGCAGGGTGCTGCCCGGGGTGCTGCCCGGGGTGCTGCCCAGGGTGCGGGGTGCAGCCGGCTGAGCCGCAGCAGCAGCTCTTTGCAGAGGCCTTGGCTTTACCCTCCAGCGGGGTAGCTCCGGGACTGACGTCCGGCAGGGGTTTGCGGGGCGAACCTCGGCACCTGCGGGCCCCGGCACCAGGTCACCGGAGCTCTGGACGGCGCTGGGTCTCGCTGTGCCGTGAGGCTTCTCGCCTTTCGCAGCTCTCTTGCTTGCAAGAGCCTTGGCCTACCCGGTAAAGATAATTCCTGTGGCTCCTGGCGTTGCACCTTCATTACATGGTGTTGGAGGGAAGGGGAAATGGCTGTTAATGAAGCCATCGCTCCAGTTTCTTACAGGTTCTTAAACCTGACGTGACACCACAGGATCTGAACCGCGCTGGCAATGCAGGGAACGCCGTCAGATGCGGCTCATTTTCACATCCTTCCCCAAGCGGGAGAACTGGATTTGTTTACACAGGGGTTTTGTTTTGCTTTATTTCAACCCTGCCTTTGCTGAGCACGAGGGAAGGCAAAGGCAAGGGAATTCACCTGCAGCTGGCTCCAAACAAACCTCCCGTCTCCAAACAATGGAAAAAATCTGCTCTGGATGCAAACTTTGGTCCTAAACCTGCTGCCTGAGGAGCAGACCCTGCAGTTTGTGTCCCGGGGGATCGATCGCGTCCCCACAGAGAGCAGAGAGGTGGGGAACTGAGCCGCAGACTTTACTGCTGGAAGGACTTTGTTGCCATGGGGCCTCTTGAAAGCCACAGAGACAAATGTGCCTGAGCTGAGGCGGGATCAGGTCCTTGGAAGCCAGCCTGAGGATAACAGGCAGGAATAGGGCTGGCGTGTGTGAGCGCGCAGGGAGCTTTCATCAATTTCAGACGCTGCTCTGTGTCTATCTTTAAAAATCAGTACATTTTCCGATTAAAAATAAAACCTGACACGTCATGACTCCAGCAATGCGGGCTGGGCTGTTGTGGTATTTATTTTTAAAGAGAACAATATAGCAGCTGAGTTATTGTGACACCTCCTGCATATTGTGCAGTAGCTTTTTCACTTCAACATCTCCATATTAGTGGAAACTGTGACAGCTTCATGCCAAGGATTATTAATAGTGCAGGCAGGCTTTATGTCCCTGCAGAATAAGGGTTGGAAAACAGGGTAGACAGCCTCCCCCCGGCTGGTCAGCACCCTGGTCCCTTTTTTACATGTAGAGAAACTGAGCCGCCCTAGCTTGGGCTTTGCCCAAGGGCAGTGAGATGCGGTTTGCAATCGGTGCAGACCGGGCTAGGTCACGGCTGTCTCCTTGCAAAGCTCAGGCCTGCCTCTGGTGAGCTCTACCTTCGGCGGGAAGCACCGGAGCAAGTCTGGAGCGTGTCTTGTGTTCCCTGCCAGGCTCGTCGCCTTGCTGCCGTGTCGGGGAAGGAAGGGACAAGGGGATGCAGAAGGGTTTGGCCCTCGGCTGAGTGGTGATTCAGATGTGCAGTGCCTGGGTTGAGAGCTTTACCGTCCCTGGCCCCCAGCACAGAACAGACTGGCTTTGCAGGTAACAGTCCCCACTCCATTATAGGAATTAGGTATCTATTACAGAGATGATTATGTTAAGTGCAGAAGATCTGTGCAGCATGCAAATGCCGTCCTTTAAATCACGTGTTGGAAACCAGGGGCTGTGGGCTCTCTCCTGCACTCTGCAGCGGGAGTGCTGGTGCAAGGTCTGTCACTGCGAGCCCATGCCTGGGGCCACTGAGAGGCTTCTGGGCTGGGCCGGCTCATCCCAAACCAGACCTCCCTCATCCGGAGCACTGGAGCTTGGGATCCTCATGCATGGCTGCTGCTTGCGAGGTTTGCACCATTCAGACTGCTCCTGCTTTGTTTGCAGAAGGGCTCCTGTGATATTCTAAGTTACTCCTTTTAGTTAAAAAAGCCCTTTGAGCAGATGTGTGGGTCGGGAGGCTCACGTTTGCTGCTAGTTTGGAAGAACAGATTATGTGTATTCCTGCAGCAGCTAAAGACCTAAACCACAACGTCAACTGCCCTGTGCAACGTGCACGTAAGAAGAGATGGCCCCTAAATACACGGCAGGTTGTTTCTCCCATTTTACAGACTTTGCCCACGTTAGAGGCGCTGAAGGGTGATCTGGTGTGCTGTGCCTGCAGAGCGGGTGCTGTCGGTTAATATCTTCCCACCCAGAATATTGCAGGGGTTGGTCATGATGTAGAGCAGGACAAGCGTTGAGAAGAGATCTCCGGAGTGGATGTCTTGCCTTATCAGTCCCCTCAGGTAGGATGAGGAGGGCAGCCGGGGCCAAAGGCGTTCTTCGCCCGGTGGTGCCTGCCTTTTAGCACAGCTACGTACACACTTTTGTGAGCCGCCCAGGAATATCTGTCTGCCTGCCAAGCCTTGTAGCATCTCTGCTCTCCTTTCCCAGCTCACCCCTTCATTGCTTGTCTAGATAGTATAATTTCCTCTTTAACTCGAATGACATTTTTTCCGGTTGAGATAAAGCAGCAAAGTTGCCGCGTAGCAAGCTGAAACAACAGGTACTCCTAATGATGGTACTGCCAAAGCCACAAGGCATTTGTCCTTGATACAAACAGGACCGGGCTCTTCCTGTGGTTGACGGACTTCTTTAAACAACAGTAATAATTATAAGACCAGATTGAACTTCCCAGGAGACGAGGCAGAGGCACTCTTCCCAGGCCCCAGGCTGCCAGCACGAAGCTTTCCTCGGCTCAGCAGCGCGCACCCTCCGCGGCTCTGCCACGCAGACCCGGCTCGGACCGCAGCCTCCGGAAAGGGCTCCCGGTGCCTCTCTGAGGCGCGTGATGGGGAACGGCCGGGCAGCCGCACTGCCAGCTCGCGGGCGGCCGTGGCCTCAGCCGGGCTCCCCAGCAGCGGGGGGCAACAGGACCGTGCCTCTCAAACCTCCCCTCGGTCACGGTGCAAGCACGGGAGCCCTGCTCGCGCTGCCCTGCGCTGCGTTCCCCTCATCAACAACTTGCAGTCACTGCCTTCCAAGCGGGAAATGAAATGTTCCTTTATTGGCTTTTATGTTGGCTACAAAATGTTCCATTTTATCTTTTTTTTAATCTTCTTACTTTCTTCCAGGAAACACACTAATTTATGGTATAATCTTGGCAAATCCCTATGCCGGGGAACACAAACTTGCTTGTGCCTAGTAAATGACTCTTTAACGGGCCGGTCTCTAGCCAGGCAATGCATCTGCATCTGCAGAAGGGGGAATTAGAACCTTGCCCAAGCAGTGGGCCTGCATGTGTCAGGAGGGGTGAATATGGCCTGGGCATGGCAGCAAAACGGCGCACGGAGGAGCCTGCCTTAAACGCAGCCTGGTAAAAGGAGGGGATTCCCACAGCCTGCCGCAGACCTGGCCTAGGAAATGAGGGTTTTTCCAGTGCAGGAAGGGAGCTCTGAGCATGTGAGTAGGGGCTCTCCAAGAACCAACATTTGCCTACGATGAGGCTGTTCTGTGGCAATGCTGAAAAGCTGCAGCTGAAGTGGACGGATCCTTCCCGCTCCCCCAACACCTTGGCCAGGAGCAAGGTCATGCCAGGCTCCTGCTGCACCCAGAACCGGGTCGGGATTGGGCTGAGCTCGCAGGTGGGTTTCCAGGGAGCGTGTCTGCTCCTGGGGAAGCCGGACCACCCTTCAGAGGGGCCACAGAGGGCAGCCAGGGACTTGGCTGCTGACGCCGACAGCTTAGTCGAGGGCCTAATGCTGCACATGGACTTGGTGTGGGAGGTTGGCAAAGGGGTCTCCAGGCCAGAGCGACTCAGACACGGGACTAGAGGAGCCACTTCCACCTCTCCTGCGGCACCCCGCTTGGCATCAGCCTTCCAGGGAGGAAGGAGCCGTGCCCGCCTTTAGCATCGCTGTAAGGCACTACGGTACACGCGGTGATCTCGTGGCATGCCTGCCGGCCTCACGTCTGACCCCAGCCACGTGCCCTTGGGTTGTACCACACCGTGTCCATGCTGAGCTTCGCCTTTCGCCATGTCCTGAGCTTGCCCAAGCCCGTGGGCTTGTCTGCTTGGAGAGCAGGAGCAGGCGCCTGCTCAGAGCCGGTGCAGGACTGGACCTCTCCTGTGCCTCCATGCCAGTCTTCTGCCCGCAGAGGCTGGAGGGAAGATCCTGCCATCGCTCTGACCTCCTGTGACACGCGAGGGACATCCTCGCTTGCCAGGTCGCCTGGCCACTGGCACTGGAGCCTGGTTACCTGGGGACCGGGAGTTTATATTTAGCATTTCTAACGGAGCAATAGGCTGTCCCGGTCCCTGCCCCAGCAGGAAGGGTTCGTACAGGGATGTCCTAATGAGACCTGAGCAACTTTCTGTTCATTCCTAAAAGGAGCAGTCTAACAAAGCTGCCAAAAATAAATCTGTTTAATGAAGAGCCTTTGTAAATTATTCATATATTATATCCCACTCCAGCACTGGTTCAAGGAGAGAGGCTGTACAGACACTTTCTTCTCTAAAGCTCTGGACACAAGGTGGAAGTCATGCTGTCATTGCAATGGAAATGTAGGCTCTAAGCTCCTGCTTTTACTCTGAGAATACTGTCTCTTTTACCTGGAATTAAAGGGGGAGAAATAAAAAAGGCACAGCAGCAATTCAGGCCCCGAGACAAGGAAGGCTTTTTCCTTACCCCCACCGCCTCAGGACCACTCTTGAGTCCCAACACCTAAAGCTGACCACATACACAAGCGCTCTGCAGGATCGAGTCTGAGAAATTTGGGCTTCCCTGGGCACTGCGTGCCTCAGCGTGGTGCGGACCCGACCTCGCTGGAGGTGGCGCGGTTCAGCTCCTCTGCTTCTCAGTCGTGGTTTGAATGTTGTGGACTCTTTCCAGTAGAAACAGGACTGAGACCCACCAAACTCATTAAACTTCAGCTGCCATCCACACACCAGCTGCTAACAAATCCCAGTCCCTCCCCAGGATGTAAAGCCTGGCTTTGCAGAGTGCCATCCCCCGCTGCCACCCCATATTCAGACATCTGTGAGGCATTTTATAAGGTACAGTGCTTGGCAGCTTGCGGGCTATTAGCCCACGCCACGCTGCTGGTGCTCACAGGCTTCTCCCCTTCCGCCCTCCCTGTTTTCCCAGCTCATCTTCACAGGCAGCAAGGCAGCGGGGCCGGCTCCAGCTGCGTCCAGCCCTGCAGCTTGGCTCTGGCCGGGGCTGGGCAGAGGAGCTGCCTGCTTCTGCTCACCGGCAGCTCTGCCTGGCCTCGACGGCTCGTGCACAGCAGCAAAACCCTTGTGCAAAGTTTCCCTGCTGACTTTAATGTGGAACCGTGTGGTTTCCCGTGCTTTGAAGCTGCAGGGGTTAATTCTGCATTTTGCTTCAGCCTCTCAGGACTACATTTAGGGTTCTCTTTCTGTGGTTCCTTGCACCCTGCCATCAGCAGTTTGCTGTTGCAGACGGTCAGCAGGGACTGCCTGTGGGAAGGGGTAGCATCTCCTGGGGCACAAGGAGAGGCACTTGGGACAAGGGAGGCATTTCCACGGAGCGTGTCTCAGCCAGGATCCCTCGGGTGGGTTGCCTGGAGGCCATTCCCACACATCCCGTGATGCAGCCCTGCTCTCCCAGGGCAGAGATAACTTTCTCCCCTCTTCGCAAGCTGCTGTGACGGGCCGCAAGCAGACCCATTGCCTGTGGCTCAGGTCAGGCCCCCGCAGGGACGTCAGGGGCCTGCGGGACCCCGGCAGCATCCCCGAGGGCCGGAGCAGCGGCTGGCAGGGGGCTGGCATCCTGGCACCAGGCTCCCACATTGCTGAGCTGTCTGGCAGCCCCTCGCCTGCCCCTGCCCCTTCCCTCTCCCAGGAGTTAGAATCATAGAATCATCACCAGAGAGGTGGTGGAGTCACCATCCCTGGAGGCGTTTAAAAAACGGGTAGATGTGGCACTTCGGGATATGGTTTAGTCTGGTCTACCCTTGATTAGTCTAGAGTGGGCTTGGTAGTGTAGGTTAATGGTTGGACTGGATGATCTTAAAGGTCTTTTCCAACCTAGATGATTCTATGATTCTATGATTCTATGATCTAATGGTTTAGGTTGGAAAAGACCTTTAAGATCATCCAGTCCAACCATTAACCTAACTACCAAGCCCACCACTAAAGCAGTTAAGGGTAGAGTAGTAATTAATTTCACGTTTCCTGGCTTGGTGGCTGGATTATTTTTTCATGAAAGTAAAACTAGGAATCATTAAGGTTGGAAAGCACCTCTAAGGTCATCAGTCCAACCATCAACCCAACACCCCCATGCCCACTAAACCATGTCCCAAAGTGCCACCTCTGCCCGTTTTTTGAACCCCTCCAGGGATGGGGACTCCCCCACCTCTCTGGGCAGCCTGTTCCAATGCTTGACCACTCTTTTCGTGAAGAATTTTTTCCTAATATCCAATCTAAACCTCCCCTGACGCAACTTGAGCCCATTTCCTCTCGTCCTATCACTTGTTACTTGGGAGAAGAGCCCAACACCCCCCTCACTGCACCCTCCTGTCAGGAGCTGCAGAGCTATCAGGTCTCCCCTCAGCCTCCTCTTCTCCAGGCTGCGATGCAGCCGCTCAGCCGCCTCTGCAGCACCGTGGCTGCCTGCAGGGAGGAGCGCTGCTGGCTGCCTGCTTTGCTCCGAGCGCTCACGGCTGGCGGGGAGGCAGATCTCGCAGCGGAGGGCCTGGGGACCAGGCTGTCCGTGCAGCACCCGCAGTATGGCCCACCCCTTCGCCACCCACCCGCCACAGCTGGGCCAGGGCCCCGGCTTCCCTGCCCGGCCGACCGGCTTCACCCGGGGAGGCGAGAGGTGCTGGGGACGGCGGGGGAGGCTGGGCGCTGAGCCCCGGCTCCCTGCCACATCCAGGCCAGCGCCTGTGGGACCTGAGGCCACGCTGTCCCTTATCACCCCTCTTATCGCAGGGATTATTGGCTTTTTATATTAAACTTTCTCCAGATAGCATAACACAATCTACCAGATGCTTGGCAAGGGCTTGGCAGGCCCAGGAGTGATTTATAAGCAATCTGTCTCTGCCGTCTCTCTTTCACATACAGGCTGTTCCCTCCCTCCCTCGCCGCCTCCCAGCTCTCCAATCTCGTGCCAATCTCCCTGCTGCGGCGAAGGGCTGGAACGAGCCGTGGGGCTGCCCCACAGGGGACGGGTCCCCCACGGATGGCGGCACGGCCCCCGCCGCAGCCAGCAGCCATCTCACCCGCCCCTCGGGCTGCTGGGCGCGGGGCCTTTGGGCCCTGCCACGTCCAGTGGAGCGGCCGAGCGCCCGGGTAGGCAACGTCCTCACGACGCCGGGTGGTGACACCGGTGCCGTGGCCGTGGGGTCAGGCGGCTGCGTCCCACGGGGGCGTAGCCGTGTCCCCCCGGCACGGGCCGCCCTGTCCGTTGTCGTATTTCTCACATCTTCCTTTGAAATATCAGCTGCTGGCCTCCGTCGGGGACAGATACCGAGCCACTGGTGTGACCCTGCCCTCTGCAGTCACCCACAGCCTCCGCCGCTCTGCCAGGCGCGGGGGCAGGCCGCAGAGGCAGAGCTGCTCCATTACAACCGCTGGCTTAACCACTGTCCTGGGAATCGACACAAGGGTGCAGCATTTGGACAGCAAACACGAGGCAGGCTCCCAGTTTAGTTACTGGCACCTTACTCGAGCAACAGCTTGAAGCTGTCTCTGAAGCCCGACGCTGGGCCGGTTGCTGTACCCGCTGCGGCGCTGGCTGAGAAGGGGAAACCATCAGGTTCCTGCACTCAGCCTGGACCAAGTGCGGGGTCCTGGTGCAACGGCTGCCCTGTCCGCTGCATCCCTTGGGAGATTTCACTGCTCATCCCTGAGATTCCCCCGCCAAAGCTGGGGCCCTGCGCCTGCCAGAGGGGTCAAGAGCCGGAGCTCAGGAGCCAGGGCCGGTGCTGGCTGGGGTGGCTTCGTGGGGTCATTCTTCATCTTGAACTCCAAGGAGCAGCTGATAACGCCGGGAGCTGGCAGAAAGCACGTGCCACCCTCTCAGTGCCCTGGCAGTGCCAGTGCTGCCGCAGACGCTGCCCGGCACACGGCGTTGGGACAGCCTGGGGTGACCTGCTCGTGTCTCCGCGCCTGCTCCCGAAGGCGTTCATCTGCCACACGTCCCCAGCCCGGCCTGCACGCTGCCCAGCGCTCGCTTCCCCCGATTTCAGTGGCAGTGAGCCAGGGCTGGGGTCCTGGGCAGCGCGGGCTTGCGGGGAGGTGAGGAAGACCTACGGCAGCCAGCAGTGCGGCACCGCCCGCCCCGCGGACGCAGCCTTGGCAGTGCACCCACCAGATGCCATTTCTGCAGTGCTTTGCACCCATCACCGCCCAGCCCCGACTGTTCTGTCCCCCGGGACATCCAGGCGCTCATGACGGGAAACAGCAGAGCCCCAGAGCTCGGCTCCCACGTGGGGCAGCAGAAAAAGAGCTTGTTCTGTGCCATATCCCCACGTTACCATGCTCTTTTCCTGGGGAAACTGTCTTGCTGCTTGCCCTCAGAGGCAAAAATGAACCTCATGCCAAATTCCCCGCCTCTACCAAGAAGAAAGATGGGAAATTGTCCCATGGATGTGCACAGGTCCCAGCCAGGGATGGCCTGTGGGCAGAAAGGGCCTTTCTCCAAGGAACAGCCTTGGTCCGGGCAGGCTTTTTACAGTTGGTAAAACATTTCCACCCTCTTTGATCCCATTTTATCAGAGACTTGGAATAATTGGGTTCCATTCCTCACGGTGGCTGCCCCCCGCTTGTGCTGTAGCCTGTGTTTTTGCTGCAGACTGATTAGGGGTAATTATCATCCTTTTTACCAGCCGAAGTGCAAGGAACAGTTCACACTCCTTGCAGGAAGCAGGAAAGGGATTTTGCAGCTGAGGCGTGATAAGGAAGCACATGGCAAGGATGCCTGAAATTGCCGGCTCCCGGGCCAAGGCCGGGACAGCATCAAGCTCCGGAGATGGGCTCAGCTGCGGGTGGTGTCTCTGAGGCATTTGGTGGGAGATAAACAGGAAGTTTGAAGCTGTAACACAGTCAGGAGGTCCAGGGGAATCCATGGACCCTTTGACCATGAGGAGGCTCCTGGGCTGATTAGTTTCCAGAAGCAGCACGTGAATCCGAAACAGAAACCGAACCTGATGGAGTGATCAGCAGGGGCTGGAATGGGCAAAGGAGGGGCTTCTAGACCAGGCCTGCTGCGTGGCGTGTCGTGGCAAGGACTCCCACCTCTCTCCTTCTCTGTTTCCCTTGCTGGACAAAGGGAGTAATGAGATACCGATTTTAAGGTCAAAGGGATCATCCAGGCTTTCCTCCTGCCTAATGTGAGGCAGATAATCTCTCCCCTATATCACATTCCTCCTGCCCCTGTGCAGGATCAGTGCTCACCTACTGCACGGGAGCTCCGTCAAATGAATATTTGCAACCATTTCTGAGATTTGCGCAGGGAAGACGGATTACTACACCCTTAAGTGTCTTCCTGTACTCAGCTAGTTTAGCAGCGCTGCATTCCAGGTAGGGAGAACATTTCTTCCTGACCTCAATTTATGACAAAACACTGAAGCATGAGGCTGGATTGATTGCACAAGGAGATTGTGTCTTAGTAACTCGTGTGAATGCTGCAGCAGCTGTGCTAATTCATCATTCCTTTATGAAATCTATGTGCAGGTTGAGTGCAATTAAATGATGTGCTTTGGGATCCGAGGGGATGAAAGGATCGCGGTAAATGTAGGTTTGTTATCCTGATTTACCGTGCACTGAGCCCACCTACAACAGCCATGACAAACCAGATGTGAAACATAAGGTTTAAAAAACTGTAATCCAGCAATTGCTGTCACAGGCTGCATTTGTCAGCGTGTTTGATCTGGGTGCCTTTCCCCCTCTTTTCGGAGAACTCAAGTCTCCTTGAGGCATCTTGCTGTGACAGGCAATTGAAGAGCTTGTAAAAATAATTTTGGGGGAGGTGGAAACATTTGACACCTGCTCTGCAGTATTAACACCTGGCATGCTCAGGCTTTAGGAAAAGACCTTATGCACCTTGCAGGTACTTATTAATTACCTCTTTGTGGCCTCCGGAGCAACATTTACAGACTGGGACCTGCAGCACAGGGAAGGAGATGAAGGAGCTGATGTGGGGGGAGTCCCGGCTTATGCAAGGTTAGCACGGCTGTCGCGATTTCACTGGTATAAAGGTGCTTTCATTTTTCAAATGATACGTTGCTTTCCTTTTCCTTACTATAAGAGCTGTGCTGGCATGTGATGGGAACTGCTGACCATGCACTGGCCAAGGAGGGGGTTAAAGAGTGGCAGGGGCCCGATCCTGACCTGGAAGAGCAGGGTGAGGAGGGGAAGGCGGTGTTAAAGGGATGGAGCTGGCTGCAGGCAGGCTGGCAGCATCCCTGTGGCTTGCTGGTGCCCTCCCGTGGGAGGCGAGGCTGGCCGTGGGTGCTCTGCGCTCCTTGCAGCCTGCTGGGGCCGTGGGTCCGGATGCACGCCTGGGGCTGGAGGCGTGCTGGGGACACTGAGGTAAGGCGGCTGCAGGGTGCCACGGGCGAAGGGGTGCGCTCAGGATGAGGTGCTGTGACACAAACCTGGCTGCGACCTGCTGGCCTTACCGTCAGTGCGTCTCCAGGCTGGAGGGGAAGCGTGCCTCTGGGCTTTAGCTGTGAGCTCGTTTTAAAAACACACCTGTGAGAAATAGCTCAAGAGTCCTTGCAGGCACCTGGGGAGTAGTTGTTTCGCCTTGCTTTGTTCCTTAATGTCGTGGTTTAGCCCCAGCCGGCAACTCGGCACCACGCAGCCATCGCTCACTGCCCCTGCCCCGCTGGGATGGGGGAGAGAATCGGAGGAGTAAGAGAGAAAACTCCTGGGGTGAGAGAAGAACAGTTTAATAACTGAAATAAAGTAAAATAGTAATGATAATAATAACAATATAATAATAATAGTAATAATAATATACAAAGCAAGTGATGCCCAATGCAATTGCTCACCACCCGCTGACCGATGCCCAGCCAGTTCCCAGCAGCGATTGCAGCCCCCCGGCCAACTCCTCGCAGCTTATAGACTGAGCATGATGCCGTATGGTATGGAATAGCCCTTGGGCCAGTTGGGATCAACTATTCCAGCTGTGCCCCCTCCCAGTTTCTTGTGCCCCTGGCAGAGCATGGGAAGCTGAAAAGTCCTTGACTGGCATAAGCAGTACTCAGCAACAACTAAACCATCAGTGTGTTATCAGCATTCTTCTCATCCTAAATCCAAACCACAGCGCTATGCCCGCTACTAGGAAGAAAATTAACTCTATCCCAGCTGAAACCAGGACACTTAAGCACCTGTACACACCAGGAATTCAACTGTCCCTGCACAGTCCTCGGCAGGCGGTGTGGTGGCTGGTCTGCTGGGCACCGTGGGGCTGATCCGGCTGCCTGCGTTCCCTGGCCAGTGGAACAGCTCTGCTGCATGCATGAGGGATGCTCTCAGGGCTGCTGCAATTCCTTCTCCTTGCTCTCTTCCAGAGCCTGCGTCAGTGATCCCAGTGGTCCTGGCTACTCATTAGTGCTGATGAGAGCTCAGGGTAGCATCTAATCAATACCACCCCTTCCCAAGATGGTGTGAGGGAAATGCTGCTGCTGCAGGTGTAGGCAGGAAACCTTGAAAGGGATGAAAAAGGAGGGGAGCAGGTCTGAGGCTACAGAAACACTTGCGAGGGGCTTTACAGTGGGTTTGGGTTCTTTTTTAAATGGAAAATGGTGAGCAGCATGAAGCCTAGATCAAAGAGGGGAGTGTTGTGTCCCATCCTGTTCCTCCCACCTTCAAGGAGAGCCTTATGTTCTAGCACAGGGCCCAGCAGGCAGCAAAGCTCTGCTGCATAACTCGGAAGGCATTTTGCCTCTCAGGCCTGCAGCATGGGGCTGGGGGCAGCTCCTCAGGCTCTGGCTGGCTGGAAGGTGAGTCTGGGAAAGGGGTGAGCTGGGTGTTGGCTCGGGAGTGCGGCACGGAGGGCTACGGGGAGAGCACGTGGCTGGCTGGGGCACCCTGGCGCCGGGTCCCCAGGCCCTGTCAGCGCCCGCTGCTCTGTGGGTAACGCCTGACCCAAGGAAAACTGTCCTGGGGTGGCTGGGATGCAGGGGTGGGACTCGGTCGGTCTGATTTGATCCCTGCTCTGGCTCCAGTTGGTGCCACCCGTCTTTTGGAGGACTCGGGGTGAGTGGTGGTCGGGAAGCTGACTGAGGAGCGAGCTGGGGGGCTCTGGGGCGATGGGTGCGCGGCCCCGGGCGCTGGCAAGCGGCACAGAATCCTCGAATGGTTGAGGTTGGGGAAGAGCTTTAAGATCATCCAGTCCAAGCATAACCTAACGCCGCCCAGCCCACCCTAAACCAGCCAAGGCACGGGCGGGGGGCGGCCGGCTCCGCTCTGCTGCCGGGGCCGGTCCCGGCTCCGCTCCGCTCCGCTGCTGCCCTCTGCCGAGCGCGGCCCCGGGGCCCGGCCCCCCGCGCCCCCCGCCCGCAGCACCGGCCCCCCGCCGCCCTTCGCCCCGCCGCCCCGGCCGTGGGGCCCGGCAGCTCCCGGCACCGCCCCGGCCCCCCCGGGGGCCCCGAGGCGCGGCAGGGAACCGCAGCGGCGGTCGGGGCCGGTTCTGGGGGACGCCGGGGGGCGAAGGGGCTTCGCTTCGGGTCCGACCCTTAAAGCAGGCGCTGGCCTCTGCTGCTGCGTTTCCGCCGCAAGGCCGGCAGCGCCCGGTGGGTCGCTCCTGGCAAAGGCTGCCTTCGCTTCCTCATCTCTTGCAGAGCACCTCTGCTCCCTGGTGATGTCCCCCCTTTTGTTTTGATCTTGCTGCGTGCTCTGAGCCGTTCCCCTTTCCCCCAAACTGCTAGGAGACAGCTACCAGTGCCTGCTCGTCGTTCCCCCGCCCTGCCATGCCGCTTCTTGGGAGCAGGTAGCCATCGCACACTGGACACCTCCGAACTTGGGACATTAGATTCTAGCTCGGCTCTGTGGGATCGTCAGTCCCTGGAGAGACGCTGAGGATTGAAGCCCCACGCTGCGTTTTTTCCAACAGCTATAAACTGTTTATACCAACAGGTATAAAATGTTGACTGGGAGCTGGGCGCTTCCAGCTGACAGAAAATATCACCCCAAAGTTGGGGGGGAGGATCTGTAACCCTGCACCACCCCTGCTGCTGAAAGCTCATCCGAGAGGGTGAATTGTAGCAACTAGTTCTGTCCAACAGCGGAAGGAAACGGTTGTTCAACTTGCAAAATAATGACAAAGCAGAAGATGTAATCAGGGTCCTGATTCAGCAAAGTGTGTGCTGCAAGGGGCATGTGCCTGGCTTCCAGAATATCCCTGTGTGTATGTGTGCATCTGAACCGGGGACCCTGTGCTGACAGCACCTCATTCCTGCATTAAGATGGGAGCCGTTCTCATCGTCTGGTTGCAAGCTGGGTTTTTTTTAAGCAATGAAAATTTTCCTCAATTAAGTTGTTGATCAAACAGCTGCAGCAAAATGCAGCTGGGCTGTCCCTGCTCCCCTCTGCTCTCAAGCATCTGGAACTCAAAAGCACCTAAGAAATGGGGCCAGAATGGAGAAAGAGAATGGGACTTTGAAATGTCTGCAGTGCTGTCTAGCAAGGTGTGCTTGCAGCCTGATGGGCCCAGTGACTGAACACCCGTGACAAGGGCTGGGACCTTCCTCTCTATAAATGAATGGGGGTCATCTTGGTGCTTAATATTAACCGCTGCAAATGTGAGCCGTGAAAGCAGTTGCTCTGAAGTGGCCTGACATGTTCAGGATCAGCTTTGTGGGAAATGCTGCTTATTAAGTCCTTCACGCAGAACTTGGGAAGCCACAAAAAAAGCACAAGGATCCCCCCCTCCTGCCCCTTGCCAGCCTGCTGGGAAACAGAGGCGAGGCTAGAGAGGTTGGCAGGAACTCCCCTGCTTAGGCAAGCAGCTGCTGATCAGAGCAAATACTATTGGAGAGCGTGCAGCAATAGGGGACCGGGGAGAATGCCTGGAAGTCGGTGACATCTGCTGACAGCAGCAGTTGCAAGAGGCTGCGAGGGAAGGGTGAGGGGAGAGAAAGGTAAGGAGAGGAACATCTGGGACTACAGACACAGTGACCCAGGTGGGGTAGGGAAATGGATGCTGGGGCTTAGGGAGTTGCACAGCACGCTGGTGACAAAGCTGAGGGACGTCCCAGGTCTCCTGTTTTCTAGGCAAGCCCTCTGAGCGCCAAAACTTTTCCATTAGGACAGAAAGGGAAGGAGTGGACAGACTACTGTTGCTTGGAGACTAGCAGTTCTGTCATTCTTAAATTAATAGTTTGATCAGGATTCATCAGAACTAACGTCTGTCAGCAGGAACCAAGCAAGCAGTCCTGAGGATGGATGCATGTTTTGTTACTCCTTTTCTTTTGGCAAACTGTGAAAGTTTCTTCAGGATCTTCTGGCCTTTAGATTTTGATCCTGCTTGGGGGAAGGTAACCAAAACAACAGCCTCTAGCACATAGCACCTTGAGGTTCAAAGCAGCCTAGCATTCCTAACGAGGTAACTCTTTAGCATGCTTCTGAGACATGGAATTTATCTTGCACTCGCAGCCTGAGGGCATGCAAAGAGGTTAAGTGACTTGCCTGAAGTCAGAGCAGTGTTGCAGGGGTTATAGTAACTTAAGTCTTCCTGCCACCTTAAGTACCATCCATAGAGTTGCAAAGGGCAGACGGTCAAACTGAGCAGCCCACTGTGACTTTGACGCTGGATGTCCTGAGCACGTCTGTCTGTAGAGTAATTTTTGGCTGCCAAAGCAGAATGACTACACCTCCTTCACCAGAGATAAGTAATGAGGGAGTAACGGTCGTCTCTCAGCTGTTGGGCACCTAGAAGAGAAAGTAAAAGAACATAAGAGTGGGAAGTATCAATGCTGTGAAAGGCCCAACTATGGAGAGACCACTGAAAATTAAAAAAAAAAAAAAAAGTTACAATCTTTTAATTGAGGTCAAGAGCTCACAGGAATAGCACAGGTATAAGAGAAGCAGGTGGAATTTAAGTGGAAAACAGAACCTGTTGTTTGTGAATATCTCATGTTTCTGTCTCAGCCAGACTGCCATGAGGTAGGGACTGGCAAGTCACGGCACAAGCCAGGCAGGTAACAAGGAAGACAGGTATGTAACAGCTCTATCGTGCTTTTTTGGCCCTGCAAAAAGAGTGATTACATACAGTCCTCCAGGCAGAGTAGAGAAGGAAAGGCAAGTGAGCCCAGCCCAGGAGGCGTGGGAACACACTGCAGGCAGACAGAATGGGCAGTGTTGGAGCGGGGTGTCCATAAGGACTCCAAAACACCAGCAGAAGCACCTGCAAAAAGATGAACAAGAGACTGGGTAAACTGAGGGGTCAGGGAAGTTGAAAGTGAGACAAGGAAACAACACCAGATGGAGCAAGAGAAACCAAGACAAGCAGGGGGAGAGGAAGGTGGGAAGAGACTTCTTTGGAAAGTTAAGTGTGCATCTGTTTACCTTGCCACATGGAACATGCAGAGGTCTTGCTTTGCTTCTTCCCCTCCTTCTGGGAGGAGAGATTTGAAGATTTGAAGTGAGAGGCATGTACTAAAGCACTTACAGATCCATAGGGCTGGGATAGAGGGGGCCCTGCTGAATTGGGATACACACCCATCTCAGTCAGGATACGCAACCATCCCAGCACAGCTTGTAATGCCTGGAGCCCTGGCATCCATCTGAAAGGAAGGTGGGAGCTGCAACATGTGGATTTTGGCAGCATCTGCTGCTGCATGATCTGGCCATGGAAAAGAGAATCTTCTGAATTTCCAGAATTCTATCTTTCTTTCTGTATGGAGGGCTACGGGGAGAGCACGTGGCTGGCTGGGGCACCCTGGCACCAGGTCCCCAGGCCCTGTCAGCGCCCGCTGCTCTGTGGGCAACGCCTGACCCAAGGAAAACTGTCCTGGGGTGGCTGGGATGCAGGGGTGGGACTTGGTCGGTCTGATTTGATCCCTGCTCTGGCTCTGGCTGCTGCCACCCCTCTTCTGGAGGGCTCGGGGGTGAGTGGTGGTCAGGAAGCTGACGCTGAGGAGCAGTGGAGCTGGGGGGCCCCAGGCAACCAGGCAAGGCAGGGCAATGGGTGCGCAGCCACGGGCGCTGGCAAGCGGCGTGTGCCCGGGGGAGTCCAGTCTTCTGCTGGGGGCAGGTTCCTGCCAAGCATGGCGGGTTTGCTCAGAAAGATAAAGCTGCGCTGGCAGCCAAAGGACGAACGTGTGGCTGTGGCTTGGCCGGGACGCATCAGGCTGGGGTACCTGTTGCAGGGCAACGGGCACCTAGTAAGAAGCGATGGAGAAACCACGGTTCAAGACAGCCTTGAGACCCTGCCTGGAGAGCTGCAGGGCGAGCGAGAGGCGGCACCCAGAGAGCTCAGCCGGCGGGCTCCGTCCCTGTCTGCCTCGGCTCTGGTGGGACGCAGGCAGGAGGCGGCAGCAGCCAGAGCCTGGGAGCGCTGGCCTGGCGCTTCTGTGCCTCGGGTTTGGTGTTTTGTTTTTTTTTTTTTTTCCCTCTCCTCTGCATCGAGGACTGCCGCAGCCGTGGGCGGCAGAGGGAGGCCGGGCTGGCTGGGTCTGCGGGGCCTACAGCTGCGGTGGGCCCTCCCCCGAGCAGGGCCAGGCCTAGCGGCTCCGCCGAGGCGGCGCAGGGCAGCTCCGGGTGGCGGCTGGGCCCCGAGAGCTGCGGGAAGCGCCGCACCGCCCAGGGCCGCGGGCCCGCCCTGCGCCGCCGGCCGAGCGGCCACCGCGGCCCTAACGGCGCGGCGGGGCCAGGCGGCGGCGAGCGGGAGGGCGGCGCGGCGCCGGCTCCGCGCTCGACCGCGACGAGGCCTTCCCCCCCCCCCCCGGGCCGCCGCCGGCCGCCCCCTCGCCCCGGCCCGCCCCGCCATGGGCGCCCCGCTCCGCCACCGTCCCACAATGCCCGGCGGCTCCGCCCCTCTCTGCGAACGCGCGTCCGAGCGCCCTCCTCCCCCCTCCCCGACCGGCCAACCAAACTTGCGCTCCGGTTGGCCGCGGCGCCCCGCCCCGCCGGCCTGGCCCCGCCCCGCCGGGCGCCGCGCTGTCCCACTGGCGCCGGCGGCTGTCAGTCAGCGCTTGTTTTCGGCGGCAGCGGGTTGGGTTGCGCCGGCTCGTCGCTGGCTCGGCGGGGCTGTGTGAGGAGGGAGCGGCGGGCGGCGCAGCCGGGCGAGGGCAGCGCGCTGAGGGGGGCGGCGGCGGCGGCGGTGCTAGGCCCGGCCGCAGGAGTCGGGGCCGAGGCCGGGGGCCGGGCCGGGCCGGCGCCGCGGAGGGAGGGAGGGAGGGTGGGGAGGGGAGGAAGGGAAGGGAAGGGAAGGGGGCGCGGGGCCGGGCCGCGCTGCCGGCCGTGCGGAGGACGGTGGTCGGTGCCGGGGGGGGTGGGGGGTGGGCGGGGGCGTCCCGGCCGCGGCGCGACCATGACTCTGGAGTCCATGATGGCCTGTTGCCTGAGCGACGAGGTGAAGGAGTCGAAGCGCATCAACGCCGAGATCGAGAAGCAGCTGCGGAGGGACAAGCGCGACGCCCGCCGCGAACTGAAGCTGCTGCTGCTGGGTGAGGAGCGCTGGGCCCGGCCCGGCCCGGCCCGCGGGGCCGCCGCTCCCGCCGCGGGGCCTGGCCCGGCCCCGGGATCGCGGCTGCCGCCGGGGCTTGACAGGTCCGGGGAGGCTGCGCGGCCCCGCCGCGGCCGGGCGGCGGCAGGGAGCGGGCGTGGCGGGGAAGCGGCGGGAGCCACCAGCGATCCCGCCTCTGTGCCTTGCGCTCGGGGCGGCCTTCCTGTCGGTGCCGGGGCTGGCCGCCTCATTGGCTGCCCTTTGTTTGTTTTTTATGATGCCTTCTCTGTCAAAATGGGTTTTGACACAAGCAGGAACTCTGAAGCCGAAATGACTGGTTCTGAACGCTGGCACGCATGCACACGCGTGAAAATTGTCTCGAGGAAACGCTTCCCGGAGCGTGCCGGCCTTTCTTGGCGTGTGAAAATTCACTGGGGGGGTTGATGCTTTTCGGTGTTGTCGGTGAACTTCTGGGCCTTGCGTGAACATCTGTGGAAAAATTGGCCTCCGGCTCCTAAACCGCAGAGTTCCCTTTGCGCAGTCCTGGGAGGGCCGGCGGGGTTAGGAACTTGGTGTAGCGAATCCGAAGGGAGACGAAGCAGTGAGAATGCATGAGGTCTGCGTCTGGTGAGGAAATGGCTCTGGTGTCCAGCGTTACCTTCAGAGGCAGAGATCGCCTGCGCAGCAATAAGGGTGTAGGTGTTCAGATGGAAAGGTAGTGGTGTTCTGTGGTTGTGCAGATGGATAACTATTCCGCGTTTAGATAAGGTTTATAGAGAAGGGTAATGAGTTACAAGACTAGGCAGCTAAGATTTCAGCATTTACATCCTTCTTCAGCAGCGAGTTTGATGTTCGTGTCCAGGTAGCCCTCAAATTTAAACTTAAGTTACAGGTGTCATGGGTACTGTCATTATTGCTTGTGTACATATCCTGCTTTGTAGCTTAAATACTGTATCATCTCAAACTGAAATACGAAGCAGATCTGATGGATTGAGTTTATTCACTTGGGGGCTGTCGTGAGTCGGCAAGCCGTTAAGGTAGAGGTCAAGAATTGGGATGAGCCTTGTGAAGACGAATGTAAAACTTTACACAAGTGAAGTGAGGCCCTGTCTGCCCAGTCCTTTGGAGGTCTCCAATACCGACCTTTTTGCATAGTGATAATTAAGTGAAGGCCAGGGCTTTCCTTCTCACTGTGAATCCTTGGCGATTAACGTGTTGCTGTTCTTCAGGTGAAAAGTAAAATTGAGAGCTTCATGTTTGTGCTCTTCGAAGGCGCTGGGTCAGTTTCTGTAAGGCTTCTTGTAGACCAGGGAATGTGTCTCTTGCTCTCGCGCTTCCCTAAAGCGGTCCCACAGAAGCAGCTGTTTCAAAATAGGTTGGCACTATAGGTTAGATCTGGGTTAAGAAGATCCCACTGGATCTAAAGATTTCACTTTAGAAATAATTCAAATTGCTCAAGAATCCTTCCCGCTTTTCTAAAAGATACAGTTAAGTAAGATTCAGCATCAGATTTACAAAAAAAAAAAAAAAAATCTGCACGAGGTGGTTAATGTTGGATAAGGAACACTGCTGGGTTTAGGACGTGTTTGCTGGATGCTTTTCACTGCATACAGCACGTTGCCCACCTTAAGCTGTGGCAGGTAATGTGTATTCTCTCTCCTTGACATGACTGCTGCTTGCAGGGATTTCTTCTGTCTGGCTCCTGTTATGTGGAGTTGTTACATTCGCAAGTATTAGTGATGGTATTAGTGAGAGGGCTTTCCCAAATCTTCAAAATTTTGAACAGAGTGCATGTGCAGAGGGAGTTTCTGGTAATTTTTCTTGTCGCTATGTCTAGTGACACTTAGTTTGTTGAAGCCTAAAACAGAAAATCAGGGTGAAAAATAACAGTACTAATCAATGATAAACCTGGTAATAAGAAATTTAATTTCAAGGTATCGGACATTGCCCTCTGATATAAGGTAGTCATTCATCTTTTTACTGGGTGGGGAGGCGGGAGAATATTTTATACAGAAATTACTTGTGATTAAGCATGGGATACTGTTGACCGAGTGATGCATTTACAAGTGCCTGTCAGGTACTTGGGAGTCATTAGTAACTTATTGTAAACCCTGCTGCTTTCACGTATTGACAGAAGAAATGGTGAATTCGGATTATCTCCTTGTCTCAACATTATCATATTTAAAAAAAGGTTATTGTGCTCTTATAGCTGTAGGAGACGATACCCACCAGAGCTTATAATGTTCTGGTGTAGTGCTGTTCTGTATTGTTGATGGCCTGGGTAAAAGCAAGAGGCACCTTTAAAAAAAAAACAACCAAAACCAGAACAAAAAACCCCCCAAAACTCCACCAAAAACGGGTGATGGTGGAGTGACAGGAACTATCTGTGTTTGAAGTCGTAAGTTCTGAAGTGAATGGCTGGTGCTGAGGTTTCTCTTAACTTTTCATTGTTGGAATGCTTTGAAGCACCACTTTTTTTTTTTTTTTTTCTTTTCTCAGTTTTGGTCACTGTGGTAAACGACAAGGAAGTATTTCTCACCACAGTGACAGAAACCACAGAAGATTTCAGTTTCCAGTTTTTCTCTCAAACATTTCTGTTCGAGATGGAGAGAGTTTGCTGCATATTAATGGTGTTTCTAATGTTAATTTCTAACTATGCTGACATAATTTCTGTCAGTTTTTTTGATATGGGGAGAGTTTGTTTATTTTGAACATGCTGCTTCTAGTTATGTGCTTGCTGCTTTTATTTGAGCATATTTATTTGTTTGCCTTTTAGCCTGGCACTATAAACATGAGTAATTGAGAATCTACATGCGAGTAGTAATTGTGTATTGTGATGAATGAGATCCTGTCTTAACATATCTATCCCCTAGTGTGAGGTGAGTACCTGGTGGTTCCTGTGGCGAAAGCCGGGGCTCTGCCAGCATGCGTATTTGTAACTGGAGATCAAAAGGATTTGTCACTTACGTGATACATTTTCGTTTCTGCTCTCAGTTGTTGAGGGAGCTGGGCCACTGTACTAAAGAGCTGTCTTTTTTTTTTTTTTAATATTCTGCATATCAATAGCAGATTTTAGAAGATTGAACAAAAGCACTCGGCAGAAGTGTCAGTGCTTAGGCTGTTGCTTGTGGGGCGAGGTGTGGAGGTATGCTAAGCACATGCAAGACTTGACCCATGCGTCCCCTCCACAAAAGGTGCTCTGTCTATATGGAACGGAAGTTGCTGGGTACTTTCCATAATACCAATTGAATCACGATTTTAACAGGGCTGTGTAACGGCATGGATACTTTATCTGACGATGTTTTTCCCTCACGCTTAACCGTGTTAGAAAGTTCCCACCATCCTTCTGTATCATCTGTTGGCCTTCGCATGTTAAATGACACTTTTCTGGGGCCATAAATGTAGGAGTGGGAGGACCTGCCCGACTGACTGTGCAGGAAGCAGGCGTCGCAAGGGCTGGACTCTTTAATGAGCTGGCACTGGTGGGAGTGTGCCTTGCCCTCCCATCTGCGCCGAGACCCAGCTTCTCTGGGGCAGTAAACCTGCGTGATTCGGAACCGGTAGCCTCGCTGAGCTGCCTGTTGGGCATCGAGGCGGTGCAGACGGCTGTGAGCAACATCCTACTCTGTTCTCCCTGCCAGCTGCTATTTTTAACTCTCTAATATCCAGAGGCTGCAGGCAGTGTGAGAGGTGTCTTGCCCCAATGATGATTATCATTTCAGCCCTTAAGAGCAAACATTGTGTTTGCACAGTAGTTTGGGATACCAGGCAGATGCACTGACTGGATTGTTTGTGTCAGACGGATAAGCGAGTAGTTTCTCGCGCTCCATTCTCCTTTAGAGTTGATTTTTCTGTTGTGTTCAGTTCTTTCCAATGAAAAGACACATGGTCTATAAGGTAAAGAGCGTTCTGTGCCAAATCACAGCGACAGAAAATTCGCTCTTTACTGTGCAAATAGGCTTCCCCCGGCCCACTCGCTATCATCTCAGTTTGCAGTACTTACCAACTTGAGAGCGCATCTGGGCCCTCTCTGGCTGGTGCTGTGATTGTAGCATCTTGCTGGAGTATCTGGGAATAGGTCAGGTGTGACGGACAAGGGCCTTTTGACGCAGAACGTGTGGGAGTGGCTGTAATGTGAGATTTGGAATAAGTACTGGAGCTGCTTTTGAAGGCTGCTGTAAAGGACAAGATGTCTTCCTTCTATGCTGTTAGCTTCATAGTGGGGATGAGCAGGACCATCCAGATTGTCTTTTAATATTCTGGAAAGCGGCTAAAAAAGTGGTTGGAAGTAGTGTGTACTTGGGTATAGTAATAGGAACTTTGGGGTATGATGTGATTGATGTTAGCTTGCTTTCTTCTGTAGCAGGCCTTGCTTGTGATGGCTCCTAACTGTCTCTCTTGCGTTCTGTAGGCACCGGGGAGAGTGGAAAAAGCACGTTCATTAAGCAAATGCGTATAATTCATGGCTCAGGCTACTCTGAAGAGGACAAAAAAGGCTTCACCAAGCTGGTGTACCAAAACATCTTCACTGCCATGCAGTCTATGATCAGGGCCATGGAAACCCTGAAGATTCTGTACAAATATGAACAGAACAAGGTAAGTTTCTCGCAATTTTTGCATGTGTTTTTAGGCAATGGTTATTCTAGGGTTTGAATCCTAAGTTCCTGTTTGGTTGTGTCCTTCTGCACTGCAATCTCAACCTCCCTGAACTCTTTCCCATAAATGTTTTTGTGCTTAAGGCCTGCTTTTTATGACATTTTGCTGATATCTGACTCCATTTACTTGATTGTATTAAGGGGTAGAGCAACTTTCTCAGGCTGGTTTGTGGACTGGTTTGCATAGTGATGGTGGGAGCAAGGGCTTGGGATACGATATAGGGTATAGGAGAGGTGTTCTTTTTACTCAAGGATTCAGTGTTGTTAGATGTGATGGGCTTTTCTTTGCATGAGTTACTATTCATCTCGGAACTTGAAGCTGACAAAATACATGCTGGACCAAAAGACACCTCTACTGGTAGTTATCGCTAGTACTGTCAGTTTTTCTGATAGGTATTGACCAAAGGTACAAACCTTTCTTGAAGGGTTTTGGTCTCAACCACAGAAATGTGATTTGAGCTGAAGTCTGGCTTACTGATTTTGGGTCCAGGAATACATTTTTCAGCCAGATCTGGTCTAAATTATTTTACCTTTTTTGGGGGGAGGATGGGGAGGAGGAGGGTGTGCCAGGAAGTTAGATTTTCTTAGTGCGTTTTGCTTCTTTCATGCTTAGTACTTTAATATTTTTAGGTGAAATTGTATTTTATCTGTTCTGTCACATGGTAACTTGGAGCTGATTTCTAATAACTGTTTATAGGGACTGGATGGTGCACCAGGAGTTCTTGAATGCTTTTGCCTTTAAAGAGGTTCTGCAGTCTCAGTGATGAGAATAGGCAGGGTGTGAGGAAGCTTGCCTTGCCTGTGCTTTACCTGGGGCATGGCGGAGATGTTTTGATAGGCATCACCTGCCTTTTCCTTATGATGGCTTTTATTTATTTTTTTTTTTTACTTATGATACTTTACTTATAATCTACTTTTACTTACGATAACGTGTGCAGAAGTTGGCTTTGTTTTTTATTCTTCCTGGCATAGGTGGTACAGGCAAAATCCCTTTCCTGTGGCAAGTGTACCAAAGATTTCAGAAAGCAGCTTGGCGTGGATAATAACCTCAGAGATGCCACAGGCTGTTGTAATGACTGTAGTTCTTCCTTGCTTATAGGTTGAACGGTGGGCGTTTTTATTTTCTCTCTCAAAAAGGATCATGTCTGAAGTACACTGAAACAATGTCTCTATTGCTATTCAAAATAGAGTTTAAAATTTTTTTGGTAAGAAACCCAAGATAGCAACTTGTTATCCAACTGCAGTTTAACCTCCTCAGAAGTTGAGCAGCCTGTGGTTCTTCACAGTGGATGCTCTGCCTTGGAAACCACTGTGTTTCAAAACACCTGGTGATCTCGTGATAGGTGAAACCTGCTGCTGTTTTACAGCTTATTCTGTGAAGGAGCATAGGATGCTTTGGGGGAATTTTGCTGATGTCTGCTATGTCTTAGATGTATAGATGTATAGTTCACCTATTGTCTCTGTGGTCTTAGCAACCTGATCCACAACCAGCATGTGGATCCCTGAAGTCATAATGTAAGGATTTAGTTAATTGAGAATTTTTTTGCCTTCCTGTGACCCCTGCTCCTGACCCTCCCTCCATATCCCCCCCCCCCCCCCCCCTTTTTTTTTTTCCTTCTTTCTGCTTTTCAATCTCCAGGCCAATGCAGTGCTGATCCGGGAAGTGGATGTAGAAAAGGTCATGACATTTGAGCAGCCATATGTAAGTGCAATTAAAACATTGTGGAACGACCCTGGAATACAAGAGTGTTATGACAGGAGAAGAGAATATCAGCTTTCCGACTCAGCTAAATAGTAAGTATATCATCACTGGCATGCACTAGTAGATGGTAGTGATGGTCTAACAAATAATACCTGTCCAATTTTTTAACTGAAGTCTAGAGTTTGTTTCAAAGGGCAGGAACACTGCTGTAGATTTCACTACATAGTTTGTTTAAAGCACCTTTTATCTTTTTCATTGAGGCAGATGAGTCTTGTTAATGTTTTAGACAAGCTGCACAGTCTCTGCTGGCTACGTGTATTGGGATAAAAATCATAGGCATGTGAGAGGGGCACTTTGCCTCTCTCAGCCAGAAGTATCCTTAGGAAAAGTTAAGATGAAAGAGCGGTGGGAGCAGGTGACTGTTAGCTTGTTTGAATCTGGCTCCAGCAAGGCAGAGAGCTTTGCTGGAGATGGGGGAAGCTATGTTTATTTGGGGATAGATTTAGATCTGGAAATTCTTTAACATTTGCTACTTTTCACGAGGGTATGAAGTGTTCTGGTGGATGATAAAGACAGTTGTTCACACATCTGCTTCTGGATATACCTGAGGCTAGAATCTCTGCCTTATGCCATCTGTGTTGGTCCTGGCTCTTAGCCAGCAGAAGTGTTGCTCTTTCTCTTCAGGTTTGTCCTTTGGCCTACAGGTGTACATGGATGTGTAACTTAATGGATTTATTATTAACAAAATCTAAGTCTGGTGACATAGGTTCGTTTATAAATAGAAAACCTCAGATGAGGCCTGATTCTGAAATGTAAGCATCCGGTGTACTTAAACTTTCTCTGTAGTAAAGGTTGTCTTCCACGCTCCTATACAGACTTGATAAAGTTGACCTTAATGTATCTGTTAATCCTCCAAAGGGGATGGCTGGTGAATTACTGTTCCCCAAAGATGTATGCTGTTATTTTTTTTCCACGTCACATTTTAAATGGTTTAGGTGACTTCTGACTTTCTTGTTATGCTAGGGAAAGACTAAATGTAGCAGTGTTTAAATCTGTATATTTATGTGCTGCAACCTAAGGTAGTTTTTTTTCCATTGTGCTTCTTGTAGCTATCTTAGCGACGTGGATCGTATTGCCACCCCAGGATATCTACCAACTCAGCAAGATGTGCTACGGGTTAGAGTTCCTACAACCGGTATCATAGAGTACCCCTTTGACCTAGAGAATATTATCTTCAGGTACTGGAGGTGTATTCATGTTACAGCTGAACTGAGAGAGGAGTGATATGGTTTCAGGAAGGATGACTTCTGGATTGCTTTAGAGTGTCCAGGTGCTTAGCTGAGAGGCTTGGGTGGATGTATGGGCTGTGATGTGATGAAGTATCTGCTGACAGGTGCTCCTGTAAGGGGGATGGGGTAACATTTTATTCTGATTAAGGGAAAACCCCAAGCTGAAGCACTGACTGTCACAGAACATGCTTTTGAATCAGTGATGCTTAAAGCCTGGCTAACTATCTCACAGGAGTTGGTGTCCTTTGTGGGAAGGGTTGCACTGCTGGCATCTGAGGTGAAGTGGTGGCTCGTGAGGCAGCTGAGTGAACTGTTGGTAGCTTAAGCCACCAAGGGGAGGAGGGGGAAGCTTGCTCTGGGCAGTGCTTGACTTGAAATGTATTTCCCTTTAAGAATGCTTAGCTCAAGCAACTTTGACCATTTATTTCTCCTTCAAAAAGAGACCACTTGTGCAGAAATGCTTCCTTGTATGTGTTACCTAGCATCTGCCTTCAGAGATGGTTTTCTGTGTCTACCTTGTGCTCTCAGGATGGCACCAAAACTTGCTGCCTGTGCTGCTGCAGCAATAGATGGTATTTGGAGGCTTAAGCCAGCAACTGAGCGTGGCATAAAGGGCACAATGACATGCCTGTCTACTGCAAACAATTTTCTCCCTAGCTCTCTGGTTCTTACATGCTCCCTGCCCTTCTCTACCACAGTGTTGACATTACAAGAGAGGAATAAAGAAGCCTCCATCCTCTCTCTTAAACCATTCAGTTACAGATATACAGACAGTTACTCTCCCTGTTCTGCTTTGACCTGTGAAATAGGTATAGGGTTTTAGCAAAGGTGGACTTGGGTGTGTTGCACTTTAGGCGAGTGACAAAATAATTTTAGCGTACTCTACAGGCGGGACTTAAAACTGACGAGCTGAAGTGCGTGACTGTTAAACAGCACGTTCTAAGAAAAGGTTACTAACTAAAGAAAGCTCTCTGTGTGAGAGAAGTTTTGAGGCAAGCAGACGCTTTAATAAAAAGTAAAAATAGTTTGCTCATTTGACAGAGCAGAGTTTTGAAGGACTTGTCTTTTCAGATACAGGACTGCTACTTAGCAAACCAGAGCAGAATGCAACTAAAAATGGTAATGCTTATATTTGGGATTTGAATTTGGAATCACTTGCCTATGGCCATCTCTTCAGTTTGATATTTTACTAGAACAGGATATTTTGTAAACTTGATGGTCTTGTTAGCGAGCACATATTATTACATCCCCATGCCAGGTTAACTTACTTTACCATTCGGTAAAGAGCCATGTTTGTTCTCATCGTATGCTGGTCCTCTGCATTCAGATAGAGAACTGCAGCTGCTTCCGTGATACCGTATGTATTTCTCTTCCTTAGAATGGTGGATGTTGGAGGTCAAAGATCGGAACGAAGGAAGTGGATCCATTGCTTTGAAAATGTGACTTCCATCATGTTTTTAGTAGCGCTTAGTGAATATGACCAAGTCTTGGTGGAATCTGATAACGAGGTGAGCCAAAGAATGGGAACTCTGCGGGAGGGTGGAAGGAAAGGAGGAATGCCTTTCTAGCTTCTTGGAGGTTGGTACCGAAGTGCTTGGTGCCAAGTTGGATTAGCAAGTATTGTTGGTTTTGGCCTTCAGTTCTTCCTATTCCAAAGGGAACATGAGCCTCGGTGGGTCATGATGTCCCTGAGAATGGAAAATGCATGGTGCATTCAAATCATCTGTACTTCTCAAGTAATACTGAAATACTCTGAAATTGATGCCTTGGAAGGTACTGTGCAATGCGACAGCATGCTCTTAAAAATCACCTGTTCCTCTTTTCCGCACTAAATTACTTCGTGCTGTGACTGCTGTCTTGTTAGACAGTGACTGGTCTCTTTGAAGGTGCAGTACTGAATTTTTGCAATTGCTAATAGATTGAAAAAATGCCATTAGGTAACAGCAGTTACTCCTTTTCTACTAGACAAAATGTGTTCACAAAGTACCATGGCCAGTCCTCTCACGTGACTGTCAAAGCATAAAATGACTTTTAAGCCTTTTGATATGAATGGCTTGCCAATTCAAATGAAGTTTGAGTCCATCAGATTTTGTGTTTCCTTTCCATTTACCGGCGCAGCTTGAGCCGGAACCTACCTGGGACCAAAGTATTCTGTGTACAGTATCTGAGATGCTGGATCGATACAGATCTCGGTACGTGTGCAGGTAGCAGAAAGGCACCTTAGCGCTCATTTGTGAAAACAAGACTTTCTCTTTCTTATTTCAGAACCGGATGGAAGAGAGTAAAGCTCTCTTTCGAACCATTATCACTTATCCATGGTTCCAAAACTCTTCTGTTATCCTCTTTCTCAACAAGAAAGATCTGTTGGAAGACAAGATCCTATATTCCCACCTTGTTGACTATTTCCCAGAGTTTGATGGTGAGTGCTTTTTAAGGAGGAACACTCTAACTAGAAGAGTGGGTGGAGATGGTTTGGTTAGAGTTTTTTTGGTTTTTAAAGAAAACTCGGATCTAGAGATAGGAAAAACATCTTAATTTGAGAAGGAATACTTACAACAATGACAAAATGTCACAAAAATGTCTTAATTGTATGTAGATAACTGGAATCTGATCAAATGATCAAATAACAAACCTCTCCTAGGTGAAGAATTACTCCCCCCCCCAAATATGCACTTCAGAGTATTAGATAATAGAAGTTTAACTTTCCTACCTGTATGGTTGTGCATATAACCCGTTTCATAAACATGTGGCGATTCACTGGTATACTGGGAGTTTTAACCCTCTAGTCAAGAGATGACTCGAGTCCTTGTTTCGAGAAACTGACTGGTCAAATACCCAAGTCGGTCAAATAATGGTGCTGAAAAATCTCAGGTAGCGTGAAATTCTTGTTAGTGTGCCATCTACAGTTGTGGAAAAATAATATCCATGTGAAACAGAGAAATTCCCGTATGAAGTGAAGTTGCTTAGCCAAAATAGCATTTCAAGCTCTTCAGTTGAGTGCATTGAAAGTTGGCACAGCTGTACAGGGCTGCATATAAATAAAAGTAGTGGAGAATGAGATCAGGCAACACACTTCTTGCCATGCTCTCGTGTATTAACTGTCATTATGCGCTTTAAAAAACAAGGTAAAGGAAGAATTGCCATCTTGCAAAAGCTTTCTTCTTTTAAATGACTAATGAAATTGCTCCTTAGTAGTTGTCCTCCCACTTCTGGAGTTTCATGCCCCCTGCTGTCTGAAAGCACAAGCACTCTGAAATTGGCAGTGGTGAAAACCATCACGTTTTTACAGCAGGCTGGGAAGGGCTGGTGAGCTTATCGGTCAAGTACTGCGTACTTCCAATATAACTTAACAGCTGGAGACAAGATCGCTACATCGGGAAGTGTCATATACTTTCAGTTTTTTCATACAAGTATTTACGGTAGCTCCTGCAGGGATGCTGCGTGGCTTGAGAGTGGGAGGTAGCGCATCAGACCACCTCTCAAGAGATGGTCCTTGCTGCGGAGAGTGTGACAACACCAGTACTGTGAAAGAAGTATCAGTAAGTGACCTTTTTCTGAGGAGTTGTCAGCAATATGAAGTAAATGCTGGCAAAAATTCCAGTTTTTTAGCTTCTGTGAGTTGACCAGCCAGTTAGGACAGACTGCAGTGTTGGCTGAAGATGACCCTTGTTTGCAAAGGATACGCTCGTGTCCTTCAGCGCATAAGATCCATCTATATATTGGGAAGAAATATACATCCCATCTCCGGAGGAGAGCAATGTGTTACGTATATCCAGCATCTGTCCCTGTTGCCGGTGAACGCAGCGCGTACAGGGTTATACCAAACGCTGCGTTTCAAAGCACAGTCTGAAATGACGCCTTGGTGTCTGTCAAAACTCTCAGCCTCAGAAAAACACCTTTTGTAGGTTTTGGTTAGATAACTGAAAAGCATAAGATACTTCAGCTCCTGGGACTTTTATGCAATAAATGATCTTAATTTCTTCTTTATAGCTCTGTAAGCCATAAGAAGAAGTGCGCTAGCAATTATTCTGATGGATCAAACCGGGGGATGCACTTAGCATAAATCCATTAACTGGTTTCTTTGTTTGCTGCAGGCCCACAGAGGGATGCACAGGCAGCCCGTGAGTTCATTCTCAAGATGTTTGTGGATTTAAATCCAGACAGCGATAAAATCATCTATTCTCACTTCACATGTGCCACAGACACAGAAAACATCCGTTTCGTCTTTGCAGCTGTCAAGGACACCATCCTACAGCTCAACCTGAAGGAGTACAACCTGGTTTGACCTGCTCTGCTCTTGGCCCCCTGAGAGGCTTCATTGTGAAGAAAAGACAAAATAAGAAATTTTAAATATGACAGGAAAAAAAGTTTTAATTTTTGATGATGTAATGATTGCAAATTGTCTGATCTGTGGAGTGGCAAGTGCTCAGTGTTATCCTGGAGTCTCATGTCTCTGTCCACAGAGTAGTTGATTTCATATTTTTAACAAATTGCTTTTATTTCACAGTTAACGGGGATATGCCTCATTTCTTCAGCACCTTGCTTACTTCTTAATTTTTGCCAAACAGCTAAGGCAGTCTTATCTTGAGCTTTCCTTTGTTGCTTAGCCACTTTTTTTTTTCTTCCCCCCCCCCTTTTCATTCCCATGGTATATATAGAAAAAACTAACTTTCCAGCCGAGATTGTGAATTCACTGGACTGTGGGAGTGCAGAATGCTACTGGTCCCTTTGCCTTGTGCTATAGGGTGCCTCTGGTGTAATTTGCTAATCCTGCTTGCTTAACCCACCCTTCTTTCCCTTCCCTTCCCCAGGACACGCTCCATGGTTCACTGTGATGAAATGTTGGGGAGGAGCGATTGCTCTCCAACTATTGTGCAAAAAAAGAAAAAGGCAAACCAACAACAACAACAAAAAAAAGCCATCACTTTTCCATTCTTTATATGTTCTAGTTCTGAGTTATTTTTTCTTGTCAATTATGAAAGGTATGGAGACTGTGATTTTTTTTTTTTTTTTAAATTATTGATGTTCTATACATAGTTTGTTACGTGTTGCTGTATTTTGTTCATGGACTACAAATGATGGAAGCTCTTGGAGCAATAGCTGCTGAGCCTGGGGAAGTGCCTGACTGTAATTGTTCTTTTTTATTTTATTTTGTTTTTATTTTTTTCACACACATACACACATCCCCCCCCACACCACAAGCGCATGCGCGTGCACAAGGCTCAATTTGCAGAGAGAAACTACGTTTTATTGAGTAGAGTATATGACATCAAGTGAGCAACTTCTCTATGCAGCAAATATCAAAAGCACACTGAGTAATTGTGGCATTTAAACATCAGACTTTGGCTGGATTGAAGATCTTAGTCTCGTGCCACCCTCTAGTTCTTTTCTTGCTGCTAGTAGCAAACAAGCCTTGTTTATTGCATTTCGTGCCAGTGTGTTGAATGACTTTGTAAGAATTCCTTGGTCCCGTCCAGCTTGCAGGTTTTTAGAAAGGACCAGAGTTGGTGGGTGACAAACTTTGGGACGTAAGTAGGATTCTTACTTGAAAAGATTGAGGATAGCTCTAGGAGGGAGTGGCAATTCTCTCTCTCTCTCCTGTTTATGCATTCCCCTGAGGCACATGCTGCTGTGTTTCTCTTTAGAGGAGTATGGATCCTCTTTGGAAGACTTGCACACATACTTGCTCCAGGGTGCATGTGATAATCGAGTTACAGTAGTCGTGGCTGGAGCACGCGGCTGCTATGGAATCCAGAAAGCCCTGCTGTGGTTGCACTTTTGTTTAGCAGGAGAGTAGAGGCAGAGGCAGCAGGGTTTGCTGGTGCAGATGGAAGGTAGAGTGGAAGTAGTCTGGATTCTAGATGCCAAATGAAACTCCACTAAGCAGAAGGATGTGAAGCCTTTGCACATTAGAGAGCTTTTTCCAGGAGCTGAGGCAAGTGAACAAATGTGCTGAAGACCTGTTGCCGGCCTGGAAGATAACTGCAGTGGCAAGGCAAGGAGGGAGTAGGAAACAGGGAAATCTGACCCACCTCTGGGCATGTGTTGTTTAGCCATCACTAATGCTTCTGTTTCAATTCCAACAAGTAGCGTTGGGTCCAAATCCTCTGGATCAACCAGATTGCCCCCTTGAAGGCTAGCAGGCTGCCAGTAGATAAAGACTAAATGAGCTGCACTGTTGAAGGGGGCTGTTGATATTTTGTCTCTTTTGTAGACAGAGCACTACATCAGTGTTTTGCACAACATGTAAGAGTAAATCTTAACTGTCTGAGATGCTTAAGATGCTTTGATCTAGAACACTAAAATATGGAGGGACGTAATTTTGAGTAATGCTGTTTATAGGTCCCTCTTGTTTTCAGAATAGCTGAGGGAAGCCTCTGTATGTCTCAGAGCACTACAGAAGAAAGCAAGCTAAGAGCGATCAGAGAGCTCAAGTTGGAACAGTAGCCATGGGACCAACAGTTGAAGAGCCGGTCTGGCTGAGTGGTGATGCTGAGGGAAACGCAGCATCTCTAGACTAGCCATGCTCTGGACTGCATTTAACACTTGGGAGGAATGAGAGGGATTCCCATGTGTCAGACAGCTTTGCATCAATTTTACTGCTTTTTTGTCTTTATGCCAAAATGATCCATTTTGTAGAAACTGTCCTATAAAGAGGAATTTATAATCATCTTTGTGTATTCTAAGTGCTGTTCATCTGAAGCAGATGGCAGCACCAGCCTCTTCTGCTTCTGTGATCCTCTTGTAAATGGTTCACACTACAACTATTGCCAGCAACGAACCTGGCACTGAGATATACAGGTTCTTGGAAATAACTTCCCAGAAGTTTTTTTTTTCCAAGGTGAATGATGGTGGTACTTCCACTTGAATCAGAAACTTTTTTTTGTTTTGTATCCTCCCCTTCTTTAAGAGCTGCTGCCCTGGCACAGGAGGAGGGATCTTGGCTTCTGTCTCTCACAGAGTGAATCTGCATCATTGTGGGGAACTGTGGGAGGCTATGGGCTCAAGGATTTAGGCATGTGCTGTACCTTACTGAGCAACTGCTTGGTGTAGCTGTTGGCCTGATAACTGACTTGGTGTGATGGTTATTGCAAAGGGAAGGGGAGAACATGACACGGTGGCTGTCTCATGAGTTCCCGAAACCTCGTTCTGAATGAGGGGAGGAATGGGTCAGACTTGTGCACATAATCTGGAGTTGTCTGTGGACTGTATCATATGTGAGAAGATACCAGTGTTAGCACATGCTTTTCTTAGCAAGCAGTAGCTTGTGTGCCTCCAGCTTGGCCAGTGAAGTATTCCTGCAGAACTGGTTCATGTCTCTGTTGGCTGGTCCTTTGGCAAATGCCTGCCCTAGCAAAAGTGCCAAACCTTAAACCAAACTTGCCTGTATCATCATTTCTGAAAGTGAGGCCAGTCAGAACTTTCTGCGGGTTGAGACAACAGATTGACCATCGGAAAAGAGGTGGAATTGGGTTCTCGTAGAGAATCTAGAATCTTGAGTCTGAGGAAGTGGTCTCTTGGCTAACCTCTGCTCCTTGTGCACTTTTTATCTTTGTTCTGCTGAAGAAACCAACATACTTTGAACCAGTTTGAAACTTGAAGTCAGTGAGGAGAGGACCATCCCATTTCTTTGCACCATTCTGTGTGGATTGGCTACCTGGTGAGCAGCAGCCCCTTACTGCTTCAGCGTGTCAGATAGCTCCTGCCCTTTCTGCCTGTCGCCCCTTCTCCTGGAGATGGATTCTTTGTCTCTTGTTGTTGCTTCCTAGCAATGTTGGCCTTGCGTTCAACTATGGGTTTTCTTCATGTGTTTTATTGGTTTTAAAGAGAAAAAAAAAAAAAAAAAAAGTACTTCCGGAGTGTGCTGACCATTGTATTGTACTGTACAGAGCCCAGGTTGTTAGAGTCCAGCAGAGATAAAGTGTGTTATGCAGCACCCAGTTTTATAAGAGTATGGTTTGTGCCAATGCCCCTTCTTTAGTAGTGCCAGAGACTCTTTACAAGTGCCAATGTGGTGGAAATTATTTGGTTATACTTGTATATTATAGGATCCTGATTTAAGACAATTTAAACATTATCCTATTTAAAAAGATACTATATAAAATGCTGTTTTTAAACCTTGTCATTTGCAATGCATGTATTGTTGTGCGTGTTGGGGTGGGGGGAGGGAAGAGGGTAGGGTAAAGGAGTTTCTGAATAAGATGCCCAGTGTCAGGATCTATTCAGGCTCCAAACTGTCTCATTCCAGTCCAGGAGTGTGATTGTTTCTTGGAATGATCCCACTCTGACTGCTGGGCAACAACCCTTATTACAGAAATATCTGATGGGAATTGATTTTCATATCTTTCTCCTGAAATAAATTCTCTGTTTGAAATTGGAATAAATTTTGTTCCTAAAAGCCGTGGTGGTCACGCATGTGTTTCTTCACTCTTCTCCCTCCTCTCCCCCTCCTTCTGGGTGGCTGAACAACTTCTGTACCCTGTGGGATCTGCGTCTGATCGAAGCACTCTGCCCTCCGACCTAGCAATGTTGTCCCTGCTCAGAAAATCAGGACTCTGAGGCAGTGAAACAAAGTGTGTTTTGGTAAATATAAGGCATACTATGCAATAACTATATATAACATACTGTACTAGTAATTCCCAACTGAGGTGTGAACAGTGGCTGAATAGGGTTTTAAGATGTAGGGATGCAATGGTGGCACCTTGACTTTAAAATTTTACAGGGTTTTGGCGTAGAATTGCTAAGAGAAGTTGTCAGTATTCGCTGCTGCCTCTTGCTGAAGCGTCAGCCCATTTCAGGCATGTTTCTTGCAGGATTTCCCTGGTTTCGGCTGGGATAGAGTTAATTTTTTTCCTAGTAGCTGACATCGGGCTGTGGTTTGGATTTAGTATGAGAATAACGCTGATAACACACCGACGGTTTAGTTGTTGCTAAGCAGTGCTTACACTAGTCGAGGATTTTTCAGCTTCTCGTGCCCTGCAGGGAGAAGCTGGGAGGGGGCCCAGCCAGGCCAGCTGACCCAAACTGGCCCAAGGGCTGGTCCATACCATACGGCGTCGTGCCCAGTATAGAAACTGGGGGGAGTTGGCTGGGGGGCTGTGATTGCTGCTGGGGAACTGGCTGGGCATGGGTCGGCGGGTGGTGAGCAATTGCACTGTGCATCACTTGCTTTGTATATTCTTTTATTATTATTATTTTCCCTTTTCTGTCCTATTAAACTGTCTTTATCTCAACCCACGAATCTTACTTTTTTTTTTCCCCGATTCCCTCCCCCATCCCACTGCGGGGTGGGGGAGTGAGCGCAGGGCTGTGTGGTGTTCAGCTGCCCGCCGGCTTAAACCACAACGCTGCCAAGAGCAGAAATGGTGGGAGCAGCCCTGCTTCCAGTCTTGTTCGTTAGCAGCATGGACTGAAATACGAAACACTGCTTAAATTTATCCCCGTAGTAGTCCAGGGATGGATGATTGTGAAAGCTTTCGGAAAGGCATTTCCTGGCATGGAGTTCCTAGAATTTAATTCTAGTTCCCTAGGATCAGTCCCCAGGAATGTCAGATTAAATCAGCTGACAGTGGGTAGAGATGTCTAACTTCCTCTGTTTAAGGTTTCCTGTGTTTTCAGGAAGTGACAACCAAGGATGTTCTGCTCCCTTCTGTGTCATTTACTGCTCAGATGAAGTTGCAGGAACAGGGCAGCCTGAGATGCCGTCTTTCATCTTGAACCAGGAAGGTCGCTCCAATCTGGATGGCCATAATAATGGCAGGTATTTGTGTCATTGCTGTTTTCTAATTAAGGGTGAACGTGCATTGCTTTTCTCAGTAGCTCTGTGTTCTCACCAGCTGGAAAGCATGAAATAGTAGCCGAAAGCAGTGTGTTTGGTTTGTTGTTTATTTCCTTCAGCTCCTCATGGGCCATGTGTTGTGCCATTCTTTGCAAAGAGAGTATAACATACTCCGTTTAACGCATAGTGACAGATTCAGACTCTTCAAGGAAGAAGGTAAAGTCTTAAAACTAACGCCCAGTATTCCCAACTGACTGCGAGAGGGCCTTGCGTTTTGGCTTTTTGCAGCCTCCAGCCACACCACGGGTGCAAATCGCCCGTGCTCGCCGCAGGCGTGCGGTGCGGGTGCTGCCTCTGAGGCGCCGCAGCTTGCTCGGCGCATACGCGCGAGGCCGGGTCGCTGCCTGTCTTGGAGCGGCCCAGGGAAAGAGGCAGCTGGGAGCAGCAGCCGATAGAACGACCCACGCAGCTTGCTCACAGTTGCTGTCTTTCCCAAGGGCCCCTCAAATAGACTGAGCAAACCGTTCCCAACAAGACGGTGAGCTCCTAGCCTCCAGCTCAGCGCCTTTGCGCTGCGCAGGGCAAGTACCCCATCCTGCGAGGAGACGTCTCGGGAACCCAGGAGGGACTGTGCATGGAGCAGCCTGCCGCTGCCTGGACAATTCCTTTCGCCAAGCGACTCTTGGGAAAAGAAGGCAGGCAGAACAGGGCTGTGGGCCAGGTGAGTTTTCTGGTAAGGCGTGCTGGCCCCGGGACTGGGGTTTTGTTAGCGCTGCAAATCACTTCAAACTGGCCATTAGACGTCACTGCCAACACCAGAACAGGTCCTTGGGATTGTGTGCGTAAGTGGACCCAGACATTAAGGAAATCAATTTCCATCTTTTTCATATTAAAAAAAATCCCATGCAGAAGAAGAGGGCAAAGAGGAGAGGATTTGCTATTTGCCTTGTCCTTGGACAGCCATCATCCTCATAGCAGGAGAAAGCTCTGCTCTTTGAGCATTACATTTGCTCTCTTGGGAAAGCTAGGGAAGCATCTGTCCAGCATGAGAAGAATAAAATGTCATATTAAATTTATAAAGCAGGAATATAGTGCCTCCTTCCTTTCACTTCAGCTTTCTCTCCTGTGTCTAGCCTGACCCCAGGTTGCTCATGCAGAACTCCGCAGGCACGGTACCAGCTCGGCTTGTGGGAGCGGCAGCTGTGTGCTGATGCAACGTTACTGGCGAGAGCAGTGACTTCCCGGACCCCAGGCTCGGCGAGGGGCACCCATCCAGCACTCTCGGCCTCTGATTTATGTTTTTGTTTCCCCGTGCAGTGCATCTGTCCTCTGAACGCTACTGGGTCCTGCCTCCCATTTCACTGCCTACTTTTATCGTATCTAGCAGTCACGGTGGTAAGTTCCAGATAGCTCAAGGACAGAACGTGGAAACCATGAGTCCCTATGTTGCAGAAGCAATGAAGGCATTTGAATAAATACTGTAATTACCTGTTTCTGAAGGTAGTGCATTCCAAAAATGCAGGTGGAGAAAAACTTTTTTTATTTAAAAAAAAAAAAAAGCTTTTATAGAGTATGTGTCCCCCCCCAAACAAAAGCGATAAGAACTGAGGGGAAATAGTCAGGATGGAAATGAAGGTTTCAGGAAACCACCTTGCACAAATTCTTCTTCCTTACTTTTCTCTGGTTTGTAAAGCTAGTTGAAAAAAAAAATTGTACGTGTGGTCTCCTGTCCATGATACCTCAGTAGCTTCCCAGCAAAAGCTAGTACCATTAGCAATTTCTAAAATGAACTTGTGTGCGTACTCTCCTCAGGCATACCAGTTTCGTATAGTTGTCTTTGAGCTGTTTTATCTTCCGGGGCGCAGTCCAGTCAGGAATTTACCCCCTCTACAAGCCACTTTTGTAACATCTGCATCACTTCGGATTGATGAACTCATGGCTTCTGAAGAGTTTTTGTGGCTCCCAGACCGGGCTGTATGACCAGACTCGGCACCTGGGGCCGCGTGAAAGCTTCTGGTAACGTAGCTCCGGTGAGGGAGGAGGCCGTGGCTCAGCAGGGCTTACGGATGCGGCCTGCGGGCTGCGGTGCACGCCCAGTCGGGTGCTATTACCCCTGTCACCGGCCGCTCCTATGCGCTGCTCCCAGAATTGCGTCTCCCTTCATCTCAGGTGTGTATCTGTAGCTCCTGGCCATGGAAATAAATGGTGCTTGTATGAGGCAGCCAAAAGGCAGGTCTTTCCTGCTCTGCGGGTTCTACACTCCCTCCCCGTGGCTTCAGCCTCTAACGCTGCAACCGGCCGACAGCTTCAGCGAGGCTCTCTGCAAAGCAGAGGCGACGTAGGATGAGAACATCCTTGGAATTCTTCTGGAAAGGATTTGGCAGCCTGATTAGAAAAGAAGTCTCCGCTCGATGATTCTATGATGTCAGCTTCGCAACACTTGATTCAGAGCAGATTGAATAGAATAGAATAGAATGGTAGAATAGAATCACAGAATGCTTTGGGTGGGCAGGGCCCTTCAGAGCCCACCCAGCCCAGCCCCTGCAGTGCCAGGGACAGCTTTAACCAGCCCAGGGTGCTCAGAGCCCCGTCCAGCCTGGCCTGGGATGGTGCCAGGGATGGGGCCTCTCCCACCACTCTGGGCAACCTGTGCTGGTGCCTCACCACCCTCAGTGTAAAAAATTTCTTCCTTATATCCAGTCTAAATCTATTCTTCTTCAGTTTAAATCCATTATTCCTTGTCCTGTCACGACAGGCCTTGCTAAAAGCTTGCCCCCCCCCCTTCCTGCAGCCCCTCTCAGCACTGCCAGGCCGCACTCAGGCCTCCCCGCAGCCCCCTCCTCTCCAGGCTGAGCACCCCCAGCCCCCCCCAGCCTGGCCCCGCAGCAGAGCGCCTCCGGCCCTCGGATCATTTCTGTGGCCTCCCCTGGCCCCGCTCCAGCAGCTCCGTGTCCCTGTGCCGAGGGCCCCAGCGCTGGGCGCAGGGCTGCAGGGGGGGTCTCAGCAGAGCGGAGCAGAGGGGCAGCATCCCCTCCCTCGCCCGCTGCCCACGCTGTGGGGATGCAGCCCAGGACACGCTTGGCTTCGCTGTAAAGAATGAAACGTTGTAAACAGCCCTGGGGGAAAGAGGAGCCTCTCAGCTTAGCCACGAATTTACTTCCAAACTGCGATCTTATGCTTTGTTGAAAAAGGTCTTTCAGAGGGGAGTTTTTTGGATCAAGTCAGAAGCCGAGACAGAGCCTTGAGGAATGCGTGCTGTTGCTAACCCGAAGAGGGCACTGCGTGCATGCAAAACCCACGGCACCAACGCGCTCTCCTTGCGGCATCATCCACAGCAAAAATCCCCCATCTCCTTGTTCCGCTACAGCTCTCCATCGGCACGCCACTGACCTGGGGGGGCTTTAAGGCGTTTTGAATTACTAGGCTTGGAACGCACTTGGAATCTGGAAATCTTTGGTCTAGTGTTTCGCATCCAGTGCTGCAGCGGATACCGCGTGGGCTCTAACAAGTCACCCTGAAGCGAAGGTGAACGTAAGGAAAGGCAAACGCTCCCCAGAATTACATCTTGAAAAATAAAACCCATTAGGTGTTTTCTTTTATGCAGAAACTTCAACCTGACTGCTGCTTTTCGAAAACTTCAGAGATTGTGTTTCTGTAGGCAGGAAACTTCTGTTGTAACCTGCAGACTGAAGTGTACCTACAGGCTTAAAATGGTTTAAGAACAGGAGCTGGTTGGTGAAATTGGGCTTGATCAAAACTTCTAGATCAAAACCCAAGTTTGGATTCAGAGACACAGACATTCTTATTGGTAGTTTTGTAAACTTGGTCCCCTAGTCTTTGATTTTAGAATTTCATTTGTCTGTTTTAATGTCAAGAAATATGTTGGATTCTCATGCTTTAAACAGATCTCTTTTTTTTTTTTCTTTTTTTTTCTTCTTCCTTTCTATGCAGTTAGAAGAATGCAAATATTGTCAAGTTCAAAACCGCTATGTGCTACAAAACTACCTGGTTTTACCTCTAATAATAGAGGTACCTAGATTTTATCCCATTTCTGTCAAACAGTTGCTTAAATGTCTTCAGCTGTCTGACTGCTTTGTGTTTCTGGCGCATGCCCGCTGCTCGGGTGTGAATCCAGCTCCACACCTCGGCTGGGCAGGTTCCTGTGAGATTCCTCTTGTCTCTGAATGCTCAAGTTCTGCTGTTCTTTGTCCGGAGAGCTGTCTCTCTCGTTCCCAGCTGTAAGCCCCGACGCGTGCAGCCATAGTTAAGGCCAAAGTAAACGTGGCATCGAGCAGAGCGGGATGTTTGCTCTGCAGGTGCAGGCTCGGATTTTCCCCTCAGTCTGGCCGTGTCGTTGCAGCACGACGCTCACGGGGTTCCTGCGCCTCACAGCTCTCGGGTCCTGAACCTCCAGCGGTTTGGTGGGAGTGGTTACTGCAGCGAAGAGAGGAGAGAGACCAGGCCTGCTCACAGCACAGGAAATCTGTATAAATAGATGATGACTATAAAACTCCTCCTCTCCTCCCTGCCCTGCATTAGGCTTGGATAGGCTATGAAATTTTGCCAATGTCTCGCCTGCACTCCCAGTCAAAACTGGTACGCTTGGAAATCTGCGTGGGGAGAAAAAGTGAGCGGTTAGTGTTTTCATACTTGTTCGAAGACAAGCCTCGAAGTTACAGGTCTTGGAATGCCCTTTGCGTACGATTGAATCCGCTCACTGCACTGTCCGTCACGCTCCTCCCCTCGCCTCCCCCCACCAGCAGTGGCTACCTGGCCGTGAAAGGTGGCCGGGTGGCCGGGGTGCATTGCACAGGCTCCCTCGTCCTCACTTCACCGGGGTGCATTGCACGGGCTCCCTCGTCCTCACTTCACCGGGGTGCATTGCACGGGCTCCCTCGTCCTCACTTCACCGGGGTGCATTGCACGGGCTCCCTCGTCCTCACTTCACCGGGGTGCATTGCACGGGCTCCCTCGTCCTCACTTCACTGTGGTTGCACGGTGCGTGTGTGCTGTGCCTGGGGAAAAGCCCCCTCAAAAAAACTTCTGGCTTTTTCCCCTGCAGTTCTGCAGAGAATAGAAGATGCTTACTGTCCCTTTCTACTGGTAGGAACAGTCTGTGCTTCTGTCATCTCAAGTTTTCACTCAAAAAGTTTCTGGCTTTGTTTCTGGCTTTCAGAATTTGGGAGAGGAGAAGGTTGTCCACATTCACTTGTACTCGCCTGGGTTTCACCTCCATCGGACGAACGCAGGAGCCAGCTGATGGGCATTAAGCCTAGATCGTACGCCCTGTACTTGCAGCTGGTGGACAGGAGCGTGCTCTTTTGGGGCTCTTTCAGATCAGCCGCTGTCGTGGCTTAGCCCCAGCCGGCAACTCGGCACCACGCAGCCATCGCTCACTGCCCCTGCCCCGCTGGGATGGGGGAGAGAATTGGAGGAGTAGGAGTGAGAAAACTCCTGGGGTGAGATAAGAACAGTTTAATAATTGAAATAAAGTAAAATAGTAATGATAATAATAACAATATAATAATGGTAATAACAATAATAATATACAAAGCAAGTGATGCACAATGCAATTACTCACCACCCGCCGACCGATGCCCAGCCAGTTCCCGAGCAGCGATCGCTGCTCCCTGGCCAACCCCCCCCAGTTTCCATACTGCCCATGATGCCGTATGGTGTGGAATAGCCCTTGGGCCAGTTGGGATCAACTCTTCTGGCTGTGCCCCCTCCCAGCTTCTTGTGCCCCTGGCAGAGCATGGGAAGCTGAAAAGTCCTTGACTGGCATAAGCAGTGCTGAGCAACAACTAAACCATCAGTGTGTTATCAGCATTCTTCTCATCCTAAATCCAAACCACAGCGCTATGCCCGCTCCTAGGAAGAAAATTAACTCTATCCCAGCCGAAACCAGGACAGCCGGTTTGCTGCCGTGTCGATGCCCTCACCACAGAAGGTTAATTCAGTCAGGCTGATGTAGCTCCAGGTATGCCCGTGAGCAGCAGGTTAACCTGAGTCCCTGCGGCGCGGGAGGGAGCGCCGGCACTGCTGGATCTGGTTCTTGCTCCGCGCGGTGGGCAGCAGGGTCCCATCCTGCCCGGCTCTCACGGGCGAGCAGCTCCTCTCGCGGCAGGGCCCTTGGCGTGCGCGGGGAAGCTGGAAGCGCTGCCTCGCCGTGATGCGGAGGAGCTGCCTTGGGCTGGGTGGCTCTGTTTTTAAGAGCGTGACTGTAGATGCCAGATTACATTTCCCTCCCCTCCTGAGGGCAGAGGTGGTAGCGTGAGAGGGCTCAGATGAGGAAGCAAGAAGCTGTTTTTTCCTTAGGGTTATTCTTTCTGAGCTGGGGGTGGGGGTTCACTGTTCGTCTCTATTCCCCCCCCCCCCCCCCCCCCCGGGCAAGGGAAAGGTGCGGTGTTTCTCAGAACATGAGGTTTTTCCCAGCGTGGTTTGTGCACGAGAGGTTGTGCAGGGCATGGGGAAGTGCAGCCTGGCAGGCTTAGCCATTTTGGTAACTTGGATGCGATTGGCACTTCTGTCACACGGGGCAGAGCTGCGGCGAGGAACAGACTGAAATTGTTTTTCTGGAGGAACTGTGGTTAACTTGAAAACATAGTGGGACCTGGCAGAGTGGGTTTTTCCTTGGCTCCTTTATTTTTGTCAATGAAATCCTAAGCACCTGATGGAAATGTTTGTTCTCATTCCCTTGCTAGGAAACTTGCCAAATCTCCAGATTAGTTTCCTTCAGATGTAATATTTTCAAGCTCTATTCTAGAAGAGGTGGGTCTTTATTTTTTTGTTTTTTGGTCTTAAACCACAAAATGTAGGAAGAAAATGTTTGCTGACTGTCAGGCCGTAGTGGGAAAGCGTGGTTCTTCTCTTCGCTACCAACTTCACTAAAAAGACCTTGTTGTGGTTTAAGCCGGCGGGCAGCTGAACACCACACAGCCCTGCGCTCACTGCCCCCTCCCCAGGGGGACGGGGGAGAGAATCAGGGGAAAACAAAAAGTAAGATTCGTGGGTTGAGATTAAGACAGAAAGGAAGGGAAAATAACAATAATAAAAGAATATACAAAGCAAGTGATGCACAGTGCAATTGCTCACCACCCGCCGACCCATGCCCAGCCAGTTCCCCAGCAGCATCGCTGCTCCCTGGCCAACCCCCCCAGTTTCTATACTGGGCACGATGCCGTATGGTATGGACCAGCCCTTGGGCCAGTTTGGGTCAGCTGGCCTGGCTGGGCCCCCCCCCAGCTTCTTGTGCTCCTGGCAGAGCACGAGAAGCTGAAAAGTCCTTGATTAGTGTAAGCACTACCTAGCAACAACTAAACCATCAGTGTGTTATCAACATTCTTCTCATACTAAATCCAAACCACAGCACTATACCAGCTACTAGGAAAAAAATTAACTCTATCGCAGCCGAAACCAGGGCAGACCTGAGTGACTCAATGTGTTCTTGATGAACACTTGGGTGTTAGAGGGCTCGGCAGGATTTCCCTGACGGGCACCCGTCAGAGTCCAGTCACAGAGGGATGCAGAGGGCTGGAGGGTGGAGCAGGGAGGGACGGAGCCAGAGCCTGCCTGAAATTTGTGTTCTGCTCTGAAGAGCTAAGCTGCTGCAGCCACCTTCTCCCCAAATCCTGCCGCCCTCCAGCCTCCACGGCTCAGTGCTTCTGCTGCTCCCGCGTTTGCCCATGTTTCCTAGTCGAGGAGGATAAAGCTGTCATTCTGATCAACAGCACAATCAACGAAATACCGAGGGAGAAGAGATGAGCCTGGCAGGAGCTGAAATTGCTGCTGCTTGGTGAGTTGCACTGGGGGAAAGATGCCGGTTTTCTGTTGAATGACAGCCTGGCAGAGGTGGGATGGAGGAGCATCGAGAGGGGCCACGGGGGTAGCAGATGGGATGGAGGAAGTCCCCAAAGTGCCAGCTGGAAATACCGGGGGGAGCACGTGTGCCTGACTGCATGTGAGGAGAGCCACTGGCTGACTGGTGCCAAAAATGCTGCTCTGGATGCTGAGGTGGTTCTCCCAGCTTCACCGTTGAGCAGCCTTGAGCAAGTCCATGCCTCTGTCACCTTTAGCCGCATTTCTTTAGCATCTTCAGAGCGAGGACTGATTCTGCTGCATGCACGTACAGCACCTTGCACAGGAGGATCATTGTCACCAGGGCATTTGGCCACTGCTGTAATACTGAAGCATCTCTGATTTTATGGGTCACCAATGAGCTAATGCCTAGATCTTTCACTCTTGTACAACCAGGCAGAAAAACCTCTTGAATCTTTGGGTGTGATTTCTTTCCTGGCACACCGAAGCTGGGGTTGACTGTGGGGTTTGTGCCTCAGTAAGACAGTGGTTGGATGTTATCACAAGCTACAGGGGCTTGTGGGAAGAGAAGGGTGGTGATATGGTTAAAGCATGGGCACAGGAGTAGTACTGCAGTTCCGTTTCCTTTATTGCTACAGATTGACTTTACCCTTTTATGGACTGGCAGAGAACTGAGATAAAATTGTGTATTGCAGTAGTGCCTTACAGCCTAGGCACGAGACCTTGCTGTGTGAGGTGGTGGTGTCATCTTTCCTACAGTGAGGGTCAGCGTCCTGGCTGTCCACGTTGGCTGTGGCTTGAACCAGGACCAAAGCCTTTGCTTCTAAGCTAGTTGGTGCAGCTGCCTTGTGTCCAAGCTTCTTGGGGACATTGCCTTCTGGAATGGACTGGTTGTGTCCATGTGGCACAGCAATAGGTCTAGGTCTCTTCTGCACCCTGTGTTATCCATGGCCAGAAAACACAAAGGGCTTTGACTTTGGTAATATTTTTTTTTCTTCTGTTGAAATTTGCAGGAAAGAGTGAAACGGTGGTGTTGTAGCCCTATAGGATGCTGTATTTATACTGCGACATTCTGTGGCATGAGTGTATGCCTGCTTTGGGAGATGGTGTAAAGATGCACACGAAGGGGAGCAGCTGGAGGCATGGAGCTTGCTGGACAACTCCAGCACTGGCTACAGGCAGAGAAAGGCAAGTTCAGTGCTATCTGCCTCCACACCGTCTATCTGGGAACGCGCTTGCCTCTGTGCTGGGGGAACCTAGTTGTCTGACTCCAGAAAAGAACTGGAAGCGAGCTAGCATGTACACTGTGGAGGATGAGGGGAATGCGGCTTGAGGATGAGGGGAATGCAGCTTGAGGATGAAGGGAATGCGGCTTGAGGATGAGCCAAACATATGATGTAGAGATGTGGCACAGCCCTGCGGGTCGAAGGGACAGGCTGCTTCCTTGTACAGTGGCTCCCTGTGGTTTTCTGTCCAGTCTGGAATGGAGAGCTGAGGGCTCTTATGTTCCCACTGTTCAGGATGTGCTGCAGAGCCAAATGCCTACAGTTGGCAACAAGGAATACCACTTCTCAGTGCAGAATGGGACATTAAGGTGAAGCTCCTGAAAGCAGTCAGCCCTTTGAGCACGGCAAGTGCATGTGATTCCCCTTCTCCCAAACAACTGTCCTGTACCCTGCCTCTTTTTTCGCTGTCAAGGTTCTTGTCCTTGGGCTGTCTCTCTTGGCTGCTTCTCCGTTCCCCAGTGTGAAGTAAGGCAGCACCTACCATAGCATCCTCTGCTTCTGCTTGGGCTGGGCAGGTGCTGTGGGTATCAGGAAGCAGAGCCTTTGCACCCCTGTGCCTTCTCTTGTTCGAAATGCTGCTTGCATCTTGAATTTCAGGTCGTTGAATTCCAGCTGGCTCTGGTGCTCTTCCTGTCCTCTGCCCAAGATGTGGCTTGGTGAGGCTTCTGCTCGCTTGCTCTTGGCAGGCTAAGAGTGCGTTTGGGATCACATTTAATAACTCACTTGACATCTGGTAACCTGTTGAGATGTGGCAGCACAGTCCTGGGGGGCTCTGAGCCTGTGATCCCTGTCAAAGCCATGGTCCCAGGCACTGCCTGCCCGAAGGGGAAACCATCGTGCCCCTGCCTCTGGCTGCCCCTCCATCCTGGCAGGGTCATGGATGCGAGCGGACAAAGTCAGATCAGAGGAAACGGATCTGCTGCTTTGAGGGTGTGATTGCTCTCATCTGCCTGGCCTCCCTCGGCGAACGTGACCGCTGCCTGGAAGCCAACAGCAAGGAGGAGAGAAGCTCGCCGGCTGTGCCGGGAGGTGCTGGCGAAGGAGCTCGTAGGGTGCTCCAGGCAGGTGGGTGAGCGTCAGGGAGGAGCTGTGGAGTTTGGCAGAGTGCTCTCGGAGGTTGGTGAGCTGACGCCTGCCTGAGAGGGACAGCAGCCTCCGCGTGTGCCCCCTTTGCTGCAGAACGGGATGGCGGAGCGCTTGGCCCTGCTCGGGGCTGCCCTGGCTCTGGAGCACGCCGGGGATTCTTTTTCTGAGCAAAACAAACCTCCTGCAGGCCACGACTGCTGCCTGCGACGCTGCCCTTTACCTCCTTCTGTGGCAGCGCTCCTCCAGGCAGCTGCATGGCCGGAGCAGCCCAACGCCTGGGTCATCGGCGCGAGCTGCTGCTCCCCGGGCGCCTGGCACCTGAGCGAGCTGCAGGCAGCGGCAGGCTTGGCACGGCCCCGTGTCACAGCTTGTCTCGCGGAGCCCTCGGGCACCGCAGGGGCTGGAGCCTCGCCTGCATCCCCGACTTGGCCGCGCTCTGTGGGCCGGCGGCCCCACGACGAGATGGGCTAATTCCGGCCCCGTGCAACACCGGTGGGCAAAAGTAGCCCGCAGGCACTGCAAGCGCTCCCATGGCCCCAGGGACCCCCTGTGCTCAGTGTCCCCTCCCCTGCGTAGTTCTTCTTTCCTGCCTGCTCACACTGCAGCATATGGGGGGAAGAATTATTATTATTAAGAATTATTATTATTAAGACGATCTCCTGCCAGGAGACAACCAATTACCATCTTTTTCACTTTCACCTGAGCACTCCACACTGGGGAGAGGAGGCCAAGAGGCTTCCCCTGCCCTGAAAACCAGGCTTGACGCCTATTCTGGAGGTTTAGGTGGGACAGAAAGTGGAGGCCACTGGTTAGGGTAGAAACTTCAAGCCTGGGATTCAGCTGTTTGGGCAGTGACTTTCTTCTGAGCTCTTCAGGACTGGAGCCAGCGGCTGAGAGAAATACAAATCATGGAAGGAAAAAGGCTCTCAAATGCAGATGCAATTTATTGTTTTTATGTATTCTTACAATACCGGAGCTACAGCAAGAGGGGAGAAAGGAGGCAGCAGGTTTCAGAGGTAGGACAGCAGCAGCAGCAGCAGTGAAGCAGGAGCTGAATGTGTCCTCCTTGGAGCTGGGGCAACCCTCTAGCCCCAGGGCTCGGGCAGAGGGGACCCAGGCATCCGGTGTCACAAATGTAAGGGGCAGGGAGGAGGCTGCTCTTTGGATCCCCCCGATCCAATTGTACTGCTCTCCCCGAAGGGCGGCAGGCATCCCAGCAGCTACCGTCACCTCACTCGGGGCTGTCCTGCTGCCTCCTTTCTAGAGCTGCAGCCACAAGCAGCTTGACAAAGGGGTAAATCGGAGCAACAAAGTGTGGGAGCGCGCACGGTGCCAGCGGGCGCTCCCTAGCTTGCGCGGGGAACAAACACGGTCGAGGCGCAATCTCTGCGCCGAGCCCCCCACTGCCGTAGTTTGGCTTTGCCAGAGAGAAGTCCTTGCCATGTCCATGAGGATTGGTGGAAGATGTTTCCCGGGGAGAAAGGAAGAAAAAGCAGGTGAGCGTGGGGCCCTGAAGCGTGAGTTTTCCAGGGCAGCAGCTGGGGGGAGAGTAGGGTCATGCTGACTTCATGACACTGTTGACCCAGGGAATGTAAGGAGCGATGTGTGTGTAGAAACCCGGCCAGTTGTTATGCCTGTAGGAGAAGATGCCGTAGGCTTTGTTGTTGCAGACGAGTGGATCCCCGGCATCGCCCTGTAAAATGGGGGAGGAGAGAGATCAGTGTTGATTTATGCGGGGTCCCCATGAAAAAGGTGCATTTGCAAAGAACAAGGAGGCTGCAAATACCAGGACAGAGCTTCCCCAGGAGAAGCTTGGGCTCGCAGTGGATGTGGGTAGCTCTGGGTTCAAAAGGAACCATTGGCAGTTTTGTCTGGGACCCAGCACGGGACCCAGCACCACTACAGCTAAGCAAATGCTGAAGCTCAAAGCTTCATTTCTGCCCTTCTGCTGGCTGCAGAGCACTACAAAATGCACTCGGCCCAGCTATGAGATTTAGGGCAAACCCCTCTTTGGCCGAGCTGTTGTCTTGTTGTGCTGCTGCAGACTCCTACGTCCTCTGCTGTGGGAAGACGAGGATCCCCTCGTCCCTTCGGCTTGGCCGAGGGCTGAGCACAGCGTGATGCCTGCGGTCAGCAGGAATGCTGCTGGCCCTCTGAGGGTCTGATCCTTGGAGATCAACACCCTCTTGTGCCAGGACAGCAAGAGAGAGGGACGCTGGTGAGGAGGCACGGAGTGATGGGGATGGCAGGGCGGGGGACGGGGATGGGGGCAAGAATGGGGACAACAAGAAGCAATTTTAGACAGTACCTTTTCAGTGAAGTTTTTTAGCCCAGATCAGGTTTGTGCTCAGCACCTGGCTGAAACCTCCCCTGCAGCCTTCCACTCCCTAAGTCAGAGACTGACCTTTTCAGGTACCCCAGCAGATCCACTGTGGCCACAAATCAAGTTGTCAGCAAGTCCAGGGTAGTGGTTGAGGCAGTCCCTTTGTTTGATGATGGTGACGGTGGCTTCGCGTAACGTGGCAGGGGGTGTTTTGTAGCCCCAGCCGGCTATGCTGCACGCAGTCCCACCAGGGACTTTTGATTTTTCAAAGGAAATGGTCCTAACATAGCTGTTGCTGGTGGCATTGCCTTTCAGCTGGGCAAGGGGACAGAAAACACAGAAATAAGCGCTTGGTCTGCAAAAGCTCTGTGACAAAGGCTGTCCCCTCCCGCTCCAGGGTTACAGCTCAGCCCTGCACGTCAGGCAGACGGGACCATACAGGTGGCTCCAGGCAGGGAGTTACCTTCAGCAAGAGGATGTCATTTCCCTTCTTAGGGTTCATGAAGTCTGGGTGGCAGTGATACTCTTGGACTTCGAACGTTTGCCAGCTTTCCTCTCTCCTCTGGATTGAGTGGGCTCCAAGGATGACAGTCAGAGGTTTGTGTCTGGTAAAATCAAGCACAGTGCAGGTCATTAGCTCTCTCCCGTCTTCCCTGGTAACACTGAGGCGCATCTCCCAGGGGCACGAAAAGGAGAGACTGGCTGGGCTTTAAAGAAGAATGGTGGGAGCGAGGAGCTCTGCCAGTGAATCTACCCAGCCAAGAGCAGAGCAAGTTCCCGGCTGACAGACCGGAGCTCTGCCAGGGTTACTTTACCTCTGGATCTTGAGCTGAGCAGATGTGGTCCAATGCTGCTGCTGTGCACTAAGGTAGTGGGCTGTTGGTCCAGGTTTTGGAAGCCCGTGGCACCAAGGAGGGATTCCTAAATCAGGACCCTGCTCTGGGCCCATGTACCTTTCCTGGCCTCTGCACCGTCTGCAGAAGGGGCTGCCGTAGGAAAATCAGGAGGGGCCCTGGGGATGGGTGGGAGCCCCTCTCAATCTAGCAGGTGGGGCTTGGGCATCCAGGCTCCTGGCTTCTGCTGATCCTTGTTTCTGCTGCTCACGTGCGGGGACTGGCCCTGAGCCTGGGCTACTGGCACCGGGGCAGAGCCGTCAGCCCCGAGGAGTGTGGTAGCTACAGCCAGAGTCATGTGCACCTAGGAGAGCCCTCCTGCCTCCCCACGCCCCAGTTTCTCCAGCTGGAGGGGTGGAAGAGAGCCGGGCAAGCACCTTGCTCGTAAGAGATTATTAATTCTGATACAGTCTTGGAGGTCTTTGGTGGCAGAAAAGGCAAAGCCTGACACCAGCGATCCCTGCTATGCCAGCAGGTCAGCGACAGCAAGGGAAGAAGCCGGTCTGACTTCTCATTGCTGACATCTGGGAAGAATAAAATGAGTCATGGCGGGGGGAATAAACAAATAAAGGTAAGTATCTAAACATGGGCTGGGGAGGGGCACGGGGAAGGATGGCTCGAGGGGGAGCTGTGGCGGTGCGAGCCCCCTCAGCCTTGCCCCGTCCCAGCAGCGCAGCCTGCTCCCCCTGCTAGGGAGAGAGCTTGGCCGCAGCCGTGAAGGAAGTGATTGGAACTGTTGGGCCTCCAGCTAGGAGATGTTACCCGGATCATGGCAGTGCGACAATCTCGTTGCGCCAGGTGCTGTACGAACATAGCAAAAACTTACGCGAAGCACTGAGCCGCTGTCATCACCCAGTTCGGGGCCACTAGGAAGCCTCCGCAGAATTGGTTGTTCTTCCCTTGCAGATAGGCCACGTAGGGTGTGGAGTGGAACTTGGCTTCACGTCCTCCCTCCATCCGATTCCAGGAATAATCTGCAATGGATGGGACTGAGGATGAGGGGATTGGAGGGCGCAGGACGTGCTGTCTGGGGCTCTTCCTTGCCCAGCCCTCTCCCCACCTCCGGGCTGCTCTACTTACTGGCTTTGGCTGGGGGGCACGTCACCAGCAGGAGAGAGAGCAGGAGTTTCTGCAGGTGCTTCATCATAGCGTTCTCTGCGTCAGTGGATCCCTTGGAGGTGAGGCTGCAGCTGGGGTCTCTTCCTGCTCCCAGCAAGGTTTTATAGCCTGAGACTAGACTCCAGGAAACCACAGAAGTCAGACTCATCTGATTAATCTATCTGCAAATTGCACGTCTCAGCAATCTGGGAGGGGAATTCAGTCAGCCTTAGCCTTGGGCATCAACCCACCTTCATCTTGGGCCTGATCTGGGGTATCTGACATCCTTCTAAACCCAGAGCCGATTTTAACCCATTGCCTTTGAGCTGGAAGCTATAGGGAGCATACCCACCTGCATCACTTTGCCTGCCGGTGGGCTCTTCCCTTGCAGCTCATATTTGTTGTTGCGCACTTGCAAACCCTCTTGATTTTTATCATTTTATCAAGATTTCTTTCACTCGATGTACCGGTTCCAGACTGTGCAGCGGCAGTTGAGGACCCTCCTGCTCTTTCTCAGTAGGTGTAGAGCAAAATTGGCATGAGTGCTTTGTAACACCACACTGGGCATGGCTACGTGAGGGCAAGAAGTTGTTACGTCAGCTTTGTGAGCGTGGCCCACAGCAGTGTGACTGCTGCCGGTGCCGTGAGGTCTCTGTTCTGCACCAGCTGCTGACTGAGGGCTTTGCTCTGTACAGCAAAAGACACCAGTTCGAGTGTTTCTTTCCAGATGTAATTGTTCACTGTTGAACTGGGGAGTTGGCTGTCTCTCACCAGCCGGTGTGAGGGAAGACAGGAGGACGCTTCCGTCACCCTGGGGCAGGGGCTCACTTTTACCTCTGGTGTGTTGAGGGTGGATGGAGATGAGGGATGCAGGTTTGGGATTCTGCTCCTTCACTAGCTAGAGATAACCCGACGACAAGGCCCTGAAGGTGGCCTTGTTCCTCTGGGAAGGGTCATGTCCAAGTGCCTCACAGCCAGCGCTGCCCCCACCCTGGCAGGCAGTGATTTATTTTTTTTTTTAATGCCAAACAAGTGCCAGGCGCCTTTCTGCGGTGCACGGCAGGGATCCGTCTTCCCTGGACCAGGCCCCGCGGCAGCTGCTCCTCTTCCTCCGCCAGCCCGCGGTGAGAGGGACCGTACTGGAGGAAGGGCTGGTGACAAATCACTGAACTCGCTCCCCCCAGGATGCCCCCTTGCCTCCCCACTGGCTCCAGCGAAAGGTGGAAGATGAGCATGTCTATGCAATCCCCCCAGCAGCAGTTCCTTCCCTGGCTGTGACGAAACGGGGCTGATACATCCTTACCGCCCTCACTGCCTGCCAGTAAATTTGCTTTCCTGTCTACCCCCAGGGCCACAGGGCAAACCCCATTTTTAAGTTAAAGCTGCCATTCTCGTGCAAAGACTGCAGCAGCTGGAGCTTCAAGGAAAACCCTGACGTGACAAAGATTTGTACTACACAGATAAGCAGTTGCAGCCTTTTCACTCGCAGATTTCCTAGCTGATAGCAGCTGTTAGCAGAAGCCCAAACCATGGACCCTTCTCAGTCTCCCCACGGTGGCATGGGTGCTGAAGGCAAAGGCGATGTCATTTCCCCTTGTTCCAGGCAAGAAAAGGGAGAACGTAAGAGCAGACGTCCAGGGCCGGACTGCAGGCCATCTCCTCCCTCGGAAGAACTGGCTACTGGGAGCCTAGGAAAGACTGAGAACAGGGCATCCCGTTCTCTTGAATTGCACACAGTTTCTGTATGTTTAAAATTCCCCGGCTGGGTTTCCCCACAGCAAACCAGTCTGGTCTCCTCTTGAACTCGCACAGACATCCATCATCCTGCACCAGGGAGTTCTGCAGCTCAGTTATTTACCAATGCACTGTCTCTGCCCCTTGTCATCTCCTCCAGGAAAGCGTCTAGCACTCTCCTGTCTTTACGAGAGACACCATCAGAAACTGGCTGGGACGAAGGAGACCAGGGCTCAGAGTTTAGGCAGGTTGCTTTACGCCCAGTCTGGGCCATGAAAGGAGGGGCTGGTGCCAGGTATTCAGACCCTGGTGCAGGGGCTGTCTGAAAACGGTGCTAGAGCATCCTTTGTGGGGAGGAGAAGTTACCTCTGAGCATCACCCAGCTGAGGGGAGAGTCATAAGCCCTTTTGGTTTTGTGCTACTGCTAGGATAGTCTCTGCTCGTGCTGTACTGCTTGGGCTGGGCTTGCCTTCCTGAGAGGGACAGAAACGTGCCAGCAAGCTCCAAGGCAGACAGCTCCCAGCTAGGACTCACCCTTGCCTTCTCCAGGGACAGAGTTGGGCTCTCCCACTGTAGTTGGCATGGGAGGAAAGGAGGAAGGGACATGGAGTCAGGTGCTTTTGTGAACCCAGCTCCGTTACCAACCCTTTCAGTACAATCCTTTCAGAGACTGCACCCATGTCTCTACCCACGACATCATGTTGCTGTTCAGGAGGAGATGGAGGACTGTGGCTGCTGGGGAACGGCAGAGGCACAGACCGAAAGCACTGGTGTGCAACAGCTGGGACTGTGAGTACGTCTCTGGGATCCCAAAGCCCCATCCCTGGGATCTCGGCCGCCACCTGCCCTACGCCTAAGGGGGAACAGAAACAGCCCAATCCACAAAAAGTCCAGCTCCCTTCGCCTGCCGGAGCCTTCTACAGCTAAGACAGCTGAAAAGATTAGCCTGCTTTCCCCTGTGACCCAGCCTGCTGTCTTGGCTGCCCTATGTCCTAGGTGCAACATCACCCAGGCACGAGGTCCCTGCAGAGGGGACAGTCATTACTTCGCAGGGAATGGCAGCTTTTGACCCCTGCTACCTGCTGACACACCACATCCTGGCTGCCAGCTGCTCCCAGGGTGGTGACATTGCTGAAGTTGGTGAACGGAGCGCGTGCACATCACTTTTCCCAGCCCGTTTCTACCTGGGCAGTTTCTATTCCTGCAACGCGCTCATCCCCATCACCCCAGGAAGGGCAACTGCAGCTCTTGTCCTCCAAGTCTGCCAGCAATTCAGTGGCTGCAGAGCCACAGCTGCCTCTGTCCCAACAGGCTGACCTCTCGCTTCGACCAGCTAGACCCTCCCTCGCTTCTCCCTGGGGCAAGGTACAAGAAAGAAGACGTACACCGGGGACATGCAGCTCTGCGTTTACTGTGGGTGCTTTAAGTGCAACAAGATTCAAGCAGGGAGGGGGTTCTCGCTGAAGGAAATGGGGTCTGTTGTAGCACAGCCTTTTTCTGGTGCCATCTGGGACGATGCCTGCTTCTGCCAGGGTGATTTAAGATGGCCCTGAACTGGCTGCCCGCCATGGGCAGGGAATGGGACAGCCAGCAGCCTCAGAGCAGAAAGAAGGGGACCCTTGTGAGCACTGATCAGGTCACTTGGGTTCCCAAGGAGAGAGGAGGGAGCCAAACCTTCAGCAGGGGCAGGAAGGAAACCAGTGCAGTCTCCAGGGCTGCACCAATGCTGGAGCGAGTGCCGCTGCTGCTACTTCTCCAGAATTTTTTTGATCCAGGGCAGGTAGTTGAAGATGCGGGTGTAGACCCCGGGCGCGTTGCTGCGCCCGAAGGAAACGATGCCTTGTGCCACCTTATTGCATACCAGGGGCCCACCAGAATCTCCCTGAGGACAGATGAGACTAGTTTTAGAGGCCTCTTCCCTGTGGGAACAGGCTTCACCTTCGTCCCTCCCTGCCCAGGCACTGCCAGCAGCGCCGTGTCTCTGCTCCTGCCCCGCATGCCCACCGTGCTGGAGGAGCTGTCCGGAGCAGGTGAGTTGGGGCTCTACCCCGGGACTGCGCATGGATGGTGGTGTCAGGGCACGCAAAGAGCTAGTCCACGTGGAAGCTATAAATCCAATGCTTGTCACCTCTCCTGGGAACCAGCTAAGTCTGTGCCAGCAGAAACCCCTGCTCCCAGAAAACCCGCCTGCCCTGCGGCCAAGCCCCCAGCCCGTCGGCAGCCCATACCTTGCTGGAGTCCCTGAGCTTGTGGAAGCTGCCGGCACAGACCATGCCCTTGTTGAGATGTGGATAGAATTGGATGCATTTCCTGTGGCTGTAGGTGGAGACTTTGGTTTCAAAGAGCTTGCCGGTCAACCAGCCTTCATCGGTCAGGCCCCACCCGGCTATGCTGCACCTGGTGCCCGCGGAGAGGCCGCTGCTGGTCTTGGGCAGTGGAATGGTCTTGACGTAGGCATTGAGAGTGGCCTTTTCTGTCAGCTGGGAGAAAGCAAGGTTTTTGGAGCAGGCTATAAGCAGAACAGCTGAAGGACACTTTGTGCGGAGAGGCAGGGGAGGTCTAGCAGGACACACAGCACTGCAAGCTCTGGTGAGCTGCTGTGAATAGGGCATGCAGCTCCAAGCCCTGCCCACGGTTCCATCCCAGGTCCCTCCCGTTCCTGCCTGCCTCCAGCACTCATGGGCAGAAGCAGCTGATGGTTTGCAGAAGGAGCTAACAGCAAGAACGTGCTCTGGTAGACCCACAGCCCCACTCTGCCCGCCAACCCACTGCAGGCCTGCCTTGCCTTGAGCAGCATGATGTCGTTAGAGAAGGTGTCGTGGTTGTATTCAGGGTGCTGGTGGTATTGGAGAACTTCCCGTTTCTGCTGGGTCCTTTCTCGTTGGTAGACGTTGTGAGCCCCCAGGATGACTGTGACATTCCTGGCCATGGCAGCAGAGGGGAGAAGAAGGAAAACAGGTTGGGTCTCACCCACATCCCTCCCCTTTTGCAGGCAGGTGGGGAGCGCGGCTCGGCACAGGAGGAAGAGGAACCTACTCCAATATTACTCCAGTGATGGACCTCACAGGTTAGGGGAGGAAGAAAGGGATAAAGCCCCTGTACGAAGTACTCACCCCATGCAGTGTGCAGCTGTCATCACCCAGTCAGGGGCCACCAGGAAGCCTCCGCAGGCAAAATTCCCAACCTGCAGGTATGCCATGTAAGGGTGGGAGTGGGGCTGAGCCTCATGGCCCCCCACAATCTGAGCCTGTAGAGCACCTGCAAGACACCCCACCGCAGGATGAGCCGGCGGCCGCTGAGGCCGGAGCCCAGACCAGCAGCCTCCCTCGCGGCAGCTCGCGGCACCCCAGCTTACTGGCGCTGGCCCACGGGCAGGAAAGCAGCAGCAGCAGGGCCAGCAGTGGCTGGGGCTGGCACATCTCTTCCCACAGCTGGACGCTCCTTCCAAGATGCGTGGAAGTCTGAGTCTCCGTGTGTCCCAGGGCTGGTTTTATACCCTTGGGGCCAGCTGTACCCAGCAGCCAGGAAACCATGTGTGATGGCCTGATTGCGCTAATCGGAGTCGTGCAGCATCCCTGCAGGTCTATCTGCATCTCCGCTGCCCGGCCTGTTCACATGGCCCACGTGCCCCGAGGCTGTGATTGATGTGATAGAGCAGGACAGAAAGGCCAGGGCAGAGAGAGCGTCATACGCCACAGCCCCAGAGCCTCAGGGGTGCTGAGGAGAGGTGTCCTAGGGTATTTTCGAGGTGTGATTTAGCATTTCTCCCACAGTTTGGCTGCGGGACAAATCATGTCCATCTGCTTCGAAGCATGGTGTCTTTGAGCTCTGGAAATCAGGCTGTCTCGTACTGTACCTTCAGTAGCTTACGCCACTTGCTCCTGGGGGTGGTCAGGTCACTTCATGCTTTGTTGGCAAGCATAATGACTGCAGATGTTCTTTCCCCTCTATGGTTTCCCCTCTGAAGCTGGTCTGGCCGCTGGCACATCTGTTCAAACAGGACCAGGGGAAACCGTCATCTACCCTACTCTGGATTCTCTGCTCTCTTCCTTCCCTGCCCTGAAGTTGCCTGCAAACCAGGCTGCTATTGCTGTCTTCAGCTTGTCCCTAGCAAAGTGAGATTTGGTTAAATGCTAAACTGAGCACCACTCCTGCTGTACTCGTCCCTTCCTGGCCTTGTGGTCCTGACCAGAAATCACCATTGGGCTGCCCCAGGTGAACCTGTTTCAAAGAGGTGACCAAATCTTTGCGTCAAGGGCACGGACCTGAGGCTCAGGACACCTCTCTTCTTCCCATTCCTGGCTCTCACACTGCCTTAGCTGGTGGCTGTCCACACTTTCCTCCCGATCTTTGGGCCTCCAATTGCCTCAGCGTGTCCTGTGACGGGAGCTGAGCTTGTCCTTTGCGTGAAGAGCTGCCGGTCTCAGGCTGCAGCCTCGAGGGAGCTGTGCCATACAGTCCTGTGGTGTTCAAAGTTGTCCTTCCTGTCTGCGCTTCCTAGCCCTTATCTACCTTAATTTTCCCCACTGCCGGCTTGTCCCAGTTTGCTGCGTTGTTTCTCGCTCCCTGGGGCTTGCGGGCAGTTGTGTGCCCGCAGCAAAGCGTAAATCTGTTAGGGTTAATGCTGTGTGACGCGTCTGCTCCGCTCAGGGAGGGATTGCACGTTGCACACTGGAAGGACATCTTTTCCGTGCTCACAGACTTTCAACAACTCTTGACTCTGCTCCAGCACAAGAGCACCCGAGGGGCTGGGGACAGCTGAACTGGAGCCGTGTTGGTGCCGAACTGGAGCCGTGCGGCTTCTCTGCTGCCATAAGGACAGAAGCTGTCATGAGAGCACAGCCAGATTCTGCACTCCTCCTGCACCCAGCCTCATCCCTCCTCTTTTGACTGTTGGTCAGGATTAAACCTTCCCTCAGATGCTCTCCAGAAATGTTCTCTGAGCCCTGAAGCCCAGCCCTTTTCCTTGCTTTGCCCCACCGGCACCAAAGTCCGGCTTAGGGGCAAACCAGCAGGCGATTGCCCGGCCACGGCCACTGCTTATCCCCAGAGGCCATGGTTATGTGACGAGGGACAGAGCCCAGGAGCGTGGCAGTGCCGCTGCCTCGTGTGAGCACTTGCAAGGTAGGGCAGCCAGGTCTCTGGGCAGCGTGCTGGTTGCCAAAGCTGGAGCAGCGCTCTCCTCTCCTCTCCCGCCCAGTGAAGCTGTGGGCAGCTGCTAGCAAAGCAGCAACTCCAAAACACCTTCCTCTACCATGCAGATGAACAATTTGCTACTGAAAGGATGGGGAGAGCTGGGGAGGTAGGGGGTAATACCTCCTTTTAATCCCTGGAGTACTTTCAACCCTGTTCAGCTAGGCAGGAATCCTCCCAGAAGCTCTGGCTGCGGTCACTACAGATTCTCTGCAGGCATCTGGTTTAAATAAGCTAATTTGGGCTTGTGACTGCAGCCAGGAACCGACGAAAAAACACAACAGACAAAGGCGATAGAACAATTAGCACTCCGAGACTTCAATGCCACCCACCCCCTTTCCCCCCAAATCCTTGGTCCTGCTATGGGAGATTTTTTTCTACCCAGAGAACCCTGTTTGTGTGCCCATTCCCTGGGCCACTTTCTGCCAACGCTCCTCCGGGGCCGGCATGTCGCATGAGGCTTGCTTTAATCCTAAATCACCATCTCTGGAGCAGTCTCTGGTTACCAGTCCTAACGTCGGTCTGTGACAAGTGATTTCAACTCGGCTGTGCCCGCCCAAAACATGATACCAGCTTTGCTTCCTGCTGCCTGTGATTTCAGGTTAAAAAAGCACATACAGCTCCAAGGCTTCCAGCAGAGGAGAGTGGGTCAGGAGGAAGACCTGTCCTAAACCCGCTTTGGCACGCAGTAAGCGTGCTGCTTCGTGGCAGTCGTGCCCTGCGTGGGCAGCGCTGCCAGGCCGGGCACAACCACCGTGCTTGGGTGCTGTCGTCGCTCTGTCCGCAGCATGCCCTGCGAGCCGCTGCTGTGTTGATTTTGCCATCTCAGATAAGATGCCCTCCGGCGCCCTGCTCAGGGGTCAGAGAGGCCCAACGCTCGTCTTTCCCAGCCCTTCATCCCCTATCTGCTTGGGCCAGCCCTTGTTGGCAGCCAGGGCTCAAAGCTGGGGACTCTGGGCAAGCTGACAGCAGGGTGCCCGTGCTGGGGGCACATGGGCAAGCTGATGGGGCAAGTGTCCCAGGAGGGCACCTGGGAGGCAGTGGGGCTGATCTACCATCAGTCTGCATTGCTGGGAGGAGGGCATCTGAGGGAAAGCTGCGGTATGAGAACGGAAAACCCCTGAAACAGTTCCTGGAAATAAAATCAGAGTACGTGTGTAGGTATAACCAAACCGACAGATCGCTATATCCCTCCCTTTCTGCCCAGAGCAGGCTCTAGCACATCAGAAGAGCCACCGGGCTCGTGGTAGGGCTGTACTAACTCGGGCAGGGAGCTCTGGGAGCACAGGCTGTCCTTCATGCTAGCCCTTGGGCACCGGGGCTTTTGTTCGATTAAAACCTCACTCCCAAATACAGGGCTCCCACTGCACGCCGCTCCCTCGTTTCTCTCTGTGAGCAGCAGCCCTCTCCGTGAGTCTGCATCCTGCAGTAACCTTGTGCAAAGGTCTGGCTTTCTCCTTGATCCCAGTGAAAGCTCCGAGCGCAGATGCCCGGGGCCCTTTGAGTTCACTCATTGCTCTGTAAGAGCCGGTGGGCCAGCAGCGCCGGGGCCAGGCTACGCTGCAGACAGCAGCAACCAGACAGCCGTTCTCCGCCCCAAACCGCTTATTATTCTTATGTATAATAAGCAGGGAGGAGAAACGGCAGGTGGAGGAAATGATGCACAGGATGGCAAGCAGCAAGGCTTGGAATAAATTTACGCTCTCCAGACACCGCGCAGCAGCACCGGCCCTGCTGCCAGCAGACACGTTGTCCCTGCCCCAGCCAGGCAGCGCTAACTGCAGGGAGGTGCGTTGCTTGTCCTTCCTCTACAGCGCTCAGATTAGATTTCAAACCAGCCCGATTTCCTCTGCGTGGAGCTTGGCACCACACCCCTGCCAGCCCCTCCTTGCCCGGACGAAATGGCTCTCAGCTCTGAGCCCTCGGCGACCGGTCTGGCGGTGGGCTAGGCCCTGTCCCAGAGGGTGCAAAGCAGGATTGATGAGCTCACACGAGGGATTTTGTGGGTCCTGCACAGGGGACCCTGGGTCAGAGGCTCCGGCCAGGTCTCCGGAGCAGCCTCATGGCCTCGGTCACGCCATGCCGACCGCGGCTGGCCATGCCACGCTGAGTGGGGGTGGTGGGAGCACTGTGCAGCTCCCTCCCTCCTGGGGACGTGCCTGCTCACTGGAGCCGTGGTTACGGGGCAGAAGATGCTAGAGCAAAGCTGAGCTTGCCCCAGGCACAGCAGGAGACGACGCTGGGCACGGCGTTTGGAGACCAGGCACTGGTCCAGCTTCTCCAACCCCTCTGAGCTACCCAGGCCAAAATCCAGCCCCAGGGAGGGGAGGGATTGCTTCTCTGGCAATTGCCAGTGGCTGTCAGGAGCTGCATGAAATGCCACACTCTAAAGAAGCAGCAAGACTCAGGAGTTTGCATTTGTGGCATGCTCGCTCTGGAGGGATGCTGAGGGATGAGCTCCCATCCTACAGGCACCGAGCACTGGAAACGCTCGGTGCCTTTCACTGCAGATCAGCCAAAAGGTCAAAATCTCAACCCTGTCGCAAAGGAGGGAAAGGTGTGACACCGTGGGAGACAGGGTCTGGGCTGGCCCACAGATGATGTGTTTTAGTGGGATGATTTCCAAGTAATTATCTTTGGTTTGGGGGGTGGGGAGGGTTATCTTATGTAGATGTTTGCTTTCTGTTTAATGTTTTTGCACTGAGGAAATGCAAATTTCTAAAGAAAAGCCACTTAAAGGAAAAAAAAAACAACAAAACTTTGCCATTTAAGGTCATTAGTGTGGTCTAAAGGAGATGATCCCGAAACTTTCTCTTTCATGTTCTTGTTTTCCTTCAAATCCAGAGATGCACTGCAGAGGCCCTTTTCCTACAGAGCCCCACCATCGCCACCACCCAATTTCAATGAACGGATGCCCAGGCGCAACAGCTGTGCCTGGGACAATTCTCCGAGCGCTGTGAAGGGCCAGGTCCAGGGTTTGGTGTCAGCCCAAGTCAGAGGGGCCTTGCTGGCTCTTCCCAGCTCCTCTGGGGCCAGAAGCATGCTGCCACGCTGGGGACTGGGACGTGCCGCTGGAAAGACGACCGCCTGCTGCTGCACAGTAGAAGAGACCAAAGCTAGGAAATGCAACCAACCAACTGCCGGGAGCGATCAGTCATTTTTAAACCAGCACCACTCCACCCTTCCTGGGCAGAAAAACACCTGCGGGCGAATGGATGCCGCGGCTGATGCTGGGCTGTGCTGGGGCCACGCGGCGGGGACAGGATGGGTGGGTAGGGAGGTGGGGAGGGAGCCGCGTGGGACAGAGGTGGGGATGCCAGCTGGCCCTGAGCCAGCCTCAGGCTTGCCTGGCTTGGCCCACCAGGCAGAGTTCTCCACAGAGCTTCACCCAGGGATTTTTTTTTTTTTTTTTTTTTGAATTAGAATGTCTGAAAATACATGTTTTAATCAGGACTGTGCAGCAGCACAGCAGGAAAACCTCAACAGAAATTATCGATATTTTATCTTGCATTTGTAGCTTGCTGTCTTTCCCCCACGGCTGTTATTGTCTCCGCACAATCCGGAGCTGGACGCCCTCCTGGGAGCAGGCAGTCTCAGGGCAGGAGTGACCGGGCACAACCTGGGGAGCCGGGCTCCAGGCTGCTCCTGCCCTGCTGCTCTCTGGGCGTCCCTGCCTGCAGACAAACTCTTCCCGCCGGGGCCGAGGTGCTTTTGCCTTCCCGTCGGCCTTGGCAGGAGCAGGCTGTGCAGGGCTCCAGGGCTTCTGCTGCTGAGGTGCCCCAGCTCGGCGTCCGTGAAGATGTGCGACGGTCACAGTTCTGGCAGAGGGGTCAGGGGGCTGGAGCTGGCCCCCACACCTCCCCTGCTCCTTCCAAGCCCAGCACTCAGCAGCTATCAGGCAGTTTCAAGTAGATTGTGGTCTTGATCTGAAGGAAAGAGCTGAGAAACATTGCAGGATGGGGTGTCGCTCCCCCACCCCCCTTCATTTCAGAGAAAGAACATCTGAACTGAAACAGCAGCAAAGGAGAAGTACCAAGATAAAGCTCAGCCTGCGTCTGTGCAGATAGCAATGGGGAGCCGCTGCAGAACAACAGGAACTCTCCCTCGTGCGGGTGCCCGGCCGACGGGGAGCCTTGTTTGCCCCCAGCCATGGAGCTGGGGACTCCCTGCCTTGGGTCTGGCGGCAGCAGCTCCCAGGGGGATGCGGGGCCGGATTTGTGCCAGCCAGCGAGGCCCCACTCCGCTGAGCTGATTGCACGGAGTGGAGGGGACCCAAATCTCCCCAAATCCCCCGGGCTGTGGGACTGTGCCCCGACTTGCCGTGGGATGGGAGCGGTGTTCGGGGTGCGTGGTGGCTTGCCGTGAGGCAAGGGGCTCGGCAGGCTGTCGGGGGGCAGAAGTGAGAAAGCGCTGGAAGGGCAGCAGCAAGGGCTGGGACGCAGCTCGGGCGGCTTCCCGGAGCTGGTGTCCCTCACGACGTGCTGTGGAACCGCAGCGTGCCTCCAGTCTCCTCCGCTGTGGAAAGGCCAAACAAGCCGGGTGCTAGGACTGAGCAGGGAACAAGGTTTTGTCTCACTGGAAGAGCTCTTGACAAAATAACCAGCCCTGCCTTTTAGGCAGCGCCTGATGTGCTTGTGGAAGGGGCGTTAGGAAGAGCCTGTGGTGTCTTGCTGGTCCAGAGGACCTGGCACCCCATGGGTGAGTGAGCTGAGCTGTCCCAGCTGCTCATCTGCCTCAAGCCCTCCCGTTATCAAAAGCATTTGCCTCCCCCTTGCCCCACATTCTCCGCAGATCTCCCGACAAAGAGCTCGTTCCTGCCAGGTATCTCTTTCCTGAGACTGCTCGCGTGCTGCCAGCTATTTAAGCAGCTACTTAGGGCCCCTGACAAGGCAAATTTCTCCATCCTCTGATCTTTAAGGATGTCCCACCAGTTCTGTCCTGAGCAGACACATTAGCTGGAGGCTCAGCCTGAAGCGAGAATAAAGCAGAGACGATGTGCAAGGATCACGCTGACCCTTTTGGTTCCAGCGCTCTGCCGGGAGCATCCGCCCAGGCCGTTTGGGAGCGCGCGCTTTGTGCTGAATGCGCAACCTTGCACTCCTCTCCTCTGGATTGCGCTGCGCTCACCGCCCAGCCTTCCTGCTGATTTCCGCTCCTTCAATCTTGGGGTCATCTGCTGACTTTATCAGCATGACTTTCTTTCCATGCTGCTGATAGAAAAGCCCAAAACACCAGTCAAAAGGGTGAACGTGGAGGATGGAGCCCTCAGCTTTTCATGAGAACCATGAGTCCTGCTTGCACACGACTTCCTGCAGCAGGAACCTCCTTTGCCTTTTCCAGTTGTCTATGCTGTGATCCAGGCTGGGATCCCTCCATTCACGAAGTAATGGATGGACTCCCAGGACAACTAACTCCCTGCTTGCTGTGCTGATGGAAGAAATCACCGCTCTTTGCTCTCAACCATGGCTTTGTGCCAGCCTGGAGTGAGAACACAGGTAAAAGCAGAAAGCAGGGCACAGCTTCTGCTGTGATCCTGAGTTAAAAGGTGCTCTGTCTTTCTTTTCTCTGTGCCTCTTTGCAGCTGGTTGGGTGGGGTCCATCCTGCACAGAAATGTGGTTGATGTTGTAACTTCCCTTTTTCCACTCTGGTAGGTAGAAGTCTCACTTATTTCACACAAGGAGCCCTCCCCACTACCTACTCTGCGCTGGGCCTCAGACAAGCAGCTGGAGAGCACTGCTAGCTGCTGAACCTCCCTCCAGCAGCGAGAGCCTCGGGCCAGTCATGACAGGTGAGTCATAAGGCAAATTCAACAGCAGTGGTTGGGAATAGCACGTTGCAAGACTTTGTCTCCAGTCAAGTTTTGCAGGTGCAGGGAATAGGTCAATGATAGACATTAACATTACGATCACGTCCGCACTGCCAGGTTGTGGTCTCAGTGCAGCCCCTTGCGCCTTCTGCAATCCCAGGCAAGAGGCAGCAGCTTTGTGCTTCTGTTTCCCTGTCTGTGACCCGGACAAGGCGAAGATCCTGACCCATCTCTAGCAGGTGCTTGGAGAGCTGAAGGCGCAGGGTGCAGTGGCAGGGCACACGCAGGGCTTTGACCAGCTGGTTTCCTTTGAACGGGGTGGAGCGGAGCTTCAGACACACAGGTGCCCGGACTCGCTGCGCTGGCAGGGCAGGACTTGGGTGGATGTGTCCCGAGAGACTGGCGGGAGCTGGGCCCACGGAGGAGCCCAAAGGGGTGCGAGCATGGAGCTTGCTCCTGGAGGAGGCTGTATCTGGGCATGAGTGGTGCACAGGGCAGTCGACGAAGAGGCAGTTGCTCTCTGCCAGGCTCGGGGGTGAATTTAACACCACGAAAGGCAAAGCACTTAGTGTCTCAGGCCGTCTGGGTGCTCCTACTAGCACTTGGCTTTGTTCAGCCCAACAGACCCTACCCATCAAGGTGGGAGGTGTTATCCCATTCGACCCAGCCTGCCCTGACTCCAAGAGGGGTCTGGCACATTATTTCATTCATGTCCCACCTTCACAACCACAACAAAGCCAGGCACTTACTGAGAAATGATGATAGCTGTTAGAAACGATGTCAATACTCTAGCTCACAACAGGAAATTTTGTTAAACAACAGGAAGCCCATGCTCATGGGTGGACTTACAAAACATCTCACCTTCCTCTCCCCTTGCTCTTTCAGTGGCACCGGGCTGGCAGACAGGGCTCTAACTCTCATCTCCACGCTGGGTAGGGCTGCTGGGCTCAGAGCCAGTCCTGCGTGGCAGAGCCTCAGAGCTGTCTCCAGCCCTGAAACAGAGGGTCTGCTCTGCTCCAAACCCTACCTTAACCCTTGTTCCATCGTGCATCCCGTGGCTGCTGACCTAGGCTCAGAAGATGGATGGTCCAGAGCTGAGCTGGCTGGTGAATCGCTCCCTTCCCCTTACACTGGGCTCTACTCAATACCCTGAGCTCAGACTTGACCTGCTCGACAGGAAAGGTTCCTGCCTGCAGCTGGCTGCCATGAGGAATGTGAACATCATCCTGCAGCACTACAACTTCACGGGCAAGCTGACCAACCGGCAGTCTGGGGATGAGGGCATGGGTCTCATCCGCACAACCTTTGCCATCATCAGCTGCATCATCATTGTGGAGAACCTGCTCGTGCTGCTGGCCATCCTGCGGTGTCTGCGAGCCCGCCGCTGGGTGTACTCCTGCATTGCCAGCATCACCGTGAGTGACCTGCTTGCAGGGATTGCCTACCTTTCTAATCTCTGCCTCTCGGGCAAGAAGACCTTCCAGCTTTCACCTCAGCTCTGGTTCCTGCGGGAAGGCATCCTCTTCATCGCGCTGGCTGCCTCCACCTTCAGCTTGCTTGTGACTGCCATTGAGCGCTACAGTGCCATGGTAAGGCCGATTGCTGAGAATGAAGCCAGCAAGACCCTGCGCTTACGCAGCCTGATCGTTTCCTGCTGGCTGCTGGCCTTCGTCATCGGACTGCTTCCACTGCTGGGCTGGAACTGCCTCTGCGACTTCAATGCCTGCTCTGTCCTCCTGCCTCTCTACTCCAAGAACTACATCCTTTTCTCCGTAGTCATGTTCAGCATCATCCTCCTGGGGATCATCGGCCTCTACATCTCCATCTTCCAGCTGGTCCAGGCCAGTTCTAAGCAAACCAGTTCCCGGCACAGCCGCAAACGGTCCCTGCGCTTGCTCAAGACTGTGCTGATGATCCTGGGCGCCTTCATTATCTGCTGGAGCCCCCTCTTCGTCCTGTTGCTCTTTGATGTCTTCTGTGAGACCCAGGCCTGCACACACCTCCACAGCATGGACTGGACCTTGGCTCTGGCCATGCTTAACTCAGGTGTTAACCCCGTCATTTACTCCCTCCGGAGCGTGGAGGTGCGCCGTGCTGTGGGAAGCCTGCTGTGCTGCTGCTGTGTCAGGGTTGGGCTTTGCAAGCCTGGAAACTGCTTGGTCATCACAGACATCAACTCTGGCTCATCCACGGAGAGCTCCCTGCGCTACCGGGAGAGCTTCCACAGCTCTGTAGCCCTGAATGCCCGGCCCAGAGCACCTCTCTCCAGCAACTCCAGCATGATGAGCAATCTCCCCAGCTTCTGAGAGGCCACGGGGAGAGCAAGAGATGCCAGACAGCCCACCGGGACCTCATGCTGTGGTCCTGGCCTGGCAGAACTGTAGCCTACACGCAGCTCAGGCTGACCGGGTGCAGCCCCACCCCTGCTGTTGACCGTGGCCAGGCTTTCCAGCCCCTTCAGACTGGGATGTTGCTTCCGTGTGGGTGCAGCACAGGGACAGGCATTGCTCCTAGGATGGGAGTGAAAGATACGGGCACATTTTGGGACAGATGCTCTGCTGAAACAACGGCTGTGCCTCGGTTATAAGTGGACCCTGCTCTGTGAGTGCATGTATATAGATGCCATACCTGCCCTGATGAGGGCATTTTGCCCCGGGGCACAATGAGGAATAGGGTGGGTATCCCCAACCGGACCACCCCCAACCCCTTGGGATCAGCCTGGGCTGGCAGTGCTGCCCCTGCATGCCACGCAGGGCTGGAGGCGATACCTGAGTCTTCTCCTGCAGTTTACAGCCTTCTGGAACTGCTGTGATGGGCATGGCTGCTGGACAGCATGCAGGCTTGATGTCTTGCCGCAGAGTCAAGAACAACTGGGTTTGCAAGTGGAAGTGTATGCAGCTGTGGGGCAGCTCAGAGGCCCCTGGCCAGGAACCAAGTGCTCACCTGTAGCGCAGCACAAACCAGCCAGGGGATGGCAGGGGGCTGCAGCAACAGCCCAGTCCCTCACCGGAGCGCAGAGGCTGGGCATTGTGCCTGGGCAAACGCTGTGACAGTGCTTACGGCCTGGCAGCAAGAAGTAAGAAAGAGCCCTGCTATGCCTCTGGGCATGGGGCTGCACCTCCAGCGACAGCCCTGGCACCTCCACGGGCAGCAGGAGGTACCCACGGTGACCGGGGAGTCTGGTGCCGTCCTGCACGGCAGAGCTGCCTGCTCCCATCTGGCTGAACCTCTCGGGTAACATATGCCTGTACGGCAGAGGGTTCGCAGCACTGTGGCCTCCCAGAGAGGTGGGTCATGCTCCGGCAAATCTGCCAAGTCCTAAGGTCCTCACACAGGGGAAGGTGCCCACTGTGGTGGGCACTGGAAGGTTGAGCAGCAGCTTCTAGCTGGCTTTGCATTCTGTTGTCTCTGCTGGGGTTTGGCTCACACCTGAATAGAAGCAGCAGGAATTGTTTCTTCTTCCTTTTTGGGCCAAAAAGGCTGCATCCTTCCAGAAACCTTTTTGAAAACAGTGTTTGCAAAAGAACAGATTTGCGAGAATAATTTCAACAGCCTGGAACAGAGTCATCACCCGGCAAGAGTGGGGTGGAGCCTGCCCCAAGCCCTTCTGAAGTTCAGCACAGCTGGCGAAAGGAATGGAGGGCTCTGATCCTAGGATGTTTGTTCTCCAAATATAGTAGCGCTTAGAAGAGGGTCACCTGTGCTCTGCCAGGGCAATGTTCTGAGGGTCTCCGACCTCCCATGAACTGGGCAGCGTCAACAGCAGAGGAGGCCCCCAGGAGCCTGGGCTCACAGGAGTCGCATAGGGATTTTCCCTGCTGCCCCAGGGCTGAGCACTGCTGCCCTGGCCCCTCTGAATGCCATGCCATCTCTCCCCTGAGCTGGCAGTCCGGTGGCTGTGGCCTCCGGCCCTGTCAGTTTGCTGGCTGGTGTCTCTGAAGTGGCAGGAGAGATCCCAAGCTGCTGCAACGTCACGGGCAGGAAGCTTAAGAGGCTGCAAAGTTGTGCATGGACGCAGCCCAGCTGGCAGCAGAAACATTTCCGCGGGCAGGCAGAGCTGTGCTGCGTGAGGTTGGTGGGGGGGACTGCTCCCGGGGCACGGCTGGCTGGGGCCAGCAGAGGCTTTTGCAGGGCTTGGAGAGCTTTGCAGCAGGGCTGGGGCCGTGACGGGTCAAGCAGCACCCAAGGAACCAACAGCATGCGCAGAACGCCTGCTTGCGCAGGGCTGGGGGCACGCCACCGCCCACCTGCCAGGCCTGCAGGGTGCAGGAATTCACTGGGGCCAGGCTTCATCCCTGGTACCAAGAGGATTGTTCTGTGCTAGGGAAAGTGGCTGGCTCCAAAATAGCCCCAATTCCTGCCTGGGTATGATCGAGATGCAGTGGGGCCCAGAAGGCACTGCCAGCTTGCACCTCAGACTCCTGCTCTTCTATTCCCTAACCACGTGAAAAATCACAGCAGCACCCAAACGCCTCCTCTCACCATACAAGGAGGCCAAAGCCACCCAAGCCCTGCGGAGGAGAAGCTCCTGGCGACTTAAAACCCACTGGCCGCGCCCCTCAGCAGGAGGGGCTGAGCTTCCAGCCCATGGCAATAAATCTAGGTGATAAGAAAGACCCTGCTTGATTTGCTATGATTTTATCTGCCTGCAGGTCAGGTACCCGCTGGCTGGTCCCATTGGCAAGGGGCCTGCTCAGGGCAGAGCGGGAGGTCTGATACCGCCAAGGGAGGCACCGAGGCGGCCGGTACGGGACAGGGCAGCCCGTACGGGACAGGGCTGCCGGTACGGGGCAGGGCAGCTGGTACAGGACAAGCAGCCGGTACGGGACAGGGCAGCCGGTACGGGACAGGGCTGCTGGTACGGGACAGGGCTGCTGGTACGGGATGGGGCGGCCGGGGCAGGACAGGGCTGCCGGTACGGGACAGGGCGGCCGGTACGGGACAGGGCAGCCGGTACGGGACAGAGCGGCCCGTATGGGACAGGGCTGCTGGTACGGGACAGGGCGGCCGGTACAGGACAGGGCGGCCGGTATGGGACAGGGCAGCCGGTACAGGACAGGGCTGCAGGTACGGGACAGGGCAGCCGGTACGGGACAGGGCTGCCGGTACGGGACAGGGCAGCCGGTACGGGACAGGGCTGCCGGTACGGGACAGGGCTGCTGGTACGGGATGGGGCGGCCGGGGCAGGACAGGGCTGCCGGTACGGGACAGGGCTGCCGGTACGGGACAGGGCAGCCGGTACGGGACAGGGCGGCCGGTACAGGACAGGGCGGCCGGTACGGGACAGGGCTGCCGGTACGGGACAGGGCGGCCCGTATGGGACAGGGCGGCCGGTACGGGACAGGGCTGCCGGTACGGGACAGGGCGGCCGGTACGGGACAGGGCAGCCGGTACGGGACAGGGCTGCCAGCTCAGCGCGCCCCTGGGCTGGGACCCCGCTCGCTGCTGGGCCCAGGGCCTCGCCGCCAGCCCCTCTGTGCCCGGGCGTGCGGGAGCATGCCGACATCCCCGGTAGGCCCGGGACAGCCGGAGCCCCCGGCCCCGGTCCCTTTCCCGGGGCGGCGCAGCCGGAGGCCGCAGGGGCTGCGCCGGCCCCGGCCCCGGGCGCTCTCGCCGGCGCTCTCCGGCGAGGCGTGCCATGACTCCGCGGGTTCGGTTCCCAGTTCCTACTGCCGTGGCGGTCAGCGCCTTGCGGTCGGTGCGGAGAGCCCTGCCTGCCCGCCCGGCGCGGAGAGCGGCGGCAGGGAGCGCTGGGGAAGGCCGCCAGCGCCGCGGGGCAGGGGCCGGCACCGGGCGGGCCGCCGGTGCGGGAGCCGCAGGCCCGGCCGGGCCGCAGCCGCTTACACGGCCGCTGCGGGGCGGAGCGCCCCCTGCCGGCCAGGCAGAGGGGTAGCGCCGCCGCCCGGGGCTGCCGCGACTACAACTCCCAGCGTGCCTTGCGGCGGCGGCCGAACTACAGCTCCCGGCAGCCCGCGGGCGGTGCGTGCCGCGCGTGCCGCGCCGTGCGTGCCGTGCGTGCCGGTGGAGCCAGGCCGTAGCGGCGGGGCCGGGGCCGCGGCGATGCTGGAGGAGGCGGGCGAGGTGCTGGAGTCGGTGCTGAAGGCTTCGTGCCTGCCGCTCAGCTTCCTGCTCTTCGTGCCCGCCGTGCTGCTGCTCCTGGGCCCGCCGCCCGCCGCCGAGGCCGCCCATGAGTTCACGGTCTACCGCATGCAGCAGTACGAGCTGGGCGGGCAGCCCTACGGTGAGAGACGGCACGGCCCGGCCGGGCGCGGTTGGGCCACCGGCCTGCGCCAGGCCTCGGTCCTCCGGGAGGGCGAGTCCCGAGAGCGGCTCCCTTCGGGGCCGATGGGGCCCTGGGAAGAGCCCCGACCCCGGGGAGGGGCCCAGGGTAGGCCGCGAAGCTGCAGGCGGCCCGGGGAGGGCGACCCGGCCCGGGGAGGCTGCAGGAGAGCTCGGAGGCTGCAGGAGAGCTCGGAGGGCCCTGCGAGGCTGCAACCGGGCCCAGGCCCTGGGGAGGCTGCAGGAGAGCTCGGAGGGCCCTGTGAGGCTGCGGCCGGGCCCCGGCCCCAGGGAGGCTGTAGGTGGGTCCCGTCTGGCCGAGCTTTACTGCCCAGTCTCAGCAGGAGCAGGAGGGTGCCGAGAGCTCCCGCATGGTGACCTGGAGGTGCCCAGGGACCCTGCTGTGTCCTCGCAGGCTCCTGTCTGCGGGCCAAACCCCCTGTGTTTTGAGCAGTCCAGCTGCAGCCCTCTCGCATCCTGGGGAACTTGGATGTGAGCTCAGTTTTGTTCTCTTGCCTTTGACTTCTCTATTGACAGGTTGGTTCTTCGCTCTTCAGTCTCAATTAGCAGTGTCTATAGCTCCAGCGTCTCCTCATTTGAGAGTCCTTTCTTTTGCAGTTCTTCTTTCACATTACGATTGACCTCCAGTTCCTCTGTTCTGTTGCTTCTAGGCCGCCGATTGTGCAACACCTTTCTTTGAGTCAGAAACGCAACCTGTTCTGTGAAGCATTGAAGTGTTGTAACCCTTAGCCTCCACCCCCCTGTACTCACTAACCCGGAATCAAGTGTTGTTTCTGAGTCTTCTATAGATATTTTATTCCAGATCAGGGCATGTGTTCTGTCCATGAGTGACTCTTCCTGCTGTCTGTTTTGTGGCCTGAGTTTCAGACTTCTGTTAACAGTCCAGCACTACAGCCCCACACTTATACTGTACTGTCCATGAGGCTTGGTCTCTAGATCTTTCAGATCTTCATAAGATCAAACATCAGTAGAAGTTATGAAATGCCAGCTATGCCTGCATGCTTTGTAAACACTACAGATGCTACTGGGGCTTCTGATTTTCTGAAATTATTTCTGGGGTCTTGCATCACAGTTTCTCAAAAGGTGTCCACGTCTTGAGACCTCTCTGGTTGAGAACCTCACTAGATCCGAGGCAGGCTCTCTCATGGGAGTATCAAGCTATCTCTCTTCTCCTGTGGTGGTAAATCTTTGTTGGCAGGCTTAATGGGGCAGCAGGCACGTGTTTCAGCTGGCTTTGACTTTGGTTGCCAGAATGTTCTCTCTAGCCAAGTACTCACAACGTATTTTGGAATATTTTGTGAACTCTTGAAAAGCCATACATTGTTTTTTAAGATGCTTGCAATTAACTTTTAATGCTGTTTCTTTTTCTGGAGCCTTTTAGCTCGGTGGATTGTGTATTTCCTTTCTTCCTTGCCAGCCCCTTTGGGTAGCTGATGTTCCTCTTCTATGTGTGTGCTGAGGCCAGATGTCCTTCAGGATAAAAGCTATTTGTTCCAGATTCTCATATTCTTTCCCCCAAAAGACCAAATAGAGATTGCTGCTGAGCCTTTTCTTGCAGGGGGGAGAAGAGTTATTGTCAACATAGGTCATAGAGCAATTGAAGAACAAACTTGGACTTCCTCTAATGCTGTTAGAATAGAGTTATTTAGATTGTAAATGAATGATTATTAAACAGTTGTCTGTAGAGAAACTACAAAAAAGCAACTTCTTGTGCTGTGCTGTCAGGGTGCTGACTCAGGGTGATGAAGTCTTTGATATAGGTACCAGAGTTATTATAGAAGAAGAAATTGGATTTGGAGCATTACAAATTGTAAGGTAGATTTGAATGTCTCTATTTATACTGTTGGGTCTGCTCTGCTTAGGTGTCAAGGGTTGTGCTGGGAGCAGAACTCTGGATCCATGCTTTGCTATGTTTACGCATCGTTGTTTTGGGAATGGTGGAAGAGTTATCCCCATCATGGATGGGTTTTCTCTGATCAGGGGCTGCTGTTAATATTTGTTTGTTATACAGTGTGAGAGCTCTATGTGGAGAATTTAGATCGTGCCTTAACTCTGTTTCTTGGTGTACAGCCCTCACTGATACTATGCCGTGGAAGTATAGGTTTTTCTTGTTTAGGTGATTTGATCTTTGACGAGAGCAAACTAATGTTAGAGTTAAGTTAAGCAAGGTTTAAATTTAACCTTTAGCGACACTCCTGTTTGGCATAGGCTGAGATGCCTTCTGGAGCACCTTCCTCCTTCCCTGGCTGCTTGGGCACTCAGGGTGATGAAGTCTTTGATATAGGTACCAGAGTTGTTATAGAAGAAGAAATTGGATTTGGAGCATTACAAATTGTAAGGTAGATTTGAATGTCTCTATTTATACAAGATGTCCTTGTGGTCTTCTCTTGGAAAATGCTGGAGCTGCTGGCAAGCCTCCAGACTGCTGTTCTCCCAAAGGATTGCATTTTCATGTGGGGAATTTGATACGCTGAAACTAAGAGTAGGAGAGAGCGAGCAGTAAGAGGAAGCAGCCTGCTCATTTATAATTTTCTCAGCCGCAGAAACATCCCAGTGGGCGAGCTAGAAGAGCCCTTGGATGGGCATGGTACCCCCTGCGTCCTTTCACAAAGTGGTTCTGCACAGCTTGCATCCTCTGCTTGCAGACACGAGCCTACAGCTGGAGGCTGCAGTAGGCTGCGTAGCAGGAGGCCAGGCTTTCTCCGCGTGTATTGCCAGGTGTAAGGTGCAGGCGAGCAAACGGGTAGCCAGCATGGTCGTGGTGGGAGGTAGACTGGAAGGTGGTTGAGGCTGGGTAGTGCTGGAGTAAGGGGAGCCTGGCAGGACATGGCTGCACAGATGTTGGTCTGATGGATGCAGGCACAAAACAGATCTCTGTTCCTTCTTGGACAAGGGGGAAGGGATGAACGTAGCTTTCTGCAGGTTGTGGCTGCTCTGAAGTTCAGCAGACTGTCACCAAGACTGTTCTGAGAAGGAGCTAGGCTCAAGCAAAGGGGATGCGATGAAATCGCTTACAAAACCTCTTGCTGTTCTCTCCTCACAGGCACCAGGAGTGCAGTGCTTAACACAGAAGCCCGCACTGTAGAAGCAGACGTCCTGAGCCGCCGCTGTGTCATGATGCGGCTGGCGGATTTCTCCTATGAGCAGTACCAGAAGGCTCTCCGCCAGTCAGCTGGTGCTGTGGTGATCATCTTGCCGCGATCTATCTCTTCTGTCCCACAGGATGTTGTAAGGGTAAAAAAACCCAACGTTCCCTTTCTCTTCCGATGGGAGATGTATTTGAGAGAGACAGACAGGCTTGGGTTGCTGTAGGACTAAAAGCTCCTGTTGTAATGCACAACAAATCATATTCTAATTTTAAAACTTGCCTTTCTGTCTCTGCTTTGGTTGTTACTTTTTTTCTGCCCTCTTGCATGTTTAGGAGATGCTAAGTTTGTGTCTCACTTAAATCCTCAGCAATTCATGGAGATAGAGCCGGAAATGCTTGCTATGGAAACTATTGTGCCAGTCTACTTTGCAGTGGAAGATGAAGAGCTGCTGTCTATCTATGAACAAACGCGGGCTGCTTCTGCGTCCCAGGGTTCTGCCTCGGCTGCAGAAGGTGAGTTCTGACAAGGGGGGGAAAGGCTTAGAGGAAGACAGTCCTGATCCCACCTCTGGGAGCAGTCTGCTGCGTCATATGCACCACGAACCGGTGTTCTGTTGCCTTCGTGTTTATTCTGTCTTTAAGGTGCTTTGAGATTTAATGGAAGAAAAACATAGTATAAGAGAGAGTATTACTTGACTATATTTGGAAATACAGTTTCACGGAGTCAGTTTTCAGCTTTACACTGTTGCAAGTAAGATAGAAAGCAAAACTCAAGTTAAAAACGACATTGAAGATGTTAAGTGACTACAGTGTGTTGGTGGAAGCTGAAGCTTTTTTTCTGACCACCAGTCAGTTCAGTGCTTCCATGTATTGCTCTGTAAATAGCTTTACTCTCTTACTGACCTGCTGCTTGTGATTAACTTTAAGACTGCTGGAGAAAAGGTTTTGTTCTAGCCAGCTCAAAATATTGGGATTTCAGGACAGAATGGAAATGCACGGTCACCAGGATTCTGTGTCAATGCATAGACAAAAGGGACAAGTGAAAGGGCTTAAATGGTTTAAAGCTGGTCTCTCCAGAGCTCAGTTAGCAAGGGAAAAAAAGGGACGAAACTTTCCCAGGTGTAATTTTTTTTTTTTTGTTCTAGTTCTGCTGCACACGGCAACTGCCAATGGCTTCCAGATGGTGACCAGCGGGGCTCAAAGCAAAGCCATCAATGACTGGCTCATACCCAGCGTGGAGGTGAGTTGTGTATTTGGATTCAAACTGGTAACACTGATGGGATGCCGCCTTTTAGTGGGACTTCATCAGATATTTGTGCTGACAGGGGAAGTCAGGGGAGTCTCAGCCAGGTATCTGAAGTCCTCAGGACTGAGGCCACTGCAGACTCAGTAGGTGTGTAGAAGTCAGGCTGTCTTTGTACAGGCGCACAAAGGGTGATGCCAAGCGACACCGACCTCTTTCCTCTGCAGGGAAGGCTTACGGGGCTGGGTGGAGAAGACCTGCCCACTGTTGTGATAGTTGCCCACTATGATTCTTTTGGAGTGGCTCCGGTGAGTATTCTTTCTTCCTGCAACTCTCTGTTCCTGTTTGTGTGTTCCTGTCTTTTTTCCCATGTGGCCTCTGCCCCTATGTTTTTTTCTTGGCCTTAAAGACATGGGGCAGTTATAAGTGGAGCGTGGTGGTGTGCTATCTTGAAGGCTGTTCTGGTACATGAGAGTAAGTGTAGGGTTGTCACCTTGTCTCTGTCCCGCTTCATCCCGCAGTGGCTGTCACACGGTGCTGACTCCAATGGCAGCGGTATCTCAGTGCTACTGGAACTAGCCAGGCTGTTTTCCCGGCTCTACACCTACAGACGTACCCATGCTGCGTAAGAAACTGCCCTATTCTTGGTTGAATGTGTGTAGCTGAGATCAGATAAGAAGGCCTTTTGCTCCGGACCTGTAGAGTGTTACAAGCAGTCTTCTACTTTGCTCTGTTTTGCTTCCCTCCGAGTACAGCTGCTGTTAATGGCCAAGCTCCTTCCTTTGGTTTCCTTGCTGTAGCTCTGCTCAAGCTCAGGGACAAGTGGAGGGAATGGTGTGGGAAGTAGATTCCATACTCAAGCACTGGAAACTCCCCCCCTTTACTCCTGTCCTGCCATTACCTTAGTATGTGGCATGTAGGAAGCGTTTGTTGATGGACAGTTTGCCTTGAATGTCGGGTGCTAGCTGTTGTGATGCCACCACACCTCCAAGGCTGAGTAAAGGAGTTCTGTAGCCACGGAGTGCAGCAGGCTAACACTTTTCTGTCTTCTTTGATGGGCAGGTATAACTTGCTGTTCTTTGCATCCGGAGGTGGCAAGTTTAATTATCAAGGAACCAAGCGGTGGCTGGAAGACAATTTGGACCACACTGGTGAGTAAGGGGCTGGCATTCCAGCATGTTCTGTGGCAAGGCCTCTGTTAATAGGATTGTGTCAAGTGTCTCGTATGTCAGCCCTCCTGTGAGAATCTCCTTGTGTGGGCCTTGCTTTTTGGGGATGGAAATCCCAGCACAAAACATAGCAATAAAGGTTTGGATTTTTCTGTTCCAGATTCCAGCCTGCTGCAGGACAACGTAGCATTTGTTCTCTGTCTTGATACTCTGGGCCGAGGCAATAGCCTTCATCTCCATGTCTCAAAGCCTCCCAAGGAGGGGACCTTGCAGCACGCGTTTCTGAGGGAACTGGAGATGGTAATGAAAAGCATTTTAGGTAGATGGGAACTTGGGACTTACTGTGGGGAGCTGCAGCTCTCCAAGAGAGGAAGGAAGGAAGACGTGAAGAAAGGGTGTGCCATTGAAATATTTCATGTATTTTGTACAGTCACTTGATTTGAAGTGCAGATAAATCCTCATGCCACAGTCCCAAATGAAGCAGACTAGATCTGCTGCATTTTCCACTGCACTTCCTTATGGCTTGCTGCTTGCAAAAGCTACCCTGTAGTGACATTAAAACAGGTTTTCTTGACATTAAAACAGTTTTTTAATGGCAGTAACTGCACCTTACAGATGGAAATGTATTTACCTTCTGGAACACACACACAAAAAAAATGCATCTAGGTGGTCTGGGCAGTGTAAGATGGGACTATGCAGTGGGCAGCATGACACCCTGGATGGTTTGTCCTTTCTCTCAGGTTGTTGCCAGCCAGTTCCCAGAGGTGAAGTTTTCCATGGTGCACAAGAAGATAAACTTGGCTGAGGACATGCTGGCATGGGAGCATGAGCGTTTTGCGATCCGACGCTTGCCAGCATTCACCATCTCCCATCTGGAGAGCCACCGGGACAGCCTGCGCAACAGCATCATGGATAGGAGGTTAGAGGCCTTAGGGAAGGCTGCAGCTGAAATCTAGCCTGTAAACGCAAATTGGCCTTGCGACTGCTTGTGCTGTTCTGATGGTCAGAGGATGGGTGCAAAACCCCTGGGAGTTGGGCTCTGGATTCAGGCTCATGCTTGATGCAGTGAAAAAGGGTGGTTTCGAGGGGAAGGTGATCCCATTGACGGATTCATAATCCCCTCTTTTGCTTTAGGGCACGAATAGACACTAAGGCACTAACCAGGAATACTAGGATCATTGCTGAGGCTTTGACAAGGGTCATCTACAACCTAACAGACAAGGTAAGAGCTGCCCATTGTGCAGTGCTAGCCAGATTTGTCCTGCCCGACCAAGCTTGCTCTCACCAATAGCCTGGGTTATTTTTTTTCCCTTGCAGGGAGCACCTGCAGATCTGCAGATCTTCACGGATCAGATGGTGAGCACAGTGCATTTTTGTGACCTGTGGGAAGAAGGAATCAAGAGTCTGGGAGAGAGGTCTGGTCTTGGCATATGTGTGGTTGACTCCCTTTCTTTGGTATTTTTCTGCAGCAGATCCAGCAGGAGCAAATAGAATCAGTGATGGACTGGCTGAGCAGTCAGCCCAGGGCTGCCCAGCTGATTGATAAAGACAGCACCTTCCTCAACACCTTAGAATATTATATGGGTCGCTACCTGAAGGATGTCAAACAGCATCATGTGAAGGCAGACAAACGGTAAGAAAAGAGATGAAAGAACAAGCTAGAGCATGCAAACTGGCTTCCCCCTCCAATGAATTTTGTCTCTGAGCTGCAGCTTTTCTGCCGTCTTGGCATGTAGCTGGAAGTGATTGCTCTCTTCTGCTCTCCTGTCAGTTTTGGTTCATGCTCTCTGTTCTCCCAGAGAAAGCTCTTTATCATTCCTCACAGCACAGTAACGAGTCCCAGCAGCTCCCTCTGTCTGAAGAGCTCATTTTCTCACTGTTTTGGTTCCACCCTTCCCACTCTTGAGTGCTGCTGCTCCCTGAATGCAGGAAAAGACTAAGGTCCCCTAGAAAGCTTTCTTTAATTGCAAAAAGGCAGCTTCCATCCTGTCCAACCTGCCTGGGTTGAAGCAGTTTAATGAACCCGGTGAGGTGTCTTCCATGTGCCTCTTCTGAGACAGCTGAACAGCATGTGTTCTGAACTGTATCCTTAGGCTTCTGAGTGTAGGAAAAGAAAGACTTGACAACTAGAATCGGTTCAAAACTGGTATGCAATGTGCTCATGCTTACCTGTCTCTGGTTGGATGAACTCCTTAGGAATGGAGGTTTGGGCTGTCCTTACTGCAGTGTCAAGAAGCGTAGTAGAACCTGAAGAATTTCTTCTTTTCACAGGGACCCTGAGTTTGTTTTCTATGACCAGCTGAAACAGGTGATGAATGCGTACAGGTAAGGAATTTCCTTGGGCACGTTGGGCTATCGTCTCACTCTGTGGTGGTAGCTGCTGTAGCAATTTCATGTGTTCTTTCTTTATTTCAGGGTCAAGCCAGCGATCTTTGACCTGCTTCTTGCTGTCTGTATCGCGGCCTACCTTGGTGTTGCCTACGTTGCAGTGCAGGTAAGAGAAGAGAAGCAGGAGACAGATGTATTATTTTCCTCATAAATCACGTTAGCTACAGTAATCAGTGCTCACACAGTCCTAGCACCAAAGTTGGAACAATAATGCCACCCCACTCTAAAAGTAGTAATCCAAAATGGCTGGCTGGTTTTGTGTATGTTTTTGAGTATCTCAGTTGGCTGTGCTGAAGGCAATCTCTAGCCATTCTAGTGCAAAACTGGTTTAGAGAGCTCCTTCTCTTGGTCAAGAACATGCACAACTCGCTTGTTAAGTTATTTTGGCTATGTAACAACTTCAGACTGAAACTTCTCAAGGTAACTAAAATCTGCTGTAATGTTAAAGATTTGCAGCTTGTAGTAAGTTAGGAGTGTTAGGAGATCCTTCCACTATCTGAACTTGGGATGCAGCTTAGAAATGCATCTTCAGGGTTTGGTTGTTTTTTTGGTTGGTTGGTTTTTTTCCCTCAATGAAACCATAAATACATCCTGTGACCATGCTCCTGGAAACGTGATACTCCATGCCTTGGCCAGCTAGTGTTTTTGTGTAAGCGTTAACAAAGCCACTGTGAGCTAGACTTTGATCCTGGCTGGGTTCTCCGAAGAACATGAACGAAAGGGAAGCATTTTAGGTCAATCTAAATTTTGATCTCTTAATGTTATTTGTGTGTGTGTGTTTGGGGAAACAACAAGCATTTAAAAATCTGATGTAACAATGTAAACAGGAGGAAAAACATATACTTTGATTTCTGTCAGCTATCTTCGTTATGTTTCTTATTACAAGTTATTTGAAGCCTGGATCTTGTTATATCTGTCAAATATCTGAAGTAGTTGTTATCGAATAAAAAGGCAGTTAATCAAAGCTGAATCAATAGAAGAATTAAGGAAATTTCTAAGTTACTGGTGAAATGGTGAAAGAGAAGATCCAGTTAAAGGATTGTGAACTACTGCGAATCTCTGTGCTTCCCTGGTTCATTTTTACATTCCTGAAACTGCTAGCAGCAGTGTTTCTGTAGTGACCAGTATTATGCATGTGTTGAAATCTGAAGCTTTCTCCTCCCCTTTGGAAGGAACAGCATGGCATCAAAAAACTGTAAAATCTTGAACAAATGTTTGCATCTTCACAATGGGGGTGACACAGGCCTGCACAAGCACTTCTGTAAGCCATCACTTTCTGTACTACTACAAGTAACTGGATTCATTGTAATAATTCCTCCTAATTCACCAAGTCCCACTCCATCTTCAGGATGAGAGTGCTAGTGGACGATCCAAATAAGGTATTGCATTTGCACATTAGTATTGTTTTAAGCCTTCTAGTAAGTTTTCTCTCTGTGTAGAACACAGTCATTTTATTAGAATTTATAAGGACTCATAGTTACTTATTTTCCCTTCTGCTTCCAGCACTTTGGTCTCCTTTACAAGATGATACAGAGATTGTCCCTTAAAACCAAGCAGCAGTGAAGCAACGAGTCATCACCCATACAGCAGTACTGAGCCATCGGTGAGCCCATCAGGAACCTTCTGCCTTCCATTGAATCCTGCTGTTTCTCTTTCTCTGTCTCCTCTTTGCTACTCTAGAGAGAGGAGGAAGGCAGAAAGAAAACGAAATTTTAACTCTTGTGCACCTTTTAAGTGCTTTTCTTCACTTTCTTCCCCTGACTTGCACCATGTCTGTTTTCCTTTGCTTTTTGGTGAGGGAGAGGCTCAGAGACTTCAGTGGTTCCTGCGGGTTGTTTAAACACTGAACGGCTGATTCTGAGCAGCTTCTCTGAGAGTAAAACCAAGTCCAGCACCTTCACGGACACATGTGCCATACAGCCAACTTGGAAACTGAAACTACGGAGTAGAGTGACATGTTATCTCTGCCCAGCAAACAAGGACTCAGAGCAGTTGTTTAAAAGGAAAAAAAAGTGCACATGCAAATTAAAGAGAATACTATTAGCATGTTTTCTTATGGCACCTCTTCCTTAAGTTCACTGCCTGGCTTTAGGAAGGTGTGCTGAGCAAGCGGTGTCTGCAGCAAGCATCTTCTTGCATTTTGTTTAGACTGTGCAATAACTCATTCCCTTTTAGGAGGTGCACTGTAAACGGTCTTGACTGTTATTGACAGAATGAGGAAAGATTGTTAAAACGGGTTCCTTGCGTTAGGGTTCTTACCAGGACAGGTTCTCTCCCGTCTCTATTGGAGGATGCATTTTGCTGTGTACTTGATTTCTCTTGAAGTTTATGGTCCTTGAACAGTTCACAGCTGCCACTGCTCTGTGCTAAACTCTTGCTTGGTTTTTAAGGGGTGTTCTACAGTTCCAGCTGCTGCAGGATTGTGTTCCGTGCCGCTCCATGTCCTTAAACGAGCTGGTTATATTAATAGCAAGAGCAGCCCAGCTCCCTGCTGAGCTCTGGTCTGTAACCCCTTCAATCTTCATTCCTCAGTTTTCATTTCCAGACGGGTTCTGGATTTTGGGGTGTTTACCCATGTTCACCTGCATCTCAGGGTCTCATTTGACATTTTTCAGCTCTATTATTTCTGGAAACACTGTTCCTGGCCTGCACGCATGAGCAAGTTCCCAAAGTGCTTGTTGCTGTCCTTTCACGTGCTGCCCCCAGTGTGAAGGGAGGCAGGTCACTTAGCCATTAAAAAGCAAAACAAAAACAAACAAACAAAAAAAAGAGTTTTATGAATGTCATTTTAAACATGGCTGTTTCTAGAACTGTACCTAAGAGAGTGTATCTTGGAACACACGCTCTCTGTTACTTTTTATCCTTGAGCAAGCCTTATCTTTAGTTTGCTGATGCTTCTGGATGGAGAGCGCTATGTAGTTGCCCGTGCTATGCAAAGACCAGGAGGGCCAGGTAACCAGTTGCTCAAGCATTGTCATCATCTTAAGTTTAAATCTTTCCTGAATTCCACACCATCCAAGGTAAGCAGGATACTTGTCACCACTTTCTGGTGAGAGATGAATGCCCTTTCTGGGCAGTGTTGCACTTTGTTTACCCTCAAGTTCTGGAAAATATATCAAGATACTGACTACAAGTCCTAGGCTAGTTGTAGTTCTGGAAGATGTCCTGATTGAATACTACTGTCCTGCCACTCAGCAATGTTTGAGTCCTTTCTGTAATTTGTTCTATGCACGAGGTCTCTTCACAGGCCACAGTGACTACCTTTTTTTTTTTTTTAAATGACTACTTGTATTTAAAACAGCATCTTTTACAGAGGCTGAAAAGCTCTTGTGGGTTTGAGTGAAGGTGTACGCTTTTTTTGTATGCAAGGAAAATTCAAGCTGTGCATCCTTGTCTGCCCGCTGCTGTGCGCGCACTTGTTAGAAAAGGGGTGGTTGTGGCCAGTCACTGTCCTTGTCCTTTGGATGGGGACCAAAGCACAGATTTCCATCCATCTTTGTGTGTTTCGCTGTAGTCGCATTCTTGGAGCGCCCTTACCCTGTGATGTGTGCTTTCCGCTACTTTAAACGTGTAGCAACTTGCTCTTTAAAGGGCCTTTTCTTTTCCAGCAGAGCGTGCTGATGTCAGTGGTTCACTGTAATATCAGCAGGTGGGCATGGTACCAAGCACTCCTGAAATATCAGCCCTACAGGGAAACTTGCCTTTTTCTGATCTTTTGGAGTGCTTATTTAAAATACGTCTCTCCGCATGCATGAAGTGTTTGTGACACTCCTCTGCCAAATGAACTTATGACGACTTCAGAAATTGCTGGAGTGGCTGGAAGAGGAACCTTGATTGTTTTCCACTGGCTTTTATGCTCTGTCCTTAGAGACTGTATATGTTGTGCCATGGGAAGGTGCATGCTCTGGACTGCGTAGGTTCAGAATATGCCTGGTACAGTGGCTATCTGAAGAACTTCTCTGTAGGTTCTGAATATCGGGAAGTAGTTCAGAGGCCTCCAGCTGCATGATACGTTTCTAGTGTGTTACGCTTGGAGGGGGGTGTTCCCTCCAATCCAGCAGATTACTTAATAACGAAACTCCATTACTTCACTGAGAAAAATAGGAAAACCAAAATTATTAGCAGTCCTGCTGCAGCTTGACTTGATGCATATAAAATTTGTAAGTAGTGGGCAAGAGGGAACAGAACAGGCCTGGAGCATTCTCCCTTGCAGTGGAGACTGTCAGCCTTCCGTCTTCCAGATGAGAAGCTCAAAGTTCAGAGTCAAAAACTTCCACGTCCCTGTCAAGGTTGTAGAATTAAAGCAAATGCTTTAGCTCCTTGTGGTCTCAACAATAAACTGCTAACCCTCCTGATGCCGTGCCGGAAGCCAGTGGCAGCTGTCTAAAAGAAAGGTGGATAGAGGGAAATGAGGAGAGCTCATAACGTGAAGGGCAGTTGGGATAGGGCATCGCGCTCTCCCACACAAGGGTAATTCGTCCTCTCATCTGTTTGGATGCATTTTGTGTATCTCTAGCTGGCTGCCATAGAAAGTAGTTTCTACTGCAGAGAAGGGTTTATGCTTTTGATCAAAGCATGTGTGCACTGAAACATTAGATACTCAAATCTGAGAGAGTCAAATTCCAACTTTCTCATAGCTGGAACAGAGCGCCCAGCCTGGGAGTGAAGTTAGTTCCCGCATTGCTGTTTCCTTTGGGAAGTTGACAGAGAAGCTTGTAAATAGACCCTGCTATTCTGCTAGGTTTTGAAAAAAAACCAAGAAAAATGGTGCTGATCTGTACCGCAGCATATCTGATCAATTCTGTCACCAAGACGACACACAAAGGCAAAAATCCAACAGCTGTTCTGGTAAAATAAAAGTTCTCCACAACATTGCAGAAGAGCTCTGTGTAGCTGATTCTTGTTGCCCCTCTGTTTACCTATCCTTTTTATCAGGCGTTCGCCTGGCCTGGAAGGAAGAAGCATGGAAAGCATTGTCCACATAGACACAAGTGGCTAGCAGTTGATGCTTCTAGCCATAAAACAATTTTCTTTGCTATCTGTTTGACTTTACCTGTTGTCGTGGTGTTGTCAAAGTCTGCAGCTCACAAAAATCTGGTTTTCCAACAGGATTTAAGCACTGAAGCTGTTCATTCCTTCTGTCCACGCCCATCCCCACAGGCACTAATGGGGATTGTATGCGAGTAGTTTGGACTATTGTAGTTGATCTCCCAAATAAGAGAGGTTGGTGCATTGCTATAAAATAAGTACTACTGTGCAATGTGAACTCCACCCTTGTACTCAGTGCTAAGAGGAAAGACCCTGAAGCCAAAATGGAACTAGGTACCCCGCTCTGCGGCTGGAGGAGTCACCACAAGCTATTTAGACGTTTAAAACCACCGATACCCAAAATTGTTGTGGGGGCTTGGTTTTGGGGAGAGGGGGTTGGTTTCTTTGTTTTAAATCACGCGCTGTCATGTTGTTCATAGCACAAGCCAAAATACCGAGTGTCTCCTGCAGCTTGTGGGCAAGCTGGGTTTTAAATTTAAGAGCCATTCAGTCTTGACTTACTGACCTGAAATGATGGGGGTGCTACTGTATGTCTCGGTAAATTGGGCCTCTGGGTACTCAAGAGTGGGCTCCTGCTTGCTCACTTTGATCTGTTTCGTTTCCATTTGTAGTTATTGGATAGCAACTTCAAGGTTATAACCTGGAATATTTGCAGCTCAGGAAAAAGAGTTGATTTATCTAGCAATGTTAACTCAATTATTTATCTCTTGTGTGTCCTAAAGAACAAATGTATATCGAGGTGAATATTTAAAAGCTAATAGAAAATTCAATGCAGTTGATTTACATATTTTTCTGACTATAAATGTAATAATATTTAAGTATTTTAACATTTTTCATTTCCTTATTTGTTTGTCCCTTTTTCCCTTGGAAAAATAAACCGAGTGAGCAGGTTTAATGAACAGATTTGTTGGAGAACTATTTGCTGCTGGAAGCTCAAAAAGCCAGAATCTCCTTGCATTATTTGTGAAGGAATAGACCCCCCCGCAAACAGGGAGAAAATGCATGTGTTAAGAGCTTATGTCATCCCTTCTATATAGTCAAAAGTAAAATAGTGTGACACAAAATACAGACCCTGAGCAAGATTCCAGCACCTTGAGGTGAGCAAATTCCCATTTATTTGAAGGGTTTGTGCTGATGTGAAGCAATTCAAGTTTCTACGCAAGCCAGCTTCAATACTGTGAAAAGCTGGCTGCCTGAGAAGCCAACACCAGCGAATGCTGGTGGTACTTTGTTGTGCCTCTCTCATTACCAAATGACTTTTTGAACACTTATAAACTATTTATTCGAATTATAAACGTTGCAAGAGGTCTGTTCCCTGAGCATGAGTCAGTCCCAGTCTTACAAACCACAGCGGTCGCAGCTGTAGGGTGGGGAAGGATGGAGCCCGTAGCTCATTCCGCCGCCCCGTCATGGCGGGTACCGAGGGGTTCTCCTTGAGACCTTTCGAGCTTCAGCTGCCCCTCAGCTGCTCTCAGGATGGGCACAGTGAGCCTGGGCGCAGGCCCTGCCCGCCCGGGGCGCTGGGCTGCCTGGAGGAGGCCGGGCCTGCTGCTGCGGCGGCCCGGGAGCCGCGGGGGAACCCGCCAAGCCCCGGGACCGCCTGGCTGCTGCGTCCCCTGACGGGGGCCCGGCCGGGGCAGCCCAGCCCGCCGCCGGGCTGCTTCCGAGGCGGCCGGAGCACCTCCTGCTGCCCGCCCCGGGCCGGGCGGCCGGCGGCTGCGGGCCCTCCGGGCTCCCTGCGCGCTTCAGGGCTCTGATAAACGCGGCCCAGGCCGGGGCCGCCATCCCGGCCGCCCCCCGGGGCCCGGCCCGGCGCCCTCAGGGCCCGGCGCCCTCAGGGCTCGGCGCGGTCCGCGCGGCCCCGGCGGAGGAGGCGGGGCACGCCAGCGTGCGGCGCAGCGATTGGCTGGATGTGGGGGGCGCTGGCACGGGGGGGCAGCGCAGGGAGCCGCGGGATTGGGGGAGCGGCGCGGGGGGGGGCGGGGCCTGGCTCTTTGAGAAGGCGGCGGGCTGGCTGCTGCTGCTGCAGCCGGTACGAGCGGCGCCGAGAGCGGAGCCCGGCCCCCGCCCCGCCATTTCCCCCGCTTCCCCTCTGCTCCTGGGCCGGCCGGCAGCGACGCGCGGCTCTTCCCGTAGGATGCCTAAGGCCAAGGAGTTGGCGGGGGCGAGCAGCTCGGAGAGCGGCCCTGAGGAGGAGGAGGAGGGGAAGTTACCGGTACCGCTACCGCTACCACCCCCACCCCGGGGAAGGGAGCGCCGCTGGCAGAGCTCCCCGGTCGGGCCTGGGTGCCGAGGGCTGGTGGCACGCCTTTCCCGTGGGGCAGGGCCCCCCCCTCCCCGCTCCCGGCAGCAGAGGCAGCCGCAGTGCGCCCGGTAGCGGGTGCTGCCCCCGTGGCCCGTGGGAGGGGGGAGCTGCAGGGGCTCGGGCTGGGCCTGGGAGAAGGCCTGCGGCTCCTCAGGCCGGGCTGTTCAAACTGCTGATGTCTCCTTCTAGAAAAGAAGGAAAGAAACGTCTTCTAAGTCAGAGAAAAGGCTGAAAACAGAGGCCAAACCTTCAAAGGTGACAGAAAAACCTCTGGGACACGCCAGTGAAGAGGAAGGCATGTTCCAGGTATGGAGGGCAGGGATCTGCTCTAGGAACGCACCTTCCTCTTTCCACGGGTCTCCCCTCTACCTCCTCTACTTGTCACAGAGCATTCTTGTAGCCGAGCTGGCTGCCTGGGGTGCCTGCTGCTCCTTCGCTAGCCCCCTGGCACATCGAGCGACCCGACGGGCCCTAGGAGCTGGGGAGCAGCTCGTTGCAGGGCTGGGTTTAACACGGGCTCTGTGTCTGCAGATTGGGAAGATGCGTTACGTCAGAGTGTCCTGCTTCAAGGGAAAGGCCCTCGTGGACATCAGGGAGTTCTACGCTGACAAGGAGGGCAGCATGAAACCGGGGAGGAAAGGTATAACCGCGTTTCCTCGGTGGCAGCCGGTGCCTGTGCCGCCTCTGCCTCGGCTGCCGGCTCTCCAGCTCCGGCTCAGCCCGTCTCCCTCGGTGGCAGGGAGACCCGTGCGTGCCACGCTGAGGGGCTGGGGAGCTGAGCAAACCACAGGGGAGAGTTTAGCACTTTCTCAGCCTGGGTGGTAACAACTGAAGAAAAGCACAAAGAATGAGTGAGCGCGAGCCTCCAGCGAGAGCTGGAGCTTGGCAGGACTGCTCTGAGAAGCAGTGCGGGAAGCTGCTGTGCAGGACTCTGGTTCCACCTCTGATCCCCAGGCCTTTCTCTGGCTGTTGGCAGGGGCGGAGCTGCAAGGTGGAGGAGGGGAGGCTGAAAACATTGGCTCTGATGTTGCTTCCTTGTGTCCTACTGCTAGCTGACGAACTTGTGTTTTGGTACTGGTGATGTCTAGGGCAAAAAGGTGGCACTTTGCATGTTTGCCCCTAATCTGTAATGGCGGAGCTGTGCTTGGTAGGGAGAGCCTCCCAGAAGTAAATCCATCCTTCCCTGTCTAGGTTGGGGACGGGAAGGTTAAGACCCTTCTAGATCCCTACCGAGACACTCGATGCTGCTGTGTTAGGTGTTGCTTGTTCTTTCGGCAAGGCGTCTGACGATGTGATATAGTGACATGACTTGGGTGGCCCATCACAGCAGCACTACCGGAGTAGGTGATGCAAGCAAAAGCAGCTGGAGAAGGGAAGACACATTTTTCTCCAGAGCTCTTCAATGGATGAGTCAACACTCTCAACTTAGGCCTTTTGCTTTGGGACTTCAACAGTGACGTGCCAGCTTGCCTCCTATTTCACGGGCCCTGGACTCTTTTCACCTATCCTGTGTGTCATGCCCAGCAGAGATTCAGTTAATGTGGCGTTTCTTGAGGAACCTTTTGGTCCTTGCCATAGATTTTTGTGTCAGGGCAGATGAATTTGTTTCAGCTTGGTTTGCTTCATAACCACTAAGCATGGTTTTTCTTCCAGAAATTAATTCCCTTCAGAGAAGTTACAAGTCTAAATTACTCAGAGGGAACTGCGTATCCTGTAATGAAAATAGGAAGCAAAGCCTTCAAGCTTTTCTGTGCTGTCAGGGGCAGAGAGGGAAAGGAGCATTGTGGACTCCTTCCAGGCTGGAAAAAATACATCCATGATGTAAGGCAGAAGATCTGTCAGTTAAAACGGAGATCATAACAGAGATCATAAAGAAATGTTTTTTCATTTAAATACTGCTTCTGCTGTTTTCCTCAAGAGTTCTTGGCCCCTGATCTTTATCTAGAGAATTTAATAAAGCTTGGGCCCTAGTTCTTTAATGTGACTCTTAACAAAGCCAAAAGGAACAAGTTGACAACATCTGGCTGGAACCCACGCAGCAATTCCACTACCATGTTTGTTTTGTAAAGGAGAGGGACAGGACATCAAGACCTTATCTCTGCTGGATCTAAAAAGAAGCCAGTTCTTCTCTAGTGTTTAAGCCACACTAGTGATTTCTTGTTAGCAGCACTTTTTTTTTTTTTAAATAGAGCTAGAGTTGGCATTATTTCCTTTGGGCAGTTGAAAGGATGGTGTCCTAACTGCTATGTGGAGTAAGGTTCCCTTAGAACGTCTTCCCAGCTTGTCTGGGTGGGAATTGGTGCTAGGGGATAGGCTACGAGGGGCTGTGGGACTCCTGAAAGGCAATCTGAGCTTGTATTTTCATATGGTGCCTCTGTGATAGCACTGAGTACTACTTGATATACATGCTGAAGTGCTGGCACAACTGCTGTGCTTAGAAGGCTGCTTCTGTTTCTGGTCTGTGCCTCTGCCTCGGATTCCAACTTTCCCTTCTGTAGCTAGTCTGAGGGAGCCAGTCTGGTGTGCCACTTGATGCTTACCCCTTGCCTCCTCTGAAACCTCTCCTTCTGCTGTTTCCAGGGATTGCCCTGTCTGCAGAACAGTGGAACCAGCTGAAGGAGATAGTTCCTGAGATAGATGCTGCAGTCAAGAAGTTATAAGATGAAGAATCTTGGATGCCTTCAATCTGTTTCCTTTCCCTTAAGTGCACTGACAAGTGTAAAGCCAAGGATTCTCATCTGGAACCTTCCCCTCCCGTTGCTGGGGTTCCCTCACTGAGGTGGTGGTCATGCTGAACAGACCAGAGACTCTTCTGTTTTCAAGAAGGAGCTTGTAATGAGCACCTGGAACTAGAGCCAGCGCTGCGAGGTGAGACTTCAGCACCTCTGGTCTCAAGCAGGCTTGAGGTCTGTGCTGGTGAGGGATGTGACCCCAGCCTGGCTTTCCGGGGTGGACGGCTTCAGTCTACCTTGTGCAGTGCTTCAGCTGCTCTGCATCCGTCGCTGCCTTCCACCTGGTTGACTGTTGAATAGGATGGTTTGTATACCTCATGTTGGCATCCTGTGTTTCTTCCACATGTCATTCTGGCTATTTCAAGTACTTTCTGTGTTGGGGAGGGTTGTTTGGTGGTTTTGGTTTGGGGTTTGGTTTTTGGGGTTTTTTTTGAGTGAAGAAAGAGATTATTATACTTCAGCAACTGGTTTGTCTGTAGAGGGTGAATATGCACAATAAATCTGTTTGCATTATAAAAGGAGAGGCGTAGTGTTTCACAGGCTGCCACCTCAACTCTTTGTTTCAGGCACCCTTCTTTGTAGGTTGCTGTTGGATTTCCCTTTCGGAAGGCGAGTGCTCTGTAGTGTTTACTCTCATGATACGTTCCCAATAACCCTGCTATACAGAAGCAGTCAGACACCGGTCTGCTCCAGGTCATGGGAAGGGCAAGCTAGAATGTGCATCATTCAAAAGAAGTGGTAATTAGGAGGCCTATTAAATAGAGGGGAAATTAAAGGCCTAAGGAGGAGAAAGAATATTCCTTTCCCTGTGGCAGAGAAAAATGACAAGCTATGGAAAGAGTGGAGAGAGGATATTTTATGCTTGAGCTCTAAATGGATCCCACTCTGGGATCAGCTGCAGCAAGCACAGCCTTCCTCAGCAAGAGTTTTCAACAGCTTGTGTCTTCTGTCTATTTTTGGTTTTTCTCTTGCCCTGGTTTCCATAGTATCTGAAGGCTTCATGCTCTTAAATATATCTGACACTTGCAACACCTTGGTGAAGTAGGAGGTACTAAGGCCCTTGTTCTGTAGAGGTTCTGGGGCTGTAACAGCTCATGGTTGTGCGGAAGATGTGGGGTGGAACACTGAGTTGAAACTAGGTTTTCCTAAATGCTGAATTTGTAACTGCTGAATTAACCTTTCACTAAGGATAGCAGGAGGGGGAAAAAAAAAATCTTTCTTCATAAAACTGTCTCTTAAAAAAATTTTTGAAGGGCTCAGTGTTGTAGCTACTTGGAGTAGGAGTGGAGATGGGTAGACTGATGACTGAGCCATTCTCTTCTAATCCTGTGTTCAGCTACCCTCTATCCAAGTGTCACATTTCTTTCTCTCAAGTAAGCAAGAGAGCACGAGGACACTAGACTTATGTCCCAAAGCCAGGTTGCTCATGCCGTAAGCTTATTTCTGTGGAATATTTATATGTCTTAATACAGTGTTCAGAGACTAAAGGTAATGGGAAGATAAAGAACTTGGAAAAAAGGAGACGAAAGAGCAGCAGATGGTGTAGGTATGAACCCAAGATGCTAGGGATGCTCAGTCCTTTTATTTCGTCCCAGCCCTGGGGTACCCAGATGAAAGTGTAACAGAAACAACCACCTCTGTGCATGATGCATGCTGCAGGAGTGCTTGGGGGGCAGAGGGAGAAGCCAGATCAAATCAGCAGAGCTTAATATCTTTGATTAAAAACCAGGCCCCAACTGAACTTGATCAGCTCAATTGAATATTGTGTGGTTCTAGAGCTGATGAGTGGCCTCACCTTAATTGCAAAAGGAGGGCTATGTTCCATTGTTTTCTGACTAGCTTGCTTTCAAGCATTGGAAGAAATGGTTTGCAAACAACCCAATCTTTCTGTGTAATAGGCAACAAGGCTTCTTTCTTTTTTTTTTTAATCCTGAAAGAGCAGCTGCTCTTGATCAGAAAGATATCTGGAATCTTTGATGTTCATTTCCAATCTACCCACTGTTATAGAAAACTTCCGGTCATAAAATCCACAAGCCTTAAAACTTAGTAAATTCTTGGTTTTGTTGCAAAGTTAAAATATTAAAAAAAAAAACAAACCCTAATCTTAAATTGGTTGGGAAAACAGATATCCAATGAAAGGTAAACAGCAAGGTCTTGGTAAACAAGAGGGGATGAAAGCTCATAGCAAATTGTACTCTTTTACACAGAGGGGGTGTCTTTCTCTTAAGCTGTTAATCTGGCTGTCTTGGAGCAATTTTCTCTGCAAAACCTTTTGCTCCAGACCAGAAATAATCACATTACAGGATTGAACAACAATATAGTATCTTCTTGAGATACTATTTGTTGCTTGGATATTTTCTGTCAGGACTGTCTTAACTAGTCCTTTGGCTCTTCTGCCAGGGGAGCAAATAGGTAAGGGAAGGCAGATTGTTTTGAAGGATCCTTGAAAGATCCTCCCCCCCCCCCCCCCCTCTTTTTTCTGGGCTGTTGTGAGGATTTCCTGCCTCAAGTGCTGTCTCCTAGGTGATGTGGAAATTCAGAGCTCCAGCTTGTATTTTCTCCATTCCTCCATGCCTTTAGGAGCTGGAAGGAAAGGGCAGGCACTCCTAATGTAAAGTGTACCTTGCTGTTCCTGCATCCTTTGTTTGAGCCCTTCTCAAATTTTGGCCATTGGGCTGGACCTCTTCACCTTTTATCTTAAGCTGCCTCCGTCTAAATCCAAACACTCACATGCCACAAGAAGCCAGGAAAGTATAGACATGTTTAAAGAAAACACCTTGGGGTTTTTTCACTAGCAAATGTGTCTCTGCAGAAGAGAAACTTCCTGGGCACACAACATGTTTTTTCTTTTAACAGTTCTTTCTGAAGCAGTGTCTCGGGTTTGGGCAGAATCTGTTCCTTCACCCTCTGGGAATCGTGCATCTGAGCTCTGCCCTGCCCCTTCTAGCTCTCCCTTGCAGCCTCTCCAGTGACAGATGCAACATGGTTCTTCTTCACCTGCAAAGGTGACCTGTCACTTCCCTTTTTCACTCTCTCTTGGTGCTATGACTATCTTTTATCTACCACTTAATCCTGTTACTGTGATATATAATTCTGTGTCTGGCTCTGCAAACTCTTTCCAGGTGCTGATTGACAGCTGTTCTATTTTTCCATTTACCAGCAGTATTTTCATGTCTGTTTTTCTCTACTGCAGTTGGGGTGATATGTCTATTCATGGACTCCAAAAGATACTGGATATATCTTTCCTTCTAAACAGACATTTTCTACCTGAGGCACTGGGTCCCTCGAGCTGTAACATAAGCCTAGAGCAGCTTGTGCTGCAGCAGCTGACAAGAAAAAGCAGGCTAGGCAAGGAAAGGCGAATGAAAACATTACTTGCTTAGCCATGATTCATCCAAGGTGAGGTTTGCTGCTGTTGTCATAAAGGTCTCTTGTTTTTAAGATTGCCTTATCTGTTTGCAGCTGTTAAAAATGAGAACAGCTTGACTTGTTACAGGCTTCCCAGCTGATGCATCTGTAGCTTCCAAATAGATGGCAGAACCCTGGCAGTCTCTGCAAGAGATGGAAATGGAAAGTTTGACCGGTGTGGGGAGTTCTGGTTTTTTAGGGTGAATTTTAGGAGTGGTACCACCCTCAAACACAAGGCAGCTCTACAGCAAGAGTCTTGAGACACCTTGCAATGGCCCCTGGGTTCAGGCCAGGTTGCAAAAAGCTGAGGGCTTTTGTGAGTTGGTTTCAGTGAAGAGCCCAGATGCAAATTCCAGGCTCTTGCACCTGCTGGCCCTGGAAAAGTGGTCTGGCAGCTCCACACACAGGTGGGGACAATAGGCAGGGCTGGAGAATGAAGGGTACAGAACTGTAGCTTGGAGAAGGGTTGAGATTCTCTGCTGAGCACAGGAGAGAGGAGGAATGAATCCACAGTGCTTTCTTACTGAGGGCCAGCATGTGCCTCTGGTTCTGCAGGGGCATCGGTCATTCTTGCCATGACTTTAGTCTGGGAGCCGGGCGGGTGCTCATACATGAACAGTGAACAGTACTCCCAGTTCCTCCCTCTGCTCCCTAGGATTGGGGCCCATTTTCTTCCCCTAATAATCCACCCCCCTTTTCCTAACCTTTCCTGCACAGATATCAGCATTGAAAGCTGCTGCAAGTATCTCCTGTTGTAGGGGCCTGGAGTCGGCGCTCTCCATCTCTGGGTAAAAATCGAGCATAACTGATGTGGGTAGCGTTTGAGCCAGCATGCTGGGAGGTGAGCTGTGTGAGCTGGGATGTGGGGAGAGGGCAGGGTGGCGGATGGGACTTGGGGAGCAGGCAAGACAGCAGTCTGCTGAACTGGGCTGCCGTGTGGGAGCACGGAGCTGTTGTTGCACTGGGTATGCGCGCTGGATAGCGGGGTCCCCTCCTCCGCTTGCTGCCTCCATCAATCTGCAGGATCCAGGACAAGAGTTGTGGGAGATGGCAGAAAGCTCCTAGCAGAGAGACTAAGCAAGGGGAAGAGAGGCCGGGTTGTGCCTGCACCGCAGTCCTTTGTAAAGCCTCAGGCCTGGCATGCTCAGCAGAGCTGAGCACCTGGCTCTGCCAAAGCGATCTCTGCAAACCATCCAGCAAACACACCCCCTCCCTCCTCCCAGCACGAGGGCGCAGAAGTCCATTCATCTTCACGGACGGTGGGGCAAGATGACAGGCTAAAATGTATGGTATGACGACAAGAGCTGTGCATGCTGCAGAGAAAACGCCGCGTGGGATACGCAGGCGGTGTGTGGCCGTGGGCGGCAGAGCTGGGTTGGGCTGCGTCCCTGCAGCTGCGCTGCTGAGGGCAGCCGCTCCTTGCCGAGCGCAAGCTTTGGGCGTGCTGTGCCTCAGCATCGCCCCGGCGCTAACAGAGGTGGAGCGGAGAGATGAGACAGCCCAGGCCACCTGGACTGTGCTGCTCAGAGCACCAACATCCCCTGCTGCCTCATGTCGCCTGTCGGGACTGGAGAAGCTGGTGGGAGAGCAATCCCCGATCCTCGCGCGAGGAGTCGGATCTGACCCCGGGTAGCGATAACAGCTGCTTCAACGCGGATGCACGGCCAGCTTCTGACCAGCTGGCGCAGTCTGAATGGGACCTTGCTGGAAACGCCTCTGCTGAGCCACAGTTAGGAGGGAGCTGAGCTCCCCCAAAGAAAGGGGCTTTGCCCGCAAGGGCCTGGGGCAGAGGCACGTGGCCGGGGCTGCAGGCGAGGGGCCGTGCATCGCTTCCCATTGCAGCTAAGGCCCCTCCAGGACCGGGGCTTATGGCTGTGCTCGCTGCCCTGTTGCAGTTTCTTCACTTTCAGGGAAGGCTGTGTTAGAAAATTTTCTGCTTTAAATAATTTCTTTTCCTCCAGACCCTGGTGCTGAGACAAAGGGGCCGAACACTGATTTCTGATAGTGATATGGAAGGGCACTCTGCCTTGTCTTTTGTTAGCAGTACAAGAGCAAGCTTTTATTTTGGAAGAAGCTCTAATGCCTAATTTCCTGACAGCTGATGACAATTTGTCCTTCTGAGATAAGTACCAGGCCCTACAACTAACACCTCCCACCCCTGCTGACCACGCAGGGCCTGTTCATGGGTGCTTGGAGCTCTCCCTTGCTCCTAGGGCCTCAGCGTTTCCAGAACTTGGGCCCTGAAAAGATGCCTCTCCTCTTGCCCGAGGGACAGCCCTTGCGTCTCCTCCTCAGCCCTCAGGATGTGGGCAAAGCTGCCCTGCCTCCTCGCCCATGGTGCCAAGCGCTTTCGTGGCTCTCCTTGCCAAGGCGGCCCTCTCTTGGGCGCCCCCCCCCCCCCCCCCCCCCAGTCCCTGTGCCCCTCTCATGGGGGGCTGCCCCCCAGTCCCTGTGCCCTCTCTTGGGGACCCCCATCCCTGTGCCCCTGTCTTGGGGCACCTACCATGTTCCTCTGGGGCCCCCCCCATCCCTGCACCCCTCTCTTGGGGGGGCCCCCCCCGGTCCCTGTGCCCTCTCTTGGGGACCCCCATCCCTGTGCCCCTGTCTTGGGGCACCCACCATGTTCCTCTGGGGCCCCCCCCATCCCTGCACCCCTCTCTTGGGGGGGCCCCCCCCGGTCCCTGTGCCCTCTCTTGGGGACCCCCATCCCTGTGCCCCTGTCTTGGGGCACCCACCGTGCTCCTCTTGGCCCCCCCCCCCCCCGTCCCTGCACCCCTCTTGGGGGGCACCCCCCTGGTCCCTGTGCCCTCTCTTGGGGCCCATCCCTGCATCCCTCTCTTAGCGTGCCCCCCCCCATCCCTGTGCCCCTTTCTTGGGGCACCCACCGTGCCCCTCTCTGGGCCCCTCCCTGCCCCTGCACCCCTCTCTTGGGGCTCCCCTGTTCTGCCACTCCTCTCTTGGGGGCACCCCCCTGGTCCCTGTGCCCCTCTCTTATGGCCCTCCCTGTGCCTCTCTTTTGCCCCCCCCCGCACCCTTCTCTTGCCCCCCGTCCCTGTGCCCTTCTTTTGGGCCCATCCCCGCACCCCTCTCTTGCCTCCCCCCCCAGTTCCTCCCCCCCGTCCCTGTGCCCCTCTTTTGACCCCCTCCTTGTCCTCACACCCCCCCTCTTGTGTCCCCCCCATCCCTGCACCCCTCTCTTGTGTCCCCCCCATCCCTGCACCCCTCTCTTGTGTCCCCCTCAGTCCCCGCACCCCTCTCTTGCCCCCCCCCACCCCAGGTCCCCCCCTCCCTCCCCACACCCCTCTCTTGGCCTCCTGTCCCTGTGCCCCTCTTTTGGGCCCGTCCCCGCACCCCCCTCTTGTGTCCCCCCCCCGTCCCCGCACCCCCCTCTTGCCCCCCCCCCAGTTCCTCCTCCCGTCCCCGCACCCCTCTCCCGGCCCCCCCCCCCGTCCCCGCACCCCTCTCCCGGCCCCCCCCGTCCCCGCACCCCCCTCTTGTGCCCCCCCCGCCCCGCCCTGGGCCCCGCGCCCCGCCTTGCCCCGCGCCGGCAGCGGCGGGCCGGCAGGGGGCGCTGCGCAGCGGCTCTTTGTGGCGCCGCGGCGGCGGCGCTGGCGGCGGGGCCGTTCCAGCCGCGCTGCCGCCCCCGCCCGCCCGCACCGCGCCGGGCGCGGGGCATGGCCAGACTCACCGAGGGCGAGGCGAGGAGGCAGCCGCCGCCGCTCCCGCCAGCGCCGCAGCCGCCGCGCCCGCCGCGCCGAGCCTCCCCCATGAGCAGCAGCGGCGGCGCGGAGCCCCCCGCGCAGCCCGACAGCATGAAGGACCTGGATGCCATCAAGCTCTTCGTGGGGCAGATCCCGCGCAACCTGGAGGAGAAGGACCTCAAGCCGCTCTTCGAGCAGTTCGGCAAGATCTACGAGCTCACCGTGCTCAAGGACCGCTACACCGGCATGCACAAGGGTGAGCCGGCCCCGCGCGGCCCGGGGCGCGCACAAAGGGCGGCGGGTCCCGCCGCCCCCCGCCCGCTCCGTGCGCGGCTCCGGCGCGCCGTGCCGGGGGTCGCGCTGCCCCTCCGGCCGCCCCCGCTCCGCTGCCCGGGGCAGGGGCTGCAATCCCGGCGCCGCGGGCGGGGGGTCGGCGTCCCCGCAGCCCCCCCCCCCCCCCGCCCCGCTCCGGCGCCCCGCGGCTGGCCCGGGCCTGGCCCCGGTGCGCGGGGCTGTGACAAAGGCGCCGGTGCGCAGCGGGGCGGCCGGTGGCTGCGGCGGCGGGGGGCGAGACCGGAGCCCGCGGCGAGCGAGCGGGCAGCCGGCCTCCGGGCGCTCTCCCACCTCCTCCCCGGCAGGAATGCAGCGCTACGGTTTTAAAACCCGCGGAACAAAGAATATCGGCCGCGGATCTGGCGCTGCCAGCGGCGTTTGGGATGGGCGAGGGGCCTTCCCCATGTAGGCTGGGCTAGGTGAGGGGGCTTTCTTCGCTGAGAGACCTTCGGCGGGTGCTAAAAAGTTTGAGGAGGCTTCTTCGGCTGCGCTTACGGGCGCCTTTGAAAGCTGGATGTGGAAAAGCCGTGGCGTCCAGGACGGCAGCTGCCTTCTGTGCCGCGGCTCCAGCCCACCCCGGGCAGGTGAGCGGGATCTTGCGAGCATCACGGCTCCCGCCGTCAGCGGGAGGTCACGGAGCCCGCTTGCCGTGGGATCCGAGAGCGATCGCGGCACCGCTCCCTGGCGCACGTAGAGCGAGCCCGTAGGGAGCCCGCAGCGAGTACCGTGCGGGCTGGCCGTGCTTGGCCTGGGCCTCTGCGCCCTAAAACGATTCGCGACGGGGTCGCGCGTTGGTGCGCGCCGGAGGGAGCGTGGGCTGCCTTCGGTCCTGATGCCTCCGGTTTCAGATTTAGGAGGAAAGGTAAGAAAAACTGCGAGTGCCACGGCGGCTCGAGCCGTTCTAGACGGAACAGAGAGGGAAAGGAACAGCAGAAAAATAAGTTTATTTTCAAACAAAAGGCCCAATCTCACCCCAGCGCAAAACGAAAATACTTCCTCGTTGAAGCCTGTGGGAGCTGGGCTGGCTCGAATTTGGCTTTAGTGTGTCTGGTGGGGACTCCAGGCCCAAAACGCCATGTGCTTGTGTGTCTGCGTGTGCAAGGGGCTGAGCCCAAACCCGCTGCCATCTGACAAGCGAGCTGCCAGGTTTCAAACCCGGTGAGGAGGAGAATGGGCCCGAGGCAAGAGGCAACCTCACGTTTCATTTCAGTTGACTTATTAAATATAGACCGTGTGGTCTGAGGTCAGGTTCCCGGCAGGAGACAGATTCTAGGGATCTGCCACTTAGGTATGGAAATTAGAGGGGGCAGCACTGGTATTAGCCGGATCTGCGTGACATTAACTTGCTGCTAAATGCAGGATTCCTGCAGCAGAATAAATACAGCCCTTTGGTTTTGACATTTTGAGCGGATGCAGGTGTCGGTCAGGGGTTGTTGGCGCTCTGTTCTGTCCAGAAAAGGGCGCCGAGATGTGTAGGTTCTTCTGGTGGCTGTTGTACAGTCATTTCCACGCACCTCCAGTTTCCTCTGCCCCCCCGCCCTGCTCTGTACAAAGCGAAAGGTTGGGGTTCCTTTCCTGGGGGCGTGGGCTTACGTGTAGACCCTCAGCCTGGTTTGGGAATAGGCAACGTACCTCTCCAAAGGAGTCATTCCTCCGCAAGGATGCGTGGGGCGCGGGTTTAGCACGCAGCGAAGGAACGAGGCCCGCAGTCCAGCCGACCCTGACCCCAGCCTTCCCCTCCCATCTTACCAGGCCTGGCCGCGTTGGCTTACGCTCCGCGCGAGAAGGCCGAGCTGGCAAGGAGCCGCCGCTCCCGAGAGCGTCGGCAGGCCCGGAGGGTGCCAGGCCTGACCCGGGAGCCGCAGCGGCCTGAAGCGCGGTCACGGGAACCGGCCAGGGCCTCACAGCCCCGGAGCAGGGGAAGGCTTTGGCAAATCGGGATAGCTGTGCGCTCGCTCCTGCGCCGTACAGAAGCCATCATCTGTCTGGGGCAGTTGTAACAGCAGATTCAGTTTTGTCTCCCCGTGCTCCCTGATCTGCAGCGAGATCCAATTGACCGCTCGCATGCGGCTTCCATCTGCTTTTTCCCTTTCTTCCCCTAAACGGGGAGAAGCGGTTGTGTGAGAAGCCAGTGCTGCTGGTAAAGCCCAGCAGCTCCTCTTGCAATCCCTTGCAGCCTGACATGGAGCTGAGCAGCTGCCTCTGCTCCCAGGGAGCGAGGAAGGTAGAAAAGGCCTGCCAGGGGCAGGAGGGTGTGAATTGGGCTGCAGAGCCCAGGAGCTGGCTCGGACTGTCCCGCGCAGGTGCTGAGAACCGATGAATTCGCGGGAGGCACAGGAGGATCTTACAGGCCTGCTAGGAACACGAGCACCGTTACAAAATGGTTTTGTTAGTGCCTGACTATTCATGTCTCAGCAACCTGACTGCTGGTAGTTGATACTGTTCCAGCCTCCTAATATTATTCATGAGGCAGTTTTTCTATTTATGTTAATCACGGATACATTTGCATGTTAATGGCAGTGTTTGTCTTAAAGCTAATATTTTCATGGGAAGAGCAGGGAGGCATTTGAACAGGCTTTTGGAATGGGTCAGAGGAGACCGAGCAGGTAGAATCAAGTGGAAATTTTTGGCCTTGTGTTCCAGGATTGGGCACAGGGCAGTTCCTCCACGAGTGTCAGCCATGCTCTCCTGGATGGGTTTCCTAGCAGCGCCCGTGGTAGGGAAAGCGGAGGGATTCTGGGGAGTGAGATGCCAAACTGAACGGCGGGGGAATGGCGGGGACAGGAGCAGCCCTCTCGCAGGGTGCGTGGAGAAGCGTGCAGTGTGTCGACAGATGGGTGGCTTTTCTAAAGGGCAAGGAGGCAATAACAACCTCAGCCTAACTCGCCTCACTGGCAGCCGAGTTTTGACTCTGCTTCTGCAGGCTTGTAGATAAGCTGCCCGCTGACTCCATGCTTCCCCTGCTGAAGTATTTGATGTGATTCCTAATGCTAAGCTGAATCTAGAGACCCCTCTCTTCTGCAAACTGACAGCCTTTTCTTGCTCAAGGCTTTAGACTGCTGGTGTCTGGAGTAATGTTTAGGATCTGAAGGGACTGTAAATCCTAGAGTCAATGTGTGGTTTGTAGGGAGGATCAGGCACAGAATTTTTTTTTTTTTTTTTTTTTTTGACTGAGTCTCTTGCAAGTGGAACTAGGCTGGGTTCTGCTTACAGGGAGCTGGAAACCCTCCTGGAGACAGTGGGAGGAGGGTGGTGGCACCCAACGCTGAGGGGACATGCAGGTTCTTTTAGGGATCCTTGGCAGAATGATGACGGCACCAAGTCATAGTTACACTTAAAGCTTTATTTTCTTAACAGAATTTTATGATTAATATAGCACAGAATTGATGATTAGAATGGCACAGGATTTCTACCAGCAGAATCACTATAGTGCAATCCATAAGTAGCGTAATACAGAATTTATAATACAACTTATGATTTCTAATCACCTGGACCCCCTGCAGATGGGTCAGGTTTTAATACACGGTTTGCTGTATCAATATAACAGCCTGAATTTAGACTGGAAAATCACGTGAAAGGAGACGAGTCGCTCGGTCCTTGGGGGAAGCGGACGACGGCGGAGGCGTCCCTGGCCACCCGGGGTCACGGCTCTCGCTGTCCAGTAGCAGCTCCCGTCCACGTTCCCCCTTTTAGGACTTGTCACAGCTTGATTTTATAGACAGTGCTCTGGGTGCTGTTACGCTTCCCTGTTCTGTGGCTGGGTCATCAACACCACCTGGCTGGCCGGGTGCCTGGGACCTTCAAGGCCGGCACTTTTTAACACCCTGAGCACTTCTTAAGAACATGTCTCATGTCTGACTGACATAACTGACTTGGTGTTAGACATGCCCAAAGGGGCATAAGCCTGTTGACCTCAGTTTGCTGTTAACTAAAGCAGGAAATGTGGAAGTGAGAAAACGTAGCGAGAGTGACGGGCCCCTTTGCACCTTTGCGGACATCTCCTCGCTGTTGAGTGGATCCCTGGGTGACTCTGTCAGGCTCAAAGTTCTAGGAGCCTCTAGAACCCATGAAGGACATGGTAAGCAGGGTCCTGTAACAGCACAGAAAGCCTTCTTAGCTGGGAAAACATGGCTTTCCTTGAGCCTCTGGTAAAGCTTCAGGCACCTGGGGGAAGCAGGGGACAGGGGAGGCTGAGGAAAATGCCTGGTGCTTCATTTAGCTCCTGCATCCTAAGGAGTAGCTGAAGAGTTAGCTTGCAAGAGTTAATGTCTCTTCAGAAAGGAAGATTCTTTTTCCCAAATATTTGTTTATACAGTTAGGCTTAGAGTGTAATGTTTCTGCAAAACCTCTTTCTGTATTTCTGACCAGGACTTTGCAAAGAGAGTAGAATTGACTCCTGCATCCTACCTCCAAAACATCTGGCTGTGGAGGACAGTAATCCTGTTTTCCAAAGGACGTAGATGAACTCTTTAGCTCCCTCCTTTCCACAGCCAGTACAGCCACCCAGATTCCTGCCAGTTGGGAAGCAGGAATGAGATGAAATGAATGAGCTGAATGTCCCGAAAGCTTAGAGACATGGAGAGTTCGGGGACGGAGCAGTGGACAGGGCTGTCCTGTGCCCATAGGCTTGCTTGTCCCGGTCCAGCCCAGGCACAGCCTGTTGTTGGGGGCTGCCCAAGTGCAGTTTCATGCTTGAGTGAAGGGAGGGAGTACAACTGGCTCCTGTTGAGCAAATATCCACATCCTTGGAAAGCAGAGCAGCAGCAAGGATTGTCCTGGGAGTGAAGCAGGAGGCTTGAGTGAGGCATCTTCAGGCTCCATAGCTGCAGGATGCTTCTGTCTCCAGAGGCTGCTACCTCTTGGTACAGATATCCGAGCACCTAAAAGATGAACGGTATTTTGGGCTGCCTTTGCTGTAGGGAAGAGAAGGACTGGAGGGCTCTAGGGAGGGAATTCATGGCACTTTTTTGGATTGGTGCTGGTGGATGTAGGTGTTGCTGGGCTTTACAAATCCCTGATCTGGCATGATGACAGTACCTTGCAAAATAACACTCTGTCCCTGTGTGAGGAGTGTCTCTCCTTTATCCCCACTAAATGGTGCACCCTTGTCCAATCCTCATTTTATCCTTGTCCTCCCATGGGCTGAGGTTTTTGAGCCTGTGTCGTAGCTTAACCCCAGCCAGCACCTAAGCGCCACACAGCTGCTCACTCACTCCCTCCCGATGGGATGGTGGAGAGGATCGGAAGAGTAAATGTGAGAAAACTCGTGGGTTGAGATAAAGGCAGTTTAATAAGTAAAGCAAAAACTGCGCACGCAAGCAAAGCAAAACAAGGAATTCATTCACTACTTCCCATGGGCAGGCGGGTGTTCAGCCATCTCCAGGAAAGCAGGGCTCCATCACACGTAACGGTGACTTGGGAAGACAAACTCCATCACTCCGAACGTCCCCCCTTCCTCCTCCTTCCCCCAGCTCTATGTGCTGAGCATGAGGCCATATGGTGTGGGACATCCCTGGGGTCAGTGGGGTCAGCTGTCCCGGCCGTGTCCCCTCCCAGCTCCTTGTGCCCCCAGCCTGCTCGCTGCTGGGGTGGGTGAGAGGCAGAAAGGGCCTTGACTCGGTGTCAGCACTGCTCAGCAGTGACAAAAACATCCCTGTGTTATCAACACTTTTCAGCACAAATCCAAAACACAGCCCCATCCTAGCTACTGTGAAGACAATTAACTCTATCCCAGCGAAAACCAGCACAGCCTGCCAGTGTGCATTACCTCAGTTTTGATGTTCCTGAGCACTGGAATTGGGACTCGGGGACTGGGTCTGAGTGCTTAACTCAGCAGGTAGCTTTGTATAGACTTGTTCTCTCCTATCCTTATTGTTCTTAGGTTTGATGGCTAATTCTCCTGAGGCAAGGATGGCATCTTCATTGCATGTGGACGTGGTACCAATGCATTGAAGCTCTCAGTGGAATAAATTGCTTACTCCCAACTCGTGACTTGAGAGTTTTGTCTGCTAAACCTGACCCTGATTATCTTAGAATGGGTCTCGTGTGACTTGCAGAGTAGCAGACTGGAGCAGCAGGTGGAGTCAGGCAAGCATCTGCGTTTGGGATCACTTTGGTGACCAGGCCTCCAAATCTGTTAGAAACAGGTTTTGGGCTCTCTCGTTATACAGGTGCTTTCGAGGCTCTTCCTGATGCTTGACATCACAGCAGTCTGTGAGGGGAGAGCAAAAAGCAAAGGGGTGCTTCCCCCCCATGACAGAGCCAGCTGCCTTTGCCATGAGAAGTGAAGGTTGCCTGCGTGCTTCCTGGCCTCGCTGCATTTGTTAAATTATCCGGTGATCCCACGTCTGGCCTTGGTGCAGCATTCTCCGTTCAAAACCTGGGCAATAAGGAGCTTTAATTACCTGTTAGAGATATCTAATAAGTGTGTGGTGTTTGTGGAGTTGGTTTTTTTTTCCCCTAGCAAGAGCTGGGAGGATAGATGTGATTTTCTTAGCTGCAGCAACTTATTGGAGTTGGGATGGAAGAATAACATAATCTTGTTGCCATGGGTTGGGATTGTCCGGAGCAGCTGGCTTCCGCATGGCCTAAAAGTGTTGTGTACCACGGAGTCGCTCTGGGGCGGAGGGGAGAGATCCAGATGGTCCCTGTCCCGCCTCCACCTTTGGATCCATGGAGAGCTGAAGCAGCTTTGGAGTACCCCAAGCCAGGCACGAGAAGGCGGGGGCAGAAGAAAGGGCCTCTCTATTTGGGCCATCACAAGGCATCTGCAGCCCCAGCACAACAATACAGATAGGGACATTTAGCAACAAGCTGAAGGGACATGTCCTGCCTTTGCTTAGCATGTGACGTGCCACTGCGAATAGGCGGGGGGTGAGTGAGGGGGTCAGATGCATTCTAGCGTTTGAGTCTATTCTCCAGTGCTTTGCCCAGCCTCATCTGAAACAACTCAAGTGATGGAGCTCCACAGTCTAATAAATCTCTCTCTGCTAGGAAATGTTTCTTGATAACCAGCCAGATTTTTCCTTTGCTTAGTTTCATTTGATTATTCTTAGCATCAGTGCACCCAAAGATGATCCCTCTTCTTCCTGGAGGGGCTACAATTCCTCCCCTCCTCCCTTGGCTCCAGTGTGAGGCTAAGATGTTGAGTCAAATCTTGACTGAGAATGTCAGGATCTGGCCATCTCTGTGTGCTTTTCGTCTTGCTTCTTCAGTTGGCCCTTGCAGTACGCATTATGCTTTGCTGTTCTCTCCGTTTCCCTTGTCACGCATATGTATATTTGTGTGTGTTTATGCTCTCGTCATATGGGTGTATGTATGGCACAGAAAGCCAGGCCTCTCCTTCTGTAGCTTTCCATGATTCTGTGACTCTGGATCATGGAGCTTTCACCTGAGCCTAAAATCCCAGGTGCTTTTCCTCTTTCCTTGCCTTTTTTTTTTTTTTTTTTTTAATCAATACTCATACTGGTCCTTGCATCTCCTCTGATCCTTGTTTTTTTGGGCTGTTTCTCCCACAGGCAATATTAGCTTGCATTTTGCTCTCCTGTTGTTTCCCACCTTCTTCAACACCTGTTTCAAACCTAGCTGATTCACTGGGACCCCTTTTCCATGACTTAACAGACCTTGGATGGGGCCTGCAAGTCCTTTAATGTTGTTTCTTTGTCTTTTTCCCTAGAGTCTTCAACACATCCAAAGTACGTAACATTTGCACCTTTAATTACCAAGGTAATTACCTCCGGGTAAAAAAGGCAGGGCTCGCACAAGGGCTGTTCTGGGCGCTTCCTCTGTACCTGAGCAGAAGCGTTGGGACAGATCTGGTGGAACAGGGACACGTCTGTAGTTCTTGTACTTCCATCACCTGCTGTTACCAAAGAGGAATGTTGTGTCGATGTGCATCTGCAATTGCAAGTCTAACTTGACACTTGCTGTATCCGCTGCAGGTTGTGCGTTCCTCACATACTGTGCCAGAGACTCTGCCATCAAAGCCCAGACAGCGCTGCATGAGCAGAAGACTTTGCCAGGGGTAAGTCCCAGTGAATTGTGCCTGGAGCTCGTGCCGTGGGCAGGCGAATGGGGGATTGTCGGGAGGGAGTGAGGGTGAGAAGTGGCTTAGATTAATTTTCCTGCTTGTGAAAGAGAAGTGTGGTTTGGGAGTTAGAACAGGGATGTGGGAGCCAAAGCACAGCACTGCTCTTCACAGAGCTGCTGCTCTTTTCTCCACCTTGCCAAGGCTGCCCCATGTAACTCCAGCCAAGCCTGTTTCTGTGCTGCTCTTTGGTCTCTGTGGTGTGATGCGACATCTTCAGCTGCCTGTCCCCGTCACTAGGGAGCTGTGGGCTTTGGGGTGAACTGCACAGTGGGCATGCTGGAAAGCTGACAGGAGACAAGAGAAGGTACCAGACCCTTTTCCTCCAGGTGTGCAGAACTTCCTGGTGCATCTGCTCCTCGTCTGCCATTGCCCTGCAGGGAGCCTGGACAGTTTGTTGGGTGGCTCTGTGCAGGACCCAAAATGACTTCTAGTGCAGTGGCTGAGTTGGATCAGCTTCTTGGAAGAAAAAAAATACACTTGCCACATCCCATTGCTTGGAAGAGAAATGGATTATATAGGTGAGACCAAGACTGCTGAACTGGCTGCGGTCTGTTCCTGGGTCCTGCTCGCTCCACAGCTGGTGTTGGGAGCAAAGTGTGGTAGGGATCACAGGAGACCAAGCACTGTGGAACAGGTCCCTTGCAGGGGAAGTCCTCTGCCTCTCTGGGACCTGCTGGTGAGCTGAAAGGAGTTCTGAATTGTTGCCATTCCCATTTTGGTATGATTTGAAAGCTTTGACTGGGCAGTTCCCTTGCTGCGCTGAGGGGGTTGATCAAGCACGTTGGAAGGATTCATTTGGAGGTGAGTAGGCGGAGGAGTTGGGTACTTACAGACAGAAGCTCATAGGAGGCCCTGAGTGCTCAAGGCAACAGAATAATTAATGTAAACGAGGGGTCTCTGGAGAGGGGTTAGGAATTCTTAACTGCAACATTTCCTCTTTAACCCATACAGGTCCAAATAGCTTTCCTCAGCTCCCCTCAAGACCTCCACATGCACACATCCTTTTCTGTATTTACCTGTGCTCCCTTTTTGCATGGGCCTGTGTTGGCATTCGAGAGCTGGAAAATGCACGTAACTTAATTACCGCTTAATGGGATCTTTGCTGTTTCAGGTTATCTCAGGGCAGCAAGGGGGAAGAGTGCAGATAACCAGGTGCTCAAATACTGTTTGTGTTAATTTTCTGTGAGGGGAAGAGGTCGGCCTTGCAGGCTAAAGCAATGGAATCTTCTGCGTGTGTTGGTCCAGGGCAGAACTGACAGCGTAAGAACAAGTCAAAGGATGGAGGAGCAGTCGTGATGAGTCATGGTACAGTGCTGTAACACAGTGGTGAAGACAGACATGTCTCTACCTAGTACCTGTAGAGGGACTCTGAAGGGTTATTCGTGTGACGCTCGGTGGATTCAAGGCAATCTCAGTTTTGCTGCAGTTCTACATCAGGAATTTGTTGCATGTTTCGCTATGTTCTCTACCGTTCGTGCTCTCAACGGTTATAGAGTGCTGCACGGAGTAGTATTTAAAGCAGCAAAATTTATCTGTGATGTGGTGATCTAAAGGCTTTTTATGTTAAGGGAGGTGTAAGAAACTGCTTGGGAACAGTAAGAAGTCTGTGCTAGCTGAGTACTTTCAAACATGTTTGTCTGGAGACGGTTAATGAGCAATGTGGTGTAATTAAGCTTCAGGATTAAGATGAAGATGAGCTGTGCTGCATTTGGAGCTGTCTATTTTCAGGCTGGCAATACACCACTTCATCACATTTAGTTTCTCTTTTGGAAAGTCCCTCAGTGACTAAGAAGGCAGGATTCTCTCTCTTTGGTCATTTTAGTGGTCATTTAGAGATGGTTACTTCCAGAATGTAACAGACCTCCATCCTGATGTGCATAGAGTTGGTCTTGGCATGGACATGGGCTGGGTGACCTGAGGAAGCTTTCAGCCCTGTGTCATGGCTTAACCCCAGCCAGCAATTAAGCACCACAGAGCCGCTCGCTCACTCCCCCCCGATGGGATGGGGGAGAGGATCGGAAGGGTAAATGTGAGAAAACTCGTGGGTTGACATAAAGACAGTTTAATAAGTAAAGCAAAAGCCATGCACGCAACCAAAGCAAAACAAGGAATTCATTCACCGCTTCCCATGGGCAGGTGGGTGTTCAGCCATCTCCAGGAAAGCAGGGCTCCATCACACGTAACGGTGACTTGGGAAGACAAACTCCATCACTCCGAACGTCCCCCCTTCCTCCTCCTTCCCCCAGCTCTATGTGCTGAGCATGGCGCCGTATGGTGTGGGATCCCAGCAGAAAAGGCCTTGACTCTGTGTAAGCACTGTTCAGCAATAACAGAAACATCTCTGTGTTACCAACACCGTTTTCAGCACAAATCCAAAACACAGCCCCATCCTAGCTACTATGAAGAAAATTAACTCTATCCCAGCTAAAACCAGCACACGCTGTTTTCTTAGCCTGGTTTGCTTGTGTCTGTATAGTATGACCCATCCCTGTGACCCAGCTGATCCCAGAGAATAGTCTGGAAATGAGTCACAGTCAGAAGTGCTAGGAACCGATTGTCTCCCTGTTTTGGGAACAAGGCCATGAAATTTCATCTCTGTATATTCACGTCTAGATCATCTTCTGATGAACTCTGTGGCAAAGCCTCTCACCAGAAATATAGTGAGGACCCTAGCATAGGACAGAGAACAGAATGTACTGGACCACACTACTGGGATTTCAGTAAATGGGCCGTAGTCTGGTAAACAAGTGATTTCTTGTTCATTTTACCCATTTACCATCTCTTTATTGCACATAGCAGTAGCAGGAAGAAAGTTCAGAGTGTAGGGTGACACAGACTGTCATCTGAATGCGTGCCTAAGCATCAGCATGTTTAGAGACACCAAGGGATTAACTGGTGTAGAAAGGATCTTGTTGGTAATCCTACACTTGCCATTGTATTGCAAAGCAACCCTAGATGCCACAAGCACCCAAGTACTTTCTTTTGTTGGTCTCAATGCGGAGACCAGGGGTTGATCTCAATGGTTCGTGAAGGTGAATAGAGACAAATGGCTTTCTTAGTCTAGACTGGGAATTTGGTAAGGACAGGCTTAGGGAGATGCTTTGATGTGGTTTCTGATAGGTCCTTAGGCTGCGATGGGGCAGCTGGAGCAGGACTTTTGGGTTCTCTTCCACGTCTGTCACTGGGTAGGCCTCTGCCCACAGAGGTGTTGCTTAGGCCCTCCAGGTCTGATGCAAGCGATGTCAGCCCATCCAGGAATGCCGCCACATTGTTCCTGCAGGGCCATACCTGCAGTGCAGCTTTTCTGAAGTTTTATGTTTATATTGTGGGTTTTCCACATAAGTCAATAGGAATCACCATGGTCTCTATTTGCTTTTGTGGCATTTCTGGCAAGTTCTCCTTTTGGGAGATGAAAATTCTTGTTTATTTTTAAGTTGAGGGCTGTTGGATATATGGTAGCTAAATATAATTTAAACTCAAAAAAGCTTATTTTTTGACAGTAAGGCTTAGCATCTTTTTCCGAAGGTAGACAGATTTTTGGCTTTCACCCCCTTTTGTAAGGGCTAGTGTGCTCAGGGTGTAAAGCAAGAAGACACTCAGCTGTGTGTTGTATTATCTAAAACACCCATTTTGCCTTCAGAGCTGGTGAATTGCTGTCAGTGCAGTCTGGAAGTAACAAATGCATGAATCTTCCTTTGGAGAAGGAAGGATGGAGCTTCCTAGAACAGAGAGGTAAAACGCATCCTCGGTGACTTAGCGGAAGTGTCTGATCACCCGGGCTTGCTAAGGATGCCGAGTATCTATGCCCTTGCTGGGGTAAGCAGGAGGGACGCCCTGCCCTGTGGCTGTGTAGGCAGGGAGCCTGTTTCCACACGCTGTGGTGTGGGCCCTCAGACGTGGACAGCAACCTGTGAACCTCGGCACAGCCAAAGGGCTGGCACGCAGCAAGACGGGTTTGCCCATCAACCTGGTCGGCGCACGTGACAAGCGGGAAGCACATCGCACCGTGCTGACGACGACTGGTGCTGTGCAGCAGATGGACGGCGGCAGCATCGTGGCCGGTCCTCTGCCCAGCACCACCTCCTAGGCAGCCCTTCCCAGGACTTTCTGCGTCCTGCATGTGCAGAGATCCTGTTTCATGTTCCCCGGTTTTGTTCCCTTAGGACAGGCTGGGGGACTGCACAATTAAGTCTGATTCAGTCCCAATAAAGCAGTTTGATGGGCTCCAAAGGCTCAACAGAGATGGAGACAGATCTGCCTGAGGAACAAAATAGAAACCAGCTCCCTCTGTGGCCTGAGTCCACAGGGCTTGGGGAAATACACACAACCCATGGAGGCTGAACAGAGGCAAAATCTTTGGATCTGAAAAGGAGAGAGGGAATCAAGCCCTTACACTTCTTCCTAAATCTAGTGTCCTCTTCAGCTGCCAGCTAGCCTAGCAGCGCAGTGTTTCACCTTCTCCCCACTCCCTGGCACGCTCCTCCCTGGCTCGGTGAAACGATATTATATCTCAATAACCCATGCCTTTGATTCGTGATTGTGCCTTCACTTTGCTGAGTTCTGAAAGGAATTGGAGAGGTTATTAATGACATGCAGTGATCACACAACAAGTTAAAGCCTCTTGCTAAGTGAAATTTGAGGGAAAAGCAGCCAGCTTTTCAATATTTCGCAGAAACGCTTTGTGTCTCTTTTCATTTGCAGCCAGACAGTTGCAAATTACATAAAATTGCTCCTGAAGAAGAAGGGGAAGAAGAATAGAGGGAGGAAGCGGGGGGGGGGGGAGGTTTAAAAAAGTAATTCTTCTGGCAAGGTACAGTTACAGTTTTATTTCTATGCAGAACAAAGAAGGGCTTGCTGAAAGGTAGGCAAGTAAGTGGCAGAAATTGGTATTGATCCAAGCTGGGAATATGGGCCGTTTAAGAGCAGTGATGGGGGTACTGAAATGTGGCTACATCACGGGGAGAACTCATGGATGCAGTGGTGGCTTGGGAACGCAGGGACACAGGAATGGAAAATTACAGAGAGCAGCAGCATTAGAGCAGCGAGAGGATCTGGGAATGCACCAGGGGTTGAGATGCTGCAGCACTAACTCAGATGGCTGGGCACAAGGATTAATGCAGAGACCCAGCGGAGCTTGAGCAGAGGGCATCCCTGTGGGCAGGCCGTCTCCCGTGCTGCCAGGAGCAAGGGCTCACCGTGGGCCATCTGTCAGGATCCACAGCCCACAGTGATAATAAGGGAACACGAGTGACTGGAGAGGTTTTGGTAGAGAGGTCAAAGCGCCTCATTCTCCCCTCCCCTCTCTTTTGTACGAGTGCTGGGGTGAAGCCAGTCTGGCCTAGTATTTCTGAAAGTTTCTTCATGTGAACGCTACAGGATATTGCAGCTGGCAAAGCTGGGAGACATGCTGAGGAGTGGAGTGGGCGGCCTGAATGGTGGGTTGGGGGCTGAAGCCGGTCTCCAGTTGTTAATCTTTGAGGTGGCTTCTGCAGTTTGAACCTTTGGGCAGGGCAGGGTGGAGAAGTTTTTCCCGTGTCCATCCTGCAGGTTTGATAGACAGTATCAGCAAATTCATGAGAGCCATGCAACATTATCAGTAGAAGGTAGCGATATAGAGAGCATGTCAAGGCTGTCTCATTGAAATGGCAGCACCGGGATATGAAGGTACTGGGCTAAAGCAGCCCGTGGGCAAGGAGCAACAGAAGTGCCTGTTCACTGCAGAGAGAATTGCAAATGCTTGTGCTGGTGCGGGTTTGGCTTAAGGGGCTGAGAACTAGCAATGAGGCAAGGCAGCAGCCCTGTGAAGTACATACCCTGAAGAGGCAGGGGGAGAGCAAGATGCCAAGGCAAACATTGGCTCCTGCTGCCTACAGAACTGGAAGGATAATGAAATTAAAGATCAGCACCCCTTCCCACGTGCTGACCAAATGCATACATGCAGGCTCTGTCCTGTGCACAAGGGGCCTCCCTTTCTCCCTAGAAACTGCTGCCCTTTGCACAACCGGGCACTCGCATCTCCTTGTAGCACAGAGCTTACACTTTTGTCTCCCAGAGCTGGCGTGTTCCCTGGGGAGCTCACCGGTGCTCGTGAACGCACACGCGTGCACCTGCGCGCCGACCCGCGCAGCCCTTCGTCTTTGCAAAGGCACCCACGCTCCTGGGCACGACTCCGCATTCCCATCTCCCCAGGGTCGTTTGGTATGTGTGCATGCACACAAGCGTTTGTGAATATGGATATAGAATCGCAGAATAATTTATGTCGGAAGAGACCTCTGGGGTCTCTGGTCAAACCCCACTCAAAGCAGAGCTAACTACATCAGATCACTGGGGATCTTCTCCAACTGAGTTTTGAATATCTCCAAGGATCCCGCAATTGCTCTGGGCGTCTCCCTCAGTCTGTGAGCACCCCCAAAGTGAAATAGTTTATCTAGTATCAGCCATAACTTTTTTTGTTCAGCCCAGAGAAGGGGCTGATGGCTCGCGGGGGGTTCTTACAGTGGCACTGGGACTCGGGCCCATTTTTGGTGGATTTTCCCATGGGCGAGTCGTTATTGCAGGAGGTTGTGCACCGCTGGGACCCGTTAACGGTTGCCATGGGAACTGGTGCACTCAGCCTGCATGCAGCAGCCGGGGCGGAGGGTCCCTGCTGCCGTCGGCTTGGCCCCGTCCGCAGCCGCCAGAGCGTGTTAAATGAGCAGATACCTCTTTCCCCAGCTGCTGGAATGAACCTGCCGTGGGGGGAGAAGAGGTGGGGGCATGGCTGCGCCGAGGAGCTGCCAGTGCCCCCGGCTGTCCGGCCCACGCGGACCGCAGCACGCTGACCTTCCCGCGCATCCGCGAGAGGCCTGTGCGAGCTCTCCGCAGACCTGGCTGTGTCTGTCAGCTCAGGCGTCCAGTGCCCCTCGCTCTGCCCTTTGCCAGCTTGCCGAGGACCTTAGAGGCTCCCGTTCGTACATGGAGAGGCACCTGAGCATCCTCACTGGACCAGGTGTCCAGTGAAGCAGGGTCCGTGGTGCACCAGGGAGCACAGGGAAAGATGGGTGTTGGATGTCTTCTCCAAGCAGCCTGACAGAAAGATCAAAGCCAGGGCAGTGTGGCAGTGCTCCCAGCTTTCTCCTCTCCAGCTTTCTTGCACTTGCTCAGAGTAACTTGGTGATCCATCTCATAGCATCTTATTCCTGCTTTTTGTAGGCCTGCTAAGCACGTTCCACCTTTCTTTGAGCTGGGAGTGGCTCCTGTGATTAGGGCCTCCTTGGGCAAGCTGAGGACGGCAAGATGCTGTCTCTGCTGAAGCAAGATCCTGCAGCTGATGTAGGACTGTGGGTCTGAGCACCAAGTTCATAGAATCATAGAATGCTTTGGGCTGGAAGGGACCTTTAGAGCCCACCCAGCCCAGCCCCTGCAGTGGCAGGGACAGCTTTAACCAGCGCAGGGTGCTCAGAGCCCCGTCCAACCTGGCCTGGGATGTTCCCAGGGATGGGGCCTCCACCGCCTCTCTGGGCAACCTGTGCCAGTGCCTCACCACCCTCAGTGTAAAAAATTTCTTCCTTATATCCAGTCTGAATCTGTTCTTCTTTAGTTTAAATCCATTACTCCTTGTCCTGTCACAACAGGCCTTGCTAAAAAGCTTGCCCCCATCCTTCCTGTAGCCCCTTTCAGCGCTGCCAGGCCGCACTCAGGCCTCCCCGCAGCCCCCTCCTCTCCAGGCTGAACACCCCCAGCTCCCCCAGCCTGGCCCCGCAGCAGAGCGGCTCCAGCCCTTGGGTCATTTTTGTGGCCTCCTCTGGACCCACTCCAACAGGTCCATGTCCTTCTTGTGCCGAGGGCCCCAGAGCTGGACGCAGGGCTCTAGGTGAGGTCTCACCAGAGCAGAATCACCTCCCTCGCCCCGCTGCCCACGCTGCTTTTGATGCAGCCCAGGACACGCTTGGCTTTCTAGGCTGCAGGCGCACGTTGTTGGCTCCTGTGTGCTGGGTCCTCAGGTCCGTGGCTTTCTGGTGGCCAGAATGATCTCTTGTGGTCTTGGTGAACTTGCTAGGGGAGTTTTTGGTGTTTTCAGTTCCTTTGGCCCTGTCTTGAAAGAGTGGGGAGGAGCAGGAGGAAGTTTGGGGCCAAATACTACTACTCTTTGCACTGCTGAAAAGCCCCCTTGAAACCAGGAAGGTAGTCACCTGAATCTGGCCAGGGTTTTTCTTCCTGTTGACTCTGGGGGAACCTTGTTGACCTAGCACCTGTAGAAAAGGATTTGAGAAAGTTGGCACTTTCCCCTTCTCACCTAAAAGCTCCTTTGACCTTCAGTGGCACTAATCACAAGTGACAAGAAGAGATCAGGGCAACAGAGAAGATCATCTAATGTCCTCCTTGATGCAGTGCCCTGCGGTGCACTGAAACATCAAGGAAGGAGCCCCGTGAGGACAGAGTGACCATGGAGTCCTGAGAGACCACACTTAAATGCGTCTGCCAAACAGTCACGTACATGATAGGGGCTGTAATTGCTATGCTGGGCTGGCCTCCCTGCGGTTTGTCTGATGTTAATGCACAGTAATGGTCTGTCGCTTCCATAGCGATACCAGGGAGATCCAAAGGCTTTCTGAGTCATGGCGATAAGTTGCTTGCCTTCTTCCCAGAGCAGCACTAGCTACAGCGGGAACAAGGATGTCTGACTGTGTTAAGGGAGAAGGAACACAGCGCAGCAGAGAATCCAAGAGGCAAAGCAGCCGGTCCGTGTGTATTGTGGCCCGCACGCTGCTTGGATGTCTGCTTGCTGACTCCTGCCTGCACTCAGCTTCCATGGGGAACGGGGGATAACTCCCCTGCTCTGCCTGATTTGCCCTTTGTGCTGGGGGTAGGGAAAATGCCTCCCAAAGAAACTTGTGAGAGGAGTTGGATTTTATGGGTCCTCTTCTTGGTGACAGAAAGCAGTTGGGTGAAGTCCTCCAGCAATCTTCCTTGCTCATGCAAAAGAGACAGCCTTAGCCATGCAGGCAGGAGCTCTGTGGTTTGGACTCTGCACTTCACATCCTGCTTCTGCCACAGACTTCATGCATGACCTTCATCATCACGTGCCTTGATTCCTCCACCTGGAGCACAGTACTCATAATTATCCTTGTCTCTTTCATAATGGGATTGGACGGGGTGAATTCGTAAGCAGCCTTTAGAGCTGTACTGGAATGGTGCTTGGTGCTAATGTTGCTCATGTTTCTGTGTGAGACAACTCCCCTTTCTCAGGGAAGGGTGGTTCTTCTGGGTAGGATGGAGGTACACTGAGATGTCAGTGGAAAGATGCAAGCAGGAGACTTGAGCACTGAGACTGGCACCAATCCATCACTGCTTGCGTTCTCAACCAGAAACAGAATCCAAATGAGCAAATTGGCATTTAGATTTATGTGCTCTGCGCAGCTAGGAGTGGTTGTGATCATTCAGGCAGGGCATTTTTAACTGGCCAGAAGAGGACCAGCCCACAATTTGCAAAGCCTAAGAGCCTGGGACCTAATTCTGCCAATGGCCTTGGATGCCTTTTGGTTCCTGATCTCCCAGAGGAGCCAGCCTGCATTGTGTGTTTCATGCTCTCTGCCTCTGACCCATTTAACGCTATGAGGTTCCCCTGCATTGCACCTGAGGGGCTATTTTACATCACTTACTCCTAATTAATAGAGAGGCTTGCCCTGCCATCCCAGGGGGCTTTCTCCCTCTACCCAGCTTTTGCAGTTTGAAAGCTGAGAAAGCAAGAGCTGGGGGTCACTGCTCCTTCTTGGAGAACGTGGCTACCAGACTGCTGAGATGACAGCTCATGCTGGGTTTCGGTGTAAATGTGGGGAGCTAGTTCATCTCCAGAAGGGTTTTTTTGGGGTGTGGTGAGAGAAATGGTGCATTTTGGCCTAGGGAAACCAATAGCAAAGCTTCCTCTGGCTTTAGCAGGGCCAGGAATTTTCCTTAGAACCTTGTTCCCCAGAGTCCTACAAGGGTGGGGGAACATTTCCTTCAAAGCAGGGAGGAAGCCCAAAGAGAGCATGGTTCCCCATTTCTCTGTGCTGACCAGATGCTGGGGATGGGGTGGGATGCAATTCACACACTCGCCAGCAAGGCCTGTCACCCCTGCCTCTTTCCTAGAAACCTCTGGGCTCCCATTTTGGGTTTGCAGTGACTCTCACCTCCGGCTCTCTCCTCACTGCTCCCTGAAGGCTGCACAGGAAAAGCGGCTGCTGCGCTTTGTAGCGTGTACGCTCCAGCGGTCAGCGTAGCTTCGTGCCCCCATCAGACTGGCCAGTTGCTTCCCACCAGTAAGACCAAAGAAAGCAAGCTAAGAAAGGCTGCGTGCTCGTGAGGAGGAGAGCGATGGAGGCAGAAGCGTTGTCTGTGAGAGCTGGGGCGGGTGAGCATGGCTGTGTTTGGAAAGGGAAGGGGTGCATCCAGCCGGGAGGGCAAACGCGAGGGAGAAGCTGAAGGGGGGCAGTGGGAGCTTTGCCCCCTCCCATGTGCTGCCCATCTGGTGCCCGCGGCTGCACGTGGCTCCAGGTTTCTTGAGTCCAGTGGATCATGCAGCTGGCAGCTCTCAGTCTGTCACTGGCAGCAGGTAGGAGGTGTGGGGGTGAGGGACATTTGGGCCATGGTGGCCTGACAGCATGTGCTAAATGTTAATGTGGTATTCTTCAGAAATGAAGAATAAGAACGCTCAGCTGAATAATAAGGAAAATAAACCTCAGCTAGTGAGGTGGGCACAGGCTCATAAATCGTTTGCTCAAGTTCTCCATGCCACATGTGTGCTTACATTTGTTTGCGTTCTTGTGTGGTAAAGGCATGCATGTCTGTGCATGTGTATCTGCTTGGCACTTGGAATTTAAGGTAGGCACATTCTGACTCTGTTGGATTCTGGGCCCAGGTGGGCATCTACAAATATGGCTTTCTTGGAGTCGGGTGTGTTCTCTGATTACCGTGCAGCTTGAGATGATGACTGGAGGCCAGAAGAATTCTTACTTCCAGAGCTTGCTGTGCAAGCCAGAAGCACGTCCTCCGTGCTGCCCTGTTACTTGCTTTCTCCCTCAGATGGAAGGGGTAAAGCTTGACCATCCTTTCTGTGCATTGAGTTCCTGTAGGGGACAGAGCTCTTTGTCCAAGACCTGTATAGAAAGTTTAGGACCCCACAGGGACGCTTCTCGAGGCCTTGTGACCTGTGTTGTTGAGTTAAAGCAACTGTGGGCTCTCTTTGCATTTGTAGGCTCACACCTCTGCTTGAGAGGCCTTTGATATTGTGCTCATCTTTAATGGCAACATGGGACTTAGGAGGAGTAAAGCGGTGGTGTCCTGTTTGTGGAAGGCTCTGGGTGTCCTGTTTGTGGAAGGCTCATAGTGTCCTGTTTGTGGAAGGCTCTGGGTGTCCAGTTCTCTGCAAGGAGGACCATGCCTGCCTCGGCTGGGAGATCTCCCATTTCAGGAAGCAGCATGCGGAGAATCCTGCTGCTCTTCTCCAAGCCTCAGCATCCGGACAAATTTCTTGTTTCCTGTTTTCTCCTCTTTGCTCACGTCTTTCAGAGCAGATGAAGACCAGCCCAGAGACCAGACCTCAGTTCGGTGGGTGTCTCTCAGAGTCACTGGAGCTGGCAAGGTCTCTGGAAATGGGCAGCCCTTGGCAGAGGGGCTCGGTCTGACACGGGCAGAGGGGGAGTCTTCCTGTGCCCCGCCACGGTGCTGCGTCAAGGAGGCAAGAGAGAAGCTGTGGCCACAGCTGTGGGATGCAGAGCAGCCCACATGCTTGTTCTCAGCCTGGGCAGCCCCGCTTCTCTCGTCACCGCAGCCAGACGCTGCTTGCACCAGCGCTAACCCACGTCACTGTGCTGGCATCGCCGCTGGCACCGCTGCCGCTGGTGCCGGTGCCGTCTGGCAGGCATGGTGCCCTGGCCCCGCCGTGGGCACGTTGCCCCGCCGTGGGTGTGCGGCCCTGCGGAGCGCGCTCCGCCGTGGCGGGCAGGCTCGGGCAGGTCGGGTGGGCCCGTGGCTCGCTGTCCCAGGGGCGGGCCCCGCGGTGCGCCCTCGGCTGCGGGATGGAGGGGGGGAAGGAAAGGGGTGGACAGATGGGTGGAAGGAGCCCCCTCCCCGGAGATCATATCAAAATGTCTCTTTTGTGCAAAGCAGAGGGAATGCCCCCAAGAGCTGGTTTCCATGGCAACCACAAATGTCAGGTTCCATGTGGTGAATAACCGTTTCCATGGCAACACCTCCTTTACCCTAGGTGCTGGGAGCCGGAGTGACAGCCCTGTTGGGGGAGGGGACAGGGAGATGTCCTCAGGTGCTTAACCCCCTCCCTCGCTCCCCCATCCTCCCCGGCTCCTCGCCCCGCGCCCTCGGCCCCAGCACCCCTGCGTGGGTCCGTGCTCACGCGGGGCTGTGACGCTCTTGGCTTCCACGGCATCCCTTCCTCCCTCCCTTCCCCCAAATGGATTTGCTCCTCATAGAAGCTGAGATCCGAGTCTGTCCCTCCATCTCCCTCCCCATCTGTTTAGCTTAATCCTGGTTTTGCATCCTGGGTGGAAATAAAGCTATTTCTCAGTGCTGTGGGAGCAGTGGGGAGCGAGGTGGCCAGCTGCCCCTCTTGGCTCCGCGGAGCCCCCTCTTCTGAGCGCACATCTGGGCTGCCTGCCCTCTCCCACCCAGCCTGCTGCCGAAACACCCCCGGCCTCCGCTCGCACAGGCGTATTGCCGGAGGCTGCGAGCAGCGATAGGAGCCGCTGCCTCTCGGCGAGGAAATCCGAGGCTTTCTGGAGCAATGTCTGACCGCATCCTTCTGAACCCCTGCCCCACGTCGTGCCCAGCTCATGGGCTGAAAGAGATTCCGGGTCCTTGGCAGCTCCTGGGGGGAGCAGCAGCCCAGAGGCTGGCGAGTGCCAGCCCTGCACGTGCTGGGGCCACGTGGCAGCACAGCGGGATGTTAGGAGCTCTGCAAATCCATGCAGCTGATTGAGAGTGGGAAAGGGACCCTCGGCCTTTCCTTCTTCCCCAAATGACACAGCCAGTCCCGGGAGCTGGAGCTGGCACTGCTGCCTACCGAGGTGCAGCATGGCAGCAGCTTGGCCTTCCTTTGAGGAGCTGCCAGCCGGTCTCTGGCTCTGCCAAGCAGTCCCGTATCAATGCTTGAGGCAGGGATGGTATCGCCTGGGGCTGCTCCCAACTTCTGCTCATCCTGCCTGAGATCCACCAGTCAGCGCGAGCCAGCTCACAGCTGCCGCAAGCGCTCTCCCGTGCCCAGTGGTCAGGCTTCAGCAGCGGCGTGCCATGCCACAGCAGCCCAGCACCTTCTGGTTGGCATCTCCGTCCCGTGAGCTGCAAAGTTCCTTCATGGGTTTCCTCCAGCTGTTGGGAACGCGAGCTCTACCTCTGGTTTCTGGCCAGTCTGGCTCAGCCACCACTTGCAGACTGACAGCAGTCCGCATTTTGCATGCTGGCTTCTAAACACATTTCAGTTGGTGACTTTTATGGCTTGATTTCATTTTTTCTGTTTTGTTGTTGTCGCTGTTTTTCCTGAGGGCGTTTCCTGCGAGGGGGCAGACTGTGCCTGGACCTGCAACTTGTGTGCAGGTCTTACCTGCGATACTCTGATTGGTTTTTATTATGAATGTCACCGATTCAAGTCACTGTCAGCCTCTGTGAATGATGCTGAGAGCCATGGAGCGAGACGTGCTGTGAATGTGGAAATCTGCCTTGTACACCATTCCTCGGAGGAGATTCCGGCTCGGTTGAACCCTGCTAGGCTGGGAAGGAGGCTACAGCCTGTCAGTTGTCTGTCTGGGCAGCACAGGACACGCATACCTTCCAGCGGACAAGAGTTTTGCCCTGCTTTGCAAATCAGGCAGTTAAAGCTGTGGGTCACTTAATGCAGCTGCTCCTGGGTAGAAGCGTTCTTCTCTCTTACCTGGAGAGTCCCCGTATCGCGTGAGCTGAGCTACCCCTCCGGCTTGTTGCTTGTGGTTGGATTATTGCTGATGACACTAATGGGTGCGAGAGAGGTAAACAGCTCTGCTCCACAATCGAGCGAGGGTTTTGTCACGTTCAGCCTGAGCATTCCCCACGTGGACAGGAGATGTTGCTGGAGAGCAGCACCGCCCTTCGCCTTTCTTCAGAGCCGCTTGGGTGCACAGAGCTCTGCCTGCCTGAGGGCTGGGGAAGGGCGAACGCAACATGCCTGCTTGCTGTACTGCTCCTAGCCCAATCCAGAGGCAGTCTTTCTTCCCTCCAGCAAAGAAAGTAAGCGGCTCAATTAGGTGAGGTGACCATGCCTGTGCTGAGTCAGGGTGGGCATAGGGAGAGCTTCCAGGCATGGTCTCACCTTAGGCCACCCTGACCACTGTTCAGGCTCCAGTCTCACGGTGATGAGCTGCTTCCTCGGAGTCCTTTCTTTGCCACTTGCTGTGTTGGAGGAGGTGGAGGTTTATGCATGGTGGGCATTTCCAGGAGAGCTGTTCCCTGCAGGCAAGCAGCTGAGCGGGGAGAAGCGCCAGGTTTCCTTTTGAGAAGTCTGAGATCCACGTGGTCCCTTCTCCAAGGGTTCTGGTTGCCATCGCGATGTCTTGGTTCCCTTCTGCCGCTCTCCTACTCTGCACAGCAGGCGGAAAGGGGCACCCTGGTGCCACTGCCATCAGCACCGTGTGCCAGGCAGATGGGCCCAGCTCTAACCCTCTGCATTTCTCTTTCATTGCAGATGGCGCGCCCGATTCAAGTGAAACCCGCAGACAGCGAGAGCCGTGGAGGTAGTTGTCATCTCTCCTTGTTTCTCCTTTGGCGGCTTTGTGCTTGTGAGGGGGAGACCAAGCAAAGAGACAGGGTCCTGACCTGGCCTTGCTCTCCCCGCAGTCTGTATGCAGGGGCGCTTGTGTGTGGCAGGCACTTGGGGGGGCAGGAGGAGAGTCTAGGGATAGGCTTTGATGGGGAGCCTTCAGCTTGGCACAGCAGGCAGCTGAGAGCACCCCGAGTCCTGAGGGGAATAATGTGGCTGCCCACGCCGTTTCCCAGCCCTTCGAGGGGCCTGTTAGCCAGACAGTGTCTGCCCCGGGAGGTTGCTGAAGCAGGCATGCACTTTGGTGAATGGCACCGGGGGTCCTGGAGGGTGTGAGTGGCTGGGAAGAGGTTTTTTCATTCTTACACCTGATCAGCCCAATACAAGCCAGATCCCTGCAGCAGCACTGGCTTTTTGACCTGTTAGCTCACTGCTCCGCAGCCGATTCTCCTGTCTGCGGCTCACTCCTCTGCCTCCCCCATCGCTGCTGGGCTGTCTCAGCCTCTCCGCTCTCAGTCCTGCGGCAGCTCCCATCACACTGGCAGGGCCCAAGTGCCGTTGCAGAAAATAGCGTGTGGTGGGGAGATAGTGTCTGAAGGGAAAGGATCCTGAGTTTAGGCCAGAGGTGGAGGTGCTGGCAGCCTGCAGGGGCCCACCTTGGTTAGAGCAGCATACTTAGTCCAGAGCTGGAAAACTGGGAACAGGAGAATCTCTGTTAATTTAACGGGGAGCTCAAAGCAGCTCAGATGCCTCCTCCAGGTGGAGAAGGTTTGCAACTCCATCCCTTTCCAAATTTATGAACTCGTTTTGCTACTTTTTCTTGTCTTACCGATGCATTTCTCTTCCTCTTCATTCCTGCATCTGTCTCTCCATGCCTGGTGCTGTTGGTGCTGCCTCTGAAAGCACTTTGGTAGTGGGGAGGGGAGAATTTGTGTGAGACTGTTTGTCCTGCAGGGCAGCAGAGCCTGCATGCTGTGTTTAGATTTGGAAGGCTTTTGTTTTAAATTTGAAGGGGTCACTTCCAAGCAGTTTGTAGTGACTTTCAATTATTGCACTGGCAGGAACATGAGATATATTTTATAATATTTTATGTGAATGTGTGTATTTATGGTTGTGTGATCCTCCTTTAAAAAAAAAAGTGTATCTGTTGAAGTCAGATCATTTTCCCAAATAGAAGCTGTGACTTTTCATTATTTACTTGAAGTCTAAGACACCTGACTTTTACTGAAGTCTGGGCATTTTTATTCCCCTGGACTATGCTGAGAATCCCAGACGTGCCACCTATAGCCATGCTCCTTTTGAAAAGAACCGTGGCTTAAGCCTCCAAAGAAACTAGTATGCCTAAAGCACATAGGACTGGATTCATCTCACCTTACTTCAGCCCCTGGGTTCAGGGTTGAGTTTAAGGTCCTTGGCCATGCTATAGACAGTAAAAAGAGACCAGTGCCTTCGGGTGATTCACTCCCTCCCTCCCGACACCGGTACTAGGAGTGGATGAGCTATTCTTTAGAGTTGCCTGCAGTGCGGATAGAGGAAGCTGACTGCTCACTGCCACCTCATATTGCCTCTAGATACAACCATTAGGTGGTCAATCCTTCCCCCACCACACTGATTTTAAAAAAAATTGCACCCCAGATTTCTAAATAATTCAGAAATTGTGTCATTGTATCTGAGGTTATTCCTAATGAGTCTTTAAAAAAAAAAAAAAGCATAGGAGACTAGGAAAGCCTTTGCCAGTCGTAGCAATACCTCAACATCCCAAAGCCATTACCTGTACACACTGGCAGATCCCGAGCACTCTCAGGCAGGAGCCGTGGCTGCACAGCAACCCGCACGGCAGCGCAGAGGCACGGGCAGATGTGCCTACAGACGGGTGCCCAGCTGACGCCCCTGCATTAAGCTCTCACACAACAGCAGTAAGAAGAGACCGAACAGACAATTCAGGCTGCGAACGCTGCAACTTTGTTTTCTGAACAGTTTGTGTCTTTTTGATGAGTGTGACTCGGGAATCTCTGGTGTCTGATACTAGGCTGAGGTCATTTCTGCAGTCTTTCTTTTGCTGTTGGGGCACTACCAGGGACTCTTTTCCATACGCAGCCGCCTAGTATCACGAAATGTGTTGGGACTTAACACCTCTGATTCAGCTCCTCTGTCAGATTGAGCTGAAATAGGCCAACAGGTTCAAAACCAGGATGTTGATTTGGAGGCAAGCTTTTGGTCAAGGCACTGGACTCTGAAATCTCTACGCTTACGAAAAGTACCACAATCTCTAATGACTGCAAATGTCAGGGCATCAGCTCTGCTTCCCGTGGAGCAGGTCATAGAGGAAAGCAGCCTTTGGATTCTGAACGCCTCCCTCCAGCCCGTATGCCTAGCTTCCTTCCAGCTTCATTGCAGAGCTCGGGATCGAGGGGCTCCCGCAGGATCCATGACAAACTGGAATTTCTCCTGAGGCAGAAGCAGCGTCAAGACAGCACCCTATATTTGGCTGAATCAGGTTGCTCTTTCCAAAAGTTTCTGTCGTGATGCTCCACTTGTCAGAGAAGTGGATGAGCAAGTTTGCAGATATGGGAAGAGCCATTCCCTACAGCAATAGCCCCACACAGGCAGGAGGTAAAAGAAAGCTTTGGGGCAGGGCAGAACTGCTTGACGTAGGAATTTATCAAGGGAACAGCTGCATGCATCAGTGAGGCTCTGCTCTGCATTATCCTTGAAGGGAATCTCTTTTATCCTCTCCGGGGACTGACGTGTCTCAAATTAAGCACCCTGAATTAAGTACAGGAAGTTAGAGCACCAGAATTTGTCTCCTGGTCTAAGAGATGCTAATTATTGTGCCAAAGGGACAGTTTTGGCCAAGCCCTGCGTGGGCTGTGTGGGGATATCTGGATGCTCAGTGTCGCTGCAGCCCGCAGAAGGAATTCACTGGTAAAAAGATGCTGCCTGCATTAGTTCAGAGGGGGACCTATGATTCTGGCGCAGGCTCTGTCAGCTCTTTCCTCCTTTTTCCCCTCGTGCCTTTTGATGTGAGCCTGGGAGTGCCAGGAGGAGATGGAGCGAGGGGGCAGAGGAGCTTGGCTGTGCTTCTTGCACGACCTGGAGCGCTCGGCTGCACTGATGTGGTACGACAGCTAGCCCAAGCCCATTAGCACTGCCTTAGAGGCAAGGGAGCTCTCTGCATGCCCAAGGAGATTTGCTGCGTCCCGTCCACAGCCAACTGCTTCAGCGGGCTTCCTCCCTCTCCCTGATCCTTGCTGCTGACAGCTGCTGGCCAGATGACCTAAATCCACCGGGTTTAAAGAGGAGCGGCGTCCAGTGCTTGTGTGCTCTCCTCTCTCTCCCTCATGGCCGAAGCATTCAGCCTTAACCCCTCGCTTGTTCCTGTGGTATCTTCATCAGCAACCTGCTCTGCGCTGGCCCTCCTCCTGCTGCCTGGGTGACTGCCTGTGCCCAGAGCATGTTTCCATGGGAACTCAACAGTCAGAGATCAGAGGCAATTTTCCTGGTTGCTGGACAGCATGGGAAATTGCCAATCAGAGGGTGAAAAACAAGAGCTGGAGAGAAAGTGAAGGAAAAATGGCCAGAGGAGGGTGTGCTGTTACGGGTCGGGGAGAGAAGATCTTCCAGCGCTGCAGGAGTCCCTGCTGGGGAGCCGAAGGAGCCAGCGACCCGCAGCAGTGGCTTGAGGATGCAGCTGATTTGGGATCAACCGCTTTAAGAGGAGTGACAGCAGACACTGGGTTGAAAGGGCTTGCCCCTGCAACGGGTTTGGCCCCGTTGTGGAGAGATGAGGCAGCTTGGTTACTGGTAGGGGAATGGCCCTGTTTGGAAGCCGCCCAAAGTGAGAGGGGTCATGGGTTGGGCTCCAGCACATGGAGAGGGAGAGAGGTCCGCAGCAGCGGAGCCCTTTCACAGGTCCCCAGTTGCTGCAAAGAGGCGTCCTAGGGGAACAAGCCTGCATCCTTTTCCTACGTGCAATCTTGGAAACTGGGCTGTAGGAAATGAAAATAACCGTGAAAAAAATCTTTCTCTTATGTTGTCGGTGACTTCACCCCCTTCTAATATTGCCATGCTGAGCATTCAGGAAAGATTCGAAACCAATAGGTGTGTTTCTTTATATTTGCCTTTACAGCTTGAGTCACTAAGGTATCACAGTTTTAACCTGTTCTGCATAGCCAGGAAGGCTGGCATTTTTTTTCTTCCAAATTAAAAAAAGAAAAGCTGAAATTCCCACATAAACACAGGACTTCCAAAGTGTTCTGCTAGTGAGCCCTGTCAGACAACAGATGACCTGCAGTAAAACTGCCATGGAGACTGGCATCCGCTGTTTCAATGGACCCTTCCCAAAGTGCAGGGTAAAGAAAAATGCTTTTGATCCAACGGAACAAGGATGAAACCACAAGAATTATCCAGGAAATTTCAAGGCCTTCTGAAGGAGAAAGCAGCTAGTTTAATGTTGATTTGATTGCAAGTTGACAAGGTTCCTTTTCGTTCAGTGCCTCTGTTGCAAAGTTACGGCCTCTTGCATCCGTTAGCCTGTTGCTTGGCAGAGCCTTAAGCTTTGGGTGGCTGTGGTAGCCATCAGGTCTTTGCACTGAGTTAGTCATCAGCCAAAACTGGAACCACTTACCTGACTCTCCACAGGTTACCCACTATTCTTCCACAAAAACCTCCCTTTACACAAAATGGGATTCAGAAGCGAAAGGCCAGTATTACAAAAGTCACATTACGTCCGTGTAGCTGTATGCTCCCTCCACCTAGAGTTCCAGCTTTTTTTAATTTCTAATAGAAGTGACTTTCCCAGTTGTCTTGACACCCCCCTGCCACCCTGACCCGAACGGCCAGCCAGCCTGCTGAGGTCCCTGAAGAGCAAGGCAAGGCCATCGACTGCATTTCTGGCTGTTAAGTCTTAGTCCGCAATTATTTGCTTGTTAGTTCAAAGAACAGAGAATTATTTTACAGCATCTACAGTCAGTACAAATGTTTCCCAGTGTGTTTCTCCCCTTTGTTGATGTGGTTTTTTGAGGAATTCCTGCCGTGTTTGCAATCCGAAGGCCGCGGCATGGTGCACATATCTGAAATAAGGCCTGGCTGCAGCTGCAATAGATTCAGGGTAGAGGAGGGGGGAACCTGCAGAGCTCGTGTCCCCTCCCACAGCCAAACTGGGGTCACGTATGGCACTAGGTGATGTTCATGGGAGCACAGAGCTGCTGCTCCTTTAGTTTCCATTCTCCTCTCCACCTCCCAGTAAATTTGTTCCTGACCAGTCTCATTTTTTTCCACTCGCCTTCCAGTCAGATTTTTCACCCTCTCTATGTGCTATTTTTCGGCTGGTTTGCCCACCAGCATTTCTGAGCTGGCCCTTGGGTGGGGGCAGATGCTGTCTTGCTGCTAAGAAGGCAGCTGTATGGCACCTGGTTTGTTAGCTCTTGTGCCTTGGCTGGGGATTAGTGGGCATTGCCAGAGCACTAAATTTTGGATGGACTCGATCCGCTGAAATAGTGTCTCCAAAAATGCAAGCATTGTCATGCAGGTGCAGGGAGGAATGTAGAAAGAATTGCAAGAAAAATGGAAGGGGATGAAATTTCCACAGGTTTAGTTATCCAGGGAATCATGAAAACGGTGAAGCTGGGAAATTTGGCCTTTAAAAAATACACAAGGCCATATATTTCAGCCACTTCTAGTGCTATAAATCAGGAATATCTCTTTGGGCCTGGGTAAGAGCCTTCGATGCGGCGCTTTTAACCCTTTATCTGTGGTGGACCAAAGTGGCAGCTGCGTTGCACATACGTGCAGTGCCCGGTGGAGAGCTGTGCCTGCATGAGCTTGTGCTTGGGCTCCGTGGGTGCTGCGGCCGTACAAGGCGGGTCCCTGTGGTGTCTGCTTGGTGGAAGAGTGCTTCTGTCTGCACGTCCCTCTCGCTCCCTGAGGACGTTTGGTTCTGAAGGCACGTGCTGGGGCCGGGTCGATGTGCAAGCATGTTCCTCTGCATGCGTGAGCCTACGTGCTTGCCCGTTAACGTTGTGCGTGTGCATCTGCTTTTCTGCAAGGGACCGATGGCATGCGTAGATACTTCCTGCACGTGTTCCCAAGTGCATTTGTATGTGGCAGAGCAGTGGCGGGGAGGCACCTTGCTTGCTTACCTGGGTGGGAACCATCCTCGGAGCCAAGGGGAGCGAGGCAGGGGCGGGAGGGAGCTTTGCCGGCGGTGCGAACGTGCAACGTGTCCTCCACTCCTGCCATACGTACACACCACCACCCCTGCTGCCTGCTCTGCTGCTGTAGCTCCAAGACCTGTTGTTTTTTCAGGTCACTGCACTCGCAAACAGATAGCAGCTTTCTCGCTGTTTTCCCTGACGTGTGTCACATTACATTGGTTTTGTTTGAAGCCGGCCCCTGCGATCCTGTCGCTAACAATAAGGACTCCTCTCTCACTGCTCCTCCCAAGCCGTGTCCTGACACATTGGCTCCTATGGGTCATGTCTCCCCATGCATGTTTGGGGCACTGGGGGAGGGTTAACTGTAGTCGGCACAACTATCTCCTTGCAAAGATGGAGATCGGGCTGGCATTTAGGCTGGGATTTTAATGTTGTGCTATTTTCGTAGCTGTTCACAGCAATCTGTGGAGGATGTTGCCCCAACCACTGCTGTGTCTGTGTTTGACTGGATGGCATCAGGCTGTGTGCTGGGCCCCGTGTGTGCTGATGGGGGCAGAGAGGAGGAGAAAGCGCTGTGCTCCTTTCTTCCCACCTCCGCACCTGGCCATCCCAACAAAACCCATAATCCTCACTTCTCCGTTCTGATGGAGGAACCCAGGAGGACCCTGAGCTCAAAGTCCTGTGTTAGCCAGCCTTCCAGCCCCCGGCCAGTGTGACACGGGTACAAAATGACTTTGGAGAGGGGGAGTGGGCACCACGGAGCTCTTTGTTGTCCCTCACCCAACTGTCTTGCATTTGGCTGATTCTATGGCGAGGCAAATTGGGACCCAGGATGCCAGGGTTTATTCCAGGCCTTAGAGGACAGCTCGGTAGGCATACTGGTTAGACTGGGGAGGGAAGGGCACATTGAAGCTAAGATGCTTGGTTACATAGCAGCTGTGGAAACAGTGATCTTGGAGAGAAAGAAAAGGAAACAGAAGCCAAGGGTCTGGAATTTATTCACCCTGGGTTGGTCTGCTGTGTTCCCTAAGGTACCTCTTGGACTTCACATGTTGTTCAATAAGGGTATAATTGCCCAGGCAGTTTTTCTTTTTACCATTTGTGTTGGATCATTCAAAGGAAAGGGCTAATGAATAGAAGGAAATTATTAATCTTTTGTTTTCCTTTGAGGAAGGTAGGACAGGGGAAGCCACAGAGACCTTTGCAGGTGTGGGGGGCTTGGGAGGGCCTGCATACTCACCCCAGCAGTATTTCAGCCAACAGCAAATCATTTCCATGCCAGGCATGTTTTCAACACTAGGCTGTTTTGCGCTTAAGTGTCCCTATCCTCCTGCTTTGGACTGTAAGCCTCATAGAAGGTTGATGTTTCTGTGTTTGCCCCTAGGGGACAGGAAGCTCTTTGTGGGCATGTTAAATAAGCAGCAGTCTGAGGATGACGTGCTCCGGCTCTTTGAACCATTTGGGGTCATTGATGAATGTACGGTGCTCCGTGGACCTGATGGTAACAGCAAAGGTGAACCCCTCTGTGTGTCGGGCCCTTTCTCCCTGCTCGTCAGGTAGTGCTCACCTGCCTCACCGCCTGTGCCTCCAGCCCACTGGGGCACTTCTTCCCCCACCCATCTTTATGGGAACCCGTATCCCAGCCAGGCATAGGGAGCAGGGCAGGAAGAGTCGTCTGCTGTAAGGAAAGATTGGGGAAGATGGGCAGAGACTGAGGTGAAAGGAGGGGAAGCAGAGCACGATGAGGAGCTGAGTTATCAGGGACACTGGTGAGCCTCTTGGCTCGGTCTGGGTCTACAATGATTCTATGACTCTATGATTTGAAATGTTTGTACCCACAATTAGGAGTGCAGAGAGAATTTGGGGAAGAGGTAACCAGGGGCAAGGGTGGACATGGTGACATCATCTATAGAGTATATCACTGAAGTAACAATTTGAGACCCTTCCTGTTTTTTCCAGGATAGAGGACTTGGGATGAGCCATCCTTTTCGTTCCCTGCTTTCTTGGGGTGGCTTTCCTTCGCCCTGCCTGAGATGCAGATACTGTCTCTTGCGTGGTGATGCAAGGGGAACTTTCGCAGCAGTCCTGTCACTGCAATCTCCTGTGCTCTTTCTGTCCCTTTCCAGGCTGTGCTTTTGTAAAGTTCTCATCTCACACAGAGGCTCAGGCAGCAATCCACGCACTCCATGGCAGCCAGACAATGCCCGTGAGTATAAGGCCAGGGTACCTACCCTCTTCCCAATCCTCTTCCCATCACCCTGTTGCAGGGACCTCCCCTCACTGTCCAAAACCGTGACAGGTTCAACTGCAGTTTCCAGCTCATGTGGTTGGGGGGGGTGCGGGGGGTGCGTGGGCACATCCGTGCTCTTGTCTTTGGGAACCAGCCTGTCTCCTGGGCTGTTGTGTGTATGTGTGTCTGTCCAGACCGGTAGTGACAGCACTTACAGCTATAAAGGCTAAACAAAAGAGAGCCAAGAACCATGAATTTGGCTTGGAGGCAGCTACCTGGAATAGTTCAAAACGGAGCAGGGTGCAAGCTAACGATGCAGCGACGTGAGCAGTCAGGACTCCAGTGTCCGAGCCCGCTGCCCACCTTCTCTTATTTAGGCAGCAGAGGAGGCCGCTGGGGCAGGCCGGGTGCGGATGGGAACTCTTTGGGCATTGCGTGGGTTTGCGTAGCTGCAGCTGTGCCTTCGTGTGCAAGTGGAGCTGCAGCTGTGAATCTCGTCTCTCACAATCTCTAACCTGGATTGGGGCGCACTGTGGGCAGGATGGCGCAGTGCTGCAGCGGGGCTATTTCCAGCTGCCAGGAACGGCTTCTACCTATCCAGCCAAGCTAATGGCGGTGGAAAGATGGTGCTTGTGGCTGACGATGTCCTGGGTGTTCCTGGCTGCACCATCACCTGGTGAACGCAGCCAGGGATGAGTGCACCCACTTGTGCAGCTGTGCAAGGCCCAGGGTGCGGGCGGGAGAGGGAAGGGTTGGATGGACGGATGGATGGGAAAGGGCACAGCCCAGGTTCCAGGCAGCTCCCGAGCACTTTCACGCCAATATTTGCTCTTCTGCTCCTCTTCCCACTCCTCTCTGCTGCCTGTTCTGCCCCATCCCACCTTGCCTGACTGCTGACTCTCTGGCTGTCCCGGCTTTTCCCCCTGCCTCCTCTCTCTGTCTCCTCTCTCTGTGCCTAGGGCGCCTCCTCCAGTCTAGTGGTGAAGTTTGCTGACACAGATAAGGAGAGGACCCTCCGCCGTATGCAGCAAATGGTGGGGCAGCTGGGGATATTCACTCCATCTCTCACCTTGCCGTTCAGCCCATACAGCGCCTATGCGCAGGCTGTGAGTATCGCGCGTGTGTGTGTGGGGAAAGGCTGCCCGCCTGGCTACGGGGCATCACCATCCCTGGGCTGGGAGACCACCAAGGCTCTCGCTAACAAATGCGTGAAAGCTTCCCGGCACTCTGGGAGTTGTTCCTGGCTTCAGTTTCTCCAGTCATCAGCCTAGTCTGTGCACGTTTCTCTCCTGGAAGGGGTGACAGGAGGGAGCTGGGACCCTCTCAAAGCAAGGCTGGATTTCTCTGATGTGGTGTAGACTGGCGGAGGTGTCTGGGAACAGGTCAAGCATGACCCGGTGTCTTTCTGTCTTGTTTTGAGGACAGCTCAGAGCCACGATTCCTGGGTGATGTCTGCCAGACATGGCAGTCTGCCAACCTGTGAACTCTTCCTCTGGGTCTATGGCGTAAATGTGTGTCTCTGTTTCTGGAGCACCGTGAGAGCCCTGGGCCCAGCCTCATGTGTTTATTTCTCTGCTCAAATTCTCAGGAGGGCCCTAATCCCCCCCCATGCTGTCCTTAGCTCCCAGGGTTTTCTCTCTTGGCCAGTGTGACTGTGGGGTTTGCAGGATGCTGGAGAGGGAGCAGCGGGTAGCAGAGGGTCAGAGGTGTTTCGGCAGTCTGGCCTCCTCTGGCAAGACTGGCTGTGCTTTGGGTCTTAGTGAGAGAACCTCATTGCCTTGGAGCAATGGTGGTGATTGCCATTGATGTTTGAGGTAGGTCCCAAACTCAGGAAGTTCCTGATCAGCTGTGGTGGAGCATCTTTTGGGTCTTCTTGGTGACTGTCACTTTCAGATCTCTGCTACTAAGTATAAAGCCCATGGAAGAAGGCTCAGAAATTGCTCAAGGCATGAGAGATGCTTGTGTCAAAGAAAGAACTCAAAACTAGATACTGTTACTGAAAGAAATTTTCCTGGGGGGAGCACAAATAAACCTGTTCTTCTCATGTATGTGGACACCTCTTTCACCTCTGGCTTCTGTGGCTACTTGGTGTGTCTCCCTCCCATCTACATGACAGAGAAGGAACTGTTTCTCAGTTGTTGGCTGTTTCCTCTCAACGAATCCCCAGAAACTGCCAAATGTCATTTAAATCTGGGGCAAAAGCATGGAGTAGCAAAAGAAAAGAGGCAATACATATGATGCTCTATACTGTTGGGGAATTTTGGGAACCAAACATAGAATTTGTCCCAACACAGATGATTTGATTCTTCTTGTGTAATGAGGCTGAGAACAGCTGTACCATTCCAAGCACCAAGGCTTCCGGGGTTTAGAGGAGAGAGCCCTTTCTGACCAGACACCAGTATCTCTTGCCCGGACCAATCTTTTCTGTCCAGCCCTGTAATCCACAAGCCAGCTATACCTGAGGTCTGAGGCTGTAGCTTAGCTCAACCAAGGGTCAGCTGTCAGATGATCATTCTGGTGTATCTTCTGCTGTCATGGAGATGGTGCTAACTTGGGCACGGTATGATGGTGAAGGAGGCGGGCATGGACCACGCAGTGAGGTTATGATGGCAGAAAGTACTTTATTAGCTTATGGGCCAGGATGCGTAAGGAAGGAGAGCAGTGAGACCTTCTAGACTCTGTCTTTAAGTGCCCTCCAATCTTTAGAAACTCCTGCTGATGACAAGAAGCCAGTCAGGCCTAGGCTGTGCTCCTTGCTCATCTGCATCTTCTTTCTCCTCAGTTGCGTCTGTAAATTTGTTGCTTTGTCTCTGATTCTTCACTGGCCTTCCTGCCATTTCCCCTTGACTCAAGACTCAGCCTGTCTCCCACTCTTTCAGGTTTTTTCCTCCTTTTCCTTTCCAGTGGTTTTGGTTCTCTCTCCTCCTCCTTTCTGAGGCACTGACCTCACACCTGATGGTTTCTTCTCTTGTGTCATCCCAGTCTTTGGTCTCCCTTCTCCTGGAGGAGAGATCCTAGCCAGTTCTCATATGCATACAGTGTCCCCATCAGAGGGAGAGGGTATCAACCCTTTGAAATGCCATTTAATATCTCTGGAAGTGGAGACAGAGGGGAGGGATTTCCTTGCTGAAGCTCCTTACAGCAGCGCCAAATGCCCTGCCATGGGCAGCTCTTGGGAGCTGGGACCTCTGGTAAGCCAGGGCTCAAGAGAACTCCAGCGTAGCTCATGCTTGCATGGTGCAGGGCTTGGAGTAGTAGGTGCTGCACCCAAGGTTACTCACAGGCCCGGGAGGTGCACCTAACAATTACGTATGTGGTTGAATCGGCTGAGAGGAGCGAGCGCTGCTGGGGCGAACCAGTGCATCGTAGGCATCGGTTCTTACATTCGCAGTTTAATACGCCAGCAGCTTTCCCTCCCTGTCCCCACAGGGTTTGCTGCTTCGCCAAGCCAAAGCAGTCCCCAGAGTCCCCAGCCTAGGAAGAAGAAGTTTGGAGCCTGGGTTATTTGGGGTTTGGTTTTTTTTTTCCTCAGTTGGATGTTTTAAATTTATATTAATTGCATTTTCCTTTAAAAACTATCTCTAATTAAACATTAAATAATCACAAACTATGATAGGTCTAAAGTTATTCTGATATATTAAAATATACAAAATAAGGTATTAAAAATAGTCAAACTGCACACATTAGCTGATACAGTTTGTAAGAAAAATTCTCATACTTCTCTGGGAAATACGACTGGCTAAGCATCTGGAAGCAGTTTATTTCAGTGCTTAAACCAGGTTTTGGTCCCAGGTGCCTCTTCTGCAAATGAAAAGTGAGTATTTCCTTCATTTCAGTTTATTCAACAAGTTGAATTCAGTGATTAGTTCAGATGGAACCAGGGAACTGATTGGGAGCTGAAAAAATAATAGTTTATCAATACAGAAGAGGCTCAAAGTCTTCAAAAAAGCAGCCAGTGCAATTTGCTAACTGCTTATAACGCTTGAATATTTCTTGTATTTCATAAATCAGTTAGTTCTAAACACAAAACATAGTTTGTTCACACACACCCCTTTTCTTTCTGCTCTTACGGTTCATTATGGTAATTTTATTTAAGTAACGAAAACAATTTCAGAATGCTAGTTTGGTGCATGTGCAGTCGGACGCAGGTCTTGTTCCAGCCAGAGCCTGGCACAGAACAGGCATTAATGAGAAAAAAGAAAAATCAATATTCGTCTAGTAAGAAAGAAATGCGTTGGTTCCTGCATCCTTAAATGGGGACGGTGTGAAGACAGGCCTAGGAATACGTGCAGGCTGCTTGCCACAGGGACGCGTTCCTTAGCAGAGTTTTGTGCTCTCCGGGAGGCCGCGTGTTGCTGTAATCCTGGCTCAGCGATTCCCGGGGATGCGCGTGACTCCCGCTTCAGGGAATCACTCCAGAGACCGCACGGCGGCGAAGAGATGAGATGATTTCAGGGCGCTTGCTTTCTGGGGGCGAGCGGTAGCGAACCCCTGCGCCGTCGGCCGGCCCTGCCCGCTGCAGAGCCCCCGCTCTGGGGTGTGCCTGGCGGGGTCCCACCTCTGCCCCAAAAGGGCCCTCCCCACCCCGGCGCTGCCCCGCGGAGCCGCTTCCGCCCCAGCTGCTCTGCTTCTGCCAGCTTACAGAGACAGCAGCGCCACGAAATTAGGCGATTCCTCTTCTTCTGACGCCACAGCGGTAATCGGCTTCTGTGTGGAGGGAACCCAGAGAAGGTTTAGCTAGCCCTCAACTTTCCAGCGTTCCCAGATTCTCCAGCTGAGACCTGGGCCAAACTGCCTGACTGATTCAGCCATCTGTGGAGGTACTCGAGTGGTGCGTACGTATGCTGCCAAGCAGATAGTGGGATACGGGTGTAGTTAATGTAAAGAGGATTTGTGTTTTTCTTGGGTTTTGCCACGTGCCACCTGCCAGCTCCTCCTGTGGAACTGCAGTCTCCAGAGAGCCATGCCTGTGCCTCCCCTGCTCTTCTTGCTTATAAAGGGCCGAGATAATTTTGCATCCAGAACTAAGTCTTCGCTGCCACTGCACTCGGAGCGCAGTCTGATTTAATCTTCTGCTCCAGAGCACCAACTGATGGCCAGATAGGACCAGAAGGATTTTTTTTTTCTTCCTCCCAACCCTCCTCCCAACCTCTTGTCCCACCCCTACTTTTTGCACTCTGTATCTCTGCCCGGTCAGGTGTGTTACGGGCCCACGAGGAGCTGCCATCTCCCAACCCCAGGGTGCAGGCCACTGCCCAAGGAATGGCTGAGCTCCATGGATCATGGGGCAGACCTCACGGCACAGCACGCTGCAAGAGCCGGGCCCGGACGGACGCCCGGTCGTACAGCAGGGTGCATGTACCAGAAGGAGCTCTGCGTGTCTCCCTGCAGCATGGTCTCCTTGTTGAAGCTGGGCAAAAGGGAGAGGGATCGGGACCCCGTTCCTCAAGGGAAAGCTGTGTTATTTAATACCTGGCACCGTCCCAGGAGGAGCGGCAGCGCTCAGAGAAGGCGCTGTGGCTGGGAGGAGATGTTGCTGTGGCTGGGAGATGTTGCTGTGGCTGACAGCGCGGTAGGGCCCGTGGTGAGAGGCTGCTGCTGGGTGCCAGGAGCATGGCCCTTTCCCTGCCCCCTTCCTCGCTGCAGGAGCTCTCCGAGCAGGTCGGGCCCATCCCGACGTTCCCGGCGCGTAGCAGAGTGAGCGAAGACCCCTCAAGGCTGCTGGCATGCAGAGAGGGCGAGGGTGGATGGAGGGCTGCCCTGCTATGGCCCTGGCTTTGCAGAGGATGCCCGCCCAGCTGTGTCCCCTGGCTGCAGGGCGGGCAGCTGTGCCCAGCTCTCGGGGGCTTCCATGCGTGGCCCGGCCCAGGCCGCCGATGTGGCGACCCGGCAGGGGCAGCCCCTGCGCAAGTACGTGGCCGCAGGGAGCTCCAGGCCCACCCCGGGGTCCCCAGGCATGGGGACCATCAGCCGTGCGGGGCTTCAGAGGACGGTGCTGCCGCCACCGCCCACCCCGTCAGGCCCTGCTAGATCACGGGAAGCTTCGGGGCAGGCGGCGGATGCTCGACGACCGCCAGTAGCGGCTGGGGGAGATGGCGAGGCCGCAGCTCTGCCCCGTCCCCGGCCACTGGTAGCGGCACGGGAAGGCAGAAGCCAAGCTGGCCCGGGCAGCCGCCCCGAGCTCCGCTGGCGGCTGCGGTGGGGCCCCGATGGCGGGAGGCCCCCAGCAGCGCGAGCCGCCGAGCTGGACGTGGCCCTGAGTGGAGCAAGGACCCCGGGCAGCGCGAGGCCCCAAGCGGCGCAAAGCCCTGGGCAGCGTGGGACCCTGACTGCATGGTCCTGCCTTGCAGCTGATGCAGCAGCAGACGACGGTTCTCTCCACCTCCCACGGCAGCTACCTGAGCCCAGGCGTCGCCTTTTCCCCTTGCCACATCCAACAGATCGGTGCCGTCAGTCTCAACGGGCTGCCAGCCGCTCCTATTGCACCAACATCAGGTGAGGACCTGGTGTGGGCCAGGACGCAGCAAGTCCTTCACTACCAGTGAACCTCCTGCCCCAGCACGGCGTTCGTACAGGTAAAACAGTTCCCACATCCCTCCGGGCTCAGCGTCTGGATTAGGCCGCTCTTTTCTAACAATGCAGCCTCTGAGGACAGCAGTCCCTAGTTCTGCGCAAATTTCTCCAACCTCCCCGACACCCTCACATGTTCAGCGCCCATTCTCTTGCCCTGCTGCAGTTTCTCTCTGCTGCAGTTTTTCCCTTTGATATAGTAAAGAAGGTCCAGGTTCCCAGGATGGCACCCGACTGAGTACAGCAGTGCTATTGCTCATTATCATCATCCCCCAGTAATAATACCAGTGATAACGCATACTGGCTTTGGACACCTGTCAAGAACAGGGCTGTGTCATGCTAGATGCTGTACAAACCTGGATTAACAACTTTCCATCCCAAAGCTCTGACAGCAGCCGGGCCTAGCAATGCTGCGCGCGCTCTTCTCGCTAGCGCTGCCTCTAATTTTGTGACGGCTCCGGCACTAGTCCATCACCTCCACGTGCCAACTAGAAGAGACAACAGCTTTGTACACGGCAGTCTTGCCAGGCAGATGGAGGGAGGGAGTGTAGGCTTTGCGGGACCTCGACTCTCATGGGGTATCCTCTCTTCTTGCTCTACAGGGCTACATTCACCGCCTCTCCTGGGAACAGCAGCCATGCCGGGACTGGTAGCACCCATTTCAAATGGGTTCACTGGAGTGGTACCGTTCCCAAATGGGCATCCAACCTTGGAAACAGTTTATACCAATGGCCTTGTGCCATACTCAGGTACGGAGAGCAGGAAAAAAAAAAAACAAACCACCCATCCAGAAACCTCAGGAACTGCAGTTAGCTCCTCTCTTCTGGATTCCCCACACAGAACACTTCTGGCTCCCTACGGGCCAGGCACTGAGGCTCACTTGGCAGGAGGGTTGGGGGTGGAGAGGAGAGAGACAGAATGCATGCGTGATTCCCTTTGCTGTGCTTCTGATTATGGTCTTCTCTGCAGCTCAGAGCCCTTCAGTAGCAGAGACTTTGCACCCAGCCTTCACAGGAGTTCAGCAGTATGCAGGTACCAGCTTCCCTTGTCTCCCTCAGGCCCTTGCGTGGCTGACCAGATCCTCAGGTAAACAGTTTGTTCTGTCTCCTTGGAATACAGCTGTGTATCCAACCACCACCATTGCTCCGAGCATCCCTCAGCCACCGCCCATCCTGCAGCAGCAGCAGCGAGAAGGTGAGGATCAGGGTGGGAATGTGTCCAGCGCGGCGGGAGGGTGGGTGGGATTTGTGTAGCTCATCTTCTGCGCCACAGAACCGGCGGAGAGGAGACAGCACTAATCTTTGTCCACTCTAATCTTTAATATTGGAGCTGGGTTACGGAACCAACCATGTCTCTGCAGTGAGTGGACTGAAAGGGCTCAGAGGATGCTTGTCATGCAAGCTTTCCGAGCTCAGCCCTGGCCAGGTGCTGCCGAGTACAATGGGGACAGCAAGCACGAGAACACCGAGCTTTGACACCAAAGAGTCAGCGCCTTCCCTGTGTAGGCAGGGGAAAAGAGCACTTCCTCCCTATCTTTACTGATGCCAGAACCACCCTGGGACCAGTCAAACCAGGCTCTCCAACGTACTGTCCTCTCTTTTCAGCCTTCCTAGCCTCATGAGTTTGTTTTTCAGCTTATTTCAAAACTGGCTGGACAGAATTTAGAGGCAAAGGCATTCTCTGTCTGCTCCTGCTTTGTACAGCATGTATCAGTGAGGGACTGGCTCCTTGTGCTCATCAGGCTCCCAGGGAGCAAGCAAAGGAGTGGGCAGGACCAGGTCAGCCCACAAATTGGATGTGTGGCAATCCAGGAGATGTCCAGTTGGGGCTGTGGCTTATGGGCTGAAGGCAACTGCTGCGTAGCTGTGGGCAGGGAACACTAGAGCAGCAGCTTTCACGTAGCAGTGTCTGCTGCTCTCCTAGGACTGGGAGAGCTCTGAACAAGGAGCTGTCACCTTGGCTAATTGCCCTCCAGCAAGACAGCGCTCAGACACTCACAGAGTTGTGTCCAGCACCCCATGTGGGAACTGGGCAAGCTGTGAAAGTGAATCTGCTCTCCAGAAACTCTAGCTCTGCATATTGCCTCTCAGCTGCTCTTAGAGAGCCCTCAGAATCCTTCGAGGACCAGTGACTGAGAGAGACGAGCAAGGTGAGGTCGAGAGAAGGAGGCAGTGCTGGGGTTCTCCAGTGCTGTGCTCTGAGTTGAGCCCGTTTCTCTTTCCCTTCCCTTTGGGGGCCCTCTGTTTTGTCCCTCCCCATTGCCCCCATGCCTGCAGGTCCTGAAGGCTGCAATCTCTTCATCTACCATCTCCCTCAAGAGTTTGGAGACAACGAGTTGATGCAGATGTTCCTGCCCTTTGGCAATATCATTTCCTCCAAGGTATTCATGGATCGTGCCACCAACCAGAGCAAGTGTTTTGGTGAGTGCTGAACTCAGCGGGCAAGGGAAGCGTGATGGGTAACGAGGACCCTCATGCATTGGGCATGGCAGCAACAGTGCCGTTACTATCCGTGCCTGTGTCCTGTCCTTCAGGTTTCGTAAGCTTTGACAACCCATCCAGCGCACAGACTGCTATCCAGGCCATGAATGGCTTCCAGATTGGCATGAAACGTTTGAAGGTCCAGTTAAAACGACCCAAGGACGCTAACCATCCCTACTGACAGCAGTGAGCAAGCAGGAGTCACTTCTGCAGCACAGGTAAAGCTGGCACCATCACGGCACGGTTCCTGCACAGCGCTGGCCAGCGTCAGGGGGCAGCAAGGTCTGGCTGATCCCTCCGGGGTGGGAAGCCCGGAGCCGAGCGCAGTAACACAGCGAGCAGGGCAGCGGCCTCACCTGCCAGGGCCCAGCCCTAGCACCTGGGCGAGGCAACCAGGGCAGGCCTGGAGATGATGGCTAGGTTCAACCAAGAGTCTAGATCAGCAGGCAAGTTTGTGGCAGTGAGGCAGGTCCAAGGCTGAGCCAGAGGGTCAATCTGCGGGTCAAGATCAGGATCAGGTCTGGTGAGGGTAAATGGGGTCAGACGTAGGCCAGCGATTGCCAGGCACGTCTATAATGAGAATAATAAACAGATCCGACATGAAGGTGGGAAGACAGTCCAAGGGTTGGAGTCCAGATAGTAAGGTCCATGGACAGGACAGGTCCACGGACAGGCAGAGACTGGCAGTTCCGCGACGTGGCTCGGACAAGGACTGAAGGCACAGGCCTGAGCTGTAGTGAGACTCCGGGGCCCATGGGCAGAGTGCGGACAGAAGCCGCAGGTGAGGCTGGTCAAGGCCATTAAGGCCCGTTAGTGCACTCCGGGCCCTGACAGGCAGATGTGGTCTAAGCAAGGTTTCAGTCTGTTTTCTGACCACTCCCAAAAAGCATTTGTCTTCCTAAAAAAGGTTTTAAAGCCCAATAGTTTTGTTTTCAGTTGTTATGTGTGCCTTGAAATTAGTCTGCAGAGAAATTAGTCTGCTTTCCAGGGTAAGAAGGGACAATCCCATGATTCACGAGGATCGCAGAAAAGCAGAGAAAAGGTGAGACCCTGAAGGGCCCCAGAAGAGCTGCCCGACATGAGAGCTGGCGGTCAGAGCTAGCTCCTACCAGCCAACAGAGTGGGAGCAAGGGAGGGCGGATCTTGGTCCCTTCTAATTGGGGTCATCTTCCTCCCCGTTTAAGCAACAGCAACTCAAAGCCTGAGTATTGCATAGATGTCCTCCTAATCTCCCACTTCCCTCCCTCCTCCTTTCTATTCAGGTGAAGGGAAAGTCCAGAGGAAGAATTTCTGCTTCAGGTTGATTTACAGAGAGGCCAGTAAATTTATCAACTCTTTTGGCACCACCCCTTTCCTTCCTCTGCTCCCTACCTACCTTCCCCATCCTCCTCCCCAAAACACGCAATTGAAGAGAAGGCTCAATATTGGCCCAGCAGGAAGATTCTTGCCACGACGGACATTATTTGCTGCTAATGTGTTGCATAGCAAAGGGACCAGAAAACCAGCAGCCCCTGGGGACCCGAAGCTCTTCCTCTCGGGGTATGCCTGGAGTACACGGACCAAGAAAACCCACTGGTGTGTCTCCAGGTTACTGCAGTGATGTATGGAAACTTAGCTCCGTCCCTCCCTCCCTCCTGCCCCGTCTCCTGGCCCTTTCATAGTTAAATATAAATATATATATACACAGTCTCTATTTTTTTTTAAAGTGACTCACAGGACCAAACTTTTCCATTCAGAGACTGACTCCTTGCAAGAGGGATTGGAAGTTAAGGGTTTACCTTTGCAACAGTGTCTTCTCAGCAAGCACTGCAGATAGGCCTGAACGTTTTGAGAGGATGCTTGGATGGACAGAGAGCAAGAGAGAGAGAGAGAGCGCGCGCGCATCTCTCTGCTCAACGTTAACAAGAAGCAAGGAGAAAGAGAACTACATACCTCCAGGATTAGGGTACAGCCAACTGCTCAGCTCGAGTCGCTCATCCACCGACTTTAGCACCAGCCTGGTTAAGAATCTCAAGAGCTCTCAGTCTTATCTTTCCAAGGGCTGCTGCAGACAGAGCTGCTGGAATTTGGTGCCAAAGCCTATCCTGAGCACTCCTCGATTAGGCTGAAAGCACAGGAAACCAGTCCCTTCACCTACAGGAACTGTACTGCCTCCCCACACACGGCACAGATTTGTGTTTCATAGCTTCCCATGGTAACAGAGCACTTCCTTGAGCAAGGCAAGAGAAGATGAGAGAGTGTGAGCAGATGCAGTCTCTGAAACGGTGACAGAAGCCTCCCGGGGGCTATGCACTGCCTCCCCATGTCAGGAGTAACCTAACGCTGGTTAGCGGGCAGTTCCGATTCCCGGACGAACTGGGACATTTTCTCCATCTGAATTCAGCAAGAGGACTCACCTCTTACACCCTCTGCAAAGCTTTCCCAAGCAGCCACAAGGATAGTATGATGAAAGAGGGTTGCCATTCTGGTTTCTCCCCGCCTCCCCTGCTCCACCCCCTCCAAGGGACATATTATACATTATGCAGCATCTATAGATACAGCTGTATACACATACACTTAAGCACAGACCAGTCCAGAACTTGGTTTAACGAAGATCCCCTGGGGTTGGGGTGTCATACTGACGAGGCATATCCCTTTAACAACTTGAAACAGTCTATGTTTCAACCAAAATAAGGAAAGAAGAACAAAACAAACCAACCCCACAAACCTTCTGAATTAGTTTCAGTATTCCGGAGTTTGATAAGATACCAAGAACGTGTGTGTGTGCGTGTGTGTGTGTGCGTGCGTTCCAACACGAACAGAGGGTTGGTGGAGAAAGGTTGATGCGATTGATACTGAAGCGAGATACGGGGACTTCAGAGAACCGCAGCCAATTCTCATCCTCCTCCAGTTTCCCTTTGTTCAGCTGTTTGTGGCACAGTTCTTTTAAGTACCTTCACATCTCCTCAACCACCCCTCTGTATCTGATGCTGAGAGTTTATGAGAGATGGATGAAGCTGTGCGAGTCTGTGTGTTTCTATAGTCCATGTTTACTTATTGTAAATACCATTTTTATACTTAACATCTATTATGTACGTGATTTGTATAATGTACTTTATTTCTGCTACAAGTAATTTCATGAAGTTTAAACTTAATCTAATTTTGAACAAAACAAAAAAAAAAAAAAAGACCAACAAATGCAAAAATGAGAAAAAAAAACCCCCAAAAAAAGGACTTTGGAAATTCTAGATCAAGCTGGTTTAAAACAAGCATTTACAGTTTCTTCCATCACAGTTACTGATGTGACTGTACGATGTTACAGGTGCGATACAAGCTTTGTCAATGTCAAATTCCGCGCTCTGGTCAAAAAAAATCTTAAAATTTATTTAATAAAAGTTTTACTTGCTAAGTAACTGGGGTTTTACTTCATGTGTTAGTTGCACCTGCGTTTAGATAATGCTTACGCTTGAAGCCCATCACCAAAGGCCTGGGGCGAGGAAAGGCTGTTTCCGTTCAGCAAAGCATGGACACAGTCAGTTAAAAAGCTTTTCAGAGGGCGATGGATGACAGAGTCCTGCAGCGTACACCCCTGCCTTACTCTGAACACCACCCAGTGTCCCTGTGGCTCTAAGAAGGCTGGCTGTGGATTTTTTATTCCACGCTTCAGCATCTGAGCCCCAAAATGCAAGTTTGTTATATTAGCCCAGTTGCAACAAATGAGTTCAGCGAGCAAGCTCCAGCAGAGCTAAACACAAACCAGTCACAGCTCCCTGTGCAGGTACCAGACTTCTTTAATTCCCAGTTAAGGAATTTTAAGTACCAGAACTCCTGTGTGCTCTGCTCACACCTCAGAGAACAAAACCGGTTCTCTCAACAGTACCTTGATGGAAATCATTCAGTCGAGAGCCAGAGCCCAGCCCATCTGGTGCCACGCACAGAACCAGGAAAAGGGAAAGCAAATGCGCCCACTCCTCATCTCTGCCCTGAAGGTGAGGAACACGCCTGGGGTTGATCAAGAACATTTGACATGCCCATGGTTCAGCGCCCCCCTTCTCTAAAAGCACCGGTTTCCCTGGGACCTTCTTCTGTTCTGAAAACCCTACTGAATGGTGCTGCTGGAGAAAAGCAGAGTAAGAGCAGAGAATGACATCTAGGACTACCTCAAATTTTGATGCGTCCTTGCCCCTGCACCAACACAACCCTGCGGTGACTGAGCCAAGGTGTATACTGCAAACTCGTGAGAAGCAAGCAGGTGTGTGTTTTAGAAGGGGCGAGTTCAAACTCCAGAGTTTGTGAATTGCGGTGAATTCTTATTTCCACACAGCTCTGTGGAAAGCTTTGTCATGTCAAAATCCCATCAATGGCAAGGAGAGAGGAAGGAAAACACTCAGCTGGCGCCTGTTCCTATGATGTGAACAAAATGTACTCGCGACTAAAAGTGCCACACGCCATTCCCGGTAACAAGAATAAGAAGTCAAGCTGCAGTGACATCTCTTGCAGGCACACAAGTTTTTATATTTAGCTCGGAACAAGCGTGCACTTAGTCTAGCACCTAGCTGTCAACAGAGCAAAGGGGGGGGGACACACGCAGTGACCCTTCCCGGGAAGCCACCTCTCGCCAGCTAGAATGTACCCCTCAACCTGCAGTTTTTTCTCTCCTTGGAGAAGACTAGCTTTGATTGAAGAAAGATTGCCATTGGCAAGGCTCTGCACGCTCCATTTTAGTTCTATATCCCCTAGACAAGCCCGGTTTTAAAGCAATGCCTGGCTGTTCCCATAAATGCCAAACCTGTTAACCAGTTCTACAAAATGTTCAGCTTTCAAAGGTACTTAAAATTCCTTCAGGATTCATGCATTGCGGATGGGAACAACACACAAAAGAACCATCCTCTCAGCCACCACGGGGCCCACATGGGATCTTTTATCCCTCCAGCCCAGGAGGATTCAAGCAGAGGCTGCTAGAACCTACAAGCCATGACGCATAGCCATAGGAATAGCGTGGTAGGGAAGAATTCCCTCTACATTCTTTCTCCTGTTCAGTGCAGGAATCATCAACCCAACTCAGCATTTACGGCAAGGAGGAGCTGATTTAACAGGTCCTGTGCAGTCAGCAAACAGCTACCAGCAGGCCAGGTCACCAGCCTTCCTTCACAGAGGAAGAAGCATCAACATGTAACACCAACACATTAAAAAAAAATAGTTTAATTAAATTAGAGATTAAAATTCTATTTATAGGAAGCATCAACATGTAACACCAACACATTAAAAAAATAGTTTAAATAAAGTAGAGATTAAATTCTATTTATAGGAAGCAAGAAGGTTCACAAAATCCACAAACCAATGAAGCAGTGGAGCAGGATGTCCCAGGCATGCACAGACATTCCAGGACATCCTGTACAGACAGAGGCTAAAGCTGGAGCTGAGAGAAGACTGGAGGCAGTAAAAGCAGACAGGTGAGGCTGAAGGAGGGGAGATGGGTGGAGGGCTAAGGCAGAGTGAACAGCGGGAAAGATCTCTGACTGATGGGTAGAAATAGCAGAACTGTGGCTGAAGCAGGACGAGAGGGAGACCAAGAAAAGGCTTATGCAAAGAGTTGAGGTTATTTTGCCACTAGTGCTGCCCTGCTCCTGCTTGACACCAATGGTTGACTGGGATGCTTAGTGGGACATGGGGAATGCGCTTAGAAGGGGTGTAGGATGGGAAAGGAGACCGAGACTGGGGATCCCTTAAGGACTGCTGTAGTTATAGTAACTCTGTAAAACCTGGTCCCGGTCATTGCGGAACAAAACCCAGAGGCAGCACATGTGCTGCACCCACCACGGGTAGAAAACCTCCTGCACCCGTGTGGCACCCCCCCGGATGATGGCGAGTGCAGCTTCAGGAGCAGGAGAAGCAGTGAGGTGCACTTTGCCCCTGGAAGGAAACAGGCAGAGGATCACTCGGAGCCCATCAATCCTTGGTGTGGTTTTAACTGTGCAGACTGACTACCGCAGGGTTCTGCATGCCCATGTTCCATCCTGAGGCGGACATCACAACCCCCATGATGTACCCAAGCATAGAATCACAGAATCGTTTAGGTTGGAAAAGACCTTTTTAAGATCATCCAGTCCAACCATTAACCTAACACTACCAAGTCCACCACTAAAACAATTAAGGGGAGAGTAATAATTAATTTCATATTTCCTGGCTTGGTGGCTGGATTATTTTTTCATGAAAGTAAAACTAGGAATCATTAAAGTTGGAAAGGATCTCTAAGATCATCAGTCCAACCATCAACCCAACACCCCCATGCCCACTAAAACGTGTCCCAAAGTGCCACCTCTGCCTGTTTTTTGAACGCTTCCAGGGACGGGGACTCCACCAGCTCTCTGGGCAGCCTGGTCTAATGCTTGACCACTCTTTCCGTGAAGAAATTTTTCCTAATATCCAATCTAAACCTCCCCTGGTGCAGCTTGAGCCCATTTCCTCTCGTCCTATCACTTGTTACTTGGGAGGAGAGACCAACACCCACCTCCCTACACCCTCCTTTCAGGCAGTTGTAGAGAGCGATCAGGTCTCCCCTCAGCCTCCTCTTCTCCAGGCTAAACAACCCCAGTTCCCTCAGCCGCTCCCCACCAGCCCTGTGCTCCAGACCCTTCACCAGCTTCATTGCCCTTCTCTGGACACGCTCCAGCACCTCAGTGTCTTGAGCAGATGCACTCTTCCCATTAGTTTTCTTGCACATCCAAACAGATGCGCACACCATCTTAAACACAGTTGTTGTGCATTTTTTGCATGCTTTCAAGAAGAGACATGTTCCTGCAGACACATTCCCACCCAGACTCCTACATCCTCCTCCAAATACACACCTGGTATTCTCTAATGCCGTATCAGTATCAATCAGGCCCAGGATGCACAGCGTGATAGAGACGTTTCTCTTCTGCATGATGAGTTCATGGCGCAGCGAGCTGAAGAATCCATCTAGTGCAAACTTGGTGGCAGAGTAAGAAGTGGTGAAGGGAGTGGGTATTTTCCCTGGCAAGGAAAAGGGAAGAACGGAAAACACCAGGGAAGTGGCTGTAAGGAGGATGGTGCCATGGAGAGGGAATCTGGGCAAAGACACACGCTTTGCCATCCTGCATCAACCCATGTTCTGTTCAGGTGAGTTTCCCTCTAATTTCTAGTCACACGCAGGGACTTAGAAAATTATACCACTTTGTATGAGCACATCCCAGCACAAGAGCCACCACGTATGTGGATAAGGGGAGGAAATTTCTTTTAACTTACACAGTAACCAGGTCACATGCTGGGCTAAAAAGCCGAGCGTGATGGTCTATCTGTAGCCTTCCTCTCCCCCACCCATCACATGCAAACACATGGGCTGGGTCACACGCTGGTGTGTCTGGCCATGAAATTTCCCTGACACCAAGGCACGTTATGTCACAAGGCAGGGATGAGCCGTAGTCTGAACTTGTGTATGGTGATACAGCTCCCTTGAACACACACTGAAGACTTTCTCCTGCCTTTTCATCCTGTACAGTAGATGCAGCTACTCAGCAGCCTGCTACTCAGGCTGGCCAAAGCCAGAAGGCCTTAGAGTGGCAGGACTGTCTTAATGCTGTGTCAGAAATGCAGGAGAGATGGGTCTGGTTGTGAGGGACAGGAGCCAGACAAACAGATCTGGGCACATGGTGAGTGAAGAGCAAAGTTCCAAGGGAATGCAAAATAGTGCAACACAGAGAAGGTCTTCCAGAAAACAAGGCAGCCAGCCAGCCAGCATCCTGCTTGCTACTATAAAACGGACAGCTTGAAAATGTGTTGAGAGGTTGAAGGACAGAGAGAAACATGATGTGCTGGGAACCATTGTTTCCACAAGGCCAGCACTTATGCCAGTTAAAAGACACTAACCTGTGAGGGAAGAAACAACCACCAGAGAGCCTTTATTCTTCTCCAGGGTGGGAAAAGCTGCTGTTGCAAGTGCCACATAACTGAAGAAATTCACCTGGAATGATAGAAGTAGACATGGAAGAAACAAGAGGGTTCAGAGGGAAGGTCAGCATGAGACAGAAAGCCAATACAGTGGTCAGAAATGGAAAGGAGCATGGCGTGGATTTGCTTTTTCAAACATCAAGTGAAAAGAATCATCTCTGTGAAGATGGGGACAAACATTGCATCCATGAGTTTTTCAGATTCCAGAAAAAGCAATGAAGAGTCAGAGCAAAGGTTATTCCTGGGCTTTAACACACAGATTTCTTGACAAGGGACAACTAGCTGTCCCTGATTTCTCTATATGCCATTCTTTACTCTGCAACCCCTATCCAGCAACAAGGACACCAGCAGTGTCTCAATTTGCTCCCCTTTTAAGTTTCTCTTGACTGAGCTCAGACTACAACAAAGCATAACATTCAGCATCTCTTCTGAGCTTGACTGCTCTCTAACTTGTAAGAGCTTTCGTACCTCTGATCCCAAGTTCCCTACTCTCCAGCAAACAGGCTCCTTCCAACAAGAACCTAAATGATTCTATGAAATAGAACTAACATGACCCACCTGACCTAAGAAGACTGAATCAAGGAAACAGCTCATCATCTCCATGGTCCCAAAACCTGGTACCAAGGTAATTCTATAGGAAAACTCTGAATCTGTGAGCAGAGACTCAAATGGCAAACACCATTTCAAACAACCTTATTGTGTTCTGCAATGACATGTGCACTTGCTATCGATTAGTAGGAATTGCTTGCTCCTCGCCTATTGGCCTTCCTGAACTAGACATACATTGCACAACTGCCCATAGATACCCATCAACCCCTAACAGTCCTGGGCTAATGGGAGATAAGAAGGACAGAAGGAAGGAGAGAAGTGAAGTTCTTCCCAGACATTCCTCTGCACACATATACAACAACTGAGCAAAACATCTGTCTAGTAATAAAGCCTCCAAACCATTTAACTTGAAACACAGATGAAATAAAAAGTTTGTTCTCAACCATTGCCACAGACTTGAATTTGCCTTCGAGCTTCCCAAAGCTATCCCAGGAGAAGCCAGACTCAACCAATTCCAGGTGAGCTTTTCCTGCTGGGAAACCTCACCTGCATGAGCCAGCGGGTGTATTCCACATCTCCAGCCCACATCTGGAAACGGGTCACGCCAATGTGGTTCAACACCAGGTAATCCAGTCCCCCTGTGGATGGGAGAAAAAGCAGTCAAACAAAGGGGCCATCCCCTAACCAGCAACCAAGGAACTCCGAAATGCCAGCCGGAGAGTTGAACCAACCAGCTGCTCCCTCAGAAGGCTAGAAAGTGCTTTACCATGAAGATACATGAAATACATCAATCTGTGAGCAGCTTTGCCTGCTCCTCAAGGGTAGAATTGGAAGGAAAGCTGTTCTTTCTTGACAGCAGCTCTCCGAAATGATGTTTCAGGGTAATGCAGACTCGGAACTTAGTTCCGGTGGTGCACCCTATTTTCAAAGTTATACGTATACAAATTTGTAAAAGAAAAATTATGATTGGTGTTGAAATGTATCGGCAGAAACAGCAGAAGGTTTAAAAGAAAGGTATGAATTGATGGCTGCTGGACTGGCAGGTCATCCAGATCACAGCACACTTACAGTTTCTTAAGACACCCACATCAGGAAAACCAAGACCATAATGAAGTAATTAAGACACTCAAGCAACGGACAAAAGGATAGTGAGTATAATAGAAAATGCTGCCTAATGACAGCCTGACCCAAATGAGACAAGATGGAGAGGCGAAAGATCATAATCACTCAACTCCCACAGGGCACAAAAGACAATCAAAAAGCAGCACATGGTCACCAACCAAAAACCCAGAAGGCACAACGAGGACTCAACAGTGGGCATCCCTTGTCCTTTGTATCACCACAAGTAAGCTTGGCCAAGGTACTTGTGCTTGTGAGTACTGAAGAACGAGTGAATGCGAATGCATGAGAGTGGGAGTAGTGTGAATCAGTTCTGGTTCAAGTAAGACCACCTTCCCCTTCTATACAGTCTTGGACTGAGCTTTGCTACAGGGGCAGGTCACTGCTTTCAGATGTCCCAGTTTCTGTCTCTCTCAACACAAGGCACTTTGTTCAGGGTTGGGTGTGTGCAGCTGGCACCTGCTCACATATGGCAAATGCATGTACGTGTGGTACCCTGTGACAGGTGAGGTACCGCAGCTCTTGCTGTGGGGTGTGGTTTTAGTGAAGTACCACGAGCAAGTCCTTTCTGCATACTTTTCTCCTCTAGCAAAAGACATGCCCTCCCCATGAAAGGCAGCTAAAAAGGTGGCCACATCCAGATTGGTATTTACAAACCCCACACCCTCCCGTCCTAAACATCCCCCTCAGTGAGGAACATGGGGAAACTGAAGCAGGAAGCTGCTGCTGGAATGAGAACTGTCTATATACCCGAAAGCCAAAGAGATGCCCAAGATGCTTACCCAGCTTTTGAACAGCAAACTGAACCACCTTTTCAGGCTCTGAAGGGGAAGACATATCTGCAGGGATATAAAATATTTTCTTTGCTCCAAGTGTCAGGCATTTCTCCACCACCTTGAAAAAGAACACACACACACAAAGATTAAACAATATGGAGTGCAGGGAAAAGAATAAAAAAAAGGGCACTCTGAGGCACTGTTTTTTCCCCATACTACAGTCACTGAGAGTCAATTCTGGAGAGAGACACACTTTAATTTTAAATCTACTGCTGTTCAGCCCACAGAGAGCTCATTTTGCATCCAGACTTTGTTTAACCAGACAGTTAAATAGAGGTAACTCTTAACAGGCTGCAGATTCAATCTACCTTGGAAAAGGAGCAAGATTCACCTGAAAAAGACAGTTGTCTTCAGGAGAACTCTTCTGGAATAAGGGTTATGCTTTACAATAAGTTCTTCTTTTTGTTCCAAAATACCTGGTAAGGCTCTAGCAGTATTCATTTTTCATAGTTCCTTTGCTATGCTGACTATGTGAAGGTGCCCAGCAATGCTACGCAGTTTAGCTATTTGCTGAAATAATGCCTTCCAGGCATTAGGAACTATTCTTATGCTCACTGTCCCCAACTCTCCATTTGCGCCATTTCATAGTGAAAAACTTTCCTTGCAAGTCACCTATCCCCACAGTTTAAGAGGCACCTTCTCTAAATATTGTCCCATTTTATAAACTACAGATAAAGGAGTCTCATCTATTTGAGCTGACCAAAAACTATTTAACCTACAAAAAGGTTTGAGTCTTTAATAAAACAGCTACAAAGAGAACTGTTTGAACTCTGAAAAGCTGTACAATGTCGCACAGGAATTGTAGTTGATAGAATCACAGAATATCTCAAGTTGGAAGGGACCCATAAGGATCATCGAGTCCAACTCCCTGCTCCTTGCAGGACTACCTAAAACTAAACGATATGACTAAGAGCGTCGTCCAGATGCTCCTTGAACTCTGACAGGCTTGGTGCTGTGACCGCTTCTCCCTGGGCAGCCTGTTCCAGTGACTGACCACCCTCTCAGTGAAGAACACTTTCCCAACGTCCAATCTGAACTTCCCCTGATGCAGCTTCACACCATTTCCTCGTGTAAATGTTCGGGCTGTAAAAAGTTCAGGCAGTGTATATAGAATCATAGAATCATAGATATGCATCTTCCTGTAAAGGTCAAGCTCCCTTCTGGGTTACACCTCCCCAATATGTAGTGTTACTGCCTTCTGGTAAGAAAAAAACGGGCATATTGCAGCAGGCACTGGTGTATGGCAACACAAAGTGGCCCATCCAGGACATCAGCTACAGAGAAGAATGGCACAGAGCACTGCCAGCAAATCAGGCTCAGAACACGTCACTGGCATGTTCCATCTTTCTATAGATGTGCAAAGAATTCTGAAAGCAACTTAGCTGGTTTTGCTCAACAGCAGTTCTGAAGGAAAATTTATCATGCTGACAACTAATTTGTTGTTGGTTTTTTGGTAAAAGTCCAAATCTCTTATGTCTTCCCTCATACAAGGATGTTCTTACCTTCTGCAGCACAGCTTCCCTCCTAGCAGTCAAAACAATTTCAGCACCAAATCTGGCATAATGATATGCCATCTGCTCTCCAATCCCAGCACTGGCTCCGGTCAGGAGAACGCGGGCACAAGACAAGCTCTCTTATTTATGGGAAAAAGAATAAAAGACATAGAATTAAGTGAAGGAAGCAGCAGAGGAGCTGCCCTTAACTATTGGCAGAGCTCTAAAGTAGAAAGGTGCGTGTAAGGGCTTAAAAGTCTTGATGCATCTCCAAAACTAGAAGAGGCAGGACTGACCTGTCATGGTTTAACCCCAGCCAGCAACTAAGCACCACGCTCGGTCACCCTCCCCCACCAGTAGGATGGGGGAGAGAATCGGAAGGCTAAAAGTAAGGAAACTCATGGGTTGAGATAAGAACAGTTTAACAGTTTCCAAAGAAGGGCAACAAAGCTGGTGAAGGGTCTGGAGCACAGGTCTTGTGAGGAGCAGCTGAGGGAACTGGGGTTGTTTAGCCTAGAGAAGAGGAGGCTGAGGGGAGACCTTATTGCTCTCTACAGCTACCTGACAGGAGGGTGTAGGGAGGTGGGTGTTGGTCTCTTCTCCCACGTAGTTAGTGATAGGACAAGAGGAAATGGCCTCAAGTTGCATCAGAGGAGATTTAGATTGGATATTAGGAGAAATTTCTTCACAGAAAGAGTGGTCAAGCACTGGAACAGACTGCCCAGAGAGGTGGGGGAGTCCCCATCCCTGGAGGGGTTCAAAAAACGGGCAGAGGTGGCACTTTGGGACATGGTTTAGTGGGCATGGGGGTGTTGGGTTGATGGTTGGGCTGATGATCTTAGAGATCCTTTCCAACCTTAATGATTCCTAGTTTTTACTTTCATTAAAAAATAATCCAGCCACCAAGCCAGGAAACATGAAATTAATTATTACTCTACCCTTAATTGGTTTAGTGGTGGATTTGGTAGGTTAATGGTTGGACTGGATGATCTTAAAGGTCATTTCCAACTTAAACAATTCTATGATTCTATGATAATTGAAATATTATAATAATAATAATAATAAATGGTCTCCAGTCAACAAATCAGGGAGTCTCGGTGCGATATTGCCGCCGGTGCACTGTTGTGGTGGCAATCGGCACCTGTTGTTCTTCAACCCTCAGCAACCCCACAACAGAAGGGTTCTCCAAGAGACCGGGCAAGGTAGACAACTGTTTAATTTCCTCTGTCTCCAAGGCACCTATACCAAAAGCCCACTGGTACCCTTTTGGGTCCTTGAAATACTCTCTCCTGAGGCAGTCTGTACCAAGGATGCACGGAGCCTCTGGGCCAGTCACGATGGGGTGCTTCTGCCACTCATTCCCAGTTCGGCTCACTTCGGCCTCCAGTACAGTGAGCTGTTGGGATCCCCCCGTCACTCCAGAAATACAGATGGGTTCTGCCCCTGTACAGCTTGATGGCATTAGGGTACACTGTGCACCGGTGTCCACTAGAGCCTTGTACTCCTGCGGGTCCGATGTGCCAGGCCATCGAACCCACACAGTCCAGTAAAGCCGACTGTCCCTTTCCTCCACCTGGCTGGAGGCAGGGCCCCTCTAGTCCTGGTCATAGTATTCGTTACTCACTTCTTGTAAATATGAATCAGAAGTTTCTTCATTAAGATCAGGAGTAAGATCAGCCCTTCTACTCTGTCTGGGGAACTGCCCACTGGAGACCGGAGCAGCAATGTTCCTGGAAGAACCCCCTTTTGTGATTGTTCTTCCTTGCAACTCACGCACTCATGCCTCTAGGGTCAAGGTAGGTTTTCCATCCCACTTCCTCATGTCCTCTCCGTGGTCACGCAGCTAAAACCACAGGGTACCCTATGGTGTGTACCTCTATATCCTCTCTCTTGAGCAGAGGAACGCCTAGTCCTAATAGATGAGATACTGGTCCGTACAGGTGGGGAGTAGTATCTATCCTTGTTGAGTTGCTGGACCTTTCGGGACAGCTTCTCCACAGCCGAGACGAGGGAGGAAGAGAGACTTTCTTCATATTGCTGGAGTTGGCCAGCCAATTCATCCACCGTTTGTCCCTCTCCGTCATTCCAGGTCATTACCGCCAATGAGTTGGCATACGATGATGGTGCTCTCTGTAGAAACTTCTGCCACATGTGTCGTGTGCACCTGACATCTGGATCTTTGGATAACTGCTCATTGTTCAGATCACTAGAAATCACCTCGAGCACAGCTAAATCCCTCAGGTGCTGGATACCTCTCCATGGTCGTCCACTTGCCTGAGTGATATATAACATCTTCCTTGAAGGGGCACCTTTCCTTCACGCCTGACAGGAGTCACCTCCAGAGGCTGAGGACTTGTGCCCCTTTTCCAATCGCTTTGTCAATGCCCCCTTCCCTGGAAAGGGATCCCAGCTGCTTGGCTTCCCTACCCTCTAGTTCCACACTACTGGCCCCACTACTCCAGCATCAGAGCAGACAGGTGATAACGTGTTTGCCTGGACGATGGCTGAAATCCTTTTGCATATCTCGCAGCTCACTCAGGGATAGAGATCGGGTGGTTACTGTCTGATTTATGAGTTCTTTGTCTTCCCCCTCCTGTTCTCGTGGTGGCCCTGCTCCAGAGTAATCTGCCTCCTCGCCATCAAGACAGCATGCTGCTTCCTCCTGCTCCCTCTTAGGAGCAGCTTCCTCTTTCCTTTCTAGACGAGCTGATTTCCACTTCCAAGCTTTCTTCTTGTGTATGGGGGTGACCGATACTGGCACGGGTTGGTTCCCCGGTTTAGCCGCACGCAGTGCCTGTCGCCAGGGTTGGAGTAGCCACAGTGCCTGTTGCCGGGGCTGGAGTAGCTGCAGTGCCTGTGGGTTTGTTTTCCCTCTGTTCTCCCGGAACATAATACCGAGCAGTGTTTGGTACATATTAGCCAGTGCCCAGCGCAGTGCGATGAGTTGTGCCTCTTTGGAATAACCACAAGATTTTCTTTTCAAGCATCCTATCACTCCATCAGGATCCTGTAGTTGTTCAGGAGTGAAGTTCCAGATCATTGGAAGGGAGAAGTTTTCTAAGTACCTGCCCATATTCTCCCACATGCCAAGCCACCCATGACTGTCCAGCCTCAGGGCAGATCTCTAGGTAATTTTTTTAAATAGTTGTTTAAACCTAAATACAACCTGAAACACATTTAGGAGACATAACACTAGGAGCGTGCTGGTTTGAACATCCCAAGGATATTCAAAATTCTCGACAGCTGGTGTAACTAGCCTGAAGGAGAAAGGGAAGGTGAAGGAATGGGGGAAAGCATCCCCCCATCTTCCCCACGGATTGGTTCTTGGAGAAAAAGTGAAGAGTGTCATTGTTAATCATTTTCGAGAGATGGCGCCCGAGGTACAGAGAGGACAGCAATACCAAATACAAATACCATACGAGTTTTTTTGACGAGTGATATTATCGTATCATAAATCGATGTTCACAGTATAGTAGGATGATAATCCCAATCCATCTCCCAGAGGTGATAAACAGCACCGTGGGGAATGCATACTGTAAGTGAAGAATTACGTAATACAACCATGCGAACAAATAAACCAGCATTGTGACCAGCGAATATTAAACTAATATAACGAACGCTTATAAAAAATTGACTTTAACACGCTCTGGACAGATCTGTCGTTATCTCAACCCTTCAAGCCCCATGTTGGGTGCCAAAAAGGAATGTCATGGTTTAACCCCAGCCAGCAGCTAAGCCCCACGCAGCCGCTTGCTCACCCTCCCGCCCCCGGTGGGATGGGGGAGAGAATTGGAAGGGTAAAAGGAAGAAAACTCGTGGGTTAAGATAAGAACAGTTTAATAATTGGACTATAATAATAATAACAACAACAACAAAATTATAAAAGGTGAAAAGGAAAACAACAAGAGGAGGAACAAAACCCAGGGGAAAAAATAACCAAGTGATGCAACTGCTCACCACCCTCTGACCAATGCCCAGCCTGTCCCCGAGCAGCAATCGCTGCCCCCCAGCCAACCCCCCCTCCCAGTTTCTATACTGCCCATGACGCCGTATGGTATGGAATAGCCCTTGGGCCAGTTTGGGTCAACTCTCCTGGCTGTGCCCCCTCCCAGCTTCTTGTGCACCTGGCACAGCACAGGAAGCTGAAAAAGTTCTTGATTGGTGTCAGCACTACTTAGCAACAACTGAAACATCAGCACGTTATCGATATTATTCTCCAAAACACAGGACTATATCAGCTACTAGGAAAAAAATTAACTCTATCCCAGCCGAAGCCAGGACAGACCTGAAGAAGCCATGAGATTAACGATACCTTCCAATTCTTGCTAGACTGAAAATAATAAAAAAATCACCTTATCTTTGAAGAATGAGCTATTTTCCCCTTCTGACAGGTGCCTACCACAAAAAGGTTAGTCACCAGCCACCTCATGTCAAGTAGCCAGCCATATTGATCTGTTTTGGCCTGGGTCACAGGAAAGCCTGGCTAGCTCAACAAGCTCCAGCACGCGGCAGTCAGCTCGGCCTAGCTCCACTAACGTGCGACAGCCAATTCCCAGTTGCCATGAACAACCCCCAGGCCCAACTGCCCAAGAGGTGCATTGTTTTATTGCTGCATGTTTGTTGTGGACGTTATGCCTAGGCTATCACTGCCAGGGAATAATCACAGAATCATCGAATCGTTTAGGTTGGAAAAGACCTTTAAGATCATCCAGTCCAACCATTAGCCTAACACGACAAAGTCCACCACTAAAACAATTAAGGGGAGAGTAATAATTTCAAGTTTCCTGGCTTGCTGGCTGGATTATTTTTTAATGAAAGTAAAAACTAGGAATTATTAAGGTTGGAAAGGATCTCTAAGATCATCAGCCCAACCGTCAACCCAACACCCCCATTGCCCACTAAGCCATGTCCCAAAGTGCCACCTCTGCCTGTTTTTTGAACACTTCCAGGGACAGTGACTCCACCAGCTCTCTGGGCAGTCTGTTCCAATGCTTGACCACTCTTTCCGTGAAGAAATTTTTCCTAATATCCAATCTAAACCTCCCCTGATGCAGCTTGAGCCCATTTCCTCTTGTCCTATCACTAACTACGTGGGAGAAGAGACCAACACCCACCTCCCTACACCCTCCTTTCAGGTAGCTGTAGAGAGCGATAAGGTCTCCCCTCAGCCTCCTCTTCTCCAGGCTAAACAACCCCAGTTCCCTCAGCTGCTCCTTGTAAGACTTAATGATATGATTATGCAAGTTAGCTGTGTCACATGCCCTTTGCCCTGGCTCCTAGGCCAATATCTTTCAAGGATGAAGCTGGTTTTCACATTATAAAAAGCTGTGCAACATAAACCAGGCTCTGGGCCTCCTGCCTTTTGCATATCATTTATTCTTTGCCACCAGTTTGGCAACATGTCAGCCGTCTTGTGCTGGGCACTGCACATCTATAGAGATGGTTCTTGACCCCAAGGAGTTTGCAATCAAAACAAAAAAAAAAGAGACAGGCAATGGCAAAGTACATGTCATTTTTTCCCCACACAGACAGCAAGATCCCTTGTACATGCTGTTAGACCATTTTGTCTTCCTCTTTGTTTCAAGATTCTCTTTATTTCTGGGAATGAATCATTGCTTTGGGACCACCAACTCTGGTATGACTATGGGCAGGAGTGAGACCACCAGTCAGAGTTTGGAAATGCAACCTCTTTTCTTATGTGACTTATACTCCAGTTTGGAATGACCCCCCTGGTGAGCCTACCTGGGTCAAAAGGGTCTTTCCAGAAGAAAGCTAGGAGTCCAGCTATGATCCCTGTAGCACAAAGCACTTTTCCAACCGGCTTCATATCCCTCCAAGTTGTGAAGAACAAAGTGAAGTCTTGAAGCTGAGCACTCCAGCCAAAATACTGTAATCTCTTTCCTCTGATGCTGGAAGCCAACCTGCAAGAGGCATGTAAAGTCCTTTTCTGTCCTGCGTATGAGAGATGCACCGTGTAGAACTGAGACTCCACCTGAGAAGTCCCTGCACTGGGAGCCAAAGAAGTCACCTTTGTTTAGAATGAAAGATAGGGAGGACAATTGACACTTTGATAAGAAGCTGCAAAGAAGTTGCTGTTTCCCTGTTGAAGAGAGGGAACACCACAGTTCTGCAAATGGTTTGCATTTGCCCAAGAAAGTTTAGGGCTTGGCTGTGCCAAGTAGTGCAACTCCCTGTTCAGAGGAAGCAACCTTGGCAGGATGAAAAATGTAAAGCTGCAGGCCTGAAGACAACGAAACCTGCTCTCGTATGAGAGGAAGGGATCCAAAAAAGGTGGAAAACAGGTCTGGAGAAGGCTCAAGAAATCATCTCATCTATCTTCCTGCCTTGCTCAACTCCTCTTTTCTCAGCCTTTCATCCGCTCCAGGATACCTGGTCTGGCATTCAGCCTGTCTTAAATGAACTAGACTGGGGGAATTATTTTTAAAATGTCTGTCCCTAATGGAACACTCCACAGAAACTTGTGGAGTCAGCACCAATTCCTCATTTAAACCTGTGGCAGGTGCACCCACCCTGATACAGACCAAGGTTTCCTGACCACTGAAACGTAATGGCCGCTGATTCTTTTCGCGCCCTTACTTTTTGCACCTACTGTTGTCACATACACAGTTGCCGGTAGGTAGAGCCCTCGGCCAAGAAGAGCTGATATGGCCATCTATGACCGCAGGTCAGCTTCGACTCGGGTATAAATGGGGTCCCGCCGGGGGGCAAATGGAGTCAGTCCTCCTCAGAGCAGCAGGACTGTAGCTGGGGGCTCTCCCCTAGGGTCGAGACGACGCCCAAGGTAACCCCTCGAGGCTGAGAGCCCTTGCCTTATGAGGCGAGCGACTGCACATCTTGAGTCATCGTTCTAAAGCTTAGGAATTCTTAAGTCGGCTGTGTAGAATTAAGTCCTTTTGGCATCCTTAACCTGTGGTTCACTAATGTTTGTCGGAGTACCAAAACACATTTGATTAGAATAAATCTTATTTTGGGTTACATCACCTGCCTGATTTGACTTTGTGCACCTCCGTGACAAAACCATGACTTGAAAGTCTAATTTTACACTAAAAGCCTTCTGCCTTTTGCTTCGGCTGCATTCTATTTCAAATGCTCACAGATATACTTGATGTTAAAATACATCAAATCTGAAAAGCAAAACTAATTAAATTATTATCTCTTTTCCAAAATAATATATTATCTGCAGCTGTTGACAAAAATTTAAAACAGGTATGAAATTGCATTGACAAATTATGTTTACATGTGCTTTTCCATACTTTGGGAATTATACATGCCTGCCATATACAAAATGTTGTACAAGGCAGGGAAAAAGGTGAGGGATTTATTTCTGTACTTCTCCTTCATTAGAACTTGTCCTGCAAAAGGAAAATCAAAACTTAAGTCAGTATCAAAACTTACTGATACTAATAGCATTCACTTACCAAGCTCAGCATCATTAGCCAGTACTTTTTGTCTGCATTTTCTGAGTTTTTGTGTCTTCACAAATTCTTTAGTAGCCAGAAGCAAGCAGATACAGTGAATATACAGGGAATTAAAAAAGAAATTTTGCAGTAGTTCCAGAAGTTGTCTTCTGCAAAACTCACTTCATCAACTTCCACAGTTCTGCAAACATGTTTAAAGCTAGCTTTTGGCGGGGGGGGTGGACAGCATAGCAGGATATGGCCAGTACTTACTGAGATAATGAAATTAACAGTCTTACCCAGGGTACAGAGACGATCATGGACAGAAGTCTTTCAGGATTGGGGTCTGGAGAACATAAAAAGGAAAAATGGGACCAAGTGTGAACTTCAGTAGCTGGAAGGTTCTGAGATAATATAGTAGATACTCTTGAAGTGGAGAAGTCAGCAGGTAGACTTGGAACTCAAGGGGTTTAAGTTAAAAGCATAATGTGATTTAACAACAGAACAAATATTTTCCTATTTCTATTCATTGTATCTATTTCTACTCCACTATTATGAACAGGGGATCTAGGTCAGCTGAGTATCAGCAGTTCAGACCATCTAATATTTGCTTAAAGGTGGACAAAACAACAAATACATTCTGTTTTGAACCTGTCTGGATTTTCTGAGGATTAAGAAAAAAGTGAGAAACAGCTGCCCGCGCTGAGAATTGCGATGGCTTCCGAACACGACAGGCACCCACAGCAAGAGCTGGCCTTGTTTTGGCCAAATTTTATGTAAGCGTGTACAAAGGCTAAAAGGTTAGGAGCTGTATTAATTAAAAAAAAAAAAAAAAAAGAGAGAGAGAAATAAAAGAGACAAAGAGAATACATCTGATTCTAAGAAAAAGACCTTTCACTGGCAATTCCCACAGCTCTCTGAACTTGTTAGAATCCTCGTCTCACAAAATAACTCCCGAAACACAGGAAGCCTGTTTGGAGAGGAGACGTTGCTTTATTCCGCGCAGGGTGAACGGTGGGATGGTGCCACAAACCGAGCACCCAGCGGCGCCTCAGACGGGCAGGCGCAGTACTTACACAATTTGATTATACATACTCATCTTCGAAACTCTTCTTGGTAAGCAGCTTCTCGTCAGTCTATATGCAGTGTTCAACGAGCGAGTGTTCTCCTGCCATCCAACCTCAGGCTCCGCTGGTGCAGCGCGAGGCCCCTTCCTCGGCCCATCGCTTGCCGCCGGCGACAGGACGGGAACGGGACAAAAGGCAGCAAGCAGCAGAGCGAGACAAGACTCGGGCCATGTCATTAAAATGAGCTGGCGCCATAAGGCCCGAGAGAATTTTTTAAATTATTTTTGAGAGGAAACAAGGGAAACTTTTAAGCGTGCTAGGGGAACGCACTAGCAGATGGCGGTATTTGTTACGGACACGCTCACTTCTCCCTGGTCTACAGGAGGAAAAAAAACTCACGCCTGATCCTACGGAACTTTTAATTCATTAAAGAATTACTGAGCTCGCAGCTGGCACAGTAACCACCGACGGCCGTACCTCAGGATGGGCGGCACCTGCCCTGCACAGCGCGGGCCCCGGCGGCTGACAGGAGCTTCCCAGGGGATGCGAAGAGCAGCGAGGCGCGAGGCACCGGGCACCGGCCACCGGCTCGGCGCGGCCGGCGGGCTCTGGAGCCGCTCTGCCCGCGGAAGGATCACGGCGCAGGGATCCCCGCGGAGGGATCCGGCCCCGCCCCGCTGCCATGGCAACGCTGGAGGCGGCGGCGCCAAGCGCGCGGCGGGAGGGGAGGGGGCGGTGCCCGGCCACGTGACCGGCTCCCGCCGCAGCCATGGCCGCCAGGCTCCTCCCCGCCATCAAGTGAGTCCCCGCCGCCGCGCTGCCCTCCCGGGGAGCCCGCCCGAGCCCCGCCCGCCACCGCGCCCCCGCCGCGCTCCCCCCCGCGCCCCCGGGACCCCCCCCGGGCCTGTCCGCAGGGCCCCGGCCCGCCCCGCCGGCCTGCGGCCTCCAGCGCCGCGCCCTTGACCTCGGCCGCCTCCGCCAGGCCCAGGCCCGGCCCCGGCCCCGGCCCCCTCCCCTGTCGCCGTACGCCCGCGGCTTCTCCCGGCGAGCGTGAACGCGTAAAACAACCGCGGGGAGCGGCGGCCAGGGGTGCTCGTGCGGAGCGGGCGCTTTCCCGAGGGAGAAGGCGCGGAAGGCGCTGCTGGGAGCGAGAGAACCCCCCTCCCCCAAATACCTGTGAATGCGAGCGTTTAAATATTGGTTCTCTCCCGCCTCCCTCGGCGGCCGGCTCTATCCTATGTCCCACCGCAGCACTGCTGCCTGGCGACTTGTTGGTTGCTTGGGTTTTTCCTTTTTCCCCCCCTAGGTGTTGCAATAGCTTCGTGGTTTTTTTAAAGAGGAAACAACTCTGAATCTGAAAAAGTCAGTGTCCCCAGATCTCTTGCCTATAATGAAAAAGTAAATAAAGGCCAAATATTCTCTTCCTGCCTTCCCTTTTGCAGGTTGCCGCTACAGCTGTAAACCTAGCGTTGGCACACACAGGGGAACTTTCAGAGCCCAGGCAGTGCAGGAACAGGCATGGCCGGGTGTTACCTGGACTGTAATGAGCTTAACGAGATACTGGTGTCTGTCAAATTAATCAGATTACTTATTAACAAGACAGCAAGAGCCACATTAACATGGACATCTTACCCACTGCAAAATCCTTTAGTTCCTTTTATCAAAGGTATATGCCCGTGCTTCTAGGACTCTAACAAGTGGCACATACTCGGAGATGTTTGACACTTTCTCATTTTTTCTTGAAAGCTGTCACTGATAAAGCGTGAATGGGTATGGTATCAAGGGGCTGACAGGGAATAGCTGGCCTAGGAAGAAAAGGAACGTAGCTAGATTATTTTTCTGCTGCTTTTTGTCTGCAAGACAACATTACAGTAAAGCATTTGCGACCCTCAGATTTCTTTATCAATACCTTCTCTTTGACGGTCACAACCTACCGGGAGAGATGCACTGATAGTCATAACATGAACTGCTCTGTTGCTGCTTTTGATTCTTTCAGGTTTGTCATCAAAGGAAGCCTGGCTGGAGCTGCTGTATACGTGGCATATGATCAGGGGCTGCTGGGCAGTGGCACACAAGGTGCCGAAGCTCTCAAAAAAGCTCAAGCAGCACTGCCTCCAGCTATCCAAGAGTGGACAAGTTACATAGGCTGGGAGGTAAGGACTGTGCAGATGAACACAGCAAAACAAACACATCCTCTGAGTGAGGAGGAGAAAACATTGGGGTGATATTCTGGTTCCGGTGATGCTGGCAGGAGTTTTGCTGTTAAAACTGGATTTCACATTGAGAATATTTTGAAAAGGATTGAAATGGAAGGAGGATAAAATGTTAAATTTAGGGGAGAGACATTGCTCACAGATGTTCTTTCAAAGGAGAAGGGGTAGCTAGCCTATGCAGGGTCAAAGAGGGGATAGCAAGCATGCTCTGGGAGATATCTCACTACGTAGTGGTATTCCTAAGCTCTTTTTGAAGGATCCTACATGCTTTTAAAAAATGAACGAAAAGATTGTCCTCCCAATTTCTCAAGCTGCTAACAGTTCATCAAGGTGAATTTAAATTGCCTGAAGAGGCCCGTCTCTTTGAGTAATTGCTAGTTTTTAAAATCCTCAGGAGAAGCCTTTGCTGAAAGTTTGAAAAGCATTTTTCATTTTAGAGACTGTTCTAAACTAATAGATAACTGAAAGGAGACAGCCATGGAGATGATTTTTCAGAAGCACCCAAATGATAAGTACTGCCTTCTGCCCCTACGTTATACTGGGGGAAAGAACAAAGTCCAGACTTTAAGCCTCATGTCTGATCCCTTTTGAGACTTACAGAGAGTAGGCACCCAAGTATTTTTGAGATCTGAGGTCAAGAGGCTTCTCCAAGGTGATGTGAGTCCTGTTATAAGTGAAACCCCTCAAGTGCTGATATTTTGCCTCTCTTTCTCTTTCTAGCTCCCATCCACTCCAAAATTTGACTTTTCCCCCTCTGATTCCTGGAATAAAGGTAAGAATAACTTCTCACCAAACTGTGAAAGGAGCAAGGGGCCAAGAGTGATGTAGCTCATACCAGTCTCATTTCAGTACTGTCCTCCTAAAGGGAATGATGGAGAAGGAGGTGACCGATGTAACAGGCTGGTGGAAGGAGCATTAGGACTGGGACTGAGGAAGCGTGTTCTGCCCCAGGTTTTACCACTAGCACACCAAGTGACTTTAGACTTAATTTCTCTTTCCAACTGTGAAATAAGGAGGAGGATGTGTGCCCATAAACCTGCCTGCCTTTTCTAACCAGAGGAGCTGAGGTTTCTTTTACCTACAAAGCTTGCTGCCCACCTGTGCCCCAAGACAGGCATGCCTACACTATCCTAGAATCTAAGATTGAATGTTTCAGTGAAGTGTTTGGGGAGGCATGTGGCCCTCACAATAAATAGATGGGGTTCATGCACCAGTGAGTTCCATCAGCACTGGTAGTGGTCAGGGAAACTAGAGCATAAAAATAAATGATGACTTATTTGTAAGAAAAGGTGAGCCTTTGGTTAGAGATGGAAGAGTTTATAAACTCTTCAGATGCTCGTATGTCTGAACTCAGCCTCTCGCTTTTTTTTTAGAATTTTAGAGACCTTGTTTGAAGGCCAAAGCTTGTTATAAATACTTAGTTAATTTATAGTTTTTATGGTGCAGCAAAAAGTCTTCATGTAATTGTTGGGAAACATGGTCCACAAATACTGTGACATGTCCAACTTAACCATGGAGCCTGTGGCAAGGCCAGAAATAAAATGGAACTTAGCCGAGTTCTTTGTTTCAGTCTTGTAATTGTCTATGCTTTATACTGGTCCTGAAGTTGGAATTTTTCTGTGTCACAAATGCTACTGAGACAATAAAGCTGTACTTGAAACAAGGATCATTCAGGTCTCAATGTGTTTGAAAGCTTCTGAGATAGAGCCAGATTTTTCTCTCTGTCTTTGAAGAGATCTACAACACTAGAATAACATTAGGAAATTTGGCTTGAATGATGCTCTTGGGATAATTCTTCTCTACTTTCCTTGCAGGAGTGCGGACAGTCGTGTCTGCCTTGTCTGTAGCTCCCACCAGGGCCTGTGAATACACTGTGGAAGGCTGGAAGTATGTGAAGGATCTTGTCAAATGAACACGTTCTCCAGGGCTCGTGATTCTCTCCATCCTACGTTGTCTTTGGAATGATGCATAGTCCGTCCCTCTAAAGGGCAGCTCGGCCATGCAAGGACTACAATAAAAGACTTTGGAACTTCTGTTTGTATTTGGGTTGGTTTTGGCATACAGACTGCAATAATTACTTTTTGTCTTACCAGTGAACAGAGGCTTCAGCAGAGATCATGGATCAGTTGTAATGAAGTGATGGCCATATGCTGAGGTATAGCCTCTGTTCTAAAGCTGCCAAGCTTGCTAACTAGACAGATTATACTGAAGCTGAATTAATCTTGAGGGTAAATGCCATCTAATTCAAAACAAGCCAACAAGAGTTAAAAAAAAAATACTAAAAAAAAAAATCCCAGGTAACAGTAAAAGATGTTGTTCAAAGACAAAGCGCTTGTCTTCAAGCTAGCTGGGGAAGGAGTGCCTCTGCCAGACAAAGAGCACATTATTGATGTGGAAGCTGCGACTTGTCACACAACTGGGATGAGCCAGTACTAGTTGCAACAGTTGTTGTTGATGACAGTGTGCAATAGAAGGGAATTTGTGATGCAAAACTCTAGCGAGTCATAGGAAACTTCTAACACCCCCCCAGTCTGTTTGGCCTCTGGACAATGCCAGTGTTCCTAGTACCTCAGCTCGACCAGCCAAATCACAGTACCGTTTAACCATAACTTTTCCAGCAACTGATCCAAGTTTGCCCTTGGATGCATGGTCAATGACCAGTAGCACTGTCAAATTTACACCTGTATCTGAATTCTGAGCTCCACAGCATAGGTTGTTTGGAGGCAAGGGTTTCGATTTTTAAATTTTACCAGCTGTTGGCTAAAACTAAGTGGATTCAGTTTGTCTCTTGACTTGAAAAAGTATTCTGTCTGCTGGCTTCTTTACATGCCTGTAAAATAGGGCTGGAAGTACCTTTAAGATACTGGCACCTCTGTGTGTAAAGCTTTTTGGCAACTGAACACAAGAGAAAATGGGAACGGGAAGGATCTCCAATCATAGCCAAATCCCCATGGAAGGGAGAATGAGGGTGAGGGATTTCCTACTTCATCTAAACCTAGTGCCCCCGTGAAGAATTAGGCAGAAGTGCCTCAGGAGCAGAGCCCGTTGACTGCAACTATGTCTGTGTATTGTAAGTTCTTTGCAAAGGAGCAATGCTATTCTGCAGCTGAGCTATGAAAAAATACATGAATGTGAGCTAAACTCAGACCTGGCCACTAAATCATTCTGCAATCTGCGCGGACATTTTTTCATTTCCATATTTTTTGAATGCCTACAGACTTGAAGCTGTGTTGTCCTACCACACTTTGTACCAGCTTTCTCCTAGTTTTTGCATGAATAAAAACAGAAATGTGATTTTTTTTTTTTTTTTAAACACAAAAACCTTGTTTGCTGATAAGAAGCAATACAAAATGGGAGATGGGAAGGGAGGTTCCTGGAAAGCAAGAATATTTTCTTGCTATCCATCTCATCTTCCAAAGGAGGTGGATAGCTCCTCTGAAGAGGAGGAGGAGCAAAGATTACAGTGCACTTCTCAGTTCCCTGCCAAAATATAAGTAGGTCCAGAAGATGCTGAAAGTAACAACTAGCTGTCAAATCAACACAAGAAATAGGGTAAATTTCACTTAAGCAGGAACCATCATGACCATGTAACTGTGTATTGGGGACATATGGAAAAGAACCAGAGTTAGCAGCAAGAAAATTGTTTGCTGGTGGTAGATGTCTGTAGAAGAGGCAGTCAACACTTTTTTGGTAGAACAGAAGTATGCAACGTACAGTTAAATTAAGGCCTGGGCAGAAACTAGATTCCTGACAACTCATTCCTGCCATCGTTTTTCTGACGATGTGGTTTTTTTCACGTGAGCAAAATGAATGTCCATATCACGATGGGTTAGGTACTAACATTTTGTTCTCATGGTGGAAAAACTAGCGGGCATATGCAGGCAGGGATGAGGGTTGCTGTAAAAGCTAAAGCAACGTTTTACCACAGTGGTGTTTCTAGGGATGAAGAACAAGGATGTAGCATGGCAGGTTGAGAAGTCAAAGTAGCTCATTAGCAGGACATCCACAGTAACTCATTCCAAAATACTTCTGATGTATGTGTTCAGTCCTGCCACATGTCCCCCTCGCCCTCAAAGCATTAACGAAGTAGCTAGGAAGCAATTTCCGCAGCTCCTACGACACTGCGGCGGTCCCTGCATTGTGAGCTGTTTGGTTTGGTTTCCCTGGAACAGGCCATAATCCACATCTACTGTCAGCGCACGTTACTGGTTAACCTCTCCAGCTATGTCCAGGCCACGAAGAGGCAGGAAACAGAAGCAGCTAATCGGTCATCTGCAGTTGTCTCACTTTTGCTGCTATGAAGGGTTCTTGCGAAAAGGAAGACAGTACCAGTTGCTGCCAAAGCGAGGATTGTCAGAAACGCAATGCACCAGCATGTCCAGAGGACAAAAAAAAAAAGGCCAATTCTCTGCCGTCTGGACTCCAGAGGGAGTCTGGGAGTTGCATAGCTTGGACCTATCAGGCCTTGAAGGAACGTGTCTGCAAGGGATTTGTCATAGACCTTTGCAGCTGCCCTTCCGTACATGGCCACTGATGATGGAACACATCTGGGTGATAGATATCTAAGAAGTTTTTTCCTGAATCTAGGTTAAAGTTTAAGCAAGAGGAATTACACCAAGAGACGGGTGGTTTGCCAGGCTCGTACAGTTGAGTGGCAGCACTGTGTACGAGTTGTGAATCTCAGCACCTTCGCCGCGCTTTAGTCCCTCCTTCCTACTGGCACTTTTGAAGCTGGTCCGAGCTGGAGAAGCAAAATCCTTCACTGATGCTCACCTGCAAAGTGGCAGCGTCTCCCAACTCAATACGATCTAAAATGGAGTTGCTCACTCTTGCTCTGCGTCCGTCTTCATCCACATGCTGGCAGGTGTGGAACTTTTCGCAGCAGGCCACCTTAGCTCTGCAGGGGGAAGCTGGCGTCCACAGGAACCGCGGGGCGTTGTAGTACCACGCCAGCGGAGAAATGGATGGCTTAGGACAATTATACAAGCACGGGGGGGAGTAATTGAGCAAAGCGTATCTGCGTGAAACATTTTGCTAGCTTGCAGCATGCTCCAGTTTGTGGACTGTGCATGTTTTAATTTTAATGTTGATGAAAACTTACCCAAGGTCAGTTTTCAGTCACAGCCAAGGCATATACGAGGAGCACCGATGGCCTAGAGGGCATCAGTATTGGGAGACGGAGTGACAGATTTATTCTGTATTTTTAACACTTTGCGATGGGATTGTGGCATGAGGTTGCAGAAGTCATTATGACGCGGCATAGCATCAGTATGAATCTGTTCCCTCTTCACAGGAAGCATCTTTGCATGCATCGCATGGGTGGTTGTAAATACACAGCGTGTAACCTCTCTGTCCTCAGGTCTCGTTTTGTCTCTGTTGTGCCGCTCATGCTTCCAAAACTAGGGACAGAGATTGTCCTGGCTGCTGGCAGCAGAGGTGGCATTTCTCCCGCACTGATGTGCTATCACAGTCACATTGTCCTGCTCCGTGCTAGTGACAGAACGAGCCGAGACACGGCTACGGGACAGGAACTAGGGCAGGGGAGGCAGGGGGAGCAGGATGAGTGCTTACTCGGATTAGGAAGCCGATTTAAAACACAAGAAGGAAGAAGGATTTGCGGGGGTTTTGTTTCCTTTTTTAAACAAATAGTTATATGATGAAACTTGCTGCCAAGAGATTTCAGAGGATTTGGCTAAGGTATAAATAGCTTTAAAAAGCATTTAAGTTAATTCCTGGAAGATGGGTCCATCAGATGGAAGCTACAGCTCAGTAAACCTTGGAGTGCCAGACACTGGGAGTTTATCACCTGCTGAAGGGTTGCTCTACGTGCACCCCGTTCCAGCACCTGCCTCTAAAAGAGAAAGAGTACTGAGTGGGAAAGACTTTTTCATCTGACCCAGTACATCTAGTCTCCTCTTACTACATCTTGATGACAATGTGTATGGTCAATAAGGGACTGATCCTTTCATACGATTGCTGGATTTAAGTCGAATTTTTTGCAAGTCTAGTTTGTGACCTATAGAAATAATTGTAGGCGTGACAGGGTGCTAATCAGATTCCTTTGCTGAGCAGACAGAAAGTGGCGGTGTAGAAATTGCCTTGTTAAAATAGTAGCCGTGCTGCAACTCACAGAATCGTTGAGCTTGGAAGGGACCTCTCAATAAAATCTAGTTCAGCCTCCACAGAGTAAGGGTCAGTCTGCATGGGAAGCTCAGTCTACCATTGACTACGCCTTCACTGCTTTTTGGTAAAACAGAGGACTTAATTTTCCAGAGCAGTGTTTAATTTTTACCTTGCAAATCACCAGAAGTAATAAAAGAGATCTCCTGTCTCCAGAAGTAATAAAAGAGTCATCTCCTGTCTCCAGAAGTAATAAAAGAGTCATCTCCTGTCTCTAGGATGGCCTCCATGCTTATCTTCAAGTCTTTTCTGTAAACACCCTCAGCTCGAGCGTCCCAGAAGATAAGGGGAGAGGCAGAGCGAGGTTCAGGGTTCCGGTGAATGGTTCTGTGTCTACTCTCCCATCCCACCAGGCCAAACCTCCCACTAAGAAAATTCTGACACTGTCATTGGGAGAGTCTTCATCTCTCTAGCTTTTGCTACAAACAAAGTATAATCACTTCGAACAAAGCAGGGTCTTGGTTTATGTACGCACACTGTGTACAAATAGGTAGAATACTGTGCCTCCGGTGTGCTTGGAACTTCAGTCCTCAATGCTTTTCATGGTCTTCTGTACCACTTTTTTTGCCCTTTGATGGTTGCTTTCTAAAGCTTCTTCATTGTAGTATGCTTTCTCAGTGGTATTTTATGAATGATCTTAAGTAATTCAAGTTATTTACTAAAAAGAAGATGAAGGTGTGTACAGGCGAATACAGATCTCTTGTATGTCAGCACTTAGTAAGCATCCTAGCTTGGCTTGCACAAATGCTTCAGTTGCCTTCTCAAGGCAGGAGAGTTGGCACCAGGGAGACTTTCTCATCCTCACACTTCCTGCAGCGTTGTCATTCCAGCACAGTTCCCAGGACGCACGGATAACACCCTGCACCACCAGCATGTTTAGTATGTTTACGAAGTAAACATGAATTATGGAGGATTTATGCCATTTAACTATGGCATCAGATTACTTACACAGACTTCCAAAGTTGGTGAAAGCCTCCAAAACAGTTAGGAACTGTTTCCCTCCGCTGATGATAAAGAGAGGCTAGGCTTCTAGTGTGGACACGCTAGGCTGGCCTTTTAAGAGCTGGATGCTGTGAAGGTTCCTCTGTGCTAACAGCACGGACCACTCATTCCGAGTTACACACAACCAGGTCAAACTTGAACCTCACACAACTTTTGGAGATGTTTTTCCCTGTTTGGACAGAGCTGTTAGGTGCTTGTCCTGGCTTCGGCTGGGATAGAGTTAATTTTCTTCCTAGTAGCTGGCATAGCGCTGTGTTTTGGAGAATAATGCTGATAACACACTGATGGTTTAGTTGTTGCTAGGTACTGCTCATGCCAGTCAAGGACTTTTCAGCTTCCCATGCTCTGCCAGGGGCACAAGAAGCTGGGAGGGGGCACAGCCAGGACAGTTGATCCAAACTGGCCATAGGGCTGTTCCATACCATACAGCCTTGTGCCCAGTACAGAAACTGGGGGGGGGGTTGGCTGGGAGGCAGCGACTGCTGCTCAGCGACGGGCTGGGCATGGGTCAGCGGGTGGTGAGCAGTTGCATCACTTGTTTTTTCCTGGGTTTTGTTGCTCTCTCTCATTGTTCTCCTTTTCATTACCATTTTTATTACTATTATGATGATTTTATTTCAATTATTAAACTGTTCTTATCTCAACCCACAAGTTTTCTGACTTTTGCCCTTCCGATTCTCTCCCCGGTCCCACCGGGCGAGCGAGCGGCCGCGTGGCGCTTGGTTGCTGACGGGGGCGAACCCACGACAGCGATGCAGTGAGCCAGCCCCGGTGGAGCCCATCTTCTTTTGCAAAGCAAGCAGCAGCTGACACACTAAGAGCTACACTTCACGTTGCTATAGCTTTCAGAGATCAAACATAAGCAAAAACTTTCTTACCTGAACTACCAACTTGAGAGGGCATGACAGCAACACTGAACCAAAATCCTGAAGGACAAACATGGCAGGACAAACAGCCCGCTCTGCTGCACTGTGGTAACTAGATCTTTCCTTGGAGGGCACCATTAAATTGGAAACAGGCACACGCTCAGGATCTTGCTTGCATGCTCGTTAGCATCAAACATTCTCCATCTGCAGGCCAGGTATAGGTTTCATGTGTGAGCCTGACATTGTTGGGAGATTACCATTAGCCGTAGTGCCTTGAATGCTAGAACACACCTGGCTTTTTCTTCTCAGTTAGCAGGATTATTCCACCTCCTTTGAATGCAATTACTTCGCTTTTCTCATCACAGAGCCTGCATGCTTCTCCTGGTTTCATTTTAAGGACCAGAAAGGTTGGGGATGGTCTGGAAGTTGTCCTTCCATTGCTGAGACTCCCAACAGGTTTGCAGTCAGTAAGGTTAATGAGTAAGGCATAAGCAGTATTAAAATCACTTGGTTGGTTGGTTTTGCTTCATTTAACAAGACTTTTTTTTTTAAAAAACCCACCTGAGTGTAACATTAATTCATTCATTCGAACTACCTTAAGGACTCTAGCCTGCAAGATTTCAATGAATGAGGAGTTCTTAAAATCAGGGAACTCACATTTGCTGTTTGAAAAAAAAATGCCCTATGCAAACCCAATTTCTGTCCTGTGCAAACCTGAGGTAATCACTTTGTTTTCCTGCGTGCTTGACATGTTACAGCAGTTGATTACAGCAGTCATTAACCACAGAGATGCAACCTGCTTACACCAGTCGTGGACATTCCGAGGTTCTGCTAAAGTTGGGTCACATTGCCTCTATCCTGAGTTTATTTGGAATTGGGGAACAGAGAGCAGCTGTTTAGCTTTGTCTCCACCTCTGCTGTGTGCATTTTTTTTTTTTTTTGATAGCCCATAGAAATCTTTGCAGCAGGCAAAACCCAACCAACCCACAACCCCAAAACCAGAATCGGTCCCAATGATTTCCATGCATGGGATTTCATAAAGACTGGACAGGGATCACAGCCACTGGCTTGGGTGTTAAGGTTTGAGGGATCGGCTGCTAGCGGGTCAGAAACACGCGTGTGGGCAGCATGGCCACCTAGCAGAATTAGAGGGAAATGCAGCTCAGTTAAAAGCCTGGTGGGGAAAAAGCCTTCGTCCCAAGCCAAATATGATTTTCAGTGCAGTAAACATCATGAGATAAGAAGAGGCTCCAGTTTGATTGGTTTGTTGTTTTTTTCCCCCATGGTGGTCAAAAAGGTTCTTTAATTAGAGTAATTGTCTCCCCAGATGACAAAATACTCCCCCTTTGGCGTCAAGCTCTACGTAGGTTGTTGATGCAATGGTATGCGTCATAGGCATGATGGTTTTGACTTCTCCAAACTCCTTCAACAGTAGACCAGGAGATGGCAACATCCCTTGTGCTTATAAATGACCGTGCGGCACTGTAACCAGAGCTGTCCCTGGCTGGAGGGGCATTCTTGTAACGCCTTTTGGGATGCCTCATACCTGCTGCGGACAAGCCACGGCGCTCTCTTTAAAGCTACAAAGGGACAGGGCAGTTGTGCTGGAGCTTCACGTTTCCGTGCAATTCCTGCGGAGAAGGCCCAGATACGGTAACAGGGACAGCCACAGGTTATAGCTCCTGGGAGTTTCACATCCTCATGCTTAATGGTCAATGACATGAATTGGGAAAGACAAAGCAGAGCAGGTCTGGGGGCAGCACCGCTCTTTTATTTTCTTTCTCTGTATCAGAGGTGAACTTCTAAAGGATTAAAAGCAAGGAGGCACTGCATTCTAGCCAGACCCACAGAATTATTAGTTATTGCTACTGAGCATAGCAGTCTGAAAATCTACTCTGTTTGCATTCCTAGTTTGTGTTCTTGAACAAATGACTCGAGTCCTTCTGGGCCTTAGCTTCACCATTAAACCAAAACCTAACTCTTGTGCTGGGGTTGATGTCAGTGCGATCCACACAGCCTCAGGCAACTCCCCGCTGCAATCAAAGTGGCTTTTTAGGATTTAGATGGTTTGTCCACAGGGATCCTCCTCCAGTGTGGGCAGCCTCAACCCTGATGAAAAAGACCTGAAGAGTTTCACCTTCCATAACAATGCAGGCTGTAGGAAATTAATTAAAACCAAGAATCTTCAGGCAATGGAGGAAAAAAAAATACTCTTGAGGATGGAAAAGAACAGTGACCCTACTAATGAAAGTAATGGGATTTTTCCCTCTTGGCATCACAAAAGCCATCTTTGGTGGGTAACGCTAAGGCCATTGCTCCCGAGATGACTGCACAAAGACAAATTCTAATTTGGATATGACACAGTGACAGATCATTTGCACCTGTCTTGATCATGTTAGCTCTCAACACATTCTTAAAATGATGCCAAAGCACAGCCCATGGCTGTTTCTAATCTACCTCTTCAAGGAAATGATGGATTGCGAGGTAAAATTACTGGCCTGAAATGGGTGGAGCTTTGGACGGCCCTGATCTAGCAGAAGCTAAACAAAAATTATTCTGACTCGCCCCTGAAAGTCATTACTTTCACAAGTACGCGTGCATTTTCTCTTACAGAAGCCGTGCTGGTAACCCAGGACGTAGCCTTTGGCAGAGAGTGAAGAGTATTATGGCGCACAGTGCCTGCCAACATGAGGCAAGATGAAAAAAATTCTTCTCCACTTGTCCTACAGGATCGTAAGTCAATTTTGCAGGGTTCAAACTCCGACAACTGCAATCTACCAACGTTCTCTCATGCTGGCAAATAAGCTACTTCATTTTGACACGTCTGCAGTAACACAGTATTTCAGTGCGTTTCTGCGAACTGTGCGCTACTGAAAGCGCAAAGGGACACCTGTAAGGCACATTGATATTTCATCTTTGAAAGAAAGTTACGTGGTTTAACATATAGCCGAATAAATTAGTTTTCCAGGGACTGCTGAAACAAAGCAATTACCTGTAAACTGGCTTTTATTTATGGAAAATGGAATGCTTCATTAACAAACATTTTAAATGGGATATGAACAACACATTACAAAACAAATGAGTTCACATTGGATTGAGTGACATAATATGGCAGCAGCTTAAAAAAAAATTACACTTACAGTAGCCCATAAGTTACAATTAATGGTAACCCTGGGTAACAGATTCGTTTCAGTTGCCACCTTGCATTAAAAATTAAAACACATTCAGTAGCGACGGTTGAAACGAGGATCATTAGGTCTGTTTGCTCTCTCCTGGCCAGCAAATCCTTCTCCTTGCATTCCCCCTCCATGCATCATCTGACTTTGGTTGCCACCTTGCATGAAACCTCCACGCCTAGAAAGAGATTCAGACATTTTAATTTTCTCCCGTGACTCTGGTAGTCAGGTTGATATAATGGGTGTTCTTTTAAAACTTTTTGTGCAATTTTTCACTCTTCAATAAGATGTACTACATAAAAAACATGGGAATATTTTATTATTCCTTGGCATTTAAATTACAAATCAGGTAACTGATGCTCCCAGAAAGTGTTTCTTTGGCCAATTTAAATGGAAGAGATGCCCCTTAAAAGGGAAACAAACACTTTGCTCTTTTTAAAGTCCTTACCCTGACATGCCTCCACGATGCATCACATGGCCAGGTCTGCCTCTGCCTCCACCTAAAAAAGTCCAAATGCTTCCTTTATATCCACAGTAATCGTTTTACTTCATCTCCAAGGCTAATGATGCCCGTGTTTTCTGCTTTACGTAGCACAACTAATGAGCTGCTGTGCAGGAAGCATACCTTGCCATCTCTCATGATCCCGTCCTATCATTCCTCCGTCCACACTGCTCTGCCACGAACGATCTTGGTGCCCTTCAAACTTTCGACCGTGATCTCCCCAGTCACGTCCATCCCTGCAAAAGCACGAAATTCATACCTTCTCACGTTAGCCAGCACACAAAACAGACTAAACAACTAAGTCGCAAACTTACTCAGATGCTTTACCAAGCAACGTGCAAATCTTATATTTATATTGCTATCTGTTAAGTCAAATCTCAGTAATAAGCCTTCTGTTCAATCCAACTAACATGACAAATACGAAAATAAGATTTTCTTAATTTGGTTTACGGTACATTCATGTCCTAGTTTACTCCAAACATCCCAGCTTGTTATTTTGACCAGTCAATTTATTTTTGGTGTTTTCTGTAGGCTGGCTTGCTCACAGGACTTATTAAAAACCAAAACCACGACACAAAACCTCAAAACACACCCCACCCCCAGTCTGTAAGCATTTTATTAACTTGTTTTCCTTTCCAAGGGCTGACAGGATGGTGCTTCCAACAACCACAAACTGGGGAAGAACCACTACCCTAAAAATATCACGCTTTGATAGTAATGTTAGGTAAAATTAATTGAAAACATGAAGACTTTCAGATGTGAAGTTGTTAAAAAAAAAACCCCACCATGCCAAGATACATGTTTTGATGCACAAGGCAAGCTATTTGTAGTCTAGCCAACAGAGAACAGACTCAGGGGTGAAAACTGGAAAAAAAGAACTGTACATCCAAAAACTGCGTCCCACTTTCACATACGGAAATACACCTTAGATGCACAAGAAAATGTATTTTCAGTTAAGCGTACTAACCGTGACTGTGGGGGTATCCCTCTACTTTCACTCATTCTTCTGTCAGATCCATAGCTACCCCAGCTTTCCCGAGAGTCTCGTGAATGACGGTCTGGTCCTCCATGGCGCTCATCTGGATAATGCTAAAAGGCAAAGAACACTTACGGGACTGCCCCAGACAGGCTCACTGATTGTTTCAAGTCGCTCAGCTGTAATTACTCAATCTCAGAATCATTTAGGATGGAAGGGACCTCCTGAGATCACCTAGTCCAGCCCCGCTGCTCAAGCAGGGTCAGCCAGGGCAGGCTGTCCGGAACAGTCTCCCATCTGGTTATGAGCATCTTCACGGGTGGAGACTTCACAGCTTCCCCATGCAACCTGTTCCAGAGTTTGACCACCTTCACAGTTTAACAACCAACCAACCAATCCCCCCTAAGTGATTTGTTTTGTCTTCAGATGGAATTTCATGGTTTTCAGTTTGTGCTCATTGACTCTTGTCCCGTCAGTGGGCACTACTGAGTGGAGCCTGGCCCCATCTTCTCTGCAGCCTCCCTCCCGTGAGGTATCGACACACATTGGTAAGATAACCCCTGAGCCTCCTCTTCTCCAGGCTGAACTGTCCCAGCTCTCTCAGCCTCTCCTCATACAAAAAATGCTTCAGGCCCTTAATCTTCTTTGTGGTCCTGGGCTGCACTCACTCCAGTAAGCTCTTGCCTGTCTTGTACTGGGGAGCCCAGCACCGGGCACAGGATGCCGATGGATGCCAAGTAAAGAGGAGGGATCACCCCCCTTGACCTTCTGGCAACACTCTTCCTAATGCAGCCCAGGATGCTACTGCCCTTCTTTGGCAGGAGGGTGCAACGCTGACTCACGGTCAGCTTGTTGTCCACCGTGACTCCAAGGTCCTTCCCTGCAAAACTGCTCTTCAGCTGGTTGGTCCCAAGCACGTACTGCCGCACAGGGTTACTCCTCCCCAGGAGCAGAACTTTGCATTTCCTGTTGTTGAACTTAATGATATTCCCCTCCGCCCAATTCTCCAGCCTATCCAGCTCTGAGTCTCATAGTTTAGCCATTAGTAAAGGGCACTTGAGGATTCTGTGACTCCACAAAATTAATCTCTCACTGCTTGAATGTGCCCTGAAGGTCTTTCCCCCAGCCCTCAAAAACATGCAAACATCTCTGCTAGCTTTGCTGTTACTTCCATGCAACCTCATAGAGCGAATTTTACGCATACTTTGTACCTTTGCCTTTTCTACACAATCTTTTGGAATACTCTACCTTTTTGACACAATTCACTTGTTTTGTTTGATTTGTACCAGAATAACTATGTCTAACTTTTATAATAAACAAGTCTTTCAACAAAATTTCATCTTATTAAAGAAAACCAGACAATCTGGTTATCGATACATATACTGGGAGATATAATTTAATTCTTAACCACTGAAATTTAATCTGACACACACTACAGAAAACCAGGTTATAAGAAGTCAAGATGTTTCTGTAGCTTTATAAAGCAACTCACTTGTCCATCCCGATCTCCCATCATCGTCCTTGATCCATCTCTCCTACAAACAGACAATTAAAAATCAGACTGTGGTAGTAAAACATACAGCAGTCTACAAAAATCCACCTACGTAACAACACAGATGAAAAATCCTGCTTCCATGTAATGCCAACATTATCTACAAAAGGCACAAACAGCTGGAACATATGGAAACCATGACACATTTTGGATTCCTGGAAAACCCAGTTAGTCCTAAGATATAAACCAGGCCATTCTCATTAAGATACTAGGTGCCTACCACATTATTTAGAAATTTTTCAGAATCCTACAAATGCGTGAAACAGCACTGCAAGCAGAATACTCTGAAGAAGCCTGCCAGAAGGTTTAACTCATGGCGCAGTACAGATCTCTTCATGGTTATGTAAGAGAAAGTCCACAGCCACTAAGCCACACTTAAAAAATAAAATGCAAACCAAACACACAGTAAAGGCAGCAAAATGTGACATTAAATGCATTTGCGCCTTTTGATTTCAGGCAACACAGTGGAGGTAAGACACCAACCTATCTATTGAATGGTCTTGATAACGGCCACGATCCCTGTGATCGAAGTCATGGAAGCGATCCTGGCGACTGAAATCTGAATGGTACCTATCATTCATTGCCATTCGTTTTGCCTCTGGCCAGTACGGATCATCTCTCCTGAAAGAAAGAACATGCTCATTTTAGTCAAGATAATGACGTTTGATATTGTTCCCTCCTTCCAAACCGTGCAAACCAAAAGAAGGGTAATTAAGTTCAAAAGGGAGTTGAAAAACCTCAGAGAGAACAGTTTGACTGGGGCTATTAAACACGATCATCTCAATGCAATCAACAACTGCTGATTAATGGAAGCTGAGAGCATATGGATAGAGCTTTTTATAGGACAGGCGGGTGAGACAGAACTGGCAGCGACGTTTTCCACTTGCATCATTGGTATTTGCTGGCTTTACCTGCCATCTATGTCATATGGTCTTCTCATTGCAGACCGACGTTCTTGTTCATAGCGCAGCTGCTCATGCTGGCGTCGCAGCTCTTCTCTTTCTCGCTGAATGCGATCTTGTTCTCTTCTCCTTTCATGCTCTATGTGCATTCGTTCTCTTTCCAGTCTTTCTCTTTCCATCCGTTCTCGTTCAAGACGCTGCCTTTCAATTTCCAGTCTCTCACGAGCAATCTCAAGCCTCTCCCTTTCTTCTCGTTCCCGGATAGTCTGCAGGTGCTGCTGTCTCTCCCGACGCTCACGTGTGCTATTTTAACAGAAACAAAAGGTTACAGATCTAATAATTTAAAAAATAAAGGAAGTTAAAAAGGGGGGGAAGAAAAAAAAAAAGAAAAAAAAGAAAAAGCAGCATTACAAATTAAAACCACAGTGACTGCAAACTTGCGTCAGCTCCTTGAAATTATACCTGGGGGGGTGGGAGGGAAGACACATGAATTACTTGTATTTAGAGACTGATCATACTACTCCCACAAAACCCACCTGTGGGGGCAAATAATCCTATATGGTCAGGAGAATTTGAATCCAAATGCCTTAAAGGTCACTCCTTCTACTGAAATAAAATATCCAATTCTGAAGAAGCCAGACCAGTATGCTGGATAGTATGACTCCACTAAAGCTCAGAAATCTACATATGAGAGAGAAACTTCTTCCTCTCCAGTAAGAATGATGAAAGCATTTCCCCCCTGTCCAATTCAATTTACTTTAGGTAAGTAATAAACTCTTGTAATGTGTGGAAAATGTTTTAATGGAATTCAGGTTATAGTTCTAGCAAGGAATTTGAAGGATGGCCATTACCACCTTTATCCTCTATTAAACATAATGAAAACAGAAATAAAACCCCACCAAAAATAATTAAATACCTGAATTAGGTTCTCAACTAAAAAGATACAACGTGGAAACTTTGAAGGGTTGCTGGAAAATCCCCCAATTTCTCTACAGACACATGTATTTAAATACAAAAAAATATTCATCTTGTTTTATTTCAAACATTATGGAGACTTTGAATGCTATGACAAGACAGACAAGGTCTTATTCTCAGAAAGACACTTTCCTCCTGGTCTTTCCCTGTATATTTGAGTGTGGCAAGTTTAGAATTACCGTTTCGCCTCTACTATAATTCATGCTCAGCTGAAGAAAGCAGCATACTTAAATCAATCTAAACCACAAAATCCACAAAATGGGAGAAGAACAAAAAACCAAACTACAATATCTCTCCCCAAACACAATTTCAAGCTTAGTAATAGAGTCAATAAGTGGAGCTTTCCCAATTCAACAGATATATAACAAATTATAAGCAAACAACAAATCAAACCCCTTCTTGTCTCTTAGTCATAAAGAAAATCATATTAATTCTAGAAAAAAAAAAAAAAAATTTCAAACAATTTCACTGTTGCTCTTACCGGCGCTGCTCTGCCTCCCTCATTTTTCGCTGTGCTTTAATTTTGTCAAATGGCACAATGCCTTGTCTCTCTCTGCTCTCTGATTTGCGATCCTGGCTCTTAATGCTCTGTATTTAACATTGAAGTAGAGAAATTTAATGGAGTACACTTATAAAAGGACAACTATCACAAACAATACTCTAAGCTCCGTTTCCATTCATACATATCACGTCTCAAAGCTTGGTCCCCGCATTTTTCAAAAAAGCTGTTCTTTTTTAACGTTACAGACGCACCATATATTAACACAGTAATACCTACCTTCCCACATTTGTTGCAGGATTTCGTTGCTGAATATGGTATCAGCCGTATGAAAGTTATTTAACTAATTAAGATCTAAATCCACATTCTAGAAACTTTAATTGGACAAATTGGTAAGACAAGCATGGGTTATATGTAGCTTGGTAGGATTCAGTATTTGTTTCTAAGAAAAAACCTGACACATAATGTTTCCCATGCAGAAACATTACTTACTCTGTCTTTTGATGCAGCTGATGTTTTCACACTAATAACAGGTTCTCCTTTGGATTTATCCATTACTACTGTTCTCTCCGTTCCTTTACTTCCTAAATAAATCAGAGATTGAGGGCAAAGAGATGGAAAAAACAATCAAATGACATAACCTACACCACTCATTGCTATGCCAGAAGTTATGTTCTCTAAAATGTGAAAACGGGCATTTAACCTTCTCTTCAAAAATCATTTTTTCACTACATCTATTCCAAGTGCTTCTGTTAAGGATGACACAATGTCAACCTCCTCCTCCCCCACCCCCCTGCCGCCTCTTTATACCTTCTGAATCTCCAACTAAGAACCAAAAATAATTCTAGAATATTGGCAGTTCTTTGGAAAGAACTCCCTACAATTAATTCTTCATACTTCACCATGTCTTTTACTCTATGAAAAAAAGAATAGCCAAATTACCCGACTTAATAGTTTTAGGTTGATCTGATGAACCAGACTTCGGTTCATCTTTATCTTTTTTCTCCTTTTCATCTTTGTCTTCTGTCTTTTTAGGATCATCTTTTTGGTCAGGTTTCTCATCCCTTTTAACACTGCCAGGTCTATAGATAGATATTGATACATATATTAGACTAACACAGAGTAAGAGAAAAGAAAATTAAAAGGAGAATGCTAGCAACACAGTAACAAAGTAGAATTCTGATGCAGTAAGACAGTCATAATTAGATTTCCAAAGATTTCCTACAACTTCCTACACCATAAAATAAGACAATCAGACCATGCTGTGCAGTTGTCATAAAAACTCGGCTGTGATTCAGATATCTCACCTGGAGGCAAAAGGAAAAATTCACACCACCCTGTGCTTAGTGCCCCCCAAGTTTCTTACACAACATGACAATTACGCAGTGCCAATGTGAACCATTTTTGTCAGGCAACTAGGTGAAACAAAGGCAAGCACTTCTCAGCAAATAGCATTTAATAGGAGTTATGCCTCAAGAAGATAATTAAAGCAAAGGACTTAGTATCTTATTCACTCTCTTAGTGTCTTTTTCAGGTACTTTCAGTAATGCTACAGAAAAAAAGCATAGTGCTGAAGAGGAACATGTTCTGGAAACAGGATCTTGGACAACTGATCTTTAACTGTGACCACAACCACCTGAGAAAGCCCTATTCCCAAGAGAACAATTTAACGAAGAAATAGTGACATACTGATCAAAATTCTCAGATGGCCTTTCCTATAGATTTACGACATGAAAGCACCACAAGCTACTAAAAACCAAACATTGCTGAATTAAAAGGCATACCTGAAAATGCAACTTTCCAATGCCTACCTTAAAGCACACAGCAGAAATGTGTGAAATTAGGCACTGAACATCAACAGAAGTTTATCTTGTAGTAAAAGGTGGAAAAATGCAACTATCACTCTTTTTGAATGTTTGCCACAGACATTCTTACTGTAACTTTGTTTTTCCTGACAAATCAACACAGACTGACGAACACCTTTGGACAGAGAACTTTTAGAACAGTACCTCTCACCGACTGTTTCCTTCTTTGCTTCGTTCTCTTTTTTTTCACTTGGCTTCTTCCCAGCAGGTTCATTTTTTGCCTGAAATTTATTTTGCACATCGTCAGCTGAGAATGTGGTCTCAATCATTTGTACAATCTGATGGTAAGGGGCTATCTTTGAGGATCAGTACTCACTTTTTCTACAGAAATTATTTTCCCATGTAACTCTGTTTTGTGGAGGTGAGTAATACACTTTGTTGCTTCCTCAGCTGTAGACATCGTAACAAAGCCGTAACAGCGAGCACCAGGACTGCGCGCGTTGGTGACCACTTTTGCACCTACCACCTTTCCAAAATAAAGAGGTATTACGCTGTAACAAGTGCCCGCCATTTAAGAGCAAGAAGTACAAGCTCCATTTCTATTCTGTTTTATTCCTGTCATTCATAATTCAGGAAAGTTCTATTTTTAAGAGATTAACAAATACGAAAGGAGCATTGCTTGGAGGCAATCATGCTTCTGTTGCCAATGCAACGCTGCAAAAGCTGAATCAATAGATGGGAGCCAAAGACTGAATCCTGTTCTGAAGAAAGCCAGAAAAAAACCCAAACAAAAGCCAAGAGAGGCTAGCTTTACAGCAACAGCATCATTTTGCTTAAGTATAAAGGAGTAAAAACCTAATAAAAATTTCTAAGCCAACTTACTAACATGCATTAGCATGCAATAACTTACATGCTAATGCTAGCTCAACTGCTAAGTCCCATCTCCCCTCGAAAAAATGTTTTCACGTCACTGCTAAGAGGCAGACCCACAATGTTATCTACAATCTTGTTTAGGAAACAGTAAGTTTCCCCAAAAAGTATGAAAACACCTGTTTTCATAAATGGTGCTTACTTATGCTCATATAGTCAATACAGCTCACTTTGTATTACAGAAATCAATCATTTCACAGAGGTGTCATGTTTTAAAGGACAGCTGAATAAAGAACATTCTTTGGGCATTTGATTTATTGCAGATGTACATCTACTTCTAGGAAGCTTTGCCTCTGCTAATACCCCTAAGAAAATAACAGTAATTTTATTTAAACAACTAAATGTTACCATGGCATCTAAACAGAGGCAAATACTAGATTGGCTGTTGCATAGTTTTTAATTACATTTAAAATTCTGTGGTACATCTCTATGATCAATGTTCCAGATTACCAGATGGAATTCTGAACAAATAAATAGAAGGAGAGTATTGCATTTTTATTCTTACAAGGAACGTTAAAAAGGTTTTCCTAGTCTCATGACTTTCAGACAAACTCAAAGCTGTGCTACACTTAATCCCTTTTTGTACCTATTGTAAAGTCACATTTAAGTTCTAGAGTATTTTCATCAGTTAAACATTCAATAGCAGACTGTTAGCACATACCGGATTTTTTAACCACAATCTGCTGACAGTAATTTACAAATAGGCTTCAAAGGTTTGACAAAAGTCCTTACTGATGTCTCTGACATCAGTCTTCTATTAAACTAGCTCTTTCAATTGCCCAGCTGACAGGGAGATTTAACTTGCCATTTTCTCTATCATTAGTAACAACCGCAGGGCCCCCCCAGCCCCAAACCAAACCAAACACCTGGCCCCCACCAAAACTACCCAAACAAGTGTTTTTTAAAAGCAATTGCCAACTCTAGACAAAAATAAAACTTCAGGTATCAAGACAATTCTTAAGCTATTCCCCAATTATGTTTCAACATTTACTGCATGTTTTACTCAGTCCTAAGGAAGTCTTTAATAAACAACCTTAAATTCACTGTTGAATTCGAATTTGCAACAGGTGAAGATACTATACCACAGCACAGGAGACAGAAGTATATGTAAACAGTCATTGACTGTTTCAAATAAAGTACCATAAATGGAAATTAACAAATTAAATTTGTTTGGAAGTGAGAGACAGAATAAAAAAGCAGTCATTCAGCATGTACTTTGGCAATTTTTAGCTTGATATCCCACAATATGTTTGATTATTTGATTCCTTTCACTGGTATTTTCAGTGACAGGCGCTTAAGAAGTCTTATTAAGACAGTTTCAAGTGAAAAAACCCAAACCAAACCAAAAAACCCCTTACCTTCCCATATTTGCTAAACAGATTCTTCAAATCTGTAGCTCTGGTAGTGGAAGCCAGTCCACTCACCCAAAAGTTTCTACCAGAACCGCTAGCAGTGCGACCTATTTAGGAAAACAAACAAACAAAACCAAAACATACCCCAAATCCTAATTATTTCAATAACTACTTCTGAATTAAAAAGGAGCAGTTCCACGAATCTTTTATTTTTTTAAATCACAGAGCAAATGAAATGCAATGCATAACGTTCTCCCCCCATGATTCACATTCCTGAAGGCAAGTAGTAGTACAAGTCCAAAAGCTTTAAGATGGAACTGCGAGCTTGATACATGCAACGGAAGTACGTCATGTCATTCTTCAAGAAAGAAACCGGACTAGGGCATCTCTGAATAACTGTGGCTCATCAGAATGTGCCTGGATAGATCCCAGTAACTCTGCACGTACAGGAGAAGACAGAAGACCTGCTAGAGCTGCAGGAACTGTGTTAGTACCCATGTACGCTCATGTCTTGCCCTCCTTATCTCCTCAGCTCCAAAGGAATGATGGCAGGATGCAGATTAATCCTACCTCTCAAGGAAAGGCATCCACCATAAAGAAAGGAAGAAAATTTCTCTCCTATTTCTGCCCACACAGATTCCACAGTTGGGGTATGAAGCCTGTGACTTCAGTCACAGGAGCAAAAAAAGACCTAGCTTTCTTTAACTAGGCAAGAACTATGGAACACCTACCCAATTTGGCATCTAAACCAGAAAGATAATTTTATAAATGCTTATGTACTTGTAAAGTCTGAAAACCCAACATCTAGTGATTAAAAAGTGTTTGAGCTGAACTCCCAAGTTTTAGCGTTTGCATTTCAGCATGAAGCACTTATGCAGGGATAGCGTTTCCAGTCTCCTTTGAAATGTCTTTACATGTCTTTAAATGTCTTTACAATGTCTTTTATCAGTCTTGGTAGTGTTCAGCTCCAAGGCTTCAGTGCACGGAGTGAAGCAGGTTTCAGCCCAGCTACCTGCTTCCAAACCATATGCCTTTTTTTTTTTTTTTGGTGATATATGGAATTTCTCAGAATTGCTTTCATTGAGGGGAGACATTCCTTCCGGAACCTTTCTAAAACGCTACTTTACTCGGATGTCTGTCCATCTCTTACTTTCTGATAATTTTTGTCATTGTCTCAAACACGAGCTTAGTACTGAGAACGTTGTTGCTAATATTTATACAAGTTCCTTAGGGAAGCATGTAATCATTTGTGCCAATCTCTTTAAAAAAAAAAAAAAAAGAGGTCTTTTGTATAAAGGAGTCTAAGTCTACACCTGTCATCTAGTCTCAAGAACTGCATGGACAAAGGTGTGTGATGTGTGCAAACACACAGGAGATACACTGTCCTGGTGTTCCAAAAGGTGAACTGTAGCTTTGACGCTTTTACTCCACATGCTTCCTCTAGAATTTTAAAACTGGCATCCTGGAGAAAAACGAGCACTTCCTTCTTTCTTCTATTTTACCAATGATTTTTTAGATTATTTAAACTATGTTAATGTCCTTTTTGAATAAGCTTTGATCAGTCTTAACATCTCCGCTTTTTGCCCTCCCGTAAGACTTAAAGAGGTGCTCCTGCAATGGTACTGCACTTCTAAGACTGGGACTGTAAAATCTTCTCTAACTTAGAAACTAGAATGATACAGGTATTGGGAACCAACCCTCAACGCTGGAGACATCTTTCAGACATGCGTAAATCAACTGCCAAGTCCAACACACTTCTGAGCTCCTAAGTTTATTTTTCTACACTCTTTATTAATACAGCTCTCGTAGTGAATGCACGGAGCATGGAAAACTGCTTGTCCTAAATAAAATCCTTTCATACAAGTGTGGAAATAGCAACGTATGAGTCAGAAAATAGCAACGTACGAGTCAGAACTGACTTGTATATAGTTCTGTACCTTTCTTCTGGCTCAACTGCTTTGCTCTGCACACTGAGTTACCTAATCCAGTAGCTACCTCTCCCCAGTGCTGTTTACTAAGCCAGAAAATGATTTAAACAAATGTTATGGAACACAGCACATCCTTTGGAGGAAGGGGCAAGGTTGTTATCAGACACTCAAGTTCCTGAAAGCTGTTTTGAATGCAAACTTCAAGAAGAGTTTTCCCAGTCCACAAAAAAAATACACTCAAGTCCTTGGGTAAATGACAGCATGCACAAAATACTCCTTTAAATATTCTGAAATAAGAGAACACAAGATTACAGACTGTAAGCAAGAGGTAAACAGACCCTAATGGAGCTGACAGTGAGGTCCAGTAGCTTGCACAGATAGGTATAACCCTGGATCTTGGAACAAGCAGCCGACGATGAATTCAGTCTGTGTTGTAAAACCCAATTAAAACCAAACAAATTCTTCCTGTCCAGTCAGCAGACAGATCTCATAATGGGTTTCTTGCCTATTATAGGAATTGCTGGAACTTCCATACTTACAGTGCTGAACTACCTGCCTGCAGTACGTAAGAACAACATTAACAATCAGCTCTAAATTTTCTGGTCAGGTAGGAGAGAATAGAGAGGTGGCGTGAGCTGCAAAGACTCAGCAGCCTGACATATTAAAAGGAAGAAGTATGATGAAAAGAAGGAGCAGGCACCTGACACTGTTGATCAAGAAATTTTCATCTTGGTTACGATGCATATTTGCACCATAAATAGAATCCGCGTGGACAAAGATTTAATAACGTTGACCTAATTTGAAGACAACATTAAGCTGGAAGTTTCTGTGGCATTTAAATACGTGAATACTAGATTCCAAATTAGTTCAGCAAAACAGAAGATGGTATGAAGACTCACGAGCATATTGTAAAGGAAACACAATTGCGAAAGGCTCTTGACTCACTAACAGCTGTTGGTAAGCATCTTCAGTGCCATGAAGGACATATTTGCCACGTATTAAGGTCTACCTTTGAAGATCAAGATACAAACAAAAGGGTGCGACACAGATATCCATAAAAATGCATAAAAGGAAAATAGGGGGTTTTGGCATAAATAGATTTTAAAAGTCCAGAAAGAGATGAATAATTTATGGTATTTAACAACTGCACAGATTCTAATGCTTTTCCACTGAAACACCCCATCCAATACAAAAACAGTTTCTCCAAGCAGTCATTAAAGTTCTATTTTCGAAAAGAAACATACCTTTCTCATCCTTTGAGATTATCTTTGCATCTCTGTCCTCCTCAACAGGGCTAAAGACAAAACACCACATTATTCAAGTCAGAAAGAAAAGTGACTAACGATAAATTATGAAAAATGCTAAAATGAAATACCTACCAGAAAATATGTTGCAAACGAAAACACACCTTTGTATACTTGATTTAAGAAATCTGACAAGAAATAACGAAGTCAGATTCTTAAACAGACTTATATTAGGAAGATGTTTACAAATAAGAGTAATTTAAGAAACCAACCTTTGAAGGTTGAGGAAGGAAAGAAATCAAACCCCTCTGTGTTTAAAAAAAATGAAAGTATCTGCACATGGAGAAATAAAACAGACTCTTTAGGAATAGGCTACAATTTCATCAGTCTCGGTGGCCAATTGAAGGAAACAGCTTATTCGCATCACTTAACGACCAATGAAAAAAAGATAGCATCTGGTCTATAACGGAGAAAAAACAAACCTCTTTTTCTGATCACCGCCCTCACTGGTTGAGGACTCTTTAGTAGCAGGGGATTCCTCAGAATTAGCTTTGTCTTCTGTTTTCCTGGCATCTTCTTTGCTATCTTTGGCTTCGGGACCCGCGCCTTTTTCCGCTGGTTCCCCACTAGAGGCTTCCAGGCCTTGGGAGCGTTTGCTACTCTGATCGCTTAGGGTCTCTACTACTAAACATTCAGAGTCCGGTTTCTCGTCCTCTATTGTCTGTTCACTTGTCTCCCCTTTTGCTACAACTAAACGCTTTGCTTCCTTCCTTGCCATAGCTTGTGCCGATTTGCTGTCCAAATCTAAAGCATCTTCCTCCAACTGAGCGGCAGCAAGAGCGTCCTCTTCCTCCGCTAGCCTCTTGCCTGGCACCACGTTACTTGCTTCCTGTGCATGTGGCTGCTCCGCTTCGGAAGTTTCTTCGTTAAGTAGTTCAGATTTACAAGTTTCCCCCAAAATGTCGAGTATTTTCTCATTTTCTACGGATTTAACAGGAATAGAATGGCACAAGATTTAATCACCAGGGAAATACAGCAATCACAAATGTGGAACTGGCATGGCTGCCAAACTTACACCAAGAGAACTTCTAAGCTACACAGAGATTGGAAAACCCTAGTGTACACAGTGTTAAAAGCACTACGCTAACTGCTGTCTGACAAACTACCAAATCAGCCCTAACACGTTAACAGGGAAGAAAAATGCCCCCACAGATTTAACAACAACCTTCTGGCTGATCCTTGATATTCTTCATGAAATCATTCAGCTCTGTTTCTTCTCTAGTTAGCTTCCAGAGTCCGAGATGCTTAACTGAACGTATCAACGCACTGAGGGTTCAATTTTTAAATTTCTGTGAAATTCTTTTAGCAGACAGTCCAACATGAGAACTGGGCATCTTCTGATGGTGCATGAGTGTGTTTGCAGTCCAGAAAGTGAAAAGTATCTGTATGAAATTTCCATGAAGAAACTCTCTTCTTTCTTCTGTATCCAGTAACTAATCTTTACATTTTAATGCCCTACAATATCTTTTTACTGCTTTCACTGCTCTCTATTTAGTAACAGAGTTAAGGTGTGTGCGATATCACAAGATCTGTTTACAAGTAGAATCTTTAGCTTTTAAACTGTGATTAACTTCTCTAAATCCATTTATGTAGTTTAACAGGTTTTTAAACCATTTCATTTCACTGGAAATATTTCAAGCATCACTTCACAGATCTGGGGATATGATTGGGTTTCCAATCTCTATGACCCTGCACGATCTGGATTGTCCATCATAAAAATAATGCAAATTATGATTGTTTGCTTGGTTTTTTAATAGTTAATGGTTTAAAAAGTATTAGTTGAAAAGAGAGGAATATGTTTTTCTTTAACAGTACCTGGCTCCAAGTGTAGCTTCTCCATTTTCTGTTTGGGAAAATAAACACAGAATGAGGACTTTATAAAACATATTTTTAACACAGAGTAATAGCCACCCCCCGCCCAATCCCAAGATTGAAAACTACAAAATTTCACCTACTACATTTAACACTTTTTTTCACCATCCATTGGAACGGAGTATTTTATATATGCAATTTTTCTGGCACATTAAAGCCAAATAAAAATGTCAGCCACAGTTGTGTTCTCATATCTAATTTGGAATGTTAAAGAGAACAATAAAGTATCTTTGACTGCAGAGTGAACCCACCCCCCCCCCCCAGCTACTACTTGATATAATCAGCAGAAGAAAGAAGAAATCAACAGTACAAGACCATTTTTATTTGCCACAAAAGTGGAGGAAGTCTTGATAGCTGACGGAAAAGTAGGGCAAAAAACACAGGACATTTTCACTTGACAGACTGTATTCTGGGCAAGATCACGTATGTCTTGGATTCTGTTACAATTTCATATTACGGTCATGTTTTCTTTTTTGTAGTATGAGCACAGAATGAATACACACTACTGATAATAACTAATAACATAACTGATAACACAGTACTGATAATAACCATCTGAAATACAGCTACATTTTCAATTTACCTTCATTTCAATTAAATCAGAAGAAGAGGCATCTAAATTGTTTTCAATTTCATCATAATCTTCCTAAAAGAATAAAAAAGGAATTATAACATTTCTTACAAAAGTAACATTAACTTGCAGAGAAATACTACTGCATTCAATTTTCCCTCATGAGAAGTATTTTCCAGTATTTGACAGATCTCAAATGCTACTTCAGATTATGACCCAAGAACAAGGGGCAACATATAAATATCCTTAATGATCAAATATTTTCCTCCAGTTACCTTTCATTTTAATTTCAACATGACATTGTCTACTTTGAAGTTACTCCTATTTAGAGAGGAAATTCATTTCACATTTCTGTGGTTACTGTACCTAACATGTTTTTCCATATTCCCACTTTTTTACTTCTTTAGTTTCTAACTGAAAAAAAGAAGTTAGAAATGAAGCTGTCCTGGGTTTCTACTTTTTCAAAAACAAAACACGTCCCCAAAATCTTCCTTCCTTAAGAGCTGATGGTAAGACTCTACCAAAGCTATTGGTTACATGACTCTCAACAGCTCTAATTTACAGAACACCAGAAAATTGCCTTTCTGGTTCACTGGATGTTGTTGCAATGACTCTGTTTTCAGAATGATAAATGATAAAAAGTTGAGACAGACACCACAGGCCTAAAATTAAAAAAAAAAACCAAAACCAAACCCAACCCACAAAAAACTACATAAGGAGGCAAGAAAGGGTAATACGTTCAGCTTTGGGAGTGATCAGCCTAAAATAAAAAAACCCACAAGGATCCAAGGAAGGATGCTATTTGGGGAGTGAGCGTAACATATAGATTACCCTGTTTGTTCAGTAGCAGGAGACTGTGCTGTCTGTAAAAGACCTTGCAAGTTGCTCTCAAAACTAAGTCAAAAGCCTGGCAATGTCAGAACAGGGAAATACCCAATGCATGAAGATTTTGTTTTATTAATCTATATGAGAAAACTGTACGACACAAATTCTTTAAACAAGAGCATTATTTCTGCAGAAAAGATTTCCAAATTATCTGTGAGTTGAAAATGTATTCCTCTCTCTCCATATATAAAAATACCTAGATGGCTCGGTATATGCGTATATACGCTTAAACATACATAAATGGGAAGAGGGAACACCGAAACTAATACATTACTTTCAATTCCAGGCTTCTTTCATGGCAATCAAAGGTGTTACTACAAGGTAAAGAAGGCTGTGACCCATCTACTGTGAACATTTCAAGCCTCTGATAGATCCAAGAATATTTACCACTTAAAGAGTACGACACGAGAGCTGTTAACGTGAATCTATATCACATTCACGTCCTATATTCTATTACACTGAAATAACTTGTTCATGTGCCCATATACTTATTAAATACCTTCTGAAAATTTACAAAGACCTCTACTCACCTCATTTTCTGTTAGCTGATCTGGAAGTTCTTTCATTTCTGCTTCAACATTGTCTTTATTATCAGACAGAGAATCGAGAATATTATCAGGACTATAGTCTTCTCCACAGTCTACAGCGCTGCCGTTATCTATTTCAGCTTCATCTAACACACTAATATCCATCATGTCAATGTCTTGCAAGGTATCCAGACTTGCTTCGATATCCTCCTACAGAAAGAAAAAGGGTAGATGTGTATTTATTGTGGGTTAAATGATGCATATTCTTAGTAACGTCAATCATGATTTCACTTACCTGCCCATCTCTGGAGTTTTCTTCCAGTCCATTGTCTTCCACGCCTTCCTCTTCTGGTTTTCTTCCTAAAAATAGTTATCACTGAAGTGAGATACAGCACTAAATTTCATAACACATCTACTCTTTGCTGAATTATCTATTCAACACTGAGTTTGTTTCAACAAATAATCATTAAGACCCTGATTCAGAAGTCCAGGTCTGCCTAGATATAATGGAGAACGACTTGCCACTCGATACAAACAAAGAGCACGAACATGAACTAGAAGTAGCACAGCTACATTTTTCAACAGCTACACTCCTCCCATTGCACAACACTTCAATACCTAAAAAGACAACACTGGCCAGGAAGGTGTTCCATTTAAAAGAAACACTCTATCACTGTTACAAAACTCCTTCCTCTTACCATTTAAATATTAATTATTACCGATTTAGAATTAGTCTTCATTTCTAAGATCTTAGACACACAGATCACACTTAGGCACATGTGTCACCAGCAAACTTGTATCGCTATTCAAAACCAACTGCTCTTTCTCTATTTTTACCCTATTATCTTAAAAGAAGCAGCTTAAAAGTAAGTTTCAGAAAGCATCTTTCAAGAACTTGCTATGAGCAATTCAAATAAACCCCATGTAACGTGGCCCACACAGTATTTAATGTTTTTAAAGCAAAATATACTGAAATCACTAATGAGCTATTTCAGAACAGTATATTTTCAAAACAAGACAGTTATAAAATGAAACATGACACTAACAAAAGTTATACACGTTTGTTATTTGCGCAACAATGGTTCTAATTATTCCCACTGTCATTTCTCGCATCTAAAAATGTATCCCAATGATGAGGGAGGTTCAAGGGCTTGTACGAAAAAAGGAAAATGTATATAGTTACGGCAAGGAAATTAATATCTGGGGTGCTGTGGAGCCACCTTAACGTACATTGGCAGAGCTTTCCACGGGAGCCGACGCTACAGCTGCTTGCTCCATACCTGACACAATTCTGCACTCACGGTCACAAGTACAGAAACACCTGCAACTTACGGTCTCATCTACAGCTTTGAAGACTTGCTAACAGAAGTACTGTTCTGTGTCATATTACTGTTTAAACTCGTTATCGAGTTTACCATTTTCCATAAGGGAAAAAGAAAAAGCACTTTTTTTTTTTTTAATTAAACTAACAAAACAGAAGAAATCAACATCGAATGCTGTTCTAGCTACACAAAAACAAAGGAACTGTATTTGTCTAGACTCCGTACCTTTGCTAGTTCTTTTTGGTGTTCTCTTGTTGGTCAGTTCTGAGGCCACAGGAATTTCATCAGGATCTCCTCCTTCATCCTCAATGGCCTATTGGAGACAGCAGCATGACATCTCTTGTATTATTTGCTGATGTGCATTTGTACTGGTTTTGGATGGGATAGAGTTGAATTTCTTCACAGTAGCTTGCATGGGGCTATGTTTTGGATTTGTACTGAGAACAGCGTCGCTAACACAGGGATGTGTTAGTTGTTGCTGAGCAGGGCTTACATGGAGTCAAGGCCTTTTCTGCTCCCCACACTGCCCCGCCCAGTGAGCACGCTGGGGGTGTACAACAAGTTGGGAGGGGACACAGCTGGGACAGCGGACTCCAGCTGACCCGAGGGCAATTCCATACCGTATGGCATCATGCTTAGCAATAAAACCGGCAGGGGTGGAAGTTGGTGGGGCTGCCATTACTTGGGGACAGGCTTGGCATCAGTCGGTTGACAGTGAGCAATTGTTTTCTTTCACATCACTTCCTTTTCTTGGGTGTATTTTTTTCTTTTTCCTCCTCTCTGTTTGCCCTTCCATTTTTAAAAATTATTAAACTGTCTTTATCTCAATCCATGAGTTTTCTCTCACTTTTACCCCTCCAATTCTCCCCCCCATCCTGCTGGGGGGAGGGGGGCAAGTGAGCGGCCATGTGGTGCTCAGCTGCCCACTACAGTTAAACCACAACAGCATTTTTAAGGATTTGTCAGATGGAAACGTGAGCGTGTCTCACCCTGGCTCAGGTCATACGGCCAGGCAGCCATATCAGCCGTCAGAAACACTGAATAGTAAGGTGTTGTAACACAACCCCACAGCCAAATCAAGCTATGATTGAGGAGCAAAGTTCCCCTCATCTGTAAACAAGGCTCCCTGCTCAGCAGATAAGTGCTTTAACTGCATAAAGCAGAGCGACCACTACAGCAACTCAAGCGCATCCAACAGTATTTTTTTCCTCAATGTGCAGGCCTATTAGAACCCATAAAAGGGTCAGGCCCAGCTACGGTGTTCTGGCCTCATGGAGTTGCGTGTGAAAATACATTCCGGAGAGGTGGGAGAGATGGAGCGAGGTTAAGTGTGTCCAGAGGAAGCAAGAGGAGAGGTACGGGAAAGGGGAGCGCCTGTACATGCTGGGAGAGCAAATGGGGAACGACACGCATACGCCAGGGACAGGGACCGAGGGACAGACGGGGCCATCGTGGAGTGGAATGGGAGCGGCCTCCCAGGCACGGCTGAGCTGCGGGCGGCGACGCGGGTGCCCGCGGGCGGCGGGGCTCGGGGCGGCGGCGAGAAGCAGCGCAGCGGCGGGGCTGCTGGCGGTCCCCGCAGGGGCAGCGGCCCGGGGAGAGGGGCACGCCGGTGCTGAACCGGGACAGCCCGCGGCCACCCGGGCCCAGGGCGGGGAAGCGGCGCTGGGCCACGGGGCTCCGAGGGACCCCCCCGGCACGGCGGGCCCGGGCCTGGCCCCAGCGCGCATGCGCCCCGCGCCCCGCGGCCGGGGACAAAGGACCCGGATGACACCTCCCCCTCCCCCGCCCCCTCTCCCGCCGGGTTTGCGCCTCACCTTCCTCAGCCGCTCCATCAGGACGCTCTTGTTGCCGCCGCTGTCTAAGTTACGGCGTTTGAGCTCGGCCCGCAGGTCGATGACTCGCAGCTCGCTCAGCCGCCGGGTTTCGGGTTCTGAGCCGAGAGCCGCGGCCCCACCAAGGGATGTGAAGTCCCCCAGCCCGGCCGCTGATTGACTCTCCGCCATCAAGGCCCCTTCGATATTCCGCCGCGAGCCCGAACGCACGGGTGAACACGGCACAACCAAGCAGCTAACCTTGCGATCACGGCACAAAATGGTGGGGAGGCCGAGAGGCGCCGAGGGCAGGGGGGAGCAAGCCCGCGACGCGCAGGCGCGGAGAGCGGGGCGACGGCGCGCAGGGGCGGGGGGAGGCGGGGCCTGCGCGAGCACGTGACTGCGGGCTCCCGCGCAGGCGCAGAGCGCTGAACCAGGCTGCGGTTGCGCAGCGCTGCCGTGCGGCGCGCCAAGGCGCTGGGGCGCATGCGCGCCCGCCACCGCCGGCTCCGGAGCCGCCATCTTCCTCTGCGCATGCGCGCAGGTCGCCCGGGCCTTCTGGTCAACGCGCGTGCGGGTTGCGGTTTCTCCCCTCCCCCTTTCTCTTCAGTGCGTCTTGGGTTTTGCCACCATTTTGTGCTGCAACTGCGGCTTTTCGCCCTTGTTTTTATCCCGCCTCGCTCCCTGCCTCCAAGTCGAAACAACGGCCCCATGGCGGAGAGTCAGTCAGCGGCCGGGCAGGGTGAATCTGCCTCCCTGGCTGGGTCTGGAGCCTCCAGTTCGGAGTCTGAAAACCGGCGGCGGCTGAGCGAGCTGCGCGTTATAGACCTGCGGGCTGAACTCAAGCGCCGCAATTTGGACAGCGGCGGCAACAAGAGCGTCCTCACGGAGCGGCTGAGGAGGGTGAGCGGGCAGAGGCGCCGCGGCCGCCGGGGGGGTGGGGGGAGGCGCAGCCGGCGCCTGCGCGACCCCCGCCCGCCGGGCGCTGCTGAGGAAAATGGCGCCAAGCGGCCGGGGAGCGGGGGGAGCGGGGCTGCGGGGAGCAGCGGCGTGCGCCGGGCTCTGGGGCTGGTTCCGTGGAGCCCGCCAGGCCCGGTGCCGGCGTGGGGCCGTCCTTGGCCGGCCCAGGCTCGCCCCTGAGACCGCCGGGTTCGTGTCGCAGCGGTGGGGTGCGTGCGTGCGAGTCTGGCGCTTCCATCTGCGCGGCGAGCCCCTCGCCGATTTCCTAGACCCGCACAGCACGGCGTGTCTGCCGTGGCGCTCGGCCCGAGCGTTTCTAGCCCCGTGCATCACTTGGCTTTCCGCCATGCGCCCAGCTCCCGGATTTACGGTTCTATACACTGTCTGCTAGGCTTTTTGCTGCGTACTGATTTTTTTTTCCGGCTTTCTAGCTACTAGCCTGTATCCTCGTCACAGTGTTTGGTATGTTAATAGCATGCGGACTGCCTTCGTTGAACTGATGCTTGCTGTCTCCTAGAGCCGAGGTTCTTACTCTGTCACAACGCCCCGGGCATCTGTGTGCACTGTTGCAAACGCTGCAGGATTAACTTCTTTTGTCTATAGGTTATGGTGCTGACTGCTTTCCGGAAACTCCACGCCAACATGCTATTGTTTGCTGTGTGCTTGTTGCTTTGAGCTGGTGGTGTTTGGTTTGCGTGTCCAAGTTGCCGCTGTCTAATTCAAAGCGCGAGGTTCTTGTTTTGGTATTTTGCTGCCTCTGGCGTCCAGCTCTTAAACTCAACAGAAATGTACAAATGGAATTTTTATGTTTGTCTTTATCTTTATCTTTTCCCTTTAATAGGCTATTGAGGAGGAAGGGGGGAATCCTGATGAAATTCCGGTGGTTTCAGAAAATATCATGAAGAAAACTCCAAAAAGAAGCAGCAAAGGTACAGGGCAGCTAGAGAGGATCTCCACCCTGTCCCCCTTGAGTTTTCTAGCAATTTTTACTGGTGAAGTGGAACCTTGCTAATCTTTTTTCTGAAGTCTGCTTTTCCTTTTGGAAAAATGCTTGGTTTAATTTTGGCACTGTTTTGCAGTCCCAAAGCTATAGCTAATGTTACTTGCCTGAGCCAGATTTGGGTAAGACTGGTTCTCTGGAAGAAATCAAGCACAGCTGAATGTTCTGACCTTTAATGCCATATGTTACTGGTACTTTTCCCCGCATTTATTGCTCAGGTTTCTAGGGATGGGTGATATGGCATTAAACTTACCGGTCATTTATTCACAGAACTTCATGTAATTTAATAAGGCAGGAATTGGTCCACTCGGAGGATTTGTTGGTTTGTTCTCAGACTTGCCTGACATTTGTAGCAGGAATTACTAAATAATGCTGAAGCAGTGTCAGTGTTTTTAAAATAGATAATTGGGTTTTTTATGTGACTGTACCTTTACTTTTGAGAAATATAAGGGGTTTTTTTGAGGTAGAAATGCAGAATTTGCAAATTTGCAGAATTTGTAGAAATGCAGATTCAAAATAACCTCTGTAGTGTGTTATGCTTATGCTTCATAGCTAATAGCAGTCTCATTTTTCTGTCCAAAAGACTAGTTTTTAATCAATACCTGGAATTGGATGTGTTTTTAAGGCTTTCTCTATGCATGATTTTTCTAATGGGGAGACATAGTCTTACATAATCCTTATTTTTAAAAAATAATCTGCCATTTTTCTAAAATTATTTAGCACAGTTTGATCTTATTTGTAATCAAATAATGTTGAAACTTACTTTTGTATTAGAGCTGAGCAGGCTAACTAGTTTAGATGAAGGATTTTATTTAAATTATTAATTTTGATTTACACAAAATGTAAATTTGTGAGATGAAGCTCAAATGTTTTGCCAACTAATTTGTTTGACCCAGATTTTTGTCTTTACATCCAGTTTGGAGTGATGTTACATTTGCTTCAAACTAAAATGTGAAATCTTAACTGGAAAGAGAACAAATGTCACAACTGTGGGTAAAAGCAGAGAGATCTTTGGTAATCACATTCATTTTCAAGTCTCAGAAAAATACCTAACGTATGTTATAGCACTTCTAGTGTTGGGTTCGAAATAGATGAGATGTTCCTCTTAGCTCTAAAACCCCTTTCCCTTTTTTATTGTAATGTGCTTGTCGTTTTGGGGGAAAATAACATTTGTGAAAGATGAAACAACTGCTTAGCTCTGAGTTTGAGGAGTTACTGTTTGGCGCTGAAACTAGTGTACTGTTTTCAGTAACGCCAGTTCCGATATTGTGTGTCCAGCTGGTGAATGGAGCACTGCAGTAATGCTTACGCGCAGAGTGGTTGTTTTCATTGTTTTGTGTTGGGGTTTTTTGTTTGGTTGCTTTTTTTCCTTTTTTTCCTTCTAGTAAATGTAAAGAAATGAAAGGTTGAGATAATAAATTACTGCAGTCTCAGCTGAACCAAATACTCTGGGGAGCGCACAGTGGTGCTTCTTGAACTTGTGACAGACCTCGGACTGTAGTGCGTTCGTCAGTTAGTGAACTGGGATACTGTATGAACACTCAGTTGTGGAAAATAAGGGAAAAGCAGATAACTGAATGGAATACCAACTCTGATGAAAAAATAAAACTTGAAGGATACATACTGTTGCCTTCTTTTCATTCTAACGATCATAATGTTGTTAGGACGTAGACCAGATGAAGAGGGAGTAGAAGATAATGGCCTAGAAGAGGATTCGGGAGATGGACAGGTACGTGAGGCTGTGTTTGAAGCGAAGTAATGATAGCATTGCTTTCAAGTTACAATGACTATTATATATACTTTTTTTCTTTTTACAGGAGGATATTGAAGCAAGTTTGGATAACTTGCAGGATATTGACATGATGGATATTAGTGTGTTAGATGAAGCTGAAATAGATAATGGCAATGCGGTAGATTGCGGAGAGGATTACAGTGCTGATAATATTCTTGACTCACTGTCTGATAGTAAAGAAAATGCTGATGCAGAAGTGAAAGAACTTCCAGATCAGCCTACAGAATATGCTGTAGGTAACTTGGAGGCATCCCCACAATTTTCAGAAATTAAAGAAGAATCAAGAGAAATACCAGTAGCGATGGTATGCATCTCTTATGTGTGTGGAATCAGATTTTTTTTCCTTTTTTTTTAATTTTTTTTTTTTAAATTAAGTGGCAAAACAGTAGCTAAAGAGTGTTTGAAAATTTGGGGCTCTACCAATTCTCATGGTCATTCCTTTTTCTTTTACATATTTGTGGAAATAGCATTCTTGATTTTAAAATGCTTAGATGTTGTTTGTACACATGTGACTACACAAATTAATAGTAATCCAGAAAGTGTTCACTTTAATCGTGCTTTGAACTCCCTGCTTCACCTTATGTTTGCATTCCCATTTTCATGTCTTTATTTATGAGGACATGTGAGGCATAGAAATGCTGTAGCCTTATTTACTTCACTTCAGCTGGACAGCAGCATTCTGGGAACTATATTCTAGATTATTTTTCTGTTAAGATAGGGTTTCGCAGTTACTCGGTTGTTGAAAGTATTTTTGTGTTCGCTTTCCGTGTTCGTTTGGCTGTTGCACTGTTTATATGACATTGTCCATCTGGGCTAGAAGATAATTTTTTTCCCCCAAAGTCAAGTGTTTATCTCCTGAAATGTACAACAAAGCATTTGAAGGAAGTTATTTCTGCCCCATCTGATAGGGAAGCATAGCTCTTTGTTGTGTGTGCACATTGTGTCATCAGTCTGGACTACAAGGTTCTAAAGTTGGGTGGTGTCTGCCCCCCCCAAAATCTGAAAGCTGTAGAAATAAAGAAATAAGCTTAACTCCCTATCCCCACACATATCCCTGCCCCACACAAGTCAAACAGAAATACCCAGAAAGTAGGGTTTTTCCAGTGACTAAGCTGCTGGAGTCCAGGTCAGCTCCTGCAGTCTTGTTTTATCAGTAAAGAAAACAGTTATCGAGTCCCATACACTTTCTGGCTCTATGTTGTTGCTGTAAATAAGAGAGAAAGGGTTAAGAGAAAGTTTGCTGTTGGAATCCCCATCCTTAAAAGGTTTTTGTGAGCTGACCAACATACTTGAGAGGTAATGAGAAAGCTTATTCAGTTGGTGGGGTTGGGAAGAGGTGTGGGGGTCATTGCTCAGTGTTTACCCTTATTGGTCATTTTGGATGCTAGATATATTTCCTTAATATCAGTTCTCAGTGAAAATAAAATCTTCAATTTCTCATTCAGGTTTCATTCACAATACCATTCTTTTATAGATAATAAAATGTCTTCCGTTTACTTTTTAAAGGTAGAGGTTGAAGATGTTGGAAACAGTTTAGATGCTTCATCTGATTTAGCTGTAATAAAGGTAAATGGTAACCAATTTTTCTTTACAAACAAAAAGGCATACTATGCCATATAAACTGTATGCTGAGACAGTGTATGTACAGGTAGTACACGATGGGTGCGTTCTTACTCTGCAAAGAATAGGAACTAATGCCTTTCTAACTTAATCGTACAGACAAAGATATCTATGTATCAGGTCACATATATATATATGATGTATATATCATACTGAGTTTGGGCGGTAGACTGCATTCTTTTTATCTGTTGTATAAATGACCTCAGTGCTTTACATTGTATTTAACTTCCATTAAAAGTGTACATATCCCATGTTGACAAAGCTGAAACTGATCTATTCCTAAAATACTGGCCTTGTTTCCAGATTACTCATGGTAGGTTAAGGACACTTGTAGCTCCAGGTGAAGCTGGTGTTTCTATCTATCCTCTTTGCAGAAAGCAGACTTCGTAAAGTAGACTCTAGAAGGGTAACACAAAGATAAGCTTTGTTGATTTGTTTTAAGCATTTGTTGATTTATTTACCTATGTGAATATGTACTGTGTGTTCAACAGGTGTCTGAATTTGAGAAATACTGAAGTTTTTACACATTTCGTAAAGCTTGAAGATGTTAAAAAGTAACATTAAACCTTCTTGTGAGAAATTTATTTAAAATTTAACATTTTCAAAGCTGAAATAGGTTAAATTATACTAACTGTTTCCCTAAATTCTCTCCTATCTTGGGGGGGGGGGGGGGGTGTGAGAGGTGTCATTCAGAGTAACATCTTTACTTCTTATGAAATAGTGATATTTCTCCCTTTTTTATCTTTTTCACCGCAGGAACTTGAAGAGTTACCTTTGGAGCCAGGTACTGTTTTTTTGTTTTTGTGTATTTCTTGGTTTTTTTGTTTGGGTTGGTGGTCTTTTTTTTTTTGTGTGTAAATGGAAAAAAAAGTCCTGGGCGTTGGAAGAGTTTCATTCTTCATTTAATTCTTTTTGTGTCCCTCGTTTTTGTTCTTTTTTTTTTTTTTAATGCATTACTGTAGTGTACGTTATTATGGTGGACAATCCAGGTCATGCAGGGTCATAGAGATTGGAAACCCAGTCATATCACCAGATCTGTGAATAACCACTTTTTTGAAAACATATATTCAATGTGATGAAATGGTTCTATAGAACTGTTACCTACAGTGGAGTTAAGGAATGAGCCTTAAAGATTTAAAGGTTCTGAAAACAGATCTTGTGATATCACGCTGTACTGTAGTTCTATGAATATCAATACAGGAGCGTAGGTAATACAAAGCTTTGGTACAGAACAGAAATTAAAGAGTGACTGGACTTCAGAAGAAGGAGTACGCTGTCATCACAGGAATTTTCTACAGATCCTATTCGCTTTCTGGACTGCAAACACACTCATGCACCATCAGAAGATGCCCAGTTCTCATGTTGGACTGTCTGCTAAAAGAATTTCACAGAAACTTGGAAATTGAACTCTCGATGCCTTGATACGTTCAGTTAAGCATCTCGGACTCTGGAAGCTAACTAGAGAAGAAACAGAGCTGAATGATTTCATGAAGAATATCAAGGATCAGCCAGAAGGTTGTTGTTAAATCTGTGGGGGCATTTTTCTTCCCTGTTAACGTGTTAGGGCTGATTTGGTAGTTTGTCAGACAGCAGTTAGCGTAGTACTTTTAACACTGTGTACACTAGGGTTTTCCAATCTCTGTGTAGCTTAGAAGTTCTCTTGGTGTTAGTGTGGCAGCCATGCCAGTTCCACATTTGTGATTGCTCTATTTCCCTGGTGATTAAACCTTGTGCCATTCTATTCCTGTTAAATCCGTAGAAAATGAGAAAATACTCGACATTTTGGGGGAAACTTGTAAATCTGAACTACTTAACGAAGAAACTTCCGAAGCGGAGCAGCCACATGCACAGGAAGCAAGTAACGTGGTGCCAGGCAAGAGGCTAGCGGAGGAAGAGGACGCTCTTGCTGCCGCTCAGTTGGAGGAAGATGCTTTAGATTTGGACAGCAAATCGGCACAAGCTATGGCAAGGAAGGAAGCAAAGCGTTTAGTTGTAGCAAAAGGGGAGACAAGTGAACAGACAATAGAGGACGAGAAACCGGACTCTGAATGTTTAGTAGTAGAGACCCTAAGCGATCAGAGTAGCAAACGCTCCCAAGGCCTGGAAGCCTCTAGTGGGGAACCAGCGGAAAAAGGCGCGGGTCCCGAAGCCAAAGATAGCAAAGAAGATGCCAGGAAAACAGAAGACAAAGCTAATTCTGAGGAATCCCCTGCTACTAAAGAGTCCTCAACCAGTGAGGGCGGTGATCAGAAAAAGAGGTTTGTTTTTTCTCCGTTATAGACCAGATGCTATCTTTTTTTCATTGGTCGTTAAGTGATGCGAATAAGCTGTTTCCTTCAATTGGCCACCGAGACTGATGAAATTGTAGCCTATTCCTAAAGAGTCTGTTTTATTTCTCCATGTGCAGATACTTTCATTTTTTTTAAACACAGAGGGGTTTGATTTCTTTCCTTCCTCAACCTTCAAAGGTTGGTTTCTTAAATTACTCTTATTTCTGTCATCTGCAAAACAGAATTGTCCATTTAAGGATATGAATCCCATATTTCTAGTCACTCTTCTATAAATTTGCAAAGATAGCGTTTATTTCAGAACTAATTTACTGGTAGGTATCCAATTTTAGTACACAATCTAGATTTAATGTTCTTTTTGCATATTATTGGTTGAATAATGTGGTGTTTTGTCTCTAGCCCTGTTGAGGAGGACAGAGATACAAAGATAATCTCAAAAGATGAGAAAGGTATGTTTTTAAAAAAAAATGTACAAATGTCTTGAGAAAAAATGTTAACAAGGTTAAATCTAACTGTTACTTGTTAGTCAATTGTAGTAAGTAAACGTTCAGAGAAGCAAATGGTAATAGTTCTGCTTGCTTTTTGACTTGCCTTTCTTGTGTTGCTTATTTTTTGTGTCTTGTTAATTCCCTAAGCATGCGTTTATCTTCACTATAATAGTTACATTGGAGTCCCACTAGCTTCATGAATGGTGATAGGTACCGGCAAGACCAGGATTTGTCTGAAAAATCTCAACAGATCCCTGAATCTGTAGGTTTATACACTGCGTGGCAATTCTTGTGAGGACTGTTAATCCACAGAACCCTCGATGCAGTTGTAACATAGGCCTTCAAAGCATGAATTATAAATTTCAGTTCATGTAACCTCTGTAACCTTATGAATAGACAGTTTTTTAAAAAAGGTTTCATGTGAATTAACATTTCGTACTCTCTAATTCTCATAAAAGTGTAGGAAGGCAATATGTAGATGAAAACTCATTAAGACTATTCAAATGCACATCAGGTATGGAGTTCAGAAGTTCATTTTTGCAGGCTGCAATGCGTCTCTGGATTTAAGATTGGAAGAGGTAGAAGTAAAATTGCATTTGAAGAGGTTTATGAAGAAAACAGAAAAGTGGGGTTTGTAGGGCGATTACTTCTTCACTGTTGCATTCTTGTTCTACACAGTCTTTTATGTTTGGCTTTTTGTACCTCAGGCCGTGCGGGTAGTGGTTCTGGCAGAAATTTGTGGGTTAGTGGACTTTCATCATCTACTAGAGCTACAGACTTAAAGAATCTTTTCAGCAAGTATGGAAAGGTACGTAGCGGATATGTAAATTAACAAGCCATTTTGTCAATTTAGGATGACCTTAAATTTAGCTCGTATTTTTCCTAACTGGGTAGGCTAAGCACTTGACTTTCTTGTGTTCTTTTGAAACTCTGTGTCTGAAAGTAGCATACTTCATAAAGAACGTGATCTGAAATGGGGGCGGGGGTGCAGAAATCCAGTTTTTGGAGAATCTCTGTACAGATACCTGTAAAAATGAGGCAGTTCTTGACGGGAGAGGCTGGTGGGTTGTCATCTAGTGTGCTGTAGTCTAATTATCTCTCTCATGTGTCTGGCGATACTTACTGCTGTTTTAAACTTCCATTTCAAGGGCCATTTCAAGGGGTATTCCTTTGAGAAGTCTAGTCTTTGAGGGCAGGCTTCCATTTGTTCTTCAGTGCCAGCTAGGATATGAGAGAAGTTGTGGAAGGGAACTCTTTTCATGACCATCTCCCCTTCCTCCCTGTTAAAAGTGGATAGGTGCTATACGGTGTGGTACTGGTAGGCAGAGCTGCTCAAATGTTGATTAAGTTAGAATTTATTTGGTGACAGATCTGCAAACACAGAACAATTTTTTTTTTTTTTTTTTTCCCCCAAAGGTAGTTGGTGCAAAAGTAGTCACAAATGCTCGCAGTCCTGGTGCTCGCTGTTATGGCTTTGTTACGATGTCAACATCTGAAGAAGCCACTAAGTGTATTAATCATCTCCACAGAACAGAGCTGCATGGAAAAATGATTTCTGTGGAAAAGGTAAGTGGTAGCTAGTCCATGACAGTATAATGAAAAAAAAAGTGTGCAAGTTTAATAATGTCTGTCTCTTATTATAAAAATATTTCTGGCTAAAATTCTAGGCAAAAAATGAACCAGCTGGGAAAAAGCCTTCAGACAAAAAGGAAGGTGAAACAAGGAAGGAAAAAGACAGGCACCATTCTGCAGAGTCCAAATCTGAGAAGTAAAGTGTTTTTTGGTATTTTTCTATGTTTAAAGGCCACTCATTTGAAATACAGCCATGTAACCAAAGTGAACAGTAACTGTAATAAACCTCAATTTGCTGCTTCCTACTGCATCTGAAATAGGAGTAATACTTGAAAAATTGAAATTGGTAAATTTCAATCTACAAAAATCTACAGCAGTAAATGCATCTTAATTGGCCCTCCGTTCAGAAATACGGAGCTCTTCAGGGTTTAGTATCAAAACTTGTCAGTTATATCAGGAGATACCAAATCAACTCATTACTAGGTAAACCGTTATTTTTATCAGAATTGTTTGTCCTCTGATCTGACTCTGGCTTGGTGTGCTCTTTTAACTGACAAATATTTCCGGGATTTAGACTGTCTTTTTGATAGACTGTTTGCATGGTTAGCAAGTGATACTTCAGTATTTGTTTTTCAAGTGGTATGTTGCTTTTGAAAGAGGCATTTTACTTTACTACTTTTTGTTCTCTCATAAAATTTTGAACGATTTGGCAGAGAAGATGCTTTGGCAGGCTGGCCTGCTTGCATTGGGTGTTTAAGGTTATTTATTTACAAAAGCTCTTGGGGTGGAGCTTGACCTCTGCCTGGGTGGATCTTCTTCCCCCTACACTAAGCATGAACTTTACTTATAGGTAGAACAGAAGACTTCTAGCACTTGAAGTCTCCAAATATTCAGAAGGATTATCTGTTCTTTCTCACTTTTGGTCAGCTTTAGCTTAGTATTGGTTGCTAACTCTTAATTGTGCGCACAAGTATGCATTGGCTTCAGCACTGCAGCATGGAAGGTATTGGCAGTGGGTTTTTTGAGAGTATATTTTTGAGGGGTTTTGTGTTGTTTTTTGGTTTGGTTTTGGGGTGTCCCCCCCCGACATGGTTGGCTTGATCAGAGTGGTTATATAGCACTTTTTGTTAGGTTCTCTATTAAAGCAAAGTTTACCTATAGGTCCGTTGGTATTAAGAAGGAAGAGAAGACTGACAAAAAAGATGATGCTAAGAAATCAGAAAAAGATGGAAAAGACGAAAAGGAAGGAAAAGAGAAAGATGAACAAAAGGCTGGATCCTCTGATAGATCTAGGGCAAGCAAATCAGGTAATTCTAGCTGCCTTTCAGAAATGTTTTCAAGGACACTTGTTTTAAAAATCAAATTTAAAAAAATTGCTACAATGAATATAAGTGACTGTGACAAAGCTTCTACTTTGCATCCAAAAAAATTCCCTTTATCAGCTAAGTAGGAAACGGAAGAACAAGTGTAAACAATTCAGAATCGTGGCTGATTAGAAGACTCAGCTTCCGCAAGCCTCAGTGTTTGTACTAGATGTGATTCATAATTCAGTAAAAGGACCGTGAAGCATACTTAGTAATACTGAGGCTTTCCTGGTGAACAAACACTACCACCAGAAAATACCATGAAAACGTTTTTTTCTGATTTAGAACGCTAGTAACTTAGCAATAAAGTTTTTGTAATTACTAGGCTTTAAATACTCAAAATGGTAAACTGTGAATTTTATGGAGCTGTCACTGGGTTTAGACCTGACACAGTGTGTGGTTCTGTGTGCCTTTTTTTTTTTCTTTTTTAAACTGTGGCAAAGGGATATATTTTGCAGACAGAAGAATGAAATTAAATTTGCTTTAACTGTCATCCCTGCCAGAAAACACTACTGTAATTTTGTGACAGCTTTACTGCCCCAATCCCCAACTTGGCCAAATCTTCGTAAGCTATTTAAATCATAAATTTATTCTTCCATAAGTTAGTTAAAACATCAATAAAATTTTTACTGCTTAGTATCTTGATGGTTTTAAATATCGCAAGAATTTTTTAATGTCTTGCATATTATTCTCCGATGTATTTTGTTTTCTAGCGAGTCGAGGAACCGAAAGGACAGTGGTAATGGATAAATCTAAAGGAGAACCAGTTATTAGTGTGAAAACTTCTACATCAAAAGAGAGGGTAAGTATAACTTTCAGAGAAACCTTTGTGTAAAAATAGGTGTCAAGTAGGTTTATATGCATATAGTTGAAGTGGTTTTTTGCCTTGCACATTGGGAACAGTTATCCTTTTACCACTTTCTCAAAAACATTAGGGTTTTAATGATGCTGCAAAGGTAAATGCTTATGCTTCACCTTATTTATAGTTTTTTTTTTTTTTAGTACTTATATATATTTAAACTCGTTAGACGTTCTAGCCAAATTCAGGGTACTTTTCCATGGAATTCCAACGTTATTTACCTCTGGGAAGGTATAACAGTCTGTTTTGTTCAGGTTGGCATAAGACAGGCCTTTTGCCTAGGAATTTCAGCTAAAAATGTGCTGTGTTCAGCTGATGTGCTGTTTTGATTTAACTCAGAGTACAAAAAGCCAGGATCGCAAATCTGAGAGCAAAGAAAAGCAAGATATTTTATCGTTTGATAAAATCAAAGAACAGCGAGAACGTGAACGTCAGAGACAGAGGGAGCGAGAAATCAGGGAAACGGAAAGACGCCGGTGAGTTTTCCCAGTTTCGCTCTAAACTTTGAATGGCATTTGTTTTTATTTCCCTTATCTGCAAAGTAGTGTTGTGCTGGTATAGTATCTCAGATCGATTTGATACTCATCTATTGATAGAACAGACACAATGCCAAATTCTGAAGGCTTTTTTCTACTGAAAGCCATCTTCTCTAAGCCTATGCTTTTCGGGAGACTCTTGTTGAATTATAACTTTTGTAGGTGCTTTCAGGTCTTGTGTTCCACTCAGTCAGGTTTTAATTTCCATACTTGATTTTTCCCTGAAAGCTCGTAAATGCTTTGTCAGACTTCTGTCTTGGGACATGCTGTGCTCTATGAAAGCTTTTTCAGAGCTGACTATAGTACATATTGTGTTACTTATGCAGAATGCTTACCCTTGCTTCTTTCATCTGTATGGGCTTTTTTTTTCTTCCCTTCTCCCCCCCTCCCCCCCCCCCCAACTAAGCAGCTGCGATTTAGTTGAGAAGAGATCATTGACATTTAAGCAGATAGCAGGAAGAACCTAGACACTTCAAAAAAAAAAAAAAGCAAAGAAACTCCACCCAAAACAAAGAAGCAATAAAGCTTAGACTTAAGATTCTCAATTGAAAACAAAATATATCTCTTTCAATTAGAGAGAGAGAGAGGCGAGAACGAGAACAACGTCTTCAAGCTATTCATGAGCGGGATGAAAGACAGAGGCTCCAGAGAGAGCGAGAACGACTTGAATTTCAAAGGCAGCGTCTTGACAGAGAGCGCTTGGAGAGGGAGAGATTAGAGAGAGAAAGAATGCACATAGAGCAGGAAAGAAGACGAGAACAGGAACGGATCCAGCGAGAGAGGGAAGAGCTGCGACGTCAGCAGGAACAGCTGCGCTACGAACAGGAACGGCGATCTGCCATGAGAAGGCCTTATGATCCTGACGGCAGGTAACGATAACCGCGAGGAGATCCAAACTCTTCGGCCACGTCCAGTTACAGTTAGAGCATTCTAAAGCCTGTGTAAATTGTGAGTGCTCCTGCTAAAGCCGTCATAGGGGCTCGCAACTGAAAGACTATTCACATGTTGTTTTTAACACTTTAATACTGATCTTGAGAAAGAGCAAATATCATGCTCATATACCTGTAAGCACAATTTTATTACAGCAGGTTTAAAATTTGTATTTCCCAAAGAGGAGTGACCAAGAATAGAAACTCTGCATATCGACGCTAAAGCAGGATTGCTAGCAGGAACAGATACTCATTCTCTTCCCACATCAGCACATGCTGAGATGAAGCTTCTTGTGTAGTGTCGATACACCTAGCTTCCTCTGAAACTGAAACACAATGCCTGCTTAACACACAAGGGATTTCAAATATAAATCAAAAATAATTGTTTGGATAATTGGATTGAATAAGGTTTGATATCAAGAGAGCAGGAAAGGAAGATTGTTTTGAAATTACTACTAATCGTGACCTTTTTTGCAGGCGAGATGACCCGTACTGGCCAGAGGCAAAGCGAATAGCAATGGATGATAGGTATCATTCTGAATTCAGTCGTCAAGACCGCTTCCATGACTTTGACCACAGGGATCGTGGCCGATACCAAGACCATTGTTTGGACAGGTCGGCAAGGCTGTGTCTTTTCTTCCTATACCTTTATGGAAATTAGGTGTCTTTTTGTGGCTTACTGATGGCTTGAAGGGTGCCAAAAGAGAAGAGTGAAACCCTTGTGTGTTCCTCATATCTAATTTTATATGTGCTTGCAATCCTGTGTTTCCATCGTCTACGGACATATCGGAAAGAGGCTGCATAAAGATTATAAGCCAAGTCCTAATGTAGTCTGCCGTGATACTGAGGGAGATCCTGCAGCTTCTCTTGAGATATAGGGAAATCTGGTTTATGAATCCCTGTTCGTTAGCCTAAGATTCAGCCATTTCCTTTTGTCCCTACTTTCATCTTTGCAGCCTGGCTAACACAGATTTTTAGTTCCACAGAGTGCAGAAATACTTTCTGTGTAGTGCTACTGAGACTTCTGTTTTGCTCTCAGAGGATCTTTGGCAGAAACCATAGTGCTTTGCTTTTAACTTGTTTCTGACCCTGGTAGGTTCACTCGGCGTTCTCCCTTGGTGCCACTGAGTACCTGATCATGCCTCAGTGATGCCTTGCTTACCCATATTTCTGTAACAGATGTTACCTTTGATCTCCTTCTACGCTATGAAACAAGAACACATTTGAATATCTTATGCCTAAAAAAACATTGGGGTTCAGATTAACAGCCTACTGAAGATAAATTTTCATGCACTATTTCATACAGACATCGGAATTAGGATTCCGACTGAAGCTTCTCTTTTTTTGTTCCAGAAGAGACGGTTCGAGAGGAATACCAGATCGAGATGGGCAGGTGGGTTATACCCAAATAACCGCTTCAGTTAAAAAGCCAAACAAACCAACCCCAAAGTGGAAAGAACACAGTGCGCGTGCTGCCTAGTTCTTAAATGCAACCACCACTGGGTTTAAACTGAGCAGATGTTCAAGCAGCAACTGATTTTGCGCGCTAACATGTGGAACGTAAGTTCTTAAGTTACCTGCTTGATAGGGTGGTAGCCACAGATCGGGGCGGGGGGAACCTCCGAGCAATGGGAGTGACGGTCTGGCATCTTTTCAGGCTGGTACGTGGCGATGAAAGTTTTCTGGTTAACCATTTTAGGTGTCTTTATTGCGTTCAGAGGTAGTTGCTGTAGTGTCTTACCCTTAGCTGGTGAGGGATCCCTTCTCTGACGTTTATCTAAATGGTTTGTAGAAAATAACTGGTGTCATAGTGGAACAAGGCAGATGACTGTAAAAGGACAGGTGTGAAAACCAGTGCCACAATGGTATACAAAACCTTTCGTTTCTGAAGAGAGGTAGGAAGTAGGCAGATAGTCTATGTAAAAATTGTAAAACATGTAAAAAAGTCTGGAGCCAGAATGTAAGCCTTAAAAAAAACCAAAAACAAACAAACAAAAAAACCACCCTACCCCCATCCTACCAAACAACAAGCCTTTTCCCACTGACGAGTGGAGCAGAATCTGTGCTGTGAAACTAAATGCCTAGAGGGAACCGCACACAGTAGCGAAAATGGAACCAGTAAAACTGTTTTGTTTTCTGACAGCTTATAGAACGGTGACCTCTGAGGAGCTGAACTTTTGCAATCCTAAAAGAAAGCCTGTATTGATTCTTAGCGTAACTGTACCGTTTGCCTTCCAGCATTACCCAGATGAACGCCACGGAGGGCCCGATCGTCACTCGCGGGATAGTTGGGGTGGCTACGGGTCTGACAGAAGAATGAGTGAAGGGAGAGGGCTACCTCCACAAACACGGTTAGTGCATATGAAATAAGGGAAGTGATTTGTTGGTTCTTTAAAATGTTAACGCTCGGTGAACCTTTGAAGGGTGACAGCAGAAGCAGTTTGACAAGCGTGAATCCTCTCTCCAGATAGTTTCTTTGAGCATCTGGAGAAGCAAGGAATTCACACATGTAGCTCCCCTGTGCATTGAGAGAATGGAGCATTGTAGTGAGTAAAGAAGTGCTGCGCAGTTAGCTCAGCTCGTAACTCTGGTTCTCTTGTAAATAACTTTTCTTTTCTACAGATGAGATTCAGTCCCGTACCAGATGCTCCAGTAACGCCTGCAAAAGTCTCATTTGTGGCTAGCAGTCAGGTTTTAAGGAAATAGAATCTCTGCAACAGTGGGGGTGGGGAACTGAGACTCATCTGGAATTGTAGCGGTTTCTCTTTAAACCAGCTAGTCGAGCTAGGCGTGTTCCAGATGCACAACGTTCAGTTCTACATAAATATACCAGACAGAGGAATGGCGGTCAGTGAATTGTTCCATGTTTAAGGATTTAGTACATTGCGATACTAATGATGTCTCTGTAGATCAGAAAAAGACGAGCTTTGTTGTGCGAAGGACGCTGTCCAGCAAGTTTCTCGTCGTTTCTCTTTTGACCAGTTTTTATTGCAATGACTGGGTGGCTATAGATACAGCTTGATTAACAACTTAAAACACTTTTGTATGGGGTACGGTGTTTGGCTTTACCCTATGCTGCTAAATGGATAAGGGACGCACCTAGAAGATGTTCTTTTATTTTTTTAAGAGATGGACGTGGCTGGGGAGATCATGGTCGAAAGTTAGAGGGGCATCAAGATCGTTCATGGCAGGGAAATGTGGATGGAGGAATGATGGGACGGGATCATGAGAGATGGCAAGGTACACTTGCTGCTTACCAGTGTGATCATGGTTTTTTCTATGAGTTACTGCTGCTGAACTTCTAGCAGTAGTTAAAATCCCTATGGAGCTTTAACAGCATTACTGAGAAAGCAAATAAAATTCTGGGAACGAGGTGGCTTTTTTATTAGGAAAACACAAAAGTCTGTCTTTTTTTTTCTTTTTTTTTTTTTCTTTTTTTTTTTTTTTTTTTTTTCTTTTTTTTAAATTAGGTGGTGATAGAAGCATGCCTGGTCAGTCAGGACCAGGCCATGTGATGAATCGAGGAGGGATGTCAGGGTAAGAAGCTTTGTCAGAGTACTTATAATGTTTTTATAATAGTTGACTGATCTGTATAAAAGAAGAAAGTCCTGTGTCAGTTGTGAAAAATAATACTTTCAGCTTCTTCTTAACTATGGATTGGCAAGTAGAAAAAAAAAAATTAAGAAAACATCTTTTCTCAGAGTCACAGCGGTATTAACTTCTCTGGGGTATTTTCAATTTGTCTGGTCTTGTTTTCAGGCGCGGAGGCTTCACGCAAGTTGGAAACCAGAGCCAGATGATGCAGAGTAGTGGAATACAAGGAGTGTTTGCAGGCCAGGAACGGACAAACAGACCGACTGAACCCCGTTTTACCCGCCGCTACTGAAAGCACTATTTTTTATTTTTTTTTTTTTTTTTTTTTTTAATGCCAGATGACAGTGGTGGTGAATTTTATTAACCAGGGTCACCTTGAATTTGTGATTACAAAATGCAAGACTGCTGCCTCATTGTAGCCAAATACTACGTCAACTTGTCCGGTTTGGTTTCTTTTTTGTAATAAACGTGTTCTTGGTCAAACATCACTTAAAGTTTCTGTTAGTGAAACATTCCATTTTTTCCAAAATAAAAAAAATCAGTTTACGGCTACTAATTTCTTGTTTGTAGAGTCTTTGGCAATGTGCCTCTCACGAGGGTCTTGAAAAGCAGTAAAGGAAAGAGACAACCCGCTTTCGCCACCGTGAGTTTCTAAGGGATGCGATGAATCTGCGAGGGTACGTCCTTACCTGCATTTGAGAGAGAGGAGGGATCAGCACGGCTTCTCATCTCTTTCTCCACCAGCTGTTACGCCATAACTGAGTATGAGCAGAAAGCGCTGCCGTCCGAAGCCGAAGAGATGCTGGATTCCCAAGCTGCCGGTATGACACCTCACGTGACAGTTTAGTTCCTGTTGTAGCTGTCCTGTGTTCACAGAAAAGTGAAGCAGTCTAGATGCCTTCCCCTCTTCTAGTCTTTCTCTCCCTCTCTGCTGCTCTGCATCACTTTCTGTCCCAGTCCCGATCCTTCTTCCTCTCCCCATCCCTCTGACCAGCGCCCCAGGTCTTCACCTCTTTCCCCTGCAAGGCCCAGGGCGGTGGGCAGCAGGAGCCCCCCGTGCCCCTGCAAAGCCTGGGAGAACCCTAATCCCTGCCCCGCCTTGGGACCCTGCTGCTCCCATGACGTTGCCTCCTGAAGCCGTTCCGCTGCCCCAGAGGTCTGGGGGTTTTGGGGTGGGGGGGGAGGTTGGGGGTTTTTTTTTTGTCCTCGACACCATCTCAGATGCCTCTGTTCAGTCCCCAGTCCCCCGAGGATGCCTGCACTCTGCTCTCATCCCCTTCCAAGTTCCTCACCACGTCCCCAAGCCCCCTTCTGTCACTCTGGCTCCCCCAGGATCCCTCTGCTCCCTGTCTTGATGTACCCTGAGGCCATCTGGGTTCTCCTGGGGCACTTTGTTCTCTAGCACACCTTGGACACATCTTGTTCCATCAGAACCTCTCCTGTGGCCATCTTTGTATCTGAAGAACAGTCTTTTGTTTTCCTCTATGCCATCTAGGATACCTCTGTTCAGGCCCTCACCCTCTGAGGACAGCTGTAGTCTGTTCAGATCCCCTCCTGAGGCTCTCATGGCATCCCTGAGCCTTGTCTCGTGCTCTCTGGACCCCTCTTAGAATCATGGAATCGTTTAGGTTGCAAAAGACCTTTAAGATCATCCAGTCCAACCATTAACCTACACTACCAAGTCCACCACTAAACCAATTAAGGGCAGAGTAGCAATTTCATGTTTCCTGGCTTGGTGGCTGGATTATTTTTAATGAAAGTAAAAACTAGGAATCATTAAGGTTGGACAGGCCCTCTAAGATCATCAGTCCAACCATCAACCCAACACCCCCATGCCCACTAAACCATGTCCCCAAGTGCCACCTCTGCCCATTTTTTGAACCCCTCCAGGGATGGGGACTCCCCCACCTCTCTGGGCAGCCTGTTCCAATGCTTGACCACTCTTCCCATGAAGAAATTTCTCCTAATATCCAATCTAAACCTCCCCTGACGCAGCTTGAGCCCATTTGCTCTCATCCTATCACTTGTAACTTGGGAGAAGAGACCAACACCCACCTCGCTACCCCCTCCTGTCAGGCAGTTTTTCTCCCATTGCGATGCCTCCTTGGAGCTTTGTGCCCTGCAGCCCGCTGCTAACTCTGTAACACCATTACACCCCTCTTTTTCCCTGAGAAGCCACCCTGAGGCCGTCTTTGTGCCACAGAGCACTGTTTTTGTCTTCCAGGCCATGCAGGATGCCTCTGTTCAGGCCCTGGGTCCCTGATGACACCTGCAAAAGGGGCTGGCTGCTGCTGCCCTGGCGAGGGAACAGCAGCGGGTGGGGGAAATGCCCCTGATATAAAAGCGCTTTCAGAAGCTGCCCCTTCCCCCTTTTCCTTCTCCCCCTCTTCTCGTCAATTGGGGCCCATTCCCCCAAATGGGGACTTCTGCACGCAGAGCAGGAGCTGCTGCCACGGCACAAAAATACCCCAAACCCCCTGATTCTGGTTCTGCAATGGGGGGAAAAAAACCCCAAACCCAACAATTTGGGGCTCACGGGAAAGCCAAATCTGCCTGGATTTGTGCAGCCAGAAAGCAAAAAATGCACAAAGCCAAAAGCAAAAATCACTAATTTTTATGTTGTGGAAAAGCACAAAAAAAACCCCAGAACTGAGTATTTTGGAAAAGAAAAAAAAAAAAACAAACTCAAATTTTATGTTATGGAAAAGAAAAAAAAAGCGCCAAACAAACCCCCCCCCACCAATTTGGGGAAAATTTGTGGTGAAACACTTGTGGTTTCAGGGGCATCACTGGGGGTTATCCGGAGTGGATTATCTGTTGCCGGTTGCCCCAGGTGAGTTATCTGCTGTGGATTATCCCGGGTGGACCCCTTGATGTAGGCCATCCCCACGTGTCCCCCCCCATGCACCTTTTTACCCACACATCCCCCCCATCCCCCTCTGCGTGTCTCTGCCCTCCCAAACGCTTTCCACCGAAACGTGTCTCTGCGTGAGGTCTTCCCCTACGTGAGTTTTCTTCCCCGGGATGTGACCCCGCATCCCCTGCCCTCCCACCCTGTGCCCCCACTCCCCCTGTCCCTCCTCTCCCCCCTCCAACCCTGCTCCACCCCCATATTCACCACTGCCCCCTCCCAAATCCCTCCGCTTCTGGACCCCCAGGCTGCTGCCTGCACCCTCCAACCTGCCCATTGCCCCCACCCAAATTCCGACAGCAGGATGCTTTTTGGTAGGGAGGCAATGAGTATTAGCAATAATACTGTGCTTTCGGCGGGTGCTCGGCGCGCAAAGCGCGGAACTGCACTGCCGGCACCGCCCCGGTGCGCTGGGCGTGATTCGCGGTGGTGGGTGAGGGCCAGGAGCACTGGCGAGGCGAGCGAGCCCCTTCGCCGGGCGCAGGGCTGCCTCCTGCCCGCTGGACACCCGGGGCTGGCGGAGGGGAAGCCTCGAGCTGCCGGAGCTGGAGGCGAGCGGGGTCAGGGCAGCCCCGGGGAGTTGCCTGAGAGCTGACAGAAGGGAAGAGGGGAAGGAGGAGGACATCGCCCAGGCGCAGACGCCGGGCGCGTCCCCCACTCTCCGGAGCTCCCCCTGAGCCTCCCCTGGCCCCGCTCGCCCCGTGCAGCTGCCCCTGGCCCCAGCCCCTCCCCTGAAGCCCGTCCCAGAGCCCAGATCACCCCAAGCCCTGTCGTGAAGGCTGCAAGGCGGCCCTCGAACGCGCTGGATTCTCCCTTAACGCAGCGCCGATAGCAGCAGTGCGGGCAAAGAGCGGTGTTTCCAGAAGCACCTGCGGAAGGAGAGGCTTCAGCCAGGGGCGATCCACGCTAATAATGGTCGCTGCTGCTTCCTTCCCTCTCCCAGGGGCTGCGCTGAGGACATGGTTCTCCGTTCCTCCCCGGCGGATGCCGTTGCCTGCACTCGCCTCAGGCTTACATGGGCTGTCTCTGCCTGGCCTCGCGCTCCTCGCGGTGCGGACACAAAAAGGGACGGGCAGAACGCTGGCTGGCTGCGGACAGAAGCTGCTGCTGCTGAAGCTGGAGAGGCCAGAGACAGGTAAAGAAGAAGAAATCAAATGCCAGCCAGCTGGCAGCTGCCTCCCGCTGCAGGCAAGAGAGCGCCTGCCTCTCCGGGCGAGGAAGCATTGATCGCTCTTCGTGGTCCGCAGCCGGCCAGACCGCCTGCGTGCGCCGCAGGGTCTGCTGCCCACCCACCCATCTGTATGGCTCCCCAAAACTTGTTATTCTTCTGCCAGCTCTGCCCAGTACCTCACTGCCTTTTAAATTTTTTCTGTGTCTCTCTCTAACCAGCTCCCTCTCCCTTTTTTTTTTTAGTTTCTCTGCACTGCCTTGTACCCCAATACTTCTATAATTTCATTTTTATATCTCCCCCTAGCTGGTTCCCTGAGCCTAATCTTTAATACTTCCCTCTGCTCTGCACCCCATTGCTTTTCAAACTTTTTTCCTATGCCTCCCTCTATTTGGCTCCCTTTTCCTATTCTTTGTTTCTTCTCACTCTTTCCCTTACCCGTCAGTTTTAAAATTTTCTTTATCCCTATATATCTCTCACACCAGCTCCCTGGCCTTACTTTTTAATTCTGGCCTGTGTGAATTGTACCCCATTGCTTTCTGATTTTTTTTTTTCTATTTCTCCCTCTATCTTCCACCCTGTCCCTATTTTAAAAGTCTTTCCTGTGTTTCCTGTACCACACCGCTTTCTAGTTTCTATGTATCCCCCACCTGTCTCCCCGTCATTATTTCTAAATGCTTTATCTGTCCTGTATCCCATCACTTTTTAAGTTCTATTTCTACATTTCCCTCTATCCAGCTCACTGTCCCTATTTTTTAATTCCTCCCTTTAGGTGGGGAAGGGTCTGTCCAGGCACGCCTGCCTGTGGGAGCTGAGGAAGCGGAACTGGCTGAGGAGGCAACCCAAGGGGGGCCCGCAGGCAGCTGCCTGCAGCAAGGCAGGATCCCCCCAAGCTGTCCCCGAGCGAGCCCGATGCCAGTGCCAGGTGCTGGGAGCTCGGTGCCTCCCGCGGCCGCGTGTGTGAGCCGCCGGGAAGCCTTGCGGCGCAGGAGCGCCGAGGCACGTGCCACCGAGGCAGAGACAAAGGCGGTGAAGGCGGCGTGCCCGTGCCAGGAGCGATGGTGAGTGACGCGGTCTCTCGTGTGCGTCCCGGTCCATCTCTGCCGCCCTGCCCCGATAGCCGCACGCCTCCTGGCCTGTCCCTGCCTCTGTCTCCCTCTCTGCCGATACCGAGAGTGAGAGAGTGTGGGCGCGTACGCAGGCAAGGCAAAGCCAGAGCCCCGGTGTTGGTGGGGCTGTGGAAGTGCCGCCAAGGGAGGGTGAGGGCCAGCAACAGCTTTGGGTGCTGGCACCTTTGGTGTGGGAGAAATCCCCGGACGTTTGCAATTTTGGAGCTGGGCTCTGGCAAAAATGCGACTGAGAGCACTGGGAGCGTTAGGAGGTGAGGGGTTTGACCCTGGCTGGGTGCAAGTGCCCACCAAAGCCGCTCTATCGCTCCCCTTCTCACCCGGACGGGGGAGAGAAAATATTGATGCAGGATGCAACCACTCACCGCCCGCTGACTGATGCCCAGCCTGTCCCCCAGCAGCGATTGCAGCCCCCCCGGCCAACTCCCCCCAGTTTCTATACTGGGCACGTTGCCGTATGGTATGGACCAGCCCTTGGGCCAGTTTGGGTCAGCTGGCCTGGCTGGGCCCCCCCCCAGCTTCTTGTGCACCTGGCAGGGCACGGGAAGCTGGGAAAGTCTTTGAGTAGCGTGAGCACTACCTAGCAACAACTAAAACATGAGTTTTATCAGCATTAATGATTCCTAGTTCTACTTTAATGAAAAAATAATGCGGCCACTAAGCCAGGAAACATGAAATTAATTATTATTCTACCCTTAATTGATTTAGTGGTGGACTTGGTAGTGTTAGGCTAATGGTTGGACTGGATGATCTTAAAGGTCTTTTCCAGCCTAAATGGTTCAATGATTCTATGATTATTCTCATACTAAATCCAAAACACAGCACTATGCCAGCTACTAGGAAGAAAATTAACTCTATCCCAGCAAACACCAGGACCCGTGGCCCTCACCTTCCCTTGCTTGGGGAAACAGTGGGGATCTCAAGATGGGATCCGAGTGGAGTACAGCCGTCACCAGGGAGCAAGGGGCTGAATGGGCTCATCCCTGAGAGCATGGGGGACAGAAACTGCTCCGGGGCACACAGACAAATGGAGGTGGGGTTCTGAGAGAACAACAGGGATCCAAAGGGAGCTACAGAGATAGAAGACGGCTGTGGGGCAGACAGAAGAACTCAGCGGGCATCGTGATGGAAAGAGGGAGGTCCAGAAGGGGCCAGAGACACAAATGGCAGCTCAGAGGAAAAACTGAGGGCCTCGGGAGGGAATTGGAGAGAACAAGAGGAGTTCGAAGAGGGCTAGGCCACAGACGGTGCGCGATGCGCTGGGGCAGCCTGGGAGCCCAGAGCCAGCCGCCCACAGCCCCGGCTCGTCACTGAGGCCAAGGCGGCCAACATGGCGGCTGCGCGTGCGGGGGCTCTGAGGGCGGCACTGCGCACGCGCCCTGCCCGCGCCTCCGCTGCCCGGCTGCCACCACGCGGGGGCGGCAGAGCGCCGGGGGCCGCCGCGCGCATGCGCACACCGCCCGGCTGCGGCGGCGCGGGAAGGCGGGCCCCCCAGCACGAGCTCTCGCTTTTGCGCATGTGCGAACAGCGCCGCCTGGCTGCCGCGCCGCGTAACGCCACGGGGGGGCAGCACCGGGCCCGGCGGGGCCCCGGCCTGGGCCGGGCTTGGCGGGGTCCCGGGGCTTGGGGCGGGCTTGGTGGGGTCCATGGGCTCGGTCCGGGCTTAGCCAGGGTCCGCGGGCTGCTCTGCTGCCCTCCAGAGAGCCCCGGGGCTTGGGCCGGGCTTAGCTGGGATCTGCAGCCTGTCCTGCGGCCCCCCAGGGAGCCCTGGGACTTGGGCCGAGGTCTGCGGGCTTAGGCCGGGCTTAGACAGGATCCACAGGCTGCCCTGCTGCCCTCTGGAGAGCCCCGGGGCTGGGGCCGGGCTTAGCTGGGCTTCTTAGGCTTGGGCCAGGCTTAGCCCTGGTCTGCGGGCTGCCCTGCGGCCCTGCAGACAGCCCTGGGACTTGGGCTAGGCTTAGGCTGGGCTTAGGCAGGATCCACAGGCTGCCCTGCAGCCCTACAAAGAGCCCTGGGGCTTGGGCCGGGCTTAGCTGGGCTCCTCAGGCATGGGCTGGGCTTAGCTGGGGCCTGCATGCTTGGGCCAGGCTTAGCTGGGGTCCGCAGGCTGCCCTACAGCCCTACAAAGAGACCCAGGGCTTGGGCCAGGCTTAGCTGGGCTCTCAGGCTTGGGCTGGGCTTAGTGGGGGTCCAGGCAAGACCCCCCTGCACTCCAGAGTTCCCCAGGGCCTCAGCTGGGCTTTGAAGGGAGCTGGACAGGGCCCTGCAGCCCTCCACAGTGCCCCTGGGGTTTTTTTGCTAGGGATCGTTTCTCTCCTCCTTTTCCCCCTCCTGCATCGTTTTCTCCTCTTCCTCCAAGACTTTCTCAGGTTGCAAGTTGTGAGTGGCTCTGTGCTCCACGGTGTTCTCAAGATCAAAGGAAAATGCAGGACAGCAACATCACTGTACTGGGACAATTCAGCTCCAGCCATCATCCCATCAACACTTCCGTAGCTCCAGGCGAACGTTTCCCAATTTCATTTGCATCAGACCGACACCCGCGTCCCTTCGTTCTCCTCCAGCTGCTGCTCCCTGCCCATGGATGGGCGAGACGCTTTAGCGCTATGAACTGCCCTGAAAAGGGAAAAGACACCAAAAAGCACGTGCCTAGACTCAGCCTTTGCTGGGACACCTCCTTCCTGTGAGGTACGGGCAGACCCCGTGCTTCCAGGGCTCAGCAGAGTCTGCAGACCATGCAGCCTCCCCAGAAAACACAGAAAATACTGCACCTTGAAAGGGAACTCTGCCAGGTACCGCAGAAGCGGAAGATGGGAAGTCCCAAGCACACCTTGTTCCGAACAGCCTCCTTATGGGCTTTTCTTCCCCTTAGAGACATATTCACCACATGTCTTGCAACTCAAAAAGAAAGAGAAATCCGTAATACACCAAAACAAAAGAACAAAAAGACCAATAAAAGTCCAAGTGATTTTCAGGCTGTGGCAGCCCAAGTTTTGAGCAATGGTTATTTTCGCCTTTGGAAATTCAGCACCTACTCTTCAAACAACCCCCAAATCACCCACAGCATCTCTTGCCTCTCTGTTACCCTTTTTCTTCTGGTCCGTGTCACCTCTTAATGGCTGCTGGCAGTGGCTGCTCTGCAACGAACAGGGCTAAATGACTCCCAGGCAAACTCCCCTCTCCTACAGCTGCTTCCTTCCGACAGCACAGCCCCTCTTCCCGCATGCCGGACAGGGCCAGGAGCACCGCACGCCGCCAGTACTCAGGGAGCCTGAGTTTGCGCCTTAGCGGGACCGAGGTCCGGCACGCAGCCTTTCTGCAGGGCCGGAGCGGGGCCGCGTGTGGATGCGGAGGACTGCGACGCAAGGCGGGTGGGCTCCCGCTCGCCAACCAGCCCGAGGCACCCGCTCCTGGCAGCAGCGTGCCCCTGCTCACCAGGCAGGCTTGCGGGGGCCGGACGCCCCATCTGCCGCTCCCCGCCACAGCCGGGCCGCGGTGCTGCCCCTCTCTGAGCCCTCAGCCCAAGTCCCCCCCAGCCCTGCCATGATTTTAGGGCCTAACCCGCTTGCCCCATTGCCAACCCCCAGCCCAGATGCCCCCCGCTCCCCGTCTGGCACCTGCGGCCAGCCCGGGGCTCCCCACACTCACCGGGTGCCGCTCCTGGCCTGCGGACCCCTCTCGATCCATCAGGGCCCCCCCGAGGCCCCCCTCAGCCTGCGGGACCCCCCCAGCCATAGGAGCCCCTCCAAGCTGGGGAGCGCTGAAGATCCCCTCAGCCTGCAGCCCCCTCCGCAGCGACCAGGGACCCCCAGCACCCCCGGCCTCATCAGGGAACCCCAGCACCCCCGGCCTCTGGACCCCCCCAGAGACCAGGGACCCCTCCAGCCCACGGCCGACACCTCCCGCTCCGACAGAGAATCACAGAATCGTTTCGGTTGGAAAAGCCCTTTAAGATCATCCAGTCCAACCATAACCTAACTCTGCCAAGTCCACCACTAAACCAATTAAGGGCAGAGTAGCAATTTCATGTTTCCTGGCTTGGTGACTGGATTATCTTTTGATGAAAATAAAAACTTTCATGTCCGCGCACCCCCCAGCCCCGCTGCGCCTCACCGCCCGCCACTTCCGGGAAGTGGCCCCGCCCCCCTCCGCCGCTCATTGGTGAGACCAACCGCGGCCCGGGGGATCCTCGCCTTCTACTGGCTGTCTCTGCCGTCTGTCAACGAGCTGTGCCGCCTTCAAGAGCCCGCCCGCCCGCGGCGACCCGAAAGGAGGTTCCGGGGGCGAGGGGCGAGCACCGGGAGGTCCCCGGGCGGCCGGACCGGGCCTGGCGGCCGGTGTGGGCCCGGTGTGGGCCCCGGAGCCCACCACAGACCATGGAGAGGGGGCTCGGGGAGCACACAGGCCTGGGGGGCCCGGCCTGGGCCATGGCGGGGTCGCAGGGACCAGCTGAGGCTGCAGAGGCCAGCAATGGCCTGGGGGGGGGGCGCAGAGCGACCCCTCTGGACCCTCCGCGGGGCCCGGGCCCGGCCGTACGGACCAAGGGCGGTGGTCGGGGCCGGTCAGAGCCCGTGTGCTCCCCCCTGCCCACGGCCGGGGCTGGCCGGGCCCCGTCCGGCCTCGCAGCCAGCAAAGGGGCCGTGCCCGGGGCAGCTGGCCTGCGCCCGGAGAGCATCACAGGACGGGGCGGGGATCGCAGCCTCGGGCTGCTTTATCGCCCGTTTCTGGGGGTGCCCCCAGGGCCGGTGGCTCCACGCTGCTGGGGGCACGGGGACGGAGAGCAGCTGCGGCGCGGGGGTCCCTCGGTGGGAGAAGGGAGAGGAGCCGGGCGGGGAAGGGGACGCTGGCCCGGCTCTGCCTGTCACGGCTCCATCCAGGGCGTCCCTGAGGCCGGCGGGCTCCAGGCGCTGAACTCCCCAGCGTCTGCGAGGTCCTTGGCGGCCACCTGGATGCGGTGGAGGGTCCCGGGTGGCACTCCCGTCAGGGTGTGAGAGGTCTGCTCGTACGGCCCGATCTGGGGGTAGAGCAGGATTAGGGGCACCCATGGGCCTGGGGGGCCGGGACGCGTCCCTCAGCCGTGCCTCAGTTTACCCCGTGTGGGAGGGTGGGGGATGCGGGCGGGGTGGGCAGTACCGTTTTGGTGATGGAGCCTTCCTCCTGGCCATAGCGGATGCGATACTTCAGCGGGAAGTACTCCGGGAAGGGCCAGGAGCTGGGCGGGCTCCACTCCAGCAGCAGCTTCTCCGTCTCCCCGGGGATGGGTGAGACCCGCAGGTCCTCGGGGGGGTCCGGCTTTACTAACGAAGCAGGGAGACAGTGAAGGCTTGACGAGCTGGCTGGGGGATCCGGCACGGGGCCTCTGGGGACAGCGATGCCGTGTCCCCAACGCCCCTTGGCTGAGCTGTGCAAGGCTGCGGAGGTGGCCTGAGACCCAGCAACTCATTGCACTGATGTTTCCCCATCCCAAGCAGGGAAGCAAACCCGAGGGGAAGGACCCAAAGGAAGCCCCAGGGCTGGATTAGACCCCGGCACGCTGCTTGGGAGGTGGGGGGGGGTTAAGTGCGGGGGGTTTGTGGGGACCCGGGGGTCCCGGCCGGCCCCGGCAGCACTCACTGATGTTCTCCAAGAGGAAGGGCAGGAGCGTGGAGGCAGCGCCCAGGGCGTTCACGGCCGTCACGTTGACCACATAGGGGGTGAGGGAGAACACCTGCACATCCCCAAAGGAGCAGCTCCGCGGGCCCGTGCGGACGCACTCACCTGGCTCCGTGTCCCCCGCCACGCCATGCCTGGGGGGGGTGGAGGGGGGAGCTGGGCGAGGGGCAGCCCTGCCTGCAGCCCCCCCAGAGACGCAGGCGCGGGGTGGGGGACTCAGCCAGGGCTCGGGGCCCCCCTGCTGACCTGTATGTGGCCACGAAGTTGGTGGCCAGCAGCGGCTCGGGGGCCAGGAGCCAGGAGCAGTTCACTGCCTGCGGGTAGCTGATGGCCCAGCACTCGACGGCCAGCAGTGCCGGGGGATCTGGGGCAGGGGACAGGCGTCACCCCACTGCCCACCTCCCCACGGGACCCCCAACCAGCAGCGGGGGGCTCGGGGGGCTCCAGGGTCACTCACAGCCCAGCCGCAGGCAGACGGTGGCCCAGGTCTCGCCGGTGCCAGGGTGGTGGCAGCTGTAGTGGCCTTCGTGGGCCAGGCTGGCGTTGGGGAGGGCCAGCCCCGGCGCGGGGTACGTTCCCAGGACGGTCCCCCCCCGGCGCCACTCAGCCGGTGCCCCTGCCGCCGACGGGCACCGCAGCAGCACCTCGGTGCCCAGGGTGCCGTGCTGCAGGGCGCAGCGGCCTGGGGGACGCGGCGGTGGGCAGGGGCTGCACCCCCCAGTGCAAGCCCCCATCTCCCCCCCCCCCAACCACGGTGCCTGGCAGGGGGTCAAGGGGACAGGCAGGGGCGGGGGGGGGGGGTGACGCTGGGTCAGGAAGGGTCTGGGCCTCCCTGGGGCCCCCGACTCCGATCCCAGCCCCCCCAGTGCCCCTCCCTCCCCAGTGCCCCTGGCCCCTGTGCCTCTGTCCTCGGTCCCCTCGTGTCCCCAGACCCCCTGTGTCCCTGTTCCTCCATCGCCAGTCCCCCCATGTCCCCAGTCCCTCCGCTGTCCCTATACCTCTATCCTTAGGTGCCCCATAATTCTGTCCCCAGTCCCCTCGGTGTCCCTGTACCTCCATCCCTGCGCCCTCCCTCTCCATCACTCCCAGTCTGCCCAGTCCCGCTGTCCCCAGTCACCTCCATAGCTCCATTCCAGACCCCTAGTCCCTCTATCATCACTCCCCCATGCTCCCATACCTCTGTCCCCATTGTCCCCGTCCCCAGCGCCGCCGGCTGTGCCGTTGTAGGGAGCGGTGCAGGCAGGTGCCACAAAAGCCACCACCCAAAGCCACTTCATGTCAGGGAGCCTCAGCGGAGCTGCCCGGTTCCAGGGACCTGTGGGGACAGGCAGGGCGGTCAGACCCCAGGGCAGGGGACAGGGACACCGTGGCCACAGGTCCCCAGGTGGCCCAGGGACATCGCCCCAAAGCCGGGGCTTCAAATCTATCTCCGGGCCACCCCGCAGTGCCCTGCCTCAGTTTCCCCTCTGGCCTTGCCACACACCCTGGGGACAGGGGATGGTTTCTCGCCGCAGCGGCCGGATCCTGCTGCCATGAAGGAGGAGGGGGTGGAGGTGGCACTGGGGTTTCCTACAGGAACCTGCAGCTGCCCCTGCGGCCCCGTGCCCGGAATTGGGGTTTTGGGTCACTCCAGGCTTTGACCAGCGCACTCGGATGGCCCCTGCCTCCCAGAGCATCTGGGGAGGGACTGTCCCTCACAGAGACCCCCCAAAACCCAGCCTGGGGGCTGAGCTGAGCTCCCTGGCGTGACCGAGCCCAGCACCGCAGGGATGGATCCTGCCCTTGTCGTCGCCCACCCTGGCTGCGGGCTGCAGCGGGGGGGGCCATGCCTCGCGTTCCCCGTATCACGGATGAGGGGCTCCCCACGGTGCCCCCCGGCCCCTGACACCCTCCTGTGCCCCCAGCCCCACGGCGAGCCCCGTCCCCGTCACGCTCACCACAGCAGGGCCAGGAATCTGGGAGCAGAGGCTCTGTCCCCACCGGTGCGGGAAGCCGCAGCCCCGGCTGGCCTCAGCCCACTTCCTTGCGCAGGAAACGCCGTCCCCAGTGGGGACCCCGCCGCCCAGTGCGGCTCCACAGGGACCCCCCGCGCACGGGGCCTCTGCCTGCCCCGGACCCGCAGGAAAGCAGCTTTGGCTCCGGCCAAGAGGGTTTCAACCCTTCCCACGCTACCACCCCGCTTCCTTCATGGTCACCCGCTCCCATCTGGGGACATCGGGGCTGGAGGAGGTGACGGCACCGATCCCCTACCATCCCCAGCTCTGCCAACCGCCCCCCCAGCCCCCCGCACCCGTGTCCCTGTGCCCACCCTTGTCCCCCCCAGACGAACCATCCCGTTGGCGTGAGTATAAATACTTTATTGCTGCTGTGCTGGGGTGTGTGGGGCACAGGGGGGCCGGCTCAGGCCCCCGGGGCCGGGTGGGTGTGGGGGGGTGCGTGTGCCAGTGACAGGGTGCTGCCCGGAGAAGCAAAGGGGCACAGAGGGGGCTATCACGGGCCTGGCCCCCCCCGGCCGTGTCACTGGCCGTGCCACCGGCCCCTGCGGCACTGCCACGCTGGCAGGGGCTCATCTGCCCTGCTCCTGCAGCCGCTGCATTCTCAGGATCTGGCACAAGAGTCTCTGCACGTCCTCATCCATGTGGCCCTGGGGTAGAGGGGACATTGGTGGGGACATCAGGGAGGGTCCGTGCGTGGCCCAAGCGCCCTGGGTCAGCGTCCCTGGATCCATCCAGCCCCTCGCTGCCGCCCACATGGGTGCGGGCACCGGCGCGTGGCTGGGTGCCACTCCAGTCCCCTGTACCGGTGTCCCCAGTGCCCCCACCGCCACATCCCCACCTCACCTGCACTGCGTAGAGCAGGTGGCTGCGGTACAGCGTCACCACCTTGCTGTGCTGCATTTCTGTCTCCTGCAAGAGCACCAACGGGTTTGGGTACAGGGCCCAGGGCTTGCAGAAGCCCAGAACCCATCAGGTGATGGCCACGAGCCCCCCCCGTACCCACCGCCAGCTTCTCCTCCAGCGCACGGATCCTGGCCTGGAGCGCAGCAGTGTCGGGGGGTGACTGCGGTGGTCCCCGGGATTCAGGGTGTGCATTCAGGGCTTCCTTCAGCCTGAAGACCTCCTTAGAGAGCTCAGTGATCTGCACAGCACGCAGAGCTCGCAGGGACCCAGGGACCCCTCAGCCCCGACTCCCTGGGGTCCACCCATGGCCGTGCCCGCTGCCACCCCGGGGTGGCCCCCACGCCCGGGCAGGGGCAGGGCTGGGGCTTTCCCACCCCACCCCTTCTGCCCCTGGTTTCAGTCTCGTCTTGGAGAGGAAAAAAGGGGAACAGCCGGGAGAGCAGCAAGCGCAGGGGAGCACGGGGGTGTGTCCGTGTTTCCACTTACGTGTGCAAGCGTGCACATACATGCAGGTGCGTGCAAGTGTGCGCAAGCACGTGCACTTGTGTGTGCACATGCACGTACACGTCTGCACGTGTGCATGTTTGGGAGCGCGTCTGCCCTGCGACCCGGCCAGCTCGGCTCCACTGAGCAGCGCCCAGGCCACCATTTCCCCCCCCAGGAGCCCCTCGCCACCCCCGGATGCCTCCTCCCTGTCCCCTACCTTCCTGTCCCTGTCCCTGACCAGGCGGGCCGAGTCCTCGGCGTGGCCGTGGAGCTCCCGCAGCCGTCGCGCCTCGTCCTGCGCCTCCGCCAGCTGCTTCTGCGCGGCGGCCAAGCGCTCCTCCGCCGCCTGCCGCTCGCTCTTCATGAAGAGCGCCTGCCGCTGCACCCGGAACACCTCCTCGCACGTCTTCTCGTGCCGCCGCGAGAGCTCGTCCAGCCGCCGGGCCAGCGCCGCCGCCTCGGCCCGCAGCCCCGCCTGCGCCGCCTCGTGCTCTCCCCGTGGCACGGCCGCCGCCAGCTCGGCCTCCAGCCGGGCGGCCTCGCGCCCCTTGGCCTCCGCCGCCACCTCCAGCTGAGCCACCCGCTCCCGCAGCGCCTGCGCCTGCTCCTCCAGCGCCGCCGTGGCCCGGGCGTGCTGCTCCCGTGGCACCCGGCCCTCCGCCTCCGCCTGCGCCCGCCGCAGCCGCGCCAGGGCCTCCTCGTGCTCCCGCCGCCCCACCGGCCGGGCGGCCAGCTGCTCCCGCAGGGTGCCCAGCTCGGCCTCCCTGCGCCCCAGCGTCTCCCGCAGCTGCCCCAGCTGGGCCGTCACCTCCTCGTGCTGCCGCACCAGCTCCGCCGCCCGGCGCTCCAGCACCCCTGGCTCCGGCTCGGGGCCGCCCGCCGCTCGCCAGTCCTGCGCCTTGGCCTCCAGCTCCCGCCGCAGGGCCTCCGCCTCCGCCTCCGCCCGGCCGCAGCGCTCCAGCAAGGCCTCCTTCTCCCTCGACGCCTCCTCCAAGGAGGCCCCCAGGGAGGCCGTTGCCTCCACGGCCTCCGCGCTGGCCTCCAAACGGGCCCGCAGCTCCTTCACCTGCTGCTCCCGCTCCTCCAGCGCTGCCTGCGCGTGCTGCAGGGCTGCCCGGGCCTCCACCAGCTCAGCGCCGGCCTCCCGCTCGGCCACGGAGGAGGAGGAGGAGGAGGAGGTCTGCGTGCATGGCACCCGCAGCTCGCCCAGTGCCGCCTTGCACTCGCCCCAGGTCCAGGCTGGATCCTCGGCGAGCTGCTGTGTCGCGCTCCCCTCCCTGATTTGCTCCGGGGCTTGCTCCGAGGCACCAGTCTGCCCCTGGGGCTGCCCACCATCCTCATCCCTCGCATCCGTGCCCCGCAGCGGCTCCGAGCGCTGCGCCCGCAACTGCTCCAGCTCGCGTTGGAGAGCGTTGTAGAGGCTGGCGGGCACAAAGTCCCCCGGGGCAGAGGGGTTGCTCTCGTCCCACTCGTAGTTCTCCAGCACCTGCCGAGGAGACGTTGAGGCCATCAGGGGCCAGGGGACGAAGGCGGGGAGGGACAGACGGACAGAGACTTGCCTGTATTTTCTCCCTCAGCTCCTTGTTCTGCACGGTGAGGGACTGCACCTGCCCCTGCAGCGTGGCCAGCAGCTCCTCAGCTGAGGGGCTCAGCATCTTCTTGGAGAGCAGCAGCTCTGCCCCTGCGGGGTGCAGGGACCCCAGTGCCAGGCCTGCCCATGCCCCTGCCACGGGTGCCACCTCCCCGGGGGCTGCCCAGCCCCACGGGGGCCTTGGGAGGTGGGCAGGGCCCTACCTGGGAAGTCAAGCGGGTCTCCCTCCTCGTCCTGCAGCGTCTCGATGTCGTAGCTTGTGTTCTCCTTCTCATTCTGGGGGTGCAGAGTGGCAGGCGTCAGCCCCGCCGTGCACCCCAGCCCCTGGCACCGCCAGCTGCTACCTGCACCTACCTCCAGTGAGGACAAGCGGCTCCACAGAGCCTCCACCTCCTTGCCCAGCCGCTCCTTTTCACCATCCCGCACCGCCAGCCGCTCCTCCAGCTCCTGGATCTGTGGGGCAGGACATGGGCATGGGGTCCCTTTTGCTCCCAACAGAGTCCCAACAGCATCCCCAGCACCAGGACCCCTCAGGGAGCCAAGGCCACCCATGACCTCTTCGCCAGCCTTACCTGCTTCTCCATGGAGCGCCGGGAGCCCTCGTCCAGCTCTGCCTGCTAGCAGGACACAGAGAGAAACCAGGGAAGGATAAATGCTGCCTCCATCCCTCCACTCCCCACCACTCCCGAGGGACGTGGTGGCATCTCCCCCACGGCCCCGCGGCTTGCTGGTACCTCCCGCCTCTGCTTCTCCTGCTGCTCCAAGCCCCGGATCTTCTGCAAGAACTGGGCCCGCTCCTGCCGCAGCCGTACGATCTCCTCGTAGGCATCCCGGTCCTCCTGCAGATGAGCAGCCGCCAAGCCTCAGTGCCGGCCACTGCTAGCCCCCTCCCCGCTCTTAGCCCCTGAGCATCGCCTCCAGTGCAAGGAGGAGGGTCCCCGCACAGCCCCCGGGGTGGGCAAAGCTGGAGAAGTTTGCCTGAGCAGGCCACGGTTCGGCTACCCTGCGCCGGCCAAGCCGGGTGCGGAGGTGGAGCTAAGGGGGACCCCTCTGTCACCTGGCTGGGGGTGCCCAGGGGAGGCAGAGGGGCTTTCCTCTTCCTTGGGGTGCTGTTCTTCTCCCTGACGGATGACTGGCTGGGCGAAGACGTCTGCGGAGACACCAGGGCAGAGGGGACATCACATCTAAAGTGGCCTCCCTCCTCCCTGACCCATCGCTACCTTGGAGAACCCCAGGGCTCCTGGGGCCACCCACCCAGGGCCTGGGGCCAGCCTTGGCAAGAGGTGGGCAGCCAGGCAGGCCCTTACCTGGGACGTCTGCTCAGTTGACTCCTCTTCTGCGGGGCAGAGCGGGAGGAAAGAGAAATTGGAGAGGTTTAGGGGATGGTAGGGGTGGGCAGAGCAGGCAGAGCCTGCGTGTGTGCAGAGTCACCTCTGAATGCGCTCATACAGGGGTGGGCGCTCGGGGGCACACACACGCACGCGTGCACAGCGAGGTATGTGGCATGCAAGGGGCACACATGCAGACAAATACGGGGACGTATGTGGATGTGTAATCGCAGGGATGCACACACGTGCGCAGGCACGGGGAGACGCAGGCACGCAGACACGCACATGCAGACACATGTACAAACGCGCTTGCCGATACACACGTGCACTTATACCCCCATGCTTGCAAACACGTGCGAACGCGAGCATGCAACATGTTCAGACACCGAGAGGAGCAACTGAGGCTCAGCACCACCTCCTAGCCCTCAGCCAGTGACAGCATGGGCAAAGGCAGCCCCGGCACATGGGAAAAGGGGGCACGTGCCCCCCAGCCTTGCTCAGCCTCTTCTAGCCATGGGTCAGACATCCCTGCCCCAAAGCACCCTGCGGGGCGAAAACACCCCCTTGGGTCTGTGCCCTGTGGACAAGGAGCACCAGGGTGGCACGGCTGCCTTACCGCTGGCCCAGGACCGGCGCTGAGCAGCCTCTTGCAGGAAGTGCTGGATGAGAGCGTTGCCTGTGGCCAGGCTGTAGTGCGCGGCGTCGTGACCCGTGGAGTCTACCACGGCCACCCGGGCACCAGCGTTGATGAGCACCTCCACCGTCTCCACGCTGCCATTCTCGCAGGCCAGCATCAAGGCTGTCCTGAGCAGAGTGGTGAGAGGAGAGGTGAGAGGGGCTGTTCCCTCCATCTCCCCGTCCACCCGCCATCCCCACCAGTACAGACTCACCTCCCCTGCAGGTCCCGGCTGTTGATGGCCGCGCCGCGGTGCAGCAGGTACCGGCATAGCTCCGAGTGGCTCATCTTGGCAGCAAGGATCAGCGGCGTGGAGCCGTCCTGGGCAGGGTCAGGTTGGGTGAGGCTGCGCAGACGAGGCTCAGATCTCCCCATGGGGCACCCCGCTCCCGTTATCTCCCGGATTTCCACATCCCACTTCATGGTATGTTTTCACCCCAGGAACCCCAGGTACTGCCAGCTGCTGCCTCCCACCCCAGAAGCTGCTGCATTTCAGAGGCAGCCCCAGCCTGGCCCCTTGCTGCTCCGCACAGCACGGCAGGGCGAGGAGCAGAGGGATCTCACCTTGTCCTTGATGTTCAAGGGAGCCTTGAAATCACAGAGGATCTCCAAGCACGAGATGCAGCCGCTGACCGCTGGGGAGAAGGGCAGAGGCTGAGCACCGTGCCTCCCATGGGGACACGAGCAGGACGGGGCCGGCACCGTCCCCACTCACCTGCGTGGTGCAGCGCTGTTCGGCCACTGCCGTCAGCCACGTCCACGGGGCAGGAGGCCTGAGGGAGAGAGCCTGGGTTACAGGAGGACAGGGGACAGACAGACAGACTGCTCCAGTGGACGTAGCTCCTTGGCATGGTGGAGGGCTGAGTAGGTGCTGGGCAGCACTGCACAGCGCCGGGCAGAGCTGGGAACCACCATGCCAACCAACACCGCTGGTGAGGGAAGGGAGCTCAAAGACGGAGAGGACACCTCGCCGGCACAGCACCCTCCCTCCCTCGCAGCACCGTGCCCCCAGCCCTGGTACCTGCAGCAGCTTGCTGACGCACTGTGGGTGGCCGTGCTTGGACGCCAAGTGCAGGGCAGTGTAACCTGGGGAGAGGGACAGACGGACGAGTCAGAGAACATACGATGGGTCTGTGGCAGAGGGGACCGGTTGGGTGGCAGACGGACAGGTGGGCACACAGGAGGATCTGCTGGACTGGGGCTGAATGGGAATGGGACATTCCCAGGAGCATCATCGGTCAGCGCTTGAGTCCCCATAGGAAGGTGGGACAATTTACAGCCCCCACAGGGGTGGCCGTCACCTCTGTCCCCTCAGCCTCAACACCCGCGGCAGGGTGGGAACAACCAGGGAGCGTCGGTGGCCCCAGGTGGTCCATGGCATTAGCCGGGGGCGCGGCCATGCCCTCACCCGAGCTGTCCTTGATCATGGCATCCACTCCGTGAGCTAGCATGGCTTCCAGGCAGTCCACGTTCCCCCGCATAGCGGCCAGGTGGAACCTGCAGCAAGACCGGGGGCTGTCGGACTCACAGCCCTGGCCCCCAGCCTTGTCCCCAGCCCTGCGTCCCCGGTGTCCCGGGGTCATCGTGGGTCTGCACTTACGCAGATTTGCCCTCCGAGTCCAGTTTGGTGGGGACCAGGCCCTTGCGGACGAGGAGGGATGTCACCCTCCCGGCATCGTTGTAGTCCACAGCTTGCAGGAGCTTCTCATCGTTCTTGGTCCAGTCCTGGCTCTGCAATGAAGCCAAGAGGAGGCTGCGATGGGTGTGCCTTCCCCAGAGACGGGCAGGGTGCTGGGCTGGGCTCGGGTGCCTGTCCTCAGCCCCATCCCTGCTATCTGCCACCCATCCCTGTCACCCTGGGGTGGCCATCTCTGGGCCGACCCCTCTCCTGGGTGCTGTGGTATCTGGACCCCAGTACGGAGGGTTTAGCCAGGGCAGCTGCCGGGGATGAACATCCCCTTCAGCCCCCCTCAGTTTGCAGCACGCAGACCAGGGGATTTACAGAGCTGCCCCATTTTAGCTGTGGGGGGGCCAGGCTGTGACCAGGTAGGATTTGGGAGCGAGCTGACACTGCCTGGTTGCCCCTGCCCCAGGGTTTGCCCCTGCCACCCCAGCGACTCTGATGCTAAACACAGCCAGCACCCATGAGGTGCCTGAGCCCCATCCCTGCCCAGGTCTCCCCACTGAGCCCGTTCCCAGCCCTGCTTTGCTCCCCGACGAGGAAGGGACGAAGTCAGGGTGAGCATGGTTGGCAGTGAGAGCAGGTCCCCTGGGATGACTCCAGCCTCCTGGGCTATATGGGGGCCCAATCCTGTGCTGGATTGGGGCTGGATGGGGGGCTTGCTGACCCAGTGGTCCCGCATGTCCCCATCCCGAGGGAGCAACCTGCATTGGGACAGAATCAGCTCGGGAAGCCCCGGGTTCACCCCGCAGCCTGTGACGACAAACCAAAGCTCACTGCGGCCACGGCGGCAGGAAATGGATGTCACCTTTCAGGAGCTGCTTGCGTCCTGCCCCTCGCCAGCCTGGTGCCCGGTGCCAGGCACGGGGCCCGTGCCGCTGTGCCTGCCTGGTGCCCCTGCAAGTCCCTCCAGCCCTGCGGGGCCAGGGGACCCCTTTTGGGGAATAAACCAGTCTCCCAGGGTTACTGGGCAAACTGGGAGGGAGGTGCCCATTCCCCCCCCCCACCCTTGTCATGCAAGGACAAAGCAGGTTGGAGAGGACGTGGCCGAGCCCCCGGACAGGGATGGGGGATGGAGGGGGTCCAGGTGGGGTGGGGGTGACACGGCTTACCCTGGAGGACAGGACCAAAGGGGACCGGAGATAGAGGACAGGGACGTACCGCGAAGGAGGCAGCGGCACAGAGGCAGATCTGCTTCATGGTGGTGAGGAGGAGGCGGCGGGCAGCCATGCATCCCTTGCCCCCCGCCTGGGCGAGGGCAGGCTGGGGCTCCAGGCCCTGGACCCCAGACCCCAGTTCGGTCCAGCAACACCGCCCGGGCAGGGGCCGGGTCTTGCCGCAGTGGGAGCCAGGATCCGCCTCCCTCCATCCCTCTGTCCCTCCTTCTTTCCCTCCTTCCCTCCCTCCTCAGCATCCAGAGCTCCAGGCATCCCCGCATCGCTGCCACCGCGGAGCAGGTACCAAGGTCCCAGCCAGGGACCAGTACCCAGGCTGGTCCCCGTTAAAGTGGGAGGGTTTGGGGGAGGGGGCAGCCTTCCCACCCCATGCTCGAGGTGAGGCAGCAATGCACCCCAAACCAAGGGGTCGAGCATCCTCCTGCCACCCAGCTCCTGCTCCCCGAGGAGGGGGACAGGGGACCCCTTGCCCTGCCCCAGGGGGCACAGACTGACCTCCCACCACAGCCCTGGGGCCAAGGCAGGGGCAGGACCCCTGCCTGCATCTCAGGGGTTCAGCAAACTCCCCTCAAGGAGGGAACCCCAAAATTCAGAGGATCCCTGGAAAAGCCCCAGGGACGGCAGAACAGCAGGAGCCTCTCACCCTTCCCCACCCACAGAAGTATCCAGGGCAGTGTGGGGAAACTGAGGCACAGAGCACCCTGAGCAGGGCAGGCCCGCAGACTCCATGTAGGGAGCTTCAACCTGCGTCCATGTGTCCCCAGCACACATCTGCCCAGTGCTGCCATGGGCACTGGGGACAGCACTGGGGACAGCGCTGTCACCCTCTGCCCGATGTGGAGGATGGTGAGAGCCCGCGGCACCATGCCAGGCTGGTGCTGAATAATTGAGGAGCATTGACATGCTGGCTCCACTGGCCGTGGCAGCTGGGAAGCCGGCAGCCGTCCCCAGGGAGGGGACACGGAGGGGACCTGGGACCTGCTCCCCTCTCCTTGGCGCTGCCTTTTTTCCCTTTGCTCTGCCCTGCTCCCAACGATGGCCCTGGGAGCACCCTTGGGTGCACTGGGAGCTCGATCCCAGCAGCCAGGGTGGCAGTGCTGACCTCCACGGGGCTGCTGGCCCTATGGTCAGCAGCCACCCCACGTCCCAGGGCAGGTCCCCACATCCCTGTGACACTGGGGACATCCTGGGGAAGATCCCCATGTCCTCACATCCCTTGTGAAATTTGGGTCATCCCAGAGCAGGTCCCCATGTCCCCATGGACATCCCGGGGCAGGTCCCCATGTCCCTGTGAAATTTGAGTCATCCCAGAGCAGGTCCCCATGTCCCCATGGACATCCCGGGGCAGGTCCCTATGTTCCTGTGAAATTTGAGTCATCCCAGAGCAGGTCCCCATGGCCCCATGGACATCCCGGGGCAGGTCCCCATGTCCCTGTGAAATTTGGGTCATCCCAGGGCAGGTCCATATGGACATCCTGGGACAGGTCCCCAATGTCCCTGGGAATGGCACTCACGTCAGCCTTCTTGAACTTGGCCTTCAGGCTCTTCATGGCAGCTCCAGCCTCAGCCCCGTGGCACCTGGACGGGGGACAGCCGTGCTCGAGGGTCTCTCCCCCACCGATACCGGCTCAGCCGCCCCCAGACCCGCTGCTCCCGTAGCCCCGTCCTCGCCTGCCGAGTCTCCCCACGGGCCGCAGTGCCCGCAGAGGGGGGGACCGGGCGCGGGGGAGTTGGGTTACGGCCCGGCTGCGGTTACAGCTGGCAGCGCTGGGCAGCCGGGAGGGCTCCAGGGGCGCCACCCCGTTTGGGGAGGGGGTCTGCTTGCATCCCTGAAATGCCCAGGGAGGCGAGGGGACGTGGCACGGCTGGGCCAGGCCCGGAGGGGAGCTGGGGGGTCTGGGGGGAGCAAGGCTGGGCTCCCCCGCCCTCTCGGCAGTCTGGGGCTGCAGGTGGTGTGGGGCACGGCTGGGCCCCGACCTCTGGCACCCCAGCCCTTGCCAGCACCCCAGCCCTTGCCAGCACCCCTTGACCTTCCCTGGCACCCCCTGACCTTCCCTGGCACCCCTGCCCTCCCTGGAACCCCAGCTCTTCCCTGGCACCCCCAGCCCTTCCCTGGTACCCCCTGACCTTCTCTGGCACCCCCTGACCTTCCCTGGCACCCCCAGCCCCTGCCAGCACCCCCTGACCTTCCCTGGCACCCCCTGACCTTCCCTGGTACCCCAGTCCTTCCTTGGCACCCCCTCCCGTTGCCAGCACCCCCTGACCTTCCCTGGCACCCCCTGACCTTCCCTGGCATCCCAGCCCTTCCCTGGCACCCCTGCCCTCCCTGGAACCCCAGCCCTTCCCTGGCATCCCAGCCCTTCCCTGGTACCCCCAGCCCTTCCCTGGCACTCCCAGCCCTTCCCTGGCACCCCCAGCCCTTCCCTGGCACCCCTGCCCTGCCCTGCCCGGCTCCCCCCCCGCCCCTTATCGCAGCCCCGGGGGGGGGAGCAGTCGCAGCCTGGCAGGGTGAGGGCAGCCCCCTCCCCCCCGCCCCTTCTCGCCCGGCACAAAGATGGCGGCGGCGGCGCCCTCCCCCGGGCGGCGCCCGCACGTGCGCCCCTCCCGCCGCGGCCTCCCTGCGCGCTTCCGCCCCTCGGCCGGGCTGGCAACAATGCGCGCTCCGGCGGCCGGGGCGGGCCATGGCGGTGAATTACGCGGCCGGGCTCTCGCCGTACTCGGACAAGGGCAAGTGCGGCCTCCCCGAGGTGAGCGCGGCGCGGCGGGGCCTGCCGGGCCCACCCGGGGCCTACTCCGGCCTGCCGGGTTTCCATGGCAACCGGGCCCTCGGCCCCATGGGCCTCTCCCGGGGGGAACCCAGCACCGGGGACCCCTTTGTGTGTCCCCCCCCAGGCCCATGGCTCCCTCCGTGTCCCCCCAGGCCCACGCCATGGCTCCCTCCTTGTCCCTCCCAGACCCATGGCTCCCTCCTTGTCCCTCCCAGACCCATGGCTCCCTCCTTGTCCCTCCCAGGCCTATGGCTACCTTCTTGTCCCTCCCAGGCCTATGGCTCCCTCCTTGTCCCTCCCAGGCCCATGGCTGTCTTCTTGTCCCCCCCCAGGCCCATGGCTCCCTCCTTGTCATTGTTCTCCAGGCCCAGCACTATCCCCGTTTTTCCCCACCACCCAACAGGGGCTCCCAGCCGTATGGGGATCCTTCGTATTCCCCAGCGGGGATCCCCAGGGGGTGGGTGCGAGGGGCCTGTCCAGGGGCGCAGGGCTGATCCCAGCCCCATGCCCCTAGCAGTACTCAGGGAGCTTAAAATGGGTTTTGGGGTGAGGGAACAGGGACACGCAGAGGCCTGTCCTGAGCCTGGGAGGGTGAGGAAACAGGGACACGCAGGGGCCTGTCCTCAGTCCCTGTCCCCGAGAGACCGGGCTGCAGAAGCATCTTGCAGAAATGCAATCCTGTGCCCATGCCAGAAAGCCGGGTGGGCACACAGTCCCATCCAGCCACAGCGTCCCCACGTTCCCCACCTCCATGGCTTCCCGTGCGGCTCGCCGTCCCTTGGCCCGGTCCTGCCCCCAGAGCCGGTGGCTGTGCTGGTGACAGCTGGAGCTGAGCGCACGTGGGGTGGCACCAGGCTCGCTCCTGTCCTCCCGCTGCCCGGCAGTGCCCTGGAGCCCAGCCACTTCTCGGGGGATCGGCTGCCTGTCAGTGAGAGCAATAAATACCCTCGTCTGTGTTAGGTGTTTTAAGCTCTTACCCTGCATGGAGGTGGTTTATACAGCGTTGTTTCTCTCCGATTAAATGGTTTTGTCATTAAATCATCTTCTGCTTTTGTGGATAAGAAAGCACTGCGGTTTACCGGGTCTTTGTGCCAGGAAGTGTGTACGGTCTATCCCTGCATCTCTCCATTCCCATGGTGGTTTGTCTCTTTTGCTCAGATTTTTGACCCACCTGAGGAACTGGAGAGGAAGGTGCGGGAGCTGGCGGATTTGATCAGGAGTTCCTCCAATGTGGTCTTTCACACGGGGGCTGGAATCAGCACCGCCTCGGGGATTCCCGACTTCAGGTAAGGATGGTGGGCAGCAGGCGAGGGGTTGGGAGGATGGCACCTACTCCGAGTCCATCTCGTGGCTTGTAAAGCTCTGGACTGTGCTTCCTGCTACCCCAGCCAGACCTACCCCAGCCAGGCCTACTCCATCCCTCCTGTCTGGTCCTGGATCCAGCTAAAAATACCCTTTCCCTCTTGCACACCCGTTTGACATTAAGCCGTAGAAGCCTTGCGTGCAGTCTGCTTGCATCAGCGACAAAAATCGCTGGTGATACACGACCTTCATTTAGCAGTGCCTTGCTCATCCTCCATCGACAGGGCTTGTGGTGCATTTACAACCATCTTCTCAGAGCCTGAGATCTCAATTCTCACTCTTTCTGTCCCCATTGCTGCAGGGGGCCCAATGGTGTCTGGACTATGGAAGAGAAGGGGCTCTCCCCAAAATTCGACACCACCTTTGAGAATGCCAGGCCCTCCAAGACTCACATGGCACTGCTGGGGCTGCAGAGAGTTGGCATCCTGAAATTCCTCGTCAGCCAGAATGTAGATGGCCTTCACGTGCGTTCAGGATTCCCACGGTACTGCCTCTCCCGCCCTGTCTCCGGGTCCCTTGTGCCTGTCCCAGCCGCTGCCACGTGGCTGTTGCTGCTGCCTGATCAGCATGGCCTTGCATGCAAATGTTTGATGCTGGGGCTTGAGTTCCAAGGCTGGCTTGGAAGCTGTCTGCCCACTCGTATTGGGAGTGGACACTGGGTGGGCTGGTGTGGGAAGAGGAACATAAACCAGCTTGAATTTAGGGAAGAGAGGCGATGGTAATAATTCAGAGGGTGATGAGCTGGTCAGCCTCGGTTGATGCTCTCTAGAAGTACATCCAGAAGCCATTTGTTCACAAGAAAAACGAACAGGTCGCAGTGTTGGGCCGTGGCACGTTACCAGCCATGAGCTGAGTGGCTGTAGCTGTTGCTGCCGCTGTGAGCGGCCTGGCTGTGCTACGTGGCTGCCTGGGGGCTCGCGGCCCGGGGAGCGAGACATCAGCTTCAAGTAGGGCACATGCTCCTGGGAACTGGGCTCACAGCTGCGCTCAGGGCACACGGTCCTTTCCACTGCCTCTGTACCCATCCAGAGGGGTGAACAGGAGGGAGGACGAGAGCATCTGAAACTCCTCCTGCTGCTCGCAGAGACGCATGTCACCCTGTTTTATCAGCGTTGCTAGAGCCATCTCAGAGCACTGGAGCTTGTGCTATTTTACAGTTTGCTTAAATTGAATTTCTTGAGAGAAAATAAAGGCGGTGCTGCCCCAGTGATGAAACCATGCCTGGGCCCAAGATAGCCTTAAAAAGTATTTTGCCTCTCAATTAATTTGCGAAACTGCAAGGGCAGTAAGACGGAGAGAGTCCTGCAGCTGGAACTGGTTGGACTTACTGGCTGCGGTCTCTGATTTCCTCTCTTGCTGCAGTGAGGTCAGGGATCCTGCGTAGCCATGTTCCTTCTGCGGGGAGCTGCGACGTGTATGAGCAGAGGGTACGAGATCTCCGCTCCCTGCATGGGTGGGGACTGAAGTGCATTTAGCAGCACAGTGGCTGTTTCAAAGATGTCCTCAAATGAACCTGCCTTTCCATTAGCACTTGCGGCAACAGGCGTTTTTCCCTTCAAGAAATTTCAGCCTCTCATAAAACCCATTTCCAGCACTTAAGCCCAGTGAGCGATTGTCTTGCGTGGCAAACTGCTTGGAGCTGCCTGGAAAGGAAAGGGGAGAGCAGCTGAGTTCAAGTAAGAAAATAAAATGGAGTTGGGATGAGAATGAGGAGCGTGTATGGGACCTGGGAGAAGACGCATCTCACAAATGTCTTCAGCCATCCCAGGCTGAGCAGAGAGCTGCCTCCAGAGGGTATTTCCTATTATTAAAAGCCCTGAGTCCTGGTTCCTGCTCCTAGCACCACGTTTGCCTCTTTAAACTAGACTACCATGGGAAAAAGAAGAGGAAATAATGACCAGAACTCAGCTACGCTCCTTGCAGCCTAGTGCCACTGGCTCCCGCTCTGGTTTAGTGCAGCTCTTCCACCCAAGCGAAGTATGCGCTTAAGTGAGTGCTGCTGAACTGGGGCCAAAATGGGGGAAATCCAGTCCGTCCTGTCTCCATCCACCCTGGATGGGAGGAGGTTCCCCGTCACTGTGGGGCTCGTGGGAGCATAGGGAGAGGGTGACCTTGTTTTCCTCTAGCTTCTGCGCTTTGAGGCTTGCACTGGGCTCGAGGGGAGTTTTAGCCAAAACATTTTGGTGAAGGGCTGGAACCGTGCAAGGACAGAGAGGAACACTGAGTGCTGACAGAAGCGAAGATCCGGGTTACTCCTGGGCGCAGAGAAGATCTGAGGCTGGATCAGAACAGGGGCTAGAATTGGTGCTGCAGATGGAAGCATTTAAAATTAAAAAGCCAGGACATGCTGTCCCTCCCCTTAGTCCCAACTGTGGTGGCCACAGCATAGTTGCTTTCATGGTGGAGGTGAAACCGTGGCGCAGAAGGCCTCTCGCCAGGATCTGAATGTGTCCTCTGGGTCTCCCCTGCCCCGTGAGAGGGACAGCTCTGCCCAACCTGCCTTTGAGCAGCATTTCTGGTGTTAAATGCACAAAGCGGTGCTGGGTGTGCCATAGTTTCGCTTGCCCTGCATGTGATGGCCCCGCTCAGCCCAGAGAAGCCCCCGCGCTTGGTGGCCGGACTGACGGCCTTCTCTGCCGGACCAGCTGCCTCCCTGCAGCAAGGCCATGTTGTTCCATGGCACCCAGTGCACCCAGAGCCTGCCTGACACCGGTGCCTTGCTCTGATGCAGCCAGATTTGTCTAAAACTAATACAATTCCCCTCAATGCTGACCCTGTGCTGGGGCACTGTCCCCAGGCCACGGCAGAGGGTCCCTGCCACCCCACGTCACCTGGCAGGTCTGATCTGGAAGAGCTGGAAAGTCGGGAAGGCGTTGAGGTGCAGGGCCCCTGGTGAGGAGCGGGGTTTGGGCAGCATTCCCTGTTGCTCCAGGGCTTTCCACCCTTCCCCAGCTTACCTCTGCCCTTTCTCTCGCAGGGACAAGTTGGCTGAGCTCCATGGGAACATGTTTGTGGAAGAGTGTGTGAAATGCGGCAAGTACGTGAGCCCTGAGCCTGGGGAGGACATCGGCGGGGTGGGGGCTTTGTTGCTGTCCCCGGGGAGCGATGGAGGCCCCACACGTGCCGCGGGGCTCTCTGCCTGGCAGGTCTCTAGCATGGCGCACGTGGGGTCACGGACAGATCCATCCATCTAAATCCTAAACCCTGTCAAATGGTGGGAAATGAACATTCCGGGAATTCTCCGTTGCCTGGGAGGCCTTCAGCAAATCCTGCTCCTCTTGACAAGGCGGATGTGCCAGCAGGGCTGCCTGCAGCAGGGTCTGTGCCTGCCACCAGGAGAGAGGAGAGGAGCTCACTACAAGCTGGGTTTGCCATCCTGGAAAAACCTGGAAACCTCTGGGGCTGGTGGTCAGAGCTGCTGTCAGCAGCACCTGGTTAGAGACGCAGGCAGAGAGCGATGAAGGACTGAGGTGCTCCACTCATTGCTTGCAGCTCGGAGCCATCGCCTGCTTCCTCCACGCAGGGCGTCACGGCGTGAGGCGTGCCGTACCGGGGCAGGGACGGCATTTCACAGCACGTTTGGCCCTGAATGGCACCGTCTCTCTTGCAGGCAGTACGTGCGGGACGCGGTGGTGGGCAGCATGGGGCTGAAGCCAACGGGCAGGCTGTGCAGCGTCACCAAAGCCCGGGGGCTGCGGGCCTGCAGGTACGTCTGCTACGGCGCTGGATGGAGACTCCCAAGGGGACGTGGGGTGCCAGGGAGCCATTCACCCGAGCGAGCGGCTCCGGTGCGCGGACTTGGCTTTGCAGGGCTGGGCCGACAGCCCCTCCAGCTCAGGTGAAGAAGCAGCGGGTGTAGGGGAGATCTCCAAAAGCCAGCACCCACGTCCCCAAGGGGTCCCAGCCACGCAGCCTCCTTGGGGGGGGTCTCCCCATACCGCTAATCTGAGCGTGTCCTCATGCTGGAGAACGCCCTGCTGTGGGGCGGCAGCTGTAGAGAGCCCTTTCCCCTCCCGCAGGATGCGGCCGCTGCGCCGCCCCGGTGCTGCTCTGCCTTCTGCAGGGAAGCGCAAACCGTGTTGCCAGCTCTGCAGCTGGAGGTACCCTGAGGTGATCCGGCACGCGGGTCGCTGTCCCCTCTCCCAGGGCAGCTCTGCTGCCTGTTCCTGCCTGGCAGGGGGAAACCGTGGTCCCTTGTGTGTGTTTTCCAGAGGGAAGTTAAGAGACACCATTCTGGACTGGGAGGATTCCCTGCCCGACCGTGACCTCACGCTGGCGGACGAAGCCTGCAGGTACCGTGCTTGAGCTCTTCACACCGCGGCGGCTGCTGACGCCTGCGGCTCACGGTGCCCCGGCAGACTGCCCGGGCTCCCCGTCCTCTGCTAGCACCACAGTGTCCTCGGGCCAACCCTGCCTGGCTTTGCTCATTGCGTTTTGTGCTTCGCAGCCCTGAGGCTGTACCCACAGCACAGCAACGCCCAGCCCTCACCCCAGAAAGTGGCTGAGAGAAACCACTGCAAATTCTGGCCACAGCTTCGCTTCCCAGCTGGGAAGCTTGGAGAGTCCGCACTGGAGCAGGGTAGGAGAAGGAGCCAGCAAACAGCCACGGCTTTTTCTCTGCCTTGGATGTTTTCTCTCCTCCCTACAGGAAAGCCGACCTCTCCATCACTCTGGGGACCTCTCTGCAGATCAAACCCAGCGGCAACCTCCCGCTGATCACAAAGAAGAGAGGAGGGAAGCTGGTCATAGTCAACCTACAAGCAACCAAACACGTGAGTGAGAGCGTCCTCGCGGCTCTGCGCTCGGAGCGATTTGCTCTGTGCTGCTCCTTTCCCCTCGCGTCAACTTGTTTCGGCTCCGTCACAGGTTAGTCCCCGCCCATCATCCCCTCCCAGGCGGCCAGATAGAAGAGTGGCCTCGCTCAGCACGCAAACAGGCTGGGCTTCCCTCGTTGGCGGGTTTAAACCTGCAACTCCTGATAAGCACCTAGAAATGGAAGGTAAATCTTAAAAGCAGAATAAAAACTCAGCCCGAAGCCTGATGTATCCTCCGCTGAATTAGAGTCTGATTAAATAACTGCACACACACGTAACCCACACCACGGGGCAGAGGAGTTCAGTTCACGTTCAGCCCTGGTTTTAGTGCCCTAATTGTCCCAAGTCTTTCGAATAACCAGAGCTGGGGGTTTCTGGGATGTCATTAGAGCTTCCTTCTCCCTGTCCCACTCTGTCCTGGGCTTGCTAGCCTGGCTTTGCATCCACGTCTCCATCTCTGGGCTGCGTTTCTAGGGAGGGGCTGCCTGCCCACGCCCTGATAGAGCCCTGTCAGCCCGTGGCGGCGCCGGGAGCGGTGCCGGACGGGGTCAGGGTCGCAGTGCGTGTTCCGCCGGGGATGGTGTCTTGGGGACAGGAGCCCGGGAGCCCACGTGCAGCTGAGCCATCACCCAGGCCTTGTCCCCACGCGCTCCCTGGGAGGGGACGTTTGTCCCTGCACACGATGTTTGTCCCCTAATGCCGTGCTCGCCCTCGCTTACCCCAGGACAGACAGGCCGACCTGCGCATCCACGCCTACGTCGATGATGTCATGACGAAGCTGATGAAGCATTTGGGGCTGGAGGTCCCGGAGTGGACGGGGCCGGTGGTGGTGGAAAGCGCTGAGCTCACCAAGCCCGAACAGCTCTTCAAATTTGACCCTGGGGCTCATGGGCTGCTGGAGGAGGAGCCCCTCTCCCAGCACAACGGCACGGGTGGGCGATGCCCTGACCTTGGGACCACGCTGGTGGAGCGCCGTGACAGCCTGAAGCAGGAGTGTCCCAGCCCGGACACGGGGCCAGCGGCGGTGAAGAAGATGAAGGTGGAGCCTCTCCTCACCTGACCCAGACTGTTCCCTGTCTGTCTAGACACTCGTCTGTGCCGCTTTTCCTACCGACTTTTTTTTATACCCTTAAACATTGTCCCTTTTTTTATGTAAGTATTAAATACACTTGAAACACGTGTGTCAGGGCAGCTGCACCCACCAGCCCAGGAAGGGTGCTGCCTGCTTGAAACGGACCGAGCATCTAATTCCTTCTCTGCGAGGAGACGGTTGTGGGGTCCGGCAGACCTTGGAGGGGCAGAGGGACGAGGGGATCCTTGGGGCAGCGGATGCCGTCTCAAATGAAGCTGGGGCTGGGCAGCACTTGGGGTGAGCCGCTGCGATCTCCTGGCTGAGATCTGCCCGCAGAGAGATCCGGTGTGTGTGGGTGATCTGGGGGATGTGGCTGGGTGGTGGAAGGGAAGGGGCCTGGTGCTGGCTAAATCCTGGCCGGGCGCAGGGCTGGGAGCTGTGGGACGGTGCCACGGTGCCGCCGCCCTCTCCTCTGCGCCCGCGGCAGCGCTGGGCTGGGCCTGGCCACGCATCCCAGCTCTGCCCGACCCCGTGGCCTCCTGGCAGCTGGGCTCGAGGTGTCCCTGGCCCCCAAGGGTCCTTGAAACCTTGTGGATCACCCCCTATTAAACTAAAGCAGGTGGATTTTTTTTCCAAAATACCTTTTATTTAGAGATTAAAATAAAGCTTAAAAAAAAAAAAAAACAAAACCAAAACCAAACCCAACCAGTTGCAACATTGATAGCCAACCAGCCCAGGGCCCCTCCGGTTCCCTCGTCCCCATCCTGCACGACGCTGTGTCCCTTCCGCAACTCCGGCTGCACCCGGGGGGCAGGAGCAGCCCCTTCCCTCCCAGTAAGGCCAATGGGAACCGGTCTCACCTTCCCAGTTCACAGATAGAAGCAAAGCCAAGCGGCTCCAGCATCTGCCCGTGCCCCGAGACAGATCCTAGAGGGGCCACCCCGAGGGCTCGTCCCATAGGGGATGAAGTGCTGAGCCACCCCATCGCGTCCCCCGTGGTCCCTGGGTGCTGCTTAAAGCTCCTCGGCCGGCTCCAGCACCGCGGGCCTGCTGTGGCCAGCCTCCGTCCAAGCCAGTGATGCCAGGCCGTGGTGTGGTGCGGCGCCATCCCCAGACACGGCGTTGGCTCCGTCCCCGTGGCTCAGCCCCTCCGAGGCGAGCGGCTGCGTGCCGTTGTGGGGGGAGACTTTGTCCAGGCGTGGGGTGAACGCGCGGCCGCCGAAGGCTTCGTGCAGGGTCTCGGGGGCTTCGCCCAGGTGCTCCGGCCACAGCGGCTCTGGGGGCTTCTCGTCCCCGGCCTGGGGCTGTGTGTAAGCCACGCGGGAGGCGGCTGCGTTGTGCAGGGACCTGGAGAAAACTGAGCGCGAAGGAGGCTCAGGGCCCGCTCCAGCGCCCGGAGCTCCCGGTGCAGCCCTGGCACAGCCCTCACCTCGCACGGGTCCGAAGTCGCCATCCGCCTCCGCCTTGCCGGCGGCAAAGGGGCTGATGGAGGGGAAGACGATGAGCGCGAAGGAGAGCAGCAGGACCTGGGGGCAGAGAGGGGAGCGGGTTCTGGGACGCGGCTCCCACAGAGGGGGCTGCTGGCAGAACCAGGACTGTGTCCCTCTGTCCGTCCGTCCCGGTGCGTGTGCCCCCGCCAGTGCGCCTCCATCCATCCCTTCCTCTGTCCATCCATACTCGCATGCCTCCATCCCTTCCTCCATCCCCCCATCCAACCTCAGAGCATCTATCCCTCTGGCTCAGCACACCTCCATCCCTCTGTCCACCCTTCCACCCGCCCCAGCCAGCGCATCTCCGTGGGGCTGAGCGTCCCTCCCTCCCTCGAAGCAAGGAGGCTGGGGGGCGATTCTGGGGGCTCCACGCACCGCGATGCAGGTTCCCGTCTGCGCTGCCTTGTTGCTTGACTGTACCACGAGGGCCTGGAGCTTCTTCAGCTGCTCCAGGAGGGACCTAGGGACAGGGGGAGCCCATTAAGCACCTCCAAGCCCCATCCTGCCCCGCCTCGGCCCCATCCTGCCCCGGGAACACCTACGAGTTCTGCTTCTCCAGGTGCAGGACCTTCCTCTGCAGCTCCTGGTTCTGGGCCGTGCATGCCGACATCCTGGGGGACAGGGAGAGGGGGACGAGGTCGGGAGGGGCAGCTGGGGGGGCTGGCAAGGAGCAGCGTGCCCATCACCGCCCAGCCGGGTGCCCCCAGGGTGCCCTGGAGAGGGTGAGGGGTGCCAGCCCCCGGGGCTGGCGTGCAGCCGTGCCCAGAGCAGGGGTCTGGGGTCCGTACCGGCTCTCCAGCCCGTCAATATACTCCTTCTTCTTCTTGCGGCTCTCCTGAGCTGACTGCTTGTTCCTGATCTTCCGCCGGATCTTCTTCAGCACCCGCTCCTCGTACTGGGAGAGATGGGCAGCGGGGTCAGGGCCGCCGGGGCTGGGACCCCCCCCACTTCCCAGGCACGGTGGGACCCACCTTGGTGAGGGGCAGCTGCGTGGGCAGGGACACCCCCTCCTTTGCCAGCAGCTTCTTCTCGTCCTCCGTCAGCACCAGCTCCTGGTTCTGCCCCTGGCTCTGCCGCAGCAGGGAGCTGGGCGCCTGCGGCTGCTGCGGAGCCACGGGTGGGTGACGGCCCTGGGCGGCGAGGTCACCCCACACCTGACTCCAGGGACCACGGCGGGGACCACGGTGCGGGGCTGAGGATGGGACGGTCCAGGAAGGGACGGGGTGGGACCAGGGTGTGGGAAAGGGGACGAGCGTGGGGACGGGGAGGGACGGGGAGGGGATCACGGGCCAGGAAGGGACAAGGCTGGGGACAAGGATGGGGACACGGGCAGGGGGCACTCACGGCATCAGAGCTGCCTGAGAGCAGCAGGTCCTTGACGGTGAGGGTGCAGGATGCAGGCGGGGAGACCACGGGCAGGTCCTGGTTCTCCTCCAGGAAGAAGCCGGGGTGCCACATGTCTGGGTGAGGGGAGAGCGGAGGCTGTCAGCGGTCCTGCGTCCCCCTCGGTCCCCAGTGTCCCCAGTGCAGGACCCTCACCCCTGCCACGGCCCCAGAGCTACGGTGCCTTGCTGCCACCTGCCAGGCCAGTGGCCCCAGACTCTGTTCCCCCAAACTGTCCCTCTGGTCCTGCCCAAGCCCCCCCAGAACACCCCGCGCTGCTCAGCCCACCTCGGCACCCCGAGTTCCCCCAAACCTCCCTCCTCTTCCAGTCTCCCCCACCATCGCCAGTCTGCCCAGTTCACCCCAGTTCCCAAGCTCTCCCCACTCTCCCCAGCTCCCCCCTCCAGACCTCCCAGTTCTCCCCAGTCTGTCCAGTCCCCCCAGCTCCCCTAATTTCCTCACTACCCCCTGAGAGACCCCAGCTCCCCCGTCCCCCTCAGCTCCCCAATGTCCCCCTCAGCTCCCCAATGTCCCCAGTCCCCCTCAGTCCCCCCAGTGCCCCCAGCTGCTCCTTTGCCCAGTCTCTCCCCTGAGGCTCACCCAGGTCGATGGAGACCTCGGGGCGCAGGACCCCAGCCCCCCCCGGGAGGGGCAGAGCCCGACAGGTGTTGGCGCAGGGGTACAGGACCTCACTCGGACCACCCTCACAGCACCTGGGGGGGCTGTCGAGCTGGTCGGAGGGGGGGTCCTCGGAGACCCCGCTGTCGCTGGCGGCCGGGGACCAGCCGGGCGAGTCCGACACCGAGTCCCCGGAGCCCAGGATGGAGCTGAGGAAATCCTCGCTGTCCCGGGCACGCTGCGGGGACACGGGCGCCCGTCACCACGGGGTGCTGGTCACCCTGGGGTGCCCGCGGGAGCTGCCTGCGCTGCGGGGTGGACCCAGCTCCCGCGCAAGGCGTGGGGCTGGGGGTTCCCCTGCCAGACCCAGGGATGAGGTGGGGATGGGCCCCCCCCAGACTCACCCCGTCCTCGTGCCAGGCGCCCGGCGGCGTCGCCAGCTCCACGCCGCAGAGGATCCCATCCTGGCGGTCGAAGAGGAGGTCCAGCAGGTCCAGGCTGTCGAGGCCGCCCACGCCAGAGGCCATGGCTGCGGGGCAGCAGCGTCAGGTCCCGAACCCAGTCCCCGTGGTTGCCCCCCACCTCCCCCCCAACCTCCAAGCTGCATGGCCCCAGGGACACCCCGAATCGGGCATGGGGCTGGAGAGCGGGAGCAGGGAGCATGTTTGGGTACGGGCACGTGTGTGCAGGACCACGGGGAGGGGTATCTACACGCGTGTGCACATGTGTGACCGTGCGTATGCATGCACGGCTGGATGCACACGCGGCCACGCTGGCAAACGCGTGTGCAGAGCTGTGTGTATATGCAACCGTGTGACCATGCAGCACGCACGTGTGTGCCCACGCAGATGTGGGTGTGACAACATGCGCACACGCGTGTGCTGGCATATGTGGGCACATCTGGCAAAGCCCTACGTGCATGTAGGAGGGAGAGCGCAGGCGTGCAGGGGCTCGGGGGCACGGCAGCGGCCCCCCCACCTCCTTCCAGCAGCTGAAACTCCCAAATCCTCTATTTTGCCCCGCAAGAGAAGCACACAGTGGGCTCCCCGCAGGCACCCAGCTGCCCCAGCCCCACCGTGCCCTCCAAGTGTGGGAGCAGGATGAGCACCCAGAGCCAAGGGCTGGGTCAGCTCCCACTGTCCAGCCCTGTCCCACAAGGGTGAGCTGGGGAAGCTCAGGTTAATCATTTTGGGTGGCGAGCAGAGGGGAGGAGACTCCTGCCACCAGCCGGCCCGAAGGAGGGGACTCTCCCTGCTCTGCCACTGCCACCCCAGGCACTGCTGGAGACCCCGGACTCAGAGACAACCAACGGGCCAGCTGACCAGTTGCCCAAACGGACATCAGCCGACTGATAACCCAACTAACCGACCAACTGACCAACCAGTTGACCAACTGACCAACCCATTGACCAGCCAAGTCAATGAAGTGATCAAGAAACAGACCAAACGGTCAACCTGTTGGCCAACTGACCAACTGATTGACTGACCAAATAACCAACCCACTGACCAACTGACAGACCAGTCAACTGTCTGACTGATTGATCAACCAACCCACCACCCAACTACCCAACCCACCACCCAACTGCCCAACCCACTCCACCCAACCCATCACCAAACTGCCCAACCTATTAAGCACCGACTCAAGTGTCCTTCAAGCCAGGTTTGGGGATGGTTGTCATTACCGTGATGTTTGGTTGGCCAACCCAGGCGAGGGGCTTTATTGCACCCTGTCCCTCATCCTCAGTCCTTCCAGCGAGCCCTGATGGCCCCGTGGGACCGTCAGGTAGAAGGACCCTGTTGAGCACTGGCAGGCAGGACATACCTGTGTGAGATCCCACTCCCACGGATCCGTCCTGTCTTCTCAATCCCCTCGGCGCGCAGGGGAGCGGGGTGGACATCGAGCCCAGCAACCTCCTCCTCTGTGGTGCCCTGACCCAAGTGGCAAAGTTTAAACTCCAACTGCACAGAAATAACGTCCTGGATTGCAAAATCTCCCGTCCCTGAGATTGGGAGGATGGTGGTGAGCAATGGCAGGGCCACCCTGGGGACGGACCCGCTGCGCTCCGTAACTCATTAGCCAAATGTTTTTGTCCTCCTCCGCCAAGCGGAGCAGGAGGGGCCCGGGGCTGGTGAGCGAAGTCCAAGCGCTGTGATTGCCCATGAACTTTCACCCATTTTTGGGGACAATTTCCTTTTTTTTTCAGATGAGCATGTTGGCGTTAATCACATAGGTGGCGAGAACAACATCTGGGGAAGACGTTGACAAGGACACTACCACTTACGGCTTCCTCCACAGCAAACCTTGGTCCCCTCCGCTCCCCGCGGCCAGGGCTGGCCCGGATGCCTGCGTTCTGCTGCCTGCCCAGCCGCTGCCTGCCGGCGGGGCTGCCTGCACCCTCCGTGCCTCAGTTTCCCCCATGGCTGTCTGGGGGCCGAACACGCTACGGTTTGTTGGCCACCACGTTCATCCCTCCCCATTGCCCTGCGGTGAGGATGTCAGCCCAACGCGCATCACCCTCCAGATGAGCCTCTTCCCCCGGGATCCCCTTCACGTGGGGACACGCAGGGTGAGTAAGGCGTCGTGTGACCGAGGTGTGGTGCGGGGACAAGGCCGCGGCCCCTTATCTGCTGCTCGACGCCCTCTGACCGGGCGGCAGCGGCGCAGGCCGCTCCCCGATTTACGGCCCCGCGGCAGAGCCGGGAACCCCTGGAACCGAGCAAAGGGCGCCCGCCCGGCGCCACGGTGCCCCCGGGGCTGCTTAATTAGCCCGGCTAATTAATTATTGCCTGGCTTCGTTAGGGGCCTCGAGCATCCTCTGGGCCTGTGCCCGGGGTCAGGCGGGAGGGCAGCGCGGGCAGGGCGCGGGCAGGACAGGCAGAGCAGGCAGAGCGGGCAGGGCAGGCAGGGGATGGGGGGGCTCCTGCTAATCACTGGCTCGCTAATTACTGCCGGCGCAATTAGCGCCCGCCGCCTCCCCCGCCCTCGGCTCCCGCCCTCCGCCATGGCCGCCCCCGCCCTCTCCGCGAACTCTCGCGAGACTTCGCGATCCCGCCCCCTCCCAGGCCCCGCCCCTCCCGGCACCGCCCCTTATAGCCCCGCCCCCCGCGCGGCCCCGCGGCCCCCCATAGGCCCCGCGCGGCCCCGCCCCCTCTGGCCCCGCCCCCGCGCGCCCCCGCGCCGCGCGGCCGCGCCCCCGCTAGGCCCCGCAGGCGCGGCCCGGCCCGGCCATGCCGGCCAAGAGGAAGCCGGTGCTGCCGGCCCTCAACATCGCCCCCAGCGCCGCCGAGGGGCCCAGCCCCGACGGCTCCGCCGAGTGAGTGAGTGGCGGCGGGGCCCGCCCAGCCTGCGCCGCGCCCGGGGGGGCACCGGGGCTGGGGGGGGCACCGGCGCTGGGGGGCCGGGCAGGGCGAGCATGGGGCCTGGAGGGGCTGGGGCAAGGCAGGCACCGGGGCTGGGGGGGGGCACCGGGGCTTGGGGGGCCCGAGCAGGGCGGGCACCGGGGCTTGGGGGGCTGGGGCAGAGCGGGCACCGGGGCTGGGGCGGGCACCGGGGCTGGGGGGGCCGGGGCAGGGCGAGCATGGGGCCTGGAGGGGCCGAGTCAGGGCAGGCACCGCGACTGGGGAGATTGGGGGGGACCGGGGCAGGGCGGGCACCGCGCCTGGGGGGGGGCACTGGGGCTGGGGGGGGTCGGGGCAGGGGGGGCACCGGGGCAGGGCGAGCATTGGGGCCTGGAGGGGCTGGGGCAGGGCAGGCACCGGGGCTGGGGGGCAGCACCGGGGCTTGGGGGGCTGGGGCAGAGCGGGCACCGGGGCTGGGGGGGCCGGGGCAGGCCGGGCATGGGGCCTGGAGGGGCCGCACAGGCCTGGGGGGCCAGGGCAGGCCTGGGGGAGCCGGGACAGGCCAGGGCTTGGGGGCTGGATGGGCCCAGCCTGGGGGTGCCTGGGGTGAGCAAGGGCTCGGGGAGCCGGAGGTGGGGGGGTGTCAGGTTGGTGGTTAGAGGGGGTGGGCAGGGGCTGGGGGGGGCTGGGGCAGGGGTGGCAGCTGGTCTGATCCCCAGGTTTGCTGAGGGGGTGGCAGGGAAGGTGGGGGGGCAGGGGGCAGCCGAGGCCTGGGGTGTTTGGGGACCAGGCCTGGGCACACAGGTTGGGCTGGGCTGGGGACCTTGGCTTGGGGGGAGGATTTGGGGCAGGGTGGGCAGGACGTGTGGGGCGAAGGGTGGCGGAGAGGGGGCAGGGGCAGTGCTAAGGGGAGGCAGAGCATCGCATGGGGGTGCTGGGTGGAAGCGGGGGGGGTGTGAGACCCTCCCAAACCATTGCCGTAGGTGTTGAGGGGGGATAGGGGGTGGGCAGCAAATGGCAGAGAGCAGCTGGAGCCTGCGCGGGCAGTGGGAGCCCAGCAGCAGGTGCTGGGGGAGCACAGGCACCCCTTTGTGCTTGGGTTTGGGGGGTGGCGGGGGGCGTGTAATGGAGCAGGGGGGTTGCTGGGCACCCTGGAAAGCCCTTCTCGTGTTTCGCAGCAAAACCCAAGCTTGGCTTCCTGTGTCGGGAGAGGGAGAGGTTGCTGGCGCTGCCGTTCTCTCCGGGCTGAGCTGTGCTGCCTCTTTAAGGGCTGAAGGATTTTCCTTACTCCTTGGCTTTCCAAAACCAGCTGACTGCACTAAAGCTCCTCTCCAGAGGAGATGTGCATGGTGGGCAGATATTGCACCATGGGTCTCGCTGTCCGTGTGACCCTGTCAGCGCTGGAGCTGAGCCCTGCCTCTCTCCAGAGCTTTGCTTTAGTCTCGCTGCTATATCGGGGGCTGAGTATGTGTCAGATAATGGTTTTCAGTTCTTTCCCTCTGCTTCCCTAAAAAACAAAAAACCCCTCTTTCTCTGGCACTGCCCTCAGTCTCCTGACCGTCCCTCCTGTCTCTTCCTCCCCTCTCCAGGGCAAACCTGGTGGACCTTCAGAAAAAGCTCGAGGAACTGGAGCTGGACGAGCAGCAGAAGAAGCGCCTGGAAGCTTTTCTCACGCAGAAAGCCAAAGTGGGCGAGCTGAAGGACGATGACTTTGAGAGGATCTCTGAATTGGGGGCTGGCAATGGCGGCGTGGTCACCAAAGTGCAGCACAAACCCTCAGGGCTCGTTATGGCACGGAAGGTAATTGGGGGCAGGAGGAGTGGGCTGCAGTGCCGTGCTGGAGCGTCTGCGCTTGCCCCGGCCCTGGGAGAGCCGGCTTCGGTTGGGGTCTCTCTGCAGTGACCCAGCTGCACCCTAACCACCTCTCCTGGGTCGGGACCGCAGTCCCAGTGGCCCCCAGCTAGGTTTTAGGTGGAACCTCTCCTGCTTCATCTCTGTGAGCGACCTGGCTGCTCTGCCTGTCTCCAAGTCCCCGGGGAGGGGCCACGCTGTCTGCAACAGGTCCCCGGGGTTTGGAGCACCTTGTGTGGAAACATAAATTTACTCTTTTTTCCAGTGAAGCTGTTTTTAATCAACTCTGCTAAACTGGATAGAAGCAAATCTCTTGAGGATCCTGGGTTGTGGCTAACGAGGACTGGAAATGGCAGGTGGAGGGATGGGTGGCCGTTCCTGCACAGACAGGAGTTTGATGCACATGTTCCTCGCCCCTCACCACCCACTTAACAGATCCCCAAGGTAGTTCCAAGCAGCTGTGACAGCGATTCGTCTTGGACATGGGTTTATGGGCAATGTCCTATAATAGAAAACTAGGAGATGCTTTGTCTGCCTATTAGAAAAGGCAGTGCTTGTCGAACGCAGTGCGGCTGGCTCTCTCTGCAGGACAGCTTCCTTGGAAGTCTCTGGTCTTGCCTGTTGTTGGGATAGTTTCATGGATCTCCATGAGCAAATCTGCTTCTCTAGGCGGCTTCACTCGGAGCTGAGCTCTCAGAGTCTTCCAGGGCGTTTGACTTGGCAGTGTTGGGTGTCACTGGGCGGTCTTGAGATTGTCGGGAGCTCCGTGTTTAGAAACTGAGGCCAGGGCGAGCTTCAGCACTGCTGTCCTTCCTGCAGAGACCAGCCTTTGTAGGTCTGCAGGAAGGAGAGACATCCCTGGGGTTGGGTGCCCTACAGCTTACAGTAGCAGTGGCTTTTTTTTCTGACCTGCCATCTTATTTTTTAGCCTCTGGCTTCCCTACCCACAGCTGTGTTAACTGACTCTACCTGGAGCCCAAGGAATAAAGCAACTGCTCTTTCACATGCATAATCTTCACATTTTTTTTTTTCTTAACTTTCTGTGGTTTCCTTGATATCAGAGCACCTCTTCTTACAACACCTACAGAACTTGTGAAAATGTTCCTGTCTGCTGAGTCAGATCTGCATCAAACTTCTGAGTTGTCTTTCCGCTCTGTGTCCTGTGCGATCTCTGCGTGTTACGTGGCCGGCAGTTGCTTCAGTCACTAACAGGCTGCACAGGGCCCTACCTCTCCCTTTATCCTTAACATTAGTTGGGAAATGGGGAACAGTCTGCCAAAGCAGAGCTATCCTGGAAGACTTTGTTTCTTTTCAACACTGAGGACTTGCCTCACGTGGTTCCTGTAAATTGTGGTTTTGTCTTTTTTTTTTTTTTTTTTCTCCCCCTAGTTGTTACATCTTCAATATTTTTTTTCTTTCTTGGCAGCTGATTCATTTAGAAATCAAACCGGCCATCAGGAATCAGATTATCCGAGAGCTGCAGGTGCTGCATGAGTGTAATTCCCCATATATTGTGGGTTTCTATGGAGCTTTCTACAGCGACGGAGAGATCTCCATCTGCATGGAGCACATGGTGAGTCCCCGTTCCTCCTCTGGAAACTGCTGCTCCCTGGACTGTTCCGAGTGGCATCTCCCTGAGTCTTGAAACTGCAGGTGAAATGGTTTAGGGTGCTGGCAGCCACGACGGCTCCTTGCTCTGGCTGCGGGAAGGCTGCTGTGCTCCTGGTAGAAGCTGCATCCTCCTGCTTAGGCATCAAAATGACAGAGAGATCGACTTTTTGGAAAGCGGAAGGAGAGGTTTGGGGGTTGGCCAAACGGAAATGTTGTAAACCCACTGTGAAGCACAGTGTGCATTTTTTGTTGTCTCTGGCAGAGAACAGTGTTGTCGCTCCTCCGGATCAGCACTGACAGCATCTTTGCATTTATCACTGATGGAAAGGAAGCTAAGAACTAATAGCAAGAAGTAGAGCTGATAGAAGATAGCACTAAAATAGTTTTCAGGAAGAAGCTTGAGCTCAGAGCACCAGATATCTGTTTTTTTGTTGTTGTTGTAAAAGGAGTGTGCTCGATACCGCGTCCTGGCAGACAGCTGAGCTGGGATGCTATGTACTGCTTATATACCGCTTGCCCTCCCTGGGCATGCTTGCCTGTACAGCCAGCTGCTCTGTTTTCCGGCCAGGGATTGGCATGTTGGTCATTTCGATGTTCTTTATTTTAGGATGGTGGCTCTTTGGATCAAGTGTTGAAAGAAGCCAAAAGAATTCCTGAGGAGATCTTGGGGAAAGTCAGTATAGCGGTGAGTTACGGCGGCTCTGCGAGCTTCCAGAAGGGATTTGCTGGGTGTGGTTTGGGAACGATGCTTGTGTTGCCTTGGGAAGCTTTCTCCATTTCCCCATATGTGCTTTCTTGACCTGATCTAGGGCAAGAGGCGGTGGTGTGTGCAAGAGGGGAGGGGGAAAGCATATTCCCAACCACTGTCTATAGCTCCAACCCCTTGTGTTACGCTGGCTGGTGTTGACTTCTCCTGGAGAAGATTTGGGAGGAGCTTGCTGAAGTGGTTAACCCAACATCTGTGATTGACTCGGTGATAAATTGCAAACCCTGAAACACGTGGATGCTACGGGGCGGCTTTCCTCGCCAAGCTGCAGTGTGGCAGCACCCGGAATTTATGCAACATGTCCTGCCGAAGGGAAGACACTTCCCTTCCCAGCTGTGATCTCTTGCTGTCTTTGGTTTCCTTCTAGGTTCTGAGAGGCTTGGCGTATCTGAGAGAGAAGCACCAAATCATGCACAGAGGTGAGAGGAAGAACCTAAAAATAACTGCCTGCGGTACAAGAGCCCTGTATTTTTACCTAGAGTCGTGTTTACACTCTTCTCTCTTTTGTTGTCAGATGTGAAGCCTTCTAACATCCTGGTTAATTCTCGAGGAGAGATTAAGCTGTGTGATTTTGGGGTCAGCGGTCAACTCATTGACTCCATGGCAAACTCTTTTGTGGGAACTCGGTCCTACATGTCTGTAAGTTCCTTTCAACTTTCAGCTGGGTTTTTCTACAATTTGGGTTCAACTCACCTCTTACAGAATCAGCGTGTGGTGTCCAACTCGCGCACGGTTTTGCTCTGTGTTTCCATCCTCATCCGGACTGCCCCGTTCCTGGCTCACGCTGGGGTGAGCCCAGTGCTTCGAGGCACTGTCCTGGGCCGGAGAGGCAGACCCCTCCGCATCCTCTCTAGGAGTCGGTGTCCTGTGCTCCAGCCTGTGCCTGGCTAGCAGTGGTGCACGTGGAAGCACAGGGACTTGCAGGGAAAGACGTTTCGGATCCTACAAATACTTCCATATTTTATTTTGGCGAGTGTTTGCGGGTTCAAAAACATCTCTTTCCGCATGCAAAGCTCTGTCCAAAAAAATGAGTGCAGAGGGGATGCAGGTGCTGGTACACACACCTCTGCTGCTTTGACCGTGTGCCCTTGCTGGCAAAATGGGGATAAAACCAGTTTAGTGCAGCTGGGTTTTGGTACAGGCTAATGGGAAATTAAAGCCGAATTGGAGTCAGCCAGTGAGAGTGAACTGCAGGAAGACCTGCTTGTGCCTCTCTTTTAAATGAGAATCATAATTGGCGTTGGCTCAACTGATGATAGAGCGCCCGTAACAATAAAATTACCTTCTGGCTGGCTCCGAGTGCCCAGGTCCTGCCGGCTGAAAGGCAGAGGGTGGGTGGGGGTCTTCTCCCCGCACCGTGCGTGGAGGTGGCTGGGAGCGAGTGGTGGGTTGCTAGGGAAGCCATCAGGTTACGCTGCCGTGCTTAGGTCTGAGCTGCTCTCGTATTTTCGGAATGGTTATTCAAGTACAGTTATAGTTAGGCAGTGGCTATTTAAAAATAATATCTCCTTTGCACTCAGCCACTGGGTCTGTACAGCTGACTCAAAGCTGCCAGTAGGGATGACTTGCGTTGACTTACGTATTTTTAATTTTTATTTTTCTTTCAATGACAAGAGCCTAGAGTGGATTTTGCGCTCCTCAAATTCCTCTTGGGTATTAACAGGAATGAGCAGGAAAAAAACCCCAATTTTTATTAATGAATTGAGTTCATTAGATTTCAGCATCCAGAGAAAGAGATTCCTACTGTGTACTCTGGGCTCCTAAGTATAAGCAGCTGTAAATGCTGCTCAACTGTAGCTGTTGATAAGATGCATGCAAGTGCTTTATGTTTGCACGTGAGCTTTTTTTTTTACATCCCCTTTGCACGTGACCCCTTTGGGACAGCCCTTTCCCTGGAGGGGTGGAGAGCTGAGATGGAGAGGCCGTCAGGATATCGAGTCTCATCTATTTAATTTCAGTGCGTGATATTTATGACTTTGCGCATTGATATTTTACATCAGCGTGTGTCTCTGGTCTTTCCTTCCAGCCCGAACGGTTGCAGGGCACCCACTACTCGGTCCAGTCCGACATCTGGAGCATGGGTCTGTCATTAGTGGAGCTGTCTATCGGAAGGTACCCAATCCCCCCGCCAGACTCCAAGGAACTGGAAGCAATATTTGGCCGTCCTGTGGTGGACGGGGCAGAGGGAGAGTCTCACAGCATCTCGCCGCGGGCCAGGCCCCCAGGACGCCCCATCAGTGGTAGGGGCTGTCGTATGCATTGGAAACAGCACGCAGATGTGGGGGAGAAGGGTTCGGGTTTTGTTCGGTGTGGCTGGGTTAGCCAAAGGCCGTTTTGGAGGAGGTTGTGGCGGGGAGGTGAGTGTTTCTAGGGAGGCCCCTCTTGCAGAGCAGATGGAGCCGTGTCAATGCTCCAGCAGAATCTGCTCTACCACGGAGGTTTGTAATTCCTAGTGAGCGCAGACGGGAGTCTGGTCTTGCATGGGGAGGCGAGGAGATTGCTCTCAGGATGCCAACCAGGGCCTATGAAGATTTTGAAGAGCTCGTTTGATCTGCCTTCAGACCCTGCTGTGTCCCACAAGAAGGCTCAAGCCACGCAGCAAAGCACCCCGTGCTGGGGACGGTGCAGGCTCTTGGGATGTGAACCCCTTGGAGGAGATGCTTTGGGGGACACTGCCACAGCCCGTGTTGCTCCTCGGGCTCTGTCCGTGCTGCCAACAGGTTTCTTTCAAGCTAGGGACAGCTTTTTGGGAACTTCTTTGCTGGGAGCTCTCGTAGAAGTACCAAACTGGCACTGGGGTTTGAAGGAGGCTCTGCTTGAGCCATTTGCTTGGAAGCAGAAGGCTCTAGAAGCGCTGCCAGCCTGCCACAGCAGATGGTCTGGTGCTCTCCAAATGCTCCAAGCTAGGAAATAAATCTGGACTATAGGCACGGTGAAAGAAATCTGAAATTTCGGAATGCGTTTTGGTTTTCTCTTTGTTATTATTTTTCTAACCGCAAGTCAGTTCCCAAGGGGGTTGCCTCTGCCTCTCCCAGCAAAAGTCCCGCAGCACGCGTGCTTTTCGCACGAAACGAAGCCCCTTGCTGTCCTGAACAGCTTCTCACCGCTGTTTTTGTCATCTTAATCACTCAGGCCATGGGATGGACAGCCGGCCCGCGATGGCCATCTTTGAACTGCTGGATTATATAGTTAATGAGGTGGGTATTTCTTTACCGTTGGCTCTGCTGGGCTTCCCTGAGGTAGCACAGTGTCGTGTCCACTCTGCTGAGTCAGGGTGGGCTCCGAAACCTTTGCTTGAACAGGGGCTTTTTGCTAGAGAGCCCCTCTGAGCTGCACCGATGTCCTTTCCTTCTCCCCTGTTTCCTCTTCCCATCTCTTTGTATCGCAAAAGTATCTCTGGTTCTGGAATAAGGCTCTGCAGGGGGAAGTTCATAAAACCTTTGAAAGAGGAGAGCAGCGAGGGGAGCTCTTGGCTGTAATGACCTGCTCCTTCTGCAACCGGCCATTTCAAACGTGCTCCTCCCTAGATCAGCAGAGGATGAACATGCCAGTGCTGAGGTTGTGCACGTTTTTTCAGATGAAACCCTTTGAATGAGGGTCACCAGTGCTAAAATCCCAGGCTGAAATGTCCTACCAGACTTGCAAGGTAGGGTCCGTCCCACCAGCAAGTGGAAAGAGCAGCTTCCCCTTTCAAGGTGATAGGAGTTGACCCCCAGTTACCATTTCTGGAACGGCTTCATCCGCCGTAGGCGTTGCCAGAGCTGGGATTTGCGAGGTTGGGTCCAGAATTGTGACGCTGCAATTTTGCTCTCCCAGCTTTGGCAGTGATTCAGCGTAGGGTCCCCCCCAGCTGCGTGTGGTGCCGGGGTAGGAAACGGCAGGGAGCAGTTCCCGGGACGTAAAGGGCAGCTTGGAGGAGGAGGAGGATAGCTGTAGAGCACAGCTTTTCTGCAGCTCCTTAAAGACTGTAGGTGACAGTCTGCTTTTTGACCCATGAACACACAGTGATGCAGAAAACCCTTCTTTTCTCTGCAGCCACCTCCCAAGCTGCCGAACGGAGTTTTCACGCAAGATTTCCAGGAGTTTGTAAATAAATGGTAAGGGTTTCATCTTATGGCCTGTACGTACTCACGGACAGCTCTGCAGGCTGCCGCTCCCCCCCAAAACGTTCAGCATAACCCAATAATGATTCCTAGTTTTTACTTTCATTAAAAAATAATCCAGCCACCAAGCCAGGAAACACAAAATTGCTACTCCACCCTTAATTGGTTTAGTGGTGGACTTGGTAGTGTTAGGTTATGGTTGGACTGGATGTTCTTAAAGGTCTTTTCCAACCTAAATGATTCTATGATTCTATTCTCCATGCTCTGTAGGTGTTCTCTCCCTGGCTACAGTGTGATCCCGCATTGTGCTGGGAACTCCTGCCTTGGGAAGGGTTGAAATAAAAGCAGTTTATTTGTGGTGATGCTTTGCAGTATCCCAGCACCTTCTAAATATGAGCCTGGCAGGGGGATGGTGGAGCAGATTGCTGGGGCTGAGTCACCCCACAGCCTCGCAGGCACCAGGCACGCACCATCGGCTTCCAGACCTTCTGAGGCGGTGGGGGGACACCTGAGGATGCTGCTGCGGCTCCCATTAAATCACAAAGATTGGACATTACAAAAATGGCACTGCCAAGCGTTAGGTCCTGTTCTCCGTTTGCAGGGCGCAGTTCATCCACGTGGTCTAGAAGAGACGGATCCTGCAGCTCTCCCTGGGAGCTGGGCTGTTGGAGATGATGCTTTCGGAGCCGTTTCCATGCTGCCAGGCTCCTGGGGAAAGCAGCCAGGAGGCCAAGTGGCTTTCGGTGAAGCTGGAGACCTCTCCAGCCAGATAACCAGTTTCCCATAAGAAACGTCTCAGTGTTGGTTTTGCTCTCTTGTTCTTCTCATTTCAGCTTAATTAAAAATCCGGCAGAACGGGCAGATCTGAAGATGCTGATGGTAAGTGGGCAGAGCAATTTTCTTTCTACAGTGGGGTGGCACCAAATCTGCAAACTGCTGCCCCGGCTCTCTGTGCCTCTCTTGCTCAAAAGGCTGGAAACTCCCAGGGCAGTTTAAGACGAGCCAAAGAGAGCCTGGGAGAGGGAGTGACTCACTCACCTTTGATTCAAAGGCAGTGATGGTATCTAGCCCATGCAGAGCCCGGGATGGGAACCACCCGCCTGTCCCGTGTCTGCGGAGGTGCCCGGGACAAACCTTTGCCTCCTGAGCTGGGCAGATGAATGTGAATATACGGGCTGAATATGAGCCGGCAGCGTGCGCTCGCAGCCCAGAAAGCCAACCGTAACCTGGGCCGCATCGAAAGCAGTGCGGCCGGCAGGTCGAGGGAGGGGATTCTCCTCCTCTACGCTGCTCTGGTGAGAGCCCACCTGCAGCACTGTGTCCGGCTCTGAGGTCCCCAGCGTAGGAAAGACCTGGGCCGGCTCAAGCCTTGAAGATGATCGGGGGCTGGAGCACCTCCCCTGCAAGGGCAGGCTGAGGGAGTTGGGGTTGTTCAGCCCAGAGAGGAGAAGGCTGCGGGGAGACCTCATGGCAGCCTTCCACTACTTCAAGGGGACTGCAGGAAAGATGGGGAGGGGCTCTTTATCGGGGAGTCATAGGACAAGGGGTAGCAGTTTTAAGCTGAAAAGAGGGTATATTGAGATTAGATATTAGGGAGGAATTCTGTGAGGCTGGTGAGGCACGGGAAGAGGTTGCCCAGAGAAGCTGTGGATGCCCCCTCCCTGGAAGTGTTCAAGGCCAGGCTGGACAGGGCTTTGAGCAACCTGCTCTGGTGGAAGGTGTCCCTGCCCGTGGCAGCGGGGGCGGAACGAGATGAGCTTTAAGGTCCCTTCCAACCCAAACCATTCTATGAGCCCAGTTCAACCATGTTGACCTTGGCTGTACTCCTCAGCATCGTGCTGAGCCCCTGAGCTACGTCTGCGTGCTCCTGCGTAGCCCTTGCGAAGGTGGTGGCCGGTGTCCCTGTGGCCCCGTGCCCTCGTGGCAAGGTTGTCCTGTCCTGCCTGTGCTTCTCCGTTACCTTCTGCCCCCAGGGTTTGCCATCCAGGGGCAAGTGAGGACCATGGGGAGTGCAGGAGCTGCAGCACCTGGCTCTGCCTGCCCGTACGGCGCAGAGTTTTGGTCTGCTCGCAGGCAGGGGCCGTGCAGGCTCTGCTCTCCTTTAAATCTTCCTCGCTCCCATGCGTGTGTGTTAACTATGTGGCCAGTATGGATTAAAATCCCAGCCACAGGGCTGCAAGGAGCAAATACTTTCTCAAAATCTGCTCTCGCCGCCTGAGCGCAGCCTGAGCTGTAGCACCGGGATCTTCTCGCCTCTCTGGGGTCTAGCCCACGGCGTGGGCGTGGGGCTGGGTTTTGGGAGCTGGGGAGCAGCCGGCGATGCTCCTAATTCTGTTTCCCTTCGCTTTCAGAGTCACACTTTCATCAAACGCTCCGAAGTGGAGGAGGTGGATTTCGCCGGCTGGCTGTGCAAAACGCTGCGGTTGAACCAGCCCAGCACGCCCACCCGCGCTGCCATGTGAGGGCCGAGCCGACCGCCTGGTGTCAGTACATCTGCCTCTGTCACCATTTCCTCTCCTTCAGTAAATGACAGAACTGCCCTCCTTCCTTCTCCCCGGCCCCTTCTCGCCTCGCGTCCCAGCGGCAAAGCACCGTCCCCTCGGAAGCGTCTTTATCGGCCGACCCCCAGCCAAAGCGGGGTTGGTTTCTGTTGATGTGGGGGTGTTCCAGGCCTCTGCTCCAGCTCTGGAGCTCCTGACACTTGGGAAATGTGGTGCTGCTTATGTTAATTTTTCTCTTTTTTTTTTTTTTTTGAGACATGTTCACTTGGGTTAAAAAAAAAAAAAAAAGAAAATAATCGTGTGTGTGCACGCTTGCATGTGTGTGTGAGACGGTGGCAGGGGATGGGGAGGAGGGGCTGCACAGCAGATGCTTCACCTCCTCCCTGGTTTTTTTTTTCATGTGGGCTCTGGGGAGGAGAAGTCAGTGGGGCCAGGAATAGAGAAACCCAGTCGAGGGTGGCCCGAAACTGTGGCACCGTCCTGCCCGGGAGGGCCGGGGCCGAGGTGGGTGCCCTGCCGACGCGGGCAGGAGCCCTGCGGGATGGTTTATGGCTGAGCTGGAGAAGAGCGTAGCGGTGAGCTCCCTCCGGCCCCTCTGCGGGTGGAGGAGAGGAGAGATTTGTATTTTCTTTTGTTTTCTTTTTAAACCATTGTTTTAAAGCCTGTTCTTGTCACACACTGGATATTTAATGAAGGGTCTTGATCTCTTGAGCGCAGGCCGAGCTCTTGGCTCACAGCGGGAGGGAATCCGGCGGATGCGTGAGCGGCTCCCCCGGGACCGCGGCTCCGTGGCAAGCCGTGGCTCGCACCTTTCGGTGCCGAGGGGAGAGCACGGGCTCTCCTCTGGCTCCTTCCAGTGCGGAGAGGTGGGAGGCAGAGCCCCGTTGCCCACCGTGGCCGGGGCAGAGCCGGCCTGGCCCAAAGTGGGGTCCCTCTCCTGACCCCGCCATCTCCTGGGGACGGGTGAAGCCCCTCCAGGCTGCGGGGTTTTCCCCCTCCAGCTGCCTCTCGCCCATCCCACGGGCGGCCTCGGCCATCGTGGCTGTAGCCGAGCCCCCGGGCTCCCCACTGGACCCCCCCGGAGCCCCCCGCTCCCCTCGGCCGGGAGGTGCGGGGTGCATAGGCTGGGCGTTGCAGGGCGGGGATTAAACCCACCCAGCGAGAGCCGCGTTGTCCCGAGGCCGCGGGGTTTTTCCAAGGCCACCTCGGCCTGAGCGGGGCTGACGTCCCCCCCTGCCCCGCACCTCCCTGTCGCGTCCCCTCCTGCCCAGGAAGGACCCTGCAAACCCCCCTGGGGCCCGCGGCGGCCGTGGCCCTGCGGCTGCGAGGGCTGAGCCCCGGCAAAGCATCCGGATCCATCCCGGCCGGCGCCGGGGGGATGGCGGCACCTCCTTTTCCACCACCTGGATGTATTTTTGGGTGACTTGCCCCCCTGCTCCCCCCACGCGGGGCTCTGCAGTCCCCAAGCCCCCCATGAGGAGATGATTTTTGGAAGCTTGGTGGGATCCTTTTTGTGTGTTTTCCTTCTTTTCAGGCTGGTTTGTTGGGTTTGGTTTTTTTTTTTTTTTTTGCCCCGTCGGGCTGGCGGCTGACGTCCCCTCTGCCTGTGCTCGGCTCCCACCATGAGAGCCCCCCAAAAGCGAGTGCCGGGACTTGGTAACCCCAAACCCCTCGTAACCCCTTCCTGTCCCCTTCCCCAGCAAAGGGCGAAGTCGCTGCCCGGCTCAGGGCCAGCGCCGGGAGCAGCTGCGGCCCCCCAAGGCAAACCCGGGGGGGGGGGGAGACCCCAGATTTGGGGGGGTCTGTGCTTGCTGGCTCAGCTCGTGCCCAGCACCCAGGAGACACGGGGGTGCTGGGCGTTATGTTTTTTTGCATCTTAATTTAAGTGGGAGATGGGGAACGGGGACAGTTCATAAAGATTTTAAGATGTTTTCAGTTGGTTTTGGTGCTGGGTTTTGGAGGAGGAGAAAGTGTGTGGAGCGTTTTGTTGTTGCTGGTTTTTTTTTTTTTTTTTTTTAAACTTGATATTTTCATCATGGGGGGGAAAAAAAAATAATAAATGACACTTTACATTTACAGGCCTTTTCTATTCTTGGTTGTGCCCCAAGTGGCTTTAACCCCTGCAAAGCCAGCAGCCCGGCGCGTCCTCCCCGGACGGGAGCGATGTCACTGACCGCGTTTGGGGACACGGCCGTGCTGGGATGCGCCGGTGGCTCGCGCCGGGATGCACCGGTGGCTGCCTCCGGCAGAAGCAGGCGATAACGGAATTATCTCGGCACGAGGCAGCTCGATGCGGGGTCTGGGGATGGTGCCATGCCCAAAACCCTGTCCCAGGGGAGCCGGGATTGACTCTGAAATATTTGGGGTGAAATCTTTGCGGCTCTTCAATATTTGGGGTGAAATCTTTGCGGCTCTTCAATATTTGGGGTGAAAAGAGGCAGGGAGAGGTGAAGCCGGGCTCTGCCAGCCCAGGGCAGCGCTGGCAAAATTGAAATCAGGCCCCGAATTGAAAAATAACTTTATTTTGTGGAGTTCTTGTGCCATTGGTGATGCCAGGGCTCTGGGGAGGCGACGCTGGGCACCCGCCTGGGTGCTGTCCCCACTGTGGGGTCCCTGATGCGAAGATCCCGGGGTGGCACTTTTGGGGGGTCCTGGTTTTGCCTCTTTTTACCTCTTTGGGGTCCCCCGGGGGTCTGGGCAGTCCTGCAGCAACCAGGATAAACCCCCCCTGCCCATGTGAGCTGGGGCAGGTTTTGGTGGGGGTCTTGTGGGGTCCCCAGGCTGGGGGGGATCATGGCCCCTGTGGCACGGAGGCATTTTGGGGGTGCAGGGGGGAAGGGGGGGGCTGGAGGAAGGGGAACCCCCACCCCCGATTCCACTGTGGGACAGGGTGGGGGTGTTTGGGGTCCTGTCCCCCCCCCCCAACATGTGTGGGTGCTCTCCAGATCGGTGTTGCAGGCGGTTTGGGGGTGCCCCGGTGTGGGAAGGGCTTTTTGGGGGGCCGAGGGGCTGCGCTGGGGCTTCATCTTTGGGCGGGGGGGGGCTCTGGGCGTGCCCCCGGCCGTGGCAGGGGAAAGCGAAAGCAGCCGGCGAGCGTGCGGCCGCCGGCGCGTGGCAGGGCCCAGCCCTGGGGTGCAGCCTGGGGGGCCCCCACCCCGGCCCCCTGCACCCTACCCTGTGTCCCCCCCCACCTACGCGTGGAGCTGGGGCCCAGGCTCCCCTCAAGCCCCGCTTACGGCCGGGTTTTCCCGTCCTGCCTCAGTTTCCCCACCTGCAGCTGGGGGTTAATGGCCCCAACCCCCCCGGGGCTCTCCCCGGCGCAGGGGATGTGGGGTGCGGGGGGAGCCCTCCGTGGCCCGGGGGGAGCTGAGTGGGGTTATTTAAGGAAAAAAAGGGGAAAAATGGGAAAATCCCAGGGGAGCTGGGCTGTGGGGCCGGAGCAGAGGTCCCTGGGAGCCCCTGGGGGGGGTCTTTGGATCAAAGCCTTTTCTGTTCTTTCTCTGCCTTTAATTAATTTTTAAAAATTATTATTAATTCAAAAATCTTCCCTAAAATCTTGCCGGGGCTGGGTGCCCGACGGCAGCCGCTGTTCCACGCGTGGATGAGCCCAGCAACCTGCAGGAAACCGGCCTTAAGGAGCCGTTCACTCTGGAGCGGAATGGTGGGGATGTAGACGAGAGCTCTGCTCATGGGTGGGGGCCACCGCTGGTGTCCTGCCCGGGGCAGGCAGGGGGTGGTGGCTCCGGCAGGTTTGTCCCTGTCCCCTGTCCCCGCCGGGCTGGCTCCCAGCCCACCGGTGACCTTGGGCAGAGCTTCTCTTCGTGTCCCTTTCCCAGCGTGGGGGGGGGGGGGGGGGGCAGGGGACTGGGGGGATCCTGAGGGACACGGGGGTGGGGGGGAGGAGGAGGGGTGACGTGCGGGGGGGCTGCAGGCGCGGAGGGGTGCCCTGTGGGGTGACGCGTGGGGGGGTGACACGGGTGGGTTTGGTGTCGTGGGGAGGTGGCCTGTGGGGGGGGTGACTGGGGTGTGGGGGGCAGGGGCGTGGGGAGGTACCTTATGGGGTGACACATGGTGGGGGGGGTGACACGGGGGGGTCTGGGGGCGTGGGGGGGTGCCCCGTGGGGTGACACGGGGGAGCGGGGGGGGGGGTGCCGCGGGGGGTGACATGGGGGGAGTGGGGGGGGTGCCCCGTGGGGTGACACGGGGGAGCGGGGGGGGGGGGTGCCCCGTGGGGTGACATGGGGGGAGTGGGGGGGGTGCCCCGTGGGGTGACACGGGGGGAGTGGGGGGGGTGCCCCGTGGGGTGACACGGGGGAGCGGGGGGGGGGGTGCCGCGGGGGGTGACATGGGGGGAGCGGGGGGGGGGTGCCGCGGGGGGTGACATGGGGGGAGCGGGGGGGGGGTGCCCCGTGGGGTGACACGGGGGGAGTGGGGGGGGTGCCCCGTGGGGTGACACGGGGGGGTCCGGGGGGTGCCCCGTGGGGTGACACGGGGGGGGTCCGGGGGAGCGGGGGGGTGCCCCGCGGGGTGACACGGGGGGCGTGGGGGCGCGGGGGGTGCCCCGTGGGGTGACACGGGGGGTCCGGGGGCGCGGGGGGTGCCCCGGGGGGCGCGGGGAGGCGCGGTGCGAGGTGCCCCGCGGGGGGCCGGGGCGGGGACGCGGGGAGCGGCCCACGCCGCGCGGGGCGGGGGGTGAGGGGGCTGTGGGGGCTCTTAAAGGGGCCCCGCGCCCCCGCCCTCCCCTCGCGCGGAGCCGCGCGCTGCGGGGGGCGCCCCCCCCCGGCCGGGAGGCTGCGCCCCGAGGCGGCGGGCGCGGGGGGGGCGGCGGGCGGGCGGGGGGGGGGCGGTGCGCGGCCCCTTTAAGAGCGGGGCGGCCCCGGCCGGAGCAGGAAGGAGCCGCATACGGGCCTCGGCGAGCAGCTCCCGCGGGGCGGCCAGAGCCTGCTCCGCCCGCCCGCACGGCTCGGCCCGGCCCGGCTCGGCACGGCGCGGCCCGCTCCGCTCGCTCGGACCGCTCGGCCCCCGCCCGGTACGGGGAGGGGGGGGGGGGCGCGGGGGGGGTGCGGCGGGCGGGGGTCGGCCCGGGGGAGGGGGGGAATGGAGGCCCGGACCCCCCCCCCCTCGGGGGCAGCGCTGGGGTTGGGGGGGCGGGGTGGGGGGGTTGGGGGGCGGCGGGCCGGGGGGGGCCGGGCCGGGCCGGGGCAGCTCCCCCCCCCCCCCCCCCCCGCCTGCATACGTTGTACTTGGCCGGGCCGTGCTGGGGGGGTCGCGGAGGGGGGGAAGGGCCCTGCGGGGCGGGGGGGGGGGGGGGGGGCGCGGCGCGGGGGCTCCTGGGAGTTGTAGTCCGGCGGCGCCGCCGCCCCGCAGGTGCGAGGGAGCGCGCGGACTACGTTTCCCGGGCGGCCCCGCGCGCGCGGCGAGTGGGAGGCGTGTTGATGGGCAGCGGGCGGGGCCAATCGGGGCGCGCCCTCCGCCCCGCGAGCCCGCCCGCCGCCCTGCCCGGCCCAATGGCGGGCGGCGCGCGGGGTGCGGGGTGGCCGAGGACAGGCGCGGCGGGGCCTGCGCTGCCTCCCCGGGCGGGCCCGCGCCCCCCGCCCGCCCCGGCCCCGCCGCGGCCCCGGCCCTGCCCGGCCCGGCCCGGCCCGGGGGAGCCCGAGGGAGCCCGGGCGGTGGCCGCGGGGCCGGCACCTCGCCTGGGCGCCCCCCGCCCCCTCCCCCGCCCGGCCTCCATTGGCGGCGGCCCGCCCGGGGGAAGGGGTGGGGTCGTGGCGCCCGGCCAAGGCTCCCTGTGGGCCCCGCCGCCAGCGGGCTGCGGGGGGGCGGCTCGGCCCGGCCCGACCCGGCGAGAAGGAGGAGGAGGAGGAGGAGGAGGAGGAGGAGGGGGCGGCCGGGGGCCGGCCGCTGGGTGGGGTCCCCCGGGGCGTGCGTCCTGGCCAGCCCGGCCGCGGCTGGGCCGACCCGTGCGGGGGCGCCGGGCCGGGCCGGGCCGGGCCGCTCCCTCCCCGCCTCCCCCGCCGGGGCTCCCCCTCCTGTCCCCGAGCACCCCAAGGTCGTCACCGCGGGGAGCTGGCCTGGGGGAGGCCGGCCCGGCCTGCCTGCTGCCCCTGCCTTCGTTCTGTTGGGTTTTTTTGGTTTGTGTGTTTTCTGGTTGGTTTTTTCCACCCCCCCCACCCCCCCCACCCCTTCCTTATCTCCCCCCGGCCGGCTCCGCACCCAGTCCCGTGCGCGGGGGGGGGGGGGAGAGGGAGGTCGGGCAGCCGGCGGCGTTTCGCAGTGATAATCCCCCCCGCCTCGGGGGCTGGGGCCCCGAGAGCCGCCGCCGGGCCCTGCGGAGCGGGCTGCCCTGCCGGAGCCCGCCGGGATAAGCCTCTCCCCGCCGCTGGACCTGCGCAGCAGCGGAGGCCGGCGGCTTGCTGCGGAGGTTGACATGAGGGGCAGCATCCCTCGCTCGCAGCAAAGGGGAGGCCGCTCCGCTTGGCCAGGGTCGTGACGCTTCCTCGTCTTCCCCGTCGTCTCAAGGCTCTGGAGTTTGAGGCGGTGGGTCGGGAATCGAGCCTTCAGGTACCTCCCGAGACAGAGCTGAAGGTTATCGCCGGCTTCCCCGGGAGCGCCGCGTTTGTGAGGCTGATGGCAGGAGGCAAAGTCACGGGCAGATTGCTGCGGTGACCGTCGTCTGAAACGGGAGGCGAGCCGGTTGCTGCCCGGGGAAAGGGCTTTGTCGCTTGCGTTGTTTCGGTAGCGTGGGAAAAGCCCTCGGACCGGTGCGTGGAGCCGGACTGCCGGCACCTGGGGCTTCCTTTTACCAGAACTTTTAAATCCTGGCGTTTGTATGTTGAAAACGTCGGTTCCTGTCGTGCACCGGTAGCCGATGTGACCGCCCGTACCGCGCGCGGCTCTCGCGTGCTCTCGGCCGGCCTCCTGGAGACCCTCTGGCCTGCGGGGCGACGGGAGGTCGGGCAGCAAAAGTTTCTCTCGGCTCAAGGACTCTTGGTAAGAGTTTGTTGCTGGTCCGAGCTCAAGATTAGCCGTGTTCCCCGTGCTGTTAATTGTCTTGGCTATCGAAACCATAACTTATATAATAAGCGCTTTATAGACATGGGTAGGGAAGGTCTCTGCCTGGAAGAATTTACAGCCTAATGATGGTTGAAGTTGTGTGCAGCGGAGCTAAAAGGTCAGCCTGTCATTTTAAAAAGTGTTGGGGATTTTTTTTTGGGTTTTTTTTTTTTAAGGAAATGTTTTATTTCTGAATGTTTCTGCTGGTCCTGGTTGGAAATTGCAGTATGTGGGCACTTCTGGAGCATGATCAGGAAGAGAAAGGCTGGATGGTTTGCTGGAGATGATGTATTTAAACAACTTTTTTTTAAAAAAAAAAAAAAAAAGACAGAGAGAAACTGAGCGGTTTATTAGAGAGGAGCCATTCTTGTTTAATATTCATTCTGGCCCCTGTTTAGGCTTGTTCTGGTGAAAGAGGGAGTGAAGAGGCGCAACCCAAACATGGGTGAGATGGTGGGATTTTTCCACCAAGCCTTAATTGCGTTAGTAACTCAGGGGAGGGTTTTGCAAGGCATGAGCTCTTAATAAATTTGGTGGTGAATGAAAGTAGTTCTTCATTTTCTGCTGATCTGCAACTCTTTTTATGCCTTTTTTTTTTTAATTTATTTTTTGCTCATATATGCATCTTCTTGTATTGTGGTAGCGGGGCCTGATGATGATCTTTAGCCGCATTGTGGGCTTAACCAGGAGCTCCGCTTTGTAGAGGTGCTGGGCCGGCCGTGGCTGGGTGGAATTAATGTGGCACGGTGAACGCGGTGGGTTCGCTTTGTGTTTTGCGACTTTTAAAGCAGAATTAAAAATTACAGTTGCTTTCCTGGCGTGAGAATATGGATGTCGGCATGGGACGCAAATCAGGGAAGAAATTTATGCTTATATCGAGGCGCTGCGATGGTTTGCTTGCGCTGCCTGTCTTACTGGAGACCTCGTTTGGCGGATAAGGTGCTGCCCCAGTGCTGGGTTTTAACTCTGCAGAATCGAGTCCCCCGCAGGTGTCCGACTTAAAAATTGGGGGCGGGGGGAGGCTGTGAAATTCCTGATCTGCATTTGAGACGGAGCCGAAATGCTTGAGAACTGTGGTTTAATCTTGATTAAAATTGACACTTGAGGGTTTTTTCCCACTCTCAGGATGCTGCGTTTATTGAAAGAGAAGACTTCTGTGGCAAACAATTAGAATCCTACTTGTTATCTTGCGTAGTCAAAGCAATAAACAGTTGCTCTTAACTATGCTCTTAACCAGCCCTAACCTCAAATTTGAAGAGACTGGTTTTAATTTGTAATTAAAAGCCTTTTGACGAGCAAAACTCGGGGAAAGGGAGAAAGACAGTCAGTCTCTAGGATGAAGAGAAGCGTTTGTACCCGATCCCATGACCCTTTGATCCAAACTGGTGCGTGTTTGTGTTCGGTGCTGCCTCCGGATCGGCGTGAGCCGGTTAGCCGTGTGTCCATCCCGATATCTGTGCCTGGAGCATCCCGCCGGTCCCAGAGGAGCTCCGGTAGGACGTCAGAGCAGGAGTAAACGAGGTCAGATGAGTGTCGGGATCCTCTGCGAGTATCCAGGGACAATTGTTTCTCGCCCAGTTCCCTGGCCGTATCGTCTTCCCTCCACGCATAGTTTCAGTTTCCCTGCCTCCCCGGTGTCATTGCTGGCTCCTGTAGCAGAGTCCGGACGCGACTTCCACGGTGCAAACGGAGCGAAAGGCGTTCAGTGCCTTGAATCGCAGTGGGGCTCCTTCCCCCCCTTGGAGACCTGGCTGGCTGAGGGACTTGTAAATCTTCCTGCGAGATCTCGGGCGGCAGCCCCGGGCTGCAGGTGGAAGGAAACTGTGGGGATCAGCGTCCTCTCTTAATGTGACAAGGTGTGAGAAACTGGAAACTGGTGCGAGCTGCCCCGTGGCTGCAGGTGGGAGCCAAGGCCACATCGGTGAGATGAGCTGCAGATCCCCTGGCAATCAGCGGCTTTCCGATGCTGTCGCTTCGCCGGCCCCTTAAAAAAATGCATACAGCCGGACTGTCAGGAGCGTGATCTCCCTGACGACAGCCTCGCTGTCTCAGATACTTTTCGCTGATCTCTTCGAAGCCGTGCATGGATCCGGGTGCCCTCCCGGGGTGCAGGGGCTCAGGCAGAAACACAGCGCAGGCGCTTGCTGAGTGGTTCCTCTGCCTGCAAAGGGTTAGCACCTTTGGGACCGGTTTCGCTTGTGCTTTCCACCCTGCGGTTCTGTAATGCCCATCTGAAATCGCGTGAGATCCTCTCCCTGCTGCGGGAGGGACTGCTGCCCTGCTTTTTTTCACATGCTCCCAAGCGTCCCAGCGCTGCGTTTTTAACTCCCTCTCGCCTGCTGTTAAACTGCAGTTGTGCACCCTACTTCCTTCCTGGTTCGTGCACCTACTTATTTCCCACCGGCAAACTGGAAACCAGTAAGTAGATTTCTTTTTTTTTTTTTTTTTGTGTGTGTGTGTGTGTGTTTTTTTGTTTGCTTGAGTGCCTACCCAACACAGAGCTGGGCAAGCATCGAAGGTAGGCTTGTAGCTACAGGTTGCTGCTCTCTAGTTACTCGGAGCCTCTTGCCCCAACAGGCAGAGTACATGCGGTACTGGTTCAGCGTTCCCTCCCTTCATCCCCGTGCTGCCCGGTCGTGCGCCAAGGAGGAAGGAAAAGAGTTTCATGGCAGGACAGCGTTGATGGGGATGAAGCGCGTGGCATGCTTGCTCTTGGGATTCGCTTTTGCACATCGCGTGGAGTCGAGAACGGCGAGACGAGCTGTCTGTTTATCCACAAACTAGGAATTACATAAGGGACTGCCCTGCCTGGTATGCTCTGCTTTGTCAGTAAACTCCAATTGGATTTTTTTTTCTTTTTTTTTTTTTTCCTCTATTCCTGGTGTGGAAAAGATGAGCGGTCTTCGAGGTGCCATTTGAGGCAATCAGATTAATGCTAGACCTCCAACATCGAACGCTGAAGGCGGGGGGAGCGGGGCAGGAAAGGTCAGGCTTGTTGGAGGGGGAGGACGCAGAGGCGGTGAAGGGGAATGGCTGCGGGGTGGGAGAGGGATGGGTTGATTTTGGGGCTTGGGGGGGAGCTGGGCTGGAGAGCTGGCCGTGCAGGGAGCAGGTCAGGAAACGCTGGGGGGGCTGCGGGAATGGGGGGATTTGGGATTTGAGCAGTTCTTACGGTTCTCTCGGTTTAGGAGATGGAGAGAGGCTGCCACAGGGGAGGGGGAGCGGGGTGCGAAAGGGGCAGATGCTGTCGGCCTTTCCCAGGGAGAACGATGGTGGTGACTTGGAGGGATTTTGGCCGGAGTGGGGAGCGCAGGATTTGGCCTCTTGCTGGTCTGTGGTCATGCCTGGTCTCTGAAGGGGAGGAGGGTGTAAAAATACGGCCCACAGAAGCTCTCGCTTCCATCCAGCCTCGAGCGGCCGGGACGCGTCGATGTCCCGGCAGCCCCCGCTCAGCCCTCGTGCTTCGCCCAGCAGTGGGTTAATGCTGGCGGCGGCTTCGTTTCTTCGTGACGAGTCCACAGTCGCTTCCTTTGGCGAAGGGGCCGAGTGTTGCCTTTTTGAGATATTGGCAGCTTATTTCTGCGTGGATCTCGGTGCTTCCAGGCTTACGGGGCTTTTGAGTTGAAAAAGAAACCTTCCCCTTCCGCACGCACTGTGCTCCTAGGCGAGGGCTGGTCTTTTAGCCAGGATTGAAACACGCAGAGCTTCATGTTTTGTGTTTTGGTTTGGTTTTGTTTTTTCCCTTTGTGTGTAACTTCTGAGGCTTTCTAAAGTATTTAGGAGAACTAGGGGCTGAATAACAAGGGCTTGGTATTCTGCAGGATCTCCCGAAAACCCTGCCGTGGTTTTGCAGGGAGCCGCTCTGTTGCTGTACGGCAACAGTGGAGCCATGTGGGAGAAAACCCGTCGGAGGGCTGCGGCAATGGGCGTGTGGGCACACTTGGGCTTGGCTTTTGAAGAGTTTGTTTCAGCAGCAAAACAAGCAGCTTCCATTAACGCAAGGGTGGACGGCCTTCCCGGCCCTGTAAACTGTGCTTGGACATTTTCAGCAGGCCGAGGGCTGCGTGCGTAGGCTGCAGCAGCTCAGCTGAGGAGAGGAGGGAGGCCTGGGAGCAATTTGTATGCAGCCTTGCTGGAGCGAAGGTGGGTTTTGCAGCAGGATCTGAGGGTCGCCGGGCAGCTCTCGGCCTCCTCGGTGGATAGGGGCTCATTTCTTCTCAGTGTGGAAAAATTCATGCTGCCCAGAGACAGTCCCAGCACAAAGACCTTGCGTGATGGACTCGGGACCATCATGCTGAGAAACCCCGAGGCAGAGCAATGGTGTTGGTGATGGGGGCTTCGGGCATAAAAGTAAACCCCTGCACGCACCGAAGTTCAAGGGACGTACGCGGGGCCTCGGGTCTGTGACTACACGGGCTCGAACCAAGGCACGTTCCTGCTGGATTAAATACGGTCTCTGATGACAAAGGAGAAAATTGGCAAGGAGGTCTGGGTGGAGTAACCAGTTCAAGCTAACCTTGCAACATAAGAGAAGTTTTAGTACATCCTGGTTGTTGCTGTCAGCGGTGAAAAGGGTCACCACGTGTTGATCCGGCACGGGATGGTTTTGGGGGGGTGGCAGGTTGGGGAGGCTCTGCGCCGCGCCGTGGCCGCCTCTCTCGGATGCGCAGGTCTGGCGGAGGCCGGGCCGCGGTGCTTTGCCACATGACGTGGCAGGCGGGAGCAGACCACTGCCGTCTGTCAGGGTCTACGTCGACTTCTGGTTTTTGCCAGTAGCTGATGCTGCGGCGGAAACTGAACTTAACCCGTGCGCTGTGCGAGGCTGTGCTGTGCCCTGGAAGGAAATCCTTTACCATTTACAGACGTCGGTAGGGATACGCAGTGTCGCAGAGTGTGACGTTTGGTCATCCTTCACCTGTTTTCTTAATTGTGGAAGTGAGCTACCAATGTCTTTAGAGATAGAGCGGCACTGTCTCCTCTGCGCGGTCAATGCCATTAGGTTTACGCGAAAGCCGTGAACCTTGTCCTGCAAGATGCAGAGTGCTTCCCCCCTCCCCGAGCACTCAGGACATGTTGGGAGTGAGCCCTGTGCACTGCTGCAGGTGACTTTCCCTTTGCTGGTTTTGGTTTCGATCTCCTGGTCAGCAGTAGCAACACTGTGTTGCGGCTGTGCTTAGAGGTCAGTTTGGATTGAAACATGGAGCCTGAATGGGGGAGGCAAGGAGGGAAACGGGGACGGGATTGCTGAAGGGTCAGTTGGTTGGTCAGACCCTGGATTTGGTGTTAAAGCTGGTAGTTGTGAGCCCTTTCCTCAGCAGCACGTGTCCTTTCGCCGTCCATGCAACCAGGAAAAAAAGCCACATCTGGCGTGTCCGGAAGAGAGAGGATCAACATGTGAAAAGCACTTAAATTCAAGCAGTTTTGGAAACTGAAGAGGAAGAAGCCCTCTTCTTCCTGGTGTGCTCCGTAGCAGTGTCCCTAATGATTTCCTCCAGCGTGATGAGGAATCCCAGACCTCTAGCATCTCATTAACAGCACCCCGGAGACCAGCTCCACCTGGGTAGTCATTACCTCCCTGCTCCGTCGTGGTCGCACTGTCTCTTCTGCTGCTTGCTTTGCAACCTGCCGCTGCTGGCAGGATTTGGGAGCCCGGTTCCAGTTGCTCTTGCAACAGTTCTGGCTTGGCACGAGCGGTCACTCTTACACCACCGAGGTGTCTTGGTGAAGTTCTCCTTCACTTCTTCCCGCTGCTGACACAGTGGTAAGGGCTGGGAGGGGGGACAGTTCCGAATACTGCAAAGTTTATAAATAGGTTGAAGCATAAAATTTAAATTGGTCTCTTGGGGATACCTTCAATCAGCTGCCATGGCTTGCCTGAGGTAGCAGCATGATTGCTGAATTACCCCCAAAACTTGTCTGTCCAGGAGCTGCTAGGCGATGTGTCACCTTGATGAGAGGCTTGGTGGTCATCCCTTCGCAGCCCGGTTCGACATCCGAGCTGAAACGCTGGTGTAACGTGGGCTTGGGACTTCTTCATCCGAATTCTTCAATGCAGCTCTTCCAGCCCAATTTAGATGCTCTGCCAAATATATCAGACCTACGCAGGCTCCTCTGAATGAGCACAGGATGCAGCCGTTCCTGAGCGAGGAAATGGCTGGCTGGCGTCTGGGGGAGGGTTGTCCTTGCTCCACCGGCTCTGCAGATCTGCCCCTCTTGGCCAGCCCGAGGAGAGGAGAGCACCGCGGCAAAGCCAGCTCTTGGCACCGCTCCTGCCTCTGAGGTGCTCTGCTGTGGGAGGGGATTGTTGTTGTTGGTTTTTTTTTTTTAATACGAAGGAGAATCAAGGTTCTTTATTACTTGTGGTCATTAAAGTTCCCATGATGCTCATTGAGGGTCCGAGGGGTGTTCAGTTCCAGCGTTCTGTCCAAACTTCAATGGGAGCAATTACCAGATATTCTTCCTACCAGAGTTCCCTTGGCAGCGGTAGCAGGATGTGGGATTCTCCTTTCCTGTCTGAACTTCTCTGCTGCTAAATCGTTGTGCGTCCTGCCCCGGAGATTGTTGGTTCTGCGGTGTATTAGGTGTTTCTTCCCTGTCGATACACGGCTAGTGAAGTGCTTTGGCTCTTCTGAGGTGAGGGATGTGGTGTTGATCCGTGCTGAAGGATCGGCGGTTGATGTATCTGCAGGTTTTTGGGTAGATTTCCTTTTATCTTGGGCAGCTGCTTGGTATGAAACGGTCCTAGAATGAGGGCTGACTCTGTGCTGGAGCTTTCTACGCTGCCCAGGCATATATTTCTAGACAGTAGGGAGAGGCAAACCTCCCTGGCAGGTCAGACCTGGCAGCGGCAAGGAAAGCCCCAGCTGCTTTGCTTACCTGATAGTGATGCGAGTTCATCGAGTTGGACTGAAACGAAGGGTAGTTGCTGTAACTGAGGAGCTCGGCCTACCTTGTCGGATATTGTCATAGCATCTCGGTTGTTTTTCCATTTCATGTTAAATTTGAGACGTTGAAGCGGGATGCTTGGCAAGCTCTGATCTTTGGAAGGGTCGGAACAAATCGCCCCGCTTTGAGGAACCAGTGGCGTGGTAGTTTGGTCTGGTTGTGTGGTTAGGAGCCCAGTGCCTGTTTGGGAGCTGGCTGAATCCTCATGATGTGGTCAGTCTCGTTCCTTAGATGAACCTTCATATCGTGAATCCATCAATTAAGAGCTGCGGTAACAGAGACCCTGCATTGAGAGCTGTGGCAGAGGCGTCGGGGAGTAGGATGCTTCCCAGAGGCAGTGCCTTCAGATGGGGATTCGTAGGGGGCTGGAGTGGCTGCCCGTTTGCAGAAAACAGAGCCACATTGTCCACAAAGAGGCCACAGATATTTTCAGGATGCTCGTTCTGCTCTGATCTCTTCACTTCAATAGCTGCATGATCTTCATCATGCCATATGTGTACTCTGGTGTTTCACCCCAGATGCGATGTCCAGTCAAGATACAAGAAAGCTTCAGTTCACTCTTTTTGCTGTTGATGACTCAATTACCTGCTAAACACAAAGGATTTCTTCCCGTTGCGTTATCGAAATGGCGAGGATTTAGATTTAAAAGAAAAGAGTCAGCGTGCTTTTATTTTATCTTAATTTTTTTCAGACAAAGCCATTTGTTTCTGTTGATGTGCAGGGTCTTCCTCTCAAGAACATGCATCTGTTTTGCAGGTCCACATAATTCGGATAGTTTGGCACTAAACTGCCGACAGTGCATTCCTTTTAGCGAGCAGTTGAATTTTAATGGCACCGTGGAGTGGTTGAAATAGCGACTTCTCCCAAGCAGGCAAAACACCCTCCTTCATTTCCTCCTGCCTACTACCATCTTCCCACCTTTTTGGCTCTATGCTGCTGCGTGCTAGGTGTGTTTCCCGAGGCCTCTGCATAGTTTAGGGTGGATCCTGGGCAGAGGGAGACCTGCTTGGGCTTGTCCTTGGGATGTTGCAGAGCTTGGTGTCAGCACAGATGATGGCTCATGCTCCAAATGGCCAGAGAGCTGCGTTTTATCTCAAGGGATCCAGGCTCGCAGATGTGTCCGTGCAGCTGGAAGAAGGAAGGGGGGAACTGGGATGATCGCTCCCGAAATATAAAGTGAAGAGACAAGGACTTGTATTGTGTGACCTATAATTGGGGCGAGCTATTCATAGGGAAAAAATGCCCATTTTTCCAGTCGGTGGTGAGTGAGGGCTAGGATAATGTTTGGTCCTTGGGCAGCAAACCACTGACTTGGGGTTTTTTTTTTTTTATATAGCAACATTATTTTAATAATTCTTTTCTAGCACACAGCAGGGCTGCTTCAAAGTCTGCCCTGATGCTGTCATACGTGCGTCTCTTCTACGAAATTGGGCATAGCAACTTGGGATCTCCATTCCTTGGGTACCTTGAGCTGCGAGAGGCCAAATAACCACATGTCGTAGCCCAAAACGCAGTTATTCCCAGGAAACCTTGCCTTGTGGATTGTGGCAGTGCCCTAAAGCCATTTTGCCTCGTGCTCAGTGGAAAAGGCAATGATCGTTTTCCCTTTCTGCCTGGAGCGGGTGCATAGTGTTGCTCAAGCTTCTCATCTGTGCTGCTGGAGTGGGTGGCACCTCTGTGGGAGAGGAGAGCCTTGCCTTTGGAAAGCCATTTGGGATCTTTTCCGGATGAGGAGCACGTTGAAAACACTCGCTGTTACCGCCTAACCAGACGTGACTTAGCTCTTCCACCAGATACCTGCGTGTTTCAGAGCCCTTCTGAGCTGCTCAGGTTCCTCTGTTCACCCAGCTAACTTTTAAAGCAATGCAAAGAAGCAAAATAAAAAAAAAAAACCAACCCACTGAGGTTATGTGGAAAACTAGTAATTAAGCAGTGTTTTGTCAGCGCTTTTGGTTGTGATCCCATCTTAATGTGGTCGTCTCATTTGAATGTAAATGTCAAATTCCAGAACTCCTGTAGGAAAGCGATTGGGTGACATCCCGCTGGACTCGAGGTGAGTAAAGTGCAAGCTCAGGGGTTTCGGTTAACGCACCCTACTGCTCTTCTGCAGTTCGCCTGGTAGGTCTGAAAGGAGCGAGTTGATAACTTGGGCTTAAGAAAAGAACCTTTTAGAGCTGAGGAGCAGCCTCAAACTGCAGTCGGCCTTGGCGTGAAACCAGTCAGATGCGGAACAGCCGAGATGGGAGCAGCAGCATCTCGGGGACGCGGGGGGCTTCCCTCACTCGCCCAGTGTTCGGCCGCACTTCTCGCACAAAAAAAAAAAAAGACATTTTTTCCTGCCTGGAATCGGGCTGTGTTGGTGTCGGGCTGAGCTGGGGAGCCAGGGACAGCCAAAGCTCGGCTGCGTTGGTATTTTGGAAATGCAGAGCGGGCTCAGCACCGATGAGCTGAGTAGTTAGGGATGTGCGTCATGTTACGCCAGGTTTGTAAATAAATTCGAGAGCTCTGGTATTGTTGTAAACTCACTCTTTCAAATGGACTGTATTTTAAATTGACGGTGCCCCCTCAGCTGCTACGAGTTCTATGCGAGGGCCATTTCCTGACGTCTCCAACGCGGCCACTTTGGGGTGAAATGTGGCATCTTTGCAACCCTGCAGAGCCGCGCAGTCTGGGACAACAAGCGTCTAATGCCTTTTCGGCGGTCGGGGGGTGTAGAGAGAGAAAAGAGCTGCCTGGGAAATTTAGGTCAGTAGTTGAATCTCCCCCTTGGTGGCCCATTCAGGCCTCGTTCTTGCCAAGGAGGGGACTAGCTGGCGGTCGCGCCAGCGGCTTTTGTCACCTGGCCATCAGGAACTCCCTTCCAAGTGGATTTCGCCCAACCCACCGCCACGGCGTTGTGCCCTGTGCCTGCTCCTGGTGGGTTTGGTTTTTTGGGTTGCTTGGCGTTTTTTTGAACCTGTAAAGGTGGAAGGCTCCATCTCTTGTTACTAATCCCCTGAGCCGCCCAGCTCTGCGCAGGCTTTAACGCTCTGGCTGTTCAGCCCTCTGGAAAGGGAACAGGCTGGGATTTTTACGGGCTGGGCGGCAGCGCTTGGGGATGGAGCCCGGTGGTCTCTGGCTGTGGCCGTTTTGGGGGGGCTCGGGGCAGCCCGTTTGCCCCTCGACGTTCTCGGCCACTGCAGATGAGGGACACAAAGGGCGTGTTGTGCGAGGAGAATGAGTTGCAAAGTTGTACAACTTTCCATGCCAGCCCTCGGCAGTCTCATGACCCTGCAGCCGTTCCCACACTGTCCGGCCGATTGTCCCGGTCCCCTGACCGGGGAGGGGGGGGGTGACCTTGCCTGCACGGCCTGACTCGCTCCCCCAGGTCCCCTCGGTCCCCGGAGCTGAGCACCGCAGCCGACAAAGCCCGGTTGTGTGGGTGACGAAGCTTGGCTGCCCAGAAGACTGTTGCCCGAAGCTTCAAAACGCTTCACGCAGCTCAAATTCTCTTTGGGGGCGGGGGGGGGAGCTCTATAAAGCATCTAATCTGGAGGGGACGGGGCGGGGGGAGAGGCTCTAATGTCATTTTTGGGGCCAGGAGGCGTTGCGGGGCGGGCAGAGGTATCGGAGCGGCTTTTTTGGGGAGCAGCGTGCCGTGGCTCGGATTGGATCGAGGGTCTCGGGGAGCTCTGGGGCTGCCCTGGTGGGAACGGGGCGAGCGATGCTGAGGCGGCGGAGGCCCGCCCTGTGGTAGCCCAGCCGCTCGGGAGGCCGGGGGGGTCCCGTGGACCCCCTGCGGACGCAGAGATGCGGTGCCCTTGCCCAAGGTCACACCCGAAGCCGGTGCCCGAATTCGGAGCAGCGCTGGCTGTCCTGGTCCCCAGGCTGCGCTCAGCCATCAAACAGCCTTTCCCTCCCTAGCGAGGACCTCTTATTTTTAAAAAAGACCCTGTGAAATACGGCTTCAAGTGCAAATTCTGCCGCTGCAGGAGCCCAGGAGGCAGCTCTGGAGTTGGTGCCCTTGCTCCGGGCGTCTCGGGAAGCCGCCTTTGCTTCGGTGCTTGGTCTCTGTGGCTGCCCTGTGCACCGGCTGCGCTGCGCACCGGCTCCTCTGGCTCTTCCTTCCCACCCTGACCACCCCGTCGCGTTTGCGTGATGAGCTTAAGGCTGGTTTATGCATTACTGTTGTTTAATATTGAGGGGGTTGCTTCAGATCGGTGTTTCACGGACTCAGAACTGCCTCAGAACTGCCTGCTCCTGCCTTTTCTTTGTATAAAACAAGAAGGTGCAGAAACTCCTTTTTTTTTTTTAACTTGGATTAATGAAGTTTTTTTTAAAAATGAGAAAATAGGAAGAACTACCAAGAAATCTGCTAGCAAGCCCAGAATGGGGGTGGGGGGTGTGTGTATGTGTCGGGAAGTGAGCGCTGTTTTGCAACCTGGTTGCTAGATCGCCATGCTACGAAGCAGTGCTGGGAGTTGCTTCCTGTATAATTACTTCTGTTCTGGACGTGCTCCTGACTCATCCGTCCCCCCCGTCATGTGGGGCAGGCCACGTCCTGCTGTGCCTTAGTTTCCCCATCTGTAAACTGGGGACTTTGACACTTAGGCTTTTGCCCAGGTGTTTTATGAACCAGGTTATTTGTGTGTGGATATACTGCTGGCTGTGTTAGCTCCTGGTGATCCGGTGCTTGGGGCGAGGGGCGCAAATACATTTGTAAATTGATTTGTAGGCGGGCAGCATCTCTGCTGCAAGGAGTAGAGGGGTTTACTGCTTGAGACTGAGGGAAGGGAAACGTTATTCCCAATTTAACTTCTCCCAGTCCCAGCCTTCTGATGTCTAAGGGGCTCATCCAGGGCAGGCAGCGCGGTGAAGCGGGGCAGGTTTTGCTCTCGCCTGCGTTTGGCCTTGGTGCACCTCTCCTGGCAAAGGGGGATCCCTTCCGAACAGAGGCGAGCCGGCACCGGGCGGCTCAGTTTGCTCTGGCTTTTTCAGCCTTTGAAGAGAGGATGGATTTAAAAGTCAAGTGGATCCGTTTCTGCCGTGCTAGCGCATCAGGAGTGACTGACTTATTTTTCCAGACAACCCCTCGGCACTGGAAAGCGCTGCCGCTTCTGCTGAAGCCTTCTGAGGTGCGGGGGGCCGGTGCCAGGTCTGCTGCCGGCGCTTGGTCAGGCCAGTCTCCTTTCCTCTCCGGCCACCGCAGAGGCTCCTGTTCCTGCAGAAGGTGCAGCGGGTGCCTTGGGTTTAAGTGTTCATGCTCGGCTCTGTAAAACGCCCTTAGCAGCGGGCCGGGGTGGTTGGCGTTCCCCTGTTCTGCACACCAGTGCCCTTGAGCGCTGAGCTTGCTGCTGTGCCCTTTCCAAAGGCCGCGCGCTGCCAGCACCCTGCCTGCATCTCTCTGAGCGTGTCTGCGGACCCTGGGAGCCCGGGGACGAGCGATGGGAATGGTTTTCCCAGCGATTATGTGATTGTATCAGGAGTTTGGCTGGGCGGAGGGAGGCTGAATTTCCAGTAGACGTGTTGGGATTGGCAAATGCTCCCGGAGTGGACTGGGGTCCGCTGGTGAGGCTCAAGCCGCTCTAGCCCAACGCTGGGCACGCCTGCCAGCTCGGTCCAGATGCTGTCTGGCTGTATGAACTCTGCTCCTTGCCAAGGCTTGCTTGCTCTGGCCCAGATCCGTGCTACTTCAGCTGTTATTCCAGACTCTTGAGAGCACCTGGGCTGTGTTTCTCCTCCTCCTTCCCAGAGCGAAGGTAAGCCCGGGTCCGTCCTCGCCTGCCGACGGAGGCATGTCTTAAATGCCGGGCAGGACGGTGGACTCGATGCTGGTGTGGAGGGCGTGCAAGCCGATAGCTGGTGCTTGCTGCAGAGCACGCTGGCACCGGCAGACAGGTACCTGCCAACAGGCAGCTCTGCATTGGGAATTTGCCCGTGTGATGCCGATGATGCCTCCGAGCAGCCGAGGCCCCTGTGACTCATTGCGCTTTCCTTCTTCTCTCGTAGCCTTTTGCATCGAAGATGGCGGGTGGCGTGGACGGCCCCATAGGGATCCCGTTCCCCGATCACAGCAGCGACATCCTCAGCAGTCTGAATGAGCAGAGAAACAACGGGCTGTTGTGCGACGTGGTCATCTTGGTGGAAGGCCAGGAGTTCCCCACCCACCGCTCCGTCCTGGCAGCGTGCAGCCAGTACTTCAAGAAGCTCTTCACCTCAGGGTTAGTGGTGGACCAGCAAAACGTGTATGAGATAGACTTTGTGAGTGCGGACGCCTTGTCGGCTCTGCTGGAGTTCGCCTACACCGCGACCCTTACTGTCAGCACTTCAAATGTCAATGACATCCTCAATGCCGCCACACTGCTGGAGATCCCGGCGGTAAGGGATGTTTGCACGGATCTCCTGGACAGGAAGATTCTGGCCAAAAATGACCAGATGGATACAGTAGATCAAATTGATCAAAGGAACCATCTCAGAGCAAAAGAGTACCTGGAGTTCTTCCAGAGCAACCCCGTCAATGGCCACCAAGGCAGCTTTCCGTGGACCAACGCAGAGTTGAGAGACCTTCAGAGACTGAACTTCCAAGGCCAAGGGGAGGAGGAGCCGGACTGCAATGGCATAGACTTCTACTCGCAAGCCCCCCTAAACGAAAGACCAAAGGCGAATGACTGTGACCCTGACAGCAACCCGGCCATGTGGCTGGACAGAGAGGAGGAGGAGGCGGCGGCTCCTGGCTCCTTGTTTTCACCTTCTCAGAACGGACATTACAGCGGCCGTGGCCTGCCCACACCGGGAGAAGAGGAGGGGACCCCGGGGGGGCCTCTGGACCAGCAGGAAGCTGGCGACTCCCCCAGCTTTGTTCCTGCTGGAGCGGAGACGGAGGATGATGCGAGGGAGGTGGATGAGTTGGCTGCTAGCGCCCTGCTGCAGCAAATGATCAATTCAAGACAGCAGCTCGGGGAGGACGACCGGAAGGATGACGATGGGGTCATGGATTATTACTTGAAATATTTCGGCAGTTCGAACGAGGGTGACGTCTATCCGTCCTGGTCCCAGAAGGTGGAGAAGAAGATCAGGGCAAAAGCATTCCAAAAGTGCCCCATCTGCGAGAAGGTGATCCAGGGGGCTGGCAAGCTGCCGCGCCACATCCGCACCCACACCGGGGAGAAGCCCTACGAGTGCAACATCTGCAAAGTCCGATTCACCAGGTAAGGAGCGGGCGGACGCTGGAGGAGAGAGGGGACTGTCACACAAAACCGGCTCTTGGCTTTCCCCGGGGGCCATCGCAGGGCTGGGCTTGTGCAATTTTATCTTGCCTGCTCAACTTAATTTCCATCTTAACAGGTGAGTTGGATATGAAGGCCAGAGTTTTCCAGAGACACGAGCAATTTGGGTGTCTGACTCTTGAGATATCCAAAGGGGCCTGTCTTAATAGCTAGTGCCACACCGTCCCGGTGTCCTGAATTGCTGAGCTCGGCTGGAAACCTGGCCAGACCCGGGCTTCGGCAGAGGCCAAATAATGTGGTTGATGAAACAGAGCTGCAGCCCTTGGTATTTCCATCGTGGCTGAGGAGCCCCGGGTTGAGGCGAGAGCTGGAGAGTCATTTAGAAATGGCTCCATGGGGTGACCGAAGTGCTGGTGGCTGGTAGTTGGGTTGGGAAGAGGCTGAACCCCGCATCGCTCGTGTCCTCTCTCGGTGAACCGTGACGGGCTGAGCGACGGCCGCCCCGAACAGCGCGCAAATGCCGGTGCCTTGGTTCAGCTCCCCGGGGGCGTTCGCCTCGGCGCTCTTTCTAATCAGGGTTCCTTCGCTCCTTCCCTCTGCCACGAGAATGCTGAAGAAAGGGGATATTGTTTGGATTCCTCCGGTTCACTTGAGTCCACGCGTCGCAGCGCCGCCTCCTCTCTCTGGTCTCTGCAGCTGCGATGGCCGAGCCAGGGTGGGGGTCCCACCCCGGTCCCCCCCTGGCCATGCCCAGGGGCTGTGTGGGCTGCCTGGCAGAGGAGCCGGACTGCCTGCCCTGCCTGCTTGAAATATTCCCAGCTTCGCAAGTGCTGACTGCTTCGATTCCCAGGAGCCTCTTCCTTGGCGGGGGGAATCCATGGGGCTGCTCCCAGCTGTGGGCAGCCCGTGGACGTGGCAGGCAGCTCCGGCGTGAAGCCGATGGGGCTGGGACGTGGGCAGGAGGCCGTGTCCTGCCCCGCGACGCCGCCTGCCCCGTGGCTGGGGCGGCACCCAGCCCCACGTCGGATAGCTGAGGAATGCAGATAATGGTGGGGGCAGGATGCCAGCCCTCTGCCGCTCCCCCGGCACCCAGCCCTGCGCGGCCGGGCCCTGCGACGCCGCACCCCCCTCCCTGCCCCGCATGTGCCGGGGGGCCCTCGGCTGCTGCCCGCATGCACCCCTGTGCACAATCCGGCCGCCGCACCTGATGGCTCCAAGGTCCTCGCACGGCTGGGAGCCAGAGGATGCGGAAAATCCGCAGGGTCCCTGGCAGCCGTTGACGCTGGGGGTAGGGGCGAGGGGAGGCATGGTGGTTTTTTGGGGAGGAGGAGGAGGTCGGTGGGGCAGTGCCACCTTATCGCTTGTCGATCTCGCCCTCCTCCTGTGGGTTTTGGATGGGGACCTGCTCCCTGGCACTGCAGAGAACAGGGTGGAAACTCTGTCCTTATCCCAGCCCCTATAAACAAGGCTGTTTCATAATATGCCAGGGCCGTGCTATTTTCCAGCCAAAATACATCCTAGAGAAGCTGGGGCAGGGAGCTGCCACCGGCCTCGCTGTCCTCCAGTGCTGTGCCTGGTCTCGCCCCACAGCGTCCGGCTGCTGCTCCCGCTCTGACCCACGGCGTCCATGTGGGTCGTGGAAAATCTCCCTTGAGGCTGCTGCCCAAAATCGCAGCTGGTTTCCAGCTGCCTCTGCCCATGGCTGGCTCCCCGGGGGTGCGCCGGCCTCGTCCCCCCAGCACAGCCTGCCCTGGGGTGCGGCAGAACGTCACCAACTCACACTGCCAGCCCAGCTCTCGCCTGCTCTGGGTTGTTTTTGGCGGCGGTGTCAATGAGTTGCTTTTTGCTGCTTCTCCCCCGGCACCCGGGCTGTGCTCGAAGCCTTATCTCGGAGGCTCCCAACGTAAAAATGGCCGCAAACCTGACCAAACACTCCATCATCCTTATTTTCCTCCTGATTTTATTATTATTTTGCATTCCTTCCCCATCCTCATCCCCTCGCATGACAGTGCGCTGCTCGAAAACAAATCTCTTCCCTGTGCCATTAAAAATGCCGCGTATTGCAGCAGGCTGGGGAAGCCCAGGCATGGGGAGCTCGCTTGGAGAGAAGCGGCACCTGCGCTTGAAGGAGCTTTTGGGGTAAAGGCAGGAGGACGGGCCGGGACGGTTTTGCATGGGGTGTTTCCCTGCCACCCCCTTGCCGGCTGGGGACCGGAGCCCGTCGGTTGACGCTGATTTTTGCTCACTTGTGCTTCCTGGTTCCTCTGCGTTCGCAGGGGGAGGAGTGGCGATAGCGCTCTAATAATCTCCTGAAAGAAAGGCAGAGTGATTTTTTTTTTTTTTTTAATATCTGATATATAAAATATTTGTATATTTTCTAAAAATTACAAATATTTGTAAAATTTTATAAATTACAAAAGTTTTTTTCGAAAGCTGTTTTGCTGCGTCGCTGCGTGCTGCGTTATTTTAAGCAAGGCCCGCCTTCCCAGCCCCTCTGGGAGCTGCGTTAGAACCAGAGGCGGATGCGTCCTTGGTGTTTTGATCCTTCCCTTAAGGTTTCAGAGTTCCTGGGCCCTCGTGCTGCCAGAATTTCCCCCCCACGGGTGAAGGCAGCGGCGGCTGTGCTGCGACGAGGCGTGCAGGGACGGGGCCTGCCTTTTCCACGCAGGAGAGCCCAGAGGGATGGGGCCGGATCCCCTTGGCCGGAGCGAGCGGCTCCCTCGCCCTCCGCCCGGGCAGGGACGGTGCTCCTCGCTGCCCCGCCACGCGCTTCGTGCCTGATTTCTTTTTTTTCCTCCAGGAAGCAGCGAGACGCTGCGGTTCACGTGGCTTTGTTGGCCGCTGGCCCGGCTGCTGCAACTGCCCTCCCCTGGCTCTGGCGAGCAGCGGCTGCGGCAGCACGGGAGCCAGCCGGCCCCGTACCGGGCGACGCTCAGCCCCATACCGGGCAATACTCAGCCCCATAACGATGCTCGGCCCTGTACTGGTGCTCAGCCCCATACTGGGCAATGCTTAGCCCCATAATGATGCTCAGCCCCATAATGGGCAGTGCTCGGCCCTGTACTGGTGCTCAGCCCCATACTGGGCAATGCTTAGCCCCATAATGATGCTCAGCCCCATAATGGGCAGTGCTCGGCCCTGTGCTCGTGCTCAGCCCCATACTGGGTGATGCTCAGCCCCATAACGATGCTCAGCCCTATACTGGGCGATGCTCAGCTTCATACTGGTGCTCAGCCCCATACCGGGCAATGCTCGGCCACGTACCAATGCTCGGCCCTGTACCGGGCGATGCTGGGCCCTGTACCAGTGCTCAGCCCCACAGCGATGCTCGGCCCTGTACCGGGCGATGCTGGGCCCCGTACCAGTGCTCAACCCCGTACTGGGCGATGCTGGGCCCCGTACCAGTGCTCAGTCCTGTACTGGGCGATGCTCAGCCCCATAATGATGCTCAGCCCTGTACCGCGCGATGTTGGGCCCCGTACCGATGCTCAGCCCCGTACCGCGCGATGTTGGGCCCCATACCGATGCTCAGCCCTGTACTGGGCGATGCTCGGCCCTGTACTGATGCTCAGCCCTGTAGCGCGTGATGTTGGGCCCTGTACTGATGTACCAGGTGATGCTCAGCCCCGTACCAGTACTTGGCCCTATACTGATGCTCAGCATACTGGGTGATGCTCGGCCCTGTACCAGTGCTTGGCCCTGTACCAGCGCTCGGCCCTGTACTGGTGCTCGGCCCCGTACTGGACAATGCTCGGCCCTGTGCCGGTGCTCGGCCCTGTACCGGGTGACGCTCAGCCCCATAATGATGCTGGGCCCCGTACTGGGCGATGCTGGGCCCCGTACCGATGCTGGGCCCTGTACCGGGTGATGCTGGGCCCCGTACTGATGCTGGGCCCCGTACTGGGCGATGCTGGGCCCCGTACTGATGCTGGGCCCCGTACTGGGCGATGCTGGGCCCTGTACTGATGCTGGGCCCTGTACTGATGCTGGGCCCCATACTGGGCGATGCTGGGCCCCGTACTGATGCTGGGCCCCGTACTGGGCGATGCTGGGCCCTGTACTGGGCGATGCTGGGCCCTGTACTGATGCAGGGCCCCGTACTGGGCGATGCTGGGCCCCGTACCGATGCTGGGCCCTGTACCGGGTGATGCTGGGCCCCGTACTGATGCTGGGCCCCGCACTGGGCGATGCTGGGCCCTGTACCGATGCTGGGCCCCATGCTGGGCCCCGTACCGGGCGATGCTGGGCCCCGTACTGATCCTGGGCCCCATACCGGGCGATGCTGGGCCCTGTACTGATGCTGGGCCCCGTACTGGGCAATACTGGGGCCCGTACCAATACTGGGCCCCGTACCGGGCGATGCTGGGCCCCGTACTGGGCAATACTGGGGCCCGTACCAATACTGGGCCCCGTACCGGGCGATGCTGGGCCCCGTACTGATCCTGGGCCCCGTACCGGGCGATGCTGGGCCCCGTACTGGGTGATGCTGGGCCCTGTACTGATGCTGGGCCCCGTACTGGGCAATACTGGGGCCCGTACCAATACTGGGCCCCGTACCGGGCGATGCTGGGCCCCGTACTGATCCTGGGCCCCGTACCGGGCGATGCTGGGCCCCGTACTGGGTGATGCTGGGCCCTGTACTGATGCTGGGCCCCGTACTGGGCAATACTGGGGCCCGTACCAATACTGGGCCCCGTACCGGGCGATGCTGGGCCCCGTACTGATCCTGGGCCCTGTACCGGGTGATGCTGGGCCCTGTACTGATGCTGGGCCCCGTACTGGGCAATACTGGGGCCCGCTGGGCCCCGTACTGGGCAATACTGGGGCCCGTACCAATACTGGGCCCCGTACTGGGCGATGCTGGGCCCCGTACCAATGCTGGGCCCCATACTGTGCGATGCTGGGCCCCGTACCGATGCTGGGCCCCGTGCCGGGCGCGAGGGCCGCAGGCAGAGCCGCAGGCTGACCCGCCCCCCTCCCTGTCCTTTCTCTCCGCGCAGGCAGGACAAGCTGAAGGTTCACATGAGGAAGCACACAGGGGAGAAGCCGTACTTGTGCCAGCAATGCGGCGCCGCTTTCGCTCACAACTACGACTTGAAGAACCACATGCGCGTCCACACCGGCCTGCGGCCCTACCAGTGCGACAGCTGCTCCAAGACTTTCGTCCGCTCCGACCACTTGCACAGGCACCTTAAAAAAGATGGATGCAACGGTATTCCATCCCGGAGGGGCCGTAAACCCCGGGTGAGAGATGCCGGGGGTCTGCCTACCACCCCTACAGGGAACCCCGAAGATGGAAGTTTTCAAGCCGGAGGGGAGAGTCAAGAATCAGAGGACACCCTGCAGAGGAACGGCCAGGAGCAGCAGCACTTTGAGGATAATTCAAATAATGAAGCATCAGGATTGAATGTAGCAGGAGGGTCGTCTGAGGGTAACACGCAAGGACTCTCCTAAACCAAAAAAAAAAAAAAAAAAAAAAAGTGTCACAAAATCTAGTTAGTACTTTTCCTCCGATTTTTCTCTTTAAAGATGTTTCTCTCCCTTTTTTTAAAAAAAAAACAAAAAAATATATATATATATTATGTTTCCAATCTTCCCATCGTAAGCAGGGCTCCCCCGAGGATCCCTCAGTAGCCAAGGACCTTTTCTTGGAAAGGCAGATGCTAGGAAGCACGGGGGTGGAGATGGAAAGTGGCTCTGTCGCATGGAAAAGAGCTTCCATGTAAATCCAAAGCTTTATTTTGTGTCCAAACACACGTTAAAAAAAAAAAAAAAAAAAAAAAAACCAACAAAAAAACAAAACCTATTTCAGAGAGAGATCTATTTAAGAAAAAAAAAAAAAAAAGCAAAAATAGAAAAAAAAAAGCGGTAGGAGTGGAAGGGCTCTTTCAGGGCGGGCGGTACACGGTGCCTCGGAGGGCCGGGGAGCGGGGCCGGCCTTCCCCGCTGCGTTTTGGGGAAGTTAAAGCTCCAGCGGCGCGAGGTGCTCGGGCGTTGCAGCGTCCCGGGGCGGAAGCGGCTCCTTCCAGGGAGATCGGGGTCGGTTTTTTGGGGTGAGGGGCGTGGGTCCTTCCCACCAGCCCTGCTGCGAAGGCCAGTTTGCCAGAGAAGGGCAGCCGGTGGCTCGGTGTAGAAAATTGCCTAAAATTGCCTAAAAATCATGTGAGCGACAACTGGGGTTTGGCAGGGTTGCTGTCGGCAGCGGGCGTTCGACGCCCGGGGCGGGTGCCGCCAGGCGAGGGTGCGTCCGTCCCCACCCCGGGGTGCCCAGCGGGTCCTGGGAAGGGGCTGAGCCGGATCGGGCTCAGCACGGATCCCACCGGCCCCTTCCCTAGCACCCGCTGCCCCGGCAAAATTTGGGGCTGGGTGGGGGCAATCCGTGTCCGTGCCCCCCCCCCCCCCCCCCCCGCCCCCCAAAGTATATTTTTGGCACTGGGTCAGCGCAGCAGTGTTCCCACACGCCCCAAAAAGCGCCTAAAAATGGCAAATTCCTTTTAAAAAAGGTTATTTGAGGTCTCCCTTAAAGGGGCAGGAGGCCTTTGGGTGACGGGGGGAGGTGAGCTGCACCGGCCCCAGCTCCCCCAGCCCCACCCCCCCCAAATATATATATATATATATGTGTCTAAAGATGCTATATGGCTCTAGAGGCGGGTATATAACCCTCGGGTTAGCAGAGGATGATAAGAAAAGGCACCTTTCAGCTGGTCACTTGTTTTCTAAATGCACATTTTTAAATGACAAAGAGATTTTAAGCCCTTTTATTTTGAAAGCACTTTTTAGATTCTCTTCCTTTTTTTTGGTTGGGTCTTTTTTTTGGTTTTTGTTTTTTTTTTTTTTCTCCTTTTAGTTGTTGGGTTTTTTTTTGTTTTTACTCTCAAAGCAAGAGCAGGTTTGGCCGAATGTATTTTGGAGAGGGAGTGAGAGGGGCGTGTGTGCTGGGGGGGAGGGCTGAGTGGTGGGGGTGGGGGAGAGACGGATGTTTATTTAATGCAGAAAAAAGCAATAAAAAATTAAAAAAAAAACCATGATAAAAAAATAAAAAAAAAAAAACAAACAAAGAAGTCTTAGCACTTTGCGATGGAACGGGTACTTTGAGATCACTTTATCTTAATTTAAAAAGCAAAAGCGAAACATGTTTACAAGTGAAAACCAACTTCTACGGAAAAAAAAAATATTATTAAAAAAAAAATCCTAAATTTATTTTTGTAAGAAAAAAAAATGTGTATATATATATATATATTTAAAAAAAAAAAAAAAAACCACAAAAACCATAGGCAGAATCCAAGTTATATTTCATGGAGTAATAAAAAGCCGCAAGGTGTCCGAAGGGAGGAAGGATGCTAATTAGGTTCTGTGACATGCCCTGGCACCAGACCCTCCGAAGTCGTTGCACTTCACGAATGAAAAAAAAAAAGAAAAGAAAAAAAAAAAAAAACCAACCCACGGAAGCTTGAATTTTAGGCAGGAATCATGGGGTTATGTTTTGGTTTTGTGTATTGTTCATTTCTCCCCACACCCTTTATTATTTTCTCTTTTTTTTTTTTAATTTTGGGGTTTTTTTTCCAATGTTTTCTAGCCAGTGCTAGCCCAGACGTCTCTCCCATCTCCCCCTCTCCGGAATGGGGGGGTCGCGATGCTCCCCACGGCCTTTGCGGCCCTCCCGGTGTCCCCCCCCCCGCACCCCGGGCAGGCAAATTCGGATCCGGGCATCGAATCCTCCCGGGAAGGTGCCGGAAAGGCCCCGGAGCCCGGCCGGCAGCAGGGGCTCGGGGGGGGGCTGCAGCAAATCCCCCCCGGCCGATGCCCCCGCCGGGCTGCACCTCTGCGTAGCACTGGCTAATTCTGGCATATGCAACGAAAAAAGGAAAAAAAAAAAAAAAAAAACAAAAAAAAAAAATTCAAGTGTGGATTTGTAAATAGATACTTACTTGAGGTTCTTTATTGTAATCGGAGTTGTGGTATCTCTTTTCTAGTTTGTGTTAATTTTTTTTTCCATCCACCCCCCCCCCCAGGCTCCTCGCTGCTGCCTTTGTCCCCCCCAGCCCCAAAAGGGCCTGGGGAGGTGGGGGGGAGGTGGGGGGGCGCGGGGCCGAACCCCGCGGGCGCCGTGCCGGCCTCGGAGCGCCGGCGGAGAGCGGGAGAGAAGGGGTGGCATTAAAAACAAAAACAGGGTGGGGGGAAGGAGGGGGGGGGGGAGAAAAAAGAGGGGAAAAGAGAAAAAAGAGGGGAAAAAAGAGGGGGGGGGGGAAAGAGGGAGGGGGAATAAAAAAAGAGAAAAATGGCACAAAAGTAAGAGGAGGGAGCGAGTCTCAGGAGTCCCCGCGGCGCGAGCGTCCCCAGGCCTGCGGCGTCCCCGCGCCCCGTCCCGCCAGCCCCAGCCCGACCCCCTCCCTTGCTGGCAACACTTTAGCACAAGCTTGACTTTGCACTAAAAAAAACAAAAAAAACCACCCCAACACCCCCCCCCCTCCCCGCAAAAAAAAAAAAATAAACCAACCCACCCCACAGCACCCACCACCCCAAAAAACCCCTACAGCCCCCACCCCGGCAGGTTTGTGCCCGTCCCGCCGCAGCGCCGGGGCCCCCACGCACGTAGCTCAGCACCGCGGTGATGGTGGCCTTACCCGCACCGCTCTGCTAGTTCATTTCCTTCTATTTTATTTTATTTCTTTTTATTATTATTATTATTTTTTTTTTTTTCTTAATTCAGGTTGTGGTAAAGTGTTGCCAAAGATACTGCTGAGTTACGCCGGGTCGGGAAAAGAAAGTTTAAAAAAAAAAAAAAAATATTAACCGGACAAAACCCAAAGCGGGAGGTCGAACTGGAAAAGGAAAAAATTAAATTTTTTTTGGTACAAAAGAGGAAAAAAACAACACCACCCCACCCCCCCCAAAGTGTAAGGGCAGTGGGGGAGCTGGTGTGGGGCTCAGCCCGGGCTTGGGGGGCTCAGCCCGGGCTCCCAGGCAGGGTTGGGGGTGCCCCCCCCAAAAGCGATGGGTGACGGGGGTGGGGGCCATCCCCGCTAGTTGGGGGGCTGGGGGGGCACCTGGGGCCTCCCCCCCGCGCTGCTCCTGGAGACGCTGCACCGGCCCCCCCGGGCGCGTGCCCCCGCCCCAAAGCGGGGCTGGAGGGGCTGGGGGTGCCCTGTCCCCCCGCCGGGCCGGGGGGGGGTTCTTCTGCAGGAAAAGGGCTCAATTCCCCCCCCCCCCCAAATTCTCCGTCAGCACCCACTGGTTCGTGCCCCCCCTTGGGGCGAGGGTCCCGCCTGGGCAGTGGCACAACCCTCCCCCCCCCCCCCCCAGAGGCCTGATTTGACTATTTAAAAAGAAAATAAGAAAAAAAAAATATATATAGCTATATATATATCTCGTATCTATTTATATTTTCAATTTATTATAAAAAGTTTTATTTAAATAAAGAGGAACACTTTTTAAAAAGAGCAAATCACCACGGCGTCACAAGATGGAGCTTTCTTAAGGGGGGGAGCCGGGGCAGGGGGGGCAATTGCTGAGTAGCAAAATGCTGCGTTGAAAATTGTGTTTTCTAAAAAAATTCTATATATATATATATATATATACACACACACACACCGAGAGCTTAAACGTCTCCTGGGGCGGGGGGGTCACGCGTGAGCCCGAGCTCTGCCCGGGAGCCCAGCGAGGATGCTCGAGATGGGGCCACTTCTATTTTTTTTTTTCCCCTTCTTTCCTCCCCCCCCTTTTTTTTTGGTTTTTTTTTTTTTGTTTTTTCTGCGTCTTTCTATATAATCTATTAAAGAGATTCTCTATCTAAAGCACTCGCAAGGTTTCAGCGGTTTTTATGTGTAAACTACTTTTGTGGTATATTTGGGTAAAGGAGCGAGGCGAGGGGGAGAGAGAAAAAAAAAAAAACACACACAAAAAAAAAAAAAGCACAGAAAAGACATTCCATAGATTGTAACTTTGATAGTTCTTTATAAAGTGTGGGACATGAGGAGAAAAAAAAAAAAAAAAAATTAAAATAATAAAAATTGCACTTTGGGGGGGGCTTTAAAAAAAAAAAAAAGAAAATAAACTATCTATTAAAAATACACGTGCAGCCATTTGGTCTTCTTGGGAGGCGGAAAAGCTTATCGAGGGCGGCAGCCCGGGGGTCCGCTATTTTGGGGCCGCGTTTCGATGTTTTCTTTTTTTTTTTCCTCTTTTTTTTTTTTTTTTTTTTTGGCGGTTTGGAGGCGCCGCGGGAGCTGCCCGGGCTGGGGGGCTCCCACCATGGCCTGCAGCCGGGCAGGGGGGTGACCCTGGTTTGGGGTGTCCGGGGGGGCTGGTGGGGGGGTCAGTCCCGGCCTGCCGCCGTGCCTCGGTTTCCCCAAACGGCGCGAGCTCCCCTTGCGCAGCACCGGCGGAGGGTGGGGGTGCCAGCACCCCAGCGCGGAGCCGGGTGCCCCCTCCCAGTGTGCCCAGTGCCACATGCGCTCGGCCCCGCTAAGCCGCTCGGGGGGCGCGGGGCCCTAATCCCGTTGGGGCCCAGATTAGGCCGGGGCGAGCGCCGGCACCCAGATGGCCGCGGTTTAAGGCGCCTCCGGGGACGGGGTTTGGGGTGCACCCCCCCCCCCCGACTCCCCACCAGGCCCAGCTGCAAATGGGGAAACTGAGGCAGGCGGGGGGGGGGCGACGCAGGTGGCACCGAGGGGACCCCGCAACCCGGAGCCCCAAAACCCTGCGGCCGCCGCGGCCCTGAGCGAGGCCCAGCCCAGCCTCCAGCTGCCCCCCGCCATCGCTGCCGGCCCCGCGGCCCCCCCCGGCCATGCCCCCCCCCCCCAAAAGGGCACGGCCAATGTTACCGGATTAATTTGTGTCATAAGCTTCCTAGTTTTCGGGAGCGCGAAGAGCTTTGGGGGTTTAGCTCCCGGGATTTAGTGGCCGAGTCGTCTTTCCTAGCGAGACGCCCTAATGCCACTTAACACCTGGGAGCCGCGATTTTCATTAGGGGCGTCAGGGACAATTAGTAGGAAAATAATTAGGGCAAGGGGCCTGCCGCTGCAGGGTTTAAGCCCCATATGTGCCTGGGCCTGTGCGGGGGGGAGTTGGGGACCCCCCTCCATGGGTGACAGCACTGGGACGTGGCCGGCCCTGATGGGGGGACGCGGGGCAGTGGGAGCCTCCCCGGGTGCCCCACGAAGGTGGGAGCCCGGGGTGGGGGGGAGGGCCCTGGGGGGTCCCCCACTGGGGCATGGGGTTGGGGGGTCCCTCAGGGGGACGGGTACCCCGGGCTCTGGCCCCGTCCCGTCCCGTGGGGGTTCATCGGTGACGGGGGGGACACACGCGTCCCCTTGGCGTGGGGGGGACGGGGCAGGTGACATCCAGCGTGTCCCTGAGCGCGTCCTGCCGGGAGCTGCCCCCACGTTTTGGGGGGCCCCATCGTGGCAGCCCAGTGTCCCTGAGCGGGGGGGGCTACAGGAAGGGGGGCCGGGGATGGGGAAGGAGGGGGCCCCGGGGAGCGGGGCCGCGGCCCCAGCCCCAGCGGGGCTCGGGCAGGCAGTGGAGGGGGCCGGCGGGCAGGGCCAGGGGGGGCAGCGCGGGCAGGGCCAGGGGGGGCCTGCGGGGCGCCGGCGGGCAGCAGGGGCAGCAGCAGCCGAGGCCGTACAGGGCGTAGGGCTGGTAGTAGCCAACATTCACCCTGCGAGGGGAAACAGAGCAGCCGGGGTCAGCCCTGAGCCCCAAACCCCGCTGCGACCCCCCCAGATCCGCCCCCCGGACCCCCTCCCGGCCCTGCTCACCTGCGGACGCGCCGCCGGGCCCGCCGGCGATGGTAGTCGCCTTTGGCGAAATCCTCCAGGTTGGCGGGGTGGATGGCCCAGAAGTGGCCTTTGCCGTTGTCGCTGCGGCCGGCTTTGACGAAGCACTCGTTAAGGGAGAGGTTGTGGCGGACGCTGTTGCGCCAGCTCTTCTCCTGGGCCGAGAGGCACCGTCAGCCAGCCCGCGCCCGCCCCACGCACCTCCGGGATGTCAGTAGGCACCAGAGTGAACGCTAGCCGGCCCGCCCGGAGACACCACTTGAAACCGTCCGGAGATCCGGACGCCGGCACCTGTGTTCTCCCGGTGGACTGGGCTCAGCTGAGCCGTGCTGTCAAGCCCAGCCCCGTCCCCCACCGGCCGCCAGCACCCGGGGCTCAGCTCCCAGTTTGCCCACCCCAACCCACCAAACCCGCACTGAAACCGGGGGGAAAAAGCCCAGGAAAGGCGTCCGCTCCGGCACGGCCGCCCCTCACCTTGTTCTTGAAGTAGGGGTAGTTGTCCATGATCCACTGGTAGATGTCGGAGAGCAGCAGCTTCTTCTCCGGCGAGGAGAGGATGGCGGTGGAGATGAGGGCGATGTAGGACTGCGAGGGCTTGTCCCCGCGCTCCGGCGGGGCGGCGGGAGAGGGGCTGCGGGGTGCCCCGTCCCCCCGCTCCGAGAGCAGGTACTCGATGGTGAAGGGGGCCCCGGGCGGGCGCCGTCCCCCGGGCACCGCGTCCCCCATGGTCCCCGCGCCGCCGGCAGCCGGAGGGGAGAGCTCGGGGCCCTGGCCGGTAATTAGTGCAGATTACAGGGTTTGCTAATTGTGTTTTCACAAACGGGCTGCCTTCGCAAAGCAGGCTGTTTATCTGGCAAAGCCCTGGGTTTAGCGGGATTTGGACCTTTAAGCCTCATAAATAAAATGATTAATCCGCTGGAGGTGGAGGAATTCAAAGTGGCACCGAGGTGCCCGCGGGGACGGGGGGCATCGGGCACCGGCCCCTGCGCCCACCGTGCTCCCGGGTCCCCAATTCCCCTGGGACCCCCGCGCCCCACGCACAGACCCCCCCCCGGGCTCATTTTGGGACCCTGAGGAGAAATCCCAAGCAGCCGACACCGCATTTTAAATGTAAATCTTTCTTTTTATTTAACAAACACTATAATTTGAACTTTGAAGAATGTGTACTGAGGGAAAGAAAAATAATTTTCTTTTTGTTTTTTCTCTTCTCTTTACAAAAAAAAGAAAAAAACAGGATATAAGAAAAAACATATGTACAGGAAGAGCTGGCCAACTCAAACAGAAAGCAGTAACAGAAGCATGATGTTTCCAAACAGTGGCTTGGCCTGGAAAATTTAAAAGCAATTAAATTAGAATACAAATATTAGAAAAAACTGGACTCTAAAGCTACTGTGCAGCCAGGGATGTGAGCCACAGAACTTTATACAGTAAAACTTAATTTTGGAGCTCTACCCAGGTGGTTTTTTTTTTTCTTTCTTTCTTTTGTTTTAATCCCCCTTCCCACCCCCGCCCCCATTTAAACCTGAAAACATATTGCTTACACGCAAACAGAAAAAGAAAAAAAAAAAAAAAAAAAAAAAAAGAGAAGAAAAAGAAAAGCCCGTGTGGTACAAACAAGAGTTTCTCTGTGGGAGCAAGACTGGAAACAGCGGAAGAGCGAGCGAGACGCGGCTGCCTCCCCGCCTGCTCCCCCTGCCCGCGGCTGCCGGCCGGGACACCCGCGCAAGATGCCTGGGGAGAAACTGGGGGGGTTTTTCATTTTACCCCCCCACCCCCCTTCTGCCTTCAAGTTTTTCATTTGCCAAGACAACACAGAGATGGGCAGGAAGGGCTGGGAGCGACGGCCGCTCCCTCTGCCAGAGGCTGCAGCTCGACGTGGAGCCCGGTGCCCTCCCGTGCCGGGCAGGGGATTCGGGGATCCCGCACCGCACGCGGGAGAGACTGGGGAGAATTTGGAGAGGAAACCTCCAAACATGCCAGGTCGAAGCTTCCTGCTCAACAGCATTTAGGGGATAATTCTTTGTTTTCTTCCTAGATGCTTTTGGGCAAGCCACCTAACGAGGATTTAAAGTAGTTCTGGGTGGACCTTGGTGGCTTTTCTGCTGACGTGCGATTGGCCGTGCTTCGCTTTTTCTCAAACACGGGACGAGCGCTCGGGAAAGCGCCGTCGCTTTGGTTCTGCCATTTCACCGCCGTTGCCCCCTCCGACGCCCCGAGGGGCCGAAGGGAGGCAGAAGGGGTTTGGGGCGCAGGGACGTCCCCGCGACCGGGCTGTGGCCGTGGCCAGCGACGCCGAACGCCCCTTGCCCGGGGGCCTCGGTGCAGCCCAGCTGGACGCTGCTCAGGCGGCTCTGGCTGCAGTGATGCCCCTCATGTTGGGCGAGGGGGCATTGCTCCTGCTTGCCGCCCGTCCCGTGGGCAGGGCCCGGGGCAGAGGCACAGGCCAGCTTCCTTCCAATGTTTATTCGCATCTACAGATGAGAAAAGTCAGCGAGGTCCAAAGCAAAACGGAGTTCAGAGGCATTAGCGGGAACAGCAGAGCTGCTTACGCAAAGTTAATTACAAAAATTCTCTAAGACAAAGTCAAAAAGGTTACCATTTGGAAACTCAAAAGCAACGACATTTTGCCATCAAAGAGCATAGCAGTAGCTTTGGGTCTGGGACCAAAGTCTTGAACAGAGAAGTGGAAAGTCCAGAGGCTGTTAACACGTGGTCGCAGGGCTCCACGCATCGTCCCTCGGCTCTGTCCTCAACACCCTGCCAACAGTGCCGCCAGCAGCGCCGGTGCCAGGCCGCACACTGGTTCGTGACTGAAAGAAACCTGAATTGGAGTTTACCGAGGTAGTTGGCTAGAAACTGAGATTCCCCCACCTGGCATTTTCTCGAAGGCCCAAGCACCCCTCGCCCCCCGCCCCGCTCCTCCTCACGTGCCAGGTGTCCAGCTGTCCTGCAGGTCACTGCCACCGCCTCCAGAAACAAAGCCTTCTCAAAGAAAAGGGAATGCGCAGCCCTTTTAAGTCTTCAAAAACACCAAGTTATTGCACTTCAAAAATACAACAGATTTGTGGTTCGAGCCCTCCCCACCCTCCCCATGGCTTCTGCTCAACTAAAACGATTCACTACGCACAATTTCTACGTTACCTTCGGATTAGGTTAAAAGATTCAAAACGTGTCTCTTTACATGAGGTGCAGAGCTGCTGGAGCTCCTATCTAGAACAGTGCGATTCCAATCGTACATCTCTTCCCTTTCCCCTCCCCGTGCCCCCCAACCCCACCCCTAAAAATCCCCTCTATGCTTGCTGGGTTATACAAACCTCCCTCACCCGCCCCACCCCTCTCCTGTCCCAGTGCCTGCTCCCCCCCCTCCCCGCCCCGGACTCACACGTCCAGCAAAAACTTTAGATTAATTAAGGAATGGTTATTTAACAAGACAATAAAAATGCACACAGCTTTGGAGATGCACGGGAGTTAGATGTCCTGTAGATCTGCGGGTGAACTCCACCGATTCAAACCGTCCTGGCGAAGGGCAGCAGAGACCAGCGAGCTGTGGGTTCTGACTGCCTGGCTTAAGACACTTTCCTTACTTCAGACTCCAGTTCAGGGTCAGGCTTTGAGTGGGGGAGTTTTCCAACCAAGAAGCAGCTCAATGGTTTGTTTTTCATTTGCGTTTTGTGGTTTGTTTGTTTTTCTTCCTCTCTTGTTTTAATGATTAATTTGGAATAGGAAAGTCAAAGGAGATCAGGTGGGAGAGGACATCCTCCCCCTCCTCCAGTTTAATAAGCACCAGAGTATTCAAGTCTGTCCATTCTGAGATTCAGAGCTGCTTCCGCAGTCAGCAGGCAGAAACTAAACCTTTCTCATAAGAGCAGCGTCGTTTTGGTTGGGGTCCCTCATCATCGTCATCTTCTTCTTCATCTTCCTCCTCCTCTTCCTCCGATGATGAGCTGTCCAGTGTTAAATCCACAACATCAGCAGCGGCCTTGCCGTTCTCACCGTTAGCGTTAGGGGTGGGCAACAGCCCGTTTACATCTGAAGAACCTGAAGGAGGTGGGGGAAGAGAGAGGATTAATTACGACACTTCACGCCCAGTTGAGGGGCTGCCCCGATACCCTCGGTCTCTCATGGCTGTGTGGTACTAAGAATAAAATATCTCAGCTGGAAGGGATCCACGACCTTCTAGACCAGCTGCCTGCCCACCTCAGGGCTGACCAGGAGCTACAGCGTGTTCTTAAGGGCGCTGTCCAAATGTCTGAAACACTGACAGGCGTGGGGCACCGACCGCCTCTCCAGGAAGCCTGTTCCAGCGTCTGACCACCCTCTCGGCAAAGAAATGCTTTGTTAGTGGTGGACTTGGTAATGGTAGGTTATGGTTGGACTGGATGATCTTAAAGGTCTTTTCCAACTGAAACGATTCGATGATTCTATGATAATGACAAGTTTAAGCAAAGAAAGGTGTGCATGAAACAAACTCCATTCCAGCAGCCACCTAAAGAAAGAGCCACTGCCACAAACCTGATGGTCTCTTTAGGGTCAGAACTTGCTATAGTGTCCGATGGCACCTGCACCTCCCGCTTGGAAAGCGTCTGCCTGAGAACTGGGAACCGGCTCAGCCGATGCAAGAAGCTACACAGCAACACCGCCAACCCCGACGGTAGACATCACCACTGCCAGAGGGCCCGGCCTCGCGCGGGCTGCTCAAAACACAGCCCTTCAAGTCAAAATCCTCTTTTCCCACAAAAGAAGTACAGCGCTGTTCCGGGCTGGTCTTGTCAATGATATTTCAGGGGTGCATATACCAACAAACTTAGAATCACAGAATCATAGAACTGTTTAGGTTGGAAAAGACCTGTAAGATCATCCAGTCCAACCATTAACTTAACACTACCAAGTCCACCACTAAACCAATTAACTTGTTCAGTGCCGTACCGGCAACAACCCAGCTTTGCTGAATAACCCCGTTTGGGCTGGGCCCTCCTACGCAGGGATGCGATGCGCCCTGGTGATGCTGTTCATTTCTGGAGAGGCTGAAAACGAAGGGGCTATCCAGAGGAAGCTCTCCAAGAGCCAAACTCATGTGAAGGTATCACACAGCTGTTCCCAAGCCAACTGCGGAACTCTAGTTTTGCAATTTGTGCACATTTCCTACAGTAATTTAAAGTCTCTAGCCCCAGAGATACTCACCTAGAACTAATATCGGACACTGAGGGCTGCAGCTCCGCTCCTTCTCAGCTCTGATGGGACACCAGGAGCCATCCACCAGATACTCTATTTCATCCGCATCTTCACATTCTGTCAGGATCTTTGACAGGAGCCTGGACAGGAGGAAAAGATGCCATCTTATTAAGCTCGAGGCAATCAGCAGAATGCATTTAGTGATGGGCCACCAACCTGGAACTTCACCTTAAGCAACCCTACATTTAACAGAAATTTGGCGTTAGCAGAAGGCCACCAACCAGATAGCCCTCGCAGTCAAGGGCTTGTTTTATTTCCCATAAAAGAAGTACAGGTTCTGACAGTGCAAACCATCCCAGTCCTTTCTGACAACGTACCTAAACCATGAACTAACATTTTAATTATGTGCAATTAGAAGACAGCCTTGCCTCTTCACCCAGTTTCCCAAGTCTGTGGTACCGCTTCCAGACAGACGTCTGATGCCACATCTAGAGCGGTGTCAGGGCCGGTGCAGGTACATTCACACCAGCAAAAGACAAAATATCCTATGACATAAGGAAATAAGCCATCCAACAAGCAGCACTTCACTTCCTTCCTATTTTTATTTCCCAAAGCCTCCACAGCAGCCACCAAAACAATATATGCAGCCTCCTGCAACAGAAAAAACACCATGTTTACCACTGAAAATACACCCAGCATAGACACCTCCATGTCAACCATCTTGCACCGCAGAGACACTAAGCAGAATGAGCCCCTTCCTCTGGCTCGCTGTGCCACAGAAACCGGGTACTCGCTTTATCCTGATGTCCCACCATTTGCCTGGGATGTTTATTTGGACACACTACTGGAACCACTGTTCTGCAAGGGCTTATTCACTCCTGGACTTGAGCATTTCCCTTCAGTATAAAGGAGAGCTAACAGCAAAATCTTACAAGCTCAAGAAAACCATTTGTGGCACACTAGTTTCTGCTTTCTCCCAGCTCAAGTAGGAAATGCATTTCCACAGACAGCCCTGTCATCCAGCAGAGCAACCACCAAGGCTGCAATTCCAAAAGAGCTGACAAGGCCCAGAGGATCTTAGACTCAACCAACCACCTACCTCCTCAGGAGCCTACGCCCCTTTTTTGACTAACAACATCCAGCTGTGACTGCCAGGTTCCCTCTAGCTTACTTTCAGGGAGGTCTGAAGACTACCTTCATCCAACAGAGCTTGCACTGAAACCCACTCTTGAGCACCACAGAGCAGGGACAAAGAAATCTGCTGAGCCTTCACCAGTGACGACCTCCTCCTCCTCCTCCTCGTCCGGGAGGGACAGATGCATTGGCGGCCTGTGGACGTTCCACAATCCAACCCCTCGTACCCTCCCCTTCAGTCTCAGCAGCCTTGTTAGAGATCTCAAAGGAACTGGATTTTCCTGTCGGTGTTGGCCAGAGGACAAAGCAAACAGGTTATCTATGCCTAGGCTGCTTCAGACTGCCTAAAAAGCCACAACTCCTGGATCAAATCAGTACCGACAAACACAGCAATGCTCAGAATATTATCAGCCTGGCCCCGGGAATATACCACCCAGGCAGAGACTCGTTTGCTTGCTTCCCTGCCTCATGTGCCAAGGGAGCAGGATGCACCTGAACAATTTCTCTCTAAACGCTCCCTACTTTTGAGGGAATCCGCGTTAGAGGCCAATTATACAAGCCACGAGGGTGGAGATCATTTTCCAGAAGCCAAGAACCATGCATCTTGCTCCACCAGTCCTCAGGGCTGCTCTCAGCTTGGCTAGTACCACTACGGATGCCAGTGGTCCCAGCCCATAAAACAGGCTCTCTGCATTTTGAGGCAACAAAGCTTCATCTTTGGGGGTGGGTGGAGATTGATGTTTGCATTAATTCATTCCTTGTTCTTTCCTTTACTCCTGGAAAAGAGCCAGGCAATTTATTGCGCTCTTCTCTAGAGATAGCCTCTGGAACCCATATTTCTGGAGCTGACAAGCATTGTTGCCAGCTTTCTGGCTTGCCTCAGGTGGCCCCTGCTGTCAGCCGAGCTCGTTCTGCACTTTGCATATAGGACTCCGTCTGCCAGGTCTGCAACGAGGAGAGGGAGATCTCCTGGTTTTTTTAGAGTAATCCTCTTGGCACACAGCTACATTTTTAAGCTTTCCAGTATCAAACCTCACTCAGACACACGAGCTTCACCTCCAAAGTGTTCTTGTACCACTGAACTGCAGCACTCCAGCTCTCCTAGCTTATGGCGAGGCCTCTGCTCTTCTCTTTGGTAAAGAGACAGAGCAAACGAACTCCAGTCCAGAGATATGGGAAACACGATTCCCATACGAACTGAAAACCGGATGACAAGTTGAATGCCAAGTCTAAAGCAACCTTTCCCCAATTCATGGCCGGAGAACTCTTGGCAGGGCTCGGGGCGTGCATTTCTTGCCTCACCCTTTTCCAAGTGCTGTTTGGAATTTACTTTGCTTTAATTCCCTCCTGTGCTTTTACAGCACTACTCCCACCTATGCCATGTTCAGAATGAGACAGTAGAAAGAGAACATCCCTCGTGCAGAAAAGACAAGGGCTGCCTTGCTGGGAACACTGAGAATGGGGATGCTGGCGTGGCTCCGGCCTTCTGGCCCACTGCGGGGCAGGCAGCAGCCCCAGGATGGCAGCCAGACCTGAATGCATGGCTGGGGCAAAACTTCACGGTCTGCCCTTCACAAACCCACTCCAAAAGTGCTGTACCAAGAGCCGGTTCCCTCCAAGCGTACCCCATTTGCCTGACAAGTGCTCTGGTGTCCCCTCCCACTCCAAGGGGGCCAGAGACCCCCAGCAAGGAGCCCCCGGAGCACCCCACGGCCTTGTTGCGCAGGCTCAGCCTGCCGGCAGGGACAGACCCCCACTGGGTGCCCCCAGAGGAACCCGGGCGGGAAGCCCAGGGGACCCGGGCAGACTCACAAAACCTCCAGCCTGGACAGTATATCCAAAGCATTTTAATTCTGTCCTTCCAGTGGGTTTGAACCTCCTGCTTTCCCCACCCCCCACCCTTGGCATGCAAAACACAGAAATAGTCCCTACCGAGGCATCCTTCCCACCCCTGACACCAACATATTCATAACAGCCACAGAAATTGTACCGGAACAAAAACCTCTCCAAATACTGCATTTGCACCTCTGTCTTGGGGGCTATACGTTGCACGACGTTTGGTTTAATAGCTGGCAGAGAAGATCCCCCAATCAAATTTACAGCGTGCCAAGAATTGGTTGTGAGCTGATGAGCACCTCACACCAACAAGAAAACAGGAGGATGTTTCCTATCAAAAAATCACCTTATCGGGTGCTTATAAAGTGGTTTATTCCACGCAGCATGGTATCGGTCAACCAAGGTGGCTCGTTGTGCGGGTTCATCAGCCTGATGAAAAGAGTGAGGCAGTAAACGCTCGATTCTCAAAACACTTTAGCGTAATCCGAAAATTAAGAATGGCAGACAAACAGTCAAGCTTTGCTCTAACACACCAAGACAATTAAGTCAGAATATTATGCACCAGCAGAATAAGCTTCCAACTTTGTTTCAAGGTGAACTTCAATCAGAGGCACAGACCAACAGGCAAGATGCCGCACCCAGCGGAGAAAAGAAAGGGGTTGAGGACAGAGACATGTATGTACTCACCCATCAATTATTAGCTGGTCATAGGGTGCTGGTTTGTCACACACGGGGCACATCCATGTGGGCTTTTTCTCATTCATCTGTAGGTAGAACACTGCATCAAAGCACTGCAGATGTGCACAGGTCTCCGCCCGGCATGGGACAGATAGCCGCATCTTCACTAGCTGTTGAACCAAAGAGCAGATGATCAGCAATAAAACCCACCCCAGCTATCGCCAGACAGTTTTCCTCCTCAGCAAAAAGGTTTGTTAGCTTACAAAGCTGGTCTGGCACTAGAATAGGATTTCTTGACAAAAAATGGACTAAAATATATCGCAAAGACTTACCGGACAGATAAGAGAGACACGAACACCTGTAGTGGCAATTTCACTATCTGGATCCAGGCGTAGCTTCTCTTTTACTGTGGTAAGAGTAGAGAGCACAAAATTTAACAGATGCAAACTTAAACCTTGGAAACAAGGTGTAGCACAGGTCAAGCAGCTCACTGACAGCCCTTGGCTGCGTACGAGTCATTTTCCCCACAGATGACAACCTCTGCCCGTCAGGGACAGAGGACAGAGACAAAAAGCTGTTGTATTGGACCAGGCTTGCAGAACCTGCAGAGCTCAGTTGAGACGCTGCTCGGCCAGCCAAAACCCTTGTGCATGATGAGGCAGTTCACGTCTACGGGCCAGCTGGGGTATTGACTGGCTCAGGAAACTCACATTTTCTTACAGATCCCCCTTCCCAACGACCCAGGTCTCCCAGCCAACAGCACGTGCTGCCTCTCATCCAGGCAGACCAAAGGAAGGAGCCGGGATGGACTCAGGTGTTGGGATGAGGGCAACCGGCTGCACGCTAACTGCTAGCTACACTGTTAATGCTCTCTTAGTAACCCTTCCACCTCTTATTTACAAACTACAGGCTGGGCAGCTGGGGTACACAGAGGAAATCACACTGCTGACTCGCTTTTTCATGTTAATGTTCTACCAAGGCCACCAACTGGGAGTTAACTTTGTTCCCCTTCGGAGGGGACTAAGACACCCAAATACCCGCACTTCCCTCAGGGAGGGAAAGAGTGGACAGACAGAGCTCTAGCACATGGCAAGACTTCTGGAACGAAGTCAGTTTAGGCTTATCTGGTCATTAGCATAAGCACGATGGATTTTATTCCCTTCCGAGATCAGGACAGGGTTAACTGCCTCCCCCTTGTCCCTTGAAAATCAGAGGAAGTCCCCCCAGAAGTGAGCAAACAGTCAAACTGATAGGAAACCACATCCCATCATTTCCCCATCAAATAAACAAGCCTCCTCTTAGCGCTACTGGGCTGTAACTCTTCAGCTTATATGCTGGCCAGCTCATTTATTCCAGCAGACTGTTTCACAGGAACCGCAAACAGACCCGGAGGTACCAGGGCAGACAGCTCAAAGAGCAAGGCAGCCATGCAAAACACAGTCACAAGCAGCGATCCAGCATATATTCGGAAAGAACCAGACATTAGGAAAGGAGATAGAGAATCCTGCCCCTGTTGCTGCATCCTGAAAGGAAAACCCAGAGGAGCTGCAGGCAAATCAAAAAGAGCAGCAGATGCGCAGGTCCCGCACGTGCGGGTCCTGCATCAAGGCACGGAATCGACACAGAAAATTGGCTTTCAACTACTACACAACTCCTAAAGAGTAGCTGCTGCTAACACTGCTGTCTGAAAAGGCCTTTGACACTTCCATCACCATTTTTCTTTGGAGCAAGTCAACCATTTATTTTGACCTTTTCAGATCATAACAAGACGTCTCCAGACAATGAGGCTACATGCCGTTTTGCAACACACAGCTCTAATTAGAGAGTGACTTCTCAGATGTGAAATTCCCACAAGATTACAAGATTTGGTGTTATTTTCTTCACATTAGGAGACTTTTCATCCAAGCTTAATTTTTCATAAAGTTCTTTGTAAGAGCACTCTCTGTGCATCAATTACTATGATTCACGGGAAGGAGAAATGGGCATTTTCTAGGACCTCCCCATTAGAATCAAGCTGTTTTGAGACTGCTTTTGGATCCACAGCCACATACGTAAGCATCTCTGTTTTCAGACAATGTTCCTATACTAAAGTCAACAGAAGCATATGCAAAGGAAGATGAGTCAGCCTGGAGATGCAACCGAAGTCAAAGGGTAGCTTTAGTGAGTACTGAGGGATATTGCAATGAACATGAGATGGAATCATTTGCAGACCAGACCAGAGCTATAAAAGCAAAGTTTACGAGCTACTTGCGCTTGCCAGTTTCAGACGTCCAAACAACTTCCAAGCAGTAACAGGCCAAAGCAACTGAAACAAGACCACATTCCTATTTGGTTAAATTTAAAGTCACCAAAAGCAACTCATCTCTGCCCCGAAGTGCAGCCAAAGCTGTTAGTTATCTAACTCAGTAGAACTGGAGGCACACACTTGTTACTGAGTGGAAAAGGCAAGAAAGCCGATTTTGGAACCTCTGCTTGCCACTCTCAGATTGAGAGGCCATCCTGCAAGTGCTCGCTTTAAAGGGAACAGCACATACTGCTGAGCCTGGTTTCAAGAAGTGTCAGAGAAGAATGAGAGGATCCTCTGCAGTTTAGGACAACTCAAAAGTCAGCCTCTGCTCAATTCATTTAAGGTTCTGGTGAACAGCAAAAAAGGGAGCACAGCCAGTCCCTTGGGCTTCTGAGAATGGTGGATATTTAACAAACGGAAACTTTAATTTCTTATGTCAAGTGCTGGCCGTCAGAGTGGTCTAATATGATCAAGACTGCCACAGGCCCTATTTGGTGTGGCACACAGATACAGAAGGCGTTCAGCATCTGCTGCAGAAATGCTGCACTTAAACACGAAGATCAAAAGTTTGGCTGAAGCAGCAGCGTCCCCCGCAATGTGCATTAGGCATCTGAAGACCGGACATGCCTGAAGTCATCATCTCCCTTATGAACTACAATCTGTCTTCAAGATTATGTTTCTTACACCCGGTAAGAGCTGTCCATGATCTGAACAGTACGTTTTAAAGACCATCACGATCCATGGTGTTAGTTCTCCCATGCAGAACTAAATATTAAGAATGCTCTCTCCAGTAACATTAAATAACTGGAAATCCTCCAGACTCTCACGAGCTGCAAGTCAGACTCTGCCTTCGAAAGGTAATTTCCCCTCATTTGCAATAATGTTTTGCATTTGCCTCATACCATGATGATTTACCTGAGTAGTCTAGGATAAGCATCTCTCGGGATCATCTCTTCTCTGAAGCTCTCAACGCATATGAAAGTGCTGGTGGTGAAATCCCACTGCCAGCCCCTAGGATTCACGGGGGGGTTGGGGCAGCAGGACATTTTCACCAGGATCCCTTGCTCCAGAAATCTCCTTTGGAAATAGTGCGGGTCAAGGCCGAGGTGCTGTGGTAATGTTCGTCAGCTCATAATTACTCAGGTGAAGGCATGAAGCCATTCGCGTCAGAACGACACTGGCCCTCAGCGGCACTCACCACGATACGACCTGGGGACAAATTCTAAATCCAACTAAAGTGATTCAGAGCTTCTGCAGAGCCACAAGAAACACACGCTGCAGAAGTGCTGCACTTGCACACAGATTTGGGGCAATTTCACACGACTGACATACAGCTCCGCAAGTCTGTTCAAATAAAAAGTGCTTTTATACAACTGGAGGAAAGAAACTGTATAAAACTTGGCAGCTGTTCCCAAGCATATTTCTGGCAGCCTGGCTATCAGGAATGCTGCAGTCTGACAGGCATACAGCGGACCTCCCCGAGCCACCTCATAAGCAGACGTACTCACCAAGTGCTTTGCAGAGTTCTGGATGTTTGATCCCAATGGTTTTCAACCTCTGCAGCAGCTCTGCTGAGGTCATCTGCCGCACTAAGTACAGCCCCACGGAATAGCTCTAACGAGAGAAGGAAGGGGAAGAATGAGCGAGGCTGCTCTTTTGCACTCCTTCGTCCAGGCTTGCGCAATTTCCTTTGGCACGTACCTTCCCGTAATTCCCCCAGGTAATAGTGATGCGATTGGTCGCTGCAGACAAGTACATGAGATGGGTGAGGTTGATGGGACGACAGGGCCTTTTAGGTTCCACTCCAGGTTTGTTTGATGGATAGTAGCCCTAAGGCAGAAAGATTAAATATATATGTATTTTTTAACTCAAGATGCTTCTACGTGGGTACATCTATTCATCAGCTTTACTAAATTCTACTCACCCACAGTTTTCAAGGAGGGGGGGTAGAAGGGAGCTGAACAGTCAGACCAAGCGCACAGTAAAAAGGTTTGAGTCTTTTTGCAAGAACAGTTTATTAACAACATCGCTAATCCATTAGAAAATTAGCTTTAAACTAAGCTGTGCACTTTTATACTCTGGTTTCTTGTCTGCGTTCATCAGGAAACCAATTTCCTTCTAAATTATACAAGTCCTTCCAAAGTTGCAATGTCACACCTCCTGGCTGAGCTGACTTACCGGCACTGAGCAGTAACTATGATTCACTTTCACTGCAATGTTCGGAGGGTACTGATCCTCCTGAGGAGAACTAGTGTCTGTGTAACAGATTCTGTAAAGAAACGACACGTCTCTCAATATCCCCACGCTGTTTTGCATGTTCAAAGCTCTCTGCACATCAACAGCTACCAGCAGCCAACCATCACCACACCAACCCATGCTCCCTCATCTGGCCAAAGCAAAGCCAATTCCGCTCAGCTCTCCCAAATCGGATGCCGGCTCGATACCTGGGCAGCAAAATCTGACACACTGCTGTTTTCTACTGCAGCACTAACTCAAGCAGTACATGTAGGAAGAGATTAGAAAGAGTTTAAGGTGCTTGCGTTAGGCATGTGAACAAACAATTTACCGTAAGTTATCTTTGTAGCTATGAAAACCACATTGAAAGTTAATATCTTTTGGTAGAGTGCATTCCCTCCTCCCCTGTTCTGCACCTGATGTTAAATCAACCCCATGCTCAGACATACCTTAGCACAACCTGAACCGATTTCACACCAGGTTGCAACTCCCTAGTAAATTAAAGAAGAAACAGAAGCTTCAGATTACTTATGTGAAAAAAACAAAACAAAACAAAAAAACACCACGAAAAAAATGCCAGAACAACCAAAATCAGCTGTTACTTTTGCCAGACTCAAGAGTTTTAGTTCTTTTTTTTTTAACAGACCTTTAAATAATTACTTTACAGAGTTTTATTTAAATTGAACAATTCCCTCTGTAAAGATCAGCGGTCCTGTATTTTTTTTTTTTCCTAATGCACCGTTCTACAGCCTTTCTCTGGGTTTTCAAAACTGTAAAGGTTTTGGGTAAAAGAGATCAGTTTGCCTGGCATCCTTTTGCTGATTTGTAAGCATTTACAAAAACTAGGTTTTAAGGTCAGGTCTACCTGACAGTGTTCTTTGAAGACTCTCTTTGTTCAATTATTCAGCTAAAGCTGTTCATGCAAACCAAGGAACAGAGTATTATGGCACCAGCTGAACAACTGTTAGTACTGCTAACTTCAGTAGTGCTATTCATAACAGGATTTCAACTGGTATCAGGAAAGCAACATATCCCAGAATAAGGGTATTTTATTAGGAGTCTTTATACACAGGTGTGAAACATACTCCAATTTCTGCACAGGACACAAGGCAATAAATAAGATCTCAAGATTAGTCTTGATTTGTCTCTGAAAGCGTTTGACATTCCAAGTCAGTGTTTTAGTATAAGTGTTTTGATTTTGGGGGTGGAAGGGATGGAACCTCAGTTCAGCTGACAGACAGGAGCTGTGGCAGTTTTAGATCTGGGGGAAATGCATCTGGTACCACCCGCCAGCAGCGGAAGAAGATGGACCTGTGCTGAGTGATCGTTCTAGACTCTCGCTGAAACCCCTGCTATGAAATATTTAAGTTGTGTTACTGACAGTGAAAGTTTTCTCACAAATCTGAATATAGGGAGAAAAGAGTGTCAAGAATCAGCTACAACACGTGTAGTCTTTTATCACCCTTAAAGGCTTCTGTGGTCTATATCATTTCCTTTCTGTTAAGTCTTTAAACAGCTTCCCCTACACTGCTTCTGTTGACCTACTGGGATCGCAACAGTAATCAAGCACTGGATGTTCAAGAAACACCATCTTTCTCTGACGCTAAGATAACAGTACGATTTTACTCTAAAGAGAACTATTTAAAGGTTTTACGCTTAGTTTTGGAGGACCTCTTCTGCATCATTGCCCTTTTGCAGCAGCAAGGACGAGGGGAGCAGGTCAGCAGAAGAGGAAGCCTTACTGCCTGCACTGACATCTCTTCGGCATTTCATTGTTTGAATCAAAAGTTGCATCACAACAGAGGTCAGGGTAAACCCTAATCGGTGCAAGATGTTTTCTTACGCAGTTACTATAGTATCCTTTACAACAAGGAAGCTTGCTTTCAGATGCAAAGAGCATTACACGATAGCTTTTGAACTTCTGATGCAAAGAAAAATCTGCAAATATTCACAACACAAGCTCAACAGAGAATTTAGGTCATCAACAATTTCATACCACTTTTCCCACCCAAATGCACTATTCAAAAGCAAGATCAGAGAAGCAGAAGTGAAACTTAGGGACTTAGATGGGTAAAATTGTACCTCCCACCTCCCCCAAAGCTATTTGCTTTACATGAAAGGTAGCCTGTCTGCTAATGTCCTCAAACAAACTGCGTTTCCTTGCAGAGAACAAAAGCTTCCACAGAGAGGGAACACAGAAGAATTCTAGAGCCTCATTTTCTTGAGCTGTTAATATCCAATGAGAAGTACCTGGAATTTCTGATCAACTCCACTTGTCTTGGTGTTAATGCAAAAATGCATGGACTTTCCTGAAGCTTCTCATTATTCTGTGGAACTGAAGAGAAAAAAAGACTGTACATCACACTGATAATATCTAGCTCTTCTTACATTGCTAAGCACAAGGTGATTTTTTATGTTCTAAACATTTTTAATGTTTACTTCTAAGCCTTGTTTCCCCCCCCCCCCCCCCCCATACAGCTGCACAAGAACTCCAATCATCATGCATTTTGGTAAATCTACTGTTGATTACAGCTTTGCTCATTTATTGCTTGCCTGTTTTGCTAGTTAGCACACTAATAGTACACACTGGATTTGGACCTGCTTTTTTTTTTTTTTATTTTTCCTCCCCTCAGATAATCAGTGAGCCAACAACCATGTGTTTGTATAAGAACAAACCATAAGTGGTGTCACAGTGTGGAGGCTAGAACTCAAAGAAGAAGAGGAGACCTATGCATGACATGAAAGCATGAAACCACCAGACTGATTGGACTGATTCTGGAAAAGAAAGGAAACAACAACAACAACGATCAGCTTAGATAATTAAAAAAAAAAAAAAATCACAAAACCCAGCTGTAAGCGACAAAACGTGACTTACAAACACATGACCTTGAGGGTGCATTTACAGGTAGGGTGTTACAGCAGTCCACTTTCAGAAACGCTTAAGTGAGAACCCAGCGTTAATTGTGGCCTTTTATCCATTGACAATTTTAAGATCAAATGCATTTAACATGGTTAAAATGAAGCTTGAGACGTGGGAAACTTACGTTACGACTTCCGCTTAGTACCTTTTTTAAATTCAAACACATTAATTTTTATTGTCAGTACACGTTTCCAACTGAAGTCAAGGCCCTGGGCCAGTGAAAGTCACAGGATAAACACAAAGAACAGGAAGTGATAAAACAGCTTTTATTTTTTCTTTTTAGCAAGGATTAGATTTTTTTTTTCTTCTTATCACTTCAATTGCTAGTTTACTCAAAGCCAGTATACCAGAATTTGAGAAGTAGAAAAGTGTGCTTTACTGCCTATGAATAAGATGAGATGAAGGAAGGATAAAAGCAGCTCTAAGATCTTGGAAGACGTGGTGACAATCTGACTCACTGACTACAGACAATTCCCTTTGGTAATTCAGCTTCAAAAATGCAAAAAGGCCTTTCAGAAATAAAGAAAAAAAAATTAAGGTATCTTTATGGACTTTAAATTTAATTCCAGTTTCCATCCGAATGTCTCTTGACCAAAACAACCATCGAGAAGTAAAGCATTTCAGAAGGACTATTATTTTTAGGAAGTGATGAATGATAAGAACAACAACAAATTGTTTTAATATTATTGCTTAAATAACTGTCTATAGACACACTGTCCTCCTGATTGTTGACCTACACGAAGACAAAGCGAACCTGATTAGGAAAACTGAGAAGTCGTTCATGCTTTATTTTGCATTTTTATCCGTTCACTCTTCTTTTACAAAAAAAGCACCTGGCTGCTGAAAGCAGGCTGCCCACAGCACTGACTGGCACCATTCGAGGACGCCATCAGCGATGGAAGTCAAACCCTGTGAAGCATCCAACAAATTTGCTACCACCTCTCCAGCAAAGTATTCTAGCATTAAAACCAGCACACTACTGAATTTCAAAATAGGTCATTTGCTCCTTTCTGCGACACACCAAACAGCTGCTGACAACACCAGAAGCCAGCACCGCTCCAGGGCTGAGGCTGAAAGACCACCGCTACCATGCACGGGGTACGATGGCGAGTTTGCACAGCAGCCCTGGCTGCAAGGCACTGGCTATCGATGGGCTACACAGTTTGACTGTGCAACCACCGTTTCAGGAAAACAAAAAATAGTAGGGCGCCTACGCTTCTCTACAGCTACTTAGTTAACAACTCTCCTCTTTGCACGTGAAGTAAGAGAAATGAGCAGCAGCGGCACATGCTCCCCATTTTCTTTCGTTCTCACTGTGAAAGACCGTTCTCCAGACAAGAATTCAGGGGTACTTCTCAACTGCACTCGCAGAAAGCTGCTGGGGACTCATGCAAAGCACTCCAATGTTACCTGGACAAAAAAGAGCTGAAGGGAAAACAAAAAAACCAAACCAACCAAACAAACAAAAAAATCAAGAAGATTTTTGTTTTCTGCTAAACACACTCAGGATGTATCCGTGCGTACCTTGTTGCCAACAGCAATCAGAACTGGATGCTTTGGAGCAAAGTGCAAGAGAACTTTCCCCAAAAGACTGGAAGAAAAAACGCTCTGAGACAGACCTGCGTAAAAATCCAATTCTCCTTCAAAATCTTAATGCTGGAAAATAAGCCAAGGACGTACACTTTTAGGGTACCTAATCAGCTATTTGTTTCTTTGCTAAGCAGCCAGGGAAAAAAAATGCAGTTTTTTAAAGCTAAATATTTTAAGATAACTGAGTTTCATCCTTTCTCCAGGACAGATGCCTGTCTCGGCTCCTTGACTTGTAAAACGGCTGCTGGGATCAATTTATTTTAACAGTTGACAATAGCAGGAAATCAATTTTTAAGACTGAGCTCGATCAGCAATCCTCAGAATGAGTCAAGACATAAAACTTCCAAAACCCAAAAGGACTTGGCAAACCATATTCAAGACTTTAGCCCAATGTAATTGCAATGGATTCCCATTCTGAGAAGCCAGTCTCATCTGCAGCTCTCGATCTGGCAGACCATGCCATGCAAAATAAGGACTACATTGATTTCAGGGTGTTAGGGTTTCCCTGTACCAAGGGGATTGTTGTTTTTGTTTTTTTTTTTTTTTTTTTAAAAGGTAACATTCCTTACTATTATACTTATTGGTCAGACTTGCTAAAGGCATGATATAGCCCCAGTAAAGAGAGATTCTATTGTCACTGCCGTGGCTGGAGATCCCAAAGGTAGATCAGCCAGAGATGAGCTGCTGGCAGGAGGCTTCAGTGGGGCTTCAGAGCTTGTTGCAAGTCCTCATTCCCATCCCTACACCTCCAAAACAGCCCACCTCAGGGCACAATACAATGTATCGGGGTTTGGGGTTTTTTTCTTTTTTAACTCCTTGGCTATTGGAACTACTCTGACTAGACTGAAGGTCATTTGTGTTCATGTGGGGGCCTGGGGAGACAGGGCAAGTTGACCATGTTTTATTTTTGTAAGCGGCGGAAGCACTCATATTAATGCATACCACAGTCTGTTTAGGTGGATATAGCAACAGTTTGAGCGCGTGCTTTTGCTGGGATTCCTTGGAGATGGCCCAACGCAGCAGCGTTTGCTCTGCAGTCGGGGAAGGCAGTTGCCTTTGCCACAAAATCGGTGGCCCTGTTTACGGCGACTGAATGTCTGGCTTCAGAGGAGGGGGCTGGAGCAGCAGTTTTACTGCTTCCACACGACAGAAGAGCAACGCCACCACTGCAAGGCAGGTATTATCGAAAGGGCAAAACCAAACAAATCCTGTTTACATTGACAGCGGCAGGACCTCCCAGCCTACATGGCCTTCTGCTCCCACAGCTGCAGCGCAAGATCTCCTTTGGCACGTCTCCAGGAGAAAACCAGAAGCCTCGGTATCTGCAGCAAGTACAGGCTGTCACAGCTAACATTCGGAATAAAAAAAAAAAACCATTCAGAATTGCTTACAGCACACTATTCCTGTCAAAAACTGTATTCACACTGCTTTACCCAAAAAGGTGCCGGAGGATAAGTACACTTATCAGCGAGGTGCTCAGATACCACAGAGCTCACATAAATACTCCGCTCGCTAGCTACTTAAAATACAACGCAGGAAAGATATTAGTATTCATTCCCTCTAAAAAGCTATCTGATCAATCTTAATTTTAAGCCTTATCTACCCAAGAGAATTGCAGGGATTTCAGTAAATTAGAAGAATTCTTTCATGTTGACATCCTCAGACCAAACCAGAAAGCTGCGGCAGAAGCTGTTTTCATGTAGATAACTCAGATCCTAAACTCAATACTTAAATTGACTGAAACTGTGCGTGCAGTTACCAAATACGAGATATTAGCTGGTTCGCAGTGGACCTAATCTATCTGCTTTTAGCTGAAGCCACCTTTGTCTACAAGTCTAATAGTAATTTGACAGTTCTTCAGGGAATCTGCTTGCCTACAGACCAAATCAGGCACCGCCCACCTCACCTTTGATCTCAAGGCAATCATCTCAAAGAAGCAAGAGAGCCTTTTCATTAATAAAGATGCTTCCAATTGAAGTCCGGAACACATAAATTAAGCTCCCTCTACTCCCACCACAGCTATATGCTTAAAATGTATCTTTTGTGGCCTTGGGAAATGGGGAACTACAAGGTGTTTCTGAATGGATCCAAGATCTTAAATCTCATTCAGGTACTTTCACGTTAGAAGTTTCTGAGGTTGACAAGGAGCTTATGCTTGGTCCAAACACAGAATGTGAAATCTGAGCAACCAAGCATGAACTGGTGCAGCTTCCGTATGGAAAAACACTCCATTTTCTGCAGAGTGCTTTGTTTTATCATCCTTCCACACTAAGCAAAGCCCCATACAAGCATAACTTCTAATGTCAAAGTTATTCCAGCACCCGGCTGTTCCAGGTAGCAAATGGGGAGCCGCACTGAAATACGTGGTATTGAAATGACCCCAGTTTTACAGAGAAAAAAGTGCTTCTTTTTCACATTGGCGCAGGCAGAAGGAATTATAGTTGCAGGTCATCAGGTTGGGAAAATTAAAGTAGTGTCTAGAAGGTCTCATTAGGTTCTGAACAGCTGATTGGGACAATGGAGACCGAACATCTGTTCATAGCCAGCTACTCGCCACCAATCCCCCACCATCATGCAGAAAACACTCTCATCAAGAGGGAAAAATTAGTCAAATAACGCTTTAGGGAACAAGCTGACCCGAGGGAGGTGTCAGCTAACAGAGGTGAGATACTAAATTTAATGAGACCTTGTTTCTGATCTGATGTAGAAGATTTAATGTCAACTTTTAACAAAATCCGTTAATCACAGTAAGTATATCCAGGCTCTTCTCCTCTCTCTGGATGCTTCCACCTTTTGAAAATTCATTTTCCTTCAAAATACTACATTTGCGTTCCTGACTAACAAATGCCACCCCACATTTAAGACTGAAATAACCCATTCCCCAAACAGCATTTAAAATATTTTAGCTTTACACTGGCAGTCACCCCTCATCTGTTTTAATAGTCACAGCATTAACATATTTAATGCCTCCAAATGAAGATGAAAATTACATAAAGTCTGATGAATAAGTCCTTTTTTTTTTTGTACCTGCACAATCATAACTTCATCTTTTTTTTCTTCCTCCAATCCACATGCACATCAAACATTTTTTTCAGCAAAGACCAGCTTCCCAAGTTCCAGGTTCATTTAGTAGTGAAGCCTGATATCACCATGTTGACTTTGAGACACTGCAGCTCAGCAGACTACAACGATACTTCTCCTCTGTATACACTGTCTTCGCTACAAGACCGTTATATTTAACATCAGTGACAATACTCTCAATTTGTTTCTCAGAATTAAATAATGAAAAAATCAGTCTCCTAGCCCCAGGGTGGGGAAAAAGCACTTCTGGTTTTCCTAGTTGCTCCTCAAAATACACAGCATCACGTGCAAATAATTATGAGAAGCACAAAAAAAAAAAAGTCCGAACTACTGTTTGGTGCGTGTACCACCCTCTTTCATCCATAGGAGGCTTTAGGTCAGGTATTTTAAGCACTGAAAAGCAGCGTTAGTGTAGAATATGACAACATACTTGCTTAGCACAGGCGCAACACCAACACAGAAAGATTTTCATCAATATACTGCCAAATTACCGAGATAGAAGACAGATTATGATTCACAGCAAAAGACTGCAACTTGCAACACAACAGCATTTCCAATGAAGGATGTGAAAGCTACAGCCAGACAAGACGGGCTTTCAAATTACATCTCAAAGTGACCACATTCCTGTTCTAAGGCAAGGGGGAAAAAAACCAGATCTAAATATTCTTCTCTGAACTCTCAGAGAGGGGCAAGAGGAACGCATCCACCACCATATTGATCAGTCTCTCCTCTGTCACACGACTTTACAGATCCTTGAAAACATTTTTGACGCTTAAACCCATTTCACTTTTCTCTGCCAGACCGAGTCCACCAAACACGCACCAGCACATTGAAAACTCACCTAATTCTGTTGGCTTCAACAGTTCATCCAGGGTCGTATAGAAGGGAAGTTTCACCAGTCGAACTTCAGGCTTCGCAACTTTGGGCGGCAACCTTCCCAGTCCGTTAAGGTATTTCCCATAGAGTGCAGGATAGTCAATATTAGTAGTGGAGATAGAAGTCCGAGCAACGGTGCTCCCGCGGTCGTACGACGAATGTATGGAGAGCGCCTCGGGAGACCGGTGCTGCTGCGGCTGAGGCTGCGCGACTTCAGAGCTCTTCTTGGCATAGCGAGTCTCATAAAGCTCCTTAATTTTCTTGAACACTTCAGGGCTGCAGTCAAATTGGACCAATTGCAATGCTCTGGTGACTAGTTCATGTTTAAGTCCGCTTTTACTCCTGCCAACAAAACCCAGCAACATCTGAAGATCTGAGACTCGGAAACTCATCACCATGTTCTAGGGGATAAAAAATTAAAAACGATCTTACAGTTATAAAAATGCAAAGTGTCAGTTCTCACTATACTCTATAACTGGAATCCAAAATACTAAAAAAATCCCGTATAAGACAGACACTAAACCTCCTGTTCAAACCAGCTGTTATTCACCTGATAAGCATCCCATTTCTTACGTACTTGTTTGAGCAAAGCAAATACAGAGGAGACCATCAATTGAAATATCACCAAAATCAGAGAAACAACACGATAGTCATTAAATCACTCAAAAAACCATTTGTGATAGATGCTAAGCAACCTCAAGACAGTTTGACTGGAAGCAAGAGCGACCACAAAGGAAAACATCTCAACAGCAGGCCCCACACGCGAAGGAGCACATTAACTGTTGTACCACAGAGGCTCAAAGCATCCAAACTTCCCAGGCACCTTTGGGTAAGAGAGCTACATTAAAAACTTCATCTGAAATGCTATTAGCGTAAGGGAAAGGAAGAAAATTACTGCGAACTGGAAGGCAGATGACATGTAAGTGAACTGGAGTCACCAACCCTTTAGTACTGTATTTCAGTGCACCTGTATATTATCTGTACAGGCAAAAAAACCCCTCCGGAGTCCTTCCTACATATACAGGATCTTTAAAAAAATTGCATGCATTTTAGACTATGGAAAGATATTAAAAGACTATTAAAGAGAGCAATATGTTCCCATGAGAACAATGCCTCCAAACTCTATTTGGGTGCTTTGCCAAGCACTCCCCCATGACCACAGCTGGCAGCTGCCTTTGCTGCTGCGCTGGTACTATCAATTTCAGTGTTTTGATAAGCAGTAAAAAAACTACCTCCGTCTTCAAGAATTTACTATCTTGCCGCTGTGGAAACTCAGAAGGTCTGTAGCTGTCAGCAGATTCAAAGACCATACTGTAACTATACGGCAACTTTCCATCGGACTAAGAACTAGAAATTATTTCTGTTAAAACTACTGCTAGACTCTGGTCAGACTGATGTTTCAGTTCTCTCTCATGACAAAGCAGCCTTATGGATGCACAAGACAAGCTTATCAAGTCTATTATTTTTGAAAATTCAAGCTGCCCTGAAAATATACCTGATAGGTACCCACACGTATTCACTCAATATCCTTCCTGGTTTGTGGAAAACACAGGAATTCAAGAAGAAACCCCAGCTGTCCCACAGTAAAAAAACCACAGAAGGAGAGACCCAGCAGGTCTTTTTTCCCCAACCTATACTCCATTCTTGTTTGTGAAATTTAAAAAAAAAAAAAAAAAAGCATAAAAGACAGATTTCTGTGGAAGTTAATAGTAGCCTTGTACTTCCTGGAATAAAACAGATATGGATTTTTTTTTTTTTTAAATTAAGAAAGCTACTACTGACTCCAGAAACATTTAACAACCACTTTTGCATGTGTGGGAATTAGACTATAGAGAAAATGTCATTTTATTTTCTCCTTTCTCCATGAAATCTGTCATTTAATCTGGAAGCCCAGAAGATGTTACACAAACGTCACTGGCTGTAGTTAAAATTTTTGGCAGTCGTGATGTGTCCCAAAATACCTTTGATGAGAGGAAAAAAAGGCAGATAACTCTAAAGAGGGGAGAAAGGATGTTTAATTGCCAGAAAGTCAGGATTCAAGAGATCTGGATTCATGTCACTGCTTCACTAGATACCACCCGTATGATCTTGGAGAAATCTAGTTTGTGTGTCTCAGTTTTCTCCAAAATGGAGAGCACACTGTCCTTTCTGAGGCACTTGGAGGATAAATAGCATATTTGCAAAGATAAATACGTCAAGGCAGTACAAATACTTCAACAGTGCAGTACCAAGGAAGTCACAGGAGCACAGCAAGCAGATATTCCTGTACTCACTGCTCCTACACCACCGGTCACTTGGGACCGTTGGTGCGTAAAGCCGAGTTTGCACTGACAGTCTTCTGCAGTTTATATTTAGAAGGATTTAAGATCCAGAAGGATGACCAGAACAAGCTTCAAAGAAAACCTGTCACTGAGGCTCAGACCTGCATGATAATATGAGCAGTAGAGAGACCACATTAACTACTGAGATCATTAACGCTAAAGTCTATTCCTCTCCCCGAGGAAGCCTTGCATGTGAGTGGCACAGAGCCCGTCAAAAACCCGCTATGAGGGCAACTATGATGCCTTGGAAGCGCATCTCCTCCTCCGGAGTCCTGGGCTCAGCTCACAACCCTGAGAGGAGCCCAACAGCAGAGGGAGAGAGTAGTGCCTCCTAAAACAAGCCTCTTCCAAATCTTATTTTTGCAACCAGCTAGCCGCATCCTCACTGATGAGCTGATCCTGCAGGCACTAAATGCTTTCCATCCGTTGGCGTGGCTCAGTAAGCGCCCTCAGCACCAGCTTCCCCGTGCCGCTGTTGGATAAAGCCCGCTCAAGTGCTGCCAGCCGGTTCTCTGCGCTGCCACGCACCAACAGCGGGACACGGAGAAGTCCCGGCTCCCAGAAAGGTGCCAGGGAACGGGGACCCAGAGGGAACAGGAGAAACCCGCAGCGGAGCGGGGGCCCTTTCCCCCAGAATGCCCGACAGGGTGCACGATCCAGCTTGGAAGCACAACGCAGCTTCAGGCACGTTTGCTGTGAAGACGATTCCCCTCGCCCCACAGCGGAGGGGTCTCAGAGCCCGCCCCAAGCCTCCCCACCGCGGGGAGCCGGGGGCTCTTCCCCCACACCCCCAGCGCCGAGCACGGCTCAGCCCACCGCCATCCCCCCGGCCACGGCGAGACGGGCAAAGCTGGGCCGGGGCCGCTGCGAGGGCTCCCGAGCCCCCCGCCCGCCGGGCCCGGCTGGACAGCTCCGCTCCGCGCCCCAGCCGCCGCCGAGCACACCCACACCCCGCCGGCCGCAGGGAGCCCAGGGCAGGCCGCAGAGGAGCGGCTGGGCACCGGGCACGACCGGCCTGGTGCTCCGCGGGGAGGAGGCGAGGGGCCCGGGGAGCAGGGGCCGGAGCTCTGCCGGGCGGCGGGGGAAGCCACCTGCGCTAATTAATCACCGGGAATTAACTGCGGGGGAGGCCGGGCCCGGCCCGGCGGCCCAGGGGCAGGCCCAGGGGCGGGCGGCTCGCCGGGGCTGCGAGCCGGGCCGAGCCAGGCCCGGGGTCCGGTGGGAGGTGCGGCCGGGCCCGGAGGCCGGGGCGGGGCAGCCCCTGAGGTAAAAAGATTGAAGGGGGGGGGGGGGGCGGTCCCGGGGCACCGCCCCCCCGGCTCCCACTGCCGGGGACGGGGCCAGGGCCGAGGCCGTGCCGCCCACCCGCCCGCCCGCGGTCCCCCCGCCGGGAGCACACGCGGCCCTGCCCGGCCCGGGCCCCGCCGGCGGGGCGGGGGCACGGCTCACTCACTTTCGCCTCCACCAGCTCCGCCGCCATCTTGGCCTCCAGCGTCCACCGCGCCGGGAGCCGCCGCCGAGTCACGTGACGCCCGGGGCGGGGGTGGGGCCGCGAGGGGCGCGCGCCGCCCAATCCGCGCTCGCCTTCTTCTCCCCGCGGGCCGCGGCCTCGCCGCGCAGGCGCAGTGGCCCCGCCCCGCCCGGCCCTGGGCGCCTTAAAGGGGCAGAGCCCCACCAACTGGGGTGGGGGAGTGGTGGCTGTTGCCGTCTCTGCTTTTGGGGCTGCGGCTCGGAGCAGTGGGGCTGGAGGCGTCCCCCGCAGCGAGCGAGAGATTGAGAGCGGGCGGGCAGGTGGCAGCGCCCCCCCCCCCCTCAGGAGCCATGTGTGGTGCCCCCAAAATGGCGGCAGGTGGATGCCCCAGGCTTGGCTGCGCCCGGTGTCGGCCCGGGTCAGCCCCGGGGCCCGCTGGGCTTGTCCCGAGGGCCCGCTGCCTTGTGCCGGCCCCTCCGCCGCCCCGGAGCGTGGTCGGGCCCTGCTCCCCCTCCGCGCCGAGGAGAGCAGCGCTGGGGCCATGGCAGAGGACCCTGGCCCGGGCTGCAGGCCCGGGAGGGGAGGGCGGGGAAGGGGCTCCCCCGGCACCCCGGGCCCCGGCCGAGCGGCGGGGTGCTTCATTTTGGTGCGGGGTGTCTTTGGCACCGGTGCCTGGGGGCAGTTTTTTCCTGAAACCTGGGAGCAGCAGATCCGATCGCGCACGGTTTTGCTGGGAAACACTTTTGAAGAGCAGGCAGCTGTTGTAGGCTTTTTGGAAGAGAATGCACTCTGGAGAAAAACCCCAGGAAAACAGCGCTGTTGGATCTGTGCCTTCATCAGAGAAACCCAAAGGACGCTGGCCTAACCATCCTCCTCCTCCCAGGGCAGCCTCCGCTTGAACTTGAACTCGCAAATCTCAGATTTTCCCGTTGGATCTTGGAGCTGCCAGCCCCTCCGACGTCCCCTGCTAGTGAGGGATGCCACCCACCCCTGCGCGTCTGCTTCGGGGGCCTTGAGAGCCTCCCACCGAGCCTCCCGCCATGCCTCCCCCTCGGCCCCGCTCCCCGCCCAGGCACACGCGGTGCCTCATGGCCAAACCCAACCCGCTCCGTGGCGACGGCAGCCCAGGGATCTCCCTGCCCGCGGCTTTGTGCCCCCCACAGACGCCTGGGGAGGAGACATTCTGCCCGATAACCCATCATCTCTTAAAAACACCTTCTACAGAGGTAGAAATTATTTCTCATAAGCCCGATGCTGTTTTCCCTGGGGTCTGGTTGCTCCATTTCTAAGCAGCGAGTGCACAGCGGCGGCCTCTCCAGCTCCATGCTGAGTTACTGGGAGGTAACCCCAGTAGCTGGGGTGAAACCTCGTGCTGGGAGAGGTTTTTCCAGCACTTTCCCCTCCTTGTCATCAACCCCACAAGCTAATTAAACAAAAAAGCAATTAGCTGGTTTCCTAGGCAAGCTGATATGTTAATCAGGCTCCCCAGTGTTCCCTTCCAGTCTGGTAAAAGCCCATATTGGTGCTAAAAATTCAAACAATTGCTATGGTAACCCCAGCAGCTGATAACTCATCCTGTCACGCTGGGAGAGATGGGGGCCAAATCCATCCTGGGTGTAGCTCCACCGCTGTCCTGCCCGTCCCTGCCTGTGATGGGTGGAGGGGACAGACGGGCTGGGGATGTGCCGGTAATTTAGCAGCGACCGTCACTGCTGGGCGAGGATGTGCTGGGAATTTGGCAGCGACCATCGCTGCCGGGCGAGGTGGCGTGGGGATGGAGCGGCGGGGATTTGCGTGAGCTTTCTTACGCTGCAGCTGAGGGAGGTGGAGCGACAGCCTCCCGCAGTGCCGAAGAGAAGGAAAAAGCAGCTGAATATTTGTGCTGCGGAGATGGGGAGTTCCATTCCCCTCTGCCTGGCGTCCCTCTCTGCTCGCCTGTGCGCGTAACCTCCCTTTAATGTGTTCTTAACTCGGGTAACGCTCTTCGCTGCGTAGAGCTTCAGCTTCCCAACTTGCTGGGACAAACCGAGGGGAGTTTGGCCCTTCCTTCCCCTGCGGGGTTGGAAGGGATCCTCCCCAAATGGCGTGCAGGGCCTTCGCTGGCACCACGCAGCCATTCCGCGTCCTTCAGCCGGGTTATCCCGGACTCGTGCCACCGCCCCAGGAGCAGCGGGGCTGCCGGGCTCCCCATGGGGCGCTCCGTGGCCCCCGGGGGCCCAGCCGGAGCCCGGGGGCCCTGCGGCTGCAGGCTGGGGCCTTGTCCCGGGTGCAGCACCGTGCGCCCACCGCGCCCCGGGTGACGAGGGCACGGCCAGGGCACTCGGGGACAGCCCGGTGCCCGAGCTCTGTCGCTGCCCCCGGGGGCAGGCGGGGGCCGGCGGCCCGGCGGGGTGCGGGGCCCCGCGGGTTCCCCCCCGGCCCCGGTGCCCCCGGCCCGGCCACGCTCCTCCCCGCCCGCAGGGGGCGCTGCAGCGCCGGCGGCCCCTCTCGCGCCCGGGCCGGCCCGCGCATGCGCAGAGCGGGGACCCTGCGGGGCCGGGGCGGGCGGAGCCGCCGGGCGATGGCAGCGCCCGACCGGCGTCGGCGGGGCCCGGCGGTGCCCGGTGCTGGTGCCGGGGCGGGGCTGACGCCGGGCTCTGCCCTACCGCCTCCTCCTGGGAGCTCGGGCTCGCCTGCCGCTCTGGTGGGGCCGGCGGCGGGAGCCCCCCACCGCTCCAACAGCGGCGGCGCCGCCGCCCCGCGGATCACCGCCCGCAGCGGCCGTACCGACTCCCACCCACCCCCCCCCCCCGGGGCCGGTTGCCCGCCCGAGTTACCGGCAGCGGTGGGGAGAACTTTCCCCCTCCGCTGCGGCTCGGGCAGAGCCGGGGCGGGCGCTGCCGGTCCCAGCTCCCCCGCCGGCGCCGGTGCAGCCCCGGTGAGCGGCCACGTGGTGCCGCCCCGGCGGAGCCGCCCTCCCGACGACCATAGAGCGCGGCGGCCGCTGCGGGCCAGAGAGGCGCGGCGGCGCATGCGCCTCGGGCGCCGGGGCCACAGGCCCCGCCCCCCGGCCGGCGCCGTCGTATAAGAAGGGGGCGGTTGACGTCAGCGTTCTCTTCCGCCCGCTCTGCGCTCGCCAGCGAGACAGGGCTGCCGCCGCCGCCGCCATTACTGTGACCCCCCCGCCGCGGAGAATCCACCGCCATCCGCCACCATGGTGAGGCCCCGCGTCCTGCCCGCCGCCATGGGGGGCCGAGCGGGCACCGCGCTCGCTGCGGCGCTGGGGATGGCTGCCCCGGGAGGGCCCGCGGGGCGTTGGCGGCGGCCTGTGGTTGCGGGCCGGGCCGGGCCGCTGCTGAGGGGAGAGGGGTGGGGCTGGAAAGCGTGCCGCGGGGGAGGGGACGGGCCCCGGGGAGACCGTGCGCGGCTGGGTCTCGGGGGCCCCGGGGGTCCGTGTCAGCCCGCGCAGGGCCCTGCTCTCCCGGTGCCGGGGCTGCCGCGGCTGTGCCGGTGGGCCCCGGTGGTGCTACGCCCGCTCTGCGGGGAGGGGGAGCGGCGGTGATGTGGCACCGGGAGGCTGCTGGCGCCGGCGCCGGGCCTTTGCGGTGGCTGCCTTATGTAACGCTGCGGCCTGGGCCGGGGCCGGGCGGACCGGCGCCCCGGGCTGTCACCCGCCTGCCGCGGAGCAGCGACCGAAGGAGGGTTCGGGTTTTAGGGGGAGGGTGCCTCAAGGAAGCGGTGACGCTGAGCCGGGGAGGGAGCGCGCTGGGCGGCCGCGCTGCAGGCCCAGGCCCCTCTACTCGCACCCGGTGTCTGCGCTGCCCTTGCTGTGGGTTGTTCCTGTAACGCAGGCTGCGCCGGCAGAGCTGATGCCCGCGTGACCATGGCAGGTATTCGCGGTGTTGGTTGGGTTTCTCAAAATTGCCGAAGCCGTTTTTCTATACCCTGCGTTTCTCTCTTCCCCTCCTCCTTCTCATTCCTCAAGGTGAACTTCACAGTAGACCAGATACGGGCCATCATGGACAAAAAGGCTAACATCAGAAACATGTCTGTGATTGCCCACGTTGATCACGGCAAATCAACCTTGACCGATTCTCTGGTGTGCAAAGCTGGTATCATTGCCTCTGCCCGCGCGGGGGAGACCCGTTTCACCGACACAAGGAAGGATGAGCAGGAACGGTGCATTACCATTAAATCAACGTGAGTTCTCTCCCTTTGGGCACCTCAGTGCTGCGCTGCGTGGTCTGAGCTCGGCGGGGGGTGGGGGGCTTCGAGTCCTCCACTGGTTTGATCATGAGATGAAAGAAGACGGCGTCAGGCATTCTCTAGTCTAGTTCAGAAGCTCGTCTCTTGCTTGTGAGGATTGTTTTAATGAAAGAGCAAGAACTGATTGGCTTCTGGTGAATCATAGAGCACTACTTTGGTGACCACTGGGAAATAGAGGTGCAGTGGCAGCTTCAGCCCTCCATTTTAGCACTGGGGCTGCTGGATATGGCTCATGTCTGCTGGAGTCCCATGGATGTGGTGTGGAGACTGCCTTGGGAGCATCGCTGGCGGCTGTGTCACTGTGGGCAGTTTGAGGACCCTGAGGGGCATGAGAAGGGATCAAAAACGAGGTTGGCCCTAGTAGAAAAAGCATAAATCCTTGTTTGAAAGAAACAGAACCCTCTTTGGGCACTTTAAATGGCATGGATTCAGAAGAGGTTATGATTTCAGAAAAGCGTAGGAAGGGCAGATTTTTGCCTGCGCTACTTCTGTCTCCCACACTGGCCTCCCAGGAAGATGCCTTAGGAAATCCTTAAGCCCAGGCACAGCTGTCTGTGTGGGATACAAAGCTGTTTTTGAGTGTCAGGGAGGGGTAACGTGTGGGTAATAATTAATAGCTTTCTTTTTTTTCAGAGCTATTTCCCTATTTTACGAGCTCTCTGAAAATGATTTGGCCTTCATCAAGCAGAGCAAGGATGGTTCTGGTTTCTTGATCAACCTGATTGACTCTCCTGGACACGTGGACTTCTCTTCAGAGGTCACTGCTGCTCTTCGTGTCACTGATGGTGCTCTGGTTGTTGTAGATTGTGTCTCTGGTAAGGTTTTCTGCAGCTGTACGCAACTGGAGCGTGTGTTGGGCGAGTTTGAAGACGAGGATAGCTAATTCCCCTGTGCTTGGCAGGCGTGTGCGTGCAGACAGAGACCGTGCTGCGTCAGGCCATTGCTGAGAGGATCAAGCCTGTTTTGATGATGAACAAGATGGACCGAGCGCTGCTGGAGCTGCAGCTGGAGCCAGAGGAACTCTACCAGACCTTCCAGCGCATTGTGGAAAACGTGAACGTCATTATCTCCACGTATGGAGAAGGAGAAAGCGGCCCCATGGGAAACATCATGGTGAGCGGAAGGCTGTGTTGGAAATTAGTGAGAGGGAGCTGCTGTGGCTCTGCACTGTCTCAAGTGGAGAAGTGAGAGTAGAATAACAAAGGTACCCATGCTACCCAGGCTTGCGCTGGTTTGGAGCTCTTGCTAGCTTTCCTTCCAAATCTTCTGTTAGTTCAAGACTTGAGCAAATAAAGACTGTAAATATAGGAAAGTGTTTTTTCCCTTTGCAAAGGGTGCCCTTGTTTGGTAGGACGCTTTCTTGCCCACATCACACCTGTGATGTTGGGTGATGCGAGATCATGGGCTCCTACGCAGCATCACTCCCCTGGCTGCCTTCTGAAACGGAAGGCCATAGGTGTTGGCCAGTTCCTGTGCTCTGAGCACTCCCTGCTGGGCTCCCGGGAAGCGGGCAGGGCTGTCGGCTTTGAGAAAAAGCTTGCGCTTTGTTCCCCTTGAGCACTCTCCTGCATGCTGCAGGTTTCCACGTATTGCTGATACTCCCTGTGAAGGACAGGAATCTTACTTGCACACAGATCTACGTAACTGCTGAGGTGTCTGAGTATGTAGTTTAAGTGACAAAAACCCGATCTAGTTCTGCAGTGCAAAGCTAAAACGGTGGGTGTGTGGCCAGGCTGTCCCCAGACCTTGGAGGTGGCCACTGTTGGAACTGCTCAAGGGTCGCATAGTCCTGAAGCTCCACCTTGAAACTCTTCTTGTACTTGAGCGTTTGGGACTGAGTAGGCTGACTGCTGTAACGCTCTGTGGCTGTAAGAGCTGCGGCTGTTCCTCTGTAACCCAGCTCTCCTGTTCCCTTTCAGATCGATCCGGTGCTTGGTACTGTCGGCTTTGGCTCTGGCCTGCATGGCTGGGCTTTCACTCTGAAACAGTTTGCTGAAATGTACGTTGCAAAGTTCGCTGCCAAGGGTGATGCCCAGCTGAATGCATCTGAGCGTGCCAAGAAAGTAGAAGACATGATGAAGAAGCTGTGGGGAGACAGGTGAGGAATGGAGGCTGTTGATTTTAATTCCAGATCAGCTCTGTGTGGCTGCAACCTGATGCTGTAGGAAGTCAGTAAGGAGGGAAGATACGGTCGTGCCTGCTTACAGCCCTGTCCCAGTGACTTGGTGCATGTGGTAGCAAAAGAACTGTTTCCCATGAAATCTTTGCAGAATAGGAAACACACAGATAAATGGGGAGGGGATGGTGAGTTTGCAGTGCAAGTTAAATGCATTTTGGGGAGCTCTGAAAACCTGAGAGTGATGGGGGAAGGTACAGAGATGGTTCTTAACTCAGCAGCTCTTTCCTCTGGCCTGGGCAAGCAGAACAAGCCATGCTTCTGCAGCTGAACTGAGCATTGATACTTGTCTGATGTGATTGATTCTCCAGATATTTTGATCCTGCTACTGGCAAGTTCAGCAAATCTGCTACCAGCCCTGATGGAAAGAAACTGCCCAGGACCTTTTGCCAGCTCATCCTTGACCCCATCTTCAAGGTGAGTTCCTTAGCGTTCAGCCCTTGCTGGTGCTTTATGCTCTCTGGTTCAGTTACAGTGAATGATGATGGAAAATTTCTTCACTTTGACCTGACTTGTGTGATTGAAGAAATTTAAATATCTGACACAAGCCTAGTTTGTTACTCTGCACAGACAGGGAAACTGGTAGTAGACATTGCGCAGGCAAGTGTGTGTCTGAGCCTCCAAATGGATTCAGCTCGGTGATGAGCAAGAACAGAGATTCTCTTCAGAGACGTTTGCGCTGCTGCTTCAAACTAGGTCAGCGGCGACGTTCGTAACTGCTGCTGTTGTTCCAGGTTTTCAACGCAATCATGAACTTCAAGAAAGAGGAGGCGGCTAAACTGATTGAGAAACTGGACATCAAGCTTGACAGTGAAGATAAGGACAAGGAGGGCAAACCCCTGCTGAAGGTGAGATTGGTCTGAATCATCTGTGGGGAGGAGATGAGTGGTTGTGCTGCTCCAACTGTGTCAGCTTACTAAGCAGCTACAAACCCTGCTTGGGTGGGAAGGTGTTGTTGGTAGCTCGGAGGTTGGGGAAGCAAGGGAAGGGTAACTGCCGGGTTGTGAACAATCCGACTGGGTCTTACTCCTTTGATCTCTGCTCAGGCTGTGATGAGGCGGTGGCTGCCTGCCGGAGATGCCCTGCTGCAGATGATCACCATTCACCTGCCTTCTCCCGTCACAGCCCAGAAGTACCGCTGTGAGCTGCTCTACGAGGGACCCCCTGATGATGAGGCTGCCATAGGTACGATGAGCTGCTGCTTTGCTGCCAGGCGTCCCTTCACACAGGTGCTCAGTGCTCCAGCATGCCCGTAGCTGCCATCTTCTCCAAGTACACAGCTCAGTAGCTACTGTAATTCTGGAGTCTGTAGCTTTTCTGGTATGGATGAAACAAGCTCATGAGCTTTACTCTGGAGGACTGAGCTAGCTAAGTAACGGGAGACTAGCCAGGGTATATGCCAAAGGCTCAGGCTGAGCCTGTGTTCATTTAAAATATCTTTTGGCAATGTGATCTTTCTGCCTGGCTGGGCTGGCCAGCTGTCTGCACAGAAGTGAACGGGCTGGGACAATACCGGGCCCAGGTCTTGTGTGGTGATTTGGGGCGAGTGGGGGGACAGGGCATGTATACCAAATGTGAGGAGCGGTGCTGAAATAGGTTGATCTCTCTCCCTCCTTCCAGGTATTAAGAACTGTGACCCCAAAGGACCCCTGATGATGTACATCTCTAAAATGGTGCCAACCTCCGACAAGGGACGTTTCTATGCTTTTGGACGTGTCTTCTCTGGTCTCGTCTCAACTGGCTTGAAAGTCAGAATCATGGGACCAAACTACACACCTGGCAAGAAGGAGGATCTGTACCTGAAGCCAATTCAAAGGTCAGTCCTGGCTGGGTGGAGTGTGCTCGGACCCATGGTTCAGATTTGTGGTTCTAGTACTGTCTTGGGTCTCTCCTCGTCTCTGAGGCCAGGCAAGGCACTTGGCTGCGGACTTCAACTCTGCTGCCCCAATTCCAGGATACTGCCTGGTGGGACCTCATCTTTCAAACTGCATTAAAACAACTTTCTCTTTTACCAGGACCATCCTCATGATGGGCCGCTACGTTGAACCCATTGAGGACGTGCCTTGTGGAAACATTGTTGGTCTGGTGGGTGTTGACCAGTTCCTTGTGAAGACTGGAACCATCACTACCTTCGAGCACGCTCACAACATGAGAGTCATGAAGTTCAGTGTCAGCCCTGTTGTGCGTGTGGCTGTGGAAGCCAAGAACCCAGCTGACCTGCCCAAGCTGGTGGAGGGGCTGAAGCGTCTTGCCAAGTCTGACCCTATGGTGCAGGTGAATGTCCAAAATGGTTTTGGGGACAGGAGAAATTCTGGTCCTGCTGGCACAGGAGGCTGCTGCCTTCAGTCATGGCTGTGCTGGGGGTGTTGGCAGAAAAGTCTTGAACTGAGTATCAGTCCCAGCCCTTCCAGAGTGGGAAGGAATACTGCCTTTCATGTGGGTTTGGTGCTGAGTCATCCACAGATCTGTGGAAAGAGCATCTAAAAGCAGCTCTATGAGTCAAAGACAAAAATCGGAGACAGGCACTAGTATTCTATGTGCGAGAGCTTTTGTTGCATTGCAGTCGAAAGCCTCACCTGCTGTATAAATGGTCTTTTCAGTGCATCATTGAGGAGTCTGGGGAGCACATCATCGCTGGTGCGGGGGAGCTGCACTTGGAGATCTGCCTGAAGGATCTGGAAGAGGACCATGCGTGCATTCCTATTAAGGTAGAGGGGCTGCAGTGGCAGAGCTGCTGGTGGGCTCGGAGCGGGTATCTGGTGAGCTGCGGTTTGGTTGGTGGCTCAGTGCCCTTCTCTGCTCTTTGTCACCGCAGAAATCGGATCCTGTTGTGTCCTACCGTGAGACGGTCAGCGAGGAATCCAACGTGATGTGCCTTTCCAAGTCCCCCAACAAACACAACAGGCTGTACATGAAGGCCCGGCCCTTCCCTGATGGCTTGGCTGAAGACATCGACAAGGGTGAGGTCACTGCTCGTCAGGAGCTGAAGCAGCGAGCTCGTTACCTGGCTGAGAAGTACGAGTGGGATGTCACCGAAGCCAGGAAAATCTGGTGCTTTGGTCCTGATGGCACCGGCCCCAACATCCTGACCGACATCACCAAGGGAGTGCAGTACCTGAATGAGATCAAGGACAGCGTGGTGGCCGGCTTCCAGTGGGCGACAAAGGAGGTGAGGGGCAGCGGTGGGGCTGGGATCGCTCCCAGGGCAGGTGGTGTGTGGTGTCATGAATGGCTACTGCATGTCTTTTCAAAGAAATTTTGGAAAAACTCTGATTTACAGTGCAACATATTTATAATTCAGAAGTATCTTTTAGGATAAATGAAACTCACTGACAGCTGGAATGAAGATGTCATACCAGTTTAGACACACATAAAATGCACAACCTCAAGACACAAAAGTTTTCTCCCAGGACTGCAGAGAAATTCATCATGGCAGCACATACTTAAAATTTTAAAAAGCTTTTCAGAGAGCAAAATGCAACAGCAGGGACAGAAACTAATAAGATGAATAACATGACTGGCATCAAAAGAAAACTAAAGGTATTCCCAGAGCCTCAGCAAAGATCTGGCCTTGTTTACCAATTACTTTTTTCAGGACTGGACAGGAGATGACTCCAAAATAACAAGTTGACAGGTAGACTGGGAACAGCAACAGGAGAGGGTTGTTTTTCTTTTCCTGTTCACTTTTTTTAAGTTAGTCTCAGTCTGAAGAAGGTGCTACACCAACCACTTTTTTTTGTCCCAGTAATGTGAAAAAATTACTTTTCCTGGCCAAATATTTGGGTGGCAGCATCATAAATGTGTGTCAGCACTTCTGCTGCTGCTGCGAACCTGGGAACTGTTGCGTGAAGATGCTGGTAGACGGTTTCAGTGCCTGAAGGCTTCTCTGAGGAGCTGCCGTGGTGACTCGGGGGCAGGAGTCGCTGATTCTTAGGTCCTGGGTAAGGAAGATGACTTGCCAAATGGCTCCTTGCTGTGCCAGGCAGGCTCTTGTGCTTCCTGCTCCAGCGCCCGCTTCCAGGGAATGCCTGTAAGCCGAGGGACCGGCGCCTTCTGGTAGGGAATGCCAGCTGTCCCCCGCCACGGTGTTGGTTGACCCCCTGCTCTGCTTTTCCAGGGGGTCCTGTGCGAGGAGAACATGCGTGGCGTTCGTTTTGATGTACACGATGTCACCCTGCACGCCGATGCCATCCACCGCGGAGGTGGGCAGATCATTCCCACTGCCAGGAGATGCCTCTACGCCTGTGTGCTCACTGCTCAGCCCAGGCTCATGGAGCCCATCTACCTTGTGGAAATCCAGGTGAGGAACCTCTGCTTGTCCCAGAAGATCCTGGGCAAAGAAAACGTGAGCGGGCAGTTTGCAGTCCTGATGCCTCTCTCTTGCAGTGCCCAGAGCAGGTGGTCGGTGGTATCTACGGTGTGCTGAACAGGAAGCGTGGCCACGTGTTTGAGGAGACCCAGGTGGCTGGCACCCCCATGTTTGTGGTGAAGGCCTACCTGCCTGTCAATGAGTCCTTTGGTGAGTGTGTGGGTCCTGGGTGCTCCCCTGGGTGTGCGGTGGCTCCTGGGAGCTTGATGCCAACCCTGGGAAGGGAGGAGATCCTGGAGTCCAGCTGTCTGATGGCAACGATTGTAGAATTGTGGTTTAGGCTGGAAAAGACTCTTAAGATCATTGAGTCCAACTGATAACCATGTGCACCACTAAACCATGTCCCTAAGCACCACATAGAATCATTGAATTGTTTAGGTTGGAAAAGACCTTTAAGATCATCAGTCCAACCATTAACCCAATGCTACCATATCCGCCACTAAACCAATTAAGGGTAGAGTAATAATTAATTTCATGTTTCCTGGCTTGGTGGCTGGATTATTTTTTAGTGAAGGTAAAACTAGAATAGAATCACTCAGGTTGGAAGGACCTCATAAGATGATCAACCAACACCACCATGCCCACTAAGCCATCTCCCAAAGCACCATGTCTGCCTGTGTTTTGAACACCTCCAGGCATGGGGACTCCACCACTTCCCTGGACAGCCTGTTCCCAGTGCCTGATAACCCTCTCAGTGAAGAAATTCTTCCTGATACCCAGTCTAAACCGTCCCTGGCACAACTTGAGGCTGTTTGCTTTCATCCCATCACTTGTGACCTGGGAGAAGAGACCGACATCATGGAGCGGTTTGGGTTGGAAGGGACCTTTAGAGCTCATCCAGTCCCACCCCTGTGCAATGAGCAGGGACACCTTCCACCAGAGAGGCTGCTCAAAGCCCTGTCCAGCCTGAGCTGCAATGTTTCCAGGGATGGGGCATCCACCACCTCTCTGGGCAACCTGTGCCAGTGCTTCACCACACTTACCATAAAAATTTTCTTCCTTCTATCTGGTCTGAATATCCCCTCTTTTTAGTTCAAAATGATTCCTCCTTGTTGTGTCTCTACAGGCCCTGCTAAAGAGTCTGTCCCCATTTTTTGTAGAAGTCCCCTTGAAGTATTGAGGCTGCAGTGAGGTCTTCTGGAGTCTTTTCCAGCCCCACCTTGGGGCTGAGCCCTGCTGCGCTTGGCATCTGTGTAGGCTTTTGGGTGCCGCTTTGGGTTCCTTTTCTCTAGACGTGCCGGTGGTGACCCGGGGCGTGGGTTCTGCTCTAGGCGACACCGAACGAGGCCTGTTCTCCTTCCACCTCACCCCTTCTCTTCTTCCTCGCAGGTTTTACAGCAGATTTGAGGTCCAACACGGGCGGCCAGGCTTTCCCCCAGTGTGTCTTTGACCACTGGCAGATCCTGCCCGGGGATCCCTTCGACAGCGCCAGCCGTCCGTGCCAAGTGGTGGCCGAGACCCGCAAACGCAAAGGGCTGAAGGAAGGCATCCCCGCCCTCGACAACTTCCTCGACAAACTCTAATTAAACTCGTCGGACTCTTGGGGGGGGAGGGAATTAATTAATTAGCGTTAACGCCCATGCGAAGGGGTAGATGCCCGTGACCGCCATCTCTCTGCATTGTTAATTAATCGGTTTCATAGCGATTTGAGACTTTAAATGAGGAATTGGGGGAGGGGGGAAGCGCCTTCTAGGTTTCTGTGTTGCACATGACTCATCTTTGCCATTGTAACTAAAACATTTCCACTAGATTTGCCCAATTCTGTATTTATTTGACTCAAAAAAGGGGGGGGGGGGGGGGGAGGAAGTACTTTCTTCCCCAAAACCGGCATCAATCCATGCAAAGGAAAAGGGGGTGGGGAAAACCTCTCTGCAGTGTGACTGTCCGTCGTGACCATCGCCGCCTGTATTAGTGCCACTGGAATTAATAAAAATCGGATCGTTGGTGATCGATGAGCTGTGGGTGCTTTGCCAGGCGGGAAAGGGGCGCCCCCTTGCGGGTGGGAGGACCTGTGGGGGGGGGGGGGCAACGCTAGCGCGCCCGCCCTTTTTGGCTCCGCCCACGCTTGGCTCCGCCCACCCGCCTCACGGCGGGTGGGCGGAGCCAAGCGTGGGCGGAGCCGGCAGCCAGTGCTGGAATGCGGCGGCGGCGGCGGCGGCCCAGGTGGGAGCGGAGGGGGGCCGGGCTGTGGGGCGGGGAAGGGGGCTCGGGGGTCTGTGAGAGGGGCGATGGGTTGGGTTTGGGGCAGGGGGGGTGAGAGGTGGGGGGGGCTGGGGGGTCGAGGGGGCGGGGAGGGGGCTGTGAGGGATCGGGGGGGGCTGTGGGGCGGAACAGGGGCTGTGAGGGATCGGGGGGGGGCTGTGAGGGGGTTATGGGGCGGGAGAGGGGTTGTGAGGGATCTGGGGGGGGCCTGCGGGGCGGGAGAGGGGTTGTGAGGGATCTGGGGGGGGGCTGTGGCGCGGGAGAGGGGCGACGGGTTGAATTTGGGGGGGGGGGAGATGGGGGGAGCTGGGGGGGAGGTGCTGTGAGGGATCGGGGGGGCTGGGGGGTGGGAGAGGGGCTGTGGGGAGTCTGGGTGGGGGGCTGTGAGGGAGCTGTGGGGCGGGAGAGGGGCTGTGAGGGATCTGGGGGGGCTTGTGGGGCGGGAGAGAGGCGACGCATTGAATTTGGGGGGGTAAAGAGGTGGGGGAAGGTGGGGGGGAGGGGCTGTGAGGGATGGGGGAGCTGTGGGACGGGAAAGGGGCTGTGGGTGGGGGGCTGTGAGGGATCTGGGGGGTCCTGTGGGGCGGGAGAGGGGCAACGGGTTGAATTTGGGGGGGTGAGAGGTGGGGGGGGCTGGTGGGGAGGGGAGGGACTTTGGGTGTGGGGGCTGTGGGGGATCGGGGGAGGCTGTGGGGCAGGAGAGGGGCTGGGGGGGGCTGTGAAGGGGCTGTGGGACAGGAGAGGGGCTGTGAGGGGTCAGGGGCTGGCTGTGGGGCAGGAGAGGGCCAACAGGTTGAATTTGGGGGGGATGAGAGGTGGGGGGGGCTGTGGGGCAGGGAGGTGCTGTGCAGCCTATGGGGTGGGGAGGGGCTGGGGGGGGCTGTGAGGGGGCTGTGGGGGACTGGGGGGGGCTGTGGGGCAGGGGGGGCTGTGGGGTGGGAGAGGGGTGATGGGTTGAATTTGGGGGGGGTGAGAGGTGGGGGGCCCAGGAATAATCAGCAGCTCGGCCCCAGCTGCCCCACGGCGCAGGCCGGCATGGGGCTGCGCCGCTTCGGGCTCCCTGCCCCCTGTCTCCCCGGGGGATCGGGGTCCCTGCGCCGGGTCCTGGCCTGGTCCGTTGCTGGTGTTGGTGTGTGGCTCCCGGAGCACAAACCCCCCGTTCTGGTGCCGCAGGTGCTGATCCCCGGCTGCTCCCTGGCGTCCTCCTCCGCTCGCAGGGTCGGGGCGGCTTCGGCTCAGCCGGGGCCCCGCAGCCATGTCCACCTTCCGGCAGGAGAGCGTGGAGGACTTCTATGAGATGGGGGAAGAGCTGGGCAGGTGAGTGACACCCCACCGCGCTCTGGGGGGGCTTCCGTGGCTGCATCCCCTGCCTGAGCACCGGGCCGGGAGCTTCACCCTGCTGCCGCAGCACTCATGGTGTCCCCGCGCTGGTGGCATCCCCTGTGCCACCCCTGTGCTCGCTGCATGCAGTGGGTCTGCAGGCAGAGGACTGTGCTGAGAGCCAGGCACCTCTAGCAGCTATATATTAAAAAAATAAAGGTGATTGTTAACGTTAAACTCGCTCCTATATCTGGGCAGGCCTAGCGGCTCCCTGCAGAGCTCCCATCCCGTCCGGCTTTTTGGCCATGGCTGCCGGGCTGGTGCTGGCAGCTTCCGGCCCTTCTCTGTTGCTGCTGCCTGGCTCTGCGCCTGTGGGACAGATCTGAGGGTGAATCACTGCATGCAAATGGGATTTAATCATCCAGGATGCAAAGGCGGTAGTGGTGTGGGGGGGAGTGGGCTGGGTTTGGATCCTTTGGCACTGCCTCGGCCACGCCAGCCCCGTGCTGGCACCGCTGGGATGTGGGGTCTGCCGCAGCCATGGCTGCCGGGGCACCGGGCTTCTTGGGCACTGGGAAATAATTGTGCAGTGGAAATGTTTTGGGTGGTTTTAGCATTTTTTTTAAAAGTGGGGGGAGCTTCCAGAGACTTGCTCCGGGTCCCTTCAGGGCTGCGCTGGAGCTGCAGTCTGGTGTGAGCCCTGGGGATGGACACGGTGCCCGGGAGTTGGATCCCAGCTGGGCAAGGCCGGTCCCGGCCCCGCTGGGGTCTGTGGGTGGCCCTGGCCATGACCCGGGGCCGTACAAAGGAGCGTTGGGTCCAGGCACGCGCGGAGGCGGGTGACGGCAACCGCACGTCACCGGGAGGGAGCAGCCCGGGGGCGTGGGCCAGATCCTGTCCTCAGGGGAAGGTGCTGAGGGGCCCCTGTGCATCCCAGCAGAGGGGCTGTGGGGGCTCGGCTGGGGTGGGGAGGGACGAGGGTCAGGTGCCCAGAGCCCTGCCTCCCCTGGCCCCTGACCACCACGCACTTTGAACTAAGTTGCTGGCTGCACTTTCTCCTATTCCAGGCATTTCCCTGCCCTGCCCACCTTCCCCATTGGAGCTTTATGGTTCCCCGGCACTGCTGGGCTCTGGGATTTGCTCCTGGGAGCAGCCCGGGGGCTCCTGGCTGGAAATGGGGGCCGATGGGCATCTCCCGCCCTGGGTGATCACAGCAGCACCCATACAGCCTGGGGAGGGTCAGCAGCTGTCGCAGCCCTGGGAGGAATTCCCTTCCTCCAACCCAGGCAGCGCTGGGGTTTACACGCCTGCTCCGGTGGTCCCAGGGTGTGTAAGCCCCGGGAGCGTGCCGGGAGCAGGCGGGCATCACCGGCTGTGTGCCAGGAGGGCTCCGATTCCCAACAGACCCCTGGGAACTCATGCGTCCTCCCGCGCAGCGCAGCCTCCCCGTGCGCAGCGTCCCCCGTCCTTGTGCCGGTGCTGACCCCGCTGCCAAGCCCACGCCGGCACGTACAATGCAGGAGGTCCTCTCCTCACCTCTTCCCCGCATCCCGCAGCGGCCAGTTTGCCATTGTACGAAAATGCCGGGAAAGGAAAACGGGTCTGGAATACGCGGCCAAATTCATCAAGAAGCGTCGGCTGTCGTCCAGCCGTCGGGGCGTGAGCCGGGAGGAGATCGAGAGGGAGGTGGACATCCTGCGGGAGATCCAGCACCCCAACATCATCACGCTGCACGACATCTTTGAGAACAAGACGGACGTGGTGCTGATCCTGGAGCTGGTCTCGGGCGGCGAGCTCTTTGATTTCCTGGCTGAGAAGGAGTCCCTGACAGAGGAGGAGGCCACCCAGTTCCTCAAGCAGATCCTGGATGGGGTGCACTACCTGCATTCCAAGCGCATCGCCCACTTTGACTTGAAGGTGAGGTCTGGGAGGTGCGAACGCCCTGTGCTCGGCAGCTGGGGAGCGGGGACGAGCATCCAGGCTCCTGTGGAGCAGCAGGCCCGGCTCTGGGATCTCTCCCTACCTGAGGCGTGCGTTCTCTCCTCCCGCAGCCGGAGAACATCATGCTGCTGGACAAGAACGTGCCAAACCCTCGCATCAAGCTCATCGATTTCGGCATCGCCCACAAGATTGAAGCTGGGAATGAATTCAAGAATATATTTGGGACCCCGGAGTTTGTAGGTGAGATCCGGCTGGCGGTGTTCCTTTGGGGCTCCCCCGGGCTCTGAAAGCTTTGGCGTAATCCCGGAGAGATGCCCACAGCCCTGGTGCCCCGGACAGGCTTCTTTCCCCCAGAATAAGCCCGTTCTCTCCCCTCTTTCCTTCTAAAGCCCCAGAAATTGTGAACTACGAACCCCTGGGGCTGGAGGCCGACATGTGGTGAGTGAGTCCCCTCCTGAGTGCCAGCGCCGGTCCCTGGGACCGGGGTCGTGCCGGCATATCTCCCCTCTCGCCGAAAGCGCAGGGAGAGGGGACCAGCGGTGCTCTGTGGGGCTTCATCCTCGTCTTCCTCTCTCTTCCAGGAGCATCGGAGTCATCACTTACATCCTGTGAGTATAAAGGGAGTCTGGGGGAGACGGGCTCTGCAGGGCGAGTCCCCCGCCTCGGGCTGTTGCCTTTTTGGGGTGTCACAGCCCACTCTCGCCGCAGGCTGAGCGGAGCCTCCCCCTTCCTGGGGGAAACGAAGCAAGAGACCCTGACCAACATATCCGCTGTCAACTACGACTTCGACGAGGAGTATTTCAGCAACACCAGCGAGCTGGCCAAGGACTTCATCCGCCGCCTGCTTGTCAAGGACCCCAAGTGAGAGACAGGGAGCAGAGCTGGGGATTTCCCTGGGAGAGGGGAGGGTCCCTCCTGCGCCGACCCCCTGCGTACAGGCAGCTCCCACGCCTCCTGCCCGTGCTAGGGTTGAGCTCGGAGCCTGCCTGCTGCCAGCCCATCCTTTGCCCATCCCTGTCGTGCTGGTTGTTTATAAATCCCATTTATTCCTTCCGCCGTTTGTAGGATTTGGTGTTGCAAAACATTTTGAAACCAAAGTCTCTTCCCCATGTCAGGCGTGGGGTGGATTCTGGGATCACCCTGAGGGGTGCAGCAGCTCAGCTGAAAAAGAGGGAATGGGGTTTGGAAGGGGTGAAGGCCTGACTGGAGCACCTGGGACCCTGGGCCGGGGCAGGAGCAGTGGTGCTGTTCCTCGGTCGGGAGGTTTGTGCAGGCTCTTCCGCGTGTAAGAGCACAGGTCTTATGAGGAGCGGCTGAGGGAACTGGGGTTGTTCAGTCTGGAGAAGAGGAGGCTGAGGGGAGACCTTATCGCTCTCTACAACTACCTGAAAGGAGGTTGTAGGGAGGTGGGTGTTGGTCTCTTCTCCCAAGTAACCAGCAATAGGATGAGAGGAAAAGGGTTCAAGCTGCGCCAGGAGAGGTTTAGATTGGATATTAGGAAAAATTTCTGCACAGAAAGAGTGGTCAAGCATTGGAACAGGCTGCCCAGAGAGGTGGGGGAGTCCCCATCCCTGGAGGGGTTAAAAAAATGGGCAGACGTGGCACTTTGGGACATGGTTTAGTGGGCATGGGGGTGTTGGGTTGATGGTTGGGCTGATGATCGTAGAGATCCTTTCCAACCTTAATGATTCCTAGTTTTTACTTTCATTAAAAATAATCCAGCCACCAAGCCAGGAAACATGAAATTGCTACTCTCCCCTTACCTGGTTTAGTGGTGGACTTGGTAGTGTTAGGTTAATGGTTGGACTGGATGTTCTTAAAGGTCTTCTCCAACCTAAACGATTCTATGATTCTATGATTCTATTTGCTCCTGGGAGGCTGGCTGAGGGCATGGGGGCTGGATGCGGCCCCTGCCTGGGGCGGCCCCTCGGTACAGCCAGCTTGCCTGGGCTCATCCGTGCCCAAAGGCGGTAGGATCCGAGCTGCTCTTCCAGGAGTTTGACTGGGACAGAGGCGGCAAAGCCTCTGCCCCTCGCTCGCAGCCTCGCTGTCATTGCAGGAAGCGGATGACCATCGCTCAAAGCCTGGAACACCCTTGGATTAAGGTGAGAAGTTAAAGAATCGGCACCTTTTGGGTGTTAAACATCTGAGGGGTCAAGGGTGGGTGTTGATGCACCGGCAGCTCCCCACTGCTCTTCCAACCCCCAGCTGGGGCTGGTTTGGTGCTGTTGGTGGCCACGCTGCCGGGGGACCATGGGTGGGTGCCGAAGCCGTCCGGCTCCTGCTGTCCTGGCTGCACCCCACGCCTGTGGCCATCCCTCTCCACAGGTGATCAAGAGGAGGAACGTCCGCAATGAAGACAACTGCAAGAAGCCCGAGCGCCGCCGGCTGAAGACTACACGCCTGAAGGAGTACACCATCAAGTCCCACTCCAGCATGCCGCCAAACAACACGTACATCAACTTTGAGCGCTTCTCCAAGGTCATGGAGGAGGTGGCTGCAGCCGAGGAGAGCCTCCGTGAGCTGGAGAGGAACAAGAAATCCTTCCAGGAGGACATCGAGGCCCTGCTGTCCATCTATGAAGAGAAAGAATCGTGGTACAAGGAGGAGAATGAGAGCATCAGCCAGGACCTCCGCCAGATCCGGCAGGAGCTGCAGAAGACGGAGGCCCTGAAGAAGCAGGCGCAGGAGGAGACCAAGAGCGTGGTGCAGGTGGCGAACGGCCTCAAGAGGCGTTACCGAAAGCTGGAGAACCACTACGAGGCGTTGGCCAAGCAGGTGGCCTCGGAGATGAAGTTCGTCCAGGAGCTGGTGTGGTCCATTGAGCAGGAGAAGCTGCAGAGCGGCGAGGGAAACGGCAGCATCCGCTAGCTCGGCCGGTGCCGGGGCTGGCTGCCCTCGGGCTGAGGTCGGCTCGTCCTTCCCAGCTCCCCCCCTCTGAGCCGCAGCGGCAGGCGGTGCCGAAGGGACTTTGGTGGCTCTGCCCCTTGCTCGCCCAAGGAGCCGGTCCACCGACAGCCTTCGGTGAACGGCCCCCGGCTCTGCTGGGCTCGCGGTGCGTGCCGGGGGCATGCGCCTCCTTGGAGACGCCGCCTCAGGGGGCTTGGGTTGCGCTCACCTGGGTTTTGGCTTCCTGTGTGCGGCTCTTGCTTGGCTTGCTGTCTGCTGCCGTCTGCGTGCTCCCCGTGCTCCCAGCTGCTCCTCCCCTCGCTGCCGCAGGGCTCGGGGACCTGTTCTCCCCTCCCCGTCCCACCTGGGGCCTGGGTCTCGGAGCTGCTGCAGCGCCCTGCCTGGGGGGGCCTTGGTGGGGAGACCCCTCCTCTAACCCCTGGCAGCAGCTCAGCATCTGCCATGCACGAGCTGGGACCGAGGAGCGATTCCTGCACGGCCCAAGGCGCTGCAGCCCCATGGGTGACCCCGGCGTCCCCTGCTCCCTGCTGCGGGGCATCGCACCCCTGCTGCAGCCACCCCGGCCCTCGGTCCCACCGGGCGCTCCCCCTTTTAACAAAATAAAGGTTTCCGTGCTCTGGGACGGCCGTCTTGGCTCCTGCCGTGGGAGGCCGGGAGGTGGGAAGCGGGCAAGGACGTGCCATGGGGTGTCAGCTCCTCTGCTGTGCCCCCGGATGGTGTTTGCGCTCCCATCCTGGGGGAATTGCCTTAATTTGGGAGGGGAAGGGTGCTTTTTTTTGCCTTATCAGCCCCAACGCTGGCGGAGGAGCTCCCTGCGGGCTTGGAGGGGGCTCTGGGGCTGGGTTGCAGGATGCTCCCAGGCCAGGGGAGCCCCCAGCCCCTCTCGCCTCAGACCCCGGGGGAGGTCTGGGGGGCTCGGGGAAGGCTTGGGGCTGGTCCTGGGAATTGGAGAAGGTCTGGGGGGTTTGGGGAGGTCCCTGGGGCTCGGGGAAGGCCCATGGGTGTGGGGAGGGTCCCAGGGTTTCTGTGAGGTCTCCACCCTTTTCCCCAGGGATCCCCCTTTTGCAGGGGACCAGCCAGATCCCATTTTGCATGGGAACAGGAATTATCCCCGATATTATCGGGGCCAGGAGGGGCTGCCGGGCTCTGGCATCACCAGGAGATGGGCTGGCGAGCACGGGAGAGCAGCTGGTGGCCGGGGCTGGGGGGGCCAGCATGGGCCGGCCCCTGTCCCCTTGCCTCCGGCCTCCTGGGGTTGCGGGGGGACGAGGTCCCGAATCGCAGAGCATGTGCGAGAGCCCGGGGCTGCATTTCCGCCGGGAGCACCGAGGGGTTTCTGCTGCCCACGGCCCTGTGGCGATGGAGCCAAGATTCAGCTGAATTTGACCTGGGGGAATCACCGGCCAAATCCCAGCGGATGGCAGGCATCCCTCTGGCTCGCCAGCACCCACGGCGGCGGGGGCAGCGGCGGGTTTTCCTCCGGCCGAGCTCCAGGCCGAGGGAATTTGCTCAATTTGGGCTTTATTTGTCCCCCCAGTGTCCCCCCCGCCAGCTCCCCGGGGGTCAGGGCTGGCGGCGAGGTGGGCACAGCCCGGGTGGAGGGGACGTGCCCTGTGTCCCCGTCCACGCCAGCTGTTGGGCAGCCCCGCATGCCGGCTGCGGCCCGCTGACGTCCCGCGGGGTGTAGGTTTCATCCCAACCCGCAGGGCATGCGGGCCCGGGGATAATTTTAGTCTGTCCCATTTTTCCAGGCCAAGGCGCTTGGCAGCCAGGGGCGACGGCGTGACCGCCCAGCCGGTGGCAGCATCCCAGGACAGAGCGGGATCGGTGCCACGGCCCCGGTGTGCTGGAGGGGGGCTCCGGCCATGGTGGGGGACACTGGAGCCTGGTTGGGGGGCTTGGGGCCATCGTCCTCCCCCCGGCGCGCTGCGTTCTGGGGGCTGGGGCTCGGAGGGGAGGCTTTGGGGTGCGGATTCAGCTGGAGTCCCGGGCATTTGATCCGCTCTCGCAGGGCTGATTCATCACCAGAGCCAGCGTGTGAAAGGATGTATGGAAATCCTATAGCACCAGTTGTTGCCGAGCTGTGCAAAGTTCACATAGTGCTAAGGCTTCCCAGATGCTCCTCGCGCCGCGGGTTCCTGTTTCGAGGCTCTTGGAGGTCGCTGGCCATTCACCCTGTCCGGCGCGGCTGTCTCCTCCGCAGCCACCCGGCAGGTACGCTGCTCCGGAGGGAGCAGGAGATCTCATCCTGGTGGATAACACCAAGCATTTTTTAAAAAGCAGAATTGAGGATGGGTTTCGTTGCCATTGCGCTCAGGGTGACCCACTTTAGAGGGTTTTAAGTTGCGCAGCACCGGCGTGAGTTCAGCAGTACCGATGTACCACGTACAGCTGCAAAGAAGGGGGAAAATACCTCCCGCTCGCCGCGGAGGAGGGCTTACTGGGGAGAGCGTCCAGGAGGTGCACGCTCCAGGAGCTCAGCTAATGCCAAACAGCGCAGGGACGAGGGCGGTGCTCGGAAATGACGGGGTGCGCTGGTCCCCAGATTTCGGCGATGTGACATACGGGGACGTTCTGCCTCGGTTCCCCTCTTTGCAACTGGAGCTAACGCCGCCCTGGGGTGTTTTATATTCTCTGCGGACAGAGAATATCGAAGCACCTTTTTTAGCCTTGGATTTTTGCTCCCTTAGAGGCTGGCTTGAAGCGAGCGTGATGTCTTTTCCTTTATATGTCTTCGTGAAAGCAAAATGGTTGCGCATGGCTTATCAGGTGAGGGTTAAACCTAGCTGTTAGCGCAGGGGAAACCCTGCTGGAAATTACATGCCAGATCTCTCTGGGGAGCTGAGGCTGCTTTTTTTTTTTTCTGCCAGTGAGCAGAGCTGCAGCTAATCTGTGGGAAACGCTCCATGTAACGATGTCAAATGGACTTACAAGGTATCGGTGACAAGTCGCAGCACACCGTCCCTGGCCCAGGCGTCCCTCAGCTTTGCCATTGACGAGCGCCCGGCCGTGTAACGGTGTAATTATAGTTTTGTGGGTCTCTCCAGGCACGCACGGGGTTGCACACAAGGAAATATGCCTTTTTATAGCTTGTGGAAGCGTGGGTGATACCATCAGTATTTGCATCTCGTTTCTGGCTGTGGCGTCCCCGTTCCGGCCAGACAATCGGAAAATATCGGTGTAACACGAGGACGAGGAGGCGGATCCAATTTGCTGCTGGTCTCGCTTCTGGCTGCTTCACCAGGTGGTTTGAAAACACCCCTTGAAACAGGCTTGGTGGTTTTTTGGGTGACTTCTTGCTAATCTGTGGCAGCTGCTTTTCTGGAGCAATGTTTCTAATTAAGGCATGCTCAAAAATCTTCTGAAGCGAGAGCTGCGCTGACACCACAAGCCAAGTTATTTTAGTGCCCAAAAGATCACCACACTCATCCCACGTGAGAGGTTTTGTACTTTGACATGGTGAACCTTTTATGCGTGGTGTGCCGCATGTGCTTTAGTGCATCAGTTTAATGGCACTTCCTATCTTTAGCCACTGTATTTCGATAGCGGGTTGACAGATCTCAACGCGCTCACCTATCTCGCCACAGTATTTAAGCTCAGTTGGTTACCAGGCACAGAGCAATGTGTGGAGTTTATTATTAGCTAATTACTAGCCAAGGCCGGCGCTGCAACCAGGTCTTCGCTGTGCGTGCAGGGCTACGGTTCTGGGCCGCAGCGTTTGAGGAGGCTGTGGGGTCCTCGAGTGCCTGCAGAGGCTGGCAGCCTAGCAGGCGGCAGGGCTGGGGGGCAGCTGAGGGCTCTGGGCTGCTCCTCTTCGGAGCGAAGGAGCCTGTGGGGCAACCTCATCGCTCGCTGCAGCTTCCCGAGGGGGTGCGGAGAGGGAGGTGCTGAGCTTCTCCCTGGGATCCAGGGATAGGACGCCTGGGAATGGCTCAAAGCTGCGCCAGGGAGGTTTAGACTGGGCATCAGGAAGCATTTCTTTGCCAAGAGGGTGGTCAGACGCTGGAACAGGCTTCCTGGAGAGGCGGTCGGTGCCCCACGCCTGTCAGTGTTTCAGACATTTGGACAGCGCCCTTAAGAACACGCTGTAGCTCCTGGTCAGCCCTGAGGCGGGCAGGCAGCTGGACTAGAAGGTCGTGGATCCCTTCCAGCTGAACTGGCCCGGTCTGTTCTACCCTGCAGCCACGGCGAGCTGCTGCTCTCCCCAGCACACGCAAGTGCAGACGTGGCCCCAGGCGTGGCCGGTGGCAGCGCGGAGCCGCCCGCGCGGACGGGGCGAAGGGGAGCTGGCGGTTTTTCGTAGCGCTCGCCATTGTGCTACTTGTGTTTCCTGCGGGGCTGCCCGGGTGAAGGTCACGGCTTGGCTCACGGGCCGAGGTTCTGCCAAAAAGCCTGGCGAGGAACAGGCATGGCGCTATTCCTAAAGGAGGAAACGCGGGCGGAATGTTGTTCTCAACGTAAGTACGCGATAAGCAGGAAGACAAAGGGCTACCGCTCACTGTTGCTTCAGGAACAAGATCCCCATTCCTTTCTCAAGCATGTTATGCTCCATGTTACGGTTTGTTTCAATATTCTGATTGTTTGCTGAATTACTTCTTTTGTGCTGTCTTGCTTGGAGCAGGAGGCCTTTTTTATCTCGCTGAAATACTGAGAAAAAACCCATCTACAGAAAAATCAGTAAAACTCTTGCCACTGATATTTTACTTATAGTTTTGCTAGAAAGGGAGGACACGGGTAAGAAAGAAATCTGCAGGCTTTCTACAAACTTACTGGAAGCATTTGAAAAAGCAGAACCCCCTGTACCTACATTTTAGAGTCGTAGTGCGCTATCGGGCTCTTTAATGCAGGATTTTGCCAAACGTCTGTAACCCGTTTGGGCGCGAGCTCCTCTGCCGCACGCTGCCAAAGGCAGATCCTGCAGGGCGTGAAGGACCGCTCTGCGGCATGGGTTCCGCAGAGCACTTGCCCAGTGAGTTAACAAAAATCTATCGGTAAACGGGCTGCACGTGTACCGCGAGGACATGCTAAGGTGCTGTTTGTTTCAAACTGACATTAGGGTGGTGTTTTCAGTACTGATTCCTAAGTTTCCTAAGGTAGCGCAATTTTAATATGAGGCTGCTGCTCTCATTCCCTGAGAAATCCCACCCATTTGCACCTTCTGGATTTTAAATTCAGAAATACAGCCATCTCCACCTCCTGAGGTTCAGCTAGCTGGAGAATTTAGGCCCCGATAACATTTCTTGGTTGGATTGCATAAGGCAGAGAGGCTTCCGTCCAAACTTCTCACCCTGGGAAGCACTCGATGTTGTGCAAAACAGGCCATAGTATCTTCATGTGCTAAGTTGTTTTGAGCATGAAGTGAGAAAGGCCACAAAGCTGAGGCTGACACAAAACTGGTTTCATACCAGCACTTCAAAAACATCTGAAGGGCCGTTCACCTCCCAGAACCTCGCTCCTGTTGGGGTGTCTGAGCCGGGTTTCCAGGCCAGCACTGTGGCTGCAGCCGAAGCAGCAACACATGAAAGGAGGTTTGAGGCTGCACAGGTATGAAACGTCAACAGCAGGGGCTGTTGTTGTGTTTTAGCAGAGTTTTGTGCCTTTTTCTACTACAGTAAAAGGCGACTGATGTATTAAAACAGGACCTCCAAAAAAAGAAAAAACCCAGAAAGAGATTTTAAATTGGTTTTTACTGAATTTAAGAGATGACATTACAAACAAGCCATTACATAAAGACTTAATATCTGCAGAAGCACATAAGCGGAAGAGTCAGTTGTTTTCCAAATGCAGCTCTACTTGTTCCATTATAAAAATGCATTTTCAACTTATTTTTAAGCCAGTGGAATATAAAATAAGAAAATAAAAAAAAAAATGCTGTCCATCACAGAGCTGTGAATAAGTTATCTTCATTTTTTTCAATTATATACAAAAGATACTTTCCAAAGGACAGTACAGGAAGTTTACACAAATAAACCCTCATTCCGACTTTTCAGTACTATTTACATCATTCTGTACATGGGTCTTTCAGGTCTTCCGAGACCCTGAAAAGCAAGAAGGGAAAGTGTGACTATCCAAGCGTAGGAGCGGGTTGTTTCCAGCAGTCAGTCCCTCACGTTTCACCCCCTCAGAAGCAGGGATGCATTTACCTATAAGCAATTTAAAAGCTTGTTCTGAATATCTTCAAAGACTTGATTGTAGAGTTCATCTCTAGACTTCAGTCCATCTAAATAAACTGAAAGAAAGAGGGGGAGGTCTCAGGCTGTGGGTTTCTGATCAGAACAAAACTTCTGTAGATTAGTTTTAAAAATATTTCATACTCTATTGACTCAAATGACAGCTTGTTTTCCACCTGGAAAAACAGAACCATCCTGAAAAAACTATGGCCTGCAAAATCTCTTATCCCATTGTAAAGAATGTAGTTTTTCTCCTCTTTCCCCCCCCCCCCCCCCCCCCGTACGTGCTTAAAATATGAAAAAAAGGGAAGAAGTTCTTAGCTATAAAACTGCATATATTTATCTGAACAGAAAGTAGGCCAGGATTACAACTTAGTAGTAAAAATAGTGCCTTGCATCATTACAGTTAAAGTTACCTTGAATTAAATTACTGACTTCCTTAAAATCCAAAGTACAATGCCAAGGGATTTGTATTTAGGGAGGCTTACCGACATCGACACCGCTGTCCTCCATTTCTTTCCGGTGTTTTAAGTACATGGGCCAGACGTGTCCATCAAAGAGACCCGGTGGGTCAGGAACAGTGTAGTTACGTGTACTGCAAATATCAAAACGGAAAAGAACATCAGAACTACCAGGATCGCATTGCCTCTTGCGCACTGCTAAGGCCTGAAGTTAATCTGACAGCTGCTCAGTTGCACTTATGTAAAAGCTGATCGTCACAGTCCAATTTCTCATCGAAACTGGTCGGTGTTTTGCAAGAAGTTTGTTTAAGCACCCAAAGTGAATGCAGAAGCGACAGGCAGCCGATGAAGGCAAAGCAGGCAGCCTCTGAGGGTTTACCGATGCTCACGGGGGGAGCATGCAACGACTCTGTTCCTTTTGCACCGATGTGCTGATCTTCATACCCCCTCCCCCGCAAAGGGGACTACCAGATCTAAAGTTTCAGAAAACGCCACGTGAAAGCCTTTCTCCAACTAAATGAAAATGTTAAACTGTCACTCCAATTTGCAGGTGACACCAATGTATCCCATTAATAGCGACATAAAGGCAGCCTGAAGGCTTGCCTCTAGTAGAGTCTCAATTGGAAGGAAGGATCAGACTTACGTCAAAGAATCTTCTTACCTTCTCCTCCTTTTGCATTCATCGTACGGAACTGCCAGGTAGTAGCGTATGTCGAATAAATCTATCAGTGGTCTAGGGTAGGGTAGAAAGAAAGAACATGTCTTTTTTTTTTCTGGCAGAGAAGTGTTAAATCACCCCCAAAAGCCGTAAAAATCTTTCTGCCTCTCTTGTATCTGTGTCTATTGTAGACAACAGAAGTGTAAGCGTTTTCATTAAGACACAAGCTGATGTACAGTAGGTTTATTAGTAGCCATAAACCAGGGAGAATGCTAGGTTTTGTAGGTCAGAATGGCGTGGCCAGTCCTTTCGCCACCCAAATACCTGCTACTAGTTCCTGCGGAGGATCACACCCCAGGCCTTCCCAGCCCAGTGTCCGAACCCTGACTCTTTCTAGATCGTTTCAAATTCTGCTTGCAGTAGACAGAAGTTGCAATTCATGGATCCGCTATGAACTGACTTATCCAACCGTCTGGCCTGTTGCGCAGCAGCAAGCTGTCAAAATGGGCATGGCACACGGATTTGGTACAAGGCAACTCATCAGCTCACGTTCTTTTCCAGAAATACAGGCAGTTAGCTCTGCAGCGGCAAACCGCCTTGCACTCCTATTAGGCTGAAGAAAATAAAGCCAGAAAAATCCTTAAAGCAAATCTAGTTCGAACCTGGCGGGACTGAGACTTCTAAAAGCCTGCTGAGGGTTGCATAAATGTTTAATATAGTACGAACTGAGCAAGCTCCAGGTCCGTGGCTGAAATACTCCCTCTGGACTAAGGAAAGGCTCCCATTAACAGGCCGGAGCGCTTCGGAGGTATTTATAACCTTCAGGAGAGATATTGAGAGTTACCTCCCTGGGGACAGGCCAAGAACACCAGGCAGTTTGCCAGCACAGTCTCCAGTTGGCCATTCTTGGTATGGATAGTCTGAGGCTGCCATTTTACATTTTCCATTCGGTTTGGAAAGCCGGAATGGTGCTGCTTGTCTTAAGGTACAGCTTATAAACAACTCTGGTTTTGCTAAGTGTCACGCACAGCTTGTTCTCTTGAAAGAGTTTTGTAAGCAAAGCTGTAGTTTGGAGCCAAGAATCTTTTGCTCATGATGTTTATAGCATGCAATTTTCTGAAGTTTATATATTTAGCTATTGGAAGTTTTCTCTCTCTTCACTTCTAGTCTCGTCTCCCCATCTTCCTGCCAAGCATTTTTTTCCCCCCACGTTAAAAAAAACAAAACCAAAACACAGAAGCGGCAAATCTGTGCTCCAATGTACAATTAATTAGTAAGGTCAGTCTAGTCAGTGTTAAACAAGCACGTGTATCATGTGAAAGAACTATTCCTAAATTCCAGGAGAGATTCCAAGAGTGAATGCAGAATGGATTATCTTCTCGTTCTCATCAATGACCTTTTCAGGTCAAGGTTTAGGCACCGTGGTGGGAGGCCCGGAGGGAAGCCTGTGCCTTCACTGCTGGCTCAGTATTTACAAGTTCTGGTCTAAAGCTCCCCATGCCCTAGAGTTCAGGGTGTGCCCTACGTGAAATCTTCCTACGTTACCTTGAGAAAGTCACCTTGTGCACCTCGCCGTTACCAGCTTTTACTGGTAAATTTTACATTTTACATGAGAAATTCTTACGCGTGATAGCTCAGAACAAGGCAGGAAGGGTATATTAGTAAAAAGGAGGTTCCGGCCCTGGCACTAGTGATCTAGTGTTCTTCCCTGGCAAACCGTTAATAGTTCCCCAAACCTTACTTGTAATTATAAAGCAGGAAGCCTTCAATGACCAATATATGGATATCTTTGGAGGCTGGCTCTTTAGAGCCGGGTGTAACATTCACCCCGTGGGAACGGGCAAACTTCACTGGGTTCTCAATCCAGGCACGCACAGTGCTCACCATTGCCTCCATATCCAAGGAGTCCAACACTAGTTAGAAGAAAGGGGGTGGGTGGGAAAAAGGTATACAATCAAATACCACAAACCACATCAGTTTGAAAGTATAATATAGAATGAACTTGTAAAGTTGAAATTACATAAATTTACTATTAAGTCTTTAATAATTAAAAAGAAATACTTAGGAAAAATATACATTACTGCATCCTATAGCGAACACTGCTCTTACCATCCCATTGTTTAAAGCCGTCTTCCCCGACTTCTATTTGATCTTGTGGCTGAAATATAGTGAGCAATAAAACATTGCTGCAAACTCAGCGTGATCAGTTACCTAAGATCCGATCACAACCTGGACGCTACTGCAATACACAACAAAGCAAGTGTTCACTTAACAAAACAATTACAGACCCTAAAACTTAAGTTCCCATCTTTCACCAACCCCAAAAACTTTGAAAAGTTTTCTCAGCTCAGTCAAGCCACTTTGGACAAAGAGTTATAGGTTAATAATTTGATATGGTGTTATTACCCAAAATACTACAGGCTCCTGTTTATAAGTCAACATATAAGACCATAAAATGCAAATACAGTGTTAAGTAACTGCGAAAATTTACATATTCAGCAACAGCTATTTTAACTCCTAACAGCTCCCATAAAAATGCAGGTCAGCATAGCACAACTTTTGATCCCTTAGTTACAGCTTTATTTGCGCTAGCATTTGCGAGCTAAACAGCCTAGTGAGAAGTTACATATCTTTACGGAAAATTCCTCCTCTACTTTAAGGGCTCATATCTGACCAAATTTGTGCATGAGGCTGCTGGCAATGAGGCACTTCCAAATGAGCGTCGCATTCCATTTCGTATGGCACGTGCTCCTGCAAAGGCAGGACAAACCGATGCCGGAGCACCTTGCATGTCAGGGAATGCTGTACAACTACTTCAAGCACGTTGCCACATCTCTTGGACTTCCACGTATGGTGGGGTCCAGCTACGCTGTAATTCCTGTGAAATGGCTGCAGCCTGAAGGGTTTAGTAGCGCAGTTCTGGTGTGACTGCTTCCCCTGCTGCTCTCCCAGGCTTGGTGCAGAAGGCACCCGAGTCAGCACAGGTCTTCTGTATTCATCTTTAACAATCTTTGAATTAGGTTTCTGATTTGGAGCTGTCAAAGCTCCCCCAATACAGCTGTCTGTCTGCATTTAAAGCAGCGTAAGGGTGCTTAAATCCTCACGTATTATTTACAAGCAGCGTTCTTGTTTAAATAAAATCAGGAGGAAAACACAACATGGAGAAAACTATTTGTGCAGAGTACAGTAAATAACCTCTAACTTGGATCAGTAGCTTGACCTGAAGTTAGACCTGTTGTCAAAACTAAAGGAAGCTTTTGCTGCAACTGTTCTGTTCTCGGCTGTGCCAAGCTCCACTTCTGTGGACACTGGCAGATACCGACATTTGTAAAGGTCATTATCTCCTCACCTGCCCAAAGTACTTAAAAAAATTAAATATGTTAGAAAAAAAAAAATAAATCAGAAAATGGGTTGCTCCTACGCTGTCAAAACTTACTTGAAAAGCATGCACAAGTATATAAAACTTACGGGGGACCCTACTACAACTATCACTGCATAGACAAGCAGCAGTTGATATGTTAAGCAAGGCAGGGGAGCTCCGCTTACCTTGAAGAAGTCATCCTGATGGACCACGCAGCAGTTGGGGAGCGCCTTGATGACTCTGTTGGTCAAGGTGGTTTTGCCACCGTTGGTGACACTGCCCGGAGAGGCGGGAGAACCGCGTTAGAGCCGCCGGGCCCCCCCCCGAACCGCGCTAGAGCCGCCGGGCCCCCCCCCGAACCGCGCTAGAGCCGCCGGGGCTCCTCTCACCTCAGAGCGTCCGGGGGGGAGGGGAGGGGGCAGCGCCGCGCGCCCAGCCCGTTTGAATTTCCCGCCTCGCCGGCGCCGCGGCGCGCGCTGGCCGCCGATTGGCTCTGACCGCTCCCCGCCCCGCCCCTTCCCCGCCGGCAAGTGGCTGTGCCCGGCGCGCGCGCGGGCCCTCATGGCGACTCGCGCCGCTCCTAACGGCCGCGTCGTTTCCCGCGCGCCCAACGGCCGCGCTGAGGGAGCACCGGGCCGCGCCGCCATCTCGGCCCCCCTCAGCGCGGCTCTCCGGGCGGGGCGGCCGGCGGGGCTCCCCACCCCCGCTCTCCGCCAGCCTGCCCGAGCTGGGGCGAAGCCCGGCGGGCGCCTCCTCAAGATGGAGGAGGCTGCGCGGCTCCAACCGCTGAGCTGCGCTGCCCTCCCCTCCCCTGCCCTCCCCTCCCGGCGCCCGGGCGGCCCCCGCGGGGGCTCCGTGACCGCTGGCGCCTTCCCCGCTGGGCGCTGCAGGGCTGCCCCCGCGCAGGGACCTGGCAGCTTCCGAGGCGGGTTTAAAACGCGCCCTTGCCGGCGTTCATCGCCCTGAAACAGCCTTGCCTGCTAGGAGGCTTACGCTCATCAGCTTAAGGAGCCACCCCGTGAACGCCAGGCTTGCAAAAAGTGCTTTTTAAAAATGCTGTAAATGAATTATGAATGAGGGGAGCTCGCTCTTTTCTCAGAGAATGATTCAGGCTTCCTTGTGCCTGCAAAGCCTGTTCTAATGTAAAAGGCCTGAATAATCTTCCTCTCTAAAGGAGAGAGCCGTCAAGTCTGAACGTGCTTATTCCTCATTTTTTTATTCAAAGGCTATACAAATCTGACACAGTCTTTACCCGTGTTGCAAATCCGGGTCTCGCCCGGTGTCAGGTTTGCAAGCCCTTCTGCAGCCGGGGGGGATGCGCCAAGCTTCCTCGCCCTATCCCGACTGTGCAGGCTTGCTTCTAAATCCTACTTTGCTGGAGAAAAGAATAGCTTTTTGTACCCCCCCTTCTTATTTGAAGCAGGATTTTTTTTTTTCCTCTTTGTCTTTCAGAGAAGCTTTTCAAAGTCTAACTTGATGTTGAAAGCATCCTTTTTCATAGCTGAGGCACAGCACTCCATCCAACCTATAAAATTACTTGAAATACTTTTTTCTACTTCAGCATACTCCGGTTAACGCCATAAAGGTTTGGTATGTGCCACCCTGCAGAGCGCTCTGTATTAAGTAAAAGCAGCACGAATTCAGAGTCAGCAAGTTGCAGCTTTTCTACAATCCCGAAATATTATCTTAGAGTCAGGTATACAATCTCCGAATTTTCAATCATCTTGCCTACAAGAATTAAATGGGAAGAAAAAGCAGTTTATATGCATGCAACAGGAACAGGAACTTACCCTCCAATGCCTATGATGTATTTCATCTTTGCAGAGCTGCCTCCTTAACAGGAATGTGGTGAGAAAAAAAAACCCAAAAAAACAATTTAGAAACGCTGAAATGACTTTCAGCGGAACAAAACTACACCTGATCCTTCTTCCCCTTCTCTTTTCTCCCACTCAGCCCTGCCTCGCCTTACTATTTCATTGAAGGAAAAGGCGGGTTTGCCTCCAATTTATAGGGCCCCGCTGCAGTGCCCTTCCTCCCTCCCCGCTGTTTCCCCGCCCCGGCTGCTGATGGCAAAGCCCTGTGACTATCATGAGCCCAAGATGTCATATTTTGGAGCCGGGATTAGCCAGCCCTCACCCCGGCGGCTGGGGTCAGGCCTGCTGCCGCTGCACCTGTTTCCGCACCCCTCGCAGACCCCCACTCCGCTGCCCTTGCTGGCTTTGCTATAAATAGCTTTTTGGCAAGCTCTTCCTTTGCCTAAATTAGTAATGGGGTAGGTGGAAATGTCACCCCTTTTTACAATTCCTTTGGGAGTTCTGGAGAAGGCACAGAGGGGTGTGAGGATATAATTGTGTCTTCCCCCCCCCCCCCCCCCCCCCCCTTGAAGTCAGACAAGCTATCCCTTTGCCTTCCTCTTCATTTTTCCCAATTCCTACCTGATTATTGGAAATGCACCCAGGAATGTCATTAGAAGGAATTTTTTTCTTTCCCTAAACTTCTGATAGGGAAGGCAAGGGAACACAATTTTTATTTTTTTTTTTTAACTCGTTTTAGTGAAGCTCTTCAGAGAAAGAAATATGCAGAGGGTGATGTGTGAATCCATTTGGACCATTATCTTTTGAACCTTTAGGAGGAACTTTTTGAACAGCTTATTCTTTATACATAGACACAAAGTCATAAAATGATACGAGCTTTCCAGAGGGCCTCCTTCTCCACAGTTTACTCATGTCAGGTAGCACTTTTTCAGGTAAGTTAACTCTAGCTGGACTGCTCCCTCGGGTGAACACCTCTCACCACGTGTACGCGTTGTGGAACCTGCGCTTTAATGTTAATTGTGTCAGACGCTTCTAAAATCAGGGCTGTCTTGAGAGATGTTAGGTGAAGGGGGAGTTAGCAACGGTTCTGAATGTTTTTTCAGATGAACACGATGTGAAGTACATAGTACGTGTTTTTAAATGGTATCTTGTCTAACAGAGCTTAAATCATCCAAACCATTGTGTCCCTTTATTCTTCCTTTTCATGAAATCAGCCTATGGAAGTATTAAAAGGCCTACTTAAAGATTCCTTGTTCTACAGCAGTTTGTAAAGTAACTGTAAAAAACTTAGTAAGGCAGATATCTAGGTGTGTGATGTCCTCTTCATTTTCTTTGCAGCTTTGGAGTCTGCAGAGCCCATCCTTGCATCGTGATCTTGTGCTGACAGACGTGCGTGCAGCACGCAGCGAGCGGTGGTGCGGGGCTTGCCCGCTGGCTGAAGGTGAGTTCAGAAGCTGGTTTTACAGTGGGGTGATTTTCACTGTGCTCAAAGGAGGAGATGGTGGCTGTTTCTATTTGAGTTGGTTTTTGTGGTGCTTCCATCTTTTGCCCGCTGCCTACAAAGTGTTCTCCCTTGAGCTTTTCAGCTGTTACAGCGTAAAACCCACACATCCAGAATTTAACCATCAAGAGTCTGAGGAAAGTGTTTTTGAAGGACTATTCCTAAAAATCCCTCCCGAGGGAAGGGTGGAGTGCAGCTCCAGGGTCACAGGCAGTCGCTAATCCAGACTACGGAGCTGCACCTTAGGGCTCACAGCTGCCCAGATGTGCAGGGTTACGTTTTGCAGAGCTTTCCCATATACGGTGGTTTTGGAGCTGTATAGGCAGGATGTTCCCTAAGTAATACGATGTCTGTAGGGGCCTGTAAAACATTTTAGTTCTGGCAGTTAATGGCATCTCTTTTAGCCCACTTGGTATCCTATGGCTTAATCATCTCACACCTTACTAATATCCCCCACCTTTTCCTCAAATTGGGTAATTGTTTGCCATCATTACGTTTTATTCAGAACAACTGCTCCCAAGCTGTTATTTGACTTGAATTTTTCTGCCCCTATTTCAGGCCTGAAGAAGGGTTTTATGGCCTAATATCTTGTTTGTCTCGCCCCAGCTATGTCTGTTGATCTAATAAAAGATGTTACTTTTCCCTACAAAGCTGTTTTATGCTCATCAGCCTTAAGGTCAAGGCCCAGTGCTTTGATAAAATGAGCTGATCATGAATAAACATGGTCTGCAAATCAGAAGATTATTAACCGTCAGAGGTGTAAGATTCTGGAAGTCTTGCTGGAGATACTGGAGGCAAGAAAATAAATTGGTTTTAAGGTAGAGCCTGGTAAATATATGAATGGGATGGTAGTGAATGGTCTTTTCCAGTCTATTATGCTGTCTTAATTCCTTGTGTTTAACAAACAGACCTCAGCCAGTGTTTCCACTGTAATTATTATTTATGGTCAGCATCAGTACACTATTTGCTTGTTCCTGGAGACACCGCTTGCAGGTTAAACGTTCATCATCGTTTCCAAGGTAGCTACGTAAAATGATCGCTCCAGAGAAATTTGGAGCTCAAATCCTTGAATATGAATGAGACATGACTCTCAGGGAAATCTCACAGATTTCCAGCAGCTGCCCACCCCTTTAAGCACACCATTTGCAGTGGAGTCACCGAGTCAGGCTCTCAGCTGGTGCCATTGTGCGCTGAAGTGGAGCAATGCTAATTTACACCAACTGAAAATTTGACCTAAGATTAGCGCTCTGCTCAAATTTTTCATGCCCTTCATTGTGTTTCTCTTCTGTCCATGAGCTGGGAAGGTGTCTTGGTTAAGAAAGCAAACAGTGTGTTACTTCAGTGTTTATTTTACCACATTTGACCTGGCGTGCTAGGGAAAAACTGGGAGGCTCGGAAGTTGTATAAAAGTTAGGAAGAGGACACTGGTCTCAGCTACCTCTGATCCAGTCCTCTTTACACTGGAGTCATGCTAATCCAAATATTTTTGCACATGCTATCCTCGAGGTGAGTGAAGATTGTATTCTGCCCTGTTGGATTTACTAATATGAATGTGCTCCAGAAATATAGGTTGGGTTTTTGCATTGAAAAAATGCGTATTTGGCCTAAAATGTATCAAGAGAAACAATACTTTTCTACTACAGATAGCAAACAAAAAATAATTGTGGCAGTAGCAGCAGCAGTTCCAAATACTAAAGTATTTGGCTGAGTTGTTTGGGATCAGCGAATTCCAGAACAGTGAAGTCCCACTATCTCTATAAAGAATGTTAAAACTGTTTCTTCTGAAAAGCGGAGGAATGAAGGACAGAAGACATGGGGTTTTTTGTTGGGTTTTTTTTGAAGGCACTTTTTTTGTTTGGTTTTTTTTTTGTTTGGGTTTTTTTTTTTTAAGCTCACAGTTGCAAATCTCATCCATGTAGCCCTCAGTGTAAATAAAAGCTCATTTTTTAACCCTTTTCTTCATGATCCCTCAGCTCTCCTGTGGATGTGTCTGGCTTTTCCTGAGTTTGTTTTTAAGCTACTTGGCATGGTTTTTCTATCGCCCGTATTCATACTCATGCACCAAACATCCAGTGAAATCGCATTCACCCACATAGCTCAAATTCTCAGATTCCTGAATGGCCTCAGACTTGCTGTTCCTTTAGGTGGTGGCATGTGCCTGCCTGTATTTGGAGATCTCCGGCATTTCAGCTGTCTGCTTCCCTAAGAACAAAAAAGACCTCGTACAAAAAACTGTCTGAAACGAATGGTGACAGTTATACTTCCCAGCTACAACAGACTTTACCCAACCCGTAAAAATATGTCTATGCAAATGCCAAGTGTTCATAAATGCTTTTTTTAGCAAGTTATGTTAGCCACATTTCTCAGTGAGTTATGCATTGGTCATCTGAAACTTCCTTTTTTTGGGGCTTGTTTATCCTGCAGATACGTTATCTACTTGACACTTTACTAATACAAATACCATTCAACAGTGTGCTTCAATCAAAGATAGAAAATGTTCCCTCTGTTTACATTATTTTTAGAATACTAATGGTTACTAAAAGTTTAATAGTAATCTTCTTTGTTAAAAGTAAGATAAATTTGGCAGAAGCCAGTTTAATATGGAGCTGTCATGATATCACTTCCCTGGGATAGTTTAGTTTCTGTGTGTCCACTGACCTTTCTGTTGCAGAATATGACTCATTTGTTCGTAAACTTTAATTCAGAATTTAAATCCTTCACTAATCATGAGACATTGTTTATGGTATGAGCAAGGTTATGCCAAGGTTCCTTCCGCTCGAGACCTGGGGGAGAGGGCTGGGTGAGACGGCGTGCCAGCTAGTGAAAGACCAGGCAAAGGAATGAGAGTAATTTTCAGTTGTGAATTTTTAAATCCTGGGTTTATTTATTCTTTCCAGAGGGAGTCTTTCTTCAAGGCTTTGGAAGTTGCTTGTGTCTTGACAACGCAAAAGCTGTCATATCCCCTCTAGAGGAAGGTAGCCTTTTGCTTTAAACAAAAACGGGGGAGAGAACATCAACGGAATGGTACTTTCCTGTTAACTGCCAGTAACTACAACAGCTAATAGTAAGGAAAATTAGGCTAGTAGAATAACAAGGTTAAATAGTATAATGCTTAACTAGCTGGCATCTTGTCACGATGGTATGCAGAGTGGCTCGCAGCCAGGAGCTGCCACCGCCAGTGGTGACGTTTTCTGCCACTGCTGCAGCTGATCCCACGGCTGCCCTTGGTGGCAGAGGGTCTGCGGTCCCATGGAGCGGGCAGAGAGGGAATAGCAGGCCGGTCACACTCTGAGAATTTAGACAAGATGGGATTGGGCAGAAGCAGCTGGGCACGCAAGAACAGTACAGATGAAAACATTTCAGTATATCATTACTTTGGGGATATGGGATTAACCTGGAAAAAATATTCTAGAGGGAAGGAAAAGCGATGGGGCCTGAATGAAAGGACAAGAAGGTAAGTGTACAAGGAACAGATTAAGAGAAGACCATGTGGGAAGTGAAAATTGGAGCCCAGAGGCAGCCAGCTCATTACTGAAGAAGTCCAATCAGAGATGGAGAAATTACTCTTAAATTCTCAGTTCCCAAAGTATCAGGTTCTGCAGTTGTTTCACTCCCCACGCTGCACTTCCCAAACTTCCTGATTGGAGCCCTTTGGAGCTGGTGACCACGATGCTGTAAGAAAGGATCCTCTTTGGGTTTCACTGGTCTACATGAGGAATTTGTTTCATGGGATTAGTGGATATAGAGGCAAAAAGGAGTAAGATATGCAAGAAATGCTTCTATTTTGTATCCATGTGGTGCCAGGTAACAATTGCAGTAATTCCAGGGATAATTTTTTAAAAAGACGCCAGACATTTCTAGTGCCATTTGACAGCTGGCATGTGCTTGTAGATGTGTGACATTGTTAAATTAGTTAGTCCTGATCTGTGTGTTGCTATAAATTGTATAGTCAGTAGCAATGGATTAGAAGCACTTTTAAAAACTAACAGAATCCCAGTTCTTAACTCTCTGGTTTATATTCTAGGAGAGATAATATCTAATCTTGCTCCCCACTCAGTTGAATCTTTTGGCCAGTGTAGTTTGTACTGATGGATGAGAAGAGAGGAAGTAAGCAAAACTTGAAGGTAGTTTGGAAAATGAAGAAGGACGGAGAATGAATAAGGCATGAAATAAGTGTTTGAGCTTTTTGCAGCAAACCCACAGTGAAGAAGCTGAGCTGTAAGGCATGTTGCTAATGTGTGATGATTCATCCAGCGCTCCAAAATATTCTGACAGTTTTTCAGGTATGTTTGACAGACTCTTCACAATCAGTCTGAATAGGTAATATACAGACAACAGAGGGAAGTTTTCCTTTTCTTGCTGTTAAAAGCTCGTCCTCCCCCATGCTGCTTCATTCTGAGGTTGGTAGGGCTAAGCCAGCTCTTGGGTTTTGAGGCAGATTTTGAGGCTTCCCTATGCTGTGGCCCTTGCTACCCTGGCATCTATGAAATTCCCAGGCTACAATCCTCCCAGTCCACCACGCTCCACCTGCCCGTGGGAGAAACTCTCTGTCCCAACAGGATTTCACAAGGGGAAATAGAGAAGCCCTTTGCATTGGTATAGCTGATAAAAAGGTGCCTCAAGAGGGCAAAGATTCAGCTGGGGTTGGGGAGAGGAGAAAGGCAGGCAACCACAGGGTTCCTGTTTTTCTCTTTAGCTTTTGTGTGTTGTTTGCCCCTACCATGCCACCTCTGTGGGGTGCATTTCTGGGTAAACTGTCTCTTTTAAACGTTTCTACCAATTCTAAAAGTTGCCAAAGATTTTTCTGCTCTTTTCTGTATTCTTAGCAATCCTTCACAGCTTCTTCCTGACTCTTCCTCGCACCATCCTGGTTCCTTCATGACTGGTTCCTGTGAGATGCTTCAGTGCCGCCCCTGTCAGAACATCAGGGTGTGCTTCAATCCCGTGTTGCTCGGACGCACGGGACTGAGCGTACTCTGGACTTCAGCCTTTCAGCCTGAGCCTTGAAAGCCACTTGCCATAGAGTTTACAATGGGTAACTTGTCCTCTGAGTTATTTTGGCTTCAATTTGGGTTATTTTGACTTTTGTTTTAACGAAACAGAATATCAGTTCTAATCCTCATATAGGATATATACATAGTGTACACTCTATATACACTCTTTCTTCCGATAACACTTATGAAAAATCAGGGTGCTTCAGTGTGTTGTAGCTGCTTATCCAGGTATAGCCCTGGGGTAAATTGAGTACACTCAGCCGGGTGTGCAGGGCTAACACTTCAAATGCATTTTAGAAAGGAAATGCTGTAAATAGCAGGCGAGTTAATGAATGCACACTTCTCTTCTTCCGTTCTTTGTGGTTCTCTCCTGTTGGATGCCATTAATACCTGTGTTGCTACTCTTTACTTATAGCCATGCTAAGTATGTTCAGTGCTGTGCTAAGAACAGAGCCCATGCTGCCTTTTTGTGCTCCCCTTGTCTGCCTTGGCTAGAGGTAGCTGAAAAAAAGAACAAAAGTCTCCCTTCACTAGGAGCGAACTGCTTGCCTTCCTGGTCACTCTGAAATGTGGGTATGGGATCCAAATCGGACAGCAGAACAATTATATCCTGTTTTCTGGAATCAGTGCACTCTCAGTGTTAGTCCTTGTATATTTGATCTCATTTCAGGGGCACCGAGGTGCCTGGGGCCAGGCCGCTTCTCCCACAGCTGCGAGATGCCAGGAAGAGCTTCCAGACCAGTTCTGCCCAAACAGGGAGTGTACAGGGAGTGTGGTTCCAGTGATACAGGAAGATCATTTCTTACCTCCACCCGAGTCAACTTGAGGATGGGGTTCATTCTGCTCAGCCATCTCCCATGGCTGACGGTGGGATGGATGGGCTGAGGCATCCTCCGGAGGTGCCTATCTCTACCCGTTGACCACAGGCCGCTACAGGGACCGCACAAACTTAGACTATGCGTGTAACTCGAAGACGGCTAAGGTTTGGGGACAGAGATCCTGCGCAGGGAGATGGTCTGCACTGAATAAATTAAGCTGCTGAGGAGGCATTTTAAATAAAAACTTAGTTCTCTTGATAGATTTACTGATATGCCTAACATTTTGTAAGACTATTTTTGTTGTTGCAGACAGACAGGAAAAGGATACCGATCTTCAATTTTAGTCAAAACTTGTGACAGCAACACCATGCACAGACCAGTTATTTTCATTACCAGGTTTGTTGGTTTTAGGTTTTTTTGGGTTTTTTTTTTTTGTAATAGATTAAAACTCGGTTACACACACTGTGTTCATATTGAAATTTCCCATGCTGAGTGAGTGCCTCGGGCTAATAGTTTTTGGTAAATTTTTGCTAAAATAAGTTGGGTGCTTGATATAGTGAGTTTAGGAAAAAATCACTGTTTTGATTATAGATCTATACAACTAATATATTTTTAGTTTGCTTTGGAGAAAAAATTCCACAAAAATAGACATACGTGACAAGCTACATTAGAAGAATTTTAACACTGCACAATTAACACACCTATGAGCTAGGTGCTCTGTGTAAAAGAGTATTTTCCATTTATCATGTAATGACTGTGTTGTAACACACAAACAGAAAGGGCTGACAGCCTTTAAATTCTTCAAATGGATTTTAAGAAATGTTCCTTAAAATGGATTTTTGTGGATGTAATCTTTTCAAAGAGGCTATATTTGGAGTTCAGAACAATTCCTGAGCAATGTTCATGGTGGTAGAATTATTAATCATTAACCTTGATTTATTTGACTGCAGTATGATGTACTAATAACAATCAAACCACAAGAAATAAGGGAGTAGAAATTTTTGGCATTTAAAGAATGAAAAAAATGTTAAAGTGGAGTAACATAATGCAAGAATACAGACTGTCCTTTGCCTGATGTGAGGAGTTATCCGGATTTGGGACACTGTAGGTTGTTTGGGGCAGGATGGAGGACACTGAGAACAGAATCAAAGTTTATTTTGATGCAGTGCTGCTGGCTTACAGTAACAGGAGGCGTCAACATCTTTACATTCAGGCCCAGTCAGTCTTTAGTTCAAGTGCTCCCAGAATTAGTTTTTCTCAAAGCTATGTTCTGAGCACGTATGAGCAATATTGTCCAATCCCTACCCGTAATTTCTCTTTTCTTTCCATTTGAGGTATGAAATCTTATTCTTACAACTCTCATTTGGGCATTATTAACTTTTATCTAGAGGCTGAGTTTTCCATTGTGGCTGATGGACTAAAAAAAATAGAACCAATCTAAAATGAATTTTAACTGGAATGTATTGGCTTTCTCTCCTGCTTCAAATCTCTTCTCAAAACTCAGCTCTTCAGCTAGCATTCCCTTGTTAATCTCCAGTCTTATGTTACTCAGGGAAACTGACTGCTTTTGATCATATTAGATTGTTAAACAAAAGATCGAGTACACAAAAAGTCTCAAACATCCCGAGAAGTTAACCCAAGGTGACAAGTTGAATGATCAAAGTGCTAACCTCCCCTGCGCTAAAAAAGGAAGGAACATTCTATAGCTTTCTCTCTTTTTCACTTGCATTATTGCTTCATTTTCCGCCCCTAGGTTGTGATTCATGTAACTGGCAGTCTAAAAGATACGTGTGTAGTGTAAAGCTAGATATTTAGCTACATCTCTTACCAGTGGAGAGAGAGCGGAGTCACCACAGAGTGATTCATCCCATCCCAAGACAGGTGAAATCACCTCTCTTTTCATCGACTGTAGAGGGAACTTAAAACTAATTTAGACTCCGTATCTAATTTTTAGGTTGATAAAATTAGGTGAGATGAATATCATCCCTAGTGTTGAGGTTAATTGTTTGGAGAAGACTCTAATTGCTTTAAGCTGGGAATCTTGGTTTCTATCTGTGGCACATCACGATTAGCAATGATGGCAAACGCCTCAGCATAGTCTGTGCCGTAATTAGCACGTTCTTGAATATTGCTTCATTCGGAAACCTCAGTCATTTTGAGGAGAAGAACGGTCGCATAATGCACATGTGGGAGAAGAGATTTCCACTTGGGTGACAGTTTAGCTCACAACTCTTGTGACAGAAGAGGTTTCAGTACCAGGAAGGAGTGGGAAAATACTGACTTTTCATTCAAGCTGCAAAAGTGAGGTCTAGGTGGTAAGTGATTGTATGTTTTGGAGGAAAGACAAGCTTTTTTAATATTTTTAAATCATGCAATATGGTGATGTTACGGTTTTTTCTGCCTTAAAATTAGAGCTGATTGTGGAGTAAATGTGAGATTCACAAAGGCAGCATGCAGTTTAGGTGGGTTTTAGGCACCTAATTCAAAGAAAATGAGCCATGAAAACTAACTGTGCAGTTGATGGAGTTTATAGCATCTAAACTTTCATTAGAAAAATTTCCAGAAAATTTACCTGGTGGTCTGCTATTGATCTGAATCACAGGTGCCACCATCTTGGTTAAAAGGAATATAAATACACCTGGACCACAGGTCCAGTCGAGAACAAGTGGAGTAAGGGTCCCAACTCTTACATCCACTGAAAGGTACCGCAGATACCTGCTATCTTCTGAGCGGAGCTGATTCACAGGACTAGCAACGCATCCAACACAGAGTGCTGCAGCAGAGGTTTGCAGATAGGCACTTAAGAAAAACGTAGCACAGGTAAATTAAGTGGTGACAAGAGCAGTGAACAGTTAATCTTTAACTTTTCTCTCCCATTCTGCCAAAACCCCTCAAACCAATGATGTAATCTTAATATATTTACAAGATTCTGGGGGTTTTTTAGTGCCTCTCTTCTCTATCTTTTAAATGGCAGCCAGTTTGCTGCAGAGGACTTTTAAAATGTCTCTTCTAGGGAATATTCTTAGCTTTTAAAGACTGCTAAATGACAATAATAACATAAAATTGCAATCAGTCAACTAGAGGAATATAATATGGCTAATGGAAAACTACAGTGACGGGTGATTAAAGGGTATGTTTTCTTTTGAGGAAGGACATCTTGTCTTCTGACTGGGAAACTTTGTTGCTTTGGTAGGGTAGCAGCTAATCCTATTTCTTGTGGCATGGTGTAGTCATAACACGATGAGCTTTTGAACTTCGTCTGCTGTGTTGGTTGCATTCTTCGTGCTTAGAGCTGGGGTTTGGCATACCTCAGCCAAGACCCCCGGCTCCGTTTTTGTCCTCATTGACAGATTCCTTCACGACGCGCCTCTGATGCTGGTGGCCTTTTGGTGCAAGGCCACTTGAATTATTTTAGAACTGTTCTGTTCATAACCTAAAAACATGTGCCTACATCAGAGGCGCTGCAAAAGCAAGTAAATACAGGATTTTATAGTAGGCTGCCTGGAGTTAGCTGCATACTACTGTTACGCCCCTGGAACAACAGGTCCCTGCATTGTTATTGTCCCCACAGATTTAATATTTGAGACATAGTGTTGCATTTCCTTCTACAAATTTTTGTATATAAATTTAACAAAAAATCAGAGAGGATGAGCAGAAAAAAAAGTTGTCGATACTAATATGATTGGGGTAGAGGTTTTTTGGTGAAAATAAAATCATTGCAAAAAAATCTGCTTTCATACATACACACAGCAAAAGTGTAGCCCTACGAATATATACTTATTTAAACTAATATGAATCCCCTGAATGGATTATTTCACAGCATGAATACAGTAATGCTTGTTATAGGATTAGACTTGTATGTATTCATGCGTACAATTCCTTAATTGAAATATGTTAATAACCTAACTAAAACCCACTCAAATTAGACATCTCAGGCATTTTCCTGTAAAAGTACTTGCTTATAATGGGTTGGGGCTTTTTTCACCCCTGTTTAAGTGACTTTGGGTTTGGTTTTTTGTGTGTGTGTGTTTACAATTTAATTCCCAATCATTTAATCAATTTGAGTATAAAAAAGATACGTAGAAATAATGTGAGATTAAAAAACCTGAGACAAATGTGGTTCTGTACAGGTTGATAGAAACCCAAGGGAAGCAATTTTTCCATGACTCTCTTCTAAAGCATAACACCGAGTGAAACTTGGAGAGATCATATGCCATACTGGTAGAATAGAAGTTATTTTAGTAAAAACATTCCAAGAGGTTCCTTTTGCAGTATCATGATTGCCAGGGAGGACTTTGACTTACCCTATTCAAGGGAATAGCATCTGAAAAAAGTTTTCATCATGTTTTCCATATGGAGCCAAAGTCTAAATAAAAGATACTGATAAAAAGAGGGGTATGCATTTTTGCGTAAGGATTAGTCTCATTTTAATTGAATATCCACAGATTCTTATGGAATAATACAAAGCAAAAATAATAATACATACTTAACAGCAATCTATGTCTTCTAGCATAAACCACCTAATTACAAACACTTTAGAAAAATGACAGTTCACGCATTTTTACATGTAGGTTTGGGTTAAAAGGGCCCACTACAAAGGAAAAAAAAACTGAGATAGATTATGTTATATTGTCATGGTGACTTTTTAAAATTCACTTTACCAGTAGCATGCTGTATTTTTGACTGCCAGTAAATATGGAAATACAAAAGAGAAAACATGTGCTTTTGTATTTATAGCAATTTTGCCTGTACATTTTACCTACTGTCAGGCCAATCTGAGCTTATTGCCACCAGCATTTCATTAACGCTTTTGTTTTTTCATCCCTAGATATGTAAAATTGAAGATGTGTTGCTTTTAAAACCTTTACCACTTGGGTTTTCTCATACATGTGTATGCACATCTGTAAGCACATAATCTTTGGAAAAAATAGATGGAAAAATTGCAATGAGGTATGCTCTAAATATCCACTCACATTTACACAGTACTGTACAGAAGAAATTGTATTAATTATCCAACTTGAATATACAGCAGCATCTCAGTTTTATTTCCTGTGTCTTCCTTGTGAATCAAAATGAAAATTACTGGGCAGTCCCAAATCTGGATGATTCCTACATGTGCCAAAACTAAGTAGTTTAAGCATATAAATCTGATGGTTGCTGCATGATGCAGTGACAAGCGCCTGCATTTCCGAAGGCCAGGCCAAGTCCTGTGACTGCCTTGTAGAGACGGGAAGGTATTTCCTAGGCTGTCATCAGCTGTACAGGAAGGGATCTGATTTTTCAGTTTGTAGGCTGACGCTGGGTGAATGTTGAAATTCAGCCATTAATTAGACTATCAGAAAGAATACCATGATTTTTGTGAATATGCTATCATGGGTGTAAAATAAATTTTTCTGCAGCTAAAATGTGGCTATCCCTGGATTCACCATGAGAAAATCTCATGAAAGGTAGAATCCAAAACCAGAAAAATGTTGTTGATAATACCTGCTCTTTGATATAATACAGTGCATTCATAAGTCAAAATATTTATCCTTCGGAGATGTTTTTATGAGGCAGAAACAAGGCCTGGTGTACATTCGGAACATCGACCAGTATAGCAGTATTGCTAAAAGGATGGCATTTATTTAATTTTATTTTTTAAACATATGTATATATACTGGCAAAAGTCCTAATGTAAATGCACTTTCACTAGCAACATTTTTTTTTTTTTTTTTTTTTTTTCTGGTATAGCATATTTCTCTTATAAACTGCATCTCCAGTGGAAACGTAGAGCTCGGCTGGTAAACCCTTTCGCAAATAGGCTTTGAGAGCAGCTCTCTTTAAGGAACTGGCAAAGAAATTTGTAAAATGGCTTCAGTCACCTCAGCTTTCTGCTTGGTCTATTGTCACTGCTCGACTTTTGTGTAAGGTAAGTCCTTGGCTTTAAGCCACTGGTTGGCAGCTCCCCACCAATGCACTTATATCATCTGTCTGCAGGCTCCGAAACTTTCATGAGCTGTCCTTGGGAGTCACTGTCAATCTCTCGCCTCCGCTGCGAGGCAGATCCAAATTTGTTATGATCTTCTAAAGACGAATGCAGTAATTTGGTGTTGTGTAGATCTGATTTTGTTTGAAGCCGGTGCAGGTCTATCAACATCTAACTTTGGATATGTTGCTCCGGATTTGGTAAAGGGACACTGCCAACTTGATTTGTTCTTTGTTTCTGTCAAAGAATTTGTAGCTACTTTGGTTTCAAGTAGCATCCAAAATCACCATCTGAAAGAAGTTAATGATACTGTTTTGTTGTTGTTGCTATAAAAATGCACTTTTTACATTTAGCTGTAGTTTATCCATTACGGGTTGCAGGTTCTTTTCTATGTTGAAAAGACATGTAGACATCCATCCATCCAGGACCATAAAAATTATACACTCATAAAATTTTGTTAAAAATTAAAATATAGTGCATACTACTTAGAGTGCTCTATCAGAAAGTGCACTTTTTGAAAAATTGTTTCAAAGAAGTTACAAATTGACTTTTGTATTCAAACAAATGACTTCCTTCGTATCTTGAAATGAAATTGGTAATCTGTCCTTTTCACAGCTGAGCTCTTAACCTTGCCCTGAAGGAATTACTTGAAAAACTATGAAGTTTCATCTTCAGGTCTGCACATTCTGTAGTTTTTCTGAAAATGTAGACACGGTGTCTTTTCTTTGGAAAAAAACCCAAAACAACAAAACCACCAAACCCCACATTCTTCTGGTATGGTTACTGCTGAGGATCAAGAAGCAGTCTATTTCTTCAGGTCCCAAGACTAAACGTAATCAAGGTTTCTAATTTTTCATGTCCACGTGTTCCCTAACAGCAGTATTTTCCGTGATGTTGTGAACATTTATCACTGCAGTGTTCAGTAACTACAGGTGCATAAAAGGTTTCTAGAGCTGTACTTCTAAAACATTATTAAACGTTCCATCAGTTTTGTTCATTATATAATTGTAAGCTTCCCTTTCAGTGTCCAACTGCACTGCATTCTTTTGTGGAAAGCATAGCAGATTTTTTTTTTTTATCTAAATGCATAAAAACAGTCTCAAAAGAAAAAAAGGAAAATCTAGGTTTAAGTATTATCAGTGGGAGATAGTGAACTCACATACTTGTACTACAAGGAGATTTGTGATTGTTCATAGTCTGAGCTAAAATTAATTTGATCGGAAGAGTCCTTTGTTAACTTCAGTGGGCTCGTTTAGTCCATCTGACAGACCATGTGTGAAGAAGGATACCCAGCTTTGCAGATCGGGTTAACACATCAATGTTTGAAAATTTCTGACTGCTGCTTCTGTCTTGAAACAGATGTCTGCTGACTGTTTGGAAAGCTTAGGACAGAATGCCTTTTGCAGGGAGGTGTTACTGGCATAAAACCTAAACTCCAAAAAACCTGAAGTGCTGTTTTTTTCTTGTAGCACAGAATTCGCTTTGTCAATAACTGGCTCATAATGAAATTTCTAGAAAGCTGTGGAGGTCGATGCTTGCTTGGTGCTTATTATTAACATGCCGGTGAGACAGAATATGGAGTTTTTATCATCTTCAGCTTCTAGGGTTAATGCTGTGGATGCAGTGCTCTCTTTTTCATGCAAAGATCTGGTCGGTAAATACATCCGTGACAGAAGGGCGTGAGAGAAACATATATCAAATGAGAAGTAACGTTAGAAAGCATACTCGGTGATCCTTTGTAGCATTCAAGAAAATAAAGATCTCATCTGTAGCGGTTTTATTCACTGAAAGGAAAAAAGAGGAACTTTATGTATACAGAGGAGACATCCCTATCTTGAGGAAAATCTTGCTTTGCCAGAATTGTTCTCCAGGGGGTTTCAGAGCCGAGTGAAGCGGTTGTAATTTCAAAGAGCCGTGGGTTGGGGTTGCCAGGCTTAAAATATTCCGTAAGTGGTGAAATATGCAGGTAATTCTTCATCTGCAGTTGTCTGCAAGGGGTCTTACCTGATGCATTTGAGAGAGTTTGTTAGCTGGCTCTGGTGAAATCAGGAGTTTCAAAATTATTTTGGCCAGATAGTTGTTTCTTAAATTTTCTTCCCTCTTTTGCTCACAGAATCCTCATGAGTCCAAAATACAAATTTCAAGAGTCTCAATATCACATCTGCATCTCTTGGCTAACTGAGAAGCTGAACCCAGACACAGTGTCCTGCCTCCACATCTGCAGCATTTTCCACCTGGGTTTCTCCCAGGCAGGTATGATTATAGATGAGACCCTCATTACCCAGGGACGGCAAGTAGGAGATTTCAAACATTTAGCAGCTTGTCTCCGCAATAGGAGGTATTAATAGTGAATGATTGTCCAGTGTCATGAAATCAATATAAAGACAAGGCGTGAAAAACTTTCCTGTCAGTAAGGCTCCTTCTTAAAACCAGACCTTTTTGGTGTGTGTGCGTTGATATGAGAAGATGCTCATAAGAAGGTTCTGTGGAGGCTGCCATGCCATATGGGACCCTCTTTCAAAGTTATCAGAGTGCCTTACAAACCGAGACAGAAAAAATCAGGAAAAAACCCATGGCATTTACTCGTAGGAATGGTTCAGTGTGAGTTAATAAGAGGAACTGGCAATGAATTAACTGAGGCGATCAAGGCTGGAAGAGGTGCCTAGACCGGGGGGCACTTGGTATTTTCAGGAAGAAACATAGACTGCCTATAGAAAGGATGAAAATGCACTCTTTTCATTGCCTGTATTAGTTATTCCCTGGGGCAATGGCTGTTGTAATGTCTGCATGGAAGAAGCTGGGTGTGCAGTTTAAAGCAAAATGTCTCAGTGCTGGCCAGCAGCAAGTTAGGGGAAGGGATTATAATTTAAACAAAAAATATATCTCTCTCTGGGCTGGTGACTAATGGACTACAGGATGCTCTTAACTTACTAAGAGAAAACATGGTATCTATTTGCACTACTTAATAGCTCTCCACAGACCATTATTGAAACACACTGGAACCTCTCCTGAAAAGTGCTATTCTTGGCTTCTTTTGTGGATTTTTTTTTTTTTAAAGTAAAATGTTTCCAAAAAGTTTAAAGGGCTTTGCATCTTGGAGACAGGGGAGGCAGGCTCCGTGATCTTACAGAACTCGGATTAAGATGGCGGCAAGGTCTTATACCAAAAGGTCATTTACGTGGGTGACTGCCAGGCTGCGTCATTCTTCTACTCCATTCATTCCACTCCACTTTTCATGACATACTGGGAAGGAACAGAAAGACAGAGTTATTTTTAGAAAGCAAATTGTAGTATAAATTTTGTTATTCCTACTGTGTAAAAAAATATGAGTATGTTTGGGTGTAATCCTCCACAAAAGTGTACCAGGGCCAAAGATAATGTCATTCATAGCTTTAGTAGGCTTTCTTCTTCTCTAAGGATTTTTCCCGAGTGTATAGGACCATGAAAAAGTTACCGTCGGATAAAGACAGCTCTGCAGTAACTTGCCATGTGCACAGCTTTACCATGTGGCAAATGCCAGATAATTTATTGAGGGGCAGCTTTTCTCAAGTGCCTCCATAGCAGCTGCCGTCGTGACCAGCCCGTGCTTTGGGACAAGCTGCAGCGGTTGCGACTGCAGCCATGCTGCAGCAGGGTGCGGAAGGTGTCAACAGCTTTCCCAGTTCTGTACCCCACTGCTGCAAGGTGGCCGATGCCTCTTTTGTGCTAGGTGAGTGGCACCGGGCTAAAGAGGTCCTGGGTCTAACCCAGCCTTGCCTTTCCTGTTAGTGGATTACAAACGCAATGAAATCTATCACAGAGAGATGAACGAAAAAGTGAGGTACAAATCAAACCTGGTTTCTTGATCCTCTGCTGAGGGCACAGGCCTGCTTGGAAGAGAACCAGCAAAACAATAAGTGAATCTCCACCGCAAACTAATCACCCTCTCTTTTGGCCCTGAGGTCCCATTTATTTCTCAGAACAATTCAGACTCATCCAATGGACCTTGGCAATTTTGATCAAAGCTCCTTTTTCTCTGGGAAGAGAATAGAAGAAATATGCACTGTTCCCCCTCAGGAGCTAGTTAGACAGAATAAAAAAAGAGAGGCTATATCACTCTGAAGCAGAGCCAAAACCAGGCCAAATTATGCTGGCATAGGATTTTGACACTCTCTTCTAAACCTCCCTAGAATTTTCCTTCCCCTCTAATGTTACAGCCTCGTATCTTGCCTTTATGCACAGCCAAGATGTGCTTGCAATGCTCTGCATTGCACCATCATGCAAATGCTACAACTGAATGTCAGGAGAACCTTCCCCGGTGCCTCTGGCTCTGGGCCATGACCAAACAGGTTCGCTAGCTTTACAGAGGTAAAAAGCAGCGTCAGGAATCCATTCGCATAGGTCAATAGCATCACAAAAGTGATGGCACAGGGAGCTGTTAGGGAGAGGAGAGGCTTTATCTGTTCCCAGACACTTGAGAAATGTCCTGTTGGGTCCAAACATCTGAGAGTGCAGAACCTGGCTCCCCAGGGGCAGCGACCAAGCCACGTTCCCCTCACCAAAGAGTGTTTAAGCTATTTTGTAAGTGAAAGATAAATAAGAAAGAGTAGTTACCTTTCCTTCTCAGCCATGTCTTGCTTCTCTTCTGCCCTGTAAACACAAATCGCATTTGAAATCTATCATCTAGAGGCGAGCACTGTGCAAGAGTAGAGCATCTAAGGCCTTTCTAGGGAGACCGGCGGACCTCGCAGAGGTGACAGGTCTGATCAGAAATGACTGTTAGCTTCTCATCCCTGTGATACAGCCCTGATAATCCCAGCGCTCTCAGGATGCCTCTGTCTGCCCCGGAGGGAGGGAGCTGACTGACTTGGGCTGGGCGACTCGCTTTTCAGTGGCTAATGAACCAAATACTCCCAAACTGGCATCTCCCATCCAGATCCCCAGCACAAGGAGGTGTTCTAGCCCATTGCTCTTGTGCTGACCCAGCTGGTCCTCCCTCTGTCCGTGATTGCCTTTTGCTTTCAGTGGAGCCGATTTATCACTGTTATGGCCAGTTATGTTATCACTGTTTATGGCCAACACTTCTAACCTAAATCATCAGTGATGGAATGGGTCTAGAAAACAAAACAAAACAAACTATAAACTAATGGTCCTCTTTGTGCCACTCTAACAGAATGAAGTGGCTTTTAAAATAAGCACTAGCTCTCGCTTTAAGGTCACTTTGTATGGTCACATGGGGAAAATGTGCCATTTTTATACACAGGGTGATTTCTGATGGCCTTTGCTAGCATCTACAGTGCATGTTCAGGATGTGTGCACTCGTGGGGTTAAAAGAACAGTTCTATGGATAAATAACAGTTTAATCAAGCTTTTCCTCCCTCCTGCAGCTTCTGCTTATTTTGAGAAAATCAGTAGAAAATAAGTGTAGGCTGTGTGGGATATCAGGGTAGGAGGAACACAGAACTGACTGGTTATAACACAAATAATGATGAGAGAAAGCAACAACATCCCAAGAGAATGAACCCACCCTCTATCCCCACCCCAAAATTAATTTTACCTTTCTTTTCTAGCCTTGATCCTCTCTTCTTCAAATCTGCAACAAACAGGAAACATTCTTTAAATGTTACCCAGGCAGGACTGTTCACTTTTAGTAAAATGCAATATTTGCTCTGAAGGTAACAGAAACTGCAAGCTAGCACAGTGTGCAGGCTCTTGCTTGGCACCCGTATACAAGTAAGATGAGGTTTGCCCCAGGCTCTGCGTTTCTAGTACACGGGTTTTGACTCAACACAATATCCTGCTACATAGGATTTTTGTCCTGCGCCTCCTCAGAGCTATGTGTGCCCCAGGGTCCCTCTGATACTCACTGTAAGACACAGTCTGGAATCTGTACGTGCTCCATTGGGATAAGTTGCTCCAGTTCCTCCAGGCTGTGAACATACTGGATCTTGTTGATAAACTTCACACTGGCAGAGGGAAAGAGCATGCACTTGAGGTCTTGTTTTGATGTTCTCTCTATATGAAGTCAGAATTTTCCTGGTGGAGGTGGGGAGTTCTGCATCTCTGTATCCTCTGTAGTCTGAGTGTACCCATCTCCTCCCAGTGCTAATATGCTGATGACTAAAAACTGTGGCAAGATGCCGCATTACTGTACCTCACTTTGCTCTGACCCTGCCTCTCAACATCTGTAGGAGGGAAAAAGGACCACCATTCCCACACTTCCTAGTAAATCTTTATGTGCTACCCACCGGGACAAACTTTGATCTGGATCCAGACCACCACAGTGTCTCCTAAAACCACCTCTAGAGTTGTCCTTGGAAGTATCAGAGAGATGTAGGAGAAATGACAGACAGTCTCACCTTGATTGCTATTAGTGAAAGGTGAGCTTAAGATCTGATTCATGAGATTAAACTTCCACTCCAAAACCAAAACTGAGTTTGGGAACATGCTATATTTACCTGATGAAGGGTCTGGATATAGCCAGCACTGTCCGGATGAACCATGAAGGATGCACGATTATCAATGCTTTGAGGTTTTTACGCAGTCTGTGGAAAAGCCATGGGACAGAAAGTCACATTCAAAGTACCTTTTCTTAAACTCACCTGTAATGTATCAGGGCACGAACAAGCATTATGATGCTCACCAGCCTCAGCTGGGTGCCTCCAGACAAAAGCCATGGCCTTAGGAAGCCTATTTAAGCTCAGACCTGGCAGGCTGTAGGAGCACTGCTTTGCTGGGGTGCTGCATTAGCCTGATTTCTGTGAAGGTGCTTGTGGGGGAAGGAGGGAGAAGAGGTGATGAAGAGAGCATGGAGTAAGTCGGAAAGCTGTGATAGAGGAAGGAATTACAGAATGTGGGGAGTGAGGAAGGAGTGGTGGCTGGGAAGACTACAAGGAAGCACTGGAAGAGATGTGGGAAGAGGACTGGGAAGAATGAAGAGGCAACACCAACAGGATTCTCACCTTCTGTCTATCATCTGATAGCATTTCTTCAGCCAGCCAAGGCCTGGCATCCTCCTCCGGGGTGTTGCTCCGTTTAGGTACACGATCATGTAGTCCTCAGCCACCAGCAGCTCCAGACTACTGATTACATAGCTGTTGGGTGGTGATCAAAAGTAATGGGGACATGAGACCCAAAAAAAGGTCCCTTGAGGTTTCTTCAAGTGCCTGTGTGTCACCCCGAAAGGCCTCCAGACCCCTTCTTAGTAGACCTTGGAACAGGTTTCGGATTCCCCTGGCAGCTCTGCAGGATGCCTAGGGGATCTCGGGGATTGCGGGTACGCATTAGCATAGTGCATACACTGATGGACACCCCTGCACCATTCTTCTGCTTAACAGTAGCATCTACCAGCTGTTCAGCATTGCATATGTATGCTCTAGCCTGGTAGTGAGTCCATCACTGGCATAATTAACACCGAATGCTTGAATGCTTTGACTTACTGGACTTGGATGCAAACGCTGTGGACAGTGATGGATCGCTCCAGCCTGCAGCTGCACACTGGGTATGTTTGGCCTGGATTCAAACTATTTCCAGCTGAGGCTCCTGATGCCATGAATACATGGAAACTGCTTCCCCAGAGCCTGAGTTACCTTCCTTGCCCTCCTCTCCCTCATAGACCTTGACCAGCCACTTACAGGAAGAGGTTCTCCATGATGTAGTGGTAATCAGCCAGGTTACTGTCCGGGAGATAGCAGGCAGCAAAGACAATGATGGCATTGAGACCTTCTCCATAGTATCCTGGGAAAGACAGACACAGGCAGCATCAGTGACTCTTGCCAGGGGGAGATGCAAGAGTTGAAGGAAAAATAGCAGCAAAGATGCATTGCTGAATTTTGGTCTGGGCTGGTTTTTGTGCCTCTGTTCAGCTCTAGGTAAGCGTTTGTCCCTCTTATGGACCTCTTTCACAATTGGATTTGCCTCTGATTCCAGTTTTGGCTATAACATACGTGTGGGGTTCAGGGATTTTTGGTGGAATTTGGAAGGAATTTGTGTGTGGCAAAGCACAGAGCTGAGAGCTTTGCCTTGGGTCGTTGCTTGGCTTTGCTCAGATTTCAGAAATGGTTGCTAACTGTGGACGTATCGGCCTTTAGCTGTGCCTCCAGAGGCAGCCCCGGCACTGAGCTACAGAGGGGTTGAGCACCCGCAGTCCCTTCATCACTGGCGATGCTGCCTGCACCCAGGGCTGAGGGTCAGGGTATATTCAGTCTTGCTCAGAGCCAGCGTTATCCCTACTTTTCTTTATTGAAACACTGCTACAGTGGCTATATGTTTTTTAGCATGGGCTGGGTGCTTTTGTGCTTATCTGCCACATAGTGGTATGAAACAAATGGCAATTTTCCCCTAAAGACAGTCAAAACAATCAGTCATGGCATCCCCTCTGGCTTGACAAAAATGGACTGAAAGAAATCCACCAAGCCAGGATTAGGCCACCCTCTCCCTCACCTCCATGTGTCACCACTCTCATGTAGGGTTTGATCATCTGGAGGTCGATGCGGTGCTCCTGCTCTCCAATGATGACAGTCCTCCAGAGCCGTCCATTAGTAGCGCTCCCATCTTCTGTCCCACCATCCCCAAACAGGTCTGCGCTGTCCCCGGGCATGTTCTTGGCTGTGGCTACGGGAGTGTCATCTGGAAAAGGGACAAACATTTCTGCCTTATTAATGTAATGTACAAAGAGGCTCTGCAAGAGCTTTGGTGTGCAATAAGAGACAAGAACAACCACAGACTGAGGATCATCTGTTTCTTCATCTGCAGCTTTGATCTGTGTAAGTTTGTGGTTCTTAATAATCTTGCTCCACTGCCAAATTGTAATAGAAACAAGCTTAACATCTCATGCTGCTTATAGTACCGGCAGTCACAGGTTGGGCACCGGACTTTTTGCTGGATCTTCCTTCAGATCCATCTATACTGGCTGAAGAAGGCACCGCCTGTGCCGGTTGTCTTCTGATCTGCTAGCAGAGCTGCTTGCATGATTCCTTCTTAGCCTGATTCAGTCCAAATCAGCCAGGTTAGCAAAGACCATGTTATTCAAGATGTTTGAACACTCGCGTGACAGCTCTACTGGCAGAGCCTAGCAGGCAGCACCTTCCCTCCTGGGGTGGTGGCCCAGCTGCAGCTGGAAGGGCATGTGTGTCCACAGCCTTAGGCCTTACCCTGAATTACGGCTACACCGGTGTTTGCAAGTCCCTGAACTACTTCTGCCCATGCTGTTCCCAGATGGAAGTGCTGAGACTACTGGGCTATAGCTGGGGTCCTGGTGGGGCAGATGTTGTGTGGAAGATGGGGCTTGGTTGTGTGTGCTGTGCTTTGCTCCTGAGGAAGCTGGTCCTCAGCTGCTGATGCTGAATGGTGTCAAAAGTGGTTAAAACGAAGCTAAAAAAAGCCCTGACCCTTGCAGACATTCACCCCAAACCATCCTTTTACCTTCCCATTCCAGTTCGTTCCCGTTCCCCAGGAATTCGAGGGAATCTGTCTCATCAGGAGTTTCAATATCGTCCACATTAATGTCCAGGTCATCTGGTGTGTCCAGGAAGTCATCGGAGAGAATGGAGCCTTCACTCTGGTCCAGGGAAATGTTGATTTCAGGTGCAACAAGTGTCTTCCGCTTACGATGCGCCCCATTAAAGTTTAAAGTATTTGGGGGAGCTGTAGTTAAAAGGAAAATAACTGACAGGTTGTCCTTATCCGGTATTCTTAGTGCAAGACATGGTGCTTTCATTATGCATGTTTCAGGCTACGGTCTTGGAAGCTAAGGGTGGTGGATCATAGCTGGGAGGTACTGGATGCCTGTGGGTATGGCTGGGTAAAAGTGCCCACACTTCTGAGATACCTATTTCCTCCCCCAGCTTCTTGTGAAAGATTACCAAATTCAAACCTCTGATGGTTTCCTCTCCCACATGGGAATTTTTGGCAGATACTCCGAGGGAACTGGCTTTCGCCTTAACTGCAAGCTGCTGTTCCCATAGGCTTGTTTTCTTTGAACTCCTGATAAGGCAGGCTGGTACTTACAGGATGTATTCTCATCTTCCGTAGGGCTGCCCAGCGACTCCATCCCTGTCTCTTCTGGGAGAGGTCTGCAGGCAAGCCAAGATGCGGAGGGAGAAAGACAGGAGAGAGCAGGTGATGTTGAGGAGAAAGTCACTCCATGGCAGACAGTGGAGAGAACTGGGGGCACCAGGGAGAACCGTGCAACTCCCTGTGTGCTCTGCCCTTTCCCTTTTGCCGCTGAGCTCAGCCTGAGGGACACCCTTGGGTGATTTGCCCTAGAGCAACCCAGCAGCTGTGCTTTCTTACTGTGCAATCCCAGTAACCTCCAACTGATCCCTGCATTGACCCCCCTGCCCCAATACATCTCTCGTGCTGCCATTCAGCCAAGAAGCTGGAAAATCCAGCCAAGGACACAGGAACAAATCCTGTCCCCAGAAGAGCCTGGTAACATCCTCACTCTCTCCATATTATCCCCATTTTTATCTCTGTCAGAAGTTGGAGAGGCAGTGCCAGGCTCTAGGGCTCCTCATCAAGGGTACCAGGGAACATCTTCTGCAGTTGTCTCCTGCCACAAGCCCTGGCCGCAGCAGAGCAGAACTTTACCCACAGCACCTGCAACAACCACCTCTCCCCGGAGGCAGCTGCCTCCTCGGTCTGTAGTGACTTTGCTCCAAGGCAGTTCAAGGCAAGGATCAAACCTTAGGTGTGATCCCAGAATTGTCACCCATCCTCACTCAGCTCCCGTTTGACAAAAGCTGATGGTGATGCCAAAACCCTGCTGAGGTTTGGAAGCAGGTTCGTTCTGAGCTAAGATCCAGGCACCAGCACTCACACCTGTGTTTTGGAGCCGAAGGCTGACGTGCACTCCCTTCCTTGGTCTGCATGGCAGAGGTCAGGATTTGCAGCTTCGCACGCTTGGCTCCTGCACCCTCTTGGTGTACACCACCATGCATCCAGCTGGAGGCTAGAAGCATCTGTTGATTTCAAAGTTGGCTTTCCCATACAGATGCTAATGCCAAATCTCATTACGTGGCTGTCACCCTTTGGAAGTTGCTGGAGTTTCTCCTCACCCATGATGGGGTAAGTGAAGTCAGAATCTGGCCCCCAGTACTGCGGCAAGGAACCCTCGCTTGTGGCTGAGCAGCACGCTGCCCACCCTGAGCTGGACACTTTCCAAACGCTTTTCCCCTTAATTTGAGCTGGGACTTGTGCCTGTCCCCTGGCATTAGCTGGGTTTGAAACTTCTTGTGCAGCATGACCAAACCCCACCGACCCCGTGATAAGTTCACGATGTCGAAGGTCTGTCTAAAAGGGACCCTCTGAGCCATCCTCATTTCACCTGCCCCTTGCTGGAAGCTCCCCCTCAACTGGAGCTCATGCCTTCAGGTGTAAAATCCTGGGTGCTGGGACGGCCCTGGGGTGAAATGTGGGGGAAACCCCACCAGTTTTAAGGCAGCGCTGCAAGAACAGGGGTGGGACTGTGCACGGGGTGGGTGTCCAGCAGCTGCTGGCCTTATGGTCCCGCGATGGCAGGGAGGGAGATGACGGGGACCGGTACCTCAGTCCGCAGGATACAGCCTAGCTCTGCCCTACAAAGGCTCCTCTTCGTGCTGCCATGACACCAGAGCCACCAGCCAAATTAAACGCTATAAATATTTAGATTAAGGGATAATCCTCTCCTAGCTGGTTGTTGTATATTTATGAGAGTTGGAGACCTGATCAAAGGCGCTTGCTCCTTGCTCGCTTGTGCAGCACCCGGATCCTGCGGGCTGCCACAATATTCCTGAGCGGTCAGAAAGATCCCTCTGCCCCCCTCCAGCCTCTCCTCCTCCCTTTTGCTTTTGTCTTATATGGGGCCTGGCTGGTTTATCTGACTGTGAGCTGCAGCCTGGCACAACTTGGTGATACAGCATCAAAAGGGGGGGGGGGGGGGGAAGGCCCAGCTGTACCCGAGTACGTGCTGCAGTCAGGCACTCTGCTCTCTGATGCTAAGATTCATTTAAGAAAAGCAATTCACAAGTCAGAGGTGAAGAAAAGGGCTTTCTTACCTTCCCAAAGGATGCTCCAATCACTACCTCCCAGTTTCCTGTGTAAATCTTCCTTCCCAGATGCAGCTAGCCCCAGATGCCAATTTTTTCTGAATGAAGCAGGTTTTCTAAGGGTCGGGTGCCACCATTTTGCTTTCCACTGAGAGCGTGCTGCCTAGTTTCCCTCTATAAACACCTTCTCTTGGGCCCCGACCAGCCTGAGCCTTCACCGACTGTGATCCGATGGATGCCTGATGGAGTGAGCATGCTCCTGCGTCCGCCCCGCGGCACCGCTACAGCATCATTGCAGGACAGCACTTGCACAAACAGCAGAGACCGGCTGTCAACAGGAGGCTAAACCTTCAGGGAGCAGCAGGAGGGGGAACCCTTTCCTCTCCGCTGCCTTGCTGCTTGCTCGGTGCCTTGCTGTTGCACCTTTGCAGCCTGCAAGGCAGGAGCTTGTTCTGCAGATCAGCTTCTCGGGGAGGGATGGGAACATCGCCTCGTGTCCTTAATAAGCAGCTGAATTCGGTTGCCCCAGCCCAGATCTTTGTCTAGGGTATGTTTTTTTGTGGCAAGGTTGGTTAATCACAGCTAAGCAAAAATAGCTATGCAGCAAATCATCTGCTAGAGAGCTACTGTCCCACATGCAGCAGCTTCTGCCCTATTATTTTAATGCTTTTAGGGGGAAGTGTCTTGCAAATTATTCTTTATTTTTAATGCCAGTTAAACACAGCTAGCGCTCACTCATTTGCCTAGTGGCTGTTTGGGCTCTATTTCGCTTGCATTATTCCGGATTTAATCCCCCTGCAGCAGTCTGTCAGCAGGCTGGGGAGCTTTTTTGTAGGGCTCTGGCCTTGTCCCTGCCACTTGCTTGCCACCCAGCCATGGTCACATCCCTTTGCCTCTCCCTGGGCTTCGTTTGCTGGGCAGGAGCGATGACACCTGTGTTAGGCGGTGCTGAGGAGAAATGCCCCTTGAAAGCTTGACTGTGGCTGGGGCAAGTTTGCTGCTTGCATGGCGAGTGTGAAACAGATCCTGGCAGCTCCTGCTCCAACATGATGGTGTGGGTTAGTGTGTGGGTGTCCAGGTGCTAGAACAGCTTTGTCCCCAGATTTTCTAGGGAGCCTTGGGTCAATGCTTTCCTTTCTACCCCTCGCTTTCCTTTCTACTCAATTATAAGCTTGTCAGCACAACGCTCTGGGGGAGCCTTAATTGGTAGAGGTCCATCAGCCCAAAGCTCTGCCCAGCTCTCGGAGGAAAGAAAAATCCACCCTAGAAACCCAAGGGCTTGGCTGAGCCCACCTCTGGAGCCAGCGGAAGGACAAGCCGTGTCCTGTGAGCCGGGTGCTGGGCTGGCAGACAGAGGTGCTTAGATTAGCGATGCAGCTGGACCTGTGGTAAACAGAGCTAAGCTCATCCGCCGGTGCCGAGGGAAACAGGAGACCCTTTCTAGCAGGGCAGGGGCTGTGCGTGCCCACCCGTGCTGCACACTGTGCCACTGTCTGCGAATACAGGGGCTCTGTGGGCTGCCCGGGGGGAATTCAGCTGCAGCTGGCACAGGGTGAGACAGCCCTGAAAAGCCCCTCAGCAGCCCGGCCCCCAGCTGCAGCGAGGTTTGGTGTTGGCCATGCTGTGTGTGCCCCAGGGAGCTTTAGTGCTGGATGTGTGGGGCAATGCTGGGGTGGGGATGAGGGTGGGTGCACCCTTTGGGTGGCTGCAGGGTGCACACTGAGCTTCTGGGGATTTTTTTCAGCATTCTGTGCAGTTAATAAAATGTCTGTGAAGGTGAAAGCTGCCACTTTGGCCCTTGCTGTCACCCACACGTCATTTCTTACAAGGTTTGCAACCATTCAGATTCTGCATGTCAGTGGCAGCGGTCATTGCATCCCAATGACTCTGCTTCCTGGGGCAAATTCCTGGCAAAGCAGCAGTGCTCTGTCTGGGGAGACACTGCTTGATTCAGGGACTGGAAAGAAGTCCATCTGTCCTTCCCTATATGCATCCGTCCATCCATCCATGCTAATCTCCCTGTCCTCTGCACCCAGCTCCTCACCCTCTCCTTGGCATGCTCATAGAGGGTTGCCAGAAGCCTCCCCAAAATTGATAAGCATTCAGAGCAGCCTTGCTACAAAAGCTCTGTTCTCTGGCCAGAATTGCCCTGTTGGAGTTAAGACTCCTATTGCCTCTGGGGCTGGTAGGAGGGACCTGCATGCTCCATGCCCTGCTGGTTTCTTACAGGAGAAAAAAAATTGTCCCTGGCTTTTTTTTCAGGGAACAAACCTGGGGAAGTCCTCGTCTTGCCACTCCTCCTTCACATCCACGTTCTCCATCCGCAAAGTGGCTTCTGTGGTTCCCATGGTGCTCAGAGAGGGTCTGGCTGCACAGCGGTTCCCTCGAGGAAGGGCGCAGGCTGGAAGGAGGAAGGTGGAGAGGTTGGCACTGAGCATCACGACCAGGGAGCGTTTAATCCGAACTGTTCAGAGCAGGTATGCTGATACCATGCTCCACAGAGAAGCAGCATGATAGCTGCTTGTTTCACAAAAGGACCGAGGCAAGGACATGGGGTTTTGTGGCTATTTGACACGCTTTGGACAAGAAAGAGGAGGTGAGGTTGGCCTGGATCAAAGCAACAGGTATATCTCTGCTCTGTTGTGACCCTAGCTCTTCTCCCTGAGGATCAACACGGTCTAGGCTGATGCCCACCCATTTTCCCCTTGCTACTTCTCTTCCAATACTAATCTCAACATGAACAAGCTCCTCTGCTGTGGAAAACAAAATGTGGCTGAAAGGGAATTGAAGAAAGAGCTGGTTTCACGTTGGTTTGGCAGTAGCACCAGTTTCCATTTTGCTGGCCTGGGCAGAAGTTAATGGCTTTGGTTTTGCAGAGAAATTCCTGACTGCTGCTGCCTGGTCTGTGCTCCATCCCCATGCTTGTCCCCGCACCCAGAGAGAAACAGAGGAGGGCGAGGAGGCCTTCACAGGGATGTTGAATGTCCTTCCGCACCCCTGACAAATTCACGTCTCTGCCTTGCTCCCAGGTAAACCAAAGCAGATGCCAAAAAACTGGAGCACCTCAAATGGAGGCAAGGTGGGTGTGCTGTTCTTTCTCCTGCACTGGTATGAACAGAAGTTCACATCCAGCAAGCCTTGTTTTCACTCACACTAACACCTCAGCAGCAGGAGGGGCCCTTAGGACCAAATATATTGTTTGCCTTCACTAGAAGGTTCCTACGCTGCCTGCCAGCAAAACCCAGACCTTGTACCTATTTTCTAGGGACTGCACCTGCAACTCCTAACGAAGTCTGGCTGAGGGCTCAGGACCAGTCCTTGCAGGACCGGCTCTGGTCGGAGAGAGCAGATCCACCGCTCTCAGCTGGATGCTGCTGCAGCTGAGCCCGGAGGGGACAAGGTCAGGCCTTATCTTTTATAGAGCATGTTCAAGTGAAATCAGCTTGTATGTTGGGCACATGCATTAACCCACCCACCGCAGGACACTTTGGAACATTCTTCCTGAGCTCAGTCTTTACACTGTAAAATACACTGTATCCAGGCGCTGGCTGGATAGTAACATATTTTTTCTAGGATAAGGGGCCTAGGGTGATTTCCCGAGACACTCTATCTGTCCCCTGGTGTCAGGGAGATCAGCATATAGCAGAGTTTGACCCGTTGCTGTAAGGATTTTCTAGGGAGCTGGTGCTTTTTCTGCTTCCTTTGGAGGCTTGTATTTACAGAGCGTGTCGCTGGTGATGATCTGGAGGGGGATAAATCTCTCTGTGTGTATTTGCTTTAAAGGAATGAAGCTACGTAGAGGCCTGAGTAAATCCAGCATCCGTCTTTATTACAGGCTCTGGTAGAGATAGGAATCAGAGCAAAGAGCTGGCTGTGAGCGTTGCAGGGCTTTCTCCCTGCCCGGCGTCTCTCAGCCTTTCCTCCCAGCACACACATTATGTATTCTGTCCTCACCCCCACACCTCGCTGCATGCGATGCCCATGACACGGTCACACATGTCTCCATTTTTTATTTCCCTACATGCAGGCAAAGGAGATACCTTGGGGATCAGAGAGACCCCACCTTCCCTCCCTCCTCCCCACCGCTGTCATCTGCTTTCTGCTAACCCTGAAGGCATCATGGAGGGGGGAAGAGAAAGGAAAGATATTGAAGCAAATCCCAGGCTGGAGTCTGATGTTTCTTAATATCAAACATTGCCCAGCAGTTCGGAAGCCCAGATGATGCCGTACTCACCGATGCTTGTGGCTAATGAGGAACAAAGAGGATCCTGCCTGTATCCCAGCTAGACATTCCTCCCGACGGAGACGAGCTGCTCAGGAGGTCCAGCGCCTGGATCCGGATGCAGATGTGTGCGGCTTTCTCAGCGGAGGAGTGTGGGGATGCATCTAGGTCGGCCTTTCTCACAGCAGTCGTTGCTTTGTGATATGGATTTTGTTGGGAGGGGGGGAATTGAGGGCAGTTAGTTGTATTCTTCCATGGCTGCTGCTTCCTCTGCTGCCTCCCTCCCCTCCAAGGTATTTTTATTATTATTTTCCGCTTGCAGCTGGCTAAGCCTCAGCTCTCTTAAGTCAGCTAATTGCACTGCTTTTGTGCCTGAGGAGGATGATGGTGGCGATGGTGACAGGGAGGGGGGTGTTATGGAGGATGGGTGGAGAGAGGAGCTGAAAGCACCCCCCTTTCGGTGTCGCCTCTCCTCCAATTGGCTGCCAGGTACCAAATATCTCCCCACACTCTTCCTCCAGATGAATGATGCTGCCAGGGGCTGAGCACACCGTCTCCGTGCCGCTTTCAGTGGGAGGGAGGGATGCCCGTCATCCAGCAGGATCTGGTCCTAGAGGAGGCGTGGGAGCTGGGGAGGGGTGGGTGGGAAGGGGAGGGCTTTTTAATACAGTGCATCATTCGCTGAGAAAGTAAAAGGTGGCCTCAGCGTGTGGTAGGATGCAGGATTTAATGGGCCATCTTGCCTTGCACACGCAAAGCTGATTTGTACCTAAACATCAGGCACTGGTCTTGCTTCTGATGCCAGGGGCTGTACAGACAGACCCGACAGACAGTCCTCCTCATGCTGGGGGATCAACCCCTCTTCCTTGCTTCCAGGATGTCTGTAACTGCATTAGAGCCCGAGACCTTTGCAAATCTAAAAGTGAAAAGAAGCAGTGATTTTCACCTGCTCCAGACTTGGGCTCACATCTCTGCCTTCTGGTTCCTGGGTCTCAGCAAACAGCCTTCCCTCCAACTCGGGCCAAAGCCTCAAGCCAGCTGCTGGCAGAGGCAGGGTTAGTTTGATGATGTCTGCTGTCAAGGATGGGGGGGATCAAACACGGGGGGGGGGTGTTTGCATCGTGCAGCCCACGTGCTTGGTGCTGTACAAAGATGAAGGTAGCTCTAGCTTTAGTAGTGACACCCCAGCAAAGGGTTTGTCTCCTGAGTCTCGGCAGAAATGGTCTGAGAGAGGACGTCTCTTTTTATTATATCAACTGATAGAGCAGGCCTGTGAAGTGCCTGTGCCTGCTGCCCTGGGATTTTCCTGTTACCACTTGCTAATGATCCATGTGATTTTTTTTTTCCAGGGCTATTCAGTGGGCAGAGGGGCTGCAGTGATCTGGAGATCAGGGCATGGTGGGGAGATGGAGGAGTGCTGTGTGGTGGAAGCAGGAGTCTACCTATTGCACCTCTTTTTCTGGTATGGTAAGAAGAGGAGTCCTGTCTTGGTCCTGGCTCTCAGGCAGCCCTCTCATGCTGTCACCGCACGGTGCTGGGGCTCTCCAGCGGTCCCAGCCGAGGTCTGCAGGCTCGGGAGAAGGGCTGATGTGCTGTGCTGCAGGTAAAGTCACAGTCTGACAAGGCCCTGCTCTGGCACATTCCCTGGCTGCCCACCTAGGACACACCGTGCCTCTCCCATCACCTCACCCATTCCATCCTTCTCCTGTAACCATGCGTCCCTGCTGGGTGCTCACGTCCCACGTGTTGGGAACCGGGACCTTTGGTGCCTCAGCAGGGGGACGGTTGGTTTCTAGCCCTTGCAAACACAAGTGGTGTAGCTCCACGTGGACATTGTTGTTCTCTTAGGACGAGTGGCTCCTGCAGGATGAGGTGCCGAGGACAATATTCTCTCAATCCAGTGGATGTCACTGTAAAGAAAGTGACACACATCAGTGCTAGCCAAATGCTGGCAGTTCCTAGCTGCGTTGCGTGGTTGGCCTGGTAGATCCTGGGTCAGACCTCGGAGGGATGGTGGGGTATCCCTCACTCACATCTCACGTTCCGGGCATCCCTGTGGTCCAGGATACACAAGATACTCACAGATGCTTTAGAGATGCATTATATTTCTTTAAGGCATAGGAAGCAGATGGAGGATCCAGGGGAACAGAAAGAGATGCCTGGAAGTCTGTAACACTTGATGGCTCCAAAGTTAATTGTCAAAGTCCACAGGGTCATCTCCGGCTAAGGTGAATATTTGCCTTTTACCTTCATTTTTATATGAAAACTGCTTTTCTCGTGTTTTCCAAGGCAGTTTAAGCCTGATAGCATATGAGAGCAGACGTATGCATATAATAGCATATGAATGCCATCTACTGGCTGCAGTCCCAGGACTTGGAGCAAGTGTACTTTTTCCAAACCCCATCCATCTGCTCCCGGAGGTATTTCATTGAGCACATACTGATGGGTTGAGTTAGCCCATCTCTGCTTGCCAGGCCAACTGGTTTTGTTGGGACTCCATTTTCTTCAGGTATGCTGGGATGTATAAAGTGAACACCGCACCAAGCTCATTTTCCAGCACTGCAATTCCTCTGGTAATTCTCCTGTGCTGAGCCCAGCTCCTGCAGAGTCCTGCTGATTTGGAGGAGGCAATAGCAAGGCAAGGGAATATGTTGTGCAGGACAGGATCCTTCCTCGTGCTGGGTATTTTCCCAAGCAGCTTTTTTTTTTTACCCTGTTCCAGTCTCTCCCATATCTCCACATGCTCCTCTCACCTCGGATAGCATGGTTTTGTGTTACTTGATAGCGTGTTTTTTCAATCTGTGATCCAAATACTCACATGACGGGGAGAAAAGGATGGTATGTCACTTTTGGAAAGACACTGACTGCCACATGAGCATCTTCCTTTTATTTCCCCGAATTTGATGCTCATTTTTAGGCAGTGAGAGCTTGTGCCCATGGGGACTTTCTGCAAGCAACCCAGAGGCTCTAGATTACTTTCCTACCTGTACGAACCTGTGATGGAAATTATTGGCTTGTTCAAAAACGCCGGTAGTGTTGTTATTACAGCAAATCCAGCTGTTTCTTGTACACTGGGTGGAAGTCAAAGACGGAAACCTGTTTTGGAGCCTGCCACGGGAGGGCGGTGGATCCCGCCCGAATCTCGCTTGTGGCTGCGATGGGAGATGCACGAAACGGGCTGTAGAGGTCACTTTGCTCCAGGACATGGCTGGGGCTGGGGGGTGGAAGTGTCCCGGTGGCTCTCTCCAAAGGGGAAAGCAGAAATCATAGAATCGTTTAGGTTGGAAAAGTCCTTTAAGATCATCCAGTCCAACCATTAACCTAACACTACCAAGTCCACCGCTAAACCAATTAAGGGGAGAGTAATAATTAATTTCATGTTTCCTGGCTTGGTGGCTGGATTATTTTTTAATGAAAATAAAAACTAGGAATTATTAAGGTTGGAAAGGATCTCTACGATCATCAGTCCAACCATCAACCCAACACCCCCATGCCCACTAAACCATGTCCCAAAGTGCCACATCTGCCCGTTTTTTGAACCCCTCCAGGGATGGTGACTCCACCAGCTCTCTGGGCAGCCTGTTCCAATGCTTGACCACTCTTTCAGTGAAGAAATTTTTCCTAATATCCAGTTAAACCTCCCCTGGTGCAGCTTGAGCCCATTTCCTCTCATCCTATCGCTAACTACTTGGGAGAAGAGCCCAACACCCACCTCACTGCCCCCTCCTGTCAGGCAGTTGCAGAGAGCACTAAGGTCTCCCCTCAGCCTCCTCTTCTCCAGGCTGAACACCCCCAGCTCCCTCAGCTGCTCCTCATAAGACCTGTGCTTCAGACCCTTCCCCAGCTTCGTTGCCCTTCGCTGGACGCACTCCAGCAACTCAGTGTCCTTCTTGTACCCAGCCTAAGTCTGTCGGCTCTTTAAAGATGGCTTGAAACACTTTTTCCAAAAGCCAGTATTGACAAGGTCCTGCTGCTGGCCCAAGGACCCACGCAAAGGAAAGTGATGAGAGGTTCTCACTGGGCAAACTGGGGATGTGGGACGTTACTGGCAGTGAAACTCAAACCTTCCCCAAACGCTGCACAGGACAGGCTGCTGGAGCCGAGAGCTCACTGCAGTGGGCTGGTGCACCGCAGGGCTGTGGCTTGTTCCTGTGCTGCACATTTGCAAGGTCTGTGGGGTTTCTAGGAGTCTTGTTGAAATTTAAGGCGTTTAATGTCTTAATGGCCAGGACATTATAATGTTTGCATCTGGCAGAGCATCCCAGAGAGGGAGGTCCTGGGGATGAATGGGGTCTGGGATTTCCATACTCAAAGATCTCCATTCACGGTCCTGTTTCCTGGCCGCATCAGAGGTCTTTAGGTGGAGATGACGACAGACCCTGACACTCTCCAAAAGCCCGAATCAGAAATATCCATAGCCTGTTTACTCTTCTTTCTACCCCCTTTTGACAAGCTTGGGCACTTCCCAAATTTTCATGAAGTCACTGGCAGTTTTATTAAGGCTGTTGCATGGTGGTGACCCAGCTGATGGTGCCCAGCAAACACTGGGTGCTGATGGTGGCCGGTTTCGGTGCACGCTGACAGTGGGCTCAAGCTTGCGGGGCTATCCAGGTCTTACGCGGTGACTGGGAAAGGATGAGTACCCTAATGAGTGCAACGCTCCAGCACGAGCTAAACCTCTTACTAAACTCCAGAGAATCCACATAGGCACAGGACATTTTGAATACCCAACTCTGGGAGAAGCTTTTCGGGGTTTACACCTTACTGGACACCTGAGGATCCAAGCAGGAGGTGTATGGTCTGCAGAAACCTGGCTTGTTCAGACTGGCTGCTCACAGGATGGCTCCTTTTAAATGCCTGCGGGTTTCTCTTTTACAAATCTGCCTTCTATTTTCCCCCTTACAAGTCAGGCAGAGGCTACAGGTTTTCATTTATGAGGGTAAGAAACGCGCATTTTATTTTAAACACTCAATTGCAAAATCCCAGGAACTGGAGCTTGACAATACCACGAAGCTCTGTGCGAGACTCGGAGTCGGCAGGGCTGGTGATGCTGCAGCTCGTGGTGGTTTAATGAGGCTGGTGCATCCCTGGGAATCCCCAGGGAGGATACCGCAGGGCCTGGATGCTTCCTTTCCAAGTTCGTGATAAAATCACACATAATAAGGATGGTTGAGGCTGGAAGGCACCTCTGGAGATCATCTAATCCAACCCCCTGCTCAAAGCAGGAGCAGCCAGAGGGGGTTGCTCAGGGCTGTGTCCAGTCGGGTTTTGATTATCTCCAACGATGGAGACGCCACAACTGCTCTGCACAACCTGCTCCAGCATTTGACCACCCTTACAGTAAAAGAAAAAAAAAAAAATTCTCTTCTGTTTAAAGGGAATTTCCTGTATTTCAACTCGCGGCCCTTGCTTCTTGTCCATTTACTGGGCACCACTGAGAAGAGTCTGGCTCCAATCACTTTAAGCTAGCCTGGCTGAAATTAAGATAAAACATTTTTTTGTAGGGAAAATAAAAGTTATTTTGGTTCCTTTGAAATTATTTACAACTTGAACCAAAGTTTGAAGTGAAAAAAAAAAAATAGTATTTTTGGGATGAAAAGCTGCAGGCTTTATTTAAGATATGCTTGAAATTAAACACTTCAACTTTTTATTACACTGTGACATTCTCCATTTGAAATTTGCCTGCCTTTAATTAAAAAAGTGGGGCACCACAAGTGCCTTCAAACATGCATTTGAAAACAGAAACATTTTATTTTGGGGAGAACAAAACGTTTTCCTTGTCTCCGCTTAAGGAAAAAAAAAGTTTTGCTGTGTCAAATAGGAAGGTTTCATTCTGGGTTCACCTAAAGAGAAAAAAATTTCCTCTTCCTAATTTTTTAATTTGATCTTTGAAGGATTGACCAGCTGTTTGCACAGGTCTAGGCTTCACCTCTAGGAATCCAAGAAGAGGGATGACGTTGGGATCTGGTAGGTCTTTGAAATGTGGGATTGGATCGGGCTCATTCCTGTTGAATGACAGTAGTCGTCGTAGATCTGAATTCTCCTTTGCCTGGGCGTGGGGAGGACTTGGACGTGTGTGGGGCAGGTCAGTCTCGACATGGGCATGGCCGTACTCTGCGCTCGACGCTATCGAGCTCAGCTCGGTCTTGGCAGAGCTGGAGACCGTGGAATAAACATATGGAAACCCCTACACCCTCTCCTTGCAGCGTGTTCCAGTTCTTCTTGGGAGGTTTATCTTCTCCAGTTGAGGTTTTTATAGGGCAACTGCTGCAGTTCCTGGTCTGGGGGCGGCAGCGCTGGAAGTCGTTACCAGCGACAGCCTGCTTGGGCACCGGTGTGAAATAAGTTGGTGTGCTGTGATGCACCTCCCACTGCCCTGAGGATCTCTGCCCATCCCTGCAGCATCAGGGCCTTTGCCTCAGGGCTTTTCAGGTGTGGGGGGACCAGGTACTGCTAAGGATTGGGTTTGAGGGGACAGGACCTGTGGTGGACCAGAGCGTGTTGGGTGCAGGCTCTGCAGCAGTGGGAGCCTCTGCCTCTCCTCTTAACTGCTGCCTCCTGTGCTCTGGTTTTTGCAGGACATTGGTGCTGCTACGTGCTCTTGCAAAGCCCAGATCTGCATGAAATCCAGAGGCATGAGTGACTGTGAATCCCAGGAGCTGCCGAGGGCATAAAGAGAGCTGTGTGGAGAAGGAAGAATCCATTTAGGTGGGCACTAACCGCACTGGTAAAGTTATGCATCTCCCAAGGGATAAGGGAGGTAAGTGCCCAAATGTTTCTGGAAACCAAAGGCATCACAATTCCTAGCTGAGACCACGCTGGTAGCACCCTTCCTCCTCTCCTATGAAGCTGATGTCTTGACTGACATTGCTGGGGCCAAGCTGGGGGGAATGGCACCCCTGGGTCCCACCCGCCTCTGACCATGGCAGTGGGGACGTGCAGGGGAGAGGCCAGTGCCTCCCTGGCCACAGATTCCTCATCCGAAGGCAGTGCCCTGTGGCGGAGCACGGCCCGGGCTGTGTGGGACGGGGGTAATGCACGTCTGCTCCGAGGAGGCTGCCAGGTTATGGGGCCCCAAGGAAGGAACTGGAAGGAGCCCCTGCATGGGCAGAGGTGGCTGTCAGGAATGCATGGCCCAAACCCAGCATCGCAGCCCTTTGCTGACGGGCCCCGTCGCTTTGTGCGGCTATTGAACCTCTCCAGAGAGGCTCAGGGAGGCAAATCCAGCAGAGCCAGGGCTCCTTGGAGAGGTGGAGAGAGTTGCACCAGATTATTTGTGGTGTGGCATAAAGAGAGGCCTTGGGGAGAGGCTGGTGTTTTCCTACTCAAATCCTGGTATATTTAAGGCACTTAAATGGGAAAATGGTGCTTTTTTTTTCTCAGGAGATGGTTTGCATGGCTAAACCATGAAGACAAGCATTGTGTGGTTGCTCGCTGATCTGGTGGGCAGTCCTGCAGAGAGCCCGGCTGGGAGGATGGCGCACGGTCCTTGCGCTGGAGCCGAGAGCCTTGCTGCTGGACCAGCCATCCCCTCCGGAGAGGCACCTGTGGTCCCTGCCTCGTGCAGGTTCCCTGTGTGAAGCAGTGTAGCCCAAAGCACGCTGGGCTGCTCCCTGCAGTGGGGCACTTAGGGCTGCAGCTCTTTGCAAGCCTGAATGCAGCTAGGAAAACCAGCATGCGTGCCTGGACCTCGGCGCATGAGCGATCCATGATGTCCTTGGGGATGGAGACACTCGTTAGTCCTGTATAAACACTTGTCGCATTGGACGGGCTTTGTGAGACAAGTTCGTCTGTGATGGGGATGGAGCCTGGGAAATGGAGACCTTGACTGGCAGGTCAGGTTAAACTCCCTGATGGGCTGAGGGCTTGTGGCCACCTCCCAATAAGCTCTTCAGGGCAGCAGCCCCTGGCCCAGCCTTCCCTTCCCAGGCCCTGCATGAGGGCAAAGCCTCACTGCCTGCAGTGCCGTATGGCTGCTCCGCACTTGCTGCAACAGCCCCGATGGTGTGTGGAGGAGAGCCGTGGCCATCTCCTGCAGGAACCATTCCCCAACCTCCTGCACCAGGGAAATATGTTTTGGTGTAGAAAAGAGATGCTAGAGAAAGAAGGCAGTGGCCGGGGATTATTTCATCCCCCACTTCAGGTTTGAAGCCTTAGATCAGGCCCATGGTCAAAAGCATCTGGGAGAGATTATGGCCCTGACCTGGGGGCTGGTGTTTATGCCAAATGAAATGGCTCGTGATAAGAGGGCATCGCGTGGCCTGACCTGCTCCACAGGGCTTGTTTACATCTCAAACAGGAAAATTTCACGCACACCCTCCTCCCTGGGGATCAGCAGCAAATCCTCCCTCCCCTGATTGCCTGTTTGACTTCTCTGGGTACAAAAACACCCAGAAAGGCGTAACCAGTGTTGTCCAGCAACCTGCTTTTTTTTTCCCCCTGAACTGGGGCTGGCCCTGGCTCGGGGAGCGGATTGTTTAGTGTCGAGGTAGCTGTGGTGAAAAGCATCCTGGTCCTTGGCTGCATTCACACCTGCTTGGCCGGGTGGGACTTTCTTTGTTCAAGTGCAGCAGGATGCAGATTTTGGAAGTTCCTTGTTGTTTTTTTAACTTCTCTAGGATGGCTCCGGCTCTTGTGATCTTTGTTCATTTCCCAGTGCCTGGCTGGAGAGGGAGGCAGCGTCTGATGGCCTGGCCAGCTGCTCAAAGGTTGCGTGGTCTGAGGAACGGAGGATGTGATACTGTCTGACCTCACCGACAGGCAGGGGAGTCCTCCAGAGCTGGAGGGAGCAAAGTCAACAGACAGCGCTGGATCTTGCCTCGTGACCTTGTTGTCAAAGGAGCCTGTGGATGCTAAAAGTTTATATGGGCTTAAGAGGAGACTGGGCAATTGCATGTAGGAGAAATTGCTGAAGGGTTACTAAGTACATCTGGCTCAAGAGTTCCTCTGAGTTGGAAACAGCTGGAGTCTGGGAGAGGACTTGGAGTAATATCACATACGCTTGTCTTGTTACATTTCTTTGGGCATCCTCTCACGGTCACTGTTAAAGAGAAGCTGTGAGGGAAACTGAGCCCTTGGCCTGACCTGCTGTGGCGGTCTGTCTGAGGACCTTGTTCCTTGCCTCTTGTTTACAGGGTTATTTTCTGCTGCTTTGGCATCAGCCTCCTGTCCAGGGAGCTGATGTTGGACTCTGCTGCTGGCTGAGCTGTGAACCAGAGAAGCTGTTTCTTAAACCTGGTCTATAGATGAACTAGAAGCCCAAGCTGTTTCCACCTCAACACTGAATGAAAAGAGAAGGCCTGATCCTGCTCAGGTGCAGGGGGAAAAAGGGAGGCGGATGGCTGAGACCAACCCTTCCTCCATCCCACCGACTTCCTCTTCTCAACTCAGCCCCTTGTTCTCCTTAATTTCTCTCCAAATCTTCCCTTGCGCTCATTCAAACTCTGACCTTCCCTCTCCCTACAGTGACCTTGCTCTTCTGCTTCTCTCCTTCCTTTGGTCCCCTGCATCCTCCTCCCAGCCTCATTCTGCCCCATTCTCATCCTCTCCTTGGCTGGATGAAACAGCTCCCGGCCTGCCAGCAAGCCTACAAAAACCAGTCTCTAAAGTTTGCCAGTTCCTGTTGAGGAGGGGAAATTGGAGCAAACAAGCAAACAGGCCATGAAAACCAACATCAGTCAAGAATGCAGCTTTCTGTAGCTGGTGATGGGCTAATATCTACAGTGACAGATCCAGGAAGGTTTTTCTCCTCTGCTTTAAAATATGAGGTTGGGTTTTTTTTGTTCTGCGTTAAGTCCCACAATCAGAATTGCTTAGTGGCAAAGGGATGTCATGGGTCAACGGCAGAGAAAACAGATCTCTCTCACGACTTTTGGGGAGGACGGAAGATGATTCAAATGGATTGACTGGTAGGATTCATGCAAAGGTTTATAATCTGCTTAGAAATATCCCCCCCCCCCTTCATGCCCACCCCAAAGAAGCTGCAAATGATGGATTTGCAGGGTGAGCTCCGTGGCACATTGTCTGCCGAGGAAGGCTTTGCACCTGCCCAGCTTTTGGATCTGTCTCCACTTCAAAGCAGGCGAATTCTCCGTTGCCAGATGTCTCACAATGAAAAGGGCCGGCAGAATAGGGCAGAGGTTGCCTTTCTTTTCATCTTGATGTAGTTCATCAACGCCAACCGCATCCCCACCTGGGGTCTGTATGGGTTAGCACTAAGATAAACTCCACAGCACCTTGTCTTCGGTGTCTCGCTGGGAGGTTTAGCTGGACAATAAAAGCACAGCCTATTCCACCATGAAGGAGGTGTCTTTGGCTATGGTTTGTGGGTCCTGCCTTGGGACCTCACTCTGCTGTAGCTCTCTGCTAAGCTGGGTTTAGCTGGGCTTGTCCTGGTACCCAAAGCCACAGCCACTGAGGAGCTTCCTTCTAATTTCAGGTTGCATTTTATTGTGGGCCAATTCCTTCCCCTGTGTAGGGGAGAAGGAACATTGTGCCAATATTTGTCCTTAGCTTCGTTGACTTTTGTCCCTTCTGGGAAAGGAACTGATGAGAGTGAAGACATTCGTATAGGGGGTCCCAGGGAATTCACCCTGGCTGGAGTCACAGGGGCATGGCCTTGTCCTGACCCTCCCAGGACAGTGGCTTTGGAGAAGTCACTGATGCTGTGTATTTTTTTGGAGGCTTGAGCTTGGGACAATGTGGCTTGATTGCCTACCACGGGAGAGGGATCAACAGTGCTTTGGAGAGGAGCTGGAATGGGAGAGGCTGTGGGTCTGTGCTCAATCACTCCTGAAGGGCTTGGATTTTTGATCTTGATGGGGAGCTGTTGATGATGTGAACTACTTGAAACCACCTGGCGCAAAGTGAATGCTTTCCCTTAAAGAGATGCTTAAACTCCTACTGATTTTAGACAGAGCCCATACAGAAGGCGGTTTGCTCTTGTGTTTTATTATCTAGTAATAAACATTTATTATTGCTGCTATTCACAAGTGAGCACCTCAGCACAGCAAGCCTTCAAGTGGTGACAGGAGCATGAAAAATTTTGCTTCCAGTTCACGCCCCGATCAGTGGAGGACATTTCTTGCTTTGGGATTCCCAAGCTGTTGACAGCTGAGATCTAGGTACAGGCTGCCCCAGTGAAACACCCCATGACCTTGACATTGATGTGTGAAGGGTTAATAAGGGCTTTGCTCTGCCTCCGTGTTCACATCTGCTGATTAATTCCAGCCAGGTGTCTATGGTTCAGGTCTTAAAACAACAATTGCTGAAGTGTCTGGGAACACTTAGTTAGGCTTCAGTCTGCAATTCCAAGTATGGATAAATATTTGCACCTCTGTGCCTGTAAGACACCTTTGAGATATGAAGGCAATTACTGCAGGAGTTCTTTACAAGACAAAAAAATTGATTTCCTGGGGAGCAGTGGTGGTTCAGAGGCAGGCAGGACTTGTGGGCTCTTTTTGCAGCTCTTTCTGGGTGGTCTCGGGGAAGGTCATGGGGCAGCTGGTTTTGGGTGCTGGAGGTGGTGTTGTCCTACAGCACCTCTAGGGAATTCAAACATGCTCCCACTGATTTTTTGCTTTACAGTTTCTGGGCCATGGTTGCCCCCAGTGATCCATTTTACATGGGAGAATGAGGAGGAGAAATGCAGAATCCAGAAGCATGTGCAAAGCCCCTTCCTTGAGATACCCTGAGGAAAGGCCCTGTATGGCTCAGCGATCCTGGAAAATACGTTTTCTTTTGGTGAGTGTCTATTTCCATCCAGGTGTAGTTTAATAGCCGTAGTGTTCTGCCGCTTTCCATTAAAGAAACAAATGGTTTTCAGCTATATCTTTGGGGGAAACAGCCCTGCGACTCTTAATTTCTGGCTTTCAACAGCGTTCCATCCTGTGATGTGTGCAAGGATAAGAGAAAAAACAGTGTCTGCTTTCTGACGAGGGCAATTCAGCTTATCTGTGCCTCTCTGCATGCCTGGGGACTCCAAGTAAGTTAGTTACCTGCTCTTCTAAATGTGTTTATGATGGCCCTGCTGATGTACCTCTGACCATTTTTAATTTTTTGGGGTTTTTTCTGGGTTTGGGTCTGAAAATTGTATGAAGGCTTGTGGACCTAAGCAGTGTCTCGCTCTGGCCAGGGATACACGTAACCCTCCTGAGCTGGAGTGTGGCAAATTAAAATTTGCCCCAGATGTCATTGACTCTATTCAGAGACATATATGGGCTACAGGATCCTTATTATTTGGCCAAATAAATGGCCTCTCAAGAGAGCTTTTCCCTCCAGTGTGTGAGGAAGTTGCTTTATACCTTGCTGTCTGTACCTCTGGGGAGTCTGTGGTGTATTAAAACTACTGTAATAACTTCACAGGCATTTCCACATTCAAGTGATCATAATAATGCTCATAAAGTACACTCCAGCGTGAAGTATTTGTGAATTATTCAATTTAAGGTGGCAGGGGGGAAGGAAGAAGAAAAGACCTGGGCTGAATTAATAGCTCTGGAAGAACCATAAATTTAGAGGAATCATATTGCAGAGGGTTATTTTGCGTGTGCAATAAAAGGAACATTTATGGCTTTGGTGCGTAAATTTGGTTTGAATGTTTTTGAAGCAAAGACCTTTGAAATAACTTATAACTTTTCTCCTTTCATTTTAATATTGCCTTAAAGAGAAACACCAGGCACTTTGGTGCTATGCATGAAGGCAAGTGAGGAACAAGGTGGGAGCACCATTAACTTGGCGTCTTGTCCTTGACCGTGGCCTGAAGCAGGTGAGGAAGGTGAGCAGGAGGATGGTCCCGGAGCCCTAAGGGAGATGCTCAGCCCGGGCTGGCTTCCTCTGAGCCCGCACAGCGATTTGGTGGTCACATGTCTCCCATTCACTGCTGTGGCAATAAATACACGTGATCCCAAATCCCTTGTTAGTAATCATCTTGTCTGGAGGCGTTTCTGGATGCTGTTCACACGCTGCAATAAGGCAGACGTCTGTGAGATTTGTCTTCCTTCATTTCCCAACCTGAGGGTGATGCTTTTACAGGGAGATGAAGAGGAGGGAGCCAGGGGTTACCCAAGGAGCAGGCGTCCCAGACACACAGCAGGGTTAATGCCAGGCCTGTGTTTACCCTGGATCGGAAAGAAGGCAGATTCTTCGCTTTAGCAAACTGGGGAGAAAGCATTCACCACATCCCTAGGAGGTGTTCGCAAGTGAGGAGGAAGCATTTATGCCTACAACCACCTCCTACCTTAGGAAGAGGAGTGGGAGAGTGGAGCTGGTTTAGGATGTGGCTCTCTGGGATGCCACGGGCAGTCCTTGGTGCAGGATGGTAGAGACGACCTTCTCCAGCGCATTGTGCCACTGCTGCACCTTCCCCGAGTCCCTGGAGCCAGGGGGGACTAGAGCTGCCAGGAAAGACATCTGATTCAAGCAGCAGGAATGCAGACACCATCGCTCCCTGGTGGGTTTGGGTTTTTTTTTTTTTTTTTTTGCTCCTTTGCTACATATCATGATCAGGCAGAGCGACCTGAAGCAAAGCCCCAGCTCGTAAATCCTCACTGCTGCCAGGACCCGGAGGGTTTTCTTCCCTCTGTCAAACTGAGTAATCAAATCCCCTCAAACACGTTTTTAATTGGGTAACTGAAGGCTGTAATATTCCCTCTGGTACATCTGCGGTGTGCTTGCACAGGCAGCAGGGAGACGCTGGCTCCCATTCCCTGGTGTGAGTGACGCCAAGCAGCAGCCGGGACTTCTCCAGCCTGGAAGTACTTAGGGCTCTGGGTCGCTGCTGGAGCCATGGCACCCACATGGGAGCAATCTGGGGAGATGCCTGCAAAGCACTGCGGAGCTGGCTGTGCTGCTCAGGGCTGGAGCGGTGAGGTTGGTGGCTGCATGGCAGCTCTGGGGTGCTGGGGATGCTGCCCTGCTAAAGCATCACAGGGGAGGAGAGAGCAATGACTGAACAGTTGTGAGATTGTGCTAGAAATCATGGGATTTCCAATGAGGCTGCTAGAATAAATTACCTGGGTGTGGAGGCACAATAGCCTCTCTGCTTGAACTTTTGAGTTGCCCAGGCTACAAATTCAACGGGAAAGGCACACGGTGTGGAGATTCCCCTGCCCTTGCCCCATCCTGGCTCACCCTGGCCAGCCAGCCCCTTCCCTGCTCTGCTCTCTGCTCCCCATAGCACCTTCTCGGCTGGGGCAGAGCCAGAGTCCCCCCGGGACCTTCCCTCAGGGGATGGTGGAAGAGACATGTCATGCGCAGAGAGAGGGGGGAGATGCTCTTGTCTTGTTCTCCAGCGGATGGATATTGCTGGGAGTCCTGCAGCACTTGGTTTCCCTCTCGGCCAAGATGGTTATTGATAATTGTACTAACTCTAGCCACTTCTGACATCCGCAGAAATGTCTAATCTGTTTTGGAGCTACCTATGTTCTTAGCCTCTCTACATCCTCCTTTCCCTGGGATTTTTCCCCTTCAGACAACTGGGCTGTGCTAGAAATACATGTTACTGTCAAAAACCTACAGAGAGGTTCTGCTGGGTAGAAGATGTTGCAATGGAAGCCTGTGGGGGTGGTGCTGGTGCAGGGTGGGTGCTGGGGCTTTTTGGGTCTCGGTGCTGGATGCGAATCTGCCTTCCCCAGGGTGCTGCCCCTATTCCTCAGCCACTGGCCGAGCCCAGCAATGGTGCGTGCCTGTCTGTAGATATTGGCCCTCCAATAGCAGGGGTAAAACGATGGTGGATTTGCAGGTAGAGCAAACATCTCTGACTTAGGTCATTGGGGAAATCGGGAGAAATGGAGAAACTGCTTAAGAGGTGGATGTGGTTTGGATGGAACGGCTGTTTCTCCCTTCATGGGCTGGTTTGCCATGATGTTGGAAAAATGGCATCAAGACCTGAGGATGTCCCCATCCCTGGGTCTCCCTGGCTCCCTGCCGAGAGCCAGAGGGTGCTGCAAAGAGGTGCCAACAGCAGCTCTTGTCTGCAGTCAGTGTCTGTAAGGGAAGAGAAAGCAACCCTAACCTTAACAAAATTAACAGACTGGGAGAAAAGATTCTTGTTCATTCCCATTTCACTAATAGAAAATACTTAAGTGCTGAACTCCCCCCCCCCCCCCCATGCTATGGCTGCTTTTTGTGCAGGACCTGTGGGTTTCCATGCGAGCCTGTGAGGTTTTCTTGCTGTAACACTGACTCCTGACGGATTTCCCTGCTGGGAGGCAGAAAAATCTGAAATGAATCCCTGGCAGAGCTAATTGCAAAGGCTTCCCCACCACAGTTCCTGGGAGGCCGGTACATGGATGTTGGTTTGGGATTGTTTACCACAGCAAGGCATTTTTCCATGGGCAATGTGCATTTCCAAAGTGTTTCTGTGCATCCAGGATGCAAAGGAGAGTAAGCTGAGGGGCAGTTGATAACTAGAGAGCCATTTTCTGATTGATGCTGGCTGGAATCAGATGTGTAATGGGCCCTCGGCTGATTTCAGAGAGGTGTTGAACCCAACGCTCTCTGCTCAGCCCCTCGTCCAGGCGAGCCCCTGCCTGGGTGGAAAGTTCACTTCTGGGACCCGTAAATTTAAACAGCTCAGGAGGCATCTGGGGTCTAATCCAAAACAGTAGGATGGTGTGAACTATCCTCCCGGAGGGCTTTCCTGCTGTGCTGGATGTAGATCTGAGGCGTTTTGCGCAGGGCAGGCTGCCGGCAGTGGACGGGGCGCCAGGATCCCACGTCTGGGGGGTCAGGGGTTGTCTGTAGGGCCCCGCTGAGATGGCGAGTGGTTCCTTTCTGCTGCTGCCGTGCAGGACACCGGGCACCAGCGGGGCTAGTGGCTCCCTGCGTCCCTGGGAGCCTGCTTTTCTGCTCACTGGCACCATGAGCCTGGAAAAGGATTTTGGGAGTGGATGTTATGAAATGATTGGAAAATGTTGTTTGCTCCCCATGGTTGTCGTTATGTCCCTTTGGTACACTTGCCTCCGGGTTCTGAGCAGGCACCGATCCCACGCTGTGGTGGGCCAGCCTGAGAAAGGGGGGACGTTAATGCAAAACCCATCAGCTGCACCGACAGCACAGGAATACCTGTCTCCATCCCCTACAGGCTGGATTAACGGGTTTTTCCTTTTTATCCATGCAGGAAAGAATTATTCCCTCTGCATTTGTTTCAGAGCAGCGTGCTGGTTCAGACGCTCTCCCTGCAACAGCCCTGCGTGGGAGCACTGGAGTTCCCTGGAAATGCCGTGATGCGAAGGAGCCGTGAAATGGCAGATGTCGCCGTGCATTGATGGCACACGAGGACGTTGCTCCCTGGGGACTGCCAAGAGCCACTTGAGCAGAGACATGCAGGTTAAACAAGCCAAAAGCCTACGTCAGCCCCTGGAGTACTTGGTGTGTCCCAGCACGTGGGGCTGGTTCCTGCTCCCCTTCAGACTCATTGCTGCCAGGGGGTCTCGAGGGACTTCCCCATGGGAGCCCCAACCGAGATTTCCAGCCTTGACTGGATTTTGAGGGCTTTGAGGGGTGAAGCAGGGTTTGCGTTTCAGGGGAGCAGCACCTGCATAGGGATGGGGGTCCTGGGCACATCTCTGGGGTAGGTGGGTATCAACAGAAACTGTCTCAGTAGCATAGGTATACATTCTCTTAACTAAGATATTTATCCATTGATGTGGCCTCCCAGAAACCTTTTCATTTCAGGTTTTAAAGGGCCTTGTGGTGATGTGTGGCCAGTGGTAGAGACAGATGGATTGTGGTAGAATTAACCTCTCCTCCAAGCCCTTAGCTGAGCCATGACCTTGAGCCTACGAGGGCCTCCTGGCATGCAAGACTCGAGCCAGAGGGTTCCCATGAGGGCCAGGGCAGGTGCTGGGAATGGGAATCCAGTTAGGTGAGCAACCAGATCATTTAAAATCCTTGTTGGGATATGGTGCCGTGAAACAGATTAAACCTTGCACTGAATATGTGAAGTTGGGACAAAGCAAAGCTGGAACCCCAGCTGTGATGCTGCATGGCTTCATTAATGAGAGGAACCAAGATTAACACAGGGCAAGTTGATTTTTCATTGCTGCTGTTGCATACAGTTTAGCTCGGAGGACTTTTTAACCTTAAAACAGACGTCTTCAGGTCTGCGCTAAATTATGCCTCCATGGGCTGTCATTATATCATAAAAGGAGCAGGTAATTTTAGCATTTTTGAACAATTGCCCAGATTAGGTTTGTTAAAGAAGAAACCTCTGTGAGTGTTCATGGATGCATAGAGGAAACCAGGACTGGAATGCTTTGATTTGTGAATGGGGCCGGGGATGCCCAGGAATGAGCGAGTCCTTGGACAGCCTGCACATTGAGAGCAGGAAGCTTAAAAGACCTGCTGAAATGCTTTGTGATCTGACGATTTCACTGCCGTACTGATTCATCTCCGATTATCAAACAGAGTGCAAATTCCTTCCTGATGACATGTGAGTGAGTATGTTACCGGAGAAGCCAGCTGATGAATTCAGGGCGAGAGGGATATGGCAAAGGGTCCTTCGCTTTTTGGGGGAGGACTTGAGTGCCTTTGGTTGCTGATGCAACTCATGGAGGTTTCTGCAGCCTGCAGAGCTCATGATGTTGTTTTATGCTCACTGGAGATGTGGCCATGGAACCAGAAGGCATTTTTAAGAGGTAAAACAGCACCCTTGTCCATGGGCTGGTGACGCGTTTTGCAGAATAACCATATCCCCCAAAGAGGAAGAGAAAACCCCCAAACCAGCCCCAAACGACAGCCCTGTGAGCAGCACGTTGTGAAGACAGGGCTGTGTGTAACTATTTACTCTGACATTTTCAAGGTGGGGAAAGAAAGTAGAAAAGGAGAGCCATCATGTGCTGTCTTGTGCTCCAGGTTACCCATGTTTTTATACCCCAGCAAAACTTGAGTCCTCGAGGGCCTGAGTCTGCATAGCCCCTACCCAGCAGTGGTGGATGCCAGCAGGAGAAGCATCTTGGCCCCATTTTGGGAGCGCAAATGGCAGCGCAGGCTGTGCAGGATTAGTCCTGGGATGGTGTTGGGACCTCACTCTGCTGCCGCTGACGTCAGGCAGGAACGCCCGGGGAGCTGGCTGGAGCAGAGTTAGAAACACCCTTTGCTGGTGTGAATTAGGTTAGAGCGTGGTCCCGGGAGGAAGGGGGAATTCATTAAAGCCCCACCACATGTGGAGTGAGGTTATAACTGATTTTGAGTGAGTGCAGCTGACAATCTGAAAATATATTTTCCCTTCCAAAGAGTTTTTATTCTTTCAGCTCTGTCTCGCCGCAGCCTTCAAATACCACAGATGTACGTACAGGCGATGGTCTGGCATTGGCATGAGCTTTTCCCAGTAACGATACAGAGCAGACCGAGGCACTATCAATTAGAGTAAGCTATTTAAAGAAAGATGCTGCTTTTCCACTGCTCAGGTCTTTGCGCCCGTTCACACTCAGTGGGAAGTAAGTGGCATTTTCCAGCCTTTGCGGCAACAGTTTCTTTTCTTTGTAGTTTCATGCTGCTCCACTGTTGGTTTATTCAGGAATAGCCCAAGCAAAAAGCACCCCAGCTCTCAGCAGGTGACATAAATTCAGCTCCTGGAGCTGCGGGAACCCTTTTTGGAGATGGTCCTCAGATGCAGATGCATGGGCAAGCCCTTGCAGTTTAACACCACATTGCTAAATTTAACACCATGCACCGGTGGCCTGTTTGGGTGACGGGGTTTAGCATAACCCCGCTCTGAGCTCAGGAAAGCTGCAGCCATTACCCTTGCTCGGCTGACATGAAGGAGCCCATCTTGCCCTGATGATGTTCTTGGGTGGCTGAGCATCCACCCGGCCTTGGATCGCTCTTTGTTTGCTTTAATCCCTGCAAAGCCAGGTGCCACAACTGCATTGAAACTGCTTTAAATCTGGGTGCCACTGTCACCTGCTCCTCACCCAGAGATTTCTTTGAGCTCGGGTACCACCAAGGAGCCCTTTCCGAAGGGAGAGCCTAGCTTGGAGTGGGAGGCCCTTCCCGTAGCACCCTGGATAGCCGTGTCCTAAACCGGCTCCACTCTCCCGCCCCTTCTGCCCTCCCTGCCAGGTAGAGGGGATTCTCCTCCTGAGGATAAATAACATGCTTTAGTGGTGGCTGTTGGGTTTCATTTTTTCAAAGGGTTGTAAAAGACTTCCACTAAAATCAACTTGGAGCAGGAGGAACCAAAACAACCCAAACAAACCCATTACAATGCCCCCTTCCCACAGCTGCCTCACCCTCCCCGGTGCTGGGGAAGGACTTCCTGGCAGGATGGGCTCCTCTTGCTGTGATTTAGGACCCGTCTCCCCGGGAAGCTCTTGCTGAGCCAAGCAAGAGCACAGATCCTGCACTCTCACTGTTATTCTGCAAAACAGCTGCTTATTTCTGCTTAATCCCTTTCCAAACAGATAGGCTTAAATCAGAAAAGTTTGGGTTTATGCCAGCCCGTGCAAGAAGCTGTCCTGAATCATATCTCCGGGCAGACGGACTCTTGTGGGGCTTGTAAAATACTGAGCACCTTCTTGGCAGAGTCACAGTGAATAAGAGTGAGTAAAAAAACTTGGCCCGGCCTCCTGGGGAAGGGGGGGCTCCTGGCCCAGCTCATTCCCAGCAGTGCTGCAGCAGCGTCATGGAGAAGGGTTTGCAGCTGAACTGGGGGGGGGGGAATCCTCAATATTTATATTGATGAAGTAAGGGAAAAATCCCTTTGTGAAGAGGACGGCCCCAAAGGGTGTTTCTGTGCACTGGGAGATTACATGCATGTGTTTCTGCTGCTGGTCGAGGTGTCCAGTGCCTGGATCCTGCCTGGGCTCTCCTCTTGCAGGGCCAGTGTCCTCTGCCTGCCGGGATAGCTCATTTCTCCAGAAATTGCAGGGAGGCCGGGAGAGATAAACATCCATGTGGCCGATGCTGCCTGCGTAAGCAGGGACCTGTTGTGCTGGGACATCCGGAGGTCGAGCTGGGGCAAGTCCCCAGCTGCAGGGACCATGGTGGAGCATCATGGGGGACACTGGAGACCTTCCTGGCTCCGAGTTAAACCTTTGCTGCTGCCTTGGCCATGTGAACGCAGGGGCAAACCTTGCCTGGCCCAGCTTGTGGATGGGTGATGGTTTGAAACAACCAGCTGGGGATCGCCTCGTCCCTGGAGAGAGAGCACCCATTTGTGGCAATTCAGACCCATGTGTGCAGGTACAGTTGAAACTTTAACTAAGGAGCCTGGCAGCAAGGTGACACTTTAATTAAATCTCTCTTTTTTTTTTAAACAGGTCAAAAACCTCATGAATTTTCCCCCTGGAAGACATATGCACAACAAAATCAAAGCTGCAGGTCACGCCATTGAAGCTGGGTCATCAGAAGCTGAACACGAGCTGCGGGAGAGCAGCTGAGATGAGACGGGGAAGCTTCGCTGCGGAGACGGACTGCCACAGGGCAGCATGGCCTGTTGGAGCTGACGGAGGAGCAAAACATCCTAAACATGTCAGTGCTGGTTTGGGTGGCTTCCAGGGCAGGGCTGGGAGAAGGAGGGCTGGTGAGCTGCAGGTATCACAGGTAGGATTTCAGATGTCAGGTCTGGGGAAGCGCATACGTACGTGTGCAACCCGCACACGTGTGCACACCAGTGTGGGCAGCCTGTTCCTAACCGTGTATGCGCACACACGTTGCCTCCAATGCAGCTGCCAACGCACACCCGCCTGCACACCCGCAAAGCAAATCCTGCGGGCACAAACCACCCTGCTCATCCCTGCCTGGTCCCAGCTGCGTTTTCTTCCCCTTCCCTTTACATGGCCGCAGCGCACGGATGTGACCATGGCTTTTGACTGGGCTGGGAGCAGTCCCGGTCCAGCCCCAGTCCTGTTGAGCCGCTGCCTTTGGTCCAGCCACTGGAGGGTCCTGGAGGGGAAAATTTGGAGGAAATGGGACTTTCTGGCCGTGAAAGCGGAGCGTTGGCTGGAGGAGGGAGAATCACAGGTAGGTCTTTTCTTTCTTCTAGCTCCAGCAGCATCTGGGCATCACTGGTGCTGTGCTGCCATGGGAGCGCGGAGGGCTGGGATTTGTCCACCGAGGCTCTGGCACAAGAAACATCCAGCCCAGGTATTGGTATTGCCCCTCACCAATCCACCTCCTAAATCACAGCCCTGACCGCCCCCCCGCCTCCCAGCCCTGTGGGCACATGGGAAGTGCTGGGGCATCTGCAGGGATCCTCATGGTCCTCCTCCAACCAGTGCTGGGTTTTCAAGCTAGTGGAAAGGAAATGACAGCAGGAGCTGGGGCCAAATGCTGTGATGCACACAGCCCTCTGCCCTGGCTGGAAGCTCCTACCATTTGGCCTCAATCCAGCTGTGATTTCATTTTATTCTGTAGAAAAACAGCTCCCAAACAAGCCTGTAAAGCAGTGGCAGCCGCTTTGGAGAACGCCAAAATCATCCGAAACATCAGCAGGATGGGTGCATGGAGCTAGAGGAATCCCTCCTGCAAACCCTCGCTGGCAGGAAGGGAGGTGCGACGGGTGGCTTGCAGGGCTGCAGAGCATCCCCCATGGGGCACCTCACCCCATGCCACCTTCCCTGGGGAGGGCAATAAACTGTGACGCTGGCAAACAGCTCGGTGGTCCAGCTTGGGGAGCGCGGGAGGATGCTTGTGTCAGCTGTAGAGCAGGGAGGCTCCTGCCAAAGTCTCTGCAGGGCTAACACAGGGCTGCCTTTGCCTGGCAAGTGTTTGGCACCATGCAGAGGGGATGCCGGTGCATCCAGGACATTTCCATAACTCAGCCCCAACAGAGGCACCAAAAATAAGATAAGATAAAAATAATTCCAAATAAAGCTCGCCTCTTAAAAGCAATAAATAACCCTGAGCAGATGCTGGCTCGCTCTTAATCCAATTATCTTTCAGCAGGCCTACACAGCGCTGGGAGGGAAAACGCACCGACCCCATCTTGCTGGGAAATGGGGCTTCAGCTTCTTCCAGTTTTTGGACTCCCATCCTGCCCCAAATCCAGCAGAGCTCTCAAGAAACACAACGTCCATGGGCAGCACAGCAGCACAGGTGAGCTGCCTGTCCAAGGGCACACTCTGCAGCCTGAGGGCACTGCTTGTCACCTGCCTTCTGTACCGTTCAAAGCACTCGAAGGGTGAAGTTTTGCTCTAAAACACTAGATCTTGAATCCCTCTTCCCCAAGTCTGCTGCAGTGGTGCCTTCTTGAGTTCTGTGATGCGGGTTCTTAGGGAAAAGCCTCCTGCAGCCCAGCATGCTCATTTTACAACCACCTTCCCCACCTGGAGGATCACAGGGCTTTGCATCCCAGTCGGAATGTCACTCATGGGATGCCACAGCCTTTGGGGTACCCCAAAGGCAAAGCCGGCTGGACCCTCTGTGTCTGAGGAGGAGAAACCTCGGGGAAGGGGATTGAGCAGAGTGGGCTTTGCTCTCCTTGCAACTGCTCCTGACTGCTTGGCCACCCACCCATGGGGACCCACTGCGAGAGGCTGGGATGGGCTCAAGCAGCAGCTTCCCCAGCGATGAACGGCCGCTCTTGGGTCTCAGGTACCAGCAGCCCCGGCTGGTGGTGAGAAAGCTGATGGAAGGCGAGCCGTGTCCGCTTGCTGTGATGGCAGTAAAAGTATTTCTGGAGGAGCTCCCTCGCCAGAGTAAATTGTTGGCAACCACGCATTAATTTTCTTTTCATAAACAAAGCGAAGGAGATAAAAGCAGCAGCCTCGGCTGCCTCCGCCTTCTCCCTCTAGCACAGCGCCTCGCACCCTTGCACACCCAGTCCTGCATCTGGAGCTCATTGGGGGCAGCTGCTGGGAAGACATGGATGGGAACCAGCTGAGCCTCCTTCCACGCTGCCGCCAGGTCTGAGCCTGGTCCTCAGGAAGGAGCGTGCAAACGGGGCCCCGCTTGGGCTGGGAAGTTTGGTTCAGATCGACGGTGGGAGATTAGGCATCGAAAAGGAGGGTGGTTTGGTCGACCTGTAAGCAGATAAGTGAGGTGGCTGCCCTGTATTTTTAATGGCTAAAATAGCTTTTCCTCTTGGCCATTTATCCCTCTCAAACAACAGCGGCCAAATGCAGGGAAAATGCGCTGCTTGTTAGATCTTGCGTGTGTCCTGAATTTTAGAATCATAGAATCATTTAGGTTGGAAAAGACCTTTAAGATCATCCAGTCCAACCATTAACCTACACTACCAAGTCCACACTAAACCAATCAAGGGTAGACTAGACTAAACCATGTCCCGAAGTGCCACGTCTACCCGGTTTTTGAACACCTCCAGGGATGGTGACTCCACCACCTCTCTGGGCAGCCTGCTCCAATTCTTGACCACCCTTTCCATAAAGAATTTTTTCCTAAGTTCCAACCTAAACCTCCCCTGGCACAGCTTGAGCCTGTAATTTTGTCCTATCCCTGGCACAAACCTGAGATGGGCACCACAAGCAGGGTGTTTCCCTCAGGCTCTGCAAAAAGGTGGTCATCTTGGGAGCAGGCACCTTGGAACACCTTGGGAGCAGCTTCGCAAAGGTGTTGGCTGATCTGAACCCTTTTTTGCAGCCAAGCGTCATTGCAGATGGATTTCTCAATGCAGTAAGATTTTAGCGGGGTGGGGAGGAAAAAAAACCTGCATGGCCACAATGGAAATGTTTGCATTTTCCATTTGCAAGAGAAACATTTTCCATTTTGGGGCTGGAAGTGACTTCTGTTTAGAAACCTGAGGACAGCATAGTAAATACAAAAATAAACAGAAAACCAGCCTAATCTGCTGCAGCCCAAAATGAAGCATTTTGAAATAAATGAAACAGAGCCCCCTTGGCTGGCCCCAAGTGAGATCTCAGGAAGTGGGATAGACACCTCGGCTGAGCCTTGGCTCTGCCAAAGCCTTCCCAGGGCATCTCCCAGTGGATCTTGCTGCTGGTTTGGGGCAAGATTTTAGGGGCTGAGCCCATGGTGCGCACCTGGAGTTACCATGGACTTGTCAACCCTGTAGAGAAATGGTGTTTTAATCAAGGCTGCACAGAGCAGATGGCAGCTGGGTGCTGTCCTGGTGTGGGAGTGTGCCTGCCCAGCCCCAGCTCCCCGAATTGCTCCCATTCTGTCGGGGTTTGCTTTGTGCTTTCCTGACAAACCCTTGCCGGGTGCCGGTTTTCATTAGCTGGGGAAGGGCGGTTCACTGCCTCATTGGCTCTTCCACGTCTGCCCCATCCTTAGGGAAGGCTCGAGGAAATAACTTGAGTCAAGAATGCTTGGGGAACTCCAAAATGGTCCCCTCTGCAAGAGTCAAATTATAGAGCGGTGTGTCCTGCGTTACTCTTTACAATCTGAGACCTGTGGTTCTTCAACTGTACCTTTATTTGTTTATCTAGACTTCCTCTGAAACCAGAGATGTGTTGCTAGCATGATCTTCATTACAATTTTATTATTTGCATTTCTAGCTACTTGTCTATTCCATTTTCTCCTTCTAGACCCTCCCTTTGCCTTTTCATGGAAAAAAATAGATGCTGTGCATACAGGGGGTCACTGCCCAAGTCTGCTTTCTTCTGGCAACCAAAGTGTGCAGCTGGAGACCTGGAATCAGCTGCAAGCGGGCTGTCTCCGGGGTGCAGCTCAGGCTTTCCAAAGGATGCTTTGCGAGGGTGTGGCCAGCGTCTGGTAAGACCCAATCTTCCTCTTCTCTGTTTTGGGTTGTTATCTCACGCGTGGGGAGTTGCGACTTGTCATCGCAGCCCCTGAGACACGAGGGTCCTGCCCACACAGTGGCTATAGCTGAGCCACTGGCCGTGAAGGGGCTCAGGGAACCAAGGGGAGCTGCACGTGGTGCAGGGGAGGAGATGGCAAGTTGCTGCTGGAGGTAACCTCTGCCTCGCCCACTGCTCAGACCAACTGTGCATCCACCCATCAGCCCGTATTAGGTACCTGGACCCACATTTGAACCTCAGCTTCATCAAACCCAAAGGGAATGACTGCGTTTTTGCCTCCTGCTGTCATGCTAAATGATTTTCAGCCCTTGGCCATTTTTAAATTTCTTCTTTTTCTTGTGGAGACCCACAGCAGACAACTGACAAATCACCCTTAATCCACCTGAACTGCTAAATCTCTCGGTAATCCCTCCCCAGCACTGCTCTGACGCTTCTCCCCTACAACAGACATTCTTGGTACCATTAATCAGTGTCTTTGGCTCCCGGGTGCCTCATGGTACGTGTCTATACAGGGAAACCCTCTCATTTATAAAACTTGGGGACCCCCCACAGTTTCCCATTCCCTGCGACCCCGGCGAGGGGGTCAGTGCACAGAGTAAACTGGTTGAGAGGGAAGGTCCTAATATTTATATGGAAAGCCATTAGCAGGCCATATCTTATCTACCTTCTGTTTTGAAGTGGAGGCTTGGGGCGATGGCAGGGCTACGGGTAGCATTGGAGCTGCCTCTGAAATGCCCTGACATGCTCTGTTTTGCCATCCATGCTCGTGGCTGGGTTATAGCATGTTCCTAATGTTGTGAGATGAGACCAGTGGGTGCGGAAGGATTTCAGAGAGAAAAAAAGAGCTTAGATCTTCACCTGCTGAATTTTAGAGCCAGACAAAAGCTTCCAAATCTACCTTGATACCTCCTGGGGTGGTGTGTTTTAGCCAGCTGGTCCCTGTGTGGATGATGTTCTTCCAGCCCCAGCTGGAGGGTGGAACAGTCTTTCCTGGTCTTAAAAAGTATAAACCTATGAAATAGCCGTTGTCTTGCGAACTCCCCTGAGCCTTCCCCAGATGTTGAGCATAACTTTGAACACAGAGGTGGTCAAATCTTGTTTTCTCCAGTGGAAACCATCTTGGAGAGCCTCTGTGTTGGATGTAAAAAAAGGCAGGGAAGAAGTGAAGATGAAAGTGAAGATATAGCAGTGGTGAGATTCCTGCAGGACTTTTCACATCTGAGGAGAGACGGTGACTCCCTGGGAAGGCAGGCACACAGGACACAGGGGACCAGCAGGTATGTGGATGTTGGGTAGGCAAAATATCAAACTGCAGCACTGTCACAGACTGCATTTCTTTTGGAAATGCGGCAAAAAGCAAACCGGAACCAAACTAAACAATGAGGCAGCGGGATTCCAAATTTGATGATGGTTTATTCATAACATCTTCAGCAAAAAGAGCCCTCTGCTCCCGGGCTGCTGTGCAGCTGTGGATATAACTTTGTAGTACCCCCTTTTCAATCCATATCCTCATAGGATGCTGGGAGTTCAGCTTGGGCTGGGAATGGGAACAGAAGTGTAGAGGTAATGAAACTCATTGGAAGCGGTGAAGCTGTTGGCAGTGGGCTGACCTCTAGTCAGCAGATTCATGGTAGCATTCAGCACACAGATCCTGGGCATAGACTGGGGAGAACACTGTGACTGAGGCAGCTGTTGGGACTCCATGAGCCCTAACAAATCTCACAGCGATTGTCCCTTAGTTCAAAAGCCATCAGGGATATCCAGGCACAGGTGGGAAAAGTCTTCAAGGGAGGAGGCAAAATTGACCTCACCACCTAGTTCTGCAAAGTCAAGAAAAGCAAATTCCCAGAGCCAAGAGTACGGTTGCTCCCTCTTTCCTCTCCTCTCTCCAAGCCTGACATGGGATGGGTTCGTGTGAGATGGAAGAAACGTTTCTAAACCAGAAAGCTGCCTGTTGGCAGCATTCAGATTGCATGTGCGCGAGGAATGATCACTTTTAAAAATCAGGCCCTCCCTCACCACCAGGGATATTTCTATGTTCCCACATAGCTTTTGTTCTACTTAAGTATCCGGGTCTGCCTATTTGGATTGTTTGTACCGAGATGGATTTTGGAGGTGTTACTATTTGCAGTTGCTGAAATCCTACCCTGACGCCATCGCATGCTGATTACTAAATGCTGAGAAATGTAGGATCTTGGCTCTTGACCTGGGAAAGACACTTGATGATTTCAAGGAACGGGCAGGATGGGGACAGCTCGGGGGGAGCAGCACACCATGTGTTGGGCTGTTACTGAATCAGGGAAGGGAGCATAAATTGTCACAGGAAACACAGTTTTTTGCTGAATTTACAGATGCATTTGGGCATGCTGGAGACAAACAGCATCTCTAATTCCCAAAGCTGATGGGGAAAAAAATAACTTGATTCCTCCCCAGAAGAACGTTGGAGCCTTTCAGTGCTGTGTGTGAACATGGCCTGGGCAAGCAGGGCCATTAGCACTGGCATCCCTCTGGCATGGTTCAGCTCTGGGTGCAGCACAAACAATTGTGGTGGTTTTTTTTTTTTTCTCTAGAAGGAAATAGCATGTTCTTGGGAATATAAAGAGTTCACAACCTTCCTGCACCACTCCCTGCCACTCTCCTGGAGGCTGGAGCCTGTGGGGAGCAGCAGCGGGGCTGCCTGGCCTGGGCTCCTTCAAGGAGTCGGACCCATGCCAAAGGGTGGTGGTGCTCTCTGGGAGGAGCTGTGGTCCTGGCGAATGCACAGGACGGGTGATATAGTACAGATAGAGCAAAACCATGGGGCAGTCCAGGGAGAGACAGTGGTAAATGAGGTTTGGCCCACCCAGGGAGGCAGATGGCTAAGGGGATGCAGGGCTTGGGGGATTGCTGGTGTTCAGGGCTGGCTGCCAACCTCACGCTCCCATCCCAGTTTCCCTGCTGACATTAAAGAGCTCGGTATCAGGCATTGCTAAATTTGTTCTTGGTGGCTGCATCTTTCTACTCTGCTGTTCCTGGGCTGGGCCATAAGGTGGGTCTAGCCTAGAAGATCAGAAAGCCATTGCTGGATGCCAACCAGGGCACATGGTTATACAGTGAGGCACAAACAACATGTTCAGCATCTTAGGACCTGTTGTATATTTGGGGTTGGGTCCTTCCCTTCTCCCTGATCCTCCTCCCTTGTCTTCCTCCCTTACGCTGGAAACCCACAAGAGAAATTTGGCAGGGTGAGAGTGCCTATTGACACTTCTTTTATGTCTGTGCAGGCAAAAAGGCTGAGGGTGATGGAGGGGAATATCAACAGTCATCGTGTTTGGACAAGACCTACCCATCCTACTCACTGAAGCTCAGCAGCATGTTTAGGACTACCACTGGATCCGTGCTGGTATTTGCCTTTTGACGATCATCTCCCATAACATCTTTGTTCCTGGAAAGCCTCACCTCAACAAAATGTTCTCCAAGAGATGAGCAGGGAGCAATTGGAGACTGCAGCTGTGAATGCCCTGGGCAGAGCTCCCTGGTGAGTCTTTGCAAAGGAATTTTGCATTCCTCCCGCTGCTTTGCCCTGTTCTTACTCTTTGCAGTCTGCCCAAAGCAACTGGAGCAGGGAAATGTAGCATTGTTCCCTTGTAGATGCTGCAGAAGCTTTTCAAAGGAATTGGAGGTACAGAGAGGCCTTTTTCCAGTTAATTTTAATGCAAACATTAAATGTCTTGATACTAGCAGAGATATATTGCTGATGGGGCTGTGTCCTCTTGGAGTCTCTGTCTTTTCTTGGGACAAGGTGTCTGATTTGATAAATACTTCCAAGAACTCAACCCCTCAGCTGTAGCCCTGGTCTATGGCTTTTCCTCCCATGCTACCCATGCAATGGGAAACTAAATGGAGCTAGGTCACAGGTCTAAACACCATCCCTTATCATCTGTACTGCACGCACCCTGGCATAATTTTAGCCCATGCCAAACAGCGCCCTTCAAACAGCATCTAAACATGGTCCAAGGATAGCTCAGGGCAGAGACCATGCCCAGCAAAAATCCTGGATGTGGCTGCAGTTGACTGAGAAGCAGCAGGGATGGGAGTCAAGCTGGGTCACTTGGCCTCAGGGACAAAAACTAGTCTCTGGCCCATTTACTTAGTAATGTAGACAAATCCAGTGTGTTTGCAAATCCATCGTTATGGTTATCCATTGTGGACTAACTGCATTTGGTGACCTCTTTGAAGGTAAATGGTCTCAGCTGTTCACCTGTTAGCATCCCTGGGTGAGCGATGTTTGCCCCGTTGGCACAGGGAGTTCAGCCCTTGCATTTCCCTGTGCTCACCTGGGCGAGAGCTCAGCATCTGAAGCTCCGCCATCACTTGTTGGGACAGCAAGGGCACTAACCAGGAAGCTTCTCCAAAACACAGCATTATTTGTCTTCAGATGTAGGGATTGCTGAGACTATTCATCATATAACAATAAGTCTTCATGTCAGCTGCGTTTGGTCCTGCCAAGTCTATTACCTGAATGGCCTTTTTGTTCTGTCTGTGCTACAATCTCGCATCACTTTCTGGACTAAGTGATCTGTCACCTCATGTCACGTGTGCCACTTGCAACAATTCTCAATCCATAGCTTTGTGACTGTTTTTCATGGCTTCCCCACACTTGCTCATTTGTTTCATTTACATTAATTACCCCTGCTGAGCTTAGGTTCCTTGTAGTCTTGGTTCTCAGGGGTACAAAAGCCCTGAATTTTCCACCTCCCTGAAGCCTCTTATCTGGTGCTGCAGGATCCTTCAACTCAGGGCTTCCCATGGTGCTGCAAAACTCAAATCTTTCTCCTCTACAGCCTTGATAAAAATTGCATCTGGGGACATCTGGGCATGCAGGGTCTTAATTTGTGCTGCTGGCTGCAGAGCTCATGGACCCTCAGCGAGAAAGCCAGCTAATGCCTGAACCTCATGACTGCATCTACCCCTGTAGGACAAGTCTGTTCTCCTGGGGCTAAGCAGTGTGGCTGGGCCATGTTCATGTTAGAGCAATCCTTTTGCCACCAAGGAGCGACCACATGCAGACTACCTGTAGGGAATGGTTGCTTGCCCTGGTAACTCCCAAATTGCACCTGGGTCACATTTGGCATAGCACTAGCTGGATCATGTGAAAGCGGGGCCATGGACCATGCCAAATTTCAGCCTTTAGGTGAATTAAATCCAGAGCCTATGCCCTCGTGTTGTTTAAGTTACTAGTATAGGTGTAGCCTGTGCCATGGGGAAAGGGCAAGAAGTCACAGTTGCTCAAGTGTAGAATTTCTAAGCAGAGCAGCTGAATTGCTGGTACCTTCTCAGGCCCAGGTGAGGAGCCATGAGACCTCAGGCTGCCTGGGTCACCCTGGGGTGAGCAAACCATGAGTTATGGCCCCCATCCCTCATGCCATGGTATATTCTTTGCTCTCACCTGTGCTGGAGTGCTCCCAAGTCTGCAGGAGGCACCTGGATACACTTCAGGTGACCTCCAACTCTGTCCCAGGAAACACACACCTGCTGGTAGAAGGCCTGGAAATGTAAAAATCTTCCACCCAGTATTGTCCATTTGCAACCCCCTTGCCCACCCAAACCACTCCAAACCTGCATTAAAACTCTTTCTGTGAATTTAATTCCAGACCAACAATCCATATTTACAGCTGAATATACTTAAGACTGATAATAACACATAATGGCTTTTTTATATCCCAGCCAAGTGCAGCCAAGCTTGATGCAAGATCAAATCACTCTGGCCATAGCAAACAAACAACCTCTCCACGTCCACAGACCGTGATGTACAATGCCTATTCACCTGGGCTGGAGACGCTCCAAAGCACGGTCTGCAGTGCTGGACATGGGAGGGCTTCCCCAGACAGTCTTTCTCAAGCGCTGTCTACTCTGAAGCTCATGGTGATTGCTGAAGTCACCAGTCCCAAGACGCGCTTTAGCTCGAGATCCTGGAAAGGTGACAAGGAGATGTGGCCTGGCATGGGGATAGAGACAGCTGCGCCATGAAGCCCATTAGCTGGCAGGGGGACTTGCAGACCTGATGCCTACACCTCCAACCCATGCCAACTTTGCCTGTCCTTCCAAACAGAGCTGTCCTCCTGTGACACAAGGTGGAGAAGAAAGCATATCACGAGCCAATCCTGTGGGTTGAGACTGGCAAAGGAAGCAGACTAGTGCATGTGCACAGGTGCTTTCAATGATAAGGTATGCTTCAACCACAAACAACGTCTGGGCTGCTTTATGTAACCGTTCCTTGATTTGTCAAAGAGGAATCTGTCCTGGCTTTATTACAGCTTTTATTATTGGGTGACGTGTTTCTGGTGGTAGCAACTGGCACGCACAGCTCAAGACACAGAGGAACACCTGGAACACGCCGCCGATCCCTCCCTGCATCTGCACTCTCCTTTCTTCTCCTCTTTTCCTGGTTGTGTCATCCACTTCAGTGCTCACCTTCATGGCACACTTTCTCACCAGGACCAAGCCTGGAGGTGAGTTGCAACAGTCCTTTCCTTTTTCGATAGCTATTGGAGGAGGAACCTGACTCGGGCTGTGAGAGAGAGGCACTGGCTACAGGAGGGAGGGGGTCTGCGGACATCTGTTTTCACCTCTGATTGCAGGGAGGCATTGCTTCCCTCTGTATTTTCATAGCATGTCCATCAATAGTATGGGTACCTTTGATACACAAGATAGGAGGTGACATGTGCTGCACCCACCAGCTTCTGCTGGAAATCCTGTTGTTGTGAGGGATCTTGCAGCTACCTCTAAGACCATGGCGGGGTGCAGGTTGGTGCTGTATAGGTTTCCTTGTCCTTAGGTCAGCGTTGCAAATAAGCGGCGGAGACCAAGCACGCAATCAAGACTGTCCTGGTGGACAGTCCCGATGACTGCAAAAGCAGCAAGAGCTGGACTTTGGGGCACAGACAGCAGCCCTGTGCTCTGCCACAGTGAGTGGCTCAGTAAAAGCAACAGACTGTTGCGGACCTGAAAGACCATGACTCTTATCTGGTACAGAGGAGAAGCCAGCAGGGTGCTGAGGATAAAAGTGCTGGTGGTGGAGCTATGACAGAGACTGTCGGAAGTCAGGGGTGGTGGTCATACAGGAGCTAGCTGTGCTGAGAAGGCTGTGGCTACTGTTCACAGGACACTGAGGCAAAACACACAGCTAAACAAGGCCATTAATTAGTACAGATAAGCTGTTTTGAGACGCTCAATGAGGTCATCAACCAAAAGAGAAGGAAGCACATATAGCACCAGCCTGCACACCAGAATGGTTTACAGGTAGCTGTCAGATGCCCCACAACCACAGAGAAAGGGAGCTCCCCCACCCGCCATCTCTGTGCGACGCTGACCTCAAAATCCCATTGTGGTTCACGGGCCCATTGGCCCATTCTTCTGGTTCATGTCATCTTTTGGGGGATCCCCTTCAGGTCTTTCCCTTATTGTGCCCACACACATGTTCTTCTGAAGTTGGCGTTTTGTTCTGGTTTCCCACGTTTGCAGGCAGTGTTGCCTGTGTCATGCAGCCCCGTGCAAAGCCCAAAGTCTGCCCCAGTGCTCCTGTCATCCTGCTGGGCTGGGCTCGGATGCGGGAGCTCATCTTTGCATGTGACAGGATTTGTGCTGGGGGCCCCGTGGTGGCTTCCTTGGAGGGGTCTGTAGCCCTTGGGCATGCTCTGACTTCTCCATGCTCCCCACCCTTTTGGTACCCCTCTGCCCTCTTGAAGTTTCTGCCCACCCCAGACATGGTAAAGTGGGGAACCCCAGCCCGGCCATTTTATATCTATGTTTTTATGGCTATGTTTTTTTAATCTCTATAGATTTATAAATGTGTGTATATATATTAAAAAAAATATATACACAGTTATACATATATAGAAGAATATATAAAGCAGTGCATCTGTATCATAGAATCATAGAATTATTTGAGTTGGAAGGGACCTTAAAGATCATCTAGTTCCAACCCCCCTGCCATGGACAGTGACACCTTCCACTGGACCAGGTTGCTCAAACCCTCCTCCAACCTGACCTGGTCTAAATAAATAAATAAAATTATAAGTTATAAAATTATAAATTAATTATAAACTATAAACTACAAATTAATATCTAACCCCCCCTACATATTTGTATACTTCTTTATGAATACTTCTATATATTGTATAGAAGTACAAAATATACATTCATATACTATATATATAGTATATAAATGTATGTATTTTTTTATATGACCACTTCTTGGTGCAAAGGAGGCAGGCAGCCAATCACAGGGCTGCTTCCTGGTCCAGAGGAAGTGGGCAGCCAATGACAGGGCTGCCTGAGAACATGTGGGGGAACGACACTGTCAAAAGTGGCGGTCTCCCATGGGGGAGGACATGGCGGTCCTTTTCTGACGCACTTCAGGCTACACCGGTCGCTAGCCCTGCCCACCGGTCACAGGGCTGTCTGAGAACGTATGGGAATGATGGTTTCAAGAAATGGCTGTCAGCCAGTCACAGAGCAGTACAATGTGTCAAAAAGCAGGCAACGCCCCGCCGGACAATGGTGGCACCCTGTCCTAAAATGGCGGCCATCACAAAATGGCAGCCCCATGGAGGTAGCGGGAAGGCCTTCCGGGTCTGATGTACCTCTGGGTAAACCGGGAGGGGCAGGATTTCCAGCAGAAGCAGGTGGGCGCAGCAGCTGCCCCTCCCTCGTGTGTCTCTCCGTGGTGCCTGTGGAAATGGCGGGGGGAAGAAGGGGCTGACGAGGAAAGGCAGTGGGTGGTGATGGAGGGAAGCCTGGGGTCTGGGGAAAGGCGTCTATGCCCTGTGGGTGAGTGTGTGTGTAAGCGCCTTGTGTACGGCGCTCTAGAGACCTTCCTTTCTGCAAAGAGACAGCGGGAGGTAAAAGTACTTTGGGTCTTCAGGCTGTCCCCTGAGCCCCTGTGCGCACCTCCCTGCCAAACTGTGTACCCAGAGCCACCTCCCCGCTGGGCCAGCGTGCACCCATCACTCGTTGTCCTGTCTGTGGTGTTTGCAGATCCATTCATGGAGCTCATGGAAGGGAAGAAGATCTCCTGCAAGAAACTCCTCACCTTCCTGCTCTTCAGCTTCATCTTCAGCTCCTGTCTCTTTGTTTCTCTTCATCAGTTCAGCACTTCTGAGGCAGAGCATTATGGTTCCACTCCCTCTGCACAAATAGCCCGTGCTGGAAACACCAGCACCCCACCAAAGGGTGAACACAGGCTGACCATCCTGCTGTGGAAGTGGCCCTTTGGGCACCACTTTAACTTCATAAACTGCTCCAAGCTCTACAGCACCCCGGACTGCCATTTCACCATCAACCGCAGCTGGTCCCAAAAGGCTGATGCTGTGATTATGCATCACAGGGATGTGTGCAGGGACAGGGAGAGGCTGGCCCAGCTCCCCAGACTCCCTTCCCAGCGCTGGATCTGGTTCAACCTGGAGTCCCCGAGTCACTCTCCAAACTTAGGCGCCATGGACAACCTCTTCAACCTGACCATGTCTTACCGGAGAGACTCGGACATCTTCACCCCTTATGGCGAGCTGCAGCTCCTTGGCCAGCCCCAGCCCCTCAGCATCCCACCCAAGAGCAAGCTGGTGGCCTGGGTAGTCAGCAACTGGAGAGCAGGCTCCCACCGGGTAAAGTACTATCAGGAGCTGAAGAAACACATCGCTGTGGATGTCTATGGGAAACATCACTTGCCCCTGCCCTGGGACAAGCTCCTTCCCACTGTGTCCCAGTACAACTTCTACCTGGCTTTTGAGAACTCACGGCACGAAGACTACATCACTGAGAAGCTCTGGAGGAATGCCTTGTCCTCTGGCACCGTCCCTGTCGTGCTGGGGCCTCCTCGAGAAAACTACGAGCGCTTCTTGCCCCCTGACTCCTTCATCCATGTTGATGACTTTGCCAGCGCTGGGGACCTGGCGCGGTACCTGTGGGAGCTGAGCAAGGATGCCGAGAGATACCAGCGCTACTTCCAGTGGCGCAAGTGGTTGAAACCCATGGCAGAGGCCAACTGGGCCCTGCATGTCTGCAGAGCTTGTCACTTCTTGCAGATGACGGAGGCCAGGTACCGGGTTGTGCCCGATCTGTCTGAGTGGTTTGTGTAACTGCTGTTTGCTCAGCTCTCTGCTGCGCTGCAATCTTTTTGTCCTTGCTGGTGGATTGCCATTTCATGGGATGATTGAACTTGATGGAAATGGAGGGACAAGAGGAACTTTGAAGCAAACAAGGACAAGGAAGCAATTAGGTGTTTGTATATCTTTGTCTTACTGGAGAATAGTATGTCAGATAGAGTAGTACATTGGTTTTTTTGCTGATCTATTAGTTAGTTACCTGAATAACTTGTTATGCTGGCTGCAGCTTGGTCTTTGGAGAAGTTCACCTTCAGTCTCTGCAAACAATTCTGGATCAGCTCCACAGGTTGGAGAGCTGAAGCACGTGGCCAAGAGGGGAAGGTGAAATAGCAATACCTATCATAAACCTGTTTTGAGGACTTTGTACTGTGCAAAGCTGAGGCTTGAAGGGGTGGCCACACCATGAGGCTGCCTGCTGCTGCAGGAAAAACTGGCCGTGCTCCTCTCTCCCAGCCCCGCAGCCCCAGTCCTGCCCTTGCCCTGCTTCGGGCTCTCCCTGACTGCCTTTGGGGTGCTGCATCAGGATGCTAAATGGGCAGAAAACAACTCAATTTATTTTACAGGGCTGTTTTTTGGACAGGTTAGCAAGACAGTGTGGGTTTGAGGAGGGTCTGATAGCAGCAGACTGGTGCAGGTAAGGTGTGGGGTGCCAAGGATGCCCCTGAAAGAGCTGTAAGTTTTAGTGCCTGCAGCACCCTGTGGCAAGGAGGTGCTCAGGACCAGCACATGATGAGCTACCTCCTCCTCTGTGCCTCCAACATCGCAACTTCTGGCATTGGCTGATGCCTCTAGGCCACGTGTTTGAAAAACAGTGAATAATTGGCCTTTATTGAGCTTCCTGCTGCCGTTCAGGTCGTATCACTGGAAATTGTTTCCTTTTCAGGCTGGGGAGCCCCATTGCATGGAGTCGGCAGACCCGGCTGTGCCCTTCCAGGCTCCCTGCCAATACCTCTGGACATTCAGTTTGTTTTCCTGACTGCTGCTGATCCCTGAGCTGAGCTTTTCAAAGGTCTGTCCTGACCCGGGGATGTTTCCATGAGGAAAATCAGCTCAGAGTCCAGCAATGCATACAGAGATGCAATTGTTTTCTCCATCAGCAGTGTTTAGTAAACATTTCCAAAGAATTCCCTCTGCATTTCCTCCCGCAGTCATTCTGTAGAAGACCATCAGCAAGACATTCTTTAGCAGTGTGAGTCCCTTATTTTCATTAGCAACATTTGCCACCTTTGTTTTCTCTCTGCTTTGCGGATTGGTTGAATACATTGATCAGCACAAGCCTAAGAACAAATCCTTCACTCTGAAATCTGAACCTTTCTCCCTCCCATCTTTTTCCTGTCCTCCTAACAGTACCTGTCTAGATGAGACCTTCCTGAGGCTGCTTAGTTTCTTGAAAAGCCCTTGCTGGACCTTAGCAAACCCCTTTGGAAATTCAGGTAGAAAAATGTGCTACATCTTCCTTAGCCATGTGCTTGCTGGCTGCTTCAAAGAAGAGCAATAAATTTGTGAGGCATCAATTTTTATTGCCAAATAATTGTCTATGCTTCTGCCTCTGCCTTGTCTGCCTGCAGACACACACATCACTCCTCCTTTAGCTCCTGGAATCTCATGAACCGACCCTGGGGCTCTTCCCATCTTTAGAGCGAGTTCAGTTCAGAGCAGCTGGAGAAATTTAAGACTCTAACACTACTGATTGAGCTGATAATGGATGTGGATAAGGATAAATAATATTCTGCAGGTGAGCTCTGTGAACAGTCTCTTCCTGTCAATGGGCGGCACTGGGGAGTTGGGATGGAGTTTCACTACTCCTGCTAGGTTTGGAAGATGACACCTGTCCTTGGGCTAAATCCTTCCACCTCAAGACTTCCATTGGGAAGACTTCGGCTTTGAGCACTGGCCTCCAGAGCTGCCTTTTGCTGGCAATGCCAGCAAAACCAGTTACAAAACAGTTGATTAAACTGAGCAGTGATGGAGCACCACATGTGGGGGCACAAAGTCCAGCTGCTTGGAAAGGGTGTGCCATTTGAAAAACCAATTGCAAATTTCCAGGAGCTGGAGACGACCCATGCTGCATGCATGAACGCAGCCAAGAGGAGATTGCTCTTGGCTTTAGCCAATGTCGTAAAAAGCCTTCCCAGCAAGAAACCACAGTGTAAAGCCCCAAGAACATGTTCAGTTCACCTGAAATATTTTTCTTCAGCCTGTTTTGAAGGGACGTACTGCAGGGAAGGGGAGTTCCTGGGGGTGGCAATGCGGGGTGTGTTGGCGCAGGGCTGCGATCTCCAGGGGGTTTAGATGCCTCTTGCAGCCCTGGGCAACTGCAGATATGCAGCTCCCTTGGCCAACAGGGTTTCTGAGTATAAGAGGTGGCATTTGCTGGGTGCAGAGCAAGTGACCGTGCATGGGCAGGGAGCCCAGTTTTGGTTCCGCTGGAGGCTTGGTGATGGTGTTTATTGAGATCACCCTGTGCATTCAATAGACATCTTAATAAACAGGCAATTCAGTTCCAGCTTGGATCTCATTTCTTTGAGTGACCTGCAGGCTCACACTGGGGGAGCAAATGCTCGTGAACAGGAGCTTCAATCCATCCTCCTCAAGACCCGTTTTTGTATAGCCCCTACCCTGTCATTTGAATTGGGCTCAAGACTGCTCATGGTCCTCTGGAAGGAAATGCACCCTGGGCTCTCTGAAATTCTCCCTAATAAATGCACTAGCAACAAGTAAATATCATCAACAGCACGTTATCAAAGCAGACTGAGTGGCAAATTACAATGCAGCAATGCCATTAAAAAGGTTTAATTAGTTTGGCTCTTTTGCGTGCCTTTTTGAGTACTAGAGCATGTATAATGTATGTACATGTACAGCGCAATTCCTGTAACTCATGCTCTTAACTTCAACCTCGTTTCAACTTCAAAGGTAACAAAGAAAATCTCTTGTTTCTGAGGAAGGCACTAGATTAGATATCAAAAGGGAGAGAGAAGCGACTCCTGAAATCACTGAACCTTTTCTCATCCAGGAGCACCGCTGCTGCCGCCACACCAAGCAAGGAAGGAGATGTGGCTGGGCACAGCCTTCGCTGCTCTGCACCCCTCCCTTCTGCACGCACTGTCAATGGCTGTGGGTTAAACTTCCAGCTGCCTCAGCCTGTCAAGCAATCAATGTTTCTATCCAGTGTGAAACGTTCAGCAGTGGCAGAGGTTTGGGGAGCCCACCCAGATCAGCGGTGTGAAGCAGGTTGCTTTAGGCCCTCAGGCCAGTTTGCAGAGGAGCTCAGGGCGAGGAGACAATGCTGCACTGTGAGCAGCTGAAATTAAATGTTTGCACTAGTTCAAGGAACGACGGGACAAATTCCCAGAAGAAAACCTCACTAAGAAGTGGAAAAATGTCCCCCCACCCATTTATCTAGGCCATCCCCAATTTGCAAAAAATGGGGGAAAAAGAAGCCTCTCCAAAGCCTATACAAGGAAGGCACGAAGCACAGTCGAAGCCTGCCCAACCACCCCAGGCTGAGATGCCTTGCCATGCAGATGGACCCCGTCTGGTAGCATTTTCTGGGAATGCCACTCTTTGGTGATGGTGCACTCTGGAAACGAGGAAATGCCAATGGTTTTACACCATTGTGCTGGGAAGAGGCTGGATGGGGAAAGCCCCTCTGGCGTAGGGCTGGGAAGGGAGTGGGCTGCAGGGAAGGGGGAAGGGGAGGGACTGAACTGAAAGCAAATGCCAGGGGAGGAAAAAAAAATTAAATTTGGAAATTTTCAGTTGAGGTCAACCTGAAACATGTAAATGACATGCTGAGGGGTGGGGAAGAGCCAGATTGAAACTCAGGGTAGTTTTTAAGTGGAAAGAAATGTCTTTCCAAACTTGAAAAGCTGCCTGATGGAAATACTGAAGCAAAGCCCCGGGCTAGGGAGGGTTTTCTCTCAAGCAGAACAAGGAGTATTTCTGCAAAGCAGAACAATTTCCACAGCGGATGGCAGGTGACACACACCTTAGAGCAGTGGCCAGCCTTGAGGCGGCCGTGTGCCGTGACGCAGAGGGCTGGGACACAGCCGGAGGGGGATGCTGAACGGCAGGAGAGCACCTGAAAGAACCTGGGGCTCCTTGGCACAGGGGACCACGGGGAAAGGGCTTGACACATACATTTAGTAGATACCTTGGACGCAGAGATGGCCAATTCTCTCAAATTTGGGCTATTTGCTGTTGTAGAAAACCCCTTTTCCAACTATGGGGAAAGTCAAACATACTTTGTCCAGCCCTGCTAATGCCTCCTGCTGCTGCAGCCTCTCCAGCCATGGTCGGGGAGCATTTTGGGAGCACCCGCTCAGCAAAACAGCTGCAAGAAATCCCCAGTTTTCTTTTGCCAACCTCCCAAGCCTGATTCCCTTTGCTTCCAAGACCTGGAGTAATTTAACACCTATTAAAAAGAGATGAGTCCCGTAGGTTTCTGGACTCTTTTAACTGGGGAATGGCAGCACCAGGGTTATCGGCTCTCTCCTTTTGTGCCTGGTGTTATTGTGGCAGGTCAAGGCAAGCCGGGCTCATCAGCTTCATCCCTCTCCTGGGTCCAAGGGCTATTTTGGGACCTGGGTGAGTCTTGGGGAGAGCAGCAGGGGTCTTGCTGATGCTGAGGCTGGCCAGCCTTCGAGGCTGCAGGAACAAAGGCAAAATAAATATGCAGGGGACAGATTTATGAATGTCGACCTCATCCTCATCCCCCAAATTGTGCTGCAGCCTTCGAGAGGGCAACCAAAATATGAACTGTAGTTCCACTGAAGCATTCAGAGCTGGGCAGACCATGGACTTTAGGAGCTTGCACCCAGCCAGGCTTAAGCCATGGTCCTTGAGGAAGGGATGTAGGGTTGGCAGGACAAAAATACCGCATTAAACCTTTCCGTTCTCTAAGCAGCGGCTCAGTGCTGCTGTGGCCTGGGGAAGGGATGCCTGTGGGCGACGTGGAGCCACACACAGGCTGATTTCGTTAGGGGCTGGGAAAGCTGACACCACACTTGGGAAACTCTGTAAGGGGGGACTTTATCGAGGGAAACATCTGGATGGCTGCGCCGCGGGGGCCCGGGGCTGGGAGACCGCGCTGGGAAGTCGCAGTCTGGCTTTCCCTGAAACACCAGCGCTGGGGTTTGCAGCCTCCTTGCCAAAGCGGGTTCCTCCCTCCACCCCCAGTTGGAGATACCAGCATGAGGGGCTGTTTCAGTCCCTTGCAGAGAAGATGTGAAAACACCCCATTTGTCCCCAAACCTCTCATCTTTTTACCCAAAGGTGGTAGGAGGCAGGCTGAAGTGTTCCCAACTGATGCTTTTGGGCAGAGGTGGTCCAAAAAGAAGAGAAGAGGAGAGCTTTACAGGGATGTTTCCCCAAGAGGTGAGAAGGAGGCTGCTCCTCGTGGGAAACCAGGGAGATAATAATGAAAACGGAGTTTTTGGAGCAGTGTCTGACTTCTGCTCTGCAGAGACACCAGGGCCGGAGGGGAGCCAAGAGGAGAGGCAGAGCTTGGGAGAAACACAAATCCTCACTGAGCCTGGCTCAGCAGAGCGTTGCATTTGGGGAAGAGAAAAGGCTCAGATACACCAACGTCCTGAAAACAGCAGCTGGAGCCTTACAAGCTCCAGCATTCCATCGTCACTGGGTTTGTCCTTCTGGGTGTGTGAAGGTGCCTGAACCAGCTCGGTAAACTCAATTATTTCCAGCTTTCCTGAGCCTACAGGCAGATATCCCCTGTGCTTTGGAAACCTGCTCCTCGTTTTGTCCAGTGAGACTGGGAGGGGGAACATGAAATTATTAAGACTCTGTTTTCTCTATGGCTGTCCAGCACCACCGAGCTCCCTCCTTCCTGTGTGGCAAAACCCCAGCAGCAGCTGAAGCAACGAATATTGTTATTCCTAGGCTTCACATTTTTGGTAGTACTACCAGAGATATTGGGAGAGAAATCACCATATATATGGGTTTGGCATTTTTTTTTTTTTAAGACGTTCGAACTCCACAGTCTTGTCTTCACTTTTATTTCATGTTTTACAGTTTGAAGTCAGGCTGGATTTATTTTCCCATGATTTTTCTTACTGGGAGGTAATTTTGAGAAGCTCAAACTGGGCGGTGGGGTTCAGCACTCTCAGCATCCCATTTACCGCCTGTTACTTTTTCCATTTAAAAATTAACAAATGAATACAGAACGTCATTTAAGAGCTGGGATCTTTAAGCTGGGGCTTTAAAGCAAGCACCAGCCAGTGAAAAGCTCCAACTTACACTATGAAAGTTGGCAACATGCACCTCATCTCCAAGAAGTTGCACCCAAAATCATCCCTGGCCCCAGCCCGGCAGCACGTCCTGGCTTCACGCTGTTGCCTGCAACTGTTGTTTTCTTTCTATTTTTTTTGTGCTCTTGGAGGAGTCAGATTTTCCAAGCAGCCCTCTCCAATTTGGTCATTAAAACTTCAGTTTGTCCTTTTTCTTTTTCTTTCTTTTTTTTTTTTTTTTTTTGGACAGGCTGGCAGCAGACTCACAACTTTTCTTAGTTTCTGGAGTGCACGCGCGCACACACGTACACACATGCATGCATGCGTGCGCACACGTGAAGATTTATGAGTCTCAAAAGATGCTTCATAAAATATTTACAAAGTGGAGCTTCGAGCATGAATGTTTGACTCGGCCATGAGCCGTCCATGGCTGTCAGGCCTCTGGGTGGCATGAGGGGGGAATATAAACAGACCTTTTTTTCCATTCCGAAAAAAACACTATAAACCTTTGTGGTTCAAAAGCATTTTAGCTGCTTTTTTTTTTTTTTTATTTCCCCAGTTGTTCCCTGCTGTCTGGTGCCAAGCCCGGCAGCGCAGCGGAGAGGCTCGCTGGCTTCGCTTGAGGTAGTGTGTTTTGCAAACAAATGCAGGAACATGTACCCACTCTCACCATGGGCACTAGATAGTTTCAGCCTCTTTTTCACTAAAAAAAAAAAAAAAAAAATCATATTTTTCTGGACAGACTGGGGTGGAGGGTAGTGCTTTCAAAGTACATGGATGCAGGCATTTCCCTGCATCAAAGACACTGATGCTCTGCACATTAAATGCCCTAATGTGCGTTAAATGGGGGTAATGAGCCTTAAGATGGGGTAATATGTGTGAATTGGGGGGTAATGTGTGTTAACTGGAGATACCCTGTGTTAACTGGGGGGTAGCGCTTGTTAAATGGAGGCAATGCACATTTAAAGGGGGTCAACGTCTGTTAAATGGGGTGAAATGTGTGCGAAAATGGGGCTTAAACAGCAGGTCACCTCTGGGTTTTGTCCCCTGAGGAGCTACTGGAAACCAGTAGCAGGGAGAAGGAGCTGGGGTGGGACTGGTGCGTGTGCGGCGGCAGCGTTGGTGCCCACGCTTCCATTTTCCACAGCTTTAAAATGCGTTTGCGTCCTGAACTTGGCTGGGCTTTCAAATTGCAACATTTCACCCAAAACAAAATACTAACCACCATAATCATCCTAATAAGAGCAGCGACAAAATCCCAGCCAGTGCCTACTGCTGACTTTGAGCTGTTTTCCCTAGAAAATAAAATATGTTTCTAACCTCAGCGCTGCTTCCAGATGAGCAATTGAAACTTTTTTTCTGGCTGACCTTATCAAAACCTTGCATTTCCTTTTTCTTTTCTTTTTTTTTTAATGTCATTTTGCCAGAATTGGCATGTCTTTGAGCCAACCCAAATGGAAGCGCCTTTACAAGAAGGGAGCAAAGATGGTTATTTCTGTGGCTAAACCAGCCCAGACCCACGCGCGTGGGCTACGACCCAGGTCTTGGCAATGCCTCAAATAATTGGTTTGCATAAACGTAGTTTTGCAGCAGATGAAAATGAAAGCACTGGGGCTGTTTGCAGGTGTGCATGGAGGTTTCTGCAGGAAACTGGAAAACAAAGCCAAGCGCCTGCCATCCTTTGGCCCTCTCTGCTCTCCCAAAAGAAAAGCCAAATTTCCCCTTTCCCTGGCCATCCCCATGCCCAGGCTGGGGACATAACATCACTCTGCCATCGCTTACCGATAGGCAGCAGTGAAAGACGATAACCAGAGAGAAATCAATATAATCCTCCTTTTATTTTCACTTGGTCATAAGTATGTAACAGCATCACTCCCGAGTTTATGTTTGTTTAAAAAAAATAATATCATACTGCATTTTTTCCCCAACGTTCAGAATAAATGGTAAAAATGTAATAAATGTAAACTGCACTTGGCACCATTTGGATCAATAAATAAAATTAAAAAAAAAAGAGAGAGAGGAAGAACGCATTACGTAGATGGCACACTATGGTATCTAAATAAATAACATAAGTTACTTCGAATAAATAGAGAGTATCTAAAATATAGATGCATTGCATCAACTTCTGCAGATGGTCGGTCAGACCCGACAATACCGGAAGGGAAATGGGTTTATCCGGATGGTGCCGAGCGGAGCCGCGGGCTGGACCGTGCGCTCCCACCCTGCTCCCACTGATGACGGTGAAACAAGTCTCCTTTATTTCCTTTCTTTTCTTTTTTTTTTCCTTTTTTTTTTTATCCCCTCCTCTTGGGCCTCAAGTTTGAGGCTATGCCTTGTTTAACCAAGAACGAAAACATGTGGTAGCCCTATTTATGAAGGGAAGAAGGCTGAGGTTTTGCATACCACCACAAAATAATTTCTCTTGATAAATTGGGAAAGTGATTTCTTCCCAGCAAGTTTCTGGACCTGTTTAAATAAGGAAGGCTCCCTTTGCCAGTGCTTTCATCGAGTGGAAACAATGATGTTAGACCCGTTTCCCCCTCACAGATACCAAATTGGGAGTGAGACCATGTCAGCAAATGGGATCCCAACCGATGCGAGTGATGGGTGGATCCGAGCCAGAGCCGGAGCCACGGTGCTTTGGCCGCCTCCTGCGCCGGCCAAGCGTTACACAAACACAGGCGCATACGTATATAGATGTGTATAGTAAAACACAATGAAACGGCCCATAACTCATTGTCGGAGAGCCGGGATAACATAACACTCATATTTTGCGCTGTCACAACCACCAGAATAGGTTTAAACATCTCCTCATGTTTCCAAACCTGATTTTTCAAACACTGTGAAACACCCTCACCTCCTGGGGAGCGATGCCGCTGCAAACAGCAAAGCTGCAGCAACAGCTAGGCAAGCTGCAAAAGAACCCCAACCTCAAAGCACCCCTCCCCGACAGATGTTGCACGCTGTTTATTATTATTAACAATAAATAATGCATGGGATGATGAGGAAGGAGCCAGATGAGATTTTGCTGGAGCTTTGAGTGGGGAATTTTCCATCCTTTTTTGCCCTTTCTGCATTGTAGACATTCTTCCGGACAGCTCCAGCTCCTATTACAGCAGAGAGGGCTGCAGAAATGGAAAGCATTAGGGAAATATCAGCTTTTCTATTGGAACCACATTTCCATGCCCAGGCGGCAGCGAAGCGGTGCAGGACGGCACGGGTCGAGCAACGCTCCTGCAGCGGAGCCGAAGGAGCTTCATGCAGAAGACGGGCCCTGAGTGAGACGCATAAAAGAAGACATGCAAGCAAAAGCCATCCTTTGGCCACGGCTGCGACACCCCAGAGAACCCCGAGACCTGGTCAGGGAGTTTTGCAGTTGCAAATCCCAGCTGCAACCAAGCTGCACCCCCCCCCCCCAAAAAAAAAAAAAAGGGGGGGAGAAAAAAAGATTAATTGGAGCTGTTCATGTTGGTTTATAACACGTACATTGCATCGGGTTTTTTTCCCCAGCACACCTGTGTTTTGTGGGTTGCAAGCTGGATTTCTGTTGTGCATGGGTGCGCCTGGGGGGGTTTTGCAGCTGAGAGCGGGTCCAGGGTGCCCGAGCACCCTCCGCCTGCTCCCGAGCCCCTCGCTGCCTGCTGCTGCCAGCCAGACCCTGGCGAGAGGGTCCCCTTGGGCCGGGAGAGCTGTCGGCCCGCTCACGCGCTCCGCTGGGTGCCTACAAATCAAGGCACCCTAAATCCCTAGACAACGCAAAAAGCTTTCCCAAACCAGGGTGCAAACAGCTACTTGGGGAAATGCAACAGCTCCGACACCTCCCAGCCACCTCCTTGGGCTCAGGGCAACACAAGCGGGGGCAACTCCGGGAAGTCTGCTGCAAATCCTCCTCCCATGGCGCCTGGTCCTGCACTGCTTCTGCAACACCTTACCTTGCTTTATTGCTCTAGTTCCCTTTTTTTTTTTTTTTTTTACTGGAGGCTTCTGCAACAAAACTAATTTTAATTTTATAGTAGTGAGGACTGGAAAGCACCCAAGCCCTTGAGAGTGCAGCTATTATTATTAGATTTGGGTGCGGGGCTTGGGGGTTTTTTTTGAAGTCAAGAGCGAGCCGCTTATCTGCCGTGAGCACGCTGACGGCTGCCCATCTGCGGTCCCCATCCTGCTCCCACTGTGCTTCCCCTGGCTGCTTATCGTGGGCCATCTTTTTAGTTTCCATCCAAACCCAGTGGTGCAAACTCTCCCTCGCGGTGCTGCGGCACCTTGCGAGGCTGTTTCAGGAGCTCTGTGTACCTGCAGCGCGGCTCGAGTTTGTCTGGTCTCAGCAGCGTTTGCATCCCCGGGGTGCAGGTTCACCAGCGTGTGCAATGCCCCACGGATGGGTTTCGCACCCCGCGCCCACGGCTGCCTTCTCCCTTTCCCAACAGCGAGGGGAAAACTCTGTGTTACAGAGAGCGGGCTGCCTTCCCGGGGACGGCGGCTGCACGGCCAGCCCTGCTGAAGGATGGTGTTTATATTGCTTCACTACATCCTGGCTCCACTCAGCCAAGAGCAGCGCTTGGATGAAACGCAAGGGGGAAAAACAAAACCAAAACCACCAGCCTGGCCCTTTGCAGAGGTCGGGAGCACTGCTGGTCGCCCACCAGCGGGGGGAAAGCTGTCTCCCATCCCAAACCGAGCTGTCCCATCTCGGGGGATGCTGACTTGTTCCCCGAAATCCTGCAGCAGCATCCCCGGGCTGCGGTGGTCACCTGTACAAGCACTCCTCCTCATTGCTACCACGCTGGGCTGGAGGTGCCTGCGACATTTTTCCCCCATTTAGCCGGGCTGAGGAGCTGGGCCGCCGTTGCGATCGGGGGGTGGCAAGCAGAGCATTTTTCCCTCGCTTTGGTTAATGCCCAGGACATGACACCAATATTCTCCCTCTGTTTATGATTTGTTTTTTCTGGGAAGAGGGCCAAGGGGAGAAAACCCATCAATCCCAGGCAACAAATATAGCCTGCCCAGAGAATGCGAAAGTCTGCGGTCTCATTTATTTCTCCGCAGAGTAAACAAGAGTGACACTGCTGTAAATGTGAACCGGAGCCAAACCCCAGGCCTGAGTCCCTTCTCCCGCATGATTCAAGCCCCGCCGAGGCGATGGGCAATACTCACGTGCCGCGGCCGGGAGAGCCGGTCCGGCTTTCGGGGGGACGCCGAACCGCGGATGCTCCTGCCCGCACTGGCAAACCCGGCGGAGGGCGGCGAGCCCCACGGCTTCGCTGGTGGCCTCGTGAGGCTCTGTCACCTCGCTGGCGGTGGCAGGTCTCCAGCCCAGCTGCCCGCGGGGGGGACAGGAGGTTAATCCAGTTACTTCAGATTATTGTGAGTTTTAAGAAGAAAAGCCTGGGGCTGCAGGGAGCAAGGCGATGGCAAAGGGGGCACAAGCGGGCACGGAGAGCGGAGCCAGAGCCTTTCCTCCGAGCGCAAACCACTGTCGGTGCATCTCTGCTCCCAAACACGGGGGTTTGGGGTGCCGAATTGCCCCTGGCAGCGCAGGGACCCCAGCACAGCTGTCACAAAACCCTGGAAAACCCCCGCACAGGGCAGCTACAGACTGCAGGGCTCAGCCCCGGTCCTGGGGCAGCACGGGGCACCCGCAGCCGCCTAACACACCCCACAGCTGTAATGCACCCCGTAACACACACCGTGCATGCAGCACACCCTCTCCAGTACCACACACCACCGGCACCATGCCATACGCAGCAACACCCGCACAACACCCCCTGCGCACAAACACACCGCTTGTGCAACGCACAACACGGAGCGCCCAGCGCGTGCAGCGCACCCGTCACCTCTGCTGCGCGTGGCGCGCCCTGCGCAGGGGACACCTGCTTTGCAACACCCCCGCTGCCGGTAACACGACCTGTACGTGTGACACATAACGTACCCCGTGCATGCCATGCACCCCCAGTGTAGAACACGACCTGTGCATGTTGCACACCCACTGTCACCCTCCGGGGGGGCTGACAGGGACCCCTGGGCCATCCCCGGGGGGGACAAAAGCCACAAGCAGCTGTCACCGCTCCAACAACCGCAGCCTCCACTGGCACCGACAGCCATGTCTCTAGTCCTGTGCAGCGAGCGGGACGGGCAACACTGAGGGATGCACCAGCAGCTCAGTCTCTCCTCCTCCAGCCAGAGGTCTGGGGCCCGTCCCTCTCTCCCCGCCGCAGCCCCCGGTCCCTCTGCCTGGTGACCAGCGGGGTTTTGGGGCCGGGGCATCGCCTCTCCCGCCCGCTCCTCCTGGGGGGGGGGGGTGGGCCCGGCCCTTCACACGCAGCCGCACTCCTTGGCCGAGAGCTCATTGACGGTGTAGTAGCGGTTGTAGGCATCCAGGAAGGAGACATCATCGTCGTAGGCCAGCGGCCGGCAACAGGGTCGAGCCCGGACCTTCTCCTTCTTGATCCTCCTCCTGCTCCTCATGCTCTTCAGCGAGAGGTCATAGCTCCGGACGGCCGCCTCGCAGGTGCCGCTGCAGTAGCGGAAAAGCACCGTCTCGTCCGACTCGTAGCCCAGGCCCAGCTCGCTGACGCTCACTTCCAGCTCCTTCAGGGCACAGGGTTTGTGGCGAGCGCGGGCACGCTTCCTGCGGCTGCCCGCCCGGGGGAAGAGCGGCAGCTCGTGGCTGCCCGAGTTCATGGCCTGGCTGTAGCGTTCCACCAGCGCCGAGATCAGCTGCCGGATCTCCCCCTCCGTGTAGCTCTCCAACAAGCTGCTGTCTGCAACAGAAGGGGCAGACGTTAGCGGGTGTCCCCCGGGGTGGTGAACGTTCCCCAGAGCGGGTGGTGGTCCCCTGGGGTAGGTGGATGTTCCCCTGGCCAGGTGGACGGAGGTCCCTTTGGATGGGTGGATGTCTCCCAGGTTGGAGGTCCCCCTGGCCAGGTGGACGGAGGTCCCTTGGCATGGGTGGATGTCTCCCAGGTTGGAGGTCCCCCTGGCCAGGTGGATGTCCCCCAGTGTGGAGTCACTTGCGGCGGGTGGATGTCCCCCAGGATGGAGGTCCCTTGGAGCTGGTGGCTGTCCCCCAGGTTGGAGGTCCCCCATGCCAGGTGGATGTCCCCCAGGTTGGAGGTCCCCCAGGTTGGAGGTCCCCCATGCTAGGTGGATGTCCCCCAGGATGGAAGTCCCTTGGCATGGGTAGATGCCCCCTAGGTTGGAGGTCCCCCATGCCAGGTGGATGTCCCCCAGGATGGAGGTCCCCTGGGGTGGGTGACCATCCCCTGGTGCTGGCTTCCAGCTCCCTCCATGCCTGGCAGCAATTGCAAAAATTGCAAAATTCAACCCCGCAGCCCGACAACATGTGGCCTAACCACAGCATCTCCCAGAAGCCTTCTTTGAGATGTGCATGAGGTGCCTGAAGGCTTTAAAACCCAAACTCCAAAACCAGCGATCCCCGTGGCCTTGGAAGCCCAGGGTGGGTGTGGGGCGGGGGCCACGGCCAAGCCACCCCCAGCCCGTGAGGGCAGGAAGGCAGCAGGGCAGAAAAACCCCAACCCCCTCCCTCCCCTTTCCCTCTTCTGCCTTTTTTTCTTTTTTTGATCCCTACCAGCTTTCCCCTGCCTGGAGCTGTCCCAAGCAGCCCCTTCCACTGCACAACATCAAGTGCACGCTTAAAAGTCAACTATTGGGGGGGCGGGGGAGACCCACAATCAACTCCTGCCACACTCATGGTTTCCAGATGGCTGCGGCCGGGGAACGGGACAGCTGCGCTTCTCCGGCATGGCCGGACGCTGGCACCGCGGTTGGGATATCAAAAGGACGAAAAGCCTGCAAAGAGCATCTTGGCAGGCATTCAAGACACCAGTGCTGCTCTTTGGTGGCATCACCCCCATGTGTGGAAAAAAAAAAAGTGGAAAAACCACCTGATCCTGACCAAGAGATGATGCTGCAGAAAAGCCGTGGTGGGATTGGGGAGAAACACCGATAAATGTAATATTTGCACTGTTTCCCTATGGCTGGGTGGAAGGGTTGCCCCCAAGACCCCAAGGCCAGCAGCCAACATGCAAACTGTCCCCGACCACCGCTGGCAGCGTCCAAGTCCCTTTGTCCTAACCCTAAAGCCGGGATTAGTTCAGCTCAGCACCGGGGGAGGCACAGGAAAGAGGGAAGTGTAATTTGACAGCTTGTCATCAATTTCCAAATTTCAACCCAAAAAGAAGTTCTTCTGGTTTGGAATCAAAACAAACACGCCGGAGATTTTCAGCACGCTGCCAGCGCGAAGGGGCAAGCGGCGCGGTGGGGGAAGCTGCTGCCTCCCCGCAGAGCGGAGCCGGTCCCCCTTGTTCTCAGCTCCTGTTTGACATTTTGCATTTGTAAAAATAGTGCAGAAATGAAAGGAAAAAAAAAAGTTTAAAAAAAGCCATTTGGAGCTAAAAAAGCAGCTTCTTTGCATTAAGATGAGCTGTTTGCATTTGGTTTCCCTCTCCTGACGTGCTTGCACCAAGGTTTGGTGCCCAGCGGCTGCATTTTTGCAGGACCCCCCGCTCGCCACCCCAAGCCCTCCCCGCTGCGCCCCGAGCTCCTCTTTAAACACTCATAAGGGGATGCGCAGAAGCAAGAGAGGGTGGCGGGGAAAGCAAACGGGGAATAAACCCGCCGGGCTGCGTCAGGCTTTGCTTGCGAGCCGAAAGCGTGCCCCGCTGGGGTTTTGGGGCCAGATCCTGTGGGTGCGGGAGGGACGGCGGCCCCGGGGCAGAGGCGCAGCAGCTTACACTGGGAGAGCAGCGAGCTGTGGTGTTGCAGGGCCCGTGGGGATCTCCGCAGAGCTGCCGGCAGCGAGGAGGAGGAGGATGCCCGTGAGGAAGACGGCGAGGAAGGCAAGGGGCTGTATTTCCGGCTTCCGTTGAACATGTCTCTACAAACTAAAATGGATAACATGGAACTGAGGAGCATCGATGCAATGGCTGCAAACTTCCATACCTTCATCTTAGAGCAAGTCAGAACATTGAAACTCTGCAAAACAGGCAAAACAAATATCCTTATTACGCGGCCTTTGCCCCCGGCCCCCTCTTCCCTCCCCCTATCCCCATGGCTCGGGCTTGCTGACCATCTCCCGCGGGACCTCTTGGCTCCATCTCATCCCCTCCACCCTCCCGAGCCTCGTCCAGTGTTGCAATAGGGAAACTGAGGCACGGAGATACGGTGCAGCCCAGGGCTGCACTGCAAAGGGGAAATCGGCCACCGTGGGCGAGCGCGGCTTGGGGCTGGTGGTGGCAATGGGGACAAGGCAGTGCCCTCAGCCGATCCATCGCCGAGAGCACGCAGCCTGGCCAGGCAGGTGGGTACCCGCCTCCCCTCGCACCCGCCGGGTCTCCTTGCACCAGGGACTGATATCGCAGTGGGCGGCTATGAGTAAAGGACGGGCAAACTCATGCCACACCGGCCTGTGACCCCTCTTTGCCCAGCACATCTCCTCTTTGGGACGTGGCGAGCAGCAGAAGGAGCCCCCAGCTTCATCGTCCTCCTCCCTCCCTCCCAGAGCCCGGTGCGGTTTGATGTCCCGGTCTTTCGGCAAGGTGCGCAGAGCACCGCGAGCCCGCTCCTGCCATCCTCTCACCCAGATGCTCAACCGGAGCCTGGATCCCTCCCCGCCACCAGTGCACCGATGCGGCAGCTCCATCAAAACCAGCCAAAATCATGAAAACCTCAGGGAAAAAAGACCGGGGAGGCTGGACCATCCCAGCGCGGCTGCAAGGCTCGCGGTGGGAGCGTGCACCTCGGCCGTGCGGATCATCCGGGGGTGCAGCCCAGCAGTTTCTCAAAGCATAGAAAACCCCCGCTGGCATTACCCTCGCAGGCGAGCCGGGCCCTTACCTTACGCCATTCAATTTTCTCCATCCAAAGCAGGTTGGATCTGCTGGGATTTTTACAACTGACCCTGCAGCCGGGCAGAGCAGCGGGGAATCGGGTCCGTGCTCCTGTCAATGGGCTGTCAGCCATTAAATCCCAATCAAAGACAGGCTCCGGAAAGCAGCACGGACTTGCAGCTGCCTCCTGGCCCCTTTTTTTATTTCAGCTCCTTGCAAACTCCAAACACTTCTCCTTTTTAAATACATTTTCCATGGGGGAAAAAAAAAAGGAGAGAAGGAAAAAAAAAAACCCACCAACCCCAGTTTAGCAATATTTGCCAAATAGATTTTACCGGGGGAAAAGAAAAGATGTTTATTTTAAAATGGAATTTGACAGGTTCGCTTTTACGTTATGGTAGAAAACAACAAGAAGGGCTGTGAACGCTGCCTCATCGCCAGCAACCCTTTATTTTACAGGATGCAGATAATTGCACATTAACTAACAGTAATTATATGCCCTGCAGGTTACAAGATAATTGTAGAACCCAGCCAGAGTCTAAATATTTTCAACGGGGCTATAAACAATGCCAAGCTAGAAAAAGAATAGTTTCGCCATATAAGGAGGTAAGATCATGAAATCCCGCCGGGGTACAAAGCGGCAGAGCTGGCCGAGACACCGCGCCGATAAGCACCGGCAGCAAAACGTGCGTCGGGTCGAGAGTTTGCAGCGGGCTGGTGGGGAGCACCGGGAGCACCGGGAAGGGGACGGTGCCGTCCCTGTCTGCTGCCGCTTCTCCTCCCGTGGAGCCAAGGTCGAGCCAGTCTCCCCGTCCTGCGGGCGTGGGGAGGGTGATGGAGGCTGCTGGGTGTGTTTGCATCTACATTCGTCACCATAATCAGGTGCCTTAAGTTCAGATTTCTCCTCTGAGATAAGAGCAGGAGTGGGGAACAGGCACCAAAAATGCTCACCAGCATCAAACGGCTCCCAGCGAGGCAGTGGGGCTAGATGCTAAATGGTGAAGGACCAAGAAAATTGCAGTTCGTTCTTGGACAGCTTGCAAAATTTGGGGAATGAAGGACTCGTGAAGAAATAGCAGCCTCAGGTGAAGCAGACGGCACGGGTTTTGGAGGTGGGAAGGGACCCCGCTCGCGGTGACGTGTTGGACGGCACCAGTTGGCTGTCCAGGAGCACAAGCAGCTTTCGGCAGCTGATGTTTGGGCATTTTGGGAGGTGAATACGGTGGACAAGAAGCAATGGGATCACACATGACCTAGAGCTCAACCTTCATCGTTGCCTCCCGAGCTGCTCAGCCCCCTTCGCCCTGCGCTGGGGAGGAACGGGCTGCGACGGAGCAAGGCTGCGACACTTGAGCCGTCCACCTGAGGAAGGGCCTCTGGCTTATTGCAAGCCCATAAAATTTTAGGAGAATGGTTTCAGCCGTGCTGCACGTCCCGTAAAAAAGCCTTCTATTTCAGCAGCCAGTAATTCTGGCCCCCACCCACTCACCGGTGACCTTTCAAAAGAATAAAACCCAGCTCCAACGTGCAAAACAATAAAAAAAAAATATTCCAGGCTTTGCCTTCTGTTTCTCTTGCTCTAAAAAGCCACAGACCACATGTGCCAACCTGCAGGGAAAGCTGAAGTTCAGGGTGGGGGGAAAGGAAAAACACACAGCTGTGACTCACCTGGGACAATGTTTGCCCTCCCATCTTTCTCATTTCCACGTATTTTGAACCCACTCCCAGCAACAATAAATAATCACAAGGGGGTTGACATGCTCCCCTGGGCCCGCCGCTGCAGGCATCGCTGCGGGGCTCTCCCACCGCTCCGCTGGGACCCATCGGGCACAGTCCCACTGGCTCAGCCCCATCCCGCACCCCCAGAACCTCCCCGGGTCCTGCCCTGCACCCAAAGGTGCCCATGCCCCGGGATGCGCCATGCACCCTGAGCTGCCCGGAGGCGGCGGTTTGCGCACGAGCGTGCAATGCGTTTGCAAGGAGCTGAAATGGGTGAAGCCGGCAGCTGGCAAGACCCAACGACAGCTCTGGCCATGCTGAGTGGTGCCGGGCTCCCACAGGGACTCACGGCCAAACCTCCACACCTCGAGTGTTTGCTGGCAATGCCAGGCTGCTGTGAAAAAGTTGCCTATGACTATTGCTCAGCATCTGGTGGGGCACGTGTTCATAGAATCATAGCCTCATAGAACGGTTTGGGTTGGAAGGGGCCTCTAAAGGTCATCTCGTCCCTGCTGATTGCAGGGGGCTGGGATGTCTTCCACCAGAGCAGGTTGCGGAGCCCCGTCCAACCTGACCTTGAACGCTTCCAGGGATGGGGCATCCACCACCTCTCTGGGCACCAGTGTTTCACCACCCTCTTCGTAAAAAAATTTCTTCCTCATATCTAGTCTGAGTCTGAGTGTTGACGTGTCCAAGTCTTGCTCCCGCTGGCACAGTGAGCCTCCGGCAAGGAAACACCAGGGTCTTCCCAGCCCAGACCACGGAGTGCTGGGCACGGCCGCTGCCGAGTCTTGCTGCTGCTGCTTTTTGCTCCGGTCTCATCGCAGCTACTCCACAATGCAAAGGTGCAGCCGTCTCCCTGTGTCGCCAGCTCCGGGCTCGGCATGGTGGGATGGATAACCCGTGTCCCCAGGGCCGGGAGGCAGCCCTGCCACTCAGGGTGCCCCGGCTGGCACCCAGACCTGGAAAATCACCCATCAAATCCACACTGGTGGCTCAGCCCTCTTGCTCAAAGCAATTTCGTAAAAAGGAGAGCGAGTTGCATGGGTGGGGATGGGGTTTGGCTGCAAGGGCGGCTGAAACGCTGGGTGGGGGGCGACGAGGTTGCTCCAGTTTTGCCCCCTCTTTCTGGAGCGGATGGAGGAACCCAGCAAACCCCGGCTTTTGGGGTGCCACAGGAGCTGTAGGTGCAAAACCATGGGTGTGAGAATGTGCCAAGGGACTGACGGGGAGTGTAGGGGGCAGGACAGCTCACAGAGAGGTGCAGTCTCACCCAAGGATGCCCGGTCCTCACTCAGCCTCCTCTACCAGCACAAAAATCCCTCTTTTCACAGGGCAAACGGCTGTGCCGGCCACCCTGCTCGGTTCTTACCATGCATCTCTAGGAATGAAAACCCATGGAGCCATCACAGCTTTACGAATCACCCTGTGCCGCAGGCTGCGCCTGCGCAGTTACCGCAGCCCCAAAATAAGCCCACTGAAGCCGTGCCACCGCCATCCGTGGGGCCGTGCCCCCCGGGTTTGCTGTGAAGGGGCTTTTGGGCCACGTCCTGGTGGGGTCTGGGCGCTCGCAGCCAGGTTACATCCCAGGGAGGGACCCAGGGACCCTCCCCGGCTTGATGAAAGGCAAAGTTTGGGCTCAGCTTTTCTTCTGGAGAACAGCCCGAGAGCTCCCTACTTTCCTGCATTCTCCTGATAATCCATTCATGTGCTCACAACCGTCCAGCCACGCCGTGCCTGCTGTCAAGCGGCAAACTCAATCCTGCAGAAGCCCCTTTCCTGCCGGACAGCCCCCAAACCAGCCCCGTTTCATAGGAGCCCAGCACTAAAACCGCACTAAAACACTAAAACCACGAAGCCTTTGCTCCGGCAGCCTCCTCCGCCATCACCTGCCCCGCTCTCATCCCTGCTGCAACTGGCTCCTGCCGAGGCTCACTGCTTTCCAGGCAGAGGAAAAACCAATCCATGTCCTGAAGAATTGGAAATCTTAAGGAAAAACAACAAATAGCAGCACAGCCAACTCCCATCGCCTACTTTGGAGGGAACGAGTTGATTATCTTGGCTCCCCCAGCCGCCGCAGATCCTCCCCAAAAACCCTCCATGAGCTCCTCGTGCCTCTAATCTTTATTTTCAAAGGGGATCCAACAAATCCACCCCACAGCCCTGAATAAACTTTTCCAAGGCTTGATTACCCTCACTCTTCAGCAAAAAGAAGTCAAATCAATCAAGCCACATTTCTATTTTATTTCACTTCAGCTCCCAAGTGTTGGCATTTCCGCTGCCTTTTCCTGCTAAATCAAAAAGCAGCAATCCCTTCCCGCAGATGCATCAACTTCACTCACAAAACCAGAACACTTTGGGCTTCTCGGACTTCCCTTGCTTTTCATGCTCTTGGTTTTTCTCATAGCAATTTTTTTTCTAATTTCCAAATTTTCAAGCAGGCTCTTAGGATTTGTTTCTGATATCCACTGACTCCTTAAAGCCTCAGCTCCTGGAGTCACGAGATGGGGGGGAAAAGCAGACATTTTTTTTTGTTTTTTTTACCCTAAATCCTCCTTGCTGGAGGGGGAAGGAAGAGATGTGAAAACTTTCACTCCTGATGCTTCAAAGCCCAGAAAGCAGAGAACCCAAAAGACTTTGTATTATAAGTGTGTCATAAATTTTCAGTCGATTCATGCTTCCGGGCATTGATTCATTATTTTCAAGCGCTCGGCCTCAGCCACGCTGCAAGAATGGATGAGGCCACAGAGTGGCCGAGGTTTTTTTGGCAACACAAAACACTTGGAAAGACGAAGGCCTTGATGGGACATCAGAGAGAGCTTCCACCTGCCACACACTGTTTATTTTAGTGCCTTACATGGGAGCCAAGCTGCTTTGAAATCCTGGCTCCTCATGACTCACCCCGCAGGAATTAAACAATTTCCATCCAGGCTCACGGTGAAGCAGCTCCAGGGGCTGCTGCAAAGCGACTGCTCTGGCAGCAGCCTCTGACTCAATGCCTGGTCCCGCTCGGAGAATGGTCGGCCGGTCCCGGAGGGGACGGGGTGGCAGAGAGACCGCCTGGGCAAATTTCCCCAAAACTTATCGCAAGCTCCTGACATGCTTTTTGGGGAATTGAGCCCCGCCGAAGGGCATCGGCGTGTCTGACACCCCGACCGGGGCGGATGCTACACTGAGAGTACCAGACCCTGAGCGGGATGGCCAATGCCCCGGGGTCAAACCAGCCCCCAAATGGCAAAACTGGCCCCAAAACGGGGAGCACTGAAAGGAAAAAAAGCCCCAAACCCTGATCTGAGTTGAATTGTTGGAGTTTTCCTGCTCTTTTGACAGTAAGTGGATGCATAAAGGAGGGGAAGAAAGACCAGTGTCCCCACCTCCAGCTCTGCTCCGGAGGTTGCTCCGGGCACACGGAGTTGCCACCATCCCAGTGCAGACATCCACATCCCCCTGGCTGGGGACGTGACGGCGCCCGCATCCGCGCCGGTAGCTCTCCCACCCCGGCACAGCAGCACGGCCCCGCGCTTTGACTGCCAAAAGCGGTGACGGCCACGGCCCCGCAGCGTTGGCTCGTCCCTGCGCCACTGCCTTCCCCTCCCCAGCTCTCCCCGCTCCTCCGTAAGCAAAACCAGAGCCAAGTGCGGGACACATGGTTCTGCTTTAAGTGAAAACCAGCCCAACGCGAGAAACTCCCAAGTTCTTCCTGCAGCCCCAGCTTCCCCTGCTCCCCTCCCAAAGCGCCGACTGCAAACGAGCCAGACCCTCATCCCTGGGCTCCCCGCCACAGCCCGGCTCCTCTGGGAAAGCCTTTTGGGGCGACCGCCAAAGTCCCTCCTGGCTGCAGCCACTCGGCATGGCCCCGGCGAGGAAACGGCAGCCGCGGAGCCGGTCCCGGACCCATGGGATGGCGAAGGGGAAGAAGGGGCCGGGTTGGGAGAGCGTCAGCGTTCCCGGCGGCGAGGGGAGCCCCTCGGCTGAACGCGCCAACCAGCAGCAAGCCGCGCCGTTCCCACACCGGCAGGACGTTCACATTCGGGCTGAATTATGGCAGGTTTGGTTTACATCTCTCCAAACAGCTGGGAAAAAAAAAAAAAAACCCAAAACCCCCACCCCATCATCATGATAGAAATAATAAGAAAAATAAGTCCTCACCAAGCCCATGCGACACAGCTGAAGGGTTTGCTAGGGACACGTGCACCCCGCGGCGCTGCAGGCCATGCCGGGGGCAATGGCCGCGCTGCGCTCCAGCTCACGGCTGGAGGAGGAGGATTTCCTGGCTTTGCCACAGCCGGGACGCTGCATCTCAACGTGAGCAGCAAGGCTGGGGCGCAGCTTTCCGGCCCTGCTGAGCTGAGCCCAGGTAGTTGCCATCAGACGGAGCAGCCCCGCTCTCGGCCCCATCCATAGTCCCACCATTTCCCTCATTTCTTACTTCACGGAGCCAAACCGGCTCCGAGGCAGCCAGGCTGAGCACCGGAGATGGCACCAGGAGGTGGCAGGAATTTCAGGTACGTCAATTCATCCGCACCGCACGCGCATCCCGCATCCCTAGGCACCTCCGGCGATGCGCCTCACCACAGGGCATCTCCTCCCCGTGGGCCGCAGAGCCGGAGCGGGCGGGCGCAGGACCCCCGCAGCCCCCGTGGCACGGCCAGGGCCCCGCGCCAAGGAGGACGTGCCCCGTCCCGTGTCCCTTAGCCGGGGCAGCCCACGGCTCCGCTGGGAACCGAGCAGGTGCTGCCAGCGAGGGGGGTTGGGAGCTCTTCCAGGAGGGGATGGAGCACAGGGGAGGGAAATCCCAATTTGTGCCACGGCCAAGGGGCACCTTGACGTGCGTGGCCGGGGACAGCACCCTGCCGCCCCAAGCTGTGCCGGCGTGCACGGACATAAGCCAAAATCGCCGGGATGGAAAACCCAGCACCAGCGCCCTGCGCAGCGCCTGACACCGCTCCACACCAGCGCCCCCAGACCAGAAACCCCGCGGCCGCGACCCACGCCTTCCCCCGGTCCCCCCAGAGTACAGCCAGACCCATTTTGGGGCTGGACTCCTCCAAGGAGTCCTCGCGAGCCGGACGCTGGGATGGTGCCGGCCAATCTCACCGTCTCCCGTCCCTCCCGTGGGATTTCTGCTCTCACCGTCCGGCGTGCGCCCCGGCACGGCGCGGGGCTGCGGGGAGGCAGGCGGCCCCGCGGGACGCGTCCGCGCCCCGGGAGGAAGCAGTGGCGCCTTTGATTCCTTGCCCGGAGGTCCCGCGCGGGCTTTCATGTCATTAATTAACGGGATACGCAGCGCGCGCCTGGCAGGGAGGAATCCCGCCGCAGGCGCGGACCCGAGCGTGGCGGCGCGGTGATTTCTGCTGCGGTGTCCTGCCAGGTCCCCCCGTTGGGGCCGGCTCGGCCCCGGCTGGGCTTGGCTGGTCCCTGCGAGGGCAAATAAAGGGGAGGGCAAATAAAGACGCTGCTTTCCCTCCAGCCTCGGCTGCCCTCGTCTCCCACCCTGCCGATTCCGTCCTTGCCGCTCTCTCTGTCGCTCGCCGGGGCACAACGGAGGCAGGTACGCAGCTGCAATATAAATCAGCGTTAAAAAAAAAAAAAAAAAAAAAAAAGCGGTTTAAATGCAGCATGACTCACTGCAGCGTTCACCCTGCCCGGCCAGCTCAGGGACACCCAGGTGGAGCCTGCACGGAGGTCCGGGGGCACCTGGCTGAGACCTGCACCCCAGCACCCCTCACCCCCCCAGTTCTCAAAAAAAAAAAAAAAAAAAAATCATTGAAAACATCACATTTTGGGGATCTCTATTCCTCTTCCTAGCTAAAAATCAGCCAAAGAGTCTAAAAACCCTAGCTGGTTGGACATGGTCCCCAGCCTAGGGTTTCCAGCCCGTGGTGGTCCCCAGCCCGGCGGCCGCATGTCCCTGCTGACCCTGACGAGGTGTGACGGCTTCGCCAAGGTCGGCAAGGCTATAGCAACCCAAAACCCTTTATAAGCTGATTCAGTTGGTTCTAAGCAGCAGCAAGAGCTGCCCTTTATGATAAGACATGAGCAATTAGAGATAAAATCATGAGAAAATGCTTCAGGAGCGTATTCCTCGATGCGTCAGCTGGAGCAGACAGCATGGCTCGTGGCATGACACAAAATAATGCCGTAACAGGGAACGAAGTGGGAAGAAAAACTGCAAAAAAACCCACTGATGCAGCCAAATCCCTGTGAAAATGGCCATTTGCTGATGGGCAGAGAAAATAAAATATATAATTCGAAATCCTACCAAACCCAGGACAGTTTCTGTAACCTTGCAGGAAATCGTGGATAACTCCAGCCAAAAAAAAAAAAAGCGCAAGCAAGACCCCCCAGCACGATGCACCCATGGGTGCTGGTGTGCTGGCAAACAGCAGCCTCATCCATCACTGAACACCATTTCTCCAGCCAAAAATTTCCCACTCATGCTGAAACCTGAACTCTGAACATAAATATGTTTTTTTTTTTTTTGAGTGACAAACCACCCCCCCACCCCCCCACCCCCGACTAAATAGCCATGTGATGCCAAAAAGGGGCGGTTTGTTGGAGGAAGCTAATTACTGTGGCTTGTTTGAACAATCCCAGTGCCTCGGGAAATAGGGTTAAAAGCTTAAATTTTGGCAGTGAGACAGAGCCCAGGCCACAGATGTGCTTTCCTCTGGGCCGGTTTCAACACCGCTGGTATCTATGAGCTGCCACAGATGCGCTGGGGGCAAAATCTCTTTTCTTCCCAAGAAAGGAAAAGCCCTTGGTGGGATCCAGGAGGGAAAAAACACGACAGAGGCAGGAGGGCAAGAGGGCTGCCGTAAAAGCATCACCTCCTCCCGCACAGCAGCTTTGGCCACTTTCGCCTCCCCTGTTTTGTAGGGTTTTCCTTCTTTGAGGATTTGGCCGGCGGCGTGGCACGCTCCGGCCCCCCCCAGATCCCCGGCGGGGGGTCACTGTGCTGCAGCGTGCCTCAGATTCCCGTCTGCAAAAATGCCCTGAGAGCATGATGGCCCTTGAAGGACTCCATGTATTAATTTCCCATTTTTCCAGGGACGCGCACATTTTTCCAGGGAGCAGAGTGGCCACCTCGGGCTTTTCCACGTGTCTCTGGTGGGCTGGTGCGGTCCCTTCAGCTCCCTCCTTAATAACTCCTGTTCTCACCCGCAGAGAAACAGCTCCTGCCCTAACTCAGCACCCCCGCAAGCAGGACAGGTTGAACCAGAGATGAGCCGTGCCGGGGGCAGGACGGAGGATTTACAGCCCCTGGGTGCCCTGTGAGGGATGAGCACCCACCTGCATCCCTCGGCAGCATCCCTCAGCAGCATCCCGACCAAGAAGTGCCGGTGATGTTGCCGATGCCACCTCCAGCCCGGCGGCGGGGAATCCCCCGTATCTGCACTGCCCTTGTCCCTATATATATTTAATTTCTTTTTGCACAGAAGGAGCTGACTTGTCAAGGCACCCGCCAGGGATTACAGCACTTTGCTAAGGGCAGAGAGACCCGAGAGAGGTTTGCAAATCCAATTTGCACTAAACCCTTCCAGTGGGTTTTGGACGGTGCACAGACTAATATCCCATTAGCATTTACTGTCCGACGCCAGTGGCAACTGCCGACATATTGAACCACTTAGTGCTGCTCCAGAGCGAACAAATGAGAAATTCCTCCCAAGACAGCAACAGCAGTGGACTGGGAATGGAGATTTTGGGTGGAGGAAGTTCAAAACTGGGAAATGCTTGGCATAAAGAGGGCTGGAGATGATGGGAATAGCTGGAGGGTCTCCCAAAGGCAGAGTCACCTGGACCTCTGCATGCAGAGGTGCCGATACGGTGGTGCAGCATCACGCTGCTGCAGACGGTCAAGTCCCCTGAGCTGCCGGGAAAACCTGCTTGGGATGCCCTCAGGGACCGGAGCCTTTCCACATGGAAAAGCCATGCAGCTTCCAAAAAAAAGCAAAGTTTTGCCTTCTGAGCCCTCTCATCGCACCCAGGACGTCAGTGTGTGGGAAAGCTGCAGCGACACTGCCCTTCCCCACCCGGCTGCCATCTCCCACGACTCCAGTTCAGATCTGATCAAGCTTGCGGATAAGAAATCGGGAGCGTTTTTCCTGCCCCCAGCCGACAGCGTGGTGCGCTCTGCGCTGCCATAAAACGTTATTTGCAACCGGAGCGCGGCCGCCCAAATCCTGCCCGTGCTCCTGCGGAGGAGCTGACACCAGCAGCGAGGTGAGGGCAGGACCGTGGAGCAACACGGGCAGGGACAACCTGCCCCTTTTCTGCCAGTTTTCCACCTTTTCCAGCCCAGATGCTGCAGCGGGACCCGCCAGCGCTGCTCGGAGCAACAGGAAATTAAAGAAAGCGCTGCTGGAAGATAACGGTGCGGCAGGAGGAAGAGCACCAGCAAGAAGCTGGATTGCTGCACATGTCCTCTCACGCTGCCGACGGGAGCGGAGCCAGGCGGCACAGCCAAGCCCTACACCCTGCTGTTGTCCCTGTCCCGGCGGGGAGCCCCGGGCTGCTGTGCCGATGCCACCGTCCATCACCAGCGTAGCCCGTCCTACCGCAGCTCCTGTGCCTGCGCTTGGGGATGGAAAAGACCACTCGTCCTCAGACCTGCTCTTGGAGACAGCCCGGGGGCCAGACCCCCTCTCCTCCCCACCAGTCCTCTCCCAGGGAGATCCTACCACAAGCGATGCTGTGCCAGGGCACGGCCGGACATCACCGCCCCTTCACGCCTACGCGTCCTCCTCCCGCCCGTGCTCAGAGGGCTCGTGCCACCCCAATCCTGGCCGGGTCCTTCCAGCCTCTCCTTGGCCCCCCCCAGACGTGGGGCACTACACAGGCACGTGTCGTCCCCCCAGTTCGGTGCAGCGGGGCGATGTCACCAGCACCCGGCGCGGCTCGGCTCAGTGGAGCACTGCTGCCAGCAGCCGCCTCCCGCATCCTCCTGCCACGTGTGGCGGCCCCGCCGCTGGCACCGTCCTTCCCAGACAGCTCCGTGGAGCTGCTAAGCCTCAAAAATGTGCTCTTAATAAGCCAGCACCACTCAATGAATCCAGCAGCTGCCCTGTTAAATCAGAGGCGAGCCTTTCCTCGGGAACACCCTGGAGGGATGGGACTGGTGTCCCCGGGTGGGATGCAGCACCTGCTTGAAGATGAAGATCAGCACCTGATGAAGATGTTTTGGTTTGTACCCCAGGTTTTGGCTGGCTTTGGTCCCCCTGCGTTGCACAAGGGTACGGCATCCCTGCCCGTCACGGGGAAGGCAGCAGAGAGGGAAAACTCCAGGGAAAACCCAAAAGGCTGCTCCAGCACCTTGCTGGGACCATCCCCTGCCCATTCCTCCCAGCACAGCTCTGCTGGCTGCAGACCAGAGCTGCTCAGGGACCGCGGCCACCAGGATGGACCTCACAGGGATTCAGGATTTTGGCTTGCAGCCCTGTGGTCAGTGGCACAGGGACGAGCTGACCCCACTCCGCTCCAGGAGTGCAGCGCGAGGCTGCCCGGGGCAGCAGGAGCGGGGGCTCTGCCCCGTTTTATGGTGCCAAGAGGTCCTCGGCCACCAGCAGCCATCACCAAGTCGAACGGCCTCGGTGTTTTATAGGAAGGGTCAGGGAGCAACAACAGCCGGCAGTAAATACCCCCCATGCTCCCAGCCAGCCCCATCACAGCACAGCCAAAACCAACATTATTAAAGGCAAAAAAGCCACCAGAAGTCATGCACAAGCTCGTGGCCTGGTCAGCGATGCAATCGCTCAGTGCTTTTGCAAACAGCTCTGCCATCGCGAGCGAGACCCAGAGATGGGGCAAAAGCAGTTCTCACCCCCGGGACTCGACCAAAACACGTTTGTCGATGCCCGGCTGCCCCTGGAGCTGCCATGGCCTGGAAACAGCAAGGGTGGTGGGCTGCCAGCCCTCCCGAGCACCCCCGATGATGGCTGTTTGCTCCATCGATCCCCAAAATCCTGGCCTATCTGCTTGCTTTAAATAAACTTCGAAAATTGGCATTCATTTGGTTCCTTCAGGGACACATTTTTCTCCCTGGGAAGGACTAGGGGTGGGCTTACGACCACCTCACCCTTCCGCTGTGGCCTGGAGAAAAAAAAAGACCAAGATGAAATCGAGGGGCTCCCTAAAGCCTGGAGCCCCATTACAGCAAACCCCGCAAAAAAACCCTGCTCACAAATGATCTCCTTGCTCAGCACCGGGCATCGCCCGGCAGAGCTCACGGATGGGATTTATCGCCCCGCCCCAAGCATCACGCAGCCAGGTCCCTGTGCTGCAGAAAAGATGCTGAAATAAGAGAAAAATGCAACTCCCGCCTTGGATTATTGCAGCCTGGGAGTGAACTTCCCCTCCTGGGACATCTCCTGCAGTGCCTGGGCTGTGCGGGAATGCCGGCCCCTTGGAGCGCTGCCTTCCCCCAGCGAGGGCCGGGCAGGGCTGCCCTGCCTCCCTCCTGGCAGCCACCATCCATCCCCTCGTACGCTCGGTTTGGACCAAGTTCAAAGGAAACCTTTTCTGCTGGGATTAAAAAAAAAAAAAAGTGGTTCCATCAAAATCAAAACTTCACAAAACTCAGCGCTGATGCGACTGACATTTCTTATTAGGGGCCTGACATGCTGGAGACGCGGCCTTTGAACAGCTGTGGAAGGAAATGCTTTTTTGTCATCGTTCGAGAACAACGCGGTGGCAAATAGATTGTTTCAATTTAGCTCTCTGGATGTTGAGTTACAAAGTGAGCCCGTTTCGGGTTTCGTGACGAAGCAGCAATGGGAACGAAACTGCTTGTGGCATTTCCCTTCCCAGGGTGATCGCAGAGGGGGCTGCTTCGTTCCTACGCTCTCGGGATGCTCCTTCACACGAGAGCATCTCTGCACCACACCCAGTACAACCAGGAGGGAGCAAGTTTGGGTTTCTCTTCCTCTCCTCCAAATTTAATGGGGAAGGACTGCTCCAAACTGACCAAACCCCAGAAAAAGCTGGGTTGGGTGGGATTTCTCCAGTCCAACCAGCTAACGGTGGAGCTGGAGCAGATGGCTCACCCTGACCGAGGGACCGGTCTGCCCCATGGTCACACCGCTGCGGCAGCACTCCTGGCATGATTCTATGCCAAGTGATCCCTGGTGCGGTGGGACTGGAGCGATACCTGGCTCCTCACCCACTCCGTGCTGAGCCCTGGGAGCTGCCGGAGCAGGACCACGTGCTGCTGCCCCGGCCGGGCTTAGCAAGGGTCCTGGAAGCGGGGTTGTGCGCATGTGCTTTAGCTTAGACCAGCAATTAAATCGCCCGCAGCACCAGGGGAAAAAAAAAACCCACACCAGTAAAACACACACCAGTCCTGAGCTGTGCTACTGCACCTCCTGCGACGGGCACCCACGCAGGGCCCCCGGACCCTCCCTCCTCTCAGCATCTCCCTCTCCGCCGAGCCTCAGCCCCACTGGGTACCGTGAGATGCTCTGCAGGAAGGGACCGACATCAACAGGCCGCCGACAGCTCTTTGTGACCCCCCCAAACCCACCCCTGCGTGGGCACAGCGTGGCTCAGCGTGTCACAGGATGGGACCCTCCTGGATAGGAAGCTGCTGCCCCGGGTGCTGGGTGCCGACGCAGCAGGCACGGGCATGGCACGCTGCGCTGGGGACAGCCGAGGTGACGCCTGCTCTGGCCACGCTACTGGCTGGGCTGTGTTTAGGGCCACATGAAAGGTACCTTGACCTCCAAAAGCGGCTATTGCAAATCTTAGATCCTCCCTTGCAGTCCTCCAAAGGTGGAAAGCAACCTTCAAAGCATGCCCTGGAGCGCCCGAGCCTGGCCCGGCCGTAGGGCAGCAGCCCAGCGGCAGCCCTACGAGTGGTGTTTCACGGTGTTTCACGGGGAAGGCAGGGAGATGGCCAAGCAGCGAGCTGTGATTCACGTCTGCACCGTGGGAGGGCACCCAGTGCAGCCGCAGCCAGGCCTGCTCCAGCACCCAGCACCACCCAGCCACCCCTCAGCACCCAGGGGTGCCCACCTCCCTGGGAGAAGGGACACCGGAGCAGCGCCAGGACCTGCGTGTCCCCCCCGGCTGTGTCACAGCAGGCTGGACCAGCTCCTCTTATTTACAGCCCGGAGCCTGGATGCCGCGAGGCCTCAAGGTGCTGGGCTCTGCCCTTGCCCTTGCAAATCCGGTGGCCATGCAGCCCAGGAGGAGCCCGGCCCTGGTGCCGACTCCTGCTGCGAAGCAGCTGCAGCCGCACACAGGCTGACTGCAAGGCAGGGGGGACAGCCTGGCATCGCCCGGGGTGCCCGCAGCCGGCATCGGGACGCGCTGCACCTCCTCTGCTCCTTCCTCCAGGCAAGACACGAGCTGCACCAGGACTGAGCAAACACTTTGAGATCCAGCGCTAGTTAAAAATTTGAGATGTAGAAACGTAGGAAAGGCTCGTTTCAACCCCCACCTCCAGCCCAGCCCTGGACCTGCCGGGGACGGAGGCGCAGGACGGGCCCGCAGCCGGCCGCCGGGCAGCTGCGCGGTGACGCTGGGGCACTGCCACAGCCCGCAGCAAATCTCGGGCGCAGCATCGCTAGCTCTGCTTTGCAACCCGGAGTCAGTGCCGCTGCGGGCAGATTTGGGTCTGAACCAGAGGCCCAGTTAAAACCAGCAGCTAAAAAACCCAAACCAAGTGCTCAAGCCTCCTAAAATCTGGCAGAGACCCCCCCCCCCCGCCGCTTCCCTGCTCTATTCCTCTGCCCTCTGCCATGCAGCATCTCAGCCGCTTCCACCGTTAAATCTAGGAGCATCCACAAACGTGGGAGCCTGAGTTTGGGATCCACAGACGATCCTGGCTTCAGACTTGGCACTTCAGCACACATCCATGACTCACACGCTGCTTCCGACAGCCGCCGGTCCCTTCTCCTGCTGCCATAAACCATGCCCTCGACCCAGCGCCTAATTGTGGATTGGCTCCTGAAGCAACGATAGGATTTAAATCAGTGCTGGCTACAAGCTACCATATATGTGCAATAAAGACATCCAAGGTCTAGGTTGTTTTTTTTAAAGCCTTCGTACAGACGGCAGCAAGAGTGGGAAATTCCTTCCCTCGACACCGGGGTGAAATTCGCCTCCCAGCCCCTGCAAAGCTCTGGATATGGTTAACGCAGCTCGGCGGCGGCCGAAAGCTGGCGGCTGGAGCCGGGAGAAGGTGACGGGGTTGCAGATGCAGACAGAGCCCGGCCATAGATCCTTCCGTTTCTTAAACTAATATTTAGACAGGACGCGCTTTCCCCCCTCCTGTGAACAAACTGCACCCTGAGCCGTCTCTCGCCCTGTTTGCGTTTCTGCGTGGCGGGACGGTCTCCAAGTATGAAGCAAACTCCTCCGGCAGCCGCGAAGGCCGCCCCGACACCGAGCGGGCGGTGGGCGCCGGGGGGCCCGATCCTGCCTCTCCCCCCCAGCAAGCCCAAAGGACCCGGTTCTGCCCCGTTCGGGGGGTGACAGCATCGACCCCACCGGGCCGGGCCGGGACGCAACGGCGAAGCCCCGGGGCCGCGCTCGGCCGGGGCCCCCCGGGAAAGGCGCTCGGTCGGGACCCCCGGAGCCGCCCCCCGGCTCCGCACCGCCGGGCTCGGGGCAGGATCCGTCCCGGGCGCGGGCAGGTGCTGGGGCCGGGGCCGGGGCCGGGGCCGCCCGCGGGGCTTACCTGCACGCCGGGCCGGTGCGCAGCGCTCAGCGGCGGCTCCGTGCCGGGGCCGGGACACGCGTGGGGCCGGGGACCGCCATGGGCGAGCGGCGGAGCGGCTCGGCACGGCTCGGCTCGGCTCTGGCACGGCTGGGCTCGGCACGGCTCGGCTCTGGCACGGCTGGGCTGGGCTCGGTACGGCTGGGCTCTGGCACGGCTCGGCACGGCTCGGCTCGGCTCTGGCACGGCTGGGCTCGGCACGGCTGGGCTCTGGCACGGCTGGGCTGGGCTCTGGCACGGCTCGGCACGGCTGGGCTCGGCTCGGCACGGCTGGGTTCTGGCACGGCTGGGCTGGGCTCTGGCACAGCTCGGCTCGGCACGGCTGGGCTCGGCTCTGGCACGGCTCGGCTCTAGCACGGCTCCACTCGGCTCGGCTTTAGCACGGCTGGGCTCCGGCTCGGCTCGGCTCCGGCTCGGCTCCGGCACGGCTCTGGCACGGCTCGGCTCGGCGCGGCGCGGCTGGAGCACGGCTCGGCTCGGCTCGGCGGGGGGGGGCTCGGCCGCCGCCTCCTCCCCGCGGCGGGGGGCGGGTTTGGAACCGGCCGGTTCCCCCGCCCCGCCCGGGCCCGCCTCCGCCCGGTCCCGAGCCGGGCTGCGCTGCCGCTGCCGGTGCCGGTGCCGCTGCCGGTGCCGCTGCCGGTGCCGCTGCCGCTGCCGGTCCAGCCCCGCCGCAGGCCCTCCCGGTGCCGGTCCCGCCCGTGCCCCGCAGCCAGGCGCGTCCGCGGCTCCCCAGGAGGAGGCACCGGCCGCCCCTCGCAGCGGAGCCGCCGGGGCCTGCCCGGCCCGGCCCCGCCCCGCCCCGCCCCGCCCGGGTGCAGCCGGACTCCCCCGGTCCTGCCCCGGACCCCCCCGGTGCTGCCCCGTATCCCCCCGGTCCTGCCCCGGATCCCCCCGGTGCAGCTCCAGACCCCCTGCTCCTGCCCCGGATCCCCCCGGTGCTGCCCCAGATCCCCTGGTCCTGCCCCGCATCCCCCCGGTGCTGCCCTGGATGCCCCCAGTGTTGCCCCAGCTCTCCGGTGCTGCCCCGGATCCCCCAGTGCTGCCCCGGACCCCCCAGTGCTGCCCCGGACCCCCCGGTGCTGCCCCAGATCCCCCAGTGCTGCCCCGGACCCCCCAGTGCTGCCCTGGACCCCCCGGTGCTGCCCCGGATCCCCCGGTGCTGCCCCAGATCCCCCAGTGCTGCCCCGGACCCCCCAGTGCTGCCCTGGACCCCCCGGTGCTGCCCCGGATCCCCCGGTGCTGCCCCAGATCCCCCAGTGCTGCCCCGGACCCCCCAGTGCTGCCCCGGATCCCCCAGTGCTGCCCCGGACCCCCCGGTGCTGCCCCGGACCCCCCAGTGCTGCCCCGGACCCCCCAGTGCTGCCCTGGACCCCCCGGTGCTGCCCTGGACCCCCCAGTGCTGCCCCGGATCCCCCAGTGCTGCCCTGGCCCCCCGGTGCTGCCCTGGACCCCCCAGTGCTGCCCTGGCCCCCCGGTGCTGCCCTGGACCCCCCGGTGCTGCCCTGGACCCCCCGGTGCTAGCAGCCCGGAGCCCCGGTCCTGCCCCCCGCATCGCCCCGCTCTCCCCGTTCCCCACCCCCGGAGCCCCGGTGCTGCCCCTGGCCCCGGTTCCGAGCCCTGGCCCCCGTGGGGCTGTGCGGGCTGGGGGGCTTCGCCCTGCCGGGGAGGCACCGAGCACGCAGGGCTCCCCGCGGGCAGCAACCGGCCGGGCCCGGGTCCCAAATCTCCCCATAGCGGCACCCAGAGCCCCCCGGGCGCAGCCCTTCCACGTTAACTGAGGGCATGGTTTAAGTCACCCCCGGGCTGGGCTCGGCAGGGGCAGGCGGTGGCCGTCCACGCTTTTGCGGCACAAGAACCTCCAGCCCGGCTCCGGGGCTGTTCCCATAGCTGCTCTGCAGAGCGGGGACACGCCGAGGGCACGGCGGGATCACCGCTGGGCGCGGGACAGGCTGGAGGCCGATGCCAGCCGGGATACGGCTGATGAACATGTGGATTGAGTTGTCCGGAGATGAGGGGTGTTCTTGCACTTCCTCTGTGAGCACCAGATGGTTTGACTGGATTCGCCCACATCGCATGCACCGTCCCCTCGCCCCGTGCCGGGTAACAGCCCGGCTCAGGCCGGGTAAAGGAATGAGCCTGGCTGCCTGGCTCCCCGGCTCCCAGCCCCTCGGGACGAGCCGCCCGCTTTGCTGGAGACGCCTGAAGTCCTGACCCAAAGAAGGGTGCACTCGGGCACACTGAAACTGTGGTTTATGTTGGCCAAACCTAAAAAACCCCAGGAGCGCATCATATTCCCCAGATCACTTCAATCAGTTTAAAAACTAATGCTCTTCGTGTGCAAATTATTTCATTTTTCAGTCGCATCATTTTATCTAATCCCAAAGGTTTCTTTTCTCTGGCAGCTTCTTGGTCTGCAGAGGGGAAAGCAGCAGCTCGGAGCAGCCCAGCGACGATGGTCTTCCCCAGCCTTGGCACACAAACGTGTGACGGATCCCTACAATTCGTCCTGACCACGCGAGGCTCGGGCAGGGTTGGGGACAATGGGGGACTGGGGTGACAAACACCCCAGCTCCAAGCTCCTGTCCCCAGCCCCGGCTGCAGTGACGCTCTAACATGGCAAAGTTGGGAGAAGTTCTTTCTAATAATAAATAAATCCAGGTCAGCTATAGAGAGCGATGTCAAGGAATTTTAAATCCCACAAGAAACAACTTTTAATGTCAGGCAAACGTGGGACTCTGCACGCTCCAAGTGCTGCTGTCCCCAGGCTCGCCCAGACCAGAGGGGCTGCCCCGTGGTGGCCCCGTCCGGGAGGGGACCGAACCCCTTGGCGGGAAGCGCCCTGGCAGCACCCACAGCTGATGCTTGTGCCCCTCGGGGCCTCGGCAGGGATGCTCGAGAGGAGCCAGGGACATCCCCCCCTTCACCTCTTCCACTTGTCAGCTCTCTCCTAACGGGCCAAACGCTTCCCCGGCCTCACTCATCCCCATATCCTCACCCCCGGGCCAGTGGGACTGGTTTAAGTATCCCCATCACTCCCCTGGCTCCTCGCAGTCACCTTAGGGATGACCACGGAAAGGCACTTTACAAAAAGAAATGGAAAGTATCTCAACTCCTTGCGGGCTTGGTTAGAAACAAGACAGGTCTTGCTGCTGTTTGCCCTGACATCATTAGTCTTCAGAGTTAACAGCCAGCTTGCAGGTACAGACAGCCCCTACCTCTCTGCTCTTGTTGTAGCCTCTTTGCAAGCACCAGCGGATGCTGCAGTCGCAGATTTAGAGCTGGGTGAAGCTTTCTGATGTGGGAAACCGGCAATAGGTGCAGACATCGCTGCAAAAATGATTTCTTCCCATCGCACAGAAATGTTTCACCTAAACCCTCCCTTTCTCCAGCTCCCCAGAAGTGGCATCGGGTTTGTTTTGTGGCAGGTTTTGGAAGAGATGTGATCCATGTTTTCTGTTTGCTGTTGTGTAAGTTGGAGGGGTGCAGGTCGGGGCAGGCGGCGTGTGCTGGCCAGGGTGCCAGGAGAGGCAGGCACATGCGTCCCAGCTGGGGCACCTTGCTGTGGGCTGGAAAGGTTTCAGCTTTCCTGGAAACCATTACAAATTTCACAGAACAAACAAAGAACGAACCCAAAATAGAATAGTTCCAATTGGAAAAGAGTGAAAAGAGAAATCCTCTTTCTACAGATATTTGTGGAAAAGCACCAGGAAGAAAACAAAGAGTAAAGCCAATTGACTGCGAGGTGGGGAGGTAGCGTGGATGGGGGAGACTTGCTTGGGTTTGGGGACAGATTAAAGCCAAGCTAAACTGTCTGCCGGGGACGGTGGGTCGCATGCTGGGGGTGGCAGGTCTGACCCAGACCGGGGCGGAGCAGGAACATCCACCCCCATCCCTTGGGACAGTTTTGGGGCTGGACCCAGCCCATACCGGACCCGCCGGCACTGCGCATTGCTCGAGGAGAAGTCTGGCATGCTGAGTAGTGCTGGTGCTCTGGGTAACGAGCAGCAAGGGAGGGCTGCGAGCACATTAGCCGTGTTTGGATTTAATCAACCGAAAGGAAAAAAATAATAATCTCAAAGTGGGGTGAAACAGCACCATGGAAATCCTCTGGCCATCTCTGCCATGGCTGCAGGGGTGGCTCTGTATATGGGGGGAAGAGAGCCCATCTCTGCCTCCAAAAGTCGTAGAATAGAATCACAGAATCATCGAATCATTTAGGTTGGAGAAGACCTTTAAGAACATCCAGTCCAACCATTAACCTAACATTACCAAGTCCACCACTAAACCAATTCAGGGTAGAGTAGCAATTTCATGTTTCCTGGCTTGGTGGCTGGATTATTTTTAATGAAAGTAAAAACTAGGAATCATTAAGACTGGAAAGGCCCTCTAAGACCATCAGTCCAGCCATCAACCCAACACCCCCATGCCCACTAAACCATGTCCTGAAGTGTCACATCTGCCCATGTTTTGAACACTTCCAGGGATGGGGACTCCACCACCTCTCTGGGCAGCCTGTTCCAATGCTTGACTACCCTTTCCGTGAATAAATTTTTCCTAATATCCAATCTAAACCTCCCGTGGTGCAGCTTGAGCTGGCAGCAGCAGGGGGGCACGGAGCAGCCCGGAGTGGGGAGGAAGGAGCCCAGTCCCAGCAGCGGGGCCAGAGCCGAGCAGGGGATACAACCCAGATGTGTCTGCTTTCATCCAGCTGTGCCTCTCCGGGACTGCTTTTGCAGGACTGGGACTCAAAGGCATCTTCCCCCATACATCTCCAGCGCGGAGCCGGAGGGATAGTGCTGCACAAAGCCTTCACCCCCAGCTGAGGACGGGACCAGCACCGGGGGCGTCCCGCAGGACACGGGCAGGTGCGCGTCAGCGCAGTGGCTCGTCCCCAGCGCGGCCCGGTAGGCAGAGGGCTGCTCACGCACTGCTGGCAGCTGAGAACGCTCACAGCTCGCTGCATGCAGCAACTCCTCCTCGGCAGCAAAACCCGAGTGGTGGCACCTGCGGGCACCCTGGGCTGGCAGGCGGGGAGACCGCGGGTCCCCTCTGGCTCCAGCCGTGCCACCCACCTCGGGGCAGCTTTGGGGCCACTCCGCTGGCGGAGCATCTCGTACGCGGGCTCCCTTGCCTGCTCTAGTCCCACGGAGAAGGGTGAGCTCTTAAACACACCTAAACACTGTTAAATACCCTTTAAACACCCTTAAACATGCAGATCCAGACTGGGATGGAGGTAGCCTCCCAGTGCTGCCTATCACATCCGCACCGCAAACCCCGGCAGCGCTGCGCTGGTGGCTCGTGTTTGGGACACGCTCAGCATCGGCTGTCGCCCGGCAGGCTCCGGCGCGGAGGGGCTGAAGCCCCCGACTCCTGCCTGCTTGGACCTGGGGGAGCAGGTCCTTCGTCCTCAGCAGCAGGCAGAGCTGCGGGCAGGCACCCGCCGACCTGGGCCCCCTCCATCCCCAGGCGTCTCTTAGGGAGCAGGAGCCCTGGAGCCAGGGCTGACTCGCCCTTACTCAGCCTCTCCTCCCCCAGCCCTTCCCAGCTGGTTCCCAGAGAGGCTGGGCAATCTTGGAGATGGTCAAAACCCCCAGCACAAGGCCCTGAGCAACCTAAGCGAAGCCCTGCCCTGCACAGGGGTTTGGATCCGGCACCTCCAGATGTCCCTTCTGACATTCACCACCACAGCATCCCCAAAATACTCACCCAGTTCAGCAGGAAACTCTGGTGAAGTGTTACCTTAGGATGAAGCACGGGCTACGGTGCACGGCTTTTTGTGCTGCTCACCGGCTGCTTTCTCTACCATGGGGTGTCCGGATTTCCTTCATTCCCTCTCCAGCCGCCGCTGCTGTCGGTCTGGACTTGCCATGCCAGTCCCACGGCGAACTGCACACCCTCAGATGTGTCTGTCTGCAGGACCCGGTGCCACGAATGTTCCAAGGGCGGGTGGGCTGGATACACCTCGTTTGTGTCGCCTCTCTTCCTAAGCATGGAGGAACACAACGCTCACGTGTGTGCTGGGGCTAACCTCTTCCAGCTGCCACGGGCTGCAACGTTAGTCTGATTGCACTTGTTGGGCTCAGGAACCACCTAATATCAGTTGCTGGCCTCTCCTAAAATTAAAAAAAAAATTAAAAACAATTGAGAAGTGCTGAGAAGGACAGGTGAGAGGCCTTGTGAGGCCCCAGGAGGCACGTTGAGCTGCTGATCCTGCAGCGTCTCCCAAGGCCATGCCACATCTCCCTTGGTGGTGGCTCCTCTCCGCGCTCTCCCATCCAAGCAGAGCTTTGCCCTGTTGGAAAACAGGATGTTGCACTGCAATGTGAGCGCTGGAGATGCTGAAGAGACCACGAAAAAGAGGCAAAGCTGGCTTTGCGAGGGGTGTAGGTGCCCCTTCAAAAGCAAGCCACGCTGGGACAGACTTGCCAGGGCACGGCTGACGACATTTGCAGAGGCTGCTCTTGGCAGGGGGTGTTCAGGGGGGCAGCGGCCAGAGGAAACGGAGGGATCGGAGGTCTAGAGAGGAGAGGCTTAGCACTCGCTTAATGGCTGGCTCATTCCTTCTCCTGCCTTCCTAGTGTTTGTTTTTGCAAGTATTAATATGCGGGGACTGTTTTCTTTAGCGCACGTCGGGTCTGGAGGGTTTTGCTGGGGGTCTGGGATCTGGGTGACCTTGCCCCATTGGGAGACCTTCCCAGCAGTGGTCTACGGAGCCTGGCCCATGGTTGCCCACGGCCCTGGCAGGAGCTGCAGAGACGCCCCTGCCACAGAGACTGCCCGGCCCGAGGCCACAGGGTGCTGCGAGATGGTGGGACCAGCGGGGCGAGCAGCAGTGATGGGTGCTGCTGCTCTTCTCTCCAAAACGAGGAGGCTCCACCTTGACGTGCCTGGCTGCTCTGCAAAGCAGCATTGCATGACACCCTCCTGCTCTGCAACCCGCAGAAGGCAACAGCTGTCCTGCCCAAAACCCAGTAGCTGCTAAACAAACAATTTAATGCAAAACAGCCTCAATGGAGCAGGAGCAAACGTGCCCAAGAAAGCATCAAAGCCATTACGGAACCACCGCAAAAAGCACATGATGTGGCAAAGGCTTTGCAGAGCACTCAGGAAGCACAGCCTGGTACAATTTGCATCTTTTGTTTTAACTAACATTTTCCTAATGATGTGTAATATGGTTAGTGATACGTAGCTACCATCTATCCTGAGGTGTTTGCTAAGAGCCCAAATATCACATCTGTCTGGTTGTCCCTGCAGCCAGCATCTGCCTGTCCCCACACCTCACCCTGCCGTATCTAACAGGGTTGGTACCAGCACCTTCTGCCTAAAATCATCAGGCAATGAAATCCAGAGCGTAATTGGGAGCCTCTGGCTTGTGGAGGAGGTTTGGGAGTTGCTTGTGTTTGGCTTGGCTGCCTCTTCTTGACCAGTCAAGCTACCCTTGATCCACCACGGTTTAAACCGTCCCCAAGCTGATGTCTTGCAGGCTGACTCTGTGAGCAGAACCTGGAGATTACCCTTTGCTCTTCCAGCGTTTCCTGCCTGCAGCTGCAAAAGGAAGACACATCTCAGACAGGACGAGGAGTGGAGGGGCTAATAAAACTGTTGCCTGTAACAGCATGGACCTGAAAACTTTCAGCGCTGCCTTCGAGCTGTGTGAGCAGGGGGCAGATGGTGGGCACAGGGAAACGGCTGTGCAACCATCCAGCTCTGGCCTCGCAGCAGCAGGCTGTCAAAATACAAGATGTTCTACAAGAGCCTTTTGGCTGCAAGACGTGAGGGTGCAAGGAGCAGTCCTGCCCTGGGCAGGCGAGGTTGAGCTCTACCTTGTCTCCGTGGGCAGATGAAGCCAGACTTCATTTCCAACGTGCACTTGGCTGCCCGTCCCGCTATGCATCCTCTGGAAGGTGAGAAAGGATCACCTGCGGCCTCAAGTCTCTCCTGATCCAAGCTGGCCCTGGCGTGGTGGCCCTACGGAGATGAAGGCTTGCTGTGGTGAAGCAACCTGCCTACAGTGACCCAGGAAAACCAGGGGCAGTTCAGAGCCCCAAAGAGCAATGCCTGCCCCCGCGCCATGCGCCTTCCCAGTGCAGACCCGCGATGCCCCAGGCAGGGTTACCCAGAGCGGTCCTTCATGCAGGAGGTGGGGAGGCACAGACAGGAGCAGCACCCAGCCAGTCTGCCCGCTGCAAAGGGTGGAGGCTTGTGAAAGAAGCAGCAATCCCCAAAAATGAGAGATTTGGCAGAGGAGAGCGGCTGAGCGAGCCTGCTCCCAGGACTGGGGTCAAAACCAGCCGCCACCAGCTAGCATGGGCACCTCGCCCCGATCCCGCCTGGCATCTACAGCCTCGCTGGAGAACAGCTACCGGACTCTGTGCGGTAACATCTCAGATATCTTCCTTACGCAGACATCTTAACAGAGCCATTAAAGGCCCTGGATTCCCAGGTCAGTCGGCACAGGGAGGGATGCGCTGCAGGTTGATGTTACTCCCGGCTACCGCTCGCAGCCTCGCTCACCCCATCGACCCGCGGGGAGATGACGGAGCCCAGAGACATGATCTATGGCAAGAGGAGATGTTGTGAACCACTGGGATGGAGTGAAAAATTGGAACCAGCCGGAAAATACATGGTACATAATGTCACACTCAAAATCTACTACGAACAAGTGTCCATAAACACTGAGGGGGAAAATCTAAGCAATTAAGTGATTTTAAATGTCAAATAGCCCATGGACCCCACATTTGGACATGACAGATGAACAAAAACATAGACATTAAAAATTCCTGAAAACTAACAAAGGAGCGATGATTAATTTCTCTCTGTTCCAGGGCAATCGCATTATATACACACAAAGGAGTAATAAAAATTCCAGGATGAGGGAACAAAATCCTTATAGAGCTCCACAGATAAAATACAACCATACTGGAAGGAGCTAGAATGGTCCAGCGAGGGAGCGTGCCTAGGGCTGGCTCCTATATATCATGCTGGATAAAACACTTTCCCTGGAGGATGTGACTGCAAGATTATGCCTGGTGAAAGCACTGGTGAACACAAATGCCATGTCCCAGCTCGAGATGGGACAAATCCTTCTTGCTGAACAGCAGCGGTTCCCCCGTGGTGGCTGCAAACAGCCATGCACGAGACAAGCCGGGCATTGCCCCCTTGTAAAACCCGAGTGCCACGTGGCAAAGGAATTGAGGATGCGGATGCATCAGCGGTGGCACAAGCAAGGACAGTGCAGAAGATGGCAGGAAGGAAACAGGTAAAGAGGTCAGCATCCTAGCCCTACTATGGCCAATTTAAAACTACTGAACCCTAGGTGCTGGAGCTGAGAATTTAAGAAAATGAAGGGATAAACTCACATCATTTCAGGCCAAGAAGGGGCTTCTTTCTTCATTTAAGAGAAAGAGATTCTAAACCAAAACCACAAAGAAAATATCATTAAGAGGCCACAGTATTGCTTGGGGACTTTCATTAGCTTTTTGTGGGATGTTTTTCATCAAAACCGGCCGTGTAGTCTGCAAAACTAAGGAGGGTCCTGAGCAATGCCAGGGGCAGAGGGGAGTTTAGGGGCTGCGCCTGTGGGCCACAGACCCCGTACGAGGAGAACAGCCCCTCTGAGTGCAGCAAACACCCACCCCAGCCCCGCAGCGTTGGCCCCCGGGGACAGCCAGCCGCAGAGCAGCAGCGACCAGCAACGGGGGTCCCAGCATCCCCGCGTCTCCGGGAGAGCTGCATCCCCTGCGCTTCCTCACCGCTGCATCCTGAGTAATCCCGTCCTCGCGCGAGGCTGCAGCCCAGCTCCGAGCCTGCTCGTAATTCACTCCCTGCTGCTCGGCAGCCCGGAGCGGTGAACCCGGCCGATGGGGACGTCATTCCCTTATCCTAATGGGCCGTGAAACTTCAGCGTGCTCAGGATACCCAGAGTCCTGTCTGGGAAAAGATATAGAAAAAATGTAGGGCTTGTGGCGAAATAGCGTGAAACAGCTCGGGAAACGGCAAAATGCATACAGCAAGAGAGGGATGAAACAGGAATGTGGGGGCACCGGTCTCACCCACAGTGCGGGGGGCCAGCCAGGGCTGCGGTAGGTCCCTGGGTGCAGCTGTGTCCCCATGTCCCCACCTGGCCCCCGCAGTCCATGGCAGCAGCCGTGCCTTGCTCCTTCCCTGTGCCAGTCCCCCGACTTCCCGGCCAGGAGAGGTGTGCCGGGCGAGAGCCATGGCAACTCTTACACAGAGTGTCAACAAAAATCAGCAAAATAATGACTTTCTCATTGAAATCTCCAGGGAGGGAAAAAGGCTTCAGGCCAGACCTGCCTGCCATAAAACAGGCTTTAAAATTTTTCAGCGGATGCTGAAGCCGAGCTAAGGCGAGAGCCTGCTCCAGCTCAGCCACATCCCAGCCTGCCGGGAGTAAGAGCTGGGGGAGCCACGGGCATGGGCTGTCCAGTCCTCCCGCGGTGCCGGGAGAGATGGCACGGATGCGGTGGTTGCGCCAGTCCCTGCACTCGAGCCGTCTCACCCCGGCCACACCAGCCTAAGGACGGCTGGATCTTGGATACTGGCCTGGAGAGGTGGGAGAGGGACACCTTGGATTAATCCTGTTTTTTTTATTTGGCATACATCTTGAAAAACTATTTTCTTTTAAACGCAAATCCAGTGGTTTCCAAAAAAGCTTTTTTCTTTTTTTTTTAAATGGAAAAATTCAGCTAGAAGGCAGTTTTCTGTGCTGGGCGTGAAATGCTCCTCCTTCGCAGGCTGTCAGGGACAGTCCTCCACCTTTCCTGCGAGCAAAGGCAACCCTCCCGCCTCGCTGCTCAGCAGGGACTCAATTACACATATGAAGCTGACCCGGCCAAAACGCAGCCCAGAAGAGTTTGACACAAAGTTGGGAACCTGCCAAGAACTTCCTAATTGAAAGTGGTTGCTGAAACGTCTATCAGTGGGGTCTCTGCCTGGTGAACCCTCCTCTGTCACCGTGAATTACGAGCATGCTCTGGTTTGAAATGAGGCAGAGTAAATCTAATCATATTTTTATGAGTCCCTTTTCCTCTTGCATGGGCTGAGCTTTGGGCACATGCTGTGCAGCAGGAGAGCGGTGGCTTTGCCTTTTTCCATCTCCATCTCCTTTCTTTGAGTAACGCATCAGACTATTAACAGATTAAAAGTTCAAGCTGTAACAGCCGAGTCCCCAAAAGCGAGTTGCAGCCACAGGCTGGGCAGCGACGGGCAGGCAGAAGAACAGATGCTATTTCCAGCAGCATGGACTCTGCGATGTGTCCCTCACCTTCTCCCTGTAACGTGGTCCAGATGGGATGCTTGGAAGGGACCAGGATACGGAGTTATTGGGGGATACAAGCCATGTGGGTCACTCCTCAGGGGCTGAGCAGGGTTGTCGAGAAGTGAAGCAAGAAGAGGAGCGCCATAACATTGCTGGTGCTCCCACGGCATCTCTCTCGGTGCCTGGCAGCAGGGCTGTCCCAGACACCTGCATTTCTCCCACCTCCACCTGAACTTGGGCCACCTCGACAGCCGCCGAGCCGCAGCAGGCAGCCCCCAGCAATCCCCAAAGGTCTGCGGGACCTTGCCCAGGGCTCTGCTCCAGAGCAATAACGAGCCACTGTAAAGCATCCTGCCTGCTGCGGAGCTATCTCCAAAGAGTTGTTTCACACCTTCTCGGGCGTGAAGGTCACAGACCAGATGTTCCCCATCAGCAGTCAGATCCTAGTACATTTTACACCGGATTTAAGCCCTGCAGTCAAATTACCTTCATTTTCTCAGAGGCGAGCGATACTCGTTCTTGGAGCAGTATTTGGCTGGGAAGGGGATGAACGCTGATGCACAAGAAGCGTGATCCTCGGGATACAGAGCAGAGCCTGCCTTCCCGAGGTCTCTTCCAAAATAACTGCTGGCAGCCGGAGGTGCCTGGCTCTGGAAGAGCGTGCTGTCATCCGGGATGCTGACCTGACCGTCCGGCACACCTCAGGGTACCGAGTACCGCAAGCAAACTCATTTCATCTCCCACCCTGGCAGAGCAGGGATGCTCAGAGGTTCAGCAGCTGACGCACGGACAGGGAGCTGAGCTCTTACGATGCCACAAGAAATGGCCCAGCTGCACGTGGGCTCCTTGCTGGAGGTCTCCCACCAGGAATGGTCCCTGTTCTGCCACCGGCCACCCACAGCCGCAGGGATACTAGGGATCTGGTCTTCCAGCTTCATCCCTGGTGCTGGAACCACAGCAAACCAGAGGGAGAGAGGATGGGTCTGTGACCTGCAGGCATGTCCAGGGGAGAGGAACGGCTTTAGGTAATATCCCTTCAGACACCAACAGCCTCTGCTCCCAGCCAAAACATCCCTTTGGAAGCCTCGAGCAGCAGACCTCAGCCTTGTAGACCCATCTGCAGTCATGGGTTTGGGGGCTGCAAGTCGACCACCGTGAACCAGAATTCAGTCTGCAACAGGATCGGTGCCGGTGGCACAGGGAGCAGCGTAAGGACATTGTCCTGGCACTGCCCAGGGAAAGCAGAGGGGCCGTTCTCACAGGAGGATTTACCTAATGCTGTCAATGCTGTCGAACACAATAGCCTAATCTCCACAACACGCGCTCTCCGAGGACCGCATTAGTATTGCTCTCTCCAGTCTAACGGGAAGCATCTCAAAGAGCAGCCCCGAGCCTGAGCCTCGCCCAAGCAGCCCAGGAGGCGTTTTGGGTCCTGCTTCCTCCAGTCTGCAGAGAAATAACCCAAGTGATCAGACAGCCCAGTCACTGACTACGAGGCAAGCGCTAGAGAGGAGGGATCCATTACGGGAAGAGCAAGGAGTTGCTCCAGGACTGTTATCTCCTCGCAAAGAAATCTTATACCAAAGCTGTTGCTTTGTGCTTGCTTGTAAAGAAACCACACTTTTGCTGAATGCCAAAGCAGAGAGCTGCTGCCAGCTCCTGGCTGACCATTTAGACAGATATAGAAAGAGATGACTGGGTTCCTTTGGGCAAAGTCACATTTTTTTGAGAATCAAAGACTGGGGAGAGGTCCCACTCACTGGAAACAGCGACCAGGAGCCATGGTGCTGGCTGGTGGCAGGAGGGAGGGAGCTTGGTCTGGAGCAGGCGCTGTGCAGGGCTATCCCACGCAGGTCAGGAAGGCCAGAGCATCACAGAAACACACTCCAATGTCCCGGTCCTGCTGTGGTGCAGACCAAAGAGTTGCAGCAGAAGCGTTGGGTGGAGGGAGGCAGAATTGCTTTCACCAAGTACCTGGGCAGCATTCCTTGTGCAGGCAGTCACCTCCGTACCACCCTCCGCCTGGCTCCGGCTTGGAGCAAAGTGACACGGTGAGTTTGGGCAGCTCAGATTGGGAGCTGCAGGTCCAGAGAGATTCAACATCCATCCGTGTCCTTACCACTGATCCTCGTGGCTCAGCCCTGGCAGCTTGGCAGGCCACATCCACGCTCCAGCCACATCCTCTGCCCCAGCGCTGAGAGGGTGTTGGGGAATTGGGTTAATTCCTCCTGGCAAAACAGCGTGTGAAGGACTCACCTGCCCCCGGGTGCTGGGCTGTGCGGTGCCAGGGAGGGCTCAGCCCAGGAGCACTGCTCACTCCTCCCTCCCCTTTGCATTCCAGCTGGATATAATCCTTTAAAAGGTGCGTAACTGGTCTCAGCACGCGGCCATCCCGCATTACGGACCCGCTGCGCGACTCCAGATCCGGCTGAGGGTTTGCAGCTGGAGCTGACTGTGCAGTCAGGCTTCTGACTCTGCTGCCAGTGCTGGGAGAGCTGCTGGGGCAGAGGGGGTTCACTTCAAAGCAGCTCTGCCTCTTATAAAATCCCCTGCCACGGAAATGGGGATGCCTGGAATTTACAGATGCCTGGCAGGTCTGCAAATAAAGCATTTAGATCAGTTGGCTGGCTTGGGGTGGGGGGTGTTTAAGTATTGGTATTACAGTGACATATGGAAGCATCAGCTTAGAGCGGAGCCTTGCACTGCATGCACACAGGCAGGTTTTGCCTCAAAGCTATGCGAAGCAGCCAGAGAGAAGGACCTTGTGCATCGAGACGGAGGACTAACCCATCCTTTGAGCTGAACCAAGCCATGTCCTGGCTGTGACGCTCCGAGTAGTGGTGGGGGTCAGCCCTGAAACAAGGGCTGGAGGGGAGACACAGGCAGTGACTTGAGGAGGGTCTCTAGCAGCTGAGTTGCAGGCATCTAAAAAACCCTCCAGCATAAATGCAATGCTGGGACATCCTGCCTGCCCTTAGCTGAGACACAGAAGCAGGCTGCACACGTGCTCCTAGTCAACAGCAATGCAAAATACAATGGATTTGCTTAAATCCCCCGCACAGACCACAGCCAAAGCAACCTGCCCCAGGACAAACACAGCAGGAGCCTGTTATCTCCCTTCCTGAATGTGCCTCTGTTCCCTGCAGAGTCTTCCCCCAGGGCCGGTGAACCCCAGCGTGCGGCCACCAGCCCTCCTCTTCCCACTCCTGGCACAAGGGCAAGTCCGTCCTGCTCCTGCTCCTCGGCTTTTAGCCATGGCTGCTCGTGCCGGGAGACGGTCCGCAGCCCTCGGGGATTGCTGGTGCTGTAGCAGGGACAGACGAGCATCCCAAGGGTCACCTTCAGAGGGCACATCTCTGTTGACTGTCGGAAGGTCCCTGGACATGATGTGTTTTAAAATACCATTGAAAAGGATGAACCCAGGAAGGCGACTGAATCAGCAGGGAAAGCTATTTGCTCCATATTTATACTCCAAAAAAGGGATTTCAGATCCAGCTTTTCCTGGCCCTCTGGGCTGGCACTACCTCCCTCTCCGCAGAACACGCTGCTCCTGCCAGACGAGCCCTGCACACCAGCTCCACAGCCAATAAATCCTCTTTTGCATTAAACATTGCGGGTCTCAATTAATTAAATGAGCACAACAACCACAGTCCCCTCAGCAATTACAGAAGTGGCTGAGTAATTAGATGGAATGTTAATTTAATTTCCAGGAGGGGGAAAGAAAAGGGAAGAAAGCAAAAGAAGAAGGAGCAAATGAGATTACATCTGACGAGAGGGAAATTAAAAGTCACTTAATCATAGAGCAATTAAAGTTCCCCAAACTATGTAGCTAGGAAAAAAAAAAAAAAAGAAACCTAGAAGGACAGGACCACCGGCATGTATTGCGAACAATGCTCGCCCAGGTAAGGTACCAGCTGAAGGCCCATGTGTACATGGATTTGTGTAACACCCACCCAGGCTTAGCCTTGCCTTTCCCCTTCGTTAGGGAACTGGGAGAAGGCAACTGCCTTGCAAACAACTGCTTCATCCTGGCCATACCTCCAGATAATGCTCTTATCAGCCTTCCTCAGCTAAGATCAGTCGTCCTCCGCTAGAGAAAGAGGAATGGGAGGCGAGCAGCTGCCCGCAGCCCAGCGGCCGTGCGCCGGGAGCCCTGGGCGGGCGGCCCAGGGTGCGGAGGGGCAGGGTGACCCCCAGCGCAGGCAGCCCCAGGGCTGGGGGCCACCAGCCACCGGCCCCAGGCTGCGGGCAGCCGCGCCCCGCGAGGCTTGTGCCCCCCCAGTGGGTTGTCTCCTCTCCACATTTTTTTTTTTTTTTTTTTACATCTGTTTCCGATTTAAATATTGCTTTCCAGCCGTTTGGAGCATCAGCAGGTACCAGGTTTCACCCAGGACCCTTCCAACGGACCAGGAGTGGTCCGGCGACAAGCGATGCCCGGAGCCTATCCAAGGCTTTGCTAGAAGGATTGGGGGCTGAAGTGGAAAATCCCTCTTGGGCATGAGACATTCAACATCAAATTTGATAGAGGGCTGACAGCCCCCCATGAAGTCTGGGGTCATCAGAGGGGCTGGAGCACCCCAGCCCACGCCTTTCCCTTTCCTGACCTGCCTTTCAGGGTGGCACAGCCATTGCGGGATACAGCTCCGCAGCCCCTCCACGCTCAGCGAGAAGAGGTGGGTGCCAGGCTCTTGGGCGCGATGAAGCTGCCCGAGCTAAGCTCCCGGTGGCCTCCTGCCTTATCCCAGCCTGTGGCGAGGTTTGGAGATAAAGGTAGGTTTTGTTCGGTTTAATTAGAGCTGGCGTGGCAGAGCTTCTTGCTGCCAAGGGCTGACAGGCAGATTAATTAATCCGCTCACCACTGTCACTCGGAGGCGGCTCCTCAGCAGCACAGTGGGGGAACCCTGGAGAGGAGCAGAGAGCCTCTGCAGCGCCGAAAAGCCGGTGGGGAGAGGGGATGGAGGGAGATGTTTTCTCCCTGTTGATGCTTTTCCCTTTTTCCCCTCCCGGGGCTCAGACGTGCTCCTTCCCGGGTGTCTCCCCGGCGCTCTGGAGCTACGCCGACCTCCTGCGAAAGCCAGAACTCCTGCAGCTACAGAGCTGAAGGACTCAAACCCTCCACCGGGAAACCACCCGCGACTATGGCAGGGGTTTTGCAGAGGGTTAACCAGGGAGTTAATGCCCCTGCAGACCTTTGGGAAGCAGCAGATGGTTTGCTAGCACTAGAAGTCTAATTTTATTACAGAAAGCTGTGTGAAGCAAAGCAGAGCAGAAGCCTCGTGCGAATGCCGTGACCCCAGCCGGCGAGCGGTCCGCCAGGCTGCAAACGCCTGAGCTAATTCCAGTGCCCACAACTCGCTGGCTTTTAATTACGATGTGGCGCATTCATAGCAATCCAGAAGGAAACCAGTATTTTCCACCAAACAGCTGCATGTGAAACGTTACTCGCAGGTGGGAAGCAATCGCAGCAGGCAGCGAATGGAGGTGTCACACCAGCTCAGAGCACCGGACCGTCACTCAGGGCCACGTCAGATGTTCCCAGTTCCACCGACATGTCACGGGCAGGGTTCAGAGCTCACACCCTGCTCCTGCACAGCACCGCAGGGCAGGCTGCTTCCCATCTCCAGCTGCTGGCCCCGCATGCCGAGGGAGGCAGGCGTGCAGGCAGGGAGGATTGTAGGCTGCGGCACGTACGGACTCGCTCGGGAGAAAAGAGCAGTGGGAGAGCTGGGACTGAGTCCTTGGGAAGGCGCAGGGGGAACAGTTGTGGTCACTCGTGCTCAAGAAAAATAAGGGGAAACTGGGGTGGATGAAGAGAAACTGGGAATCAAAAGAAGTAAGAGTATTCAGCTTGCAGGCGAGGACTACGGGAGCTGGCCTTTTTAGCCTGGGAAACCAAGGCGCGAGGAGGTAGGATGGAGCGCTGTAAGCACCCGTGCAGGCAGGGGAGGCTGCAGAGGGGGGCGGAATTTAGGCTAAAGACGAACATTTGCTGTGGTGTAAATGGGCGCTAGCTGGCTGCGTATAAACCTGGAGGATGGCTTCCAATCATTAGGGAAATAGAAACACCTTTGCTAGGCAAAAAGAAAAAAAAAAAAAAAAAAAGAGCTTTGCTAGCTGCTTTAGAGTAAAGCCATGCAATATATGAACTCTGTACAAGGACCTTTTCCCCTCCATGGGTTCCTCTGCGCATCCCCCCACAGACAGCCTGGCCCCAACGTGTTTCCTTGCGGCAGTACCTGCGCCCAAGCTGTCCCACCGCAGCCAGCACGCCCCGGCTTCGCTCCAGCCCTTCTCTCGGCCTCCAGCGCAGCGTTGTCCCAGCCCGGCTGGAAAAAAAAAAAACCAACCCAGGTTTAGGAAGAGAGAAGAGCGGCATCTCCAGCAAGCCCTGCCCGCATCCCCCTCCTCGGGGTCGCATCCCCCTCCTCGGGGTCGCATCCCCCTCCTCGGGGTCGCATCCCCCTTCAGCGGCTCAGGGGGTCCCTGCCCTCCCAGCTCAGCCCCAAGCCCCCTCCCCGGCCCCCATCATCAGCCAGCCTCCTCTGGCTCCCCAAATCTCTCCCTGCAGATCGCTTCCCCACCTCAGCGTCCTGGGGGCAGCTGGAGCCAGACCTCTTCCCCTGCCCCTCCACGTCTCCTATTCCCCAACCCGGGGTCCAGTCCTGCCTGGACTTGGTGTTAACCCCCACCATGCCACAGGGGCATCAAAAAAAGCTCATGGGGGATGTCTCTGGAGGAGGGAATTGCTTTATGCGCGCTGCGGTCACTCCCCAGATGTGGCTTTGCTGGGCGCTGCCCGCATTTAAAGCACACAAATAAAACCCGGGATGAAGCACAAGCGCCAACACAGTGCCAGGCACGGGACAGCCGGTACTTACTCTGTTCAGAGTAAATGAGTGTGGAAGTCTCTCTCCAAAGTATGAAGGTCTGGCCTTTGTCGGCGAGGGCATGCCGCCGGAGGGGAGGCTTGGGCGGGCGCCAGGCTGGGCTGCTCCCTGGCTACGCGCAGGCTACAGGCGAGAGGCCAGGTCCTGTCCTGCATCCCTCGGCGATGCCCGGCCTTCCGAGAGCCGCCATGGGCAGCGCTGCTGGACCATGCCCAGGAACCTGGCAAGGGAAGGGCAGAGGCGGCTCGCTGCTTAGCTGGTTTTCATGGGATGAGAAACTCACTGCCTGCTCCAGCAGCAGGCTCGGAGATAGAATCATAGAATGCTAGAATCACAGAATCATCAAATCGTTTAGGTTGGAGAAGACCTTTAAGATCATCCAGTCCAACCATAACCTAACACTACCAAGTCCACCCTAAACTAATTAAGGGGAGAGTAGCAATTTCATGTTTCCTGGCTTGGTGGCTGGATTATTTTTTCATGAAAGTAAAAACTAGGAATCATTAAGACTGGAAAGGATCTCTAAGACTATCAGTCCAACCATCAACCCAACACCACCATGCCCACTAAACCATGTCCCAAAATGCCACATCTACCCGTGTTTTGAACACCTCCAGGGATGGGGACTCCTCCAGCAGATCCGCTTGGATCCAAATAGCCCAGAAAGGAGCAAGAAGGACTTTTGCCTAGTGGAAGGATGTCCTCATTGTGCAAAGTAGACACAGAGACGCTTCACTTTCCCAATTCCCTGTCTCCCTGGGCTGCTCCCGTGTCACCCCAGCTCATCCGGAGCAGGACACTATAAAATTTAAGCATTTGCTCCAAGCCTGTCCCTGTCTCTGTGAGCCCTGGAGAGAAATGCACACAATCTGCCTCTGGGGTTTTGCAGAAGTTGCAGAAGCCCCACATGCCTCCGGGATGCTGCTGCCCTTTATTGTTTATTTGCTTAGCAGTAATTATAGCAGCACAATTATAATCAGTGCTCGTTTACATAAAGAATCACTTTGCTTGGCTTCTGGGCCCCCCTGCCCTCTGAGCCACGTGCCAAGACAAACCTTGGGAGTGCAAAAATTACCATGACACTAGGTCCAGGGAAATGGAAAATCGGAGAGAAGGAGGGCGAGGCCCCCCCCCCCCAAGCCAACTTGGCCCACGTTCCCCTCTGGATGAGACGCTGGATGGGAACGCTGGGAGCACTGCAGTGTTTACACGCACTGTCAAAGGGAACGGTTCGGCTATGCTGCACCTTTTAGTTGTGAATTAACAGCCAGCCAGCTCCATCCCAGTAATTAATGGGTTTGTACAGACTGGCAGGGGCATCACTCCTGTGCTTGCTCCTTGCTACCTATAAAACCCAAACATGTATATGCTGGATCAAGCGTTTGGGCAGGCTCAAAACTCACCTTTTTGAGTGTGTGCAGCATCTTGAGGCATCAACTAAGGACAGGTTAAAAAAAAAAAAAAGGTCCAGAGACACAAGCTCATCCTGAATTTTCTTCCTTCCCTGCAGCAAGCTGACTTGGCTTGACTCCTGAGAAATCAAAGAAAAGTCTGTAAATATTAGGTTGATTTTAAAAGAGTTCCCGTTTGAGCTTTTAAAATAAGACCCAGGTTTATCGAGTGAGCTCAGTTCAGGGCTGCTGAAGACAGCAGCAAGGGAAGAAAAACTTTTCATCCACAAAAACTGTGGATGAAAATATTTGCCTTTTCTTCCTCTGTGCTTTTGAGGCTTGGTTGAAAAACAAAGAAGCCTTTTCATTAGGTGGGTGGGTGGGGAATCCAAAAGTCAATTGATCACTTCCAAAACTCATTAGGTGAGAACAAAGCCAGTAACTAAAAAATTTCATTTTTAAAATCAGGTGCTTTGATAGGCGTTTGGGGAGCTCCTGTTGAAAAGCAGCTGTATTTGGAGGTTTTATACTGCTGCTACGCACACCCTCGTCCTAGTCAATTCTTGCCCTCACCTCTTCAGATAAAAAACTAATCTGAGGTTTTTGGCAGATCTATGAAAGTTAGGAGCATGTGGATGCCAGGGCTGGATGGTGTGGCATGAAGACATCCGCACAGCGTCACGTGCCAGGAGAGGAGCATCAGCTTCCTCAGCAGAGCCAGGCTCTCCGCAGCCTTGGCTGTGTCTCGGGTGTTTTTCTGGACAAGTTTGCATGAGCCCAGACATTGCATGTGCTGGGGTTACGTTAGTCAAAAATCCCAAAGGATTTATTCCCTTTGCCAGGCTGCAAGTGTGGTCTGAGCCTGCCTGTCCTGGAGCATCTTCTGCCCTGTTCTGCCTGGAGATGGACTGTCCCCAGAGTTTGTGTCTGGGCTAATAATTATTATTGCTGGGAAGGGGAAAGCCCACCTCTTCTGTCCTCTCTCTTCTTCCCCTTCCCTAGGATTCCTAGATTTTTTAAGTGTTTCCCCACTGCTAATTGCAAATGACTTATGCCACTTAGAAGACCCGCACCTGGAAGTGGCATCACCCCCTCGTCCTGCAGCCCTGCTCGGGCACAGAGTAGGTGTGAGGCTGAAAAAGGCCACTGGCAGCAGCTCTGCTCTCCATCCTGTCCTGCTGAACCCGCCTTGCTTGCCTCTGCCAGCTCGGAAGCAAGCTCACCCACCACCCCTCTCCAGTGCACGGAGCCAAGATGGTGAGACAGGTCCCTGCCGCCTTCACGCCCTTCCCCTGGATCCCAGGAGCTCTTCGGCTTTCCTACTTCAGCAGCCAGTGACTGGGGGTATTATTTTTCCCAGGGCTTTTTTAGGGATTTAAATAGGATCAACAAGGCAGGAAGAGCCGGTCACAAGGGAGAGGATGTCTGCGAGTGCCTGCCTCAGGAGAGCACTCGCCCGGGCTTCCCGGCTGCTCAGCCCGTGGTCTCTGGGATCTGTTCTGTGTCCGAAGCGGGGGTGACAGACAGGCTTTGCCTCGCTCCTGGCAGCCACCTCGGTAAGGGGTATTTGCCCCAAGGCCTGTCACGGGAGATGAGGATGGTTTGCCTAGAAGTCACATCATTTAAGGGAAGACATTCCCAAATCCCACTTCTCCTTCCTCTCTAGCAACATCATCTTTGCTCCGGGAGATGCCCTTCCTGGCCAATAGCCCGTGCATTGCTGATCCTCTAAAGACGGACCAGCATCCAGTCAGATGGCTTTGAGTCCAACAGGAGTTACCAAATCACTGGCAGAGATCAACCATGGAACAATACTTTTTTTTTTTGAGCTGTTTACATTGCAGAGGTGTTACAAAACACCCAGAGAGAGCCGGCGTGCAGGTGAGGCAGGCTTGGAGGATGGATGAGGTGCCTACAGATGAGATGCTGAAAGCAACCACGCATGATGAGCCACTCCAAGGGTTTGGTTTCGTCGATTATGTGTCAGTCTCAAGGAAACAACATTCGGGAAATAAACCAGCAGAGCTCATCATTCCTGCAATTCCCAGCTACCAAAACCAGTTGAGAGGACACCAGTGGCAGCAATTAGAGCTGGTTTGTAAAAGGGTTTGAGTAACGCTCTGGACTCCCCAGACACCTTAGGGACTTTGGTGTCCCAAGTGCCACCAGCAGCTGTGAAGCAGCAGGTAGTTGCTTCTCTTCTGTGAATTTTGTTCCCTCCCGCAGCACTTACTGGCTCCCTGGGGCTGTAAGCCAAAACTGTGCAGGGTTAACAAGTTAAAATGATTTCATCCCAACTCACAGGCAGCAGCGTCATCCCGAGGCACGGTGAGACCCAAGGTCTCTCTGTGCCCATCCGGACTGGGGTGTCCCAGGCAGGGGGATGCAGCGAGGATGCTCGGGCAGGACAGCCCACTCCCCCCGCCGCCATCCCTTCCTCGCTCTCTCGCTTTCATTAGCACTGATCGTTCCTTTGGGCTTGGAGCCAGAGTGAAATCTCATCTCCGGAGGATACATTTTTTAGACAGTTTACAGAATCTGGCTTCCTGCTTTTAAATATCTTGGGTTCTTTTGTTTCCCGTCACCTGGAAAGTAGGTGTGAGAAAAGCCAGTGTCCCCAAGTGACTCTGTGGGTGATCTTGCCATGAGTGGGCAACCTCCGTGGCTTTGGAAGGAGCCAGAAGCAAAGTACCCTGAAAGCATCTAGGCATGCTGACCGAACCTGCAACCATCCCAGGCACTGCTGTCACCTCCTGCTTCCCCACTTCTGTGATGGGGTACGACTTTCTCCCCCGCACGACATATGGACAGGACAGAGAGGACCACCGTCAGAGTGGAGGTGCTGAGACACAAAGCTGGAATAAAACAAAACAGCAGAAAGATCCACCAGCGTCAGTCCTGAGACTCCATCATGGCTCCTCGTCAAGTCCCGGGATGGGCCGAAGGGCCAGCAGCACCGGTGAGGTGGCGTGTCAGACCCCAGCATATTTCTGCTGTGTTTCTTCTCACCAGGCAAGCCTGGACCAGGCGTGACACAAAGCGTGCTCTGTCTCGCACATCCTCTTGGCACCGGGTGCGCCGCTGGCACAGCCGCCCACCACAGGAAGCTGCTGGCGGGGGGGACTTGGCCACCTCGAGGCAGGAGTCAAGGAGGTTTTGCCATGTCTAGGCTTCTCTTCACGGCTGCTGGCTTAGAGAAGCCTTTGAGATGACACCGTCCCTGGACCATCCCGTTCATTCCTTTCTTCAGAACTGCAGCAAGTGGTTTTCCCGCTGGCAATTTTACATCAAATGGTGTTTGCTGGAGCAGAAAAAAAAATGCTTTTTTTTTTTTTTTTAAACACAGAAACCCTTGTCAAACATTCTGGAAAATTGTGTGTATTCTCTTTTTAGTGGCAGCTGGCTGTCAGCAGCATGGCACTCGTCTGATCTCCAACCCTGAGCTCAGAAACCCGCTCCAGGCTGGTGAACAGCCCCTGCGGCCGGGCAGCAGCTCCCCAGGCAAGCGCAGCCGGGCCAGGGGTGCTGAACCCCAGCAATGCCCCGGGGAGCCCCAGGCCCCCTCTCTCTGCAGCGGAGGTCGTGGGGTGAGCTGAGATTTCTAGGAGCTGCTTGAATAGGAGAAGCAAAGTGGGAAGGCACCAGAGGCCGTGCTAGCCCAGCGGCCAGGGGGGAACTGCTTTGTTTGTAAGACATCTCTCTTCAACCACAAGCTCAGCAGCAGCTCCCGCGCCATAAAGGATTAAGCGAGGACTAAACCCAAGGACAGCGCGCTCAAGCTTTGGGAGCAAAGGTACCCAGGAGCTCTGTTCCCAGGGGCTTTGTGTGGAGGTGCTTGAGATCTCTGCTTGCGGGATGCCCTCGGGCCGCCAGCGCAGAGCACGAGGCGGTGGATCCCCTTGCCAGGACCCCTGGCACAAGCCATGCGAGGGGCCAGAGCCTCCGCTCGCCCTGGGCCATGGAGGCCGCATCCTGGCCTTTTGTTCTTGAAAAAGAGCATGCAGGCAATTGGGTGCCAGCCACAAGAGCTTGTGCTGGTGCCTGCTTCCTCCCTTGGCACACAGCGGTGCCGGGCGCCTCTGGCCAATTCTTACTTGCGTAAACAGCCCAAGTAACGAAGATAAATGGGGCTGAGTGGCAGCGGAGGGCAGCACGTCGGCTGCCAGCCAGCCCTCCCCTGTGAATCAGGGCACGCTGCACGGCTCTGGGGCCACGCTTTTGGTTAGGGACTCCAGCATCCCACGAGGTGCTTTATGAGATGCCTTAGACTGGGTTCCCCCAAATCACCGACCGCTTGTTCTAAGAGCGTGAGCAGAGGGGTTAAGGTAGTTTTTCAGACTGGCAAAAAAAATTCACTCATGGAGAAACACATCTCCACATAAAATGTGAAAAAGACGTTCCCCAAGTTGCAACCATTCCTTAGGCATTTCACACACCCAACCTCAGGCACGTGCATGCACAACCATGGCAAGATTTCCTGTGGCTCTGCCGGGAGGGGGTTCAAAGCCTGTTTTCACCAGGCACAAGGTTCCTCCTACTCACCGGGTTTCACCAGGTGCTCCTGGCAAGGTGCTCAGCCCATGGGTGACCACTGCAATTACCTCCATACTGCTCATCCAAGGAGGCCGACATCTTCTCGGTCCGTGATGGCAGCCAGAGGAAACTAACCCTTGCGGTGATGCCAATGCTTCCCACCGATGTAGACCATCAACTTGCCGCCCCAGCCCCAGGGTCTGTGTCTGAGCTGCATATTCTAAGGGTTACAAGAGGTTAATATTAAAAAAAACCTGTCCTGAGCCGTGCAAATGCAGCAGCAGAACAGAGCACCCCTGCCAAGAAGCTTATCTGAGGCTCTTTGTGAACAAAGTGAACCCTGGAAGGTGGCGAGGCTCAGTGACAGGGAGCAGGGATGCAAGCCAAGATCGCTGCCTCTGGCCAGAGGAGAAATTTCCATCTTAGAGAGGAGCCACCCCGTTCCGATAAGCCCGCTGTTCCCACTGCGTCAAGGGGCCTCGGGGGGCCAGGGACCCTGCTCCCTGGGAGCTGCCAGCACGGCCCAGCTCCGTTGCAGTAGCATCTCATGGCTCTGACTGCACGGACAGACACCTCAGCTAAAAAGCATCCATAAGGGATGCAGCACGTCCCTCCACTGAGCTCCACAGCGGCTCTGCCTTTCTGCTGGCTCCTGCACCTTCTAAATTGGGACAGAGAAGAGTCTCCTCGCCCAGTCATTAAGCACCGCACCGACACGGTGCTTAGTGCCTGTCTGCTTTGCACGCCCAGCCATTAGGCACCGCACCGACACGGTGCTTAGTGCCTGTCTGCTTTGCACGCCGTAGGTTCGAGCTCCCGCAGAAAGCGGGTATCACACCAGATAGATACAATGAGCCTTTCAGCCCTTAAAAACTCTGGAAATAAACTTGAATGAGCTGTATGTCTAATGAACGTGTGGGAAAATCTTAGAGCAGCCAGAATTTCAGAGGCCCTGACTCGAACTTTCTGCTTCCCAAATCCTCCCGAGGCAGCACGGATTGGGAATGGAAAGCGAGTGACTCCAACTGAGCGCTCTTTCCACCCCAACGCCCAGCCGGGTTCGATAAAAATCAGCTGTGACCGAGCACAGCCCATCTATAACTCTGTGTTTATTTTTAATCGGGTGAATTGGTGGCTCAAAACTGAGTCGGGCCCCACCAGTTCCTGGAAATTTAATCCACAGATCACTTCTCTGGAGCTACCGTGTAGCAGCTAAGTGACCCTGGACTTTGAGCCCTCTCCGTGCAGCTGGGAGGCAGCCTCCCTCGGCTCGCGATTTACTGTGCTTTGCAGCTGGAAAACCTGCTGCAGCCCCAGGCAAGCTCAGCGGGCAAAAAATAAGAGAAACCCTCTGCCCTTGCAGCTAGGGAAAGGCAGAGAAAACCATGCAAGGTAGAAACACAGGGTAGGGACCACCAGGCTGGACTAGAGATGTGAGGGTGGCTGCATCCCACTGCTTCCAGTGCAGATGACCAAGTCGAGCAGTGCTACAGCCCTTCCGTGAGCTCCAGCTGGGCACTGAGCTGCTGCCAACCTCTCCTCCTCTCCAGCGGACTGGAACTCACTGTCCCAGGTTTGCTTTACTCTCGAAAATCAGTGTAGGAGACTCGTGAAATGTTTCTTGCTCCCTGGGGCACAAGAGGAAGAACAGGTCTGTCTGCTCCCAGAGAGATGCCAACAGATAGGAGCTGGCGTGGAAAGATCCCGATTAGACTTGGCAGGCAGCACGAGTGAAACTTCCTCTTATCCCCGTGCGCCCTGCCATCGGCAGAGCTCTCCCGCTGATCCTCTGGAGTGCCAGCGAGGTTTAATCTCCATGGAGATGGGTCTAATACAAGTCCGTGATCCATCGCAGGTGGTGGCTTGGCTACAGTTCGTGATGAACCAGACTACCTTTTTACTTCTGTTCTCCATCCCTTTTGGCAGCCACCCCGGAGCGTGGTGGTCTGGATGCTGGGACAGCACTCGGGGACTGCAAGTGCTCTCAGATCCTCTGGCCTGTGCGGACGAGAAGGGCAGAAGCAAAGCCCCGGGTGCGGCGGGGGAAGGCTGCAGCGCGGGCAGGACTTGGCTGCTCACACATCCGCAGCGGTCAGTATTTGGCCGGCTGGGAGACGCCGTGTGCGGGCAAGATGCGGTAATGCTGGAGCTGAGGGTGCTCCTGAGCCTGCAGTTGGGAGACACTCCCTGAATCTCGCTGCAGCTCCTGGAGTGTTGTTTGGCTTTCTCAAAGGATTCACCATTAGTGATAGATTTATCTTGGGTTTTACTTTCCTTCCTTTGCAAAACCCCTGTTTGGACAACACACAGCAACATCCTTGCTTAGCACAGACGGGGATTAAAGTGAGCTTGTTTGCTCACACTAGCCAGGGAATTGGCCCTAAAACATTCAACAGAGTGAGTTTGTCTTTTCCCAGCTGGAGACTTCCCTCTGCGTGTTTTGAAGCTGGACTCTCTGCTCTCCGTAGCCCAGCAGGCCGCCGGCACACACAGCCAAGCTCCCCAATATGCGGTCCTCCGAGCGCCGGTAGCCTGCAAGGCTGCAAAAATGCACCTGCGCATTGGACCTTATAGAACAAGACCTGACGAGGGTGCATCGCATATGGCTGCAGCTGGCACATCGCTCTACAAGCAAAAGGCATCCTCTGGTGTGCGATAAACCTTACGTGAGGTAGCGATGCAGCACAGCATACAGATTTTGGAGCTGCTGATGGATAGAGAGACGACAGCGTGCCGACGGCCAGGAGGTTCAGAGCTGAACCATTCAGATGCCCTCAGGGTGCATTGCTCTTCCTATCAGCTGCAGCTGTTTCATTGCCAAAGCTGGTCGGTTTTTATGAAATCGAAGGGGCTAGTCTTGGCATGCTCAAAATCAGTTGCCATTGCAGAAGACTCCCAAGAACCCAATCTTACCGTGCTGGCTGCTGGCTGGCACCCACCTGCTCTTGCTTCCTGAAGCCAGTAAAGGGGGGGCGAGGGAGCCAGCAGGCAGGAGGGTCTTCTGCCTGTGAGGTTTTTCCCTCCCTCTCATCCTTGTGGTGTCAACAGGACAGACCAGGGCAGCTGAAGAAGTTTGCTAAGGGAAGAAAAAGCATAACTAAGTAATGAAAAGGTGCTGTAACGGATGGACTCTAGATTCTCAGAGAAGCCTGTTGTTTCTGGGATTAGTCTCTCTCCTCTGGCAAAAGGAGACAATCAAAGGAGCTGAACACTTCAGCACTGCTTCTCAAGGTGACGGCAGATTATCCGGCTTTCTTGCTCATCACAAGCTCTCATTTCAAGGATTGACAGAGCTGTTGCTCTCTCAGACCCACACTAAAAGACACAGCCTTGCAGAATTCCTGCCCACAAGGACACAGAAACCAGCCTCTTTCCTGGCACCTTTAATGCAGGACTTGTGCACAGAGTGGAGCCCCACAACGCCAGACCTCCAGAACCACCCCAGGTCGTCTTTGGCCAAGGGCAATGAATACTCTTAGCTGTAGACTCCGCTCACAGCCACTCTGGTACCTACATATGTAGCCAGGGCAGTGTAAATACACCTTGGCACGGCTGGGAATGAAGCAGGAGTGGGGAATATTAATGCCACAATGGGAGAAACAACACCCATCACCAAGCAGAACCCCGCAGAGGGTTTGAACATCTGCTGGAGGTTGCGGGAGGTCTGGGCTCACTGCGTCCCCATCCCATCTTGCAGATACCAACGCACTGAACGAGCCTGATGCAGACCCCTCGCAGCCAAAGAGGAATCACTGCAGGTGAAGGGGACCCAGTTGCAGCCCTGCGTGGGACAAACGTCTCCCATCCCGCTCACTGGCTTCCAGTGGCCGAGGCTGCTCTCCTGCACGGGCGAGTGGGAGGCTGGGAAGAGGGACAGGCACAGCCTCTGTCCTCCACGATATGCCAGGCCACTGCGAATCACCCGTGTCCCTGGGAGCAAAGACAAGGCAGGGATTTTGCATTCCCATCCCCACCGCAGCTGGCTCTAGGGCAGAGCACAGGGATGCGTGGCTGCCCCGGTGACAGCCCAGCCCTTGCACCGCAGCACAGCGGCTCTGCAGAGCTGCACTGGTTGTGCCTAACCTTCTGCGGTCCAGCTTTCTCTGGCTGAGCCTCCCTCGCAGGAAGCACTGACGGGCTAATGGTTGTGTCTGAACGTATTAACCAAATTACTCGCTGCACTCTCTGTTTTCCTAGAGCCCCAGCCAGACCCCAAGACTATTTATCTTGGCTTTGAACCCTCCGCCCCTCACTGCGCAGCATGAGCACATAACCACAGAGCTTTGTTAATAGAAACCAAAGCAGAAATCACCACCGAGGCTTGCAGGCAAGGGGCCTGTCCTATTACGACAGCTCACAGCCTTGCTAATCGGTGTCAGGAATGGCATCTGCTGGGGTTTCCGGACCTGCTGCTGCCTGGGGCTGCTGCTCAGAGGGATCAGGCAGGGGCGGCAGGGTCTCAGCGCTCCGTCACCTCCAGCCCCGTGGCCGCTTCCCCACTCCTGCCTCGCAGCCCTGCAGCAATGGGATTGCAGCCAGCCCGGCACCCAGAGACCGCCTCACCTGTGCGCAGTCCTGCCCAGGGGCACTCCCATACTCTGCTTTCATTTCATGGCACAACGCTCCCAACTGAGCTCAAAGCCACAGCGTTCAATGTGCTGCACACACCCCCGGTGAGAGATGGGTCCACCTTCTCCTCTCATCAGAAAAGATAAGGATTGAGAGGGTACAGACTTACCGGTGTGTTTGTCAAAATCAGGAGCAAACATCAGCTCTCCTGGACCTTATACTGGAGTTACTGCAGAGCAACTGGGGGAAGGCCTCCCCCCATCGCTGTCAAACAGCAAACCCCAGGGCCATTGGTAGCAAGGTTTTGCTCCACGAGTTCCCCAAAAGTTAGTCCAGTCTGATTTTAAGCAGCTCAAGCACTGATGTTCCCTTGCTCCCTTTAGGAAACTTTAAGGCCACATCTACATAATGGATTTTATACTGCTTTTTCTCATCCACTTGGACTTCAACCCAGCTGAGACCATCTGGTGTCAATGGCTGTGCAGACGTTCCTGTTTCAGTTGAAACAGGATCTGAGGTTTGCTCAGCCTCTGCCATACATTAAGGCTGCAGCAGTTTAAACAACAACCCAAGGTCAGGATTAGACTGTGCAGTGGGCCCCGAGTCCAAACGTTTATCCATGAGAGCCCCACGTTGGCCATGTAGACCCTGGGGACAGGGAGCAGACTTTGTGGTGGTTCCTTCTGTTGAGGGATGGACCTTCACCACCCTGCCAAAATCAGAGGCTACCTGCACAAGGGAAAAACCTCTCCGTAGCTCTGTGTTCCCTCACCACTCTTCTGTCCTTCTCCCACCTCAAAAGCTACTATGAATGCAACATGTCAACATCTCAGCAGGTTTCTGGAGCACACGGCTGCCCAGCCAAGGGGCAGAGCTGTTGTCTGAGCAGCACAAGAGCAGCCAGGGGACCTGGGGCCAGGGCCTCTGTGCAGATCTGTTCGGCCAGGGCTTATTTCCTAGCAGGGAAGCAAGGATCTAGCATTCATTCCCCATGAGTGAACGAAATCTGCCTTGAATTTAAATGCAGTAATCTCAGCCCAACCCTACAAACCACAATTAAAACTTCTCAGTGAAAGCCAGGGTGTTTTGAATAATGCATCACTAAAGGTTTCCCAGTTCTTAACACTCCCAAGCCAGTGCAAAACGCACAGAAAACTCTGAGAGAGAAACGCTCGGTAAGTGGAAGCGCTGCTGGGACTGTTTCTTATTTACTGCCAGGCTGCAACCACTGCAGAGCCGGGCTGGAAGGGTCTGCATCATTTCTATCGTCTCCCAGGACAACAGCAGAGATCCTCTGCAGGTGTAAATTGCCAGAGCTTAGTTCCAGGGGAGAATCTCTGATTTACCCTACGCTGAGGACCCAGTCTCATTGCTAGGACAGAGAAGTCTGCCTTAGAGCTATCGGTCCAGCTACAACTGCACATCCTTAACAGCAAACACAGTGCAGTGATGACCTGGGGGTTACTGGAGAACTAACACCATCTCCAGGGAGGTCCTTCTTGATTCCAGTCATTCCTACCTGTTCCCGGATCAGGGTCATGGGGCTGTCACCGGAGGTCAAAGTTTTTTGCACAGCACAAGAGACGATCTTCAGCAGCACTGTGATGGTGACGTACCTCGCAGCCAGGGTCTGACGGTGGGGGGGAAATCTGGGACTGGAAAACTTTCTCCCACTTCCAATCAGCAGGGATAAATCTTTCCTCAAATCTTCTTGCATCCTGAAACCTTGTGCCTGGACAGAAACAAAGGAAGTGTGTTACGTTTTGAGCAATGAGAACACACGAAGGGAAGCAGACAGATCTACAAACAGGCAGAGGGCTGGCAAGCATTGCACAGCTCACGAGACTCTGCAACGGCCGGACTCAGCCCAGCACCTGGGCAAAAGCCTCTGAGCTGGCTGAAAACACGACAGTTCTCTTCCTCCATTGGCGTCGTTATGGTTTGGATTACATTAGCCATGCAAAAGGTCCTTCTGCTGCGCTGGGGCTGTGTACAAGATGTTTTCCTCCCATAAACTGAATCACCAGACCAAGGTCAAAGTCCCTCAATGCACTGGAGGTGTCTGCAAAGCCTTGTGCTGGTCAGCACCTGATCCGGGGCATCCCTCTGATCCCTGCTGAAAAGTGGCATCCAGGAGCTTTGGAGCTACCTCTTCCTTGCTAAACCAGCCAAACCTCCCTCTCCATCGGGAATGCTGCCTTCTTCCACATGTTCCTCGCTACCCAACAGGGATGGAAGCTGGTTTCCTTCACCCTGCAACTCTCACAAATGAGGTCATTTTATTTCCTGAGCAAGATAGTGGCCAAAGCCTCCCAGCAGCTCACAAACACCAATTTAATTAAAATTTTTATTCAAAATATAAGTCACAGCTAATATCTGGCATGAAATACTCAGAAGAGAATGTGCAGATCCCAGCCCTGAGCAACAGAATAGGAGCCGATTTCCTTTTAGTCTATACACACGCATATGCACATATATATAAAGTATAAATGTATATATGTATATACATACATTCATATATACAGAAAGCAAGAGAGCTTTTAACAAACCTGTTCAGACTCCCTAGATGTACAAAAGTCACAAACCAGCAGGCATTCACTGTAAAATTTCACTTCAGTAATTTTCAGAACCGTGAAGTGCTGCAAGAAGAAAAAAAAAAGGGAAGACCCTAGCATTTGCTGGCACCGCCAGAGAGAAGGGGCAAGGACATCAATCTTCATTCTCATTAGCACTGGAAAGAATGTCTAACTGCGTTTATGATGGAGAGCAGCATTTCACAAGTTACGGATTGTTTCCTTGATAACAAATCCAACATCACAATCTAACATATCTTGGATGTTTTGCTTTGCTGAGCCGTGCTTAACAGGTATTTTTGTAAGGCTGGACTTGGTTAATCCAAACAGAGGTGCCTCTGTCGATTTTCACTTGCTGCAGACAGGGCTGAAAGCAGATCTCAACATCCTAAACTGGTGTAAGAAAGGAGTAAATCAACACAGGGTGGCAAATGGGGTGTAAAGGAGAGGAGGATTAGCCTTGTAGATAGCAAGGGACACACACAGAGGAAGAGCAGTCAGTCACTAAGAGAGTGCTGAGCCCCTTTTTCTTCAGTGAAATGACTTCTGCCAGGCAACAGAGCAAGCGATGCTGGAGCCAGGTCCCGGCAACAGCTCGTGGGGACACGGCAGCACCAGTGCCACATTGCACTCGCGGGTCCTCGCTCCACAAATCCTCTCCCACGCCGAACGGGGCTCTTTCACACGCTGCAGTGAGCTGTGCTGGGGCAGCTTTGCTTCCCGCCCTGGGGATAGCGGCTAGCATGCTATGCCCCTCAGCTCATTAAACATATGAAATTTCTGGCTGAAAAAAAATTAATAATCGTCAGGCCTGTTTCTAACCTTGGGTGGCTTTGCTTTCTGCTTTTGTCATTCTCCTCTTAACGACTCCCAGAGCTGAGATGCCAAGAGAAGGATTGATATTCAGACTTGCTCGTTCAGGGGTATTGGGCTGATTTTTTTATTGGAGCCAGGAGTAAAGATTTCTATTTTTCCAAGACCAGGGAAAGCATGTTCAGGCTGATAAATATCTGTCAGCAAAAACCATTAGCTGATTAAGTGAACTACAAGGGGAAAATAAAAGACAAAAAAGCCCTGTCATTCCCAGTGGAACTGCTCAATGGCCTTTTCCTCCATGCAGGATTACTAATAGATTTCCTAGAGTGTTTTCTGAAGGTCTGCACACGTGTTGGTCTATTAAAGGGATGGATCATCAGAACCTGTCTAAAATGAACCTCATTCTCAGAAATCACAATTAAGTAGCTACCCACCATCAGCTTCTCCTTTTGGTTCTTCCTAGCACCGAGTATGGGCTCACCTTTGCTACAGATCCAGCATCTGCATCAGGAACCGCCAGCATCCTCTCCAGGATAGGTACTGGTCAGGGTCGGGAGACCTTACGGGCCAAACATCAACGAAGCCCCAGAAATCCTCACTTCTAGCAGTAAGGAACACCACTCTTCTGTGCCTCGGTTTTCCTCTCTGTAAAATAAAAATGATGCCAACTCTGCCCAAAGTAATCGTTCAAGCCCCACGATGGAGGATCCCCTTTAGCTGGTCCCTGCCGGTGATGGAACCCTTACAAGCGTGCCGTAGGTCTCATGAGTTTCAGTGCCAATCTCAAAGCCTCAGTTCCTGCTCTCAGGGTCATAGAGAAAAACCTCAGAAACATCACCCCAAAAGCCCTAGAACTAAAAAGCAGTGAAAAAGGATGCTCATTATCTCCTCTTTAACCTGCTCGGTTTTCAACACAATGTAGTAGTTTATGATAGACCAGGGACAGGTGGCGATTTATGACTTTGAAATAATTGGGGTCAGCAATACTGCCATGGTCCATAGGAAACACCAGCCTACACTGTCTCTCCTCTGCATAGTTGGAAGCAGTGAAAAAATACGATTTACTGCAGCAGCAAAGGTTTATATCTAATCCTCTTTGTAATCTCTTACTCTAGGAAACTTCAGGAACTGTGGGTGGGAAGCAGGCTCAACCTTAATCTCAGGACTTGCACGAGAGCAACAGGTCACGGCAGGACTGATCCTCCATCGCTGTGCATCAAAGCTCGTGCAGCATTACGCCTGGACCTGGACTCTGTACAGGCAGAGAGCAGCAACGAGCACCAGGAAGGAGAAGGATGGATGCAAAGCTTGACTCAGCACCTCCTGCCTTCCCTCCCTTCTTCCCAGATGTGGCTGGAGAACCAGCATAACCCCACCATGCCACATTCAATGAGAAAAGCCAGGCATGTCATAAAACAGAAAACTAATTGCCCCCAGATGTCTCATTAAGGCTACAAGAAAATCCTTACAGGGGCAGGAAAGCACTTGTGGAAAGCACCAGGAGGTCACACTGCCAAGCCTTCCCTTGGGGCTACAAAGAAGCCTACAGCTTGGTGACACCTGAGCACGGAACCACAGACCCACGGTTCACGCGGGAGGAGCCTGGCAAGCAGGACCAACCTCCCATCACGCAAAGCAGCAGCTCTGCCTGCTTCCTAGCAGGAACATACTGATTTTTACAGAGAAGGAGGATCACAGCCCTCAGGGTGGCTTGGGCTGCCCCTGCTGCCTTTTGCATTGCTGAAAGCAGGGCAGCAGGAGAGGTACAAGGCCACCCTCCGAATGTTGGCATCTTTTTAACAGCTTACCAAGCCTGTATGCCCAATCTCTGCTAAAGCTGCTGTCACCAAAGCCAGGCTTCTCAATATCCCCTGTCCCCATGAAACTAGGCAGGTTTCACTTCCACCCGATCAGTCCTGCTAAACGAGAAGCCGCTGTGCACCCTGCAGCGGCCGTTATCCCGCGGGACAGTGGCCTCATGTCCTGCCTTGGGGTGACCGAGGTAACGCTGATCATGAAGGCTGCTCCATCTGCAACTCATCCTGCGCCAGAACGGCAGCGGGGAGATAAGGAGTCTCAAAGGTCTCATGGAAAACTCTGACAAGCAGTCTATTTTGAGCTGGCCTGCTTGCTTTTCCTGCTGGCTGCTGTCTCCGCTCCTTGTGCGCAGGCATGGGACAGGCTGGACCTCGCGTCTCTGGAGGACAGGACAGGGGAGTGAGCTGTCCCTTCGACAGGAGGTGAGTGAAAGCAGCAGCAGTGGGCTCCAACGCACATGAGAACATTTCCACCAAGGAAAAAGCATCCAGAGCCAGTAAGCAGCCATGCAGCGCTGGCTTTACAGCTTTCCCCGGCACCGCAGGCTGCTTTGAGTCCCAGGTTCCTACTGGAGTGACCCTGGCCCAACGGGAAGGACTTCGAGTGACACTGTGTCCTGGTCTCCATCTGCAGAATTATTTCAGTTCAGATGCTGTTGCCTGGGGAAGGGGAGGAGGACCCAAGTCCCAGGCAGGAAGAGCGTGGCAGTCGGGAAATTTAAACTCTGGGTGTACCTCTGGAGAGGAGCAAATGTGCCTGAGCTCACTCTGCCCATGCTCAACCATGGTGGCAGAGATGCTCTCTCATCCAGAGGCCACCCAGAGCAAGAGCAGAGCTGTTCTCACCCACCTGGAACCGTGCAGGTCCCATCGCAGCACCCTGACCCGGCAGGGCTTCGCTGCATCGAGCCACCCCCTCGGCTTCCCACCCTGGCCCCCGCCTCAGCGTTTGCACGCTCGCTGCTCCCTGCCCTTTGGCTGGCCTCGCCCCTGCTCCGCAGCGGAGGCTTGGCACACGCTGCGTCCCTGGCTCCTCACAGCTCCGGCCCTGCTCCGGTATGGCTCCGGCGGGCTAACCACGCGACTCCCCTGCCCCTCCTCTCCGCAAGCCCTGACTCAAGGATGTGGGTCTGTCTCCCCAACATCAGGCTCCACGATTTGCTCCGACTCAGTCTCAGACCAAAGCATCCCACATCCTCATCCCACTTGTCTTCTGTTCACTGTACACTTGCTCTCCAATTGCTTCAGTCCCCACTGGCACATGAACATCGGCTTCACTTTGCTTGTTTGGACACAAGCAGTTTGAACTTGAAGATTCAGTTCACAAAAAAAAAAAAAAAAAAGAAAAAAAAGAAAAAAATCCCAGTCCAGGAGCTATTGGAGGGGAACAGAGCTGGGACACGGCCAACACTCATTCCTCACCACACCCTTGCAAAGATGGGAACCGGGGCATTTGTGCTTTAGAGCAGACCAGCCTATTTTGGGAAGAGACAAAGGGAAACCATGACAAAAGCTGATATGGAGAAGTGGACACGAAGCAAGCTGATGACATTTACTTGGTGCCAGGGAGATAAGCCCAGTGCCAGCACGTGCCAGCCAGCACCAACTCAGCAGCTTCCGAGGCAGGTGGGGATGCTCTGAGCACCGGCTGAGCGAGGGGATGCCTGCACCGTCCATCCAGCACTTGTGTCCTGGGCACTGTATAGATGGAAGGGATCTTGCTCAAGGCTGCTCCAAGCTTGGGAGGCTCACGAGAGAGGCAAAGACGTCTGCTGTTGACTGCAGAGAAAGCAATTTTTAAGGGATGAGAAAGAGATGGACTTTGTGACTGAACTGCCACAGTGCCTGGGAACCGGGTTCCTGGGATATGGGAACTACGCGGCAGACAGCTGGGGACAGGGACTGACTGTGATTCATCCTGGATACTTTGGAACCAGAGAAAGGGCACAGGCAGCCAAGGCAGTTAAGTAGGGATATAAGAAGGAGAATAAGCAATGGGCCCAAGGCTTTACAAACTATAAACACTGTGATGGGGGAGCTTTGTATTCAAAATAAGCAAAGGCAAATTAAAGGAGGGTATTAGGGGAAGGGAAAGACAGCAGGGAAGAGAAAGAGACTGAGCAGAGATCTGCGACCAATGCCAGGTGAAGAGAAAGCTCTTCCCAAGTTCTTGCTGGAGATGCACGGGCAGCGGAAGCCTGAGAAAGTGTGTGAAGAAACGAGTGAGACACAGCAGAGCTGGCATCAAAAAGAAGGGTCCCCAGGAGAGCCTTGGGATGTTTCTCAGAGCTTCCAAGCAGAAGTGAAAGAACTGGTTTAAAGGAAGACAGGGTCAAGGGCCATGCTCCAGGAGCCCATTTGAGAAGCTGGGTCTCAACTGCTGGCTGGGTTTGTGTCAAAGCTCCTCTGGAATGCAGCACCGTCACATGAAATTACTCAGTGTCCACATCCACCACAAAGTCCTCGCCACGCCGACCCCAGCAGGCATGGAGGAAGGACAGAACCCCCCACTTCCCTACAGGCTAGGAGCCTCAAGAACCCAGGCAAAGCAAGACAGACAGCAGTCCTGCAGGGAAAGGACCCTACAGCCCTCTCCTGCTCGTAGAGGACGAGCCAGTTTGTGTGTCAGTGGCCATGCAGAACCAGGCTGCTGGAGCAAAATTCCCAGAACCACAACACGTGCTGAGGGGTGGCTCTGCGCTCAACAGGGACGCTTGCTCCTTGCCTCCAGGAAGACAACAAGGCTGCCCACAAACCCCACCATAAGCACGTACTCCTCTTCAGACTATCAGGATAAGAAAAAAGATGCATAAGGAGGCACCAGCTTGCCCAGCATTCACGATAAAGGTCACTCTCATGGTATTGCTCCAGGCGCAGAGAAACCTGCTCCCACAAGACCTGTTTTTCACTCCCTCGGCAATCTCAGGTGTGTTAGATGGCTTGGAGAAGTTTCTAAACTCTGCATCTTTATCCCCGTACCAAACAGCCGTAGTCCATTTCCTTCTCTTTCCTCCAGATCCCAGCTCCATCCAGAGCCCCTGTACAGACAGTGACTAATATGTTCCACACATCACAGTTCACCTCTGGGGGGAAGAGAGCACAAATAACATAAGTGGCTTCTTGAGATGCAGGAGGCACCAGCAACAATTCACAGTGCTGTGAAGCCTGGGAATGTTTCATCCAGCCAAGATGCTAATCAGCGCGACAGCAAACTGCTGAGTCAGGAAAACAGAAGCACAGGATTGATTTGCAGGAAGCAAAGTGCCAGATGCCTTCACATGTGCTCCACTTTCACCCAGCCCAACAGGTTTCACAGCCGCTGTGACACATTCTTCTGGGGTCCCTGAGCTCCCGCTCCATCCCATGGCAGCCTCGTTCCCCGTTCCCCAGGGCCCGGGTCCATTCAATTAGCCAGCCCTGCAAGCTCTCCACAAGTCTTCATGATGGACCTGTATTGATCTGCCCCAGCTCTTAGGTTTCTATCTCCATTTATCAGGCTTTCACATTCTTTTAATCCCATCTCAGCCCTCCCCAAAGTAATGAGATAAGAGGCCGGCTGGAAAGGCTGATAAAAGGGAACTGAACAAATCCATTAATGCTGTTTCTGTGCCAGGAATTACAAACCCCGTCCCTTCTTAATTGTGATTGCCAGCCAGAGTCCCAAGACAGCAAAGCCAAAGAAGAAAGTCAGGCTCACTAATAACTTGTCCGGAGAAAAAAGCAACACCTGGAGAATCAGGACTCTTTGGTTCTTATGCCACGTGTGGCACTGATTTGTTGTTTGGGCACAGGGGTAGGTCAAAGCAGGGTGCTCAAACCTGAGCAGCTACAGCATGGATTCTATGGAAGCCCAAACCAGTGCGACTGCTGGCTGCCCCAGCCCTGCCCTCTTGGCTGGACGTCCGCTCCGGCCCACGCACTCATCACACCTTGTGCCAAACACTTCAGCAAGCTAAACTGGCAAAAAACAATTCACTTCGGCTCCCATGCAGTTCAGCAACAACTTTATTCCAAAAAGGGTATATTCCGCAGAGCCGGTACGGACCTGCTCAATGCTAGCACGGTGCGTGCATTAGGGTACGAGCCTTGGCCATCACTTGGTGATGATGATGAAGGAGAGCCGAAAGACACAGGATCTGAAGCACACGTGGAGAATGTGCAGAAGCCCTAACAGTACCGAGCTACCGCATGTCCAGTCATGAGGGGACACAGTTGTCACCCTGCAAGTTGTTTCAAGATCTCTAATTAACCAAATCAACTCACCAAACCCCAAATCACAGGAAAAGTCAAATTCAGGACATTTTGTCAAGGTACTAAATCAGAGAGTGGAGGGCAATTTACCAGGTGAACTGGAACATGTTTTAATTGCAACCTTTGGAAAAAAAAAATTTCCTTGTATAAATGGAGATTAATGGACATTTCAAAAGACACAGTTGCTGTAGTCTAACCCCTCCCCTCCACATTTTCCTTGGTATGTGGCCTAATGGATGCGTCAACAATGTAAAAACCAACAAAAACTAATAAAATAAATAAATCAAGACACTCATCCAACCCACACCCTCTCTGGAACAGCTTCAGATTCTATTTTAATTGATATCTTCTAAAAAACAAATCCTTTCTCAGGAAAAATAAACCCTAGTCACTTCAGGGACAAACATTGTGAGCCTTGCCCAGGATCCCCCAGTTTATGGGAGGCAGAGGCAGGTATCCAGGTCACTGGTCAGGACCACAACACTGAGCACACTGGCGCAGAAGAGCACAAAGCATCAGTGAGTACCTGATTTCATCCTGACCCCTAAGGTTTTCATCACTTGGGGCTTTTCTCCTTTCTAAGCAGATATTTGGGCTGCTGATGTTTGTTGGTCCAGCAACTGGAATTCTGCAACCCACCCTGGAGCCAGCCCCGGCACTGCGGGAGAGGCGGTTGGTTCTTCTCTTTCCTGGAAGTGATGCCTGTTGACAAGGCGCTCCGTCTTCCTCTCAGCTCCCACTTGAGCAGTCCGAGGGCTCGTTAGGGAATGGACCTAATTCTGTTTGATGGATGGGGACTATTACTCATCTCTGTGCAGCAGACAGACCATAAAGGATATTTCACAGAAGAATTCAACTGCAAATGCTGCAACTTCACAGCATGTACCTGGCCTGACTCCACAGACCCAGAACCTCTACCATTCACAAGGCTTCAAATCCTGAGCAAAAGGCCACAGAGTGGAGAAGGCAAATACCAAATTAGTGTCCTGACATCCAAAATGAGACCAGGACCTTGCTGTGGCAGGAACCGCAGGGCCACCGAGTAGGACATTGTTGGAGGCAACCTGGGCTCCAGAGCCTGAGCAAATTAAACAAACACAGGAGCCAAAAGAACACAGAGGTTGCAGCACAGAAGAGGGAAAAACAGATCTTTGAATAAAACCAAGGATGCCCAATTCCTGTTCTACCATGAATACTTAAAAACCCTCTACAGGTTCTTCCCACCCGATGCAGCATCTCACGCCTGTGCTCCCCACTCGGTACAACTGCCCGTGAGGCGACCTGGTGACCAAGGCTGGGCACTGTCGGGGCTAATAATCCCTGTCTGGCAGCAGGTTTCTTCTTCTTCTGAACCAGTTCCAGTTCACCATGTAGCTTCCAAACACTTAACGCTGTACTGGGGCCATTGGCCATGGCCTCAGGGCAGAAATAGGAGGTTTAAATGGGAACTGTTGCAGAACGAGAAGTTCATGGGCTAGGCTAGTTTTTGATCCCATTGATAGTCCTCCCTGGACTAGCCCTTGCTTTAAGGTGGTTTGCTGGCTGAAAAAATCTTTGGGTTTACAAAGGCACATAACAGGTGTAGATCACAGGAAATCACAAAACTGAGTCCAAAATTTTAAGTCCTCAAATGTTAAGTACTTTCTCCCTCAAAGAAAGAAGAGGGTTTCCTAATTAGTGTCCTTTTCTATGTTTTCCACCTCACATTCTCTGATGGTGGGAGAGACTATCCCACCCAGGAAGATAATCAAACGTCCAAGCCCTTGCTCAAGCATTTTAGTCTTTGCATGTGGGCATGAAGGCTGCAAAACAGTGGAAGAAAGCAAAAGCTCTTTGTACATGTATCCACCTCAACGACTTGGAGATCACCTAGGAGGAGAAATTAGGGCTTTTTATATTAAAGCAGAGAAATGTACAAGAGAATACGCTAGGATAATTTAGAATCATAGAATCGTTTAGGTTGGAAAAGACCTTTAAGTTCATCCAGTCCAACCATTAACCTACACTACCAAGTCCACACTAAACCAATCAAGGGTAGACTAGACTGAACCGTGTCCTGAAGTGCCACACCTACCCGATGTTTCAGTTCTATTGGCTGCAGGAAGATTGGCTCAGACCCCAGCACACAACACGCTCACGAAACACCTGCGAAGGAAATATGCCTGTCCTGGGAAAGGGTGAAACAAATAGGATCAGCCAGATCCGTTCCTCAAACTGGTTTTCTGCAATCACACAAATAGTTGCATCAGTGCAAAGGAGAGAACGGTACAGGGCAGCGGAGGCAGCTCAAGGTAAAATACATTCAAGGAAAGTGATGCTTAACCAGACAAGAGGAGGAGGGAGGGTGCGCGAAGCATTCCTTACCCAGATTGCAGTCAGGCAAATCACCTTCTGCTTTAGCTCTCCCACAGTCGGTCATCTGGGAGCAAGACCCTGCAGGCAAACAAGGACTGAGCTCCTCCCTGCCAAATGTCCTTCTGCCTTGTGGCAGGTGCCGCAACTTCTGCTAAACACCATCCCACTTAACCATCCATCAGCACTTATCAGGCCTTATCACATTTTAATCCACTGTCATCCCATCCTGCACGGGGGAAAATGGGATGAAGCTGCAGCGAAGCCTGCGGAGCGAGATAAAGGCGCCTTCATCCCTAGAAACATCCCAGGCCAGGTTGGACGGGGCCCTGAGCAACCTGATCGAGTTAAAGCTGTCCCTGCTCGCTGCAGGGGGTTGTGCTGGATGATCTCTAAAGGTCCCTTCCCACCCAAAGCATTCTATGGTTCTGCGATTGTGCAACCCCTCCCCACGGCGAGGCTGCACGCCGGGGCACACAGCAAAGCTGCTCGGCGCAGCCCGAGGGTGATGCTCATTGCAGCCAGGACCTGTCAGGGCACCCTGCCTGAGCCATAGCACCCTCAGCACCCACTCCTGGGCTCTCGCAGGCTCATAACCCCCTCTCGTGGCAAACGCACAGCCCGCTGCTCCCTGACCCCACACAGGAAAGACTTTTCCAGCACTGGATCCCGCTCTCTGCCGATGAAGCACATGAATATTGATTTGCAGAGATGCAGCAGAAAAAGCAGCTGCAGGGAGGCAGACCCTCCGGAGCCACGTTCAGCAAATGCTGCCCGGTGCAGAACACCTCCCGGGGCGGGAGGAAGGAGCGGGAAACACAGAGCTTTTGCGGGGAGAAACGGATCGAGCTTTTCAATAGCGCTTAAGGGACCATGATCCTACCTTTAACCAGGAAAGGGCACCCCATTCCTTAAATTAAAGCTTTACCTGTTCTTAAAACTGAATGACTCATTGGAATAGCAGTTTTACAGCTGGACAGACTTGCATTGCTTGCATTAGCAATCCTGCCTCGTAAGTCAAAACCAGCAGTAACAGGCTCTGGCTACCTATCCCTGACTCGCTTTAGGTTGGCTTTCAGGGATTTATTTAAAGCAAGGTTATATTCTTAGTGTTGCCATAGAGCCGTTTGCACATTTTAACCTGAAACCTGTCCTCTACTGCTTTGCTGCACTGGGAGTGGGAGAAGCCCTTATGGGCTGATGTCCTATAGCTCCTATATCTCTCCTCACACATCAATAATCGCAGCTCCTTCCCATACCAGTCGTAGCCCTTGTGCTGCAGTAATGCCGCATCTCACACGTGCAGACACCCTTCTAACACACATACCCCCCCAGGTATCCCCTCCTCTTCCCTGCAGTGCCCCCCATCACCCTATACCTGCTCCCCACCTCGCTGCGCAGGAACTGGAGCGTGCCGCAGCTGCCTTCGGAGCTGTATGTGCCAACTGGCCACCGAGCCACTCTGTCAGCTGGCCGACCGCCCGAGACCTCCCTTAGAGGGGGTGCAAATCTGGGTACTAAACCAAACCACCCACCTCTACGAAACTTGCAGGAATTCAGTGCTTTTGAGACACCTCCTCCCTGCCAAACGCTGCTGAAATTAGCCAAGGGATTCAACTGTCATTAGCAGGGGGAAGGAGCACGCATACCGATACACGCAGATGCAATCTCGTGTCAGTACTAAGCCAGCCTAGAAAGCAAGTGTATTAGTCCCTGCTGAGAAGGGATATGGGGATAGAGGGGGAGAAACAAATGGGCAGGAAGTTTTCCAGTTCAGGAAGGGGAGTGTCAATGCTCATTGCAAACATTGCAATCTCCTCGCTTCCCTACCAGTACAGTGAGTTCTGGTAGCACAGCTCACGTTCAGGTTCCAAGACCCCAGCCAAAGCCCATGTGCTTTCTTCTGGACTTTTCACATCCTAGGGATTGCCAAGGTCTGCTTGGAAAAAGCTAATGGCCGCTCTCCGTGCTGCTATTCCTTCACCCTCCAACAGCACGAGCAGAGCTGCCAGCAGCTGTTCGAGTGCAGCAAAAAGCCAGAAGGGATGGTTTGTCCTGTATAAGCACCCTAAAGCTCACATATGATATTTATTAGGACTGTAAACCAAAGCTGGTTCACTCTCTCTCTCCCTTGTGCTGTGAGAAGGAAGAGTGAAGTGACATCTTTCCATCTCAAAAGCAATAACATTTTCTAGAGACAATAGTGCCTGTTCCTTTGCCTCTTTTCCCACTCATTTGCATGGGACCACGTCCACAGCATAGGGACAGCTGCCTCTTTTTCCCCAAAGGGCTGAGCTAGCCTTTAAGTTACAGCGATACCGGCCAAGCGCGGGCTCTGCGGTTGAGCTGAATGCAAGCGACCGGCGCAGGAATGCTGCAGTCACTGCGTGAGCGTGATTCCCCTGAGGCATCTCTGAGCAGCCCGGAGGGGCACAGAAATGAAATCGTCTGGCTACAAACCCCTTAAGACAAAGGGGACCCCCCCATCAGCCGGGCAAGGTCCTTGACACACACAGGAGTATCTCTCACTCAAGGCAGGCAAGGGCAACTGCCTCCAATACTCGTTTTTCAAGGCATATGGTGAGTCTTCCAGAACAAAGACAGGATGAAAACTGGCACACCATCATACCGAGAGACTGGGGATGGTTCTAATTTTGCAAAACCTCATCAGCTGCTGCAGCATAGGCTGCTCCAAGTTTAGATGACATTGCATCAGTCCTCTCTACCTTTTAGTCAGGAGGAGGAAGAAAAAAATACATCTACCCTAGTCTGCAAAAAATTCAGATACTAGGAAGGACTTTGGATAAAACTAGCACTGAGATTTTATTTTTCCAAAACTAAATGAAATTGCAGGGTTTTTTCTTGTAAATCCATATTTCCAGCAGGATGCTGAAGAGGACTGAGTGAGTAAAGGAAATGGCATGAGTGACCCACCCTGCTTATCTTCAGCAGTATCTGCTTGTCCCGCAGTTACAGGCTCAGCAACCAACTCATATGCAGATGGGACCAGGAGAGAGGCGATTCAAGGCAGCCCCTTCATTCAGGTGCCTCAGGAAGAAAGGTGAACAAAAGGGTACAAAAGGATGCTAAGAAACAACCAGCTCCAAAATTCAACATAAGGGGGCTCTGAAAAGCACAGTGCTTTTAGACGGTGCTGCGGAGCCCTCCTCCTGAGCCTGAGCGGTGCACAAATGCGAGGAGAGGGCCGAGGCTCTGTCACATCTCCACCAGCCCTGGAACAACGTCCATTCCCTGGGCCACTGCACGGGGTAAGCCACAGTCGAGGCGAAGCCAGGTCCAAAACTGGCTAACAGAAGAACACGCTTTAGCCTTTTGTTTCTGAGCCTCAGTACCCACCGCTGAAAGCAGCCATGTGTCAGTCACAGGCCATGCTATCACAATTAACAAGCTAAACAAAGCCATCTGTGACCCTAAAAATCAACAGATGTTGTTCCTCTCTGACTCATGCAGGCAGAGCAGGCATGAGGACAAACAGAGGCAACAGCGAAGATCCCAGCTTGCTTGCCGTTCCTCAGTTTGCAAGCTCCCCAGCTCATAGAATCATTTAGGTTGGAAAAGACCTTTAAGATCATCCAGTCCAACCATTAACCTAACATGAGCAAGTCCACACTAAACCAATCAAGGGTAGACTAGACTAAACCATGTCCCGAAGTGCCACATCTGCCCGTTTTTTGAACGCTTCCAGGGATGGTGACTCCACAACCTCCCTGGGCAGCCTGTTCCAATGCTTGACAACCCTTTCCATGAAGAAATTTTTTACTAATATCTGATCTAAACCTCCCCTGGCACAGCTTGAGCCATTTCCTCTTGTCCTATCGCTATTTACTTGGGAGAAGAGCCCAACACCCACCTCCCTGCCCGCTCCTGTCAGGCAGTTGCAGAGAGCGATCAGGTCTCCCCTCAGCCTCCTCTTCTCCAGGGCTGCTGCTGAGCTGCAGAGGCAACATGCTCAGAGCAGCCAGGTTTGGGGGAGAAAAACATTGCTCACCTGGAATCCAACAAGCAAGCTGTGCCAGTGACTGGGAGGAATTTGGCACAGAGGATCAGCCCAGGTACGTCACAGGGTGCAACTGCTGGGATAGCATGGGATCGGTCTCACGGAAAAGATCCTGCTCCATCACCGTGAGGCACCGAGGCTCCATCCACATGAGAGAGACATGCAGATGAGCGAAGAGTCTTACGGCCTGAGCACGCAAGAACACCCAACATGCGCACACGTGCATTTCACCCTCCAACCAGCACGGGAAACGGCAGAGGCAGTCCCAGTCTGCCTGGGGGAAGGCGGGTGGCCGCGCAGGCAGGCAGCTGCGGGAGTCACGGTGCCGGGGTGCCAAAGCAGGTCCCAGCAGCCAACCTGAAAGGAAAGCACCTAGGGGTGAACAGGAACACGCGCTGCGCTGGCGAGCAGGGCAGACATCAAACCATTATTCATCAATGACAGGAAAAGTCACCGAAATAGATGTTTTGGAAGGTTCTAAAACTATTTGTGAAGTGGGGCCAAATTTGAATAATAGCTTCAGCCAAAATGGAGAAAATAATTAGAAAAACATTGAAACATGTCATTTTCAGTTGTTCTTCTTATTTTTTCTAACTGAAACATTTCACTTCGGAAATGATGAAACATTTTAGTCACAGCAGGATCTTGGAGCCTTTGTCCCAGTGAAACAGGAATGTTTATTCGGTTTGTCACTTACTGACTGAGTTAAATGTCAGAAGGAAATCTCAGTGTTGCTTTTTCATGTAAAAATAAAAATTAAAAAATGTACAAAAGATTTTATCTGGTGGTACAGGGCATTAGAAGGGGCCAGCTAAAGGGCTGAAGGCAAGCACCTTTCCTGTCCAGATCCTCAACTCTCCTGAAGTCCTAACAGAGGATGGAGCCACGGATTAGCCAACCTGCACGGAAAAGTGACAGGGTGACCCCAGGTGACAGGGGAGGCCAGAAGAGAAGGGTCCCTCTCAGGAGCCTCTCCCCCTACCAAGCCAAGGACCTGCCCCAGAACAGCCCCGGGAATGGCAGGGTCGAGGGCGACGAAGGCTGCGAGGGACATCGAAGGCTGCGAGGGACATCGAAGGCTGCGAGGGACATCGAAGGCTGGCGTGAACGCACCGGCGCCTTCCCCCATCCTTGTGCCCAGGGGTGCTGGGGAAAGCCACATCCTGCCTCTTCCATCACGCAGAGCGGCCTCTGCCAAGAAATCAGCCTCTTCCGCGACTGGTGCCTTGGCTTAGTCTTATTTTAGGGTCTGATGAAAAGACTTGGGGTCTTCTCCAAGCTTTACTAATGAAGGGCTGAGTGCCGCAGCCAAGAGACCCAGGATCTCACACTGCTCCCTCGCTCCTACCACTCCCACGTGAGCCCAGAGGTCCTACGTGTTTCCTTCCCTCACTCCCTCCTCCGTTAGAAATCCCTGCCCACACACCATGTAGATTTTGCAGATACAAGGGCTCGCCACCACGGTTTATTATCGCAGTTTCAGGAATGATCGTTCCTGCCATAGGCGGTACCATATCCACAACAGACTCTGAACTCCAGTCCACTTCCAGTGCACCGACAGCTTGTCCCAAAACCACACAGGCCTTGCCCAGATAATGACCTTTAACTACTCCATCCACGGGCCAAACGCTAAGTCAGCGCTCTGAACAGCTCTTAATTTAGCCAAGAGGGAACTACGGCAAGAGATATTTTTCTAAACGCCATTACACAGTTGCCTGCCCAAAGCCTGGCTCAGCCATTTCCAAGCACCTGAGGTACACCCCCCATTTCCAGGGTGTCCCACCACAGGTCTTCTTGGGGCAGACATGGCACAGTGGCTTTTGGGGTCTTGGCGTGGGGTATGGAGACCCCAGCACGTGTCCACACGAGCTGCCAGCTGCTGAGAAGAGACCGAGCCCTTGTGATTATGGCAGGGAGGGAACTGGGAGCTGGGGCATGAAAGAAGAGAGGGGAAACGTTTAAGCTTTAATCTTGGAAACAGCTTCCTGATAGTAGATTTATGAGCAAGGGGAATAGTCTCCTTTGCAGAAGGCTGGAAGCACTGTTGCACAGGGCTTTAAAAACAAGACCAGATAAACGAGCAGACAACAGACATGAGGAATGGATTTCGCTTTGACCAGAAGATGGATAGGACCCGATGGTTCACTTCCAGCTCTAGCTACCCTGCCCATACATCAGCAGCAAATCTCACACCTGCCTTCTGTGGCATTTGCCCATTTACACAATTAACCAGCAAAGGTTGTCAAAATGTTACTGCACTGCTATGAAAGGCATCCAAACAAATGTGACCAGCCCATATTTCTATCCCCGCTCTCACCCCGCTGCAGCTGTGGAGGTGACCTCCTGGGGCTGCTACAGAACCTCATTTTTCAGCTAACGCCTGGGTGTAGTAGCCAGAACCAGGGGCTTGACACATCCGACTTTTGTGCGGGAGCCCGTGGAAGGGGTATTTTCATTAATACGTGTGTCTTGTTTAACTTGGACGTTGAAGTAGCTGAACTTCTTCTGACTTAGTTCTCCCTGTATATATATCACACTTTCCTGTAATCAGCCTTTCCTTTTTTCCTGACTTGGCCTGTCCCAGTGAGTTCTTGGGTATTGATTTTCTTCAAAGCCGCTTTAGTGCTGCTGAAGGATGTTGAAGTGACAGCTCTGGCAACCCAAGCACTATACTCACCCACAAAAGCCGTCCGGCTCAGGCAGCCGCAATGCAGGCTTCACAGCTCCTCACTCCCCCGGCCCCGCTTCCAACCTCAGTATGACCTGATTACAGCAAGGGGTGAAAAAACTGAAGCAGCCGACAACAGCAGCACCTCTCCGTACCCAGCAGAGATTCCCCTGACTTCCTTCGTGTACATCCTCCAGCAACCGCGGGTGAACATCCAGCTGCGTGCGGCTGAGCCCCCATCGCATCGGGCAGGGGCGGCTGCGCAGATGCAGGGCACGCACGCCGCGGCTGGCGCCGATTCGGTGCCCAAGAGGCTGTGGCAGAGCTGACAATCCCAGGGGCTTCGTGCTCTACTCCCAGACCCTTCGCCAGGGTCTGTCGGGAAGCTTGCCCGAGGCTCAGCCTCATAAAACTGCCGAGCCGGTGCCCTGAGAAGGGATTAGATGCGAAAGTCTGTGACCTCAGCCGAGTACAGCGAGTCAAAAGCACTCTGACTTCAGGCTTATTGCCCCACAAAAACATCAGTGAAATCATTTCATTAATCCCCAGGGCCTCATTTCCTTCCTTCCCTCAGCCAAGCTGAAGCTTAAAATAGTATTTTGCATTCCTCATATTTCACTCCAAAACTAATTAATACCCAATCAGCCACAAGCTCTTCTCACAGCAGCCTGGCTTGATCATGCAACCTGCCCACCCTTGGCAAGAGCAAAAGCACCCTACCAGGCTCCCAGCTCCTCCCAACAGACATTTCTGCTGGAGCATCTGGAGAGAACTGCACTAAGGCAGCAGAAAACAGGAAAACAGTGAAATTAAAGCCCCACGTGCAGTCTTACCTCTGTCCCACGTGCACACACAACTCTTACGTGCCCATAAACAAACTCACGCTGCGGTAATTCCCCGACCCGCAAGCACGGCTGCTCTTCACCAGCTTCTAGCAGCCCCTAAAGGCAAAACCCACAAGTTACCTTCTGCCTCTTCTTGTGGGTACCTGCGCTACAACGCAGGGCTGAAACCGCACTCCAGCCTGCTTTCCTGGGCTCATGGAAACAAAGAGGCAATTTTTTATTCGGCTAGAAGGGCCTGGCAAAGCCCTCCGATCCAGTGCAGGGCGGGGGACAGGAAAGAAAATGGAGCATGGGTCTGTCTTCATTTGGACTTCACAGCTATTTCTCACCCTCTAGGTAGCCCAGGCCAAGCATGAGTCAATCGACAAGGCTGTGCAGATGATGGAGCGTAACTGCAAAGGAAGGGACACGAGCCTAAGCTGGAAAGGAAGCCTCATCCAGGAGAGCTCCGAACACGTTACCCCATGAGACACCAAGTCCCCTCGCTACACGATCTTTCTTGGTCGAGGCCCACACGCACCAGGCATGGGCTCCGAGGATCAATGGCTGACTCTGGTGTGCAGGGAACATGGACCAGGAAAGGCTGCAGTGAGTGTCCCAAACACATGGAGAAGACGTGGCAGCTACAGAGGAGGGAAGAGAGGTCAGCGTGTGCTGTCTCACACCAAACACCCCACGCTTCACATGTCAGTTTGTTTTTCAGCCTGAACTTCCACCCACGGACCAAATGCAAGGGCAGACGTTGCGCTCCAGCCAGCCCCACGTGCACCAGCCCTCGCTCGCCGCGTTAGCAGGACAGCCTCCTTAACGCAACTATCAGGAATGCGTGGCAGGACCTCAGATCTGGAGTTAGCTTTGCGTTGGCTACAGCCCATGTCAGAGGACAACCCCAGTCCCCAGAGACAAGGCGGCCTTGTCTCGTGGCCCCTCCATCCGTCCTGTAGCCTGTCCACAGCAGGACGGCACGCAGCCTGCCGTGCGAAGCACGGAGCAGTTCTTTCCGTGGGCCATCAGCGGTGGAAAGATGAAGCCCTCCCGCGCCTCAGCTGGGTTGAGCTTGAAAATGTTTCCAAAGGGTAATATGGAAAATCCTGTTGCCGGAGCAGCCGCAACAAAATTCTGCCCGTGGGACAACTCCAAGGCAGATTTACGACTCTGTGCAACGGGAGATGGCTCACCCCCTCGGTTTAGCCCGAGCACCTAGCAACCAGCCTTGCATTTACTGCTTCTGTAGAAACCCCAAACATACAAAAAACCCCACACCAAGTGCCCTGCACCTCTGCAGAGAGCTCCGTCTTCTCCATCTGACAGCTATGAAGAGGCAGAAGAGCCAAACCCTGTCCCCAAAATCACAGAACCCCTCAGAACTCATGAGGCCAAGGCCCACGGGTGTTTTTCTCCTGTCCCCCAAGCCATGACAAGCCCCGCTCCCGCTGGAGAGCAAGGCTGGTGTTAATCCCTGCTAATCCCGGACCCCTCACAGGATGCCAGCCAGGAGGTGCCCCAAATTAAGAGAGAAGCCCTGAAGAGCCACAGGAAGGGGGGACACCTCTCCCGGGGCAGGGGAGCCACACCAGCCTCTTCTCCCTGCTCGGGCAGCCCCTCGGCCTGCCCTGAGCCCAGGTGCTCCCCGGGGCAGCGGGACTGCCTGCCCCGAGAGTCCCCCCCAGCAGACCCAGAGCCTCCTACAGACCGACAGACGGACACACACGGCCCTCAGCGGCGCTGCGGCCCCTCACAGGGCCCGGCCGGGCGCCCGGCTCCGCCGAGCGCAGCCCACCCCCCTCAGCCCGCCCCGCCCGCCGCTGTGAGGCGGCCTGGCCGCCGCCGGGCCCTTTATAGCCGCCCGCCAGACCACGCCCCCGTCACGTGGTCCCGCCCCGCCGCGCGTCATCACCGCGTGCGGCAGCATGGCGGCGGCAGGGGCGGCGCCGGTCCGCGCCCGGTGAGTGCGGGCCCAAGGCTGCCCCGCCCCTCCCGTCCCCCCGGTAGGTGCCCGGCCCCGCCATAATCCCTCCCGGTAGGTGCCCGGTCCCCCATAACCCCCCCCCTCCCGTAGGTGCCCGGCCGCGCCATAAGCACCCCCGGTGCGTGCCCGGTCCCGCTATAACCCCCCCCGGTACGTGCCCGGTCCTGCCATAACCCCCCCGTAGCTGCCCGGCCCCGAAGTAACCCCCCCCCAGTACATGCCCGGTCCCCCATAACCTCCCCCGTAGGTGCCCATCCCCGCCATAAGCACCCCCGGTACGTGCCCGGTCCCGCTATAACCCCCCCGGTACGTGCCCGGTCCCGCCGGAACCCCCCCCCGTACGTGCCCGGTCCTGCCATAAGCACCCCCGGTACGTGCCCGGTCCCGCTATAACCCCCCCGGTACGTGCCCGGTCCCGCCGGAACCCCCCCCCGTACGTGCCCGGTCCTGCCATAAGCACCCCCGGTCCGTGCCCGCTCCCGCTATAACCCCCCCGGTAGGTGCCCGATCCCGCCGGAACCCCCCCCAGTACGTGCCCGGTCCTGCCATAACCCCCCCGTAGGTGCCCGCCCCGCCATAAGCACCCCCGGTAGATGCCCGGTCCCGCTATAACCCCCCCGGTAGATGCCCGGTCCTGCCATAACCCCCCCGTAGGTGCCCGCCCCGCCATAAGCACCCCCGGTAGATGCCCGGTCCCGCTATAACCCCCCCGGTAGATGCCCGGTCCCGCTATAACCCCCCCGGTAGATGCCCGGTCCTGCCATAACCCCCCTGTAGGTGCCCGCCCCGCCATAAGCACCCCCGGTAGATGCCCGGTCCCGCTATAACCCCCCCGGTAGATGCCCGGTCCTGCCATAACCCCCCCGTAGGTGCCCGCCCCGCCATAAGCACCCCCGGTAGATGCCCGGTCCCGCTATAACCCCCCCGTAGGTGCCCGGTCCTGCCATAACCCCCCCGTAGGTGCCCGCCCCGCCATAAGCACCCCCGGTAGATGCCCGGTCCCGCTATAACCCCCCCGGAGGTGCCCGGTCCTGCCATAACCCCCCCGTAGGTGCCCGCCCCGCCATAAGCACCCCCGGTAGATGCCCGGTCCCGCTATAACCCCCCCGTAGGTGCCCGGTCCTGCCATAACCCCCCCGTAGGTGCCCACCCTGCCATAAGCACCCCTGGTAGATGCCCAGCCCGGCCGTGCCCCCGGCAGCCCCCTCCCCGCCCGCAGCCCCCTCTCCCCGGGCACCCCGCTCCCCGCGTCGCTGGGGTCACACGGGTGCCATCCCGGCAGGTTCCTCACCTCCAAGGAGCAGTTCCATGCCTACCTGCGGGCCAGGGGCGAGCCCGGGGGCCAGGCGGGCGCCGAGGGTGAGGAGGAGGGCGAGGAGAAGAAGAAGGAGGAGGAGGAGGAGGAGGAGGCCGGCAGCTGCCAGAGCGAACCCCCCGCCAAACGGGTGAGGTTGGAGGAGCTCGGTCAGGATGGGGAATGCCGAGAGGATGCTGGAGCAGCGGAGAAGGAGCCGGCGGAGCGGAAGCGGGCCCGGGGGCAGAACAAGAGCAGGCCGTGTATGAAACCCAACCACTACGAGCAGAGCAGGCTGTGCCCGTCGGTAACGCAGGTAGGGTGCGGGGGCCCTGCTCTGCACTGCTCCAGGGCGGAGAATTTGGGACCCCGCTGGGCCCTTCCTGCTCAAGGGCTGCATTTATTTTTAAGCCTAGGAAAGCACGTTGAAGATGGAGCCGCACCAGGGCAAACTCCTGGCAGGGAGAGCGTAGCAGGGGCTGTGCTGGCAAAACCACCTCCGTTGGCTGGCTGGGGGAGGGTGAAGTGGGATGAGCCGAGCAGGACAAGCAAAGCGTTGGCTTCCCTGAAGCCGATAGTGCTAAACTGTCCCCTCAAGTGGGTCTGTCACTGCCCTTCTGTGGCACGTTCCAGCAGTCAGCTTCCTGGGAGCGTTTCATGGGGCGCCCGATGTCACTCGGGGAGCGATGGGTGCTCAGAGCAGTTCTGGGTCCTCTCTGGGCCGGGGCAGACCCAGGCTCACCTCGCTTGTGCTGGAAGGTACCGGCGTGCCCGGGCAGGCGAGCGGGGAGGGCAGAGGTTTTAACCTTTTCTTTATTGTTTTAAGGGCTGTGCAGAGAAGTGCTACTTCGGCCCACGGTGCCGCTTCCTTCATGACGTCGGCGAGTACATGGCCGTGAAGCCGGCCGACCTGGGACCCAGCTGCGTGCTCTTCAAAACCTTTGGCAAGTGCATTTACGGCGTCACCTGTCGCTTTGCCCAGGCCCACCTTGGGGACGGCTACCGGAATGTCGTCAACACGGACCTGGCCAAGCAGTGGGAAGGGAAGTCGCTGGTGAGGAACAACCTCTCCAAAGACCTCCAGCACCAGCTGCGCAAGAGGAAGTTTATCTTCAAGAAGGCTGACGAGTACCTCCGTGGTCTGGCCAAGTCCCACCGCAATGGCGGGAAGGGAGGCAAAGCCATGGGGCACTCTACGGAGGAGCAAGAGGTGTCTAACTGCATGGCACCCCAGGAGGGTCTGGGAGACAGCCCCGAATGTCCTGTGCTACCGGAGCAGGGAGAAGATCCCAAACCAGAGGCCTTGCAGAGTCCCGGCCCCACAGGTGGCGAGGAGGCTTCCTCCATCAAAACAGTGGGCCCGGTGACAGATGAAGATATTATAAAGCTGCGATCATGTGAGAAGAGGAAGGTGAGAGTTTGGTCGAGGGCTGCTGTCTCTCGTGTACCTGTCAAGGGGTTAAGATTGTGCCTGGGAAGACAGGAGAGACCTCTTAGCTGGGTGAGGAGCAGGCAGAGGACAGAGCTGCCTGGGGACCACATTGCTGTTGAGAGGGGAAGGATGGAGGAAGGTGAGCTCTGGGGCTGTGGTGGTGTCCTTGGAGGGGTGAGAACCAAGAGAAGCTGCAGCCCCTTGCACGTGAAGGAGAGCAGGGGCTGAGTTGTCAGTCAGGGTGGATACGATCCGCAAGGAGAGCCGAGGCTGGGGCTGGTTGGTTTGTGTGTACTGCACGGTGCTCTCCTGGGGTGAGACCGTTCCCTTCTTCCTCTCCTCCTCGTCACCTCCGTCCTTGCACCCGTTCGCCAGTCTTGCATCCCTCTGTATCTGTAACTGCTTTGAGTTTTCTCCAAGCCAAGCAGTGAAAACAAATTGAGCAGATCAAGTTTCTGGTTCTTTTATTCAAATGATATGTTCTCTTGGAATGGTTGAGGTTCTCGAACAAAACCAGTGATTTCCTGGGTTTCCCACTGAGTTTTACCCAAGGCAAATGATAAAATTGGTAACTGGAATATCTTCCTGTTTAACCACTGCTGCTCTGCTAACATGCTCCTCCATCCTTGTTGTTTTCCAGTTGGAAATCCAAGGCAAGCTCTACTTGGCTCCACTGACCACGGTAGGTAGATAATTCTCTCCTTTTGTCAAAATTTCCCATTGCCACATTTGGAACAGAGCAAATCTCCTGACAAACTGTCTCTCTGCTGTCTCTCTCAGTGCGGTAACCTCCCTTTCCGAAGGATATGCAAGCGCTTCGGGGCAGACGTCACCTGTGGAGAGATGGCTGTGTGCACAAACCTGCTTCAGGGCCAGTCCTCCGAGTGGGCTCTCCTCAAACGGCATCATACCGAAGATATTTTTGGGGTGCAGGTGAGTGCTATCTTGATAACCAAACAAATGATAACTCAGTTTTGAGGAGAAAAGCTGCTTCTTAAACTCATGCAACCTGTCCCCCTTTGGTAGCTGGAGGGAGCGTTTCCGGACACGATGACCAAATGTGCAGAGCTCCTGAACCAGACAATTGAAGTGGACTTTGTAGACATCAATGTTGGGTGTCCCATTGACCTGGTCTACAGGAAGGTAAGAAGACGTTCTGCAGCATGTTTTGCTTCCTTCAATAGATGCTTGTCTTTTGCCTCATTCGCCGCTACCTGATCTGCTCCTGCCAGTCTGATCCAGAGCTCCCAGCTCATTTATGGGCACTAGACCTCAGCAAGAAGGCAAATAAACTGTTCAAAGAGCAGGGAATGGTTAGCAGGGAATGGTTAGCTGTCTCTGCCTGGCAGAAGTTGGGAGGGAAAAGGGCTGCGTTTTTTTTGTTGTTGTTGTTGAAGACTCCCCTTTCTCCAAGTCTTGAGATACTCCAAGTCTTACCTGCGTTCCCTGCTGTTGAGCAGCTCCAAGGAGGCAGAAAGCCTTGACTGTGCAACATTTTGTTCCCCAGGGAGGAGGCTGTGCTCTGATGACTCGGTCCAACAAGTTTGAACAGATTGTCCGGGGGATGAACTCGGTGAGTCGGAGCACTGCCAGCAGCGGGAGATGAGCTGACGGAGCCGACTCCTGCCTCAGCCGGGCCTCACTCTCCCATTTCTGCAGGTGCTGGACGTCCCACTGACTGTGAAGATACGGACGGGGGTGCAAGAAAAGATTAACGTGGCTCATAAAATAATCCCCAAGATCCGGGAGTGGGGAGCATCCATGGTCACGGTACAGGGATGCTTGCTGTGGCGTGAGATTGTTGGCTGGTGTCTGGGGAACTCTGCTTGCACGTCAGCTTCCTCCAGCGCTCCTGTTCTGCCCTACCTTCTCTGTGGCATTCGGTGAGGTCTCACTGTGACTTTCTTCCCCAGCTTCACGGCCGATCCAGGGAACAGCGGTACACAAGGGGTGCTGACTGGGACTACATAGCAGAATGTGCTAAAATAGCAAGCCCCATGCCTCTTTTTGGTAGGTGTTTCTGTTTTGCCATGTGGACTGAAAGTGCTGCATGTTTGATTTGAAATAGCTTTAAAAAAGAAAAAAACCCATGCTCCCAAGGGCATTTAGCCTGGGGGAAAGGTTGGGGTATCCCTACTGCTGCGGAGTGAGCTACCAGCAGCTCTTGTGCAGCCGAGATCTGCCTGTGTGCTTGGGGCCAGGCGTGACGAGCACTGAGCGGAGTAGGAGGCAAAGGGACAGGCAGGACACAAACCACCTCTTTTTTAGCAGGTGCTTTCTCCCTTGGGCACTGTGGCACAGACAGTCCCAGCTAAGCCTTCAGAGTAGGAGTTGGGAGTGGAGAAGAAGAGAGAAGGCGGCTCTCCTTTTCCTTGTCAGGGGAACATTAATCAGAAATAGCCCTGGGAGTCTCTAAACAGGAGCCCCAGAGCTTCTTTGGACAATCTGGCTCTTGGATCCTGTGTCCATTTTGAATTTTATCCCATGCCTGGATTAACTCATTTTGACTTGCCCTCATGTATCACTTTGACCTCTGGCTTCTCCCTTCCTTCTGGACAGGAAACGGTGATATTTTGTCTTATGAAGATGCTAATCGAGCCATGCAGATGGGCGTTTCAGGAATTATGATTGCAAGGCAAGTACCTGTGTTTCCTCTTTGCTTCTGAGCTCTATTGGTGCAAGAGTAAAAAAGGATTAAAAAAAAAAAAAACAAACCAACCCTAAACAAACCCAAAACACGAGAAGTTTCCTCCTGGTGAAACTATTCTTTGAAAGTTGGTAAAATCAGTTTGCATTTGTGGGAACTTACATCAGCTTCCTGCTGAAATTGGGAAAAAAAAAAAAAGCATCATTGGCTGGCAAATAAGTGCTGGGAGGTCTCTTAAATTAGTTGGCATATTCAGAAGCATCAGTCATGGGAATAACAATGCACATTCTTTTTGGCTACAGAGGGGCACTCATCAAACCGTGGCTTTTCACTGAAATTAAGGAACAGAGACACTGGGATATCTCCTCCAACGAGAGATTTGATATCCTCAAAGACTTCACCAACTATGGCCTTGAGCACTGGGGGTCAGATACTCAGGGAGTGGAGAAGACCAGGAAGTTCCTGCTGGAATGGCTCTCGTTCCTGTGCAGGTAATTCTCCCCTGCTGAGAGGATCTTTAGCGCAGCAAGCCTGCACCGTTTGAGCAATAGCACGGCGTGCCGTTACATTTCATTGCAGGTACATTCCAGTTGGCTTATTAGAATACCTACCTCAGAAAATTAACGAGCGGCCACCTTACTACATGGGGAGAGACTATCTGGAGACGCTGATGGCGAGCCAAAATGTGGACGATTGGATTAAAATAAGGTAATAAAGCATTGAATTTCATTTAAATTGCTAGGAAGAGACATCGCAGAGCCCCACAAAGTCACTGCGTCTGCATGCATCCTCCAAAGGTGGGGTGATGACTCTTTCCCAGCAGTTTAAGAGGTTGTAAGAAAGCAGCAAGGGTTAACCAGTGCTTTACTTTGAGGTTTTAACTGAGCTTGAAGTTGCCATAAGGAACACTCTCACTCCCTGTATCTGCTTCAGCAGGTCATCCAGCACTCACTGCAAATCTAGAATAGCTGACCTCTCTCATGACATGCTGTTCATCCCAGGACAGTCGTAGGAACCAACAGAGTGCAACGATGGGATGTCTCAGGCTTTCAACGTCAGATCCCTCCGTGCTCTGCCCGGACAGTCCCGCCCTGCCAGGTCCATACAGACGCCAAGCAGGAAGGCAGGCCCCATCCCCAAGTTAGGAGACCTGAGTGTTTTCCCCATTTTTTGTTATCTGATTTCTGAGTTCATGCAAAGTGCAGGAAACTGCTTTCCCCCACATCTACGAGTCCTCAGGCACTGCCTTGAAATGACTTTGCAAGCTCAAAGCCAGCTAAAATGAGAGCTGGGGCAGCCAGCTGCTAGTTCCCATCTCATGGAAACAGAGATTAGCAAAAATAGAGCACAGCTACAGCCTTCCCTGGTTTTGCTAATCCTCATCCCTTTTGTTAGTACTGGGAACAGCTGCCTAAAACCACGTTACAAGTACATCAAGTTTTGATCAGAATTTCTAAATGCCATTTTTCAAGCAGAACCTGCCCGCATTAGGCTGCACAAAGCTTTGTAACCTGTGGTCTTTACAGTGCCGTGTAATAGACACTTATGGCTATAAGAACTCAACATTTCGAAGTAATTTAGGTTTATTCATTAAAGCGCATTTTAAGGAGACACTAACCAGAAGCAGGGTTCTGCAGACTCCATTTCTGCTTTTGTGCTGTAGATTCAGGCTCTTGCTGTGCGATTCTGTGCCCTGCTGGGATGCTCTCTCTGATATGTCTTATGGAAAGTTTTAGTGATGCTGTATGGAACCAGCATCCAGGAAATAAGTTAAGCCTCCTTGACTATAAAGAAAATTACTCTGCACTGAAAATACAATGTGCGTTCCAAAGTGTGAAATAGTTGAAGTCTTAAGCTAGGATAAATCTGATTGCAATAGAACTGGCTTACATCGGGTTAGGATCTGACCTTAATACTTTTTGGCACTAACAGCGTTTTGGCTCTGCACAAGCACAGCAAGAGGTAGGGAGGAGCTTTTTCAGAGGCTCATGTTGGTTTTAGGCATGTCATTGCTGGCAGTGAGGCTGGTATTCAGGTCACCAAACTTAGGAACCCATTTTGGCATCGACTCCCAGTGACTCCCCAGCAAGAAGGACATTGCCCTTAGCTGGAGGCTGCGTCTCTCCAGTACTGTGCTTCAGGGTTAAAGCTCAGCACCAGAGGTGGTTTTGTGCAGCAGCCCTAAATTTTTGGGAGGGTAGAGGCTTGGTTTGACACATCTGACTGCAGTCACCATCGCTGTAGAGCCACCGGGCCATGCAACAGCTGGGTACCTGTGGTTCTGTTGTACTGAACTCAAACCTCTCCTTGGTTTTTTTTTTTTTTGTTTTGGTTTTGTTCTTTTCTTTCTTTCTTCCAGTGAGCTGCTTCTGGGACCCGTACCTACCAGCTTCACCTTCCTGCCTAAACACAAGGCAAATTCCTACAGATAGGGCCGACGAGGCCCTTTCCCATGGCATCGATTCAAGAGAAGGCGTTAGGACGGTGTGCGTCGAGGAGCAGGGCTGCTCAGCTGCGCTCCAAAGTGAAATAAAGTTTTATGTTTTTAGAAGCATGGTCGCCTTCACACCCCCAGCATCGGTCCCTGCTACAAGTTGCTCAGCAGATGGCCGTGCAGTCTTGCAGCCAGAGGTGCCTCACTAACAGAGCAATCTGTTTAATCAACAGGATACAGGCCAGGGGAGATCTTCGGCCTCCAGTTCACGGCAGGAGTTGTCCCCGCTCCCCCAGGCCACACACTGTTCACATAGTGGGAGCGAGAGGCCTCTGTTCCTACCAGGATGTCCCTGGTAGTGCCAAATCCTCCAAGTACGAGAAGGGGATGTACTAACCCAGTCCCTGGGGTCCTGTAGAGTAGAAACAGCCCAGCATCTCATCATCGGATGTTGTGCAGAATCCAGTCCTTTTTTGGGAGCACGCAGAGGCGGGTACCATCTCCTCTTGGGAGTCACGCAACCGGGGAAAGCACGTCCCTCTCAGGGGGGGAGACCCAGAGCTGCTTCTTTCCTGATCAGGAGACTAAAAGACGGGACAGCGCTACTTGAGCAAAGGCTGGGGGAAGCGTCCCCTCCATGCAAAATCCCCGCTGAGCCCCAAATCGGAGGCAACAAGCCCCACAGCACCAAGCCACCCCCAGGGCTGAGCCAGCACCAGTGGGGCAGGCAGTGGCGGGGGAGCTCCCCGCTCCCCTTCCCCAGGGGAAGCAGCCCTTTGGTGGGGGAGCCAGGACAGACGGGTCCCTGCAGGACTCACAGACACGGCCCCATGCAGAAAGCACCACGGAGCCCTGGGGACAAGGACAGACCTTGGGGGCCAGGGAGGGACAGACACACACCACAACACGGCCTGCAACGCCTTTGTCTTGAACACAACCAGGGGAATTAAAAAAAGAAAAAAAAAAAAATCACTGCACTGGCCAGAAAGAGCCTGGAAACTTCATCTCCCTTTATTGCCCATTTCCCATCAGAGCTCCACAACCTGGGGCCAATGCAGCCGACGGCGCCTTGGGGAAGCGGCCTCACCTTTCCGGGTCTGGCTCGCAGAAGGTGCGGGGCGAGGTCCCCATCGGGGCAGTGCCCCAGCGCCGGGGCTCGGGGCGCAGCAGCCCCTTCCTTAGGGCAGGGCCAGCGATGCCGCTGGGGCGGCGGGAGCCGCTCTGGGCCCCGGGCGGGCGCAGCCCCGTTGGCAGCAGCACGGCACGGCGCAGCTCCCGCTGCTGCTGCTCAGCGTCTCACGCCTCGCACGCTGACCCGCCCCGAGCGGCGTCCTTGCCCCAAAACTCCCATCCCCTGGAGCAGCCGCACCACCACTGCCCGCAGCTCTCGGGGGCCACAGAAAGTTGTTCTGATCGAGAGAAGGAGCAAAGCAGACAAAAAGAAAAAGCCCAGAACCCAAACTTCAGGGTGACCAAAAGTTAAAGCATGTTCTGAAGCGCATTGTCCAAGCTGACTCCTACTGAGCCTGCTGCTGCCCAGCACCCCCAGGTCCCTTTCTGCAGGGCTGCTCTCCAGCCACTCCTCTCCCCGTTCAGACGTGTGCCCGGTGTTAGTCCCTCCCAGGTGCAGAAGCTGGCATTTGGACTTGTTTGATTTCATCCCACTAAGCACTGCCCGATGCTCCAATCCATCTAGAGCCTTTGCAAGGCCTCGTGTCCCTCGGGAGAGTCAACAGCACCTCCCCGTTTGCTGTCAGCAGCAAGCTTGCTCATGGTGCAGTCAACTCCTGCATCCAGCTCATGGATCAAAATATTGAAGAGCACTGGCCCTAGGATTGAGCCCTGAGGAACACCGCTGGCGAATGGTCGCCAGCCAGATGTAGCCCCTTTCATGACAGCCCTTTGAGCCCGGCCGGCCAGCTGGTTCTTCACCCAGCGCACCGTCAACCTGCTCGTCCCACAGCTGGACAGCTTGTCCAGAAGCATGCTGTGAGAGACAGCATCAAAAGCCTGGCTAAAATCCAGAAAAACTACATCCACCGCCTTCCCTTCATCCCCTGGGCAGGGAGCCTTAGCGTAGAAGATCAAATTGGTTAAACAGGACGGTCCCTTTGTGAAGCCATGCAGACCGTGCCTGATGATGGCATTATTCTTGAAATGCCTTTCCATAGTACCCGGTATAATCTTCTCCACCATTTTTCCAGGAACTGAGATTAGACTCGCAGCTCTGTAGTTGCCTGCATCTTCCCTCACGCCCTTCTTGTAAGCTGGAATAACGCTGGCTGGCTCCCCACACTCGCAGCACCTTTGGTACCTGATCAAGAAGGGTCCTGCCCATAACATCCACCAGCTCCTTCAGTGCTCTGGGGTGAATCCCATCAGGCCCCATGGACTTGTGGACATTCAGCTGACACACGTGCTCCCTGACAATTTCGGTGTCCACAAATGGAAAGCCACTGTTCCCACACTCGTGGTCCTCCGGCTCAGGGAACCGGGCAACCCAAGGTCCATCAGTCTTCTGAAAGACTGCTGCAAAAAAAGCATTGAACGCTTTTTCTCCATCCCCATCAGTCAGGTGACCCTCTTCAACAAGCATTGCTCTAAAGAAACAAGTTTTCTTTAGAGCTCTTGCTACGAACATACTTAAAAAAGCCCTTCTTGCCGTCTGACACAGCACTGGCCAGTTTCCACTCTAACCGAGCTTTGGCCTTTCGTGTCTTCTCCCTGCATATGTGAACCATGGCTCTGTCACCTCCCTGCAAAGCCTGACCTTAGTTCCAGACGTTGTACAATCCCTGTTTCCTCAGGAGCTCCATGTAGAGTTCCCTGTCCAGCCAAGCTGGTCTGCCCCGCTCACTTGACTTCTGACACAGCGGAACTGCCCGCTCCTGAGCTTCTCAAAGGTGCTGCTTAAAGACTGCCCAGCACTCACCAACTCCTGAGCCCTCGACAGCGCATTCCCAGGGGACGCTGCTAAGCACCTCCCTGAAGAGCTTGACATTCGCTCTCTGAGTAGCGACTCCGCCGTCCTTTTTTCTCATTACGCTGACAATTTTAAACTCAACCATTTCACGATCACTGTGCCCAAGACCACCCCGTCTCTCACGAGTCCTCCTCCGTTCACAGCTAGCAAGGCTAGGAGGGCATCTTCCCTAGCTGGCTCCCTGACTACTCGTGACAAGAAGTCCTCGCCCACAAACGTCAGGCATTTCCCAAGCCTGCTCATCACAACAGTATGGTATTCCCAGCTGATGCCTGGGAAGTGGAAATACACCACGAGGAGAAGGGCTACCGGTCCAGAGGTTTCTCCTAATTGCCTACAGAATCGCTCCCGAGTGCTGGCATCCCGCTGTAACATCTGCTTTGTTTCCCAGCCCCCTACTCCTCACCCAGAGGCTCTCAAGCACATCACGGCTGGCCGCAAGGGCTGCACCCTCAAACCGCTCCCTGCCACGCGGCGCGACGCCTCCGCCTCGCCTGCCCCGCCTGAACAGCCTGTGCCCCCAGCCCAGCGCTCCGGGCGCAGGACCCCTTCCGCCAAGAGCTGCTCATCCCAAGAATATCCCAGCTCTGGGAATGGACCCAGGCTTCCTGCCAAAGGCACCTGCACCCACGGCCCCTGATGGCTGCCCGTATGGGCCGGGGCACCCCAGCCCCCTTAAGCCCGTCCTCCCCAGGAGGAGCTGGGGTGGCTCTTGGGGCGGGGCGGAACACGGGGAGCCCTCACGTTCCCTCCTAGGAGACCCCAAAGAGTCCTTAGCAGCCAACAGCCGGAACGGACCATGGCGCTGCCACCGATGCAGCTCCCGCCACGTGGCCCCTGCGCCCTCGTGGCACCCCAGCTCCTTCAGCCTCTTCTGCTCCCTGAAAACTTCTACCCCCGAGGTAGGGACCACCCGACCCCTGCAGCCCAGGGATGCTCCTGGGGCCGAGAGCGGGGGTCTCGGGCCATTGTTGCCCCCTATCCTCAGGCTCAGCTAACCCATGCCGACTGCCCGGGCAGGACCAGCCCTTCCCTGCAGCCCGGGCACCCCCGCGGGGGGTGGCACCCCAGGCCCCACCAGCAGGAACAGCACCCTGTCTGCTCCGGCACCTTCAGCATCCCCGACCCCCGGGCGCTCCCAGCGTCCCCACCACCCCGTCCCGCCAGCAGATACGGCACGGGGGTTCAGCAAGCCTAGGCAAGCCTCCCTGCCCCCTCGCTGGGTGATGCGTGCCCAGTAAAGCCAATTCCCAGAGAATTTCCCAAATACCTGGGGCCATCCATCTCTCCCGTTTCACCTCCTAGAAGCGTGTCTCCTCCCCGATTTGCAGCCCCGTCCCGCCGCCGCAGCAGGTCCTCCCGCAGCCACAAGCTCCCCAGGTGCCTGGTGCAGAGCTGGGGGATGTCGGTGGTGGGGGACGGCTTGGTGGGTGCTCCTGGAGGGTCCCCACAGCCCAGCATGGCTCCCCCTCACCCACACAGGTCTGCAGAGAGCTCCGTGCGGCTGCTTCTTCGACCCCCGCATCTTCCACATCCAGTGGACCAGCACCAACCTACCCGCACCGGCCACCACCGTGCTTGGCCACGGTGCCGCCTCTCTGCCGGGTGCTGCCCTGTGGGGCCCCGGGGGCTGCGGGACCCCCCTGGCCTGGGCAGCCCCAGGGATCCCCCAGGGCCAGCTGCAACACCTCGCACCCTACACCCCTCAGGGGAGGGCGGTGGCCCCAGCCGCCCTGGTGTTGCCGAGCTCCGTCCCCGGCCTCCAGCGCATCGAGGGGCAGCCCGCATGGATCAGCGCCTCTGGCACGGCCACCCCCGCAGGGGCACCCCCGGGCAGCAACGTCCCCGCCAGCCCCCCCGCTGCCCCCCCCAGCCAAGCCCTTGGCGACCTGGACGGCGACCTTGAAGTCTCTGAGGAGCTGCTTCTCCAAGAGGCCCTGAGGCTCTTCGAGTGCTCCCTGGATGCCCTGGGGATCAGCCAGGAGGGTCCCGGCAGCGGCCCCATGCCTGGGGACGCCGGTGGCACCGGCAGAGAGGGGAGAGCAGTGGCCCCAGCCGCCCTGGTGTTGCCGAGCTCCATCCCCGGCCTCCAGCCCATCGAGGGGCAGCCTGCACGGATCAGCACCTCCGGCACGGCCACCCCCGCGGGGGCACCCCCGGGCAGCGACGTCCCCCCCCAGCCAAGCCCTTGGCAACCCGGGTAGCGGCCTCGCAGTCTCCCGGGAGGTGCCGCTCGAAGAGGCCCTGAGGCTCTTTGATTGCTCCCTGGACATGTTGAGGCTCAGCCCAGAAGGTCCCAGCAGCGGCCCCGTGCCTGGGGACCCCCCTGGCTCCAGCACAGCCATCCCCCCCTGTGACTTCGCCTCCCTCTCGCTGCCCGAGGAGCTGCTCACCCCCGACTACAGCGTCCCCGAGATCGCCGACGCCATCTTGAGCCTTGAAGAATTCAACACCATCGGGATGGAGCCCCCGGCGCCGTGGGGGGATGTGGGGATGGACCTGCCACCGTCCCAGCCTGCTGTGGCAGAGAAGCGGGGGAAGAAGCAGGGGAAGAGCACCTTGGCAAAGCCACCCAGCAAGCGCAGGGCGCTGGCAGCCAGCACGGGAAGGGCAGGGGGGGATTAGACCCGTGGCAGCGGTGAGATGGGGGAGTGGGAGAGGAGGGGTGGTGTATTTGGGAAGGGGGGTGGTGGGGCATTAGAGTAGCCTTGATGGGACCTTTGCTCTGGTTATTTTTCCCATTAAAATCTCTTTCTCCAGAACCGCTCTGCGCCTCTGTGGGATGGGCAGGGAGCGCAGGGGGCACAGGGAAATGGCACCCAGGAGGTGCAAAAGCCCCAAATCGGAAGCGGCGAGCCTCACAGCACCGAGCCAGCCCCAGGGCCGAGCCAGCGCCAGAGCGGGGAGCTCCCCGCTCCCCTTCCCCAGGGGAAGCAGCCCTTTGGTGGGGGAGCCAGGACAGACGGGTCCCTGCAGGACTCACAGACACGGCCCCATGCAGAAAGCACCACGGAGCCCGGGGACAAGGACAGACATCAGGGGCCAGGGAGGGACAGACACACACCACAACAAGGGCTGCGATGCCTTCACCTCAAACACAACCAGCGTCCCCTCCAGCGGGGACAGGGCTCGGTACAAAGCCCTTCAAAGCCTCAAGACAATCACGCCCTTCCTCGGCTCCCAGCGCGCTCAGCTTTGCCTCATGGCTGCAGCAAATGAACCCCAAATCAGCCCAGGAATGGCGAGGGAGGGAGCTGCAGGCCAGGCAGGGACCCTCCTCCCCTTGTCTGGCTGCACCTTGGGCAGCTGCAGGACCAGGAAGGGCAGAGGGGGGGGGGGATAAAAAAAAAAAATTAAAAAAAAAAATCACTGCACTGGCCAGAAAGTGCCTGGAAACTTCATCTCCCTTTATTGCCCATTTCCCATCAGAGCTCCACAACCTGGGGCCAATGCAGCCGACGGCGCCTTGGGGAAGCGGCCTCACCTTTCCGGGTCTGGCTCGCAGAAGGTGCGGGGCGAGGTCCCCATCAGGGCAGTGCCCCAGCGCCAGGGCTCGGGGCGCAGCAGCCCCTTCCTTAGGGCAGGGCCAGCGATGCCGCTGGGGCGGCGGGAGCCGCTCTGGGCCCCGGGCGGGCGCAGCCCCGTTGGCAGCAGCACGGCACGGCGCAGCTCCCGCTGCTGCTGCTCAGCGTCTCACGCCTCGCACGCTGACCCGCCCCGAGCGGCGTCCTTGCCCCAAAACTCCCATCCCCTGGAGCAGCCGCACCACCACTGCCCGCAGCTCTCGGGGGCCACAGAAAGTTGTTCTGATCGAGAGAAGGAGCAAAGCAGAAGGGGAAAAAAAAAAAAAAAAAAAAGGAAAATCCCCAAACCGAAATGTAAATGAGCCTCAGTGCCGGAGGACGAGCTCTCCTCTCCCGATGCTGCTGCAGAAGCCCTTGGTGCCATCGGGGCCGTGGGGCAGGCGGAGCACCCCGTCCCGCAGGCCGAGGGGCTCAGGCGCCCGCTTTGCTGCCGGGGGATTGCTGGGAAGAGCTCTAGCATCCGGAGAGGGGCTGCTGCGCCAGGGCGCCCAGGCGCCCGCCCCGCTCCCCCAGCCGCAGCCACGGGGCCTCTCGGTGCTGGAGCAGAGGCCGTAGCAGCCGCCGGTGTCCAAGCCAGTCCCGAGCGGAGGGAAGACTTTGCTGGCGAGGAGCGATCCGGAAAAGGTGCTGCTGAAGTCGCCGGGCTTGAAGTCGCTGCTGGGCCAGGCAGGTGCCGCGGGGTCCTTGCGCGGGAGGGGCAGCGACGCCGGGGCACCGTCTGACTGCGGGGAGCTGCAGAGCAGGGAGTCCCCAAGGCCGTAGGGAAAGGTCACAGCTGCCGCCTGCCAACCTGGCTGGTCCACCAGCTCCTCCACCGCCTCCCTCTCGGCCCCGGGTTTCTTCTTGGAACCTTTCCCGCAGAGCCGGACCACCCTGATACTTTCGCAGCCCGGGCGGCTTTGGCAGCCGAGGTCCTCGAAGGCCCTGCGCGCGCTCTCCAGGCTCTCGTACTCCACCAGTGCGCAGCACCTGCTCAGCAGCTCGGGGAAGCGCGACGTGTACTTCCGCACATCCGAGGGCAGCTTGCGGCCCGGCCGCAGGATGCGGATGGAGGCGATGGCGCCGAAGGGGCTGAACATCCTCGTGATGGTCTCAAGGAAGTTCTTCTGGAGCAGCGCCAGCACGTCCTGCTCCTGGGGCAGCAGCTCCCAGGCCAGCAGCAGTTTGCTGGGGGGGATGCTCAGCAGGGACTCGGGGATGGGGACCCGCCGCCTTACTTTGGTGCCCTCCTCGTTCACCTCCAGCAGCTCCGAGAACCGCAGGGCGTAGAGCGTGAGCCGCCAGTCGCGCGTCAGGTATTTCACCTGCGGGAGAGAGAGGGGGCCACTGCGTCCCCGTGAGTCTCCCCAGGTGGGGACCACCCTAAACCCACTGTCTGGGCAGGCTGCAACCCCATCATCCTGAAGTCATGGCAAGGCGATGTACCCCTTTCACGTGAGCAGCTTCGGGGTTCGCAGGAGAAGGTCCCCAGTGCCCCTTGGACCATGGCAACAAGCTACAGCTTCCCCCTACATCACACCGCCAGCGCTTCCCTGCAGTTTTTTTGTTAAGGGATGATCTCTCCCAAAGCAGCCCCAGGGGACCATGGGCGGAGGAGGTGAATCCAGCCCTGGGGTGGTTTGAGGACTGTTCACCGCTCCCCCAGCCACCCTCCCTGGCTGGAGGGCTGCTGCAGCACACAGAAGGCAGAGAGCAGAGCCCAGCTCTGCACCACCAGCGCTTTGCCGGGACACAGACAGCCTGAGCAGAGCCCGGACCTCCCCGTACACCCCACCAGAGACAGCCCGAGCACACCCAGACACCCTCCACATGAACGCCACTTCCCACCCCGGCTGGCCGGTGCCACGGGCTGCCTACCTTCTTGAAGGACGTCAGCAGTTTGATGCTGACAAAGCCCATCTTGTTCTTCTGGACGTGTTTCAGGAGGAAAGCATCCTTGGCCAGGTTCTCATCGGAGAGGTAGAACTCCACCTGGGACACGATCCTTCGGACCAGCTGCGGGTCGGGGATGGAGTAGCTGCAGTCCGACAGATTGGCCCCCAACACATTGCTCACGCTGCAGAAGCTCCTGGCAGAGCAGCAGGGACACGGGCATGAGCTGGTGGCCTTTGGGATGCGCAGCACTGCCTGGTCTCAGCCACAATGGTGTGGATGGCAGAGACACCGGGGAGACCCAGGGCCATCAGCTTTGCCCTGGCTCCAGGGGAGCAATGCCAGCCTGCACCCTGCAAGCCTTGTGCTGGGAGTGCCAGTGCCAGACCACCAACCTAAACCCATCCCAGGCAAGGGACGCATTCCCTTGGGGACAAACACCAGGCAAGACCAGGGCTCAGCCCCCGCGCCCATCCCAGCAGCCACGTACCCATTGAAGCTCTCAAAGAAATCCTCCTGGCTGAGCAGGGCGAGCGAGCGGCTCCGCGGTGGAAAGAGATGCAGCGCCGGGAAGGAATTTCTTTGCACTGGCAGAGGGGTGCTGCAGCTGGGCTGGGAACTGAGCCCTAAGGCCACCCCAGAGCTACGTGACGACATCGTCCTTCATCTGGGGCATTTCACAGGAGAAAACCAGTGCTGGGGCGTTTCCTGAGCGCAGCCAGCCCCAGGGCAGAGCCCTGCTCGGGGCTGCAGCCCCCAGCCCAGGGACGGGGGAGCGGAGGCAGCTCCTTACCTGCTTGGCAGCGCTGGGAAGGGTAGAAATTCCCGGCACTACATCCTAGAGACCTACAGGCAGTAGGTCCCAACCCTCCCCACCTCCAAACTAAGGCTCCTAAGAGAGAAAAGAAAGGAAAAGAAAGAAAGAAAAAGCCCCCAGGGCAAGCGGGCTGCTGGTTTATAAGGGCAGCCCCCCAGGAAGAGCCCCAGCGGGCGGTTATGGACCTGCCCCACCGAGACACACCAGGCTCCAGGTGAAACCCGTCTGCAGGTTGAACGGCCGCAGCTGAGCCCCGGGAGCAGCCAGGCTCCTCCTGCCATGGCTGCTGAGCCGGGCAGGGGCAGGGGCAGGGGCAGGGGCAGGGGCACCAGCGCTGGTGCCAGTACCAGTACCCAGCGGGGCTGTGAGCTGCTGCCATAAGGCATCTCGGTCCGTGCCTCAGTTTCTCTGTCTTGTGCAGGGACAGTAACAGTCACATGGATGTGGAGGGACGGTTGAGTCCAGGGCATTGTTTGGGCTCCTGGTGCTGCCAGCATGACAGGCAAAGGTCCTTCTTCCTGCAGAAATAGCCCCCACCCCAAGGACAGGGAGCGGAACAGCCCCAAGAACGGGGTGAAGCCCAGGGCAGGGCACGGGCCCCTGGGAGGGGGTGATGCTGTGGGGCAGGAGGGCCCACAGCCTCAGTGCGGGATGGGGAACGGGGTCTGGGATGATGCTTGAACCCTGAGACGGGCAGCAGCGGGACGGCAACGTGGAGGTGGGGCCGCGGCTGTCAGAGCAGCGGGGGCGAGGGCAGGCGGGGGCGGCTCTGCCGGGCTGGGGGCGATGCCAGGGCATGGGGGGCTGCGGAGGCGGCCGAGAACCAGAGCTGATGTCTGGAGAGCATCCCTGGAGCCTGACCCAGCTGACCCTCAGCCCATGCATCCAGGCATGGGGTTTAGCTGATGTTGCTGTGCCCTGTGGCCACAAGGACCGGCCAAGGGCTCGCCATGCGTCCACCCTGAGCTCTCAAAGCAACCTGACAGTCACCAGCCTGGCAGCATCTCCCACACGGGCCGGCCGGGCCCCAGCTGCAGCTCTGCATGCAGCACCGCATCTCCCTGCCCAAACACCTTGCCCCAGCCATGCAGGGCCGCTGCCGATGCACCCCCGGGCTGTGCCGCGCTGGCCAGCTCACAGCTCATCCTTCCGGGACAAGCCACGGGGACCGGCAATGCCAAACCGCTTCTGGGATGTCGCGCTCCCCTGGTTTCCCTGGGGTTGGTGCACTTGGTGTCACCCCCCGACCACCTCCCGGCTTTCTCTGCTGGTTGGGAGCTGCGTGGGGGTGAGATGGTGGGTGGAAGAGAAAGGCCTGGGATGAGAGAGGTGGCCAAGAGCTGCCCGGCGAGGGGGCTGGGAACAGCCGCGGTCCCTGAAGGGTGGTGGCACTTGGTGGCGGGTGACAACGAGGACACCCCTCACCTGAATTAGGGGTGGGAGGCAGATCCGCTGCCAGCCCGGACACTGCAGGGCTGATCCCCCCCAACACTCCCATCTCAGCTGTCTCTCGACTGGAAGCAGACACGCGGGCGCTGCTGCAAACCGCCCTTGGCCACGCGCGGGCACTGCCTGTCCCTGCCCGGCAGCAAGGGGCCGCGCGGGCAGCCCGGCCTCCCCCCTCCTTCGCCGGGGTCCCATCGCCCGCGCCTGGCAGCTCCGCAGCCTGCCAGCCCAGCCCCACAGCCACGCTCGCACCGAAATCTCTGCAGGGATTTGCCCGTCCGGGAGCGGCGATGGAGCCAGCGGCAAGCCGAAGCTGGGCTCTGTTTGCATTTTAACGGGAGCATTTTGAGCTGTGCTTTGCCTTCCGCTCGCAGCCGGGTATGCTCGGGGTCAGGGGGTGCTGCTCAGCTCCCCAGGGGGAAATAACCCCCTTGTTCCAGCCCTGAGACAGCGTTCGAAGGAAGAGGCTCAGGCTGGTCCAGCCATCCCCGCAAGGCTGGGCAGAATCCAGAGGGAGAGTGAAGCGAGCAAGGACGCAGAGGGAGAGAGGCTGAGGCTAAACCTTCCCCTTCCCGAGGGGTCAGAGCAGGAATGATCTGTCACTTGTCACGTCCCTGTCTCTCTGCTCCCACCCTCCGCAATTAGTCTGGAAGCGTAATTAGAAAATGCTTCTTACAGCCCCGTGCTTAGCAGCAGCCTGATCTCTCAGCCTCTTCTCCTCCGTGAACTCTGGTGTAACGGGCATATTACCCCTTCAAACCGGACGCTGCTTTGTGGTGAATCTGCAGACACCGGATCCCTGGCCAACGCTGCTTTAATTAGACTGCACCGGGCAGATCCTGCATCTCCCCACGATGCTGCAAGGTTGCAGCATCTCCCTGACATCTCCCTTCAAGTGATTAAAGAAGAAAGGGGACCACAACAATTATTGTACAGGCCTGAGCATTTGATATATGTTTATTGCTATTCAGGTTTAGCTGGGAATTTTGTGCATATCGGGTTTAGGTGGTTATCCAGACTCCTCGCACAGTGCTGCAGAGCTCCAGAGCATCTCGTTTGCACGTCCGTGGTAAGCAGAAGGTGGCTGGGTTCGGTCGGTAGCGGCTGCAAAGAAGAGCCAATGCACCAGCTGAAGTTAATATCACACTCAGTGGGAGCAGGGGAGTTTAACACTTGGTTGCTCAGTTGTTTTTTTAGACCATCTTATCTCATCAGCAGGATCTGAAGTGCGGACTCTGACCCAGGGAGTATTCCTTGCCGTTATTTACAAATAAATCCAGTTTTCTCACTTGTCTCCTGCTACTTTGATATGAGACATTTACAGACAAACATCACCCTGACAGACGACAGCACGGGACAGTAAGAGGGAAAGATGTGCCACTATACACACTTTCTTTTTACTTTCCATCAGCAATATTTTTTCAAGTGTCACAGCTACCTTGGTACCATTCTGAATGAGTAAATAATATATTTGGATAGAATATACTCTGATATGCAAATGTACACGAGGCCCCTGGAAAAGCTCACATCAAATACTGCATCATTAGAAATAATAATAATAAAAGCTATTTATGACACGGCCTTTATTCACAGAAAGATTTGCCCCAGGGCTTTGTTTCTGCAGTTTGGCTTGATGACAGATTCCCCCCCTCCTCTGCCCTGTAGTCCACATCAGCCCGGACCCCAAAGGACACGGAAAGGGAGAATAAACCCCCCTTGGGGTGGAAGCTCCCCGAGCTCAGCCCTGCAGGAGCCATCACTGCAACGCTGCCGCAGAAGGCGAAGCCACACGGCAAGGGGAAATGCCACCGTAGCGTCGAGCATAGCTGGAGCCCAGGAGAGCCCCTCGCTGCTGCCTGGGACGGGCTGTTTTATTTTATCAGAATCTGAGCAACAGGCACCGCCGCGCCGGCTCGCCCAGAGCGGGGGGGAAGCGGGCACGCCGGCCCACCCTAAGGCACTGCAGTCGCACACCCTCACCCATGCTCCCAACGCAGCCCCGCGGGCAGCTGCACCCTACTGTCAACATTTTAGCAGGACCTCAAGCGAGAATTTTGCAAAACCCAGGGTGTGGGACCAGTTCCCCGCTGCCTGGGTGCCCTGGCGAGGGTGGGGATGGCCCGGGCAATGGGATCGCCCATGGGATTGCCCACGGGCATCAGAGCACAGGGGGCAATGGACACGCTTTGCGACCAGCTGCCGCTTCCTCAGAGTCCTTTGGTATCTTGAGTTGGCCTGACAGTGTCCCAGGAGCATTCGCGGATCAGCGATGAAAAAACCCAACTGGGGAGACACGGGAGCAGGTGGGCACGCTTGCCCCGTAGTCCCAGAGCGAGCACGTGTCAGTCCCAGAGCATGCACGTGCACCACTCTGCCAGGACCAGACGGATGTGCAGCCTGGAGCCCTCTCCCCAGGCGGGAAAAAGAGAGACGCACTGTCCTGCGCTCCCCGGCATGAACGATTTGGCAAAGTCAGAGCCAGGACAGCTTGTCTTGAAAGGCTGGAGAAGGGTCAGGTATTTTTCCTTCTTCTTGGGCACTGATTGGTTCAAGTTTGTATCACAGTGAAGTCTGAGAAGTGAGGAAGAAACCCAAACCACCTTCCCTGAAAGAAAAAGCCTCATTTGCCCGCCTCACTCAGGCTGGAGAGGACAGCCTCTCTTAGCCACGCACATCCGATCCACCGCTGACCATGGAGGCTTCCACCGCTCGGTAGCAGACTTTGGGCCTTTGCCCTCCAGCCAGCAGTCGTGCTGCTGGCAGCGGGCGGAAGAAAAGGAGGCGGACAAAGCAGCCCCATCGCACCGCCCTTGCAGGCTCACCCCCGGAGCCCTTCCTCAAACACAAGTAAACATAAAGAGAAACTAAGAGGCACTAATAACGCAGATACGGGGAGACTCAGGCTTGCGACCGTCAAACCTGGCTCCGGATGTCTTCGTCCAGCTGGAAAAAAGCCGAGTCCCCGTTTCAGATCTCCTGCAGCGAGTGGCCAGGGTCGCTGCGTTCCCGTTTCACCAGCGGCTCCCCCACGCTCCGGGAGTCCGCGTCCACCTCGCTGCCCAGGTCACTAATGTCATCTGCAAAGGACAAGTCTCGGCATCAGAGTGGGGCCCAGAGGGGAAGAGGTCCTTCTTCCCAGCAGAGCAGGGTGGAAGACCCAGCACGAGGTTCCCCCTCCCACAGTGATTCAATCCCCGACCCAGCAGGACTTCCCCTGAGGGAGAGGAGGTACCTTTGTCCAGCAGTGTTGGGGACAGGGATGTGAGGTCACCGAACTGAAAGAAAAAGGAGTTACAAGGTAAGTGAGGCTTATGGAGACCTGAGGTACCAGGCCTGCGAGTTGGCATCTATTCCCAAGCAATTCTAGCAAGCGGCTCAAGCGCTCAGGAGAAACCACAAGCATCAGCAGTGTCGGTGGTGAAGAGCAGAAAGCAAAACCAACCACGTTTTGGGGAAAAGTCTGTCGCTGCCATTTCAACCTCTGGGCAAACACCACACAGCAACCCAGTGCAGGAGCGAGGGCAGGAGCGAGCTCTGGAGCGAAGGGAGAAACTTTTCTGTCTCCCAGGTCACAACCAAGTGCTGTCACAGACCAAAGGACGGTGCCTTTTCTCCAGCCCTCTGCATCTGTCGGGCAGCTGCTCGGACATGCTAGCTATTCACCTCTCCCCGGGACTCTACCTCAATCCACCTCTGTGCAACTCGCTGCAAAGCCTTTGCATTCATGTCAGGAAAGTGCTTTGCAAGGCCAAGTGCAGCCAGAGAGCTGGGGATATACAGAGTTCTGCAGATGTGTTGTCTCCCTCTGTGACGAGCTCTGAAACACTAAACTGCTATAACAATAATGCTGAAAAGTCATGCAAAGTTGGGCAGCAGAAGGAACCGAGGAGAGCAGGAGTTACAAAGCGAGCAATGGGAACAGAAGGAGACGATTCATCCTCTTTTGCTGGGAAGAATCCGCCTCCTCCTGGAGAACAGGAATATTGCAAGAGTTTAAAGAAGGCAAGGCAAAACCTGAAGGATGAAAGCCTCCCACAGCTAGATTTTGCTGGAAGCCACTCTCTGCCTTTCATGTTTCTTTAGTATCAATAAAGACAGAGGTTTTGCAGGGAATAGTGGGATCTCGACAGCGCTGCTGACTTGGGGCAACAGCACTGGTGTAATGGGAGGGGAAGGGAAGGCAAAAGGCATGCAATCGATTTGTCTCGCTCCCCTACACGAGCTCCATGGAAGGAAGAAAACAGTTACGAGCTTCAAGGAGCAAATATCAGTTTTAATCTAACAGTAGTTTCTATATTGCTGTCACAGGTTGATCGGGGCCATTTAAATCTGGGCATTTCAGAGTGAAAAACTGGAAGTGGCTTCAGCTAGGCACGACGGGACCTGCCTGCAAGCCAGGCACCAGATTTACTGTCTGATTTGTTAAAAAACCCCCAACACCCACCCCATCAAACCATCGTTTCTTTTCAAGTCAAAAACAGAGAGTGGCTGACTGTGCATGTAACTCTGGAGCTTGCAGAGGCCTGAAGAAGTTCAGTGGACGGTACCACTGAAAGTTGCAGGGAAAGTAACTTTTGGACCTTTTTTTTTGCTTGATTTAGTTTTTGTGTTTGATGGGGCTTTGCCCCGGCGGGCACCCCAAAGTCAGGGTTGGTACCCACAGGTTATGGAGAGAAGTGGGGAGATCCTTCTCCTCTCTCCTCCAGGCCTCCAAAGCCCAGCTGATGCTCAGCTGCCCCAAAACCCACCACCTCAGGTATTAGCGAGCCAGGATGGAAGACACTCAAAGATCTGGATCCTTGTGCCAGGCACTCAAAAAACTCAGTAAATCCTTTGGCAAAGATGGTTATAAAAACATGTTCAGGACACAGTGTGGTTTGTGAGCCACTCATGTCTCTTTAAGCACTGCTTAGTTTGGGGTTGTTTCTAGGGAATAAACAATTCTCACCTCTCCCATTACAGCAATTGGCGTCTCCCCGGTTGCCTGGGCAACACGATGCTCTACCAGATAAAACATGTATTCATCATAGAGCAGGCGAATCAGGTGGAAGGAACCAAAGCTGGCAGCACTGCGCAAGGTGAGGTCACGGATCACCATGGAGCTAGAAAATAGCCGGGAAACAAAATATTTGGGTTGTGTTGTACGCTTGCATCACAGCTGATGTGAATTCTTGACCCTGAAGGTACTGCGGGACACAGTGTTCTGTTTCTACCTCTAACCCAAGGGTATCAAAGCACCTTAAGAAATCAGCTGATGGAGTATCCTATCCCCATCCTGAAAGGATACACAACATTCCTTTCTGTACCAGGACAGAGCAACAGTTAACCGGAGTTGCATGGGAGTAGAGAACTTGGCCTTGGCTTTTCAAGGAGCTATTTACATGCCCTAAGCCTGATGCAGAAGTATTTCCGAAATGAGAAAGAAAATGTACCTATAGAAAGACCATTTCAGCAGGAACTGCCTGGCTGCCTTGGGGAAGCTGGGACTGCCCTCGTGATGTTTCAGGACTTGAGTAACGACATTATCCAGCCAACTAGCCCACTGGTCCAGAGAACTCTGCTGTTGCAGAGTGAGCTTGAAATCCTGCTCCAGCTTCTGTACCATGCCTTCCTCGCACTGGCACACCCACGAGGCTTGCTCCTGCTCGGGAAGAAGGGTTGACAGTTACTCAAGCCAAGCCTGCATGGTTATTGCATCCCAACCCAGGAATTCAACTTAATTTCTAGTAGACAAGGACTCCAAACCAGCTCTGAATCATGTCTCCTCCGATCTGTCCAGACCACAGTACAATATTATTATCAGAACTATATTATTGTTGGTGGCACTGCTTCTTACAGAAGTTCCTTAGTACCTCCTCCACTATTCACAGTGAGATGGCAGACTTACCTGGAAAAGTAACACCAAACCCATTAAATTGTGCATTTAATTGTGTCTTAGTACTGGAAATAAGATGCTGGTTATCAGCAGACAACCTCATTATAGAGTTCTATAATAGAGTTCGTGTTCTAGACAACACGACCTGGGAAAAGACACCCTAAGTTACCTGCACGTTGGCGAAGTCGACCCGATTGAGATCGCTGAGCATCTGGTTTATCTGGGAAGTGTTCTGCAGCACTGCACGGGCGGCCTGAGCCAGGTGGTTCAGGGATGTGTATCTCCGTAACGTCTGCGCAAAGGCACTCACTACCCCGACCTGCAACGCAGCACGCAGGGCTCCGTGAGCAGGAGGCCGCGGGGCTGGAAGGCAAACTCTTCCCAACGCTGAGCTCAAGCACGCAGCACACATCAGCTGGGGTAACCTGCACAGTCCCACCCATGCTGCTGTCCAGAGCATATACGAGTGCTCCGGAGCAGCACTTCTGCAGCATCTATTTCATCTTGCAAACCAGCCTCTGCATTTCTTTTCTTTAAACTAACAGGTTTTCACACTGCCTCCAGCAGAGGCCAGCAAGGTGAGAACAGGCTGCAAGAATCCATGGCTTTAGGAGAGGGGTAGTAGGAGCCTTAGGTTCAATCTCTGCAATGTCATTCAGTCCATGAGGTGTCCTGCCTTTTCTAGTAGGACAGTTTCATCCCAGTGCAGAGATTTTCCTCCACAAAGCTTTATTTGCAATTTCAGGACATGGGAATGGCTCAATGGACAGAGCACCATCAGCTTCTGGAACAAATGAATCGTCCTACCTGTCTTCCCACTCCTTGCTGATTCTGGTTCATAGTTATTCATTACATCGTGCTCGTCTGCAATACATGTGGCCAAACCCCAGCAGTGATTTCCAGTCACTGTGGAAAACTGCAACACGCACACACACACTCAGGTCACACCCCTGACCTGCACCGTGCTCCCTCTGCTTACCTTGGTCTGGACAATCTGGGGGGGAAATTCACTCATTGCGTTCATCAGCCACCCTTCCAAACTCTTGGCAAAATTACGAATCGCCTGTGTAAGTGTGCCTGCAAAGAAGTCTGCAGAGTTAGAAAGGCTGCTCCGTATCATCTTTGGACACCACTTTCTAGCTGAGGACTGCTGTGGAAAGCACAGCCTCTGATCTGGTTAGCTGTGATCTTGATTTAGCACCAAGGAAATCAGCTAGGTCCTGAGATGCACTCAAACTTTTCTTATTCTTATTCTTATTCTTATTCTTATTCTTATTCTTATTCTTATTCTTATTCTTATTCTTATTCTTATTCTTATTCTTATTCTTATTCTTTCTTGTCCTTTTCTTATTCATGGTCCTTCCGAACATTTTCCAAATGTTGAAATACACTCTTTAAAGGCACACACATGTCCCAGCATGTAGACTGACAACAGCAGCTCAGAGGGACCTGGCTTTCCCATGCTCAGCCCCATCCATGGCTGAGTTGAGGCCTCAGGGAGACTGATGCACGCACTTCATTGAGGAGCCAAATCAGAGGGAAAACCCTTGATATCCCATCACTAATCTCCCAAACAGAAGTTGACCCCAAATTTCTAAGAGGTGCAGTAGGGGACAGGATGGTCCTACATAAAAAAAGATACGATCTCCAAGGGAACATCTCACAAGGATTAGTCGTGCTTACTTGTGCATTAAGCTTATGCTTTTATCTTGACTCCTAGCCAAAGTCAGGAGATGTGATATGCAGTAAACCAAATTTTAAAAAGCATGGGAATTTCCAGGGGTCACAAAGTACCGCTGACGCAGAGCAATGCTGCAGGAGAAATACTGCCGTTGCCATAATATTTTAGCTTGTATTCAAAACAGAAACCTCTAAATCAGCTTTTACAATGGAAATCTTTGTGGCAAGTGGTAGCCAGACCGAGTGAGTCATGGATCGCTGTTTGTCACACGCAACATCCCGTGACTCAGCCCAGCGAGGAGCAGGAGCTGAGCAGGAGTCGGGAGCAGCCGTGTCCTCCTGACTATGCTGCAGGATACTCACTGGGCACCGGTCTGAGCACGTCTGGGATGAGAATCTCCACCAGGGCTTGGTACAAGATGTGGTCACAGCTTCTCATCCATTTGAGGATGGGTTCGTATTTGCACAGCGTGATCAGCTTATCTTTTGGGAGGGTCCCTTCATGTTCTTCATCACTGTGGGAGGAGGAGGAGGGAGGCAGCGTTAGCAGCTTGTTTGCATTCAGTGCATTCAGCCTTCCTCTCGATTTCTAATCCCAGTTTTCAGCAGAAGAAAGCCATTCATGTTTCTTTCAAAAGAAAATGTTCAATCGTTTGTACAAGTCTTCACTGACTCTGCAAGCGCCTCTCCACCCATGCAGTCAGAGCTCTGACCACAGTTTTCCCTCAAATCTGTAACTCCTGGTGCTTGGCCTTCACTTCTTCCATCTTTAGCCTCAGTTGCCTTTCACACACTCATGTTCATGTGTACGTGGGAATTGTACTTCAGTATAGTCATGTCAGCAAGCAAAGGCTTAGCTGGTGCCTCCTTACAGACCCACCTATTTCCAAAACCTTCACACCTCCCTTCTCTGCTCTAAACCTCCTGAGCTGTAGCAGTGGGGACAAAATGTTTGCAGGGAATGTTTTTTGAGCAGATTAGCCAGTACTGACAGACCCTACAAATGGTTTTGAGGTGTTTAACATCCTCAAACGCTGAATGTTTTCAGAAGGAAAAAGATTGGGTGTTTTGATGAGAGCATATTGTCTCTAACTGAATGAGGTCAATCAAGCTTGCATTATTTTCACTTTATAGATGTATGAAAACTTTTTCTGCATGATTAAGGCATAAGATATTTGGTTAAACAGCAAGCAGAAAAAAACCCGACGCCTTAACGCACTGCCAGAGCATCAAAGCAGAGCTGCTAAGACACTATGCTGGGATTTGGGAATTTGCAAGGGACTTTCCCCATGCATTACATCAAAACCATTAAAGTCTAAACCTTGGACATACTATAAAGAGGTACTTATAGCCTCTGCCTGAGTGGTTTTTGTAAGTGAACTCCACAGGCGTACTCCTAGAACACTCACATGGAGAAACTGGCCATGAAGTAGCTAAACTTTCTGTTAAGTGGAACAATATTCTGCATTTTAGCATGCTTTCAAACAGTTTGCCATTTTGATAGTATTTTGGTTTTATATTTGTCTATACATAAAGCAGGGGGAGGGAGCGCTTTATTTATGTGTCTTGATTATTAGCAGTGGTACGGAGAGGTACTAGAGCACACAGCCTCAGCAAGATACACTAGTTTGGAGAGAGCCCTGCAGAAATGCTCTCTGCAGTACCCAGTGAGCCTATGTGTACCTCGCCCAGCTCGCTCTGGTGTTGCAATATGCCTTGGAGACATACCCCTAAGTACAAGAGATTCTGAAACCATCAAACAAAGCTACAGTGATTCTTTGTGGGAAAATATCCATTGAGTAACATCTGCTGAGGACAACAAGGCCATATTCTACAGATTATTATGGGGTATTTGTTTATTACTCAAACTTTTACCATTTTTCTTCTGAATGTATCGGAAGTCCTTATATAATCTGTAGAAGTGGACAGTACAAACGTTTAATACAAATTTTAACAAGAAACCTTCACCTTTTCAATTTGTCTATTTTCACTTATTTCCATTCCCCTGTCTCTTGGCAGCAGACTACCAATGCATGAAGGATGAAGAAAAGGCAACAACAACGAGCCAGGCAGGAGTACAAGGATCAGAGCAGTTTCGTTTGCCATTATGTGCCTCAAAAGAGGAGGCACTTGAAGATTTGGATAGCCATCCAAAGGAGTGAGTCAGTCTAGATGTCGCTAAAACCTCAAAGTCTGAGGTGTCACTCGAGACTGACACCCAATGACATGGAATCGTTACTGTCTGCTCCTGCTGACCATTTACAAAAGCATCATCCCGTTCTCATCCATCCAAACGCCCTCTGCATTTTGGATTAGCGCTTGTTACAGGAGGTATAAGGCCCACAGACGCACAGAATCAGAGCAGACGCTTTCCTCGGGCGTCTGAACTTTGTGCGGTCATTACAATATTAAACACTGCTGACACTCTTTGTAACAATTCTGCAGGGAAGTAAATACCTTCAAGTCCTATAAAGCACTCAAAATGCCTAATGAAGGTGAAAATACCTCATGCGTTTTTAAAAGATAACATACCACTAAAAAAAGGATCATTTGGAAATAATCAAAGCACAGCAGCGTACCTGGACGGCAGGGCAGTAGAGCCATCACTAGATGGTGTTTTAGGACTCCAGAAGGATTGCCACAGTTTCTCAATATAATGAAATTGAAGATTCATTACGACATCCAAAGTCGCCTAACAACAAAGAACACAACTCATTAGCTGCTCTGCTAGCATCTTGTCACACAGTGTAAGCATAAATTTCATGTACGGCCATTTAGATTAAAAAATCTACAAGAAAAAAACCAGAAAGGGCATTGTCTTAATAAGCAACATAACATAAAACAGGTCACACAATGAAAAATTAACATAAAGTGCAATATTTGAGTTGTAATACCTAGCAAATCAAGCATTCCCTATTATATTCTAGCTTTTCCCAAGAGCAGGATATGAGATGAGCACATGAACTATGTCGCACATCAATTAATACATCAGTTAAAAATATTCCAAATAATCACCTCGCAGTGTCGCCTGTAAAGAAGCTGCAGAGTTTTCACATCATTCATGGTGACCCCTTCTTGTAAGAGGATGTTACCTAGATCAGGGGCTGGGAACTCAGGAAAGACATGGGTTACATCTAGGGAAAAAAAAGATTGGGAAAGATGGTGAGTTAGGAGCACTCAGTTACGCAGGACTGAGTGCAAGGTGCTGCTGTCGCTGGTGGCTGTCTTTCATGTTTCAATTGGGGATGAAACAGGAGAAATGAGATGGATAATCTAGTACTTTCCCAATTCATGCTGCTATACTGGGCAAAAAGCAAACAAATGCAGCCCATTTTATTCAGTGTGGAAAAGACAATGTTTTCTTTCTCTCTGTAATAAGAAAATGAAGAATACGTTGTCCTCATCTACTGACGATTCTATGATTCTATGATTCTATACTATGATTCTATGATTCTATATGATTTCCAACCTAGACGATTCTATGATTCTATGATTCTATGATTCTATACTGCGCTTCCCTTTAGATTTTCTCCGAAGCCTGAAAAATGTCCCTCTGGTATTTTGAGAGTACAATGGAAAATATAATCGGACAGCAGACGTATCAGGAGCAATTGTACTTCAGAGAAGGCCCAGAGCTGGCCAGGATTTGGTATCTCTACTGGAGATGATGGAGACACGTAAATCCATGACCAGCAAAGCCAGAGAGCTTGTCTCCGAAGGAGAAGGTCCGTATGGATCGTCTGCATTGGATACATATTGCAGCCTTGGCAATGAAGAGAATCGCTCTCCTCCCTCCGGCTGCCTGTCTTAGCAAGGCTCTTCAGGACCTCCACTCCTTCCATCCAGTTTGGATAAAACCAGACAGATTAAAAACATACTTAGAGGGCACTAGACAGACCTGACAGTACAAGAAAAAAGCCTTCCCGTGGATATGGAAGTTAGCAAATAAACTTAGCAAGTGTGATGTTACAAGAGCTCATTAGAATATATACTATATATAAAATATATATATATTTATATAATAATGTAGATTTATTAGAAAAGCAAACAAATGCAGAACAGATGGGGCTTGCTGGACAAGACCTTCCTTCCTCTTAAAGTTATAAGCCCAGACGGGAGATATCACCTTCAAGCAGTCTCCTCACCTATGAATTGCTGATGATGTTGACTCTGAGCAGCAACGGATTGCTCCGGCGTAGTGTGCGGGTTACTATTGGACCCGCTCTCTGCCATGCCATCCATCTTCTGTGCTGGTCTATACCTAAATTTAGAGCGTGGCTTGGGATTTACACAGGCATGAGCAAACACATAGACGTTATTTGCAGCACGGCCATGCAGACTTTTGCGTTCGTCATATAATACAAGAGGTTACATTCAAGGTCAGCATTTTGAGGGCTGAGCATTCAAGTCATCTACTCAAGTGGAGGGGGAAAATGAGAACCTCCTTTTGAAAAGCACTCCTCAAGACAGAATTAAAGGGGTTAAGAAGTTTGCCCAAGGTGACGCCAAAAAAAAAAAGAAAATGAGAAGCAGAGCTGGAGTGGGTGCCAGAGTGCAGACTCTCAGTCTCGGGAGCTGACTTTTGCATTTACTTTCTGTTTGGGAGCTGAAGAAATAAATTCTTCTGCTCCTTCTTCACTCCAGCAAGAACGAGAAGTGTCCGTGCTTCCAGGAGACAGTTCCAAATTCCTTTGCACATTGTGTTTTATATTAAAAATTACTCAGACACAAGACTAACCACAGCACTATTTAACTTGCACTGTTGCACCAAAAAAAAAACCAAACCCAAACAAAACCCAAAACCCACCCAAGCACAACACAAGCCCCCAGGTCCTTTACACCGATTTGGCTGATTTGACAAATAACTCCATAGCCAAGGTCCTGAGCCAGCTTGGTCAGCGGGAGGCAGTGGAAAGCGGCACATGCAGTGGCATTCTCTGTAGCAGCGGGCTGAATCAAGCCACTGGCAAACAGAATAGGCAGGTAAATGCCGTTTCACAGCCTCATAGAACGGTTTGGGTTGGAAGGGACCTCTAAAGGTCATCTTGTCCAACCCCCCTGCAATGAGCAGGGACATCTGCCACCACAGCAGGTTGCTCAGAGCCCTGTCCAACCTGACCTGGAATGTTTCCAGGGATGGGGCATCTATCAGAAGTGGTTTTGGACCCTTCCACTACTCCGAGTGGCCAGTGACTTGCAGCCCCCTCTTCCACAGCTCAGTTCTGGCACCTCAGCAACTCTTGGATTTGAACTGTCCCCACACGCTCCCTTTGCTCCCAAGCGAAGCCAAGTCCCAAGATGGGCTCTGCCGTGTTCTTTGGGAAAGGACCCTTCTGGGGCACCGTTAGAGAGCTCCAAGACGCTGGGAGCACCTACCTTTGCTTCTGGTGGATGGGCTGCTGCCTCATTGCCATGTACTGGGTGTCCTCCTGCAAACGGTTCAGTGGAGACTCTGGTTTTAGACGGATCCCGTAATAATGATATTTGGAGTTTCCCCTGGAAGTATCAGCGTTGAAATTGCTCAGTGTAAACTAGTCAATGGAAGAGGCATTGTAGCCCTGCAACTTACTCTTAGGCTTGTTTTGACAATACACCCTACTTCTTACAGAACACGTCAGTTTGCTGCCAAGCGCTATTTGAATGGCTGAACTAATGAACTAATGAATGCCATCATCCCCTACAAAATTTAAAACCACATGTCGCAAAGTTCAGTGACACCCACATTTAAAACACAGCAAGGTTTGTTCCAAGTAACCCATGGTAACTGGAGACGAGGAGACAAGTGTTACAATACAAAGTGTTATTCAACAGAATGACAGAAAGACCTCAGGAGACACTTTGCTATTTGATTAGGGTTTAAGGATTTGGTTTTGCCATAAAAATAAACTTCCATCTTTATCTAGACTTGGATAAAATAAGCCTGACTGAACAGTCAACTACGATAAGAAAAATGCCTTTCTGTTGCCAGCAACAGCAACAGGCTTTGATGTGGCTTTCTTCTTGGAGTTGCTAATTTTTGTAGTTTTTGTAAAAAATGAAAGCTTTTTGCAAGCAAAACAGGCTGCAATTCTTTTTCCTTTGCTGGTCAGTAAAGCTGCTGTGATGCTCCTTAGGCGAATGTCTTTCCATCACTTTAGACAGATGTGTCAAAGTTTTTCCACCAAATTGGAATTTTTCAATCCCCAAGCGTCTGCTTTTGGGAGCGAGAAGGACAATTATGCAGCCATGGATACATGACGACAGTATGTCCAACTTGGCTTTAGCCAATTTGTCGCTAACAACGGTTGAGCTGAGTCCTCAGTGGGAGAGGAGACCGAGCCAGGGGAGCAGCAGCAGGGTCTCCAGAGCCCTCTTATCAGGGATGCTTCAAATTCATTTGCTGCATCACTACGACAGGGTCTGGAGGCACATCAAATCCAATGATGCTTCCCATCGGAAAATTACATAGAGAAATTTAAGACAGGGGTATTTGTCAAAGAATTGACCCTTTCTTCCTTGTTGGGGGAATTTTCTCTTTTCAAGGGGACAGTTGAATCGTTCAGTCTTTGTCACTGCACCAAAGGGATTTACACACACTGAGCGCTCAGGTATGAAGTACACTTCGGCCATGCCTTAAGTGATTTTAAGTGCCTGGAAATTAAATAACAGCTACATTCATAATCTAAATGAATGAATAAGAAAATAATGGTGGACAGCTATTTCCATATTTATTGAGGTTTATTGTAACCTTCCCAGCCTGCACATTTGCAATTTTAAGTGGGTTTCTTCTTGTTTGTTTTTTCTTTAATCCTTGATAGGATTAAAAAACTCTCTCTCCTCTAAAGCAATTGTTTCAGAGCTCTTGCACTTGAACCAATGTATAGAAATCCAAACTCTCCCCTGCTCTTCCTACAACTGTTGCCTCCACATTCCAGCTGTGGAATGCCCAGAACACATCTGGTTTTGTTCTCATTTTGAATGAGAAAATATCTAAGCTTGAATTTTATTATAAAATCTTACACAATCAGAGCAATCACTGTTTCTCTAGTGTATTAGCTACTTTTTTAAAATTAGAACCTGGGATAAAATGCAAACTCAGCTGTGCAAGCTGTGCGGATACTTTGGATGCTCCCTTGAAGGACACATGTGTAATTAGAGCAAGTATACTTTCCTATGTTACGCTTTTGTTGTAACATCATATGGATCTTTGATGTTTTAAAAGAAAAAATTTGTCACAAGATTCAGCCTGCCACTTTGGGAATTTAAGAAATAACCCATTTACATCTGGACAGCTTGTCTGCATCAAAGATGCAGGCACAGGTTCTGTTCTCATCTGTGATGGAGGAACTTTATTGGACCCAAAGGGAGAAACTGTTTCACTGCATCAGAATTTTGGGCTCTGCAGCTGACAGCAGCAACTGTGAAGATGAGTTACTTCATCTTTTTGAGACAGTAATGGAATGAGAAGAAGCCTAGGTTCAAATAACATATTCTTAGACTCCTTAGGAAATGGACTTAGACCAAATTCCACTGTGTGGCTGGACAAGGCACTGTCACCAGAGACCTGGAGTGTGTCTGAAATTAACTGTATTGTCAAGCCTCCCACACCGCTGATTCATGGTGAGAAAGCAGCTTTGCCTCACAACACACCGAAATTACTTTTGTGTCTCAGAATAGCAATTTTTTTTCCCCCACAAGATCATGGTTGGTTGTTTCTGTAGATCTCAGAAGAAAGACCTGTCCCTGCTAAATGATGCTTGGTAGGTTCTCAGTATGTGTGAGAGAAGCTGTAGGAGCTTTTTTTATCTTTTAAATGTAGATTCATACCAACCTGGTTCCCAGGCGGCGAGTCCTCAGCCCCATGAACACCGACCGGATCAGTTTTCCAAAGGAAGCGGCGTTCACTGGATCCAGTTTGTGCTCCTGGCAGTGCCGCAGGTAATGGTTGTAGAGAGAGCTCCTGGGAAGGCTAACGCCTTCCGCCGTCTCGTAGTTGTCCAACAACCACTGGAGCTTTATGTATGGAAAACATAAATAGATAAAGAACACATGAAAGTCTAAAGAGGGCTGGAACGGGCTGCGTAAAACCACGTCAATGCTTCAATGTCAGGAGAGCCCATCTGACATTAAGAGTTCAAGAGAACTTAATGCTGGGAAGTTAATTTATCTAAGTTAATTTATATAACTTATGCTGGTTGCATTTTTATAAAAGTAAAAGGACCGCCAGCCCAAAGCCAACAGCCCAACAAAAATGCCGTCAGATTTTGCAAGAGCATTAAAACGTTATCTGCCTGCCATCTCAGTGTCCATCTCGGATTCGGATTCATTCCTGCAGAGCCAAAATAAAGCTGTAAGCATGTTTTCCAAGAATAAAGATGTTAGGATACTGCCTAAGAGGAATAAATTTTAGAGGAACCAAATATGCTGCAAAGTCTTTATTAATTTGAAGAGTGGCATGTCTGCAACTGTTCACTTAACAATAAAATTAATGGTTACCAAAGCAACCTTAAAAATCTGAGGGGTTCCATCTATTTTTCAAAATTTACTGTCTGAACTTCTTCTGACATTTCTGTTGATTAAAGTTTGCAATTAGATATAAATCATTTATACCCAGCCAGTCTGAAAGGGCAGGCCCGGCACACAATGTCAGCACAGGAATTAAAATGCAAAAAGACAAAAACCCCAATCTCCTTTAATTGGTTAAATGACTTCAGCATCAATAAAATAAGTGTTATATTAAGTGCCGTTTTGAAGGAACTAGATGTACAAATTGACTAAAATCAATAGGGTTGGTAAGAGCCCTTTCTTTGTCGTTAAGGACATTTGGGATTAACATTTCCAAGACTTCCCTCTGCATCCAGACCTCCATCCCTGCATGCACAGGAGGCACGGCTCCACCAGAAGCAGCTGCATTTGCACCACATCAGTGGCAAAACAGACTCAGGTTATGGATGCCAAAATCTTAGCCACATCACCTCCTTACAACAACCAACCACATATTGTAATTAAGCACATACTGTAATCAAGCACAGTCTTAGTCTAGAAATCAGCGGGATTTAACCATGCACATGGATGGACAAGTTGGCCTCCCCACTCGTACTCCACTATCTGGCTCTTTTCTACCATTTTCTCTTAGTGAAACTTTGCGGTCCCAATTCACCACTATACTCGAGTTTTATATCAATAACTCCGAAAATACAACCTGAAATGTGCAATGACATCTCTGACACCTCACTCCATTGAGCTAGTTTCGGTTTATGTATTTCATATCCAACTTTGCTCTCACACAAAGGCTTTTCAGCACCTACGAATGTATGTTCTGTGATTATCATTCACGTATCCAAATTTAAACTTCTGCTACATAAAATGAGCTGAATCCAAAGCTGTACAGTTAAAACTATCTCATTCGTTAGTTGGGTTTGATCCAAAGCAACCACGAGTTCCAATGACTGGATCTGTCAGTTTTGGTGGCCTTTGGAGCAGAGCAGGGGCTGCCAATGCTGCAAGAAGAAAAACCTCTTGGCCATTTTCCCCTCTGTCCTGCTTTTGACAGAGCTGCTTGCCACCTTCCCACTTTCTTCCAGTTACGCAGCACCTAAGACACTCTTTGACGTGTTCTTCCACAGACAAAGATCTTTCTGACCTCCAAACCCTACAGTCCCAAGAGGTGGTGGCTGCTAACGATCCACGGGCCTTGTGTCCTCATCTGCAGAGGAGACATCCCTGGGAAGCCCCAGGAGCCGTTCTGTAGCCCGGAGCCTCCCCCACCCGCTAAGCTATCTCTAACAAAAGTGGAGCCCAGTGGTTTTGACATAAAAGACCAGCAGGAGCTCAGTTTTTAAGTAGTCCACATCTGTGCTAATTTTGGCCCATTCCCTGTATTTAAAAGATTAATGATTAAGAAGGCTCTTTTTTTTTTTTTTTAAACAACTTATTTTATTTATCCTATGGAAGGAACTGAATGTGGATCAGCTATTTATTTTCTAAACCTGTTCTAATTCCAAGCCGTAAAAAAAAAAAAAAAAGTTGCATGTTACTATGGAAAATTCAGATATAGGTAAAGTTCTCATTTAAATTTGATCCTGGACATTTTCAGTCTAATCCCAGATCTTTCTAGAATATTCCCTTCATCTTCCAGCTTTCCTTTTCTGCAAGTGTCTTTTTATATTCCTTTAAACACTACAGAGTTTCACAATATGAACTCCCACTATTGAATTAGAAATCTATTACGAAACGCACAAAAGAGCTTAAAAAAATATCTGTCAGAATGTAAGTAATTTTCAAAACATGATTTTTGCTCTTCCTGCATTAGTAACAACAGACCGGGCACTTAAAATGAGAACATTAAAGATTCTTTCCCTTTATATCCCATATTCTGTTTACTTTTTGAATTTTGCTCAGTTGCGACAATGACACGTTATCCTACAGTTTCATTCCTGTTTATGCTACGATTGGGTTCCAATAAAATCACTATGCAGCCGTATGCTGCGTTGTTGGTTACAGGCACTACAGGGGAACATTTCCATTTCAATTCTACTTTAACTTTATTTCTATTGACTGTTTGTTTTGATTTTAAAAAAATAATCTTTAGCAAAAACCTCGTCCTTGTTCAATTCAAGGCTGGCTCTTTTAAGGATGGAAAAAGCAATACACGGGCTGTCTGAGAAAAGAAAAAACCTTTTTTTTTCTGAAAGTCTAGGGTTGGAGAGGTTTTCTTCTGGGATTCTATGAAAAAGAAACCAATGAAGACACACATTTGTGGTTCATACTTCAGGTGTTTTTACCTGAACCTAAGAGGAGCAGGCTCCCGCTCAGTCCAGCTCAGAGTTAGGAATGACCCTGGACCGCCGGCGTGCTGCCGAGCATCCCGAGCTCAGCGACAGGGAGCAACGCTTCCCTCGCACCAGGAGTTCCCTGCTCAACCCCACTGATCTTTTGCAATTGAAGTTTCATTAAAACCTATATATTTTCTCGGAAAGTCTCTTTTCCAGAACAAGTGCTGTCAGCTCTGGTCCCTTGCATAGTTAAGCCCTGAGCCGTCCTTGTACCTGAGCACAAGCTCCAGCATCACCTGCCTTTCTCCAGGTGAAGATTCATCCTTCATTAAGGCACTGCACTCTGCCCCTGGATAAGGGGCAATTATTCCCTTTAACAGCTTAACTTCTCTGTTCAGTCTCATTTTAGGTGTTTCCACCTAAACACCATTTGGGAGTTAGGTCTGTGCCTCAGGGGAAGAACTCCATCAGCACCTACCTAAGAGCCATTCACCCACAGGGAAGAAGTTCAATGTTTTTTTGGGGTTTATTTTGGGTTTTTTTTATTTTTTTCTTTACAGGCAATGAGGAAAATATACATTTTCCCCCTACTCCTATGAGTGCTATGGATATCTAGGAGCCGCAGGACCTCAGGCAGGTTATAGCATCCAACTACTTCCTTACGTGCCTAGCTTTAGGCACTCGTGTACCAAAATTCTAGTCATTTTTCTCAAATTTCTTTGCATCATCTGCAAGCTCATAATTGGCAAAGAAGTAATTCTCTGACCCAGTGACTCTGGAGTACACTTGTGAGCAGAGCTTTTTCAGTAACAGTAATAGATTGACATAATTTCATTAGAAACATCATGTGTCACCAGGGTATTAACATTACTTAGGCTTCCAAATTTGGTATTTCAAGTGCACTTAAATAACCTCTCAGAGAGTTTTTGAAGCTAAATTAAGTTATCAAATGTGGCTCCATTTCACATTGACTTTGTTTAAACAGCATTATGTAAAAAATTCCCTCTTGACTGAGACACCTTTAGTTTTCCTTTTTTTTAAAAAAAAAAAAAAACAAAGATTCCTGGCATGAAACATTTTGTTTGCTGCTGACAACAAAGCAAACCATTATCCCAAGAACTTACAGATTTGCAAAATGTGAAATTTAAAACGAGGGACAGAAGACTTAATGAAAAACTCTGCAGCCTTAAGACTAAAAGCAATTAAGTCACAACTACTAGTGCAATTAGCATTCTCTCACAACTTCCTCAGCTACTAGCTTTTGTCAAGCTCATATTTCGCTTTCAGCCTTGACAAATCAGTCACCTGCTGCTTCACTTTCTGGTTCTCATGGGCAAGCCTGACAATCTCGTGTGTCAGTCACACAAGTATTTGGGATAGGTAATCCTCTGTTTGGTTTTTTGTTTTGGTTTGGGTTTTTTTAACATAAAGAGGTGGGAAATGCAACATCCCGGAGAGCAGAAGCCCTTGTAGCACAGCACGTGCCAGGGAAGACGTGCAGAGAGGTTCAGCGCTGCCCGCTCATCGGGCTGTCCCACACACTGCCCTTGGGAGCAACCTCTGGCAGTCCCCAGTCTCCAGGTGGTGGATGCCCCATCCCTGGAAACCTTCCAGGTCAGGTTGGGCAGGGCTCTGAGCAACCTGCTCTGGTGGAGGATTGCAGCGGGGTTGGACTAGGTGACCTGTAGAGGTCCCTTCCCACCCAAACCATTTGGTGATGATTCTATGATTCCAGTCCAGCCCCCTTCTCAAATGAGGGCTCACCTCCAAGGGAGGTCAGGTCCCTCAGGCCAGTCAAACGGCTCCTTCAGTTGAGTCCTGAGAACCTCCCCAGGCAGAGGCTGCACAGCCTCCCCGGGCAACCGCACCGACCTTCCTCCAGCTCTGGAAAGAGATTGCCTGATCTGGTTCTGCAAGGTGCTGCGTTTCCTCCAAGCATTGCTCGTACCATCACCTCCTCGTTATTCCCACGTGTCCGCAGACATCGTTCCATGCTCTGGGAAGGCAGAGCAAGGACACTGGAGGTTCACGGGACAGCAAGGGCTCCGCAAGTTTCCTTGGCTCAGACTCTGCGCCTCGGCAGAGGGAATTACCCACGCCGGCCCTGGGGCTGCCCAGGACAGCACGTGGCTTGCACCTGGACTGACATCTTCAGCAGGGACGGGCGGAGAGCTGATGTGTACACACACACTTGGGAAGTAGTTTATTTGCTTCAGAATTTGTAAGAGAACTTAAGCCTTATGCCAAACTCTGAACCGTGACCTAAGAAAAGAGACATTAAGTTCTTTACTTCTACCATGCAAGACAGATCCTTCCCCTGGGGAAGATCTGATCAGAGGTTGGACTGGGCCCCAACTCCATCCTGCGCAGCCTGTGGTCAGATGAAATCTCTTTTCTATCTTTGCTTTCTTTCCTCTGCCCTTTTCCTGCCTTTTTTCAAACCTCCTTCAATACCACACCATGACCCACCCAGTCCTGCTCCACTCTGTGCCCTTCTGCACTGGGATGAACAAGAAAAATTCTGCAGAGCAACATTATCCTTAGACAAATCTGCACGGCACTCGGGGAACAGCACGGGTGTGTGAGCTCAGCCACAGCCTGGGACAGGAAGGATGCACAGAGATGCTCAGAACAGAAACTACCAGCCTGATTCTGCTGATTCTGCAGGTTTGTGTTTCTCCAACTACAACAAGGAACCTTCGATTTCTAGAAGTTGAAATAAGGATCAAGCTTATCCAGGAGCCCTGGCTTGGAGTTCAACATCAGCTTAAGAGAATCAGACCGTTAGGTTTAATGTTCCTTTCATTTTCTCAGGCTATTTCTCTAGGGTGAAGAGGGCAAAGATTTTTTTTGCAGCACCTAAGAATGACAACACATCTGCCCCCACATACAAAGCAAAAGGAAATCTGTTAGAATAAAGAAGTACCACTTCGTGCACTGTGATTTATCAGTGCAAAACATGCCTCAGCCCAATCCAAAACACAGTGAAGTCAAGGCAAGTCCAATGACTTCAACAGGACTTGAATTAGACCCTTCAAATCTCAAACAAGCATGTGCTCACCGTTAGGCATTACCGCATGGGAGCCATAAACCATGATGCAGAAGGCCCAGTAGAATAGTGGGAACTTCACACAAAGCAGGGAAATTGTTGGCATAGTGAGAAGAGAGAGGTCTAGCAAATGAATTTAGCATAGCATTGTAACAGTAATGGTCTTCCTGAGGCACAGAAAGAGGCAATAAAGGCATTCACAGGAGTAGGCTTTTGGTACGCGCTATCTAAGGGATATCTGTCTTGATTCACGCCAAGTTATTGCTGTAGAACTGCAAGTTATTTTCCAGCCATCTTTCAATTCCAGCGAAAGGAAAGAACTTCCTCAAATGTGTTTATCTAATTGCCAGCAATTTCCATTGCAAGGCAGATGAAATAAATAAACATAGGGTAGAGGCAGTTAACAGAATCCAGAGCATCTCATAAACAAACATTAACATCATGGCACTTCTTGCAGATTCTTGTTTCTTGGGAATGGGCTGCTTTGGGCAGCACAGCTGAATCACAGGCTGCTTTGAGTGGCTCGTGCTGTTGAATACACCAAAGGGCTACAAAAACACTCCTACCAAAGCAGGAAAAAGGTTGTAAATTCTGATTGTAACTTACATGGCTGTTGAGCAAACTGCTTTTGTGTGATGTAATCCCTTCATTTTTTTGTAGGTTTTCAATCGCCATTTCAAGCTAAAGAAAATGTGCACAGGGGAAAAAAAAAAGGAAAAAAGAAAAAGAAAGGAAATCAGATAGTTAGCAACAGCCAGGATTATTATTTCTTTATTAATATTTGAATGATTAATGCTTTATATCAACAGGCTTGTGAAAAAGAGGCAAACAGATGAGGCACAGTCCTTATGGGATGAAGCTGCAGAGACGTTATTGTATGGCATGCAAACTAACACCACAGCAAGAATCCCTATTAGGGTGGAGAGCGAGACCAGGGGGCTTCTGATCTTCCACTATATGCATTGCCCACTATGAAAGAGAAGCAGTTTTCCTTCTTTCCCCTTCATGCCTAGACCGAAACACCAGCAGACAGGTACGCTGCAGCAGGTCAAAGGAGATTTGCTACAGAGAAGGTGCATTTTACCCAGATCTTTCAAGGAAAAGTGGAAGTAATGACTTTGGTTATTATTACTTAACATTTGGACAAAAAAATAATGGCAACTAAATAAAACAGGGGCACAAGGCGGTTTTCACACACAGAATGCACAAGCTGGAATGGACAAGAGCACTTTGCTCCTGAAGAGAACCGCAAAGGGACTCTGAAGAAAGAAGACAGCTTTCAATTAAGTGAGCTTCTTCCCGCGAAGACAGGCTGGCACATCTTGATGCTACTTGTGCTCATTTCTGTTGACCTCAGAGCTTCTGCAAGCGCGGTCATGGTGAGGCATTCTGGCCCCTGAAGAGCCCCCTTGCTTCCCTCCGTCTAGCTTCTGTTCTACACGCAGCCCAGCTACGGCCGCTGCCTTGTGCCCGGACCCTCTCCTGGACCCTTCTTGTCTTCTCCTTTCTGCTCCTGGGGCTCCCTTGGCAACCTCTGGCAAACTGCTTAGCAGATGGCAGCTGGTCCCAGAGCTCTAGTGCTCCTGAGCACAGGATTTTTGCAAGTGAGGAAGGAAAAAAAAAACCACCGCCCCCCACATTAAGGGTGTGGCAGGAGCAGAACCTGCTGCTTCTCTCCAGTAGAGGTTCTCAAACCCCTGTTATCTGTGACCTGTTAGTGCAGGCAGGACAAGGCAGCACAGCTCAGCCAGTAAAACTTGCAGGCAGCAGCTCTCTCTAGATCTGTCCTCATTTAACATGCATGGTCGTGCACATGCACAAAGCATCCGCACAGTGATCTGTCAACGGCCTCCTTCACGTCCTAGCTAGCTTCCTGTACTCCAGTTTGCGCTGACTCATAGCATGAAGATAAAGGTCGAGATAAACCCAACCATTTACAAAACCAAGCTCTGTCAGAAAGGTGGGAGAACAGAACAAATCAAATTTCTGAAGTAACGTTCAACAAAGACACGGTCTGTGCCATATCCATGTCTGAACGTGATACTCTGTCCAAGCACCACCAGCACACATCCCTTGGTTTCCATCCAAAAGTGCCATCCCTGTGGCACTTCTCAAGAAGTTATCACTGAATTCAAAGAAGGGTCAGTCTAAGACTATGTGCCAGTGATTTTTTGAGAAAACTGCCTAGCGCACCGTGATGTACCATGAGGAACCGAAGACCGATTGCTGATGCAGCCTTCAGGAAATGAGTCAGTGTTAGAGGGAGACACCATTTCCTTCCTCTGTTCAAGGAGCAGCACAGTGCCAGTTGAGCAACACCTCTTACACAAGCACAGAAACACTGCCTGTCCTTTTGGCCTTTTGGTAGGCATCCCATACAAACGGACACCTTGCATCTGCAGGAAAAAATACTACAGGGGAAAGACTAAAAGCTCTTAAACAGCCCTGCATGAAGGTGAGGAACTCTGAGAACCCACTCATGGCAGGTCTCAAGGATTTCCTCTCTTGGTACAGTCTAATTTAAATGAAGATTAATAGTGCTCTATTGGCACAGACACTGAATGGGACTGCTTTTCATGAGCTGTTTCAGCCCATTCAATGGAGCAGAACATCATTATTCCAGCAGATATGGAAGACGGGTTTCTTCAAATACTTGAGGATTTTATTTTAGTGTACATACAGTCTTTACCAAACATCTCTCAACCTCCCAAGGCAGCTCTTACATCACTGCTAATTCTGAAGCGCTACCTTGTTCCCAGTCTCCTCTGAAGATACTCTCCTTGCTTTCAAGCTCTCCGTGCCAGCTCTGCCTCAAGCATTCAACACCCCCCAAGCCCTCTCGTTTCCCCATTCCTTGCAGCTGCCTCTCACGTTGCCAAGCCCTCACATTACTGGCCACTTCGACATCCATCCCCTTTGCACTACACCCCCAAGGCCACATGCAAACACTACGGCTTCCTTGTCTACATCTGCATGAGCTGTACTTTCTCTCCAAAAAGCTCTTAATCCTGCCCCAAATACATTTTGCCAGGACTACAGCCTCTCCGGCCTCTTTAACACCAGCCTTTCCTATCCTCTGTTTAAGCAAGACACTGCAACAAAAAATAATGTTCTTACCCGTTGATCTGATTTAGTCATTGCTCTTCTTAAGCCTTCCGCTATCTGTTCACCCATTATTATGTGAAAATGAAAGCAGTTATCACGCCTCTCTCTATCCCCCTCCAACTTTAGTCTGTGCTGAAAGAACCGAAAGCCACACATCGACACATCCCTGTACTGCCTTCCAGACAAGCATCTCTGCGCTATTTGACCCTCTCGAGCCCCTCCACAAGAGCCACACACATTTTGTGTTAAAACACCTTCTGAAAGTTCATTCCTACATGCAACAGAGTGAATTTATTTCAGATGCACTTTCATAAAGGTCACTTCCTAAATTCTTTTTTTCCTGGGCAGCTTTATCCCATGTGATAGACAGCTACAAACTAAAGCTGTTCATGGGACATTTCTGTTGACACATATTCTACTCGTGCTTTTTACACATGCCCATCACCATGGAAATTTAAAAAAAAAAAACCCCAACCCCAAACCAAAACCCAAGAGTAATGCTGTGCAGCTTTGCAAAATGCAGTCCCACGCAGGTGACAAGATCAGCAGCTACTTCCTTCAAAACCAGCTTGAGCAAAAATCAGAGGATGGTCCAATGCTAGTTTTTAACTATCAAAAGTTCAAATACACACACACACAATTCTCACACAGTGGATGAACCCCAGCTAACCCAGATGCATCTGTCATTTTCTCTTCCACCCAAAGCTAAGGACTTTTCCTCACAGATAGCTACTTCTACCTAAGGCAGAGCACATTTACTCCAGGATCAAAGGCAACCTTTCAAGACACAAAGATTCCAAAAAAATGTGAAATCTGTATTCTCTGTGGAAAAAGAAAGTACAACATAACCAGCCAGATTTTCAAGAGTACTCAGTAGCAAACAGCTCCTGTTTTTCTCCCTGGGTGGTGCTGTTCACATTTTAATATCTGGCCACATACACTGAATTACACCTACATTTGTAATTATGTTTACATACAAACGTATAAACACACAGAAGTCAGTCTGGAAAGGAAGGTGAGCAGAGCTCCAACCCACTCCTGGGCGCAGCTGCTACCAAGGGCTGGTAGATTCTCAGAAAAAAGCCCTGGCAGCTTCTAGCTGCAGGAAGGCTGGTTTTGGTTAATAGTTGTATCTCCCCGAGTCCCCCACAGCTGTACAGCTGGGCTTCCAGCAACCTGGCACCTCGACTGACAGTTGGAGGGACATGATTGAAAAAATTAGAGCTTTAAAACATTTCTGTTTGATCAGTATTATCCCTAAAATACATTTTCTGTAACACATGGCACGGACAGAATACACAATGGTGTAGGAGGTATATACAAAGGCTTTTCAGTCACTGTGCATTTGGCATGATCAGCTTGACATACCTTATGTGCTAATTATCCACTGTGCTAATAATGGATTTTTCGGGTCTCTTCATAACTAAAAATATATTTATATATTTCTTTAGTTTGGGTAAGCCAAGCCCATATCCAGATGTTATACTTGTTAGAAAATGTAAATACAGACAATTCTTTTGAACTGGAAAGCCAAAACATTTTGCTCAGGGGGAAAAAAAACCCCAACCCCCCAAGAATTTTCTCTTATCTCCATGCTGCATAATTTCAGTGACCCACTCAGAAAGTTTGACAAGCCTCTGCCCGCCAGCAAGAGAGACATCCCAAACTCCTGTTGAAAAATACCTGTAGCACACCAGTGTCTATTCTCTCGCTTGCATTTGCATGGCACGTTATACAGACATATACACAGTGACAACGATAGGAAGTTTTATTCTCTGAAGGCTTTTCAGTTCCCTTGGCATAATTCCTGGCCCCCGAGCTGCAACATCTGCAGGGCTACATACCGTTGCTGGAGAGGAGCGTGAAGTATGTGACAGAGAATGTCTAGTGTTTTCCATCCCCCCATGAATGAGATAGGCTCCCGAGCCGGAGAGGATCGGACTTCCCCCAATGTCCATGGTGATGCCCACCATGTTGTGAGAGGGAATGGCTGTAGGAGAGGATGCCGCTGTAGTCACCTGAGCTCCACCTCCCTGCGGTTCGAAATAGGATGCTGCACTGCTGGGGGCGTAAATCTGAGCTTCGGTGTTGTAGGAGTAGGCGGCTCGTCTGTCAAAGGAACAATAGGGTCAGGAGGTGGAGCACACCTCGGGTGGAGGGAAGCTTGCGGAGCTAATCTCATGGACAATAGTTTCCGCAATCTGGACCACCCTTAAAAAAAACCTCGTCTCCATTGGCGGTGGGATTTGCTCCATTGAAATTGAACCCTGTGCTGTAAAAATCATTCCTGTTTGTTAATCAGTGTTTGTTAACAGTGTTCATCAGTCCTGTGGTGGCCCTGGAGCAAAGGCCCACGGCCACAGTGAGAGCAGAGCCCAGGAGTGGCTCTGCAGCCATCGTAGGCAACCTTGGTACCGAAGGCTGAGAGCATCCTGGAGGGCAGCAGGGGCAGCAGGCCCAAAGCGGGGGGCGCAGCAGAGAGGAGGAAGAGGAGACCTTACAACACCCCTTTCTTCCTCTAGCAGTTATGCTCTGGTTCCTAAAGGTGCCCCACCTCACCAATGGGCAGAAGAAAATACCGGACCCTTTTATGCAGCAGGATTCGCTGGAGAGCAGTCCCTCCATGAGGACAACACCTCCCCCAAGGCTGGAGTCTGGCTGAAACTACCCCCACGCACACTACGCAGCATGTGAAACGGTTCCTCCTCTTCCTCCTTTTAACGGCGGGCAGTGCCAGCAGCAGCGCTGGGGTGGAAGGAGCCTGGGAAGACCGAAGGGCTCAACCCAGCCGGGAGGGGAAGAGGGGCTCTGCTACAGCCAACAAGAAACTCTTACATGGTTCCATTGGTATAAACAGCTTCTCCTCCTTCCACATACTGGACCTGGGATGGATATACGTGCTGCACGGATTGCACCTGAAACAAGCATCATAAACTCGAGTTACAGATATGCTATTGCCTAGGAACAGCGGGAGAAATTGTGTATTACATCTTTAAACAACTTTCAACCTTACCTTGGCATCTAGGCTTTCTTTTTAAAAGAAAAAGAAAAACAAAACAAGCAAAAACCCCACATGCTTAGGGATCCCAAAGGACATATTTATTTTAAAAGCTCAAATCAAAATAAATAAGTATTTGCCCCATGAGCGGTGGAAACAATGGAGCTGGGTTTCCTCTGCACACATGCCTCGGGGCTGGTTCTCCGCTGACCAGTAAGAGTGAGATCATGCTGCAGCCTTTCCTTCAGAGGGGAGGTTGGCAGTGTCCATCTGCACCCCCGCTCCCTTTTTCGTTGGTCTGGGAGGGACATAGTTGCCCTCTGTCAAGTTTTTTTTCTGAAACTGAGCAACCAAATAAAAAACTGCTAGAGGAAAAAGTCAAGAGAGTCAGACTCACTGTCCACATGAAGCACCACCACAGATGCCTGGTTTCTTAGGAAACAAGGACTGCAAAAGGCAAAGTTCAGATAAATAAAAACACTTGCATGGCTCTCTGTCACCTAACCTTTCCATGAAGCCACATGCAGTCAGTACATTTATTTGTGCAATTAAAAAAAATCCCAAACAGTTCGCCTCTAAAAAAATCTTGACAAAGGAGGACTGCTTTTAAATGGCAATTAAAAGCATCCATCAACTCTTCAAATGTATGAAATACAACTGCTACAGTAAAGGCTCTTCTAAACTTTAAATATCTTGAGAGCTTCTTTTGCCATCAAAGAAAGGAAGAGAGAGATGGAGAAAGCTGCTCTCACAGTGATCTACAGCTCTCTAATTGCACACAGCTCTCTAATTAAGAGCATATTTTTTTTCTAAGCAGCTATCTGGCACAGTTTCAAATGTCGTGTGGGACATGGGGTCCTGTTGACACGGGGGTCCCTGCGTGGTGTCTCACCCCAGAGATATTACCTGTTGTGGAACCTGCTGAACTCTGGGAACAGAGATTTGCTGCATCTGCGCTCCTTTGGGAGCGGAGCCTGCTGCTTGGACCAAAACCCTCTGAAAGAAGAAGATATAGTGACATACACTTACTTTCAGTCTGTAACACAGGTGAGTTAGGTATTCTCTTTCAATCTTTCATGGAAAGCTTGCCTCCTACTCCAGAGGCAGCAGTACCCCCTACTTAGCATCCCTGCAGTTCCCATCCTTCCAATGCAATCTGCACCAGACACCAGCCTGAACTCAGTACCCTAAACCTGGGAAAAGCAGAGCGCTGAATCCACATTTTCTGACATGGACCGTCTTTAAGTCTCCACGCAAGGAAATAACAGCAAACGGTTGACAAGAGGAGCTCAAGACGAGGTTCAGCTGCAGCTAAACAAGAACCACTCCTCACGTTCACATTTTCCTCCTAGGGTTGCAAAGTTTCTTCTCCTATGGCTGCCATACCAAACCACGCTCTGCCTCCTGCGACACGAAATCACACTCTCCAAGGTGCCACAGTCCTTACAGTTTCTACCGGCACCAAAGCTCAGACGGTTCTGCATCTCCCTTCAGTGCCACCAAGGGCACAGAAATGCTTTGTGTTGCCTTGCCGTGGTCACTCTGTCCTCTACCTCTCTACTGGCATTTCCACCGTCCCCCTGCTCTTTGTGTTATGCTCAGCATTCAGTTTGAGGTTGGACCCATGTCTCCTAAAGTGCTAAGCACCTTGCAGTTCCAGCAAAACAAGCATGGGGACATGGTGGATGGAAAGAAACGATTCAGTGAGGCCCGTGGGAACAGAGCCTGGGTACCGGCATGAGAGTAAGAAAGAAAACGTTCAAGCCAAATATCAGTATGGCCTGTTAAATTGATGAGGACCTCCTCCAAGGAGACAGTCATCCTCTGTAGCTTGAGGCTTTAAAAAAAAACCAGCAGATGGGGCCAACTGAACAAAAAGCTGCAAAACAATCCCACGTGAATCCTAGAGGAGACCTCGACAATTACTGGCTAACTTATACGTATATATTTATGATTTCTAGCCTTCTGACACCCTCCCACCATGCCCTTTGTAAACAGCCAGAAACCCTTTCTAGCAGAATTACAGGAACGTGATAATTGCCCAGACTTCCAGGCAGCCTCTGCATCACCAGTCCCCAGGCTGACCTTCAGTAAGTCTGGATACGTTGGAGAGCCTGCAGCTGAGCTCGCGATAAGGACACATACACTGACGCCACCCATCACTTTGTCCATTTTCTCTCCAAAAGAGGCTGTAACCAGTGCATGATGGGAACATTAAAAGCCGTTTTTCAACTCAGGCCTTGGCAATGCCAGCTACATCAAAGTCTCACAAAGATCTGTTCCTTTCTCCTACTTTTCACCCATTCTCTGTCATTGCGTTTACCAAACAACACATGGCACAGCTGTCCAGCTCAGCCACTTGTGTAATTTGTCACTACCTGCCCGGTTGCTCCTACTACCTTCCAACCGAAAAAATTAATCATCCCCAACCTGTAAGATGAGGCCTTCCTGTTCATACAGCCTTCTCTCACACTGAAAGGTAGACCAGTGATCAACACCACCAAAGGCTTCAGCCTCACACCAGTCATGCTGCCAGTAGTTCATTCCTAGTATTTTCTTTGTGCTGCTGGTGAGAAGGGAAGGCTCTGGCTGCTCCTCCTCTTCAGCCATCTTCCACGATCCTCTGGGTCTTCCTTAATCCATGGAGTTCCACTTGATACTCTGCGTCATGACGACAGCACTGGCAAAGGCTGGACGGGTAGTTTCATAATCCAAAGCCAATGGATTTTCTAAATTTCTCTAACATGTTGTCACAGTCAAATTCACACTAAGGACTGCCAATCCCTAAGATCCTTGACACTACTGATCAGCAATATCCACATCATTACAATATGAACAAGAAACATCACCCAGAGAAATCGAAGATGGGAAGGCTGAAAGATGACAGAGAGCTGGCCAACCATGTGAATGTTCACGTCTCCTGGTGAATCAAATGCTCCTACCAATTCACAATTTTTAATTGTTCCTTTTTGTCAGCATCCAATGGCAGCTACTTCTGCTCACTGGGGAGTTGGAGAAGGGTGTAGCTAAGTTGTACACACCCATCCTCTTATCCCTCCAGCTTCCTGTGACAGAAACTTCTTTTGATAGTTCCCCAAATGGCATAAAAAGGAACCAGTTTTACTTAACCCTTCCCATTTTCCATTAGGTAGTTTTCATTCATCCGCTGAAGCTAGCATTTCTCTCCTGTCAGGAGACCTCCCAAGTGCATCATATTCATGTATATGAATCACGAATCCCCCCCTCCCCAATTTAAAATGTCAGGATCCACCTACCAAAAGAAGAGGCCAGCATGTGGCTCCTCCACCCTCTCCCCGCACCAGAGCTCCCTCCACCTCTTCTCTGTTGAGCTCGGTACCCTAGTTGCAGAGATGCCTTTAAGGACAGTTTCATTTTCTCCTGCTTTTATTGACAACATGACATTATACTGAAGCAAACACCAAACGGGCATGAAATTAGTTCCTCGAGTAGCTAAGTTAAAAAATCCCACGTTTTAAAGCTTGCATATTTGTAGGGCTAACACATGAAATATCTATGGCCTTTATCAACACAAAGTCCGGTTCTCCCCACTACCACAACGAGCTGATTAACAATCCTCTCCCCCATATAAAACCCCTGGATTAAAATACATCTGCCAGTAAAACAGGTCTCTTCTCCATGGAAACGGCATTCCCAGCTGTGCATACGTTACCTGCTGAGACGCTGGCACCGGCTGCACTACCGGAGCTTGGGCTGACGCAGAAGTGTGAAGTGCCACCGAAGCTGCTGAGTCTGAGCCACCCTCCGAACTCTGCATGCTCACTGCTGGGAGAGCAGAGGGGAGATCAGCCGGGGAAAACACAGCTACACACCACAGCAAACGCCCGAGGAACCTACATCTAACAGGAATAAAATCCCAGTGGAAGATCCAGGGGAAGTGCTAGGAAGGAAGGTAGCTACCTTCCTACACAGAGGACTCTTTTTAGTCTTGGAGCTAATTTTAATACAGTATTATATTAAGAAAAAAGAAAGTTGCACAATTGTTCCACAGAAAGGAGAGGCAAGGAACAGAAAATGCACTTCTAAATATAACCGGAAAGTAGCACTGGAAAATTATTGTGTCATAGTGAGGATAACTTCAGATCTGGAAGAGTAAGAGCATATTTTAAAAAACATTTTTCCTCCCCCTCTGCCTTATCATGTTTAACTACTGAAGAAAAAAAAAAAATCAAATCTAAGTACATGCCTGGAGCTTAGCTAATGCTTTCATGTGGAAAGTGGTGTGGTCAATTTGGGTTTATAATCACAACTGATAATCAAACAAGAACAGCAGAAGAACGGTGATTGACCATCATTTCAAAATCCGCAAACCACCCAGACGAAGAGCCACCTCCACTGTCCCGTCCGTGCCCCTGCCCCAGGACCCGGGCAGCCTCCCCGAGGTCCCCAAACACCGACGTGCCATCGCCCTCTGCTCCCGCTCCTGCGCTGCAACCCTGCGGCGCTGATGACCCCGGCGCCTCCGAGCCGCCCGGGTCCCCCTGTGCCGGCACGCGCCCGGCATCGCTCAGCCCCCTCGGGAAGCATCCCAAGGGCCACGCAGGAACGTCCTGGGGATGGGGAGGCTGCAGCCGCCCGAGGGGCGTCGAGGGTTGCTGCGACGCTGCTTCCCGAGAGCACACAATGCCATTTGGGGGGTTTTGATGTAGTGGGGGGGGGGGGGGGAGCCTTTTTTTCTCAGTTTCTTGTGAAAGTTCCTGTTTAAAAAACTATTTTAAGAGGGTTTCTGCTGTCACTTCAAAACCAAAAGATTCAGAAACATCCAGATTTTGAGCAGTGCCGTTTCTCCTTTCTCAGTCTTGCTGCTGAGCGTAACGTAGCCTCCAAATAACAGCGTGAAATCTTTTCTGGTCTGTTTCCCTTCTCCATCCAATATTTAAACTTTTTCCTCAACTTTGTGCACGTTAAGAGGCAAAAGGAAAAATAAGAAACTGAGGGACACTGGAGCCTGCTCATTTGATAGCTCTTCATGGTAAAAAGAAACACAAGGGAGAGGTGAAGTTACAGAAGTTACCTGTTTATTCTCCTTCAGCCACTGAAAAAACCCCCAAATATTTAGATTTTTCATGAAACAGGTTTTTAAGATTTTTTTTCCCAGTCAGCGCTGGCCCCATATTCCCATGCTACCCATTAGCAAATTACACCAATTACTCTCCCAACTTCCCCAAAACCCCACAGCTTGCAAGTAATTTTCTCTCTCGCATCTTTCTGCATCCAGGAGAAAGAGTGGATACAGAACCCACATAGTCACCGCTCCAAACGCAGCTACCAGATTAATGTAATGATCCAGAAACAAGGTAAAGAAACTTAGTCACTATTTATCACCCTCCACGTCCCTCCGTAGCCTCCAGTCTGCCCGTAGCACAGTGCACAACCCCATTCCCTGCGGCTCCACTATATAAAGGCAGCACCTGCTTCTCCCCATCACTGCCTCTGCATGGTTTTGAGCCAAAACCTCTTTGTCAGAAGATACCAGTTGCGATAGCACTGTGGGATCATGAAATAATAATGAAATAGTTCATAAAAATGAAATAATTCTCGCAGTAAATAAATGAAATGGCCTCCTGCCTGTTCCAGCCCCCAATTATTTGCAGCTAAATATTTGGCCAGCACTGTTGGCAAAAGAGGCAGGATTATAAAGCTCACAGGAAGATGCTCAGGCAGAAGAGAGGGCTCACTTTTAGCATATGTATTCCCCTAACTTTTGCAAGGGTATTTTATCGTCTATCGCCTGTGCCCCAGGCTCCGGTTCACAGCTTTCTAGGGTTTTGTGAGTGGAAAAATATAGCATGGTGCGGTTACAGAAGAAAGTTGGGTAAGTTGCCAAATATATTTTAATGATCTCTTTGAGAATGGTTCCGGCAGGGTCAGATCTCGGCATTTCAGGTCTACAGAAAGGTCTCTCTTCATGTGTAGTTATAAACAGAAAAGAACACTCAGAAGTGATGCTATCTCAAAATTACCACCTACTCATCTCTGCTTATAAATTTCGTCTTCTGGTTTCCCTCAGTGACCAAAAGAGATCAGAGAGGCAGGCAGGGTGGAAGATGAATTATCTGCTGCCAAAATAAATCATCCACATTATTTTCAGATTTGTTACAAAATGCTGGCTCTGTTAATGATGACAACCAAGCCAGACACAAAGACCCCAATGAAATCTGCAGCTGGTACTTCCAGACAAGGTAGACAGACACAGAAGTACTGGACCGCCAAGGCACACGTACAAGACTTCTTATTATTTTGTTTATCAGTGAAACATCCTGGATAAAGAATAACTCATTTCCCATTAAAGCCATCCTGCGCTTCCTGAGAATTGGGGAGACAGATATGTGCGTGCCATCTGCTAACATTAATTTGCGCTGATGAAAAGCTGACAACGTAAACAGAATTCCTACGCTCTGAGAAACCATCGCAAGGTGCTACAGAGCTTTCCCGGCATCCTGGGAGCACAGCTACCAAGGGAGCCGGCACCCGAGCCAAGACTCCAGAGGATGAATAAAGCATCGGCTTTCAAGGAGGAGAGGAAACGTGGCATCCAAAGTCTTGCTCTTCCCTCGTCTTAGGAGCTGTGCGTGCAACGTAAGGAACCCCCTTGTAGCCCCTTACTGAACATCGGCTGCTGGAGCTCGGCCGCCTGCTTGTGCAGCTCTTTGGCAGTTCTGCCACATCCCTAAAGCAAATGCCCATGAAAGGACTCGCTGCTCTCCTTCAATCTCATTTTTCACCTCCCACAGAGGAAGAAGTTTTACAGTGTTCTTGATCATCCTCTCCTAACGCAGAGCCGGTGGCTCAAAAGTGAGCCCTCCTCTTTCCCAAAGATCTAAGATTTGCTGCCTTCCTCTTAGCCCTGGTCTAAGAAAGAGAGGTTCATCCCAGCCATGCTTCCTTCCCACCCCTGGCTGGGGGACAACGCTGCAGCTCTCTCGTAGCAGAAGCGACCGGCAGAAGCTATTAAAAGGTGTCTCGTGGCTTCTGACAGCTGGTGAAAGCCTGCCAGCTTGGCAGCCCCCCTGGTACCGGGGAGCTTGCACAAACTGAGAACCTAATTAGCAGCTGGCAAAGCCGCTGGTGGGTCACAGAGAGGATCAGCACCCACAGTTGACTTTCTCAGCTCCAGGGCTCCTTACCGGGTTAAGAAGAGCAAAAAGACCAGTCAATTATTTTTGCCAGGGGAATGAGCAGACGGGACCTGACCACGCATAAGGAACGAAACCGTGGTGAGAAGGACCTTACTCAGCCATTGGCGTTTCAGGCAGAGACAAGTTTAAAACTCCGGTTGCTCAACGTGGCCAGTGACGCCACATGCAGCATCACGACTGTGGAAGGCATTGCAGAAATCTGGATTCCAGGTTGCATCATCAGAGAATGAATCAGGCAGATAACAAGGCTGCTGCGCTCTGGAAACCTTCTGTTTACACACAGCTACCTCGGTATCCAAGCAAACAGCGGTGACAGGAAAGGAAATACAGAAAAAACTAATAACTTCTGGGTGCTATTTCTGGTTCTGCCACCAGCTTGCTCTGTGACCTTGAACAGGATGCTTCCCCTTCCCTGTGCTTCAATTTTCCCACTCCTAAAAAAGCCACAATACCCCCCTAGGCAAGGTATTTTTTGAGCACCAGTCTCGGAGGGCTGTCAAAGTCCGAATGCATTTCAGAAAGACAAGTAGTACTATTACAAGCCTTGAGGGTTGATAAAAACTCCAATTGTCACCGTTTCATTCATAAGCCACGTTGCCTTCACGTAAATAGCCTTGCCTTTGTTAATCTCTCCTGCCTAAACCAGCTCCAAAATGCTGGGAAAACAGAGATAAGAGGAGCATTTCAAAATATTTTTCACATTCAAGCTTGCAGCGAGAGGGGGAGAAAAGGAGGGGGCAGCAGAAGGATATCACACAGCTTTCTCCGGCGAGTCGCCTTGGCGTGCCGCAAAGGGAAGGCAGCGGCATCCCCTGCACCCGTTCCCAAGCTCCCAAAAAGAGCCTGGGAAAGGAGGGGGCTGGTGCAGGAGCCCCCCAGGAGGGAGAAGGGTGCCCCCGGGTGCTCGGCCCGTGCCGCAGCCCACGAGCTCTGCCACCCAGGAGACGAGGAGGCACTGCAAGTATTTTTCCACAGAAGGTTTTAATATAAACTATCAGCTCCTGAACACTCAAACAAAAACGTTTCGGAGCTAAACGCCGAGGCCTCAAACGTCTAATAACTGCTGCTGATTAGAGCCAGAGCAGGGAATCTGCCCCAGGGAAATATTTGGATTATTCTCCCCCTCGCTCCACGGGACGTGCACACTCGTGGCCGCGGAGCACCGCAGCCGCCCCCGGCGGCTCCAGGATTCCAATAAAGAGGATTTAAATCCCTGCCTTCCTCAGGCCCAGGCTCACTTCTGTTGTCATCGCCGGCCGACCGACTTGCTGGTTTTATACTAGAAGAAAATGTCACTATTTGAAGTGAATATACACCCCCCCCCCCCCCCCCCCCCATTATTTTTATTTTTTAAAAGCAGCCGTATAGAAATCAGGGGTGGGACTGGCACGGTCTTGCCTCTCGTGGGGTATTTAGGTCTTCGATTCACATATCTTTAATTTTTTAAGGTGAACATGTGCAACATATAAAACACACCCCACACCAGCAACCAGTTTTTTTAATCCAGAATAATCATACAATCATCCTAGCGTTGCTTTCAAAATACAAAAATTGTTACTTTCAGTAAATCACTCGCTCACTTGAAGACAAATCACGAACTATTTAATTTGCTTTTCAAAGCTTACTTGGTCATCCTTTGATCTTATTTAAACTTTTAAAATTCTTTTATTACATCCTTTCTTTCTGGCAGAACTTTTGAAATAGAATATAATACTGGGATACAAATGAGGGAAAGGAAAACCATTTCGAAGGGTTTTTTTGTTGTTTTTAAGAAGAACAGTCAATTATTCTGCCTCTGGGACAAAGTTTCTCCCAGCTACTTGTATTTAAGCTTCCCAGTAAACCGTGGTAGGTCTTATTACCTCTTCTAGGTAAGTAATTCCCTCTATTTGCCATTTGTAAATGGGTTTAACAACTTCTTCTCAAAGAGGATTTAAATGCGGGGCATAAAAATCCACCAGGAAAATGACTGCCTTGAAGTACAGGAATCAATGCTAAATAAGATTTTTGATGACTGAAGGATGTACTTCGTGGCTTTCATTTCAAATTAAGCTATAAAGGCGGAAAAAGTTTATTGTTCCAGGTGAACCTGCTATAATTATGTTTGACTTTTTATTAATGAGATTTAGTATACCCAACAGTCAGGATGCTCAGCTGTGCACAGTTTGTGCTCCAAGTTTTCTTTCTGTTCAACGGATCTGGGGCTGACCAGGGGGTAAAAGAACCAGGGAATCACATACGGTCACATTTCCATATACAAGTTCATGATACAGCTATGAATTTTTTATAGAAATCTCCTGATATCTGGTATTTTACTGAAAATAATGGGAAGGTTGTAGTTTAATTAAAAAACCCGAATTCTTCCTCATCCGTAACACTGACCTGCTAGAATCAAAATTCAAACCCGAGTTTTCGCTTTTTTTGTTTGGTTTTGTGCATTTTTTGCATACTTTGAAAGGAAGGCTTACATATAAAAATAGTTATTTGGTTTCTGGAACTTTTATTCAGGTTTAGTTGGCTTGGAGCTTAGATAAATAGGAAAACCAGAACAGCAATAACTGAATTCAGAAGAAATAAAAATGCTATTTAACCATCACATTCTATATGGGCTCTAAGTGGTATTTTCTGCCCTGACTACAGAAAAAGCAACTATGGTTTTTACATTTAATAGATTCACTACTGAGAATCCTCAATGCTCTCAAAAGTGACTGAAAACAATAAAAGGGATGCAGGGAATAGCAGATTTTGACTTTCTTTTCTAGCAGATGCACATTATCCATCGACTTTATCCACCACAACTCTATGCCACATTTATTTTACTAAAGAAAACCTTCTTAAATGTTTTCCATTTCATTCAACATTTTTGGCTTAGTCTGTATTTAATAATTTGCCCTGAAAAGGCATTAGTTGTGTTTTAACCAGAGCATAGAAAGGAAGTGTTTCCTTCTTTGGAAGAAGACACTTTTTTATCTTATGTGAATGAAAATGCGATCAAGTGAATTATACCAGCTTAGAGCAGAACTGAGGCAAACGCTTGTATCAAACCCAGCTTGCCTCCTGCCTCCACATGCATCCTTTATCCCCGCTGTGCATGTCTCCAAAGCACGCTATCTCCAAGAAACAACAGGCGTTCCCCTGAAATTCCAATTAGGAAAATATTAATTTTTTTTTTTTCTATTGCCCATAAAAGTCAGAAGCCGAAGGAGCACACGAGCAGGCACTTGTAGATGGCCAGCACGTGGCTCTGACCCGAGGCCAAGCGCCGGCTGTGCCCCCATCTTTGCACCCCCTTTGGAGAAACGTGATTCCACCTCACCCGTCTGTGAAACCAAAAGAAACTCTTTGCTTTTGGATGGCTGAGCCCAAGGGAACCTGCTCTACCAGCATCCGCGTTCAGGAGTTATCTTTTCCTTCGGACCACCCAAGCGATGCTCGGAGAACAACGCTCCCAACGCCGCTGTCAGCAGCGCGGGCAGCCCAAAGCATTGGGAAGTCTGGCTGCCTGGCACCTGAACTAAATCCCCGTCCAAAACATTGCACAACTGGCGATCGCGATGCCAGCTTGACGCAGGAGAGCCACAGCATTGCCTGGTTTTTTAACTGCTCTAAAAGCCTTGGAAGAAGAGCCTGCTATTCTGGCTTTCGGAGGGAGCGGGTTAGGACTGGACAGAGTCTTGGCTCACTAAAACCGTGGCCTCGGCACCAAAACCCCTCAGCCCGGGCCGAGCACGGCCCGTACCGCCCGCAGCCACGCGGCGCCGAGCCCCCCCCAGAGCCTGGGACGCCGCGGGATGGTGCCCGGCGTCCCCGCTACCAGCAACAAGCGCCCGTGCACCGCTCGCATCCCGAGGGCTGGAGCGGCGTTCGCCTTTCGCAGCCAGCCCCGCCTAAACCAGCACCCGCTTCCAGCGGAGGGTGGGGGAGAGGTGTGGGCCGCCTCTGTGCCCTCATGAGCAGGGTGAACGTGCCCTCATCCCCATCGCGGCCGAAAGCCAGCTCTCCCAGCCTCACGGGAGCTGGCACTCCAGCCGGCTCATCTAAAGAGTGCCCTGGACCGCGCGTCGCAGCCTTTAGCCTTCGAATGGACTGGATGATCTTAAAGGTCTTTTCCAACCTAAACGATTCTGTGATTCTAATGAGCAGTGGTAAGTGGAGGGGATGGGAGGGGGCAGCAAACATGACAAGGAACTTGATAATAAGCTGATTCTGGAGAGGCTGCTTATTACATTGCTTCAAAATGTTATAAACAGAGAAGGCACCAGAGCCTTCCACTGATTAGGTTAAATTAATTTAAAACAGAAGCAAACACTGCTTGTCTAAGAGCTCTAGTTACCTGGAAACACAGATAAACCCAAAACACGCGTTTCAAGGGCAGCAGGCAGTATAGCTGGTTTTTTCAGGAACCTGGTCCTCATGGAAAAATACAAATTTGGAAACGGCTTTTATTAGCAATAGTTAATAATATACCAAAATACAAATATACACTCGGTCTTTAATCAGATTTCATGGAATCAGGTCAAGTAATAGACACACACACGCACACACAATCGTTGTGTAACAGCAGTTCACTAATCTTTGCTGTTTCTTTAAAAGTAACTTTCAGAGAGGCAGAAGAGAGGAAGGAATGTATCTGTGCTGGCCGTATAATTTGGAGTTTCCTTAAGAGCCAGCTGAGACTGAATAGCAGAAGCCGTGATGGTTTAATGTTGCTGGCGGCAGCCTGCGGACAAATCCCACGTGCACCCATCCCAGACCTGAACATGGGCAAAGTAATGCTGCAAACCCCCCTCCCATGCAAAAACCTCTCCTATTTTCTTTCTGGGTTAATAAGACGAACCCTCTCCACATGTCAAAAGCCGGGACTGGATTCCTTCAGATCTGAATGCATCCCTCTGGTGCTCAGAAATGCAGGGGCCAGCATTCAGCCTATTTACCGCCACGCTGCGTGGCACCCGCTGTCTCCCACAGACTTGCAGGCACAGGTTTCAGCTGTTTGCTCTTAAGAGAAGTCCAACGTCGTCCCGATTTTTAGCCCAGCACAACCCTGTCAACAAGTGCTTGAAAATCCTTGTTTCTTTCCCATTAACTAGCTAAATCTCAACTTGAGAAAATTTTGCTACAATGATGGCAAATAACAGTACCCCGAAAAAATGTCTTGATATCTGCTGAGCAGTAAGGACGCTTTCACATCCGGAAGGAGGAATTAAGAATCACACGCTACGCTGTCCTCCATGTCCAAGCCTTTCAGATACTGGCTGCAACATACACATTGGTGCTATCTGGTGAAAGCAAGCGCAAGTTCTGGGCTCAAATTAATAATTTTCCCATCTTTTTAATATGTGTACTGTAGGGGTTTCCCAGGGCTGCGATTCAATAGGGGAAATACAGTGTGTCAAGCAAAAATCTGACACAAATGCATTTCAAAGGTTCCTTTCTAGGACAAATCTGAAAGTTTCAATCGTTAACCAAACCGCAACATCTGGTTACTTGACCCCTGCGGGCCGTAGCTGTGCTTCTGCATGCTCCTGGGACAATCCCAGGTACCCGGGTACAGCTAATCCTCTCTCGACTGAACTGGGCTCATTTTGGAACAAGGAACTGCAAACCTTGGTACTCGACTGCATTTTTGCAAGATCCCCTTTTATAGCTTCTCCTGTGGCAGAAAACTGTGGAATATGTCACTTATTTTAAATTAATTCCAAGAGATCAGCTTCATTTAAACCTGTATGTTCATCAGCCATCGCTTTTTACTTCTTTAGACTAGACAATCCTTTCAATGGTCTTAAGGCTAGCCAGCCTTTTGACAATTTAAGTGTGAAGTCAGACATTTGCTGCAGTATTTCATTTAGATGTGGGGCAGCAGCAGCGGCTGTTTCCATCGTGCCTATCCAGTGAACGGCAAATACAGAAGTAACCGCTGCCAACAGAGTCCAGTATAGCGTTGTTTATTTATGTAGCACCATTCACAAGCATTGTGGTACTTAACAAAGTTAAGCAGAACAAGCCACAAACATAAACTGTGGCCGTTCAGAGAAAAGATGACTTCATCTCAGATCTTAGAGCAGCAGCTGAGTCAGTGCTCCGGAGGTCTCCGGGAGAGATTCCACCGTGGGGTGGATTGAAACGTGGCACGAGGGGATAAACAAGCGGTCAGGAGCGTTAGCGTTGCTGTGGGGTTGTGCTGGGTACTTTGAGAAGCCAGAAAGGAGAGTTGGAGCAAGGAGAGAAACAAGAAGTGGTCACTGTTCCCTCTGAAAGGCAGGGAGTGCCTGGGCAGGCGTGAGGAGGAGGAGGAGGAGGAGGAGGAGGAAAAAGAGGAGGAAGAGGGCTTGCTCGCTTTCTCCTGACACCAAGGGCAAGTTTCTTTGTCTCTCTCAAACGTCTGCGTGAGCTCCGACTGCACCATCCTTCTGCCTGCACACAAGATGCTCTTCCCGGCTGTGCTAGCTCGGCACGCTCCTGGGGAGCGCTGCCCTCGCCAGGGACTGGTGTTACTGGGTGTTACTGGGGAGGAACCACCACGGAGGTCTGGGCTCCGCTCCTGCACGCCACAGAAAACGGGGTCTTGCCCTTGACGTGACGGTGCCGTGCCAAAACATCCTCGTGGGGTTGCAAAACTTGTCTCCCGCGAGTTTGGGATTTGCTTGTTGGTGATCCCGCTTCTACACGTACAGCAGAACTGCCCCGAGTTCAAAAGCCGCCTTGCCCAAGTGTGTTTGCAGGTGTGCTCATCAGTCACAGGCTGGCACGGGGGGGTCCCAAATCTAAACTCACAGTTGTTACCCAACTCTTCCGTTGCAGTATTCGGTGCGTGTTTCGGCAAGTAATGGGAGAGAAGCAATTGCTTCCCAGACCAGTGCACTGCTACTGGTGAAGAGGGGGAATAAGCCGGTTTTTTTCCTGTGGCAATCTAAGGTTCATACAGCTATTGGTGACTGGTACCGCAGACTCCAGGACTAAACAAGGCCCCAAACAGAAGCCACAAACTACCTAGAGACACGCAGTTCTTCCTGGAAAGTCAAAGAAATGAGAAGGCTGCTTTAGATGCCCTAGAAACGCAGTTTGGGAATCTGTATTTGAATATTCTGCACTTGGAGAACGGCACTGCTGTGGTTTTGGTGAGGACAGCAATAGGACAGACCGTGTTCTAGATGAATGGGAAAAGATAAAGCCTTGCAACAACTGTACGCTGCTCCAGTAGTTCGCACTCTCCCAAAGAAAGAGAACTGACTGTTACCGAACTAGAATTAACCGAGTTACATCTTTTATGCAGGCAACAAATTCCTGTGGGCAGTATTTTTGGCCTGGACACATGAGTGGGTGGCTTTCCGACAGAAATCTCAGCCCACTAAACTTTCTGTCTGTAGTCTGGCCAGACAGGGGTTCAGATAACACCCAGAAAACAATTTTTTTTTTTTTTTTTAATCCATTCAATAAGCGAGCAAGGCAGAGCTGCAGTTTTAAAAGCTCGTCCTCCAGCGCTGTGCTGAGGGATCAGGATTGTGCTTAGAGTCTATCAAGCCAAGCGGGAAGATTTAAGTCCTTTTGAATCATAAAATAATGGGGGGGGGGTCTTTACCCCTTTTTGAATCATAAAGGAATAGGGGGGGGTCTTTACCCCTTTTTGAATCATAAAGGAATGGGGGGGGTCTCTTCAGCCCTTTTTGAATCATAAAGTAATTGGGGGGGCTCTTTAGCCCTTTTTGAATCATAAAGTAATGGGGGGGGTGTCTTTAGCCCTTTTTGAATCATAAAGTAATGGGGGGGGTCTTTAGCCCTTTTTGAATCATAAAGTAGTGGGGGGGGTCTTCAGCCCGTTTTGAATCATAAAGTAGTGGGGGGGTCTTTAGCCCTTTTTGAATCATAAAGTAATGGGGGGGGGTCTCTTCAGCCCTTTTTGAATCATAAAGTAATTGGGGGGGCTCTTTAGCCCTTTTTGAATCATAAAGTAATGGGGGGGGGTCTTTAGCCCTTTTTGAATCATAAGTAGTGGGGGGGGTCTTCAGCCCGTTTTGAATCATAAAGGAATGGGGGGGGTCTTTAGCCCTTTCTGAATCATAAAGTAGTGGGGGGGTCTTTAGCCCTTTTTGAATCATAAAGCAATGGGGGGGGGGGTGTCTTTAGCCCTAATTCTGCGAGTGCTTTGAGGGGTTTCCGCGACGGGGGGGACCCCCCGCGCCCCGCACGGGGCGGCCACCGAGCCCAAGCCCATCGCCGAGCCCAAGCCCACCCGACGCGTGGTGCGGGCGGAGGAGGAGGTGGATGCCGGGGGGAGGATGCGGGGCCCGCGCTGTTTGGGGAGCAACAGCGGTTGCCAGGGGCGACGCGGTCCACTCCCGGGTCCAGGGCGCGTTGCTAGGCGCCGCGGGGAGCGCTTCCCAAACCAAACATCCCCATCCCCGCCCGCCGCGAACGCGCACTAAATATGTCAGCGGGTATTTTCAGAAGCCCGGGAGGACTGACAAATAATTTCTTTGCTATAGTAACTGTGAGGGGGGGGAGGGCTGTGGGGTTTGGTGCTTTGTTTTGGTTTTATTTTATTTAATTGTTAGTTCAGTATAAATGGATTAACAGGCTAGACAGTGTTCTTCAAAACAGATGCCCAGGAAAGGAAGTTTTGGTTTGTTTGGTTGGTTTTTTTTTTTTTTTTTTTTAAAATCCTTGTTTTTAAAAATATTATTAAGGAGTTACTGTCTTTTAGAAGCAGTAGTAACCAGTCATTACACAAACCCCGTGTCCCCAGTTTGCTGCCGAGGGAAGCACTGCACGGCCAGAATGACCGGCAATCACACAAGTCCCTGCACAAGTACTCTTTCAACTTTTTTTTTTTTTTCTTTCCCCCCACCTATTTGTAGATTCCTAGAAGTTTCCCAGCAGAATTGCAGATCCCTTTAAAGCAGGATTTACTTAAAACAAGTTTGCTTTTCTTGGTGGTATTTCTGAGTGCGGGGAAAGGTAGTCTGGCTGGGAAATAAGCTTTCAGGAGAGGGCGTGTGCGGTTTTTCAGTGTCCTCGGATTTGATGAAGAGGAGAAACTCACCAGAAAGATGTTTTCCTCTAGTCCCATGAACATGGGAAACTAATTTAAAATCTCTACTTTGCACTTTTTACATTAAAATTTAAGGCAGCTAATCATAAGCAAAAATTTATAAACACTCAGAGGATTTTAAGGGAGAGCTTGCTCTCTGTGGAAATAGAGATAGGCTTTTGTTGGGCTGGTGGAAACGGATCGTTGTCCCGGGCGCAGCGGTACGATCTAAAACATAAAAGTTCTGCTGTGCTTGCTAATCATCATTAAGGCCACATGCCGCTGTCACAGGCTCCCAAATTCAAAAAGAGCAGAATTTGGGCAGAATTTGCCCCTCCAACTTTTAAAGCTAAGCTTAGGCACTGGCATCACATCAGTTCATCTTCACAGCGATTAACGATAAAGCTTATTACCGAAACTGCTGATTTCCAGGTGTGGGGTGCTTTTAGTGCTTCCTTTGCAGCACGTTTCTCTGGCGTTTATGTACTAACGGCACCGTCCTCCAGAGCATTGCAGCAAGGCATTCACTTCTCCAAGGCAGATGTCATGAAAAGCAGAAATCACTCATCTACTGGATGAAAAATAGTAAGTCATAGTACTGGGTGCTTTTTAAATAAGGTCTTTAAAAAATTCTTTTCTTTATTTAAGGATATATTTTTTTTCCCCCCAAACTATTGCTGACCTCAGCCCCCAAACTACTCCTTGGTCTTCTAGCATTTGATTGCATTTATCTCCTTCTCAGGGGGACTCGCATGCCTCTTGCATGAGAACAGTAGGCCCAGGAACGTTTTGAAGGAGGCAGGGAATCTTACTTGTGATGTTCAGAGCAGCATTCAACACAGAGCAGACACTCATGCAAGATAGCCAAGAGTTTGGCTTAGCTTGGCAACTTAAAAATGACAACTGCAAATTAAGAAATGTCATAACTTGAAGAATCTGCCCAGCAAAGGGATAAAATACACACCATTTGCAGCTATTTGAGGTGATCTGGTAACATTTGCACTCAGCACAGAAAAAAGTAAACTCAAAATAAGGTCCTTTACTTAACAGTATCCTTGCCCATCCTACCTATTGCCTTATGGTAGACTTCAGCATTGAGATCTCCAAGCTGTGTGAAATATGGTTAAAAGGTGCTTTAACATTGCAACATTTGGTCAAGTAAAGGACTTCAAGAGATAATTCTGGCTAAGAGGAACATTTCTGCCATGACAGCAGAAGCAGTATAGATGAACATGACCAACTTCTTGATAACTCCAGATAAGTCCAATCTCACTCAAATGCCAGCCTGCGAGGGAAGCCAAAACTCCCTGTCTAGACGTCCTCGCTCCTTGGTCCTTCCACCAAAGCTACTACAGCAATATCTTTGCTGGCATTGACCCAAGACCTATCAACTCATTTCAGAGCGTCCTCGCTCCTTGGTCCTTCCACCAAAGTTACTACAGCAATATCTTTGCTGGCATTGACCCAAGACCTATCAACTCATTTCAGAGCATAACAGAGGCTAGCTGCCCTGGAAGAGTCACTATTCTTATTCCTTATTAAGATGGGCAAATTAAGTCCAAAAATCTTCTCATTCCATTCCTTTCTGCTAAGTGCCCTCATTCCTGCTTTATGTGCTAAAAAGTTACCGCTGGGATGAGGAAAACACATTAAAATTGAGAGCTGACACCTCTCTTATCTTAAGTGAGGATGCTAGTGGGGGGTTTTAGGGTTTCAGTTGCTGGAGTCCTGTTACTCCCACAGAGCTACGCCTGACAAGAAAAAGGGTTTCGAGCTTTCCAACTTCTACTGAAGTAAAAAGAACCACCCAATTTCAGAAAGTCACTATTTAAACAGTCAGCCTTCCTTATTTTTATCTCCTAGTGGTTTTTAATCCAACCATATACTTTGGGGAATTTCGGGCTTCATGGGAGAGGGGGCAGTTTATTTGCAATCATACAGCAGCTCAAGCCCCCCTTTTTTCAAAGTATCTTTCTACTTTTGCTTTCCAGAAAATGAAATGCACATCCACTTCTTGCAAGAATGAGAGCAATGTTAGAAGCGTTAAGTGTGACTGCAGGAGCTATTTCCAGTCTATACAGCAGTTACTGCATGTGCTGAGCAGTATATTGAGGAGATGGTGAAATGCTAATGATCTCCAGACTGCTAGAGATACAGTCCTAAATAGAAGGAAAAAGTCACTTTGAGAGGTTTTTTTTGCCCATTCCATCTCCAGAAACCATACAAAACTTTAACACCTCCCTTTGGCTAAAGCTTTCCGAGTTACACTTGAATAACTGAAAAGGAAAAACAGATGGGGGTGGGGGAGTGGATAGAGATGATCCGACAGAGCTAAAATATCCATTAGTGGTAAATTCCACCATCTCCTCCCCCTCCCAAAAAAACGGACTGCATGGGTCAGATTCCACCCGCAAACCGAGAAACCAGCTCCAACCACATTCACTCAGACAGCCCTTTTTATTCTCTTGCTTGTCTAACTGGCTGCTAGGCAACCCGAGCAGCATTGCTGCTCGTATGCATTAAGTATTAACTATTATTTCATTCCTTCCCCCCTTTCTACAAAAAGGCAGCAACCTCAATTCATAACAGACGGATCTTTTCCCAAGAGCAAATGCTGTCTAAACGAAGCTGGAAACAGAGTTAAAGCCACGTAAGGGCTGAATATACCCAGTGCAGCTCTAGGATGCTCTTGATGCAGGCGCTATGGGATGCAGAGGGGTTTCCAGCGCCCAGCATTAGCCACCTACCCCAAGCACCCTCAGCAGGGGCTGAAGCCCTCGGTTTTGGTATACCAGGAGATGCAGCTACTCCGAGCCAGCCTCTGGAGGTAACTGCCTCTGTGCTGCCTACGCAGGGAGTCTAAAATCCTGGTTTCAGTTTAGTGCCCGGAGTGAAGCAATGAAGACACCCCCACTGCTCCTGCTGCATCCAGCCCTTGATCGGTGAGAGGCGGCCCTTCGGAGGTGGTAACTCTCCTGCGATACTAAAACCCCAATTTTGCCAGGACGGGTCACAAAGCTGTAAAGGAGACGGACAGCAGAAAGGATGCAATTGCCCTGCCCAAGGGAAGCGAAGGTAGAATTTGAGAGAGTACACAGTGTGCAAGGCTTTCTGCTCTCCTCCCTCCTGTGAACCAGTTCTGCAAGGAGCATCTCCATCTTTGCCAAAGGCAACTCTTCCAGCAATTTCAGTAGACATTTCACCTGAAGAAAAAAAAAAATCAAAACTGGGACAGGACAAAAGAAAGCAGAAGCTGATGGTGTTTAGAAACGGCAAGGCTACTTCAGCTCAACAAAGAAATTCAGCGACATATTCAGCTCCCCTTGAAAAGCCTGGTCCCAAACTTTGGCGACATTCCTGTATCCAAAGTAACTACCAGAACAACCCTTTGCAATAGAAGACGAAGGTGCTGCTAAGGTCAATAAGGCCTCAGGACAAGAAATTTTTCACCTGCAGGAAGACTCCAAAGGCAGGAGAAGGAAGCGGCTGCACACTGCTGCCCGGGAGGAAAGGCTGCTGACAGGCAGAGCCCAGCACTCTTCCAGCCCAGTGACATTTCTGAGTAATTACAAAACCTTAAGATCCATTATAATGTTAATTTGCTGGCTAGTTGTTGTGGAGAAGTGTAATTAGATGTTGTGTAGCTACCATGCAGACTGGAAGGAATGTTAAGAATGCCTCCACTTGCAAGCTGAGCAACAGCGGGAATACCAGGAGCAGAGAGAAGCATCCACACACCTCTAGAGCCTGGGAAGGAGGCCAGATACAGAGCAGGTCCTGGTATCAGAAGGTCCTGGTATCAGACCCTCTCTTCAGACGCAGAAGGCTCCACTGCAATCAAAGCACACGCTGCCAAGCAATGGCAATGTTCAGCCAAGACACCAGCTAGCAAGCCACGAGAAGGTCAGGCACGCTTTGCTTTATATCTTTACGCACTCCTCCTCTACGCGTGCAGAAGGGTACCACTCCGTATCCTCACATCGCCATGTTCCAAACACAGAAATGAGTATTTGCCTCAACTGAGAGCATCCTGTTGATTTAGCTCACCATCTTCATTCAGGTTTTCATGCTATGTTTTCTTCAATGCAGGCCAGTCAGAAAATGTTTGGGTTTCAAATTATGAGACATTTTCTGGGTTGGGGCTGCACTCGTAAGCAACAAAACCTTTTAAAATTAAAGCAAATCTCTTTATACACAATGACTCTGCCCATTTCATAATAAAGAGAAGCAATAATTGTGGGGGTTTTGGTTGTTTTGGGGATGGGGGGGGGGTGTTTGGTTTTTAACACTAATCTCACAGCACATTTGGAACCAGAATCAGACATTTCATTTCCGAAACATACCTATTAAAAGGACTGCCAGATTTGATATAAATTTTCCTCCACAAAATAAATTGATTTAATGAAAACTAAATTGGAGTCCCTAAAGCTTTGTAACAGTAAACTTTCTGTAGCAGTTTTATAATTTGCAGGTGGAAATACAGAAGACTATTCGCTTGCAGTCTAATGCAAGTACCTAGTTACTCTGCAAAATAATATTTTTAAGCTATCAATAGTATCTAAATTATTCACGGATGGAAAAAACAAATCCATCTCCCCTAGAAAGGAAAGCCATCAGCTGCTGAGAACAAAGTAACTACCCTCCTAAGGCCAAATAATCAGCAAAGCAAACACTAGTAGAAAAGTGCAGCCCCATTAGCAAAGTTTTCTAGGAACACGGTTGCAGTCAAGAAGTATTTTGTAACAGAGCACATTTTATATGATACAGCATTTTACAAAGGAGCGGAAAAGGTCGAGTGAGAAGCAATGTCCTAAGCATCACCATCCTCTCCTGGGTGACTGCAGGGGACAGTGAATTGACCTGACAAATGAAGGGAGCGACCGCAAGGCTCAGCCATTGCGACACCTGCTTATTCTTTTTTTTCATAGATATTTCAACTGGCAACAGCCTGCCGCACTTGCTAGCTCAGGCAGAGTTAAATGGCGAGAGACCCCCCCCAGACGGGGCAGCGGGTCTCTCCTGTGCCACCCCACCACCGGCACGGCACGCACCGCGCTTTTGTGCTCAGCTCGCCACGATGACCTGCACGCTCTCGGTCCCCCCTCAGCCGGACTTGCACAGATTTTCATTCTTAAATCACATGAATGAGGGGCGGCGTGGGGCGGGGGGAGTCAGGCCTCTTCTGCCAGGGTCCTGGAGGGAGGTGGAACTCCCTCAGCCACCCAGACGTTTGCAAATTCACACAGAGAGCCCAATTAACAGTACAAGGATTAACGAAACTTGTTATTGTTATAAGCAAGGTCAACCTCCCTCACAGTGACACCACAGCTGACTTGAGACCTTTGTATCAAAGCTGCAAAAGCCAGGAGCAGCTATTTTCTTTCTGGAACAGCTAAGGAGATGTGAGGATGTTGTCCGAGCTCTCGCACCTGGACACCCGTGCCTCCAGGAGCACCAGCTGAATACTGCGGTTTTAAGCATCCTCCAGAATCGCCCGAAGCGTCGACCCATTCTGGTTTTTGCAAAAAGCACAGTGCAAGAAACACTGAACTGCTCTGAACTGTCAGCAGCAACTTTTCCCCCTTATTCTCTGCAAAGAACAATGAAGATTTGTCATTACACGAAGCAGAGGGAGATCAGTCTGAGACATTAAGAGCCAAGACCCTGCTCCTCTGTGTGGGCTGTGAAGCTTTCAATGGATTTTTTTCCATAAGAGAGATTGCACAGGTGGCTTGATTAAATCACCTCAAACTGATTCTCCTGCCTGAGCTGCGCAGAAGCATCAGAGGAATCAGTCAGCATTCATATCTTCCAGTGGTATTCAGGATTCACTTTTTTTTTTCTTTTTAAATTATGAATTGTTTAGCTGTTGACCCATTACTGCCTCTCTTAATTTTCCTTTCATTGACCAAATGGCATAAACCTGTCTTTAAAAAGAAAGCCAGAAGACACACGCTAACACTGATCTCCCCCTTCCGTGCTGCTATTTGCAGCATTCTTCCCCAAATAGACAAAGAAGGAAAAAAAAGACATTTATGAAGGGGAGAGAGGACAGGTCAAGGAGCATTCATTATGGATGGGTTTTGGCACTGTCAAATGAAGCATCAGTTTATTCTGTTACTTGAAGTATTGGGACTGGGGTTTCTACAACATGCGCACCTGACCCCTTCCTACTCCCTGACTCATAGGTCTCTCATGGGCTATGATCTATAGGTATTTATGAGCCAAACGTGCTTCAAACAACTCGAAGCATTTTAGAAAAAGCTTCCAATACCTCTGGAGAGCCTCAGTTCAGCAAGTAAAGACCATTGCACTGCCAATTTTAAAGGCAGAATGATTTGTTCTCCTAAAAAACAGTTAACCTTTTCAGTGGCTCCTTCCTTTACCGAGCAGAGATTCGGGTGGGGAATAAAGGGAAGAGTTTCTTCAGTGCAGCCAGATGGAATTCCAAATCCAGACAGCTTAGTCAGGGAGCTAAGGGGAAGACGTCAAAACATGCTTTCGATTAACGTAACAGCAGAAAACACAACCGGTTTAAAATACTATCTACAAACAATTACCGTTCTGCTAACAGAACCTTTGCCAATACGAGTCGTTTTATAACCATAGTTAGTTTAAACCAACAGCAACAGAGTTGTAAGTCAGCAATATGGTATTTTACTCTTAAATATTTGCTTGGGATGCTACTTGACATCAGACTTCAGTCAAAATAAACTTTAGCAAATGATATGTTAAATGATCCCATCTGCCTGTTTCAAAGGCAAAAAAGTCGATTTTGTTAATCCTGAATTTCCAGTTCAATCTTCCAGAACAGAAGGGTCAACTTCTGTTCTTCTTGAACATGTTGTACATCAAAAGTGAATGGGTTTAGCTCAGTGGTATAGTCAGAGGAGTACACACAATCAAGACATTAACAGCAGTTTTTAAAAATCAAGTACGACATTAATTTTCTTAGTGGTGAAGTTCTGCTTTCTGCAGATGGAGGGAAAAAAGAAAACACCATCATCTTCTGTGCATCTGCACTTACGTTACTCAGGCAAAAAGCACTCCAGTAGAAATAATGCACATTGTTCAGCTCAGCATTCACATAAGATTTTTTTTTCCTCCCACAATCACTATATGCCAAAAAAGTCAGCTAGCTCACCCTCCAACACTGACATGAAGCTACAGAGGGATCTTTCAAAGATACAAGTCAAGAAATGGACTCAAAGAAGTACTACGAGCAGTTTGTATTAAGTTCACAGAGACGTTCTCAGTAGGAAAGAGGCAGTTACAGCAATGATGCCAGGAGCCATTTGCAAAGAGGAAAAAAAATAAAGATATTTTTAAAATTGTGTTTGCAGCCTTGATTTCCAGTTCCGTGAGCGTGTGCACACGTGTGTCCAAGGGAGAATGTTGTTTGTGCTTCTGCAGTGGGAAAACACCCACTGTTGTTACAAACTCATAACACGGTATCAGAGATTAGTTTACCTTCCAAAATAGATTTTCAACATGCTCTTGTCTCAAAACAGTAACGCAGTCAACTCGCTGTACCCAGCTGAGTATGATTTCTGTGGGGTGGAGAGTGGGGCAGACTTTTAAAATTAAAATCCCCTGTTATTACATTATTGGACCGTATTATTGCATACCTTCTTTAAGTGACCAGCATATGCTATTGTGGATTTGGGGAAAAAATCATACTTCCAGGGAACAGATGGTAGCTCAACCCTTAACTTTCTGATGTAAGAAAATCAGAAAAATTTTCACAAACCTGCTAGAGAAAAAGGTATGAAAATTATTGCATAGAGGCCACAAGCTATCAGTTCTTACCAACGTTCAATTCACTATTAGCCTAGGATGGCTATAAGCCAGAAGTGTAAAGTAGAAATCAATCCATAGACAATTTACTTTTCTCCAGCAGAAATACTGCATAATGTTCTGGCTAATCATGTAATTCAACCCTCATATATGAAGAAAGCAGTTAGAAATCAAGAGATGCATTCAGAACGTTCACTGTGGAACATTTTGTTGTCCAACATCAGAATATAAATTCAACCAAGTAGCTGCCAAAATGCAAGCTATCACAAAAATTCCTTAATAATAAACTAAGAGGAGACTCATCACCAAAGTATTAAGTAATTCTTCAGGGAACATGAATAAGAATTGCAATGTGTGATGTATTAATTTAGTTATTTGGTGGCATTTAAAAAAAAAGCTTGAGTTTTAAGGACATGAGGTTCGACTACAGCTGGAAAAATTCAACCCACAACCTAAATTGTCTCTTGAAATGTGCAAAGAGAAGGACCGTCACCAAAACTCTCCTGTGTTTCCCCATCAGGTGCTGCAAACAGAGCAAGATGGAACAACAGAGTTTAGCTCGTCTACAGCTCATCTTCCCAAATATTTTTGTTCCAAAATTCACTTTTTGAGAGCACTCTACACATGTGTTCACTTGGACTGTAAAACAGCCTGAAGAATGATATTGGAGTCACTTGAGCAAGAAATCCCCCAATCACTCTTTTCCCCAAAAGCATCTATGAAATATCTTCTCTAATGAAAGTCTCTAATGAAATATCTTCTCCAGGGGTTGGTTGGTTGGTTTTCCCTCTCAGTTCTTCAGGACCAAAACATGGCTCTGAGCACGGTTTCTGCATCTTCACCAACTAGCACCCTGCAAGACTGCCAGCCCTCTGAAGAAGGGAGAGCAAACTGGGGGAGGAAAATCCACCGAGTAGGTGCTTCTCCTGGAGGACCATTGCCACGCACAGGCGGGGAGCAAAGAGAAGCCAGCACCTGCAGCCAGTGCTCCCCGTAAGAGGGCACAGAGCCGCCAGCGCCATGCAGCACGCATCCCGTTCCCAGTGTCCCGAGGGCAAGAGGCAAGTGTCTCTGCACAAAGTACGCTGAGCGGGCATGGAGCAGAGCAATAATCATAGAATCATTTAGGCCAGAAAAGACCTTTAATAATGACACCATCCAAAAAAACGCGTATGTGATTTTGATCAGCAAGTAAAGCAGCAGGCACTTGAGGATTTCAAAGCACTTTACAAATACTAATCCTTACAAGTCTACCCATCCCAACTTTCTGGCTCCTGGAAAAAAGGCAGGTATTGAATTTTTTCTGAATGGAAGATAGAAATGAAAGCACAGAGCAAATAAAGCAGGGTTTCCCAAACAGACTCAGAAGTACCAATGGATGTGGATTCTGGATCAGAAGAAGATGGGACTTGCTAGATCAGAGACTAATTTATGCCTCAGAGCACAGTCCCGCAGGAGAGCCTAAGGTGGCACAGGCACCCCAGCGAGGACTGGGTCCGGAGGCAAGGAGGTGCATCGGAAATGTGGAATAAACATCCTTCAGCAAGGTGTACTCTTGGAACTGCACTCTACCATAATGTATATATATGTGTATGTATACAGGTATATTTTTTTATATATATGTGTGTGTGTATATATATAAAAAAATAAAGTATACCTGTATCCCCACATACACAGATATAGATACAGCCCCAGGGCCTGCATAAATACACAGAGAGATTTTATTGTGACAGACACACCCTCGGATGTTTAGATATTAAACCATCTCCTCTCAGTCCCCATCAAGGAAATAACAATTAGTGCTTTTTACAAATGAGATATGAAGACGGAGCTTGCATGGTACCTGTGGAGCTAAAGACAAAGCACATTTCCCGGCAGGGGAACAGTAGGGGACTTAAAAATTCCTGAGCATTACGATAAGGCAGATCATATTTTCATGAGTGATTGCACCCATGAAAAAGATGCAGAAAAGTACCCAGTCCACAGTTTGTATTTAGGAGAGACTTACCCTGCAATCCACTACCCGGCTCAGCCGTAATCCACCATGACAATAGATACAGTGGAATAAACAGAAAGGCACTGCCTGGCCCATGCTTGTGCATGCTCTGTCCTCATGCCGTGTTAAGAACCAGAATACTGACTCCCAAAAATCAACTCTAAAAATAAGGCGTTTGTAGTTTGTTTATTTAACACCAACAGGATAGCTTGCACGTCACGCATTTCCTCCGTGAAGGCACAGGAGGGTGTTTGCTCTCAGTGAAGTTGATCTCTAAAAGGGTTATGTATCTTAAATAGCGGTTATGTATCTTAAATAGCCCAAGGATCCTTTATTTGAAGGCACACGGGGCTCTTCCCTAGTAACGCAAGGCTGTGGCGACAGCCCTTCCCAACAGTACGGCGATGACGCAGCAGCAGCTGATGAGGCACCACACTGGAATGTCTTGGATGGGGACGGCAGAGGAGGTTTCTGTGACGGATGAAACACGTTGCCAGCACAAAATAATTAATCCCCATCTTTGTCATAAGACAATCTTTGCTCTGCCTGTCCCACGAAACCGCTGGGAGCTCTGGGGCAGAGCGGCCCCCGCTGCATTGCTGTACCGTACCCAGGATAATGGATTATCAGGATATGTTGAGGCTTCCTGGCGCTGTAAACAGCTCAGACATTCATGGCTTTTAACTGATACTGGATCATAAGTCTGAAAGAAGCTATTTCTACTCAGTGCCTCTACCTCAAGAAAGATTAAATAATGAACTGACTCAAAATTTCAGTAGCCAGGTAAACCTCCAGGAACGCAGTTTATTAAACATTACAGAAATGTTGACTGCGTTTTTGATCTAAAAACAAGTTGGGTTGTTTGTTTTGTTTTGGTGCTGTTTTTTTTTTTTAAAAAGATTTTTAAGTTCTCAGCAGCATCTAGATTGAGAAGAATGAAAAAGTGGAAAACGGCAGTGGTAAGAATCAAAAAGCACTTTTGCTGCTCCGGTATAATTTGAAACACAAATTTTCTGGCTTACAACTCCTTACCTTACACAGTTATCTCTAATGGTTGCAGCACACAAGACAATATCCTGAAATTTAGAATAACTCCATTTATTAGCACAGCAAGCAGCAGTTCTAACCATCGAAGTGCTTCCTGCCTGCCAGTGGCTCCAATCTGGTGCATATTATCTGATCAGGGTGTTGGGAGCAATCTTACGAAAACCACCGTAATAAAGGAAAACATTGACACCAACAGATCTTTAGGCCAAGCCACGAGTCGGAACAGCTTCTGCAATGCCCAGCTCAGGTTGGCGTGCTGCAGGTTGGCAGCCTCAGCAGGTGAATGTAACAGAGCTGGTGCCTAACACACGAAGGGTGAATTTTGTATTTATGGTTTGGGAGAAGGTAATTTAATATAGAAAAACCTGCATTATGAGTTCAAACAGCTGTGGAGGACAAGTAGCCTGCAGGCAAGCCTCAGTTTCTTCAAGGGTTTTAGGCCCTGGGCGAAGGATATTTCCTTTTCCTGGAGGGTGCAAGTCTTCTGAACAATGGTGCACATCCATCATATTAAGAAGAATAAATGTTTGCTGGGAAGAAGGAAGCTCTGAGGATTAGCTTGGTGACCAAAAGCCATTATTTCTTTTATTATCTGTCCCTATTAAAGAAAAATTTCCTCCCAGGATTGGTCATTTAAGGTCATGAATATTTGAAAAGATCTGCATTTCATCTTCTTCTGGGGGAAGGGGTGGGGGGGGTTAAGCAGCACAGAAAATACTGTGTTTAAACGCAAGGACTGAAGCTAAATTAGACAGAACTAGTCCGTGTGCACTTATTCACGTATACCCCCACATTTCACAGCCCAGAGATGAATTTCAAGTTGTTTTTTTGACTGTACTATCCAAGACAGCTTGGGGGAGGAGAAAGAAGGAGGAAGATATCCTTGCAGAGACCAGCGAGGTGACAACACTGACAAACAGTGTACCTACAACACTCAGCCTTATCGCACAACTTGCCTCCTCCCGGCTTGCTGCAAGCTTCATCTTATCAGAGGCTACGCACAAAATCTCTTTACTGCCCAAACAAGAACACAGTCTGGGTAAGAGAAAATACGAGACTACTGCCTGCTTGCCAGAAAGGCCCCAGGTCTGGCTGAACCAACTGGAATATCCAGCTCTGTGCAGAATCCGGCCGTCAGCCTCATTTCCCACGAGCATTCCCTAGCTGCCTGGAGATGGGCCATTTGTCCACCTAATCACACACATCCCCAGATGCCTCCTTCTGCTTCCCCTCTCCAGCAGCAGCCTCCGTTGCAGCGGACTGGAAAGGTTTGGCCGAGCAGCGAAGAGCAGGCACGCTCGCCCGCGGGAAGCGGCGATACGCCGCTCGGCAGGGACAGGCTGCCCTCTCCTCCCCTCTCAAAGCCCCGCTCCGCCCGGCTGGAGACGCAGCGCTGTCCTCGGACACCGCTGAAACCCTCTGCCACCGCAGCCGTGGGGCGACGGGGAGAGGAACGCCGTTTGCCTGTGCCTTGTTAACCAGTCCCACAGCCTGGCTTACACGGCGAGTAGAGCGTGCTTAAGACGAGTGAAATTGTCCAACACCAGCCAGTAAACCCGTCCCAGGCAGGAGAAGCGCTGATCCAACCCACACATCATCACGCAGTGGTTCAGCTCAAGATCAGATCCCGGAGAAAGCCAACGGGGAAAAGAAAGAAAAAGGCCTTTTCGCATGAGCCGATTAGAGCTCCGCTACGTCGGCATCTAGTCCTGCGAGCAACAGGACATGGGAAATCCTTTGTGCAAAAGCTGTCATCAGATGCAACGTGCTCAGATCATCTGGACTATGCCATTCTACAAGACATAGGCATCCACTGTAAATAACCTTCCCAAATCAAGTGAATAGAATAACTTCAACCAGTGTTGTACTCAGGCCATCACTGCATCGCAGTGTAGAGCTGCTGGGTGTCTATACATGCATAATAATAAAAATTAAATGCTCGGTGCCCTGGTTTCTCTAATCACTGTAGCACTGTTTTAAGGAAAAAAAAGTCCTTGTGTTAGTGTCCCGCTGTCTACCTGCTGAGCTACACAAAGGCAGGCTAGTCTAACTCAAAGACTCGTAAAACACTGTATTTGCTACTCAAGACAGACCAGCAGAAGAGGATCTTCACAGGCAGTTCCTCTGCAATTTCACGATGGTTAGCCTGAGGTCAGACAGTTCCTCAGCGGCGTACCCACCATTCACACACACACACGCACTGCTAACGAAGCATACGGGACCGGTCACCCCCTCTGCCCAAAGCTGCCTATCTGTGGACTGACACGCAGCATCAGAATTTTCTTTACGCTCCCAATTCTGCTTGTAAACATGAAGATTTAAGTTCCTCCTAAAATGTTGCCTTATCTAGCACAGGTAGGGGTATTACCTGTCAGCACGAGGTTCCTTTTTCTAAAACCCACTGAACTGCCAGCATCCCAGATACCCTCCACCAGGGATGAGAAGAAATAGAGTAACTAATATAGTTCCCAAAAGAAGGTGAATGTTTGATCAGCTGTGTGTTAAGCCAGAAATCATCCAAAATAGTTCCAGGGTTGTCATGGTGGCAATGGGATCTTAAGCTGATACTAAAGAATAGTCTCACAATGACTAACTAGGTGGCAGCTAAGGAAATCGCTCATTATGCTTCGGTTGTTTGCTTATAATCATCCCACCCGCGCCTCTTCCTTTCTCTCTTCCTCCCCTGATGTTTCTTGTAGTCTTAGCTAGTGACATCTCCAAAAGAAGGAGCATCCTTAATTATGGGCTTAGTTCAGTGGGGCCCTCTGCCTTGCGTTAACCTTGAAGAACCACCACCACGTCATCCCAGACAAACTCCCAAATAACTGGTGCATCGCCGCGTGGATTCAACATTGATTTCATCCTAGCGCTTCCAAATGAGTTGGACACTTACAAAACTCAGCTATGGAGGCAGAACGGTCTTTCTTCACGCCGAGATTCCCTCATGCCATGCGGACTTTACAAAGATTCACTCGTCCGTACCATGGCTGCCAAGGAGATGTGCACGCGTTTGCAGCACACGTCTGCTGGTGCGTACGAGCATGGGTTCAGTTCCCAATGGGAAAGGCAAAATGCATACTCCAGAGCCGTATGAGAGAAAAGTAAGTCCAGCCGTGAACGTTTTCTCTAGAAGGGATGGGGAAAATATGATTTCACGTGCAAACGTCTCCATCTGTGTACAACACCAGGAGCCACTCGGTGGCTAAGAGAGGAGGCAGCAGGACTGGGGGCAGGTCTCCTGCTGCTCCTGCATGCTCCCTGCCCCAAACCCTGGAGCTTGCTGCCGCGACCACAGTACAACCCAAGTCCTTTCCTGTGAGGGAGCTGAGCAGGCAATGTTTTGGAAACCCTGGCCCGCACTGTGAAATTTCTCGCAAGCGGAACCGTGTCAGCTGGCAAGGGCACAGAAGGGAAACATACCCCTTTGGCACCATGTAGCTACGGTAGCAAAATTCACAGCATAGATGCAGCAAGCAACAGAAAAGTGCTTTCGTCAGCATGGCTTGGGCTGTCCCAAGAGATGTGACAGGACAGCTCCTGAAGAGCAGGTGCTGATCTCCATGGAGAGATGCTGCTAAACGCCATCTTGGAGACAGTGGCATCCACAGAAGACCTCTTGCCTCCTGCTTTCGCTTTGTTTCTGGTTGTGTTCTGCATTTTCTTTGTAAGGACTAGACTTCGTGAAAACTAGAGATGCCCTGAAGAAGTCTGAGCATGAAGTCACTCTGCCACAGAAGACAGGGACGCGTGTCAAACTGCTGGGCTTCATCATAGCGTACACAGAGGTACCTGCTGTCGCTGATCCTCATACGCATTCAGACATTCCCCTCATACACATTCAGACATTCCCACACATAAAGCCAGAGAAGAACCACCTCGAACAGAAAAAAATGATTTGTGGGGACCGGACGGTCATAATACGCATCGATGAACTCAACGCTGTGGCAGTGAGGAATATCGCTGCAGTCAATGCAATTATTTCTTCTGTCAGCTTCTTGCTAGAGACACTGAGGACTTCCTTCAGCAGAGTATTGATTTGTGACAGGAAAACAAAGAATATGATTTTCGGTTTTTTTTTTTGCATTTGCTTTATAGAAAGTCGTCACTGGCACAGCATTCTGTGACCCCTGTTTCTTTGGAAGCTGCAATGTTCACTTGTTAAACTCTTTCAAAGCTTCATTGCTATGACACATTTGTACTATGCTGAGACTTCTTCGGCATTTACTAAGCTCAGAAAAAGAAATTCTTAATTTCTTAATGGAAATCTAATTCAGGGAAAAAAGGGCACACTTATCAATTGCCTTTAAATTACTTTTCAAATGCCTTCATTTGCATTTTCACAGCTCCTAACTCCTGTGTAATACCAGATCAACAAAACAAAACAGTTTATAAAAGTTCTGTTTGAGAGGACTCTCGTTTCTGTTGCAATTTTAAAAACTCCATGTAAATTTAATGCTGGATAGATACGGCCTAACCCCCAGTGTCATAAGAAAGAGAGAATAACATCAAAGAGGAAGATTTCCACATTCATTGACATGAAATCACATGTCTACACATCACTAAATATTGTTTTAACAAGTCAGCTGAATTACACCAATTTAAACTTTCTTAGTCCTTCTGTTTCAGCTGGGCGAAATGTAAACATAGCCATCTTTCATAAAAAACATGACCCAAAGCCGAAAGTGTTTTTTTTATTTTCCTTTCCACCCTAACCAGAAACAGTTTGTGTACTGATGTGCCCTGAAACAATTTCCTCCATGCTTTCTGTGTTAAGAAAAGTGATTTTCTGTAGTAGCGCCCTGTACGAAAAGATTCCTCTTTGTTCAGCGTATTAGTGGGTACACGGCTTGCGCTGAAGAAATGTTTTGTTGTCTATTTATGTATTTGTGGCATAATTAGTTCATATGCCACTTAGACGGAAACAGCCCAACGTGAGAAAGCCAGCGCATTCTTAGACAATAAGGTGGATTTGTGAATGTTTGGACACAGGAATACAGAACTGCCAGTCCAAATAAGACAAAATACCAAGTCTCAAAGCGCAGATTACAGAAAGAAACCTTGCCTATGTTTCAGATATCAGAAACACAATCCCGGAGCACCGAGCCGCTGGCGCTGACACGGGGAGGTTAGGCGCTCCTCTGCGCAGCGCCCGCGGCAAGCCCTGGCACGCTGCTCCGAGCGGCGCTCTGCTCCAGCTGGCGGGCGTCCAGACGTGAACTGCGCTGGCATTTGTTTCGAGGGAGGGAAAGAGGGGAAAACTTGGTTTAAATATAACTCGGCAGCCTCCAGCAGAAACTTTGGCTGAGAAGGCGGGTGGTAAGATACGCCTGTTGAATCAGCACTGCCCTCCCTGCGCCGTGACCCTGCACGCCACGGGACGCTTTTAGCTCTGGAGTACTAAAACTGAACAGGGAAAATATGCTAGAATATGTTAAAACAGCTATGTTTACAGGCCTGTATTAAAAGCGAAAACATGTTGTGATTAAACATAACAGCTGTCAATGCTCTGAGGTGTTACAAGCGTGAGACTATTTAAAGACAATGACTGGCGCCATCTATTTTACTGCGATCGAGCTAGGAAAAGCTGCAGTTATTAACCACTGACGGAGGCTTTACATTTATGGCAGCCCTGAAGGAGTTGTCACAGAAGAGGGTAACAAGTACAGAGGTGACTTTTAGCAGCAATGAATACTCTCAGCTGGGGAATGTGCCCCAGCAGATAGCCAGGACACACAACATCAGTGGCACCGGCTGCTCACAACTCAACAATTATGGCCTTAAATGACCATTTCAGATTCACATGTGCAAAAATAAACAGAAAGCGTATTTTTAATGTACCTTCACGTACGTAACACGTGATTTAACAGCTACTCTGTGTAGACCGCACTCAGCCTTAAGTCTTGAGACGGGCAACCCCTTCCCCCTGCGGCAGGGGACTCAACGGGACGCGTGGTGCCAAGACCCTTGATGAAGACGGGCCTCCGTTTATACGCCAAAGCTACAAATTCGTATGCCAAACTTACAAAATGCTCTCTGAGAGGGCAGATCTGCTGCTAAGGGAGAATTTGCTGCACTGGGCCGTGGCCACGGCCCCCAGCGCGTCACCTGCACATCTTACACCCTCTCCAGTTGCTGTAGCACAGCATTGGGATTTCGCACTCGCTCGGAGCCTTCCACAGCAAACCGAGCCGGCACGCAGGGCCCCAGGACAGGGACACGGTACTATGAGAGGAATTCATGAGATGCAAATGGCACAGCAGGGAAATGCAAAGCAGGGACTGTCTGTGGGAGCCCCATGGGAAGTCAGACGGACCTGGCTCTTGCATTCCTCTGTGGCAGCGGATGCTCTTACCACCATCCACGAATGCACTGGGATCATTCCCGTTTTGCAGAAAGCGAGCGGGGACAAAGAAATTCCAGCTGTCAACCCCTCGCTTGCTTTTGTGCGCGCTTTCACCCTTAAGGCCAAGATCCTGCAGTTACCATTTGCAAAGATGAGTATTTCCAAACCTCGCCGGTACAGAAACAGCTTTGAGAGCATGGACTCTAAAGGCGTAAAACAAAAAAACGGAGCATGCCCACATCTGTATATGCCGAAAGGCAAATGCAAAATATCTCACAAAATTCAAATAAATTTCATGTCCCTTGGGACAGCAATACTGAGAGGTAAAGAATCAGTTGGACAGGTTGTTTTTTTCTAAAATATGAACTAAGATTTTGCAAAATGAAACAATAAGCGTCACTGTCGGAGCCACCGCATCCCAGTCCCGATGTCAGATATCCAACACCCACAATTTTGTCCTACAAGTGTGTTTTTTTTCCTTCACCTGACTTCAGCCACCTACAAGTCAAACTTTGCTCATCCTAGACTCCCTCAACAGAGCAAGATACCTTCAGAGGCTGATTCAACACATCTTGAAATAGGTGACCATGAGAGATGCCTTCCGAGATGCCTTCCCTTCCATCAGCTGCCTTCCACTAGACGTGTAACTTTAAAATAAAACCTGAGATAAGACTGGATTCATCTTTGACTGAAGCAAACTCACACCGAAAAGTCAAAACAGCAGAGGCACAGAAGGAACCCCAGCCTTTGGGAGCTTAAGGCTTATATTTTGAGACTGATTTTTTTTTTTTTTTTTTAAGCCAGCAATTACTCTCTGTTCTCGATTGATTTGTAACAGAGATGAAGAGTTGAAAAGTTTGGGCAGAAGCGGATGAAAAAAAGCTTTGACTAACAAATGAATCTGAAGCTGAGCATAGTCAGTTTAAGGATATTCCAAGCCCAAAAATATAACGTAATTTTAAAAAAATTGTTATTTATTCCACTTTGTTCTTTAATTAGTATGATTTGCTTCTTTCAATAGCAAAACCAAAAAAAGCCTTTAGAGTAGCATCTAAGTCAAAGAATGGAAAGATTTAATCAGACTGCAGGAACTCACGCTTGAAATAGGCACATACACAAAATCCTGCTTTAAGAGGAGATGAGTCTTGTTTCACAACGTACTTTATTCAAAACAACCCGGAGAAACCAAGTCAAGAATAGACGGCAGATGCTTAAAAATAGGTCTTACTGCAATTTTCGCTCGTTTCTAAGACCAACAAGAAAGCGGGTGCCGGGGTTTCACGGTTCTGGCAGACTGAAGGGGTGCGCTGGGGCTGAAGGCAGCCCCCGGTACGGCCGGGAGGAGCGCGGGGGCCGGGCCGGCACGGGGGCAGGGCAGCGCCGCAGGCCGGCGGCAGCGGGGCGCGCTCGGGGCCTCTGCCCGCCCGCAGCGCGGCGGGAGCGGGGCCCGGAGCCCGCCGGGGCCCGGAGCCGCCCGGCCCTGCTGCCACCGGGCTGATGCGGGGCGGGGAGCGAACGGAAGAAAGGCGCCGGGGAGAAGTTGGTCACGGCGGAGCTGCTGCCCGCCCCCCGCGGCAGGGGTGCGCTGCCCCCGCCGGAGCCGAGCCGGGGCGCGGAGCCCCCCCCGGGGGCAGGGGCGCCGGGGGCGGGGGGGTGTCCCCTCCGCGGCCCCGCCCGGGCGCGACGCCGCTCCCAACTTTCCGGGGGCGGCGCGGGGAGCGCCCTCAGCCCCGGCCGGCACCGGCGGGCGACGGAGCCCGGGGAAACGTTCCGAGGAGCCAAGCCTGCGGCCGGGCCGGGCCGGGGATCCGGGCCGGGCCGGTCCCCGCTGCCGCCCCCCGCCTCGCCGCCCCCCGCCGCGGCCGCGAAGCGCCTCACACACCCCCCCCCCCCCCGGCGGGTCCCCTCAGCGGCCGGGCCCGCCGCCCCCCCCCGGCGGGACCCCTCAGCGGGCGGGACCCCCGCGGCCGGGCCCGCCGCCCCCCCCCCCCGGCGCGGCGCCGCGCCCCCGCTCACCTGCCCTCCCCGCCGGGCGCCGCGGGCTGCGCTGGGCTCCGGCCGCCGGGGCCGCGCGTTGCTCCCGTTGGCAAGTAACAGTCTCCAGGGCTACGGTCACTATGGCGCCTGGCGCCGGCTCTCGGAGCAACTGTTGCTACCCTCTCCGCCCACGTCACCGCCCGGCCCCGCCCACCCCGCCGCGGGGCGCCGCCGGCGGTTGGCGCAGCGGCTGTCTGTCACCGGAGGGGCGGGCCAATGGCGGCGGGGGCGGGCCAATGGCGGCGGGGAAGGGGCGGGGCGGAGAGTTGGCGCGCGCTTTGGCGCTCCGGCGCGGAGGGGGGCGCGGGGCGGGAGCGGGGCGGGAGGGGAGGGGGCGGGAGGGGAGGGGAGGGGGCGGCGGGAGGAGGGGAGGGGGCGGCGGGAGGAGGGGAGGGGGCGGGAGGGGAGGGGAGGGGGCGGCGGGAGGGGAGGGGGCGGGAGGGGAGGGGAGGGGGCGGCGGGAGGAGGGGAGGGGGCGGTGGGAGGGGAGGGGGCGGCGGGAGGGGAGGGGGCGGGAGGGGAAGGGAGGGGGCGGCGGGAGGGGAGGGGGCGGGAGGGGAGGGGAGGGGGCGGCGGGAGGAGGGGAGGGGGCGGTGGGAGGGGAGGGGGCGGCGGGAGGGGAGGGGGCGGGAGGGGAAGGGAGGGGGCGGCGGGAGGGGAGGGGGCGGGAGGGGAGGGGAGGGGGCGGCGGGAGGAGGGGAGGGGGCGGTGGGAGGGGAGGGGGCGGCGGGAGGGGAGGGGGCGGCGGGAGGGGAGGGGGCGGGAGGGGAGGGGAGGGGGCGGCGGGAGGAGGGGAGGGGGCGGCGGGAGGGGAGGGGGCTGGCGGCGGGAGGAGGGGAGGGGGCTGGCGGCGTGCGGGACAGCCGGGTGGGCCCGGGGCGGGGATCGTGCAAGCTCCGCGCTTGGGTACTGGCGGGGGGAATTAAAAAAAAAAAAAAAAAAAAAAAAAAAGTTAATTTTAATTTTTCCACTATTAAATATTCATATTTAATATTAACTATTCAAAAGTCCCCGCTGGCTCCTGGGCAGCGGCACAAACCCCGCGGGCGGGCGGGCCCGTGGCGTCTCCCAGCCGCTCGCCCGGTTCCCCCTCCCTGAGCGCCCGCTTCCCCGTGACATCAGACCGTTTCCATAGCGACGGGCTGTGAGGTCACAGCCACCAGAGCGGCGGGGGGACGGGGGGCAGCTGATGGAGAAACGGGGCTCCCGCTTTAGCGCAAATTTGAGGAACGCAAGGGAATCGCCGCGCGGCGTCCCTGCGCGTGGGTACCCGCTCCCGCTTCCCACCGCGGCGCGGCTGAGACGAGGCACCGGCAGCGCTCGGGGCTCGCTTGGGGACGCGATGGAGAAGGGTGGGCGCAGCAGCGTCGTCCCGTGACACGGAATTATCCAACAGCAGATGCATCCTGACGGAGCGGCTGTCGCGGGTTCTGAAGAACGGGCCAAGTCCTCGAGGTGCCGGGCTCCAACCCCCACGGCTGCAGCAGCAGCAAGCGCGGCTTCTGGCGAGCTCCGTGCGGAGCCGGAGCGGAGCCGGAGGAGATGTCCACCAGCCGCCGGCAACTTGGGAACAGCTCCCAGCACCCACGCTCGGCCGGAAAACGTGCAGAATCCGGCCACCCCGTGGATGCGTATTTGCACGTGTGCAGCATGACAAGGCTTTGGGATACCGCACTGGGAAAAACCCACAGAGCACCTGCTTATAGGTGGGAAGATGTAACTGATGCTTTTATGCTGGTGGTGGAGAGAAAACGAAGCCTAAACGATAGTCTCTGGATGCAGAGAGTTGCAAAAGCAGCAGCTACCTCGGCTCTACGCCCTCGCCCCTCAAATGACCGTCGCCGCCGTGCCTGCGGTGAGGATCGGTGCTAGCCAGCACCCACGGCCGCTGCCCTGGAAGTGCTTCAGGCTGCAAACTCAGCCGATTGCAGGTGGTGCGGCCTTGAAATCCCTTCCCTGAGTGACCAGGAGAGACTCAAAAGGTTGTGCTGAGTGACGAGGGGGATTGGTAGCCTTGGGCTCACGTTTCCAGTCTGGACAGGACCGCCGGGCCTTGCCGGCAAGGCAGCGGCAGGTGTCCTGAATGCACGCAGACTAAAATCTATCCGTAAGGATGGCCTTTATTCCCTCATTTTGGGGGGAAACCCAGGCTTTTGGTAGTGGGCATCACAAATTCTGCCCCTGCAGGGTTGGGATGCTCCTCTGGATACAGATTCCTATAAAACCAAATCAGCATGTACAAACCTTTCCAGGTAGTTAGAGCAACTCCCTTGGAAATTAATAGTAAGTAGTTGCAAGAACCCCAGCTCATGCTGAGCCATCTTGTCCCGGTGTTTTTGCAAAGAATGGCCAAATTCTCTTGTTTTCTGGCATTTCATGCAGGCTGAGTTTTGTGTCTGTCCCTAAGAAAGAGACGGTGAAGGAAACACTGACACTGCTATTAATGTGATTTTTCTCTTTTGCACCTTGCATTTGTAACAGGTGATAAATTTAAACATATTTGAAAGTTCAGATGGTTCCATTGTTCAAACTCTAAGAGGTTTCTCTTTGCAACCAAATGGTCTTGATAGGATGATGATGATGATGATGAGCCTGGTCATGGCTTTGTGGTTAAGGTGAATACAGAGTTGTTCCTAAAGAAGAAATGATGAGTGGAGGGATAGCTTTAAAAACAAGCGGGGATGTGTCCTTCCTCTTATTGCGGGTAATTCCATCTCCCACCAACACACGTCAGCCTCGCTGCTTCGGAGCTGGCCTGAGCCATGCAGAGTTAACCCAGTCCGATATCCTGGGCATTTCTCTTAAGTTTGAAAAGACTGATAGACCTGAGGTGGCTGAGACGCTTGCTTTAATCACACGAGAGGGAGGTGCTCTGCTCCCCACATCCTCTCCTGCTTAGTCTAATTCTGGCAGTAAGGGCTGCATAATGAAAACCAGTGTGTGCTCTACATCGGTTTCAGTTCTTCTCTATGGTTTCTGAAGGCAGGTGCTGCCAAGGAAAGCCGCATTTTTTATAAAGCTTTACAGAATACTTTTGTTTGTGGGGGTTTTGTCGGTTTTTTTTCCCCCCAGTTAAACCCAGCGGAATCACCACGTGCGCTTTTCAATTGCTTTGAAAAATCCGCGTCAGACATTTCAAGATTTCAAGGATCACCTTATTGACGTGCAATAAAGAGCTTTTATGATGTATTTTTCTGTAACGTTTTCTGAAAAGTATGTCCCAGCCTAAGCCAAGGAAGTGTGTGGAATTTGTACCCATGGAGACTCCAATAACACAGCCAGCTCCAAACGCCGCAGGATTATTAGTTTTCTTACCTAACATATCAGGAAAGGAGTTACTAGAAAAGGGAGAGATGTCAAGAAAGTGACTGAGGCAATATAAATTGGAGAGACTGGACTTGCTGGTTAGCATTTGGTCTGTCCGCAGATTTGGGGTTAGGATACCTGCCTTCAATAGGTTACTACAAGAATTATACTAGAAAAATTTGGAGTTGTGTGTCTGAGCACCAAGGACATGCCGGGTGAGCTTTTGAGAAGCTCCAAAGAAAAATAAGTTGCCCTCTTAATAAGTTGTAGACCCTTAAGCCAAGGATATTTAAAAAGATCAACTTTTGTGTGAGGGTGTCGTTGCTTAATAAACAGTAAAACAGAAAACAGAGATGGAATACTTTTTGAGAAGTCATCTGATGCACATAAACATTCACCTTTACCATGGGAAATGGAGACCAGATTAATATCTTTTTCTTAATAGCACCTGCTGACATGTTTGAAGATTGTTCTCATTTCTTCCCTCAATCTCTTGTTTTCTAAATGAAGCCACCCTCTGTATTTTTCTGTAAGAAGAATCCAGGCCTTTCCTACAGAAGTGCTACATAAATAGTTATTTTTGATCCTGCAGCACTGTAGTCACTTATTCCTGCTTAAGCACCGTACTTCGCATTTGGCCATACTGAATTGCATCATATTTATTTTGAGTCATCACTCAAATAGTAAATAGAGCTTAATGAAATCCTTCAGAAGTGCCTGCAGTCCTTCCCCGTTTAGTATCACCTACAACATGCTGTTGCAGATCTGTTATCACTTTAGTTTTTAGGGCACGATGCTCCACTGCGCGGCATCTGCACCTCTGCAAAAGAAATGTAAAACACATTCAGATGCACTCTTATTCTTTCCAAAGTGTCAATTATTGTACGAAACCCAAAGCAGAGGTTCCCCGTCTTGCCTTACCCTGCCAGCAATCTCCTGAAATGCTGGATAATGCCCGGCACACAACCTTTCATAAAGCCCGACAAACCCTGGAAGTTAGCCAGTTCCCTCCTGGGAACCTGGGGAGTAATCACAGGGCTTAGTTTTAATTAGGGACCTGTCTGTCACCTCTTGTGCCAAGCTGATCTTCGGAATTAATTTTTCCTTGTTTCTTGCAACCTGTTGCATAAGCAGATCTCATCCCTCTCCGCCTGTACAGTATCGGGGTGGGTCTGGGGGAAGGAGCCTTATTTGAGAAAGCTGCTGGTGAAGAAAGAGGAGAAACTAAGCCTGCTCGCAAAGAAGCGCGTTTGCTGCAGCTGTAACAGATACCCACAGGAGGGCATGTTCCTCAAAGCAAACTGGAATTCAGCTAAAATCCAATCCCGCTCGAAGGATCCATTTAACTTGATTTCACTAAAGGGAGATTTTGACAAAAACGAATCTTTTGACGGAAGCAAATGACCTGCAAGGGTAGTGGGATCCTTTGAAATGTCATGTTTATCTATGAAAAATACTGCAGTTTTGTTTGCTGGTAATGAAACCTTATATCAAGCTTTTCCCTTGAATTGTTTTACTGAAAAAAATGAAAAAAATCCTAGAGGATTAAAACCAAACCAAAACAAAAAATTGCCTTTGGGTTTTTTTGCTTTTTCAAAAAAAAGTTTGCTTGTGTTCAGCCAGTTTTAATGGGGAGAATCCCTATTTTTATACAGGTACCAACCCACACAGCACTTTCCTACATGAAAGCTTTCTGTGTCAGGTTCCCCCCCATCTGTGCTGTATTTTACTGCAGAGTGATCCCAGTGCATCTGGTGCAAAATGCAAAGAGCCTGAACTGGTGGCTCTCTGTGTCCACTCTACCGAAGTATAAACAGCATCATCCCATGCAAGCTAAGAAGATTGTCTAAACTGCGATAAGGGATTTTCTTTTAATACATCAGCAATAAAATTTAACTTAACAATGATTTTAAATTGTGATGCAGAAGGGATAGGTTCTGTTTTCGTAGGCAGGCAGCTGCTCCAGAGAAGCACTTGAGAACAGAGTAAATCTCCCTACCCACTGCTCCTGAGGAAACTTCTTCAGGGGTACTGAAACAAATCGAAGCGATGGCTTTTCCTGCGTGGAGCTGCCGTGTCCCTCGAGCCCGGCAGCGTATCGGTAATGCTGGGTGAGAGCCTGCTCCAAGCACGGCCCCAGGAGTGTTGTCTTCTGCATCATGCATTTCTGAATTCGCTGCTGGTCAGACAACACCACTCCTCAGTGCTTTTGGCTGGGCTTAAGAGGATAAATCTGTTGGGTGCGTCTGTGCCACGGCCACGCTGGAATTTCCCAGTGGCATCGTAGCACACGTCCTCCTCTGCCGATGCATCTCTTCAGCAGGAAAATGAAATCCGGGCTGTCGCTGCTCCAGTGTCCAGGATGCTCTGTTCTGTCCTGACAGCATGCCAGAGCGCTGCTTTCCTTCCAGCCTTACCCACCCTGAAAGCAAACAGGTGAGTGCTGAAGATGGGAGAAAGAAGAAAGGGCGTTCAGCCCTTCCCTTGCCCTTTCTTCTGTCTCCCTTGGGGGGCAGCAAGTATCGCAACAGTCCCCAGCAAAGGCTTCTGGGCTTGCCGTTTGGAGGACGCGGACTTTGAAGGAATTACTCTTCTCAACCTCGTGTCTTCCCCCTGACAAGTTTTTAGCATACTTAGAAACCCAAATGCTCTCTTCCCCCCACCCCAGAAATTTCCTTTCAGCAGAATTAAAGGACTAAGCATTTATCTGGAATGTTATCTGTTTGGTTTGGCTGTAGCTGTCTGGAAATTCTGCAAAAAACACTGGGTACAGTCATGGAAAATCCAGTGTATGTGGGGTTTTGTGTGCCACTCCCTGCAGGGAGCTGTAGTCTTCTCAGCTCACAGAAGCTAGAGGAGGATGTGTCCACAACTTGGATGGAACCAAAGGTAGTCATATTGATATAACTAAATCAACACAGCTTATGTCAACACAACTGTTGTATGGAGGCAACGTCTGTGCAATTAAACTCTCAATGACTGAACAGCCCTGGCGTAAGGTTTCAGTGGAATTTCTGTGCAACGCAGAACTTCTCCTCTAGTGCGGTGAGTTTAAATGAGTCTCCCCCTGTTTTGCAGATCACTACAGGCACTAGGAACAACAGGGAGGGACAGTAACCAGCAGCCTGGGAGGGAGTGACAGACAGGGTCAACAAGCAAAGAGCCTGGGGGACGTGATGGGCAGGGATCACAAAATCAACAAAACGGCTTAAGCGGCATCACCTCCAGCACTTGCATGTGAGCAAAGAAGTGCTTATAAGGCACCATCATGGAGAAATCCCCAAAACCATTTCTAGAAAGTCAACGTGCTGGGGCACCTCTCTGAAGTGCCTGTGCAGCCAGGCCGGCAGCACGGGGAATAAACACGAAGAGTTGGAGACCTGTGTGCAGCTACAGGGCTACCACCTGGCTGGGATCATGGAGATGTGGTGGGATGGCTCCCACGACCAGAGTGCTGCAATGGGGGGATGCAGGCTCTTTAGGAAGGGGCTCGTCTGGGGATGGGTGAGCGTTGTGCTCACAGGTCCTGGTCCTTACGGAGGAGTTCAACTGTCCTCAGAGCTGTTGGAGGGAAAGCGCAGCAGGGCACAAGCAAGCCAGGAGGTTCCTGGAGGTCACCAATGACACCTGCTAGGGGTGAGGCCAAGGAGGACCTAGTTTATATTTCCACATTTAGTCCGTGCAGCAATGTTCTCTGGCAGTGCAGAAAAAGAAACCCCAAACACAAAATCCTTACCTCCAAGCTGTTACTACGGCTGCTTCCAAAAATGCACCGTATGAATGCAGCTATGCTGGCAAAAAAGTCCTGTTTTGGGGTTCTTTTTTTCTAGTTAATGTTAGCAACAGACAACTTCTGGTTGAAGATGTTACACCTTCATCAATTTGTTGCCTCCTAATAGGTAGGCTTATTTTCCCCACATCTCTCCTGGCAGAGCAGCACGTGTGACCACTGCCCAGCCTGCAGCCATGCCAAATCAGTCACTAGCTCAAACCACCTCTTTCTGTGGCTTACACTAAGGCTGCTTGCCTCCCAGAAATAGGTTTGCTGGTGGAAAGATTACTGCCCTAAGTTCGCACCACCTTCTCGTGCATTTTGGAGGTGAATGTTACCACCAGTGAAGCTGAGAAATGATCACTGAAATTACTATCAGACAAAATGAGCTACCCTAATTTAGACAAGCTACTTACATGATTTAAGGTGGATTGGTTGCTTTTGCCTGCAATGATTTAGCAAACATTCGTGCATCAGCAAATCAATGGGGCTGATAATCAGCAGGTGTGGTTTGGGATGAGAGCTTCACTCCTCATCTGCTGGATCCGACAGCGGTGTGGCCTGCTGTTTAAGATGCCCGACTCGGCACGCGGGTAGGTGGGAAGAGCTGTTGGGTTGCTGTACCAGTAGCCTGCTGGAAGAAGGATCGCAACAAACAGCTTCAGCTGTGTTTAAGGGAAGTGTAGCTGAGTCTTTAAGGTTTTGATGGACAGGCTGTAGTGAACTGTCATATCTGTCCTCACCTTTCCATTCCAACTCTCTGCCAAAAGCCATCATCTGCCCAGCAGTGCCAAGAGAAAGGTACATGTGCTTTTGCTTTGGCCACCTCCATGAAAAGCCTTGTAGCCTTGACCAGCAGCAAAGTGAGTCTGAGCTGTGACATTGTGACCTGCAGCAGCTAAGGTAAAGGGGGTGCAGTGAGAGGCAATAACTACTTCAGCTGCTGTAGCATGATTTCCTCAAGCCATCGGATGAGGGAGAATTTTCTTCTACAAAAAAATCACTGTTGGGAATTGTGCTGCAGTGGCTGTATGGGCACAGCTGGCCATCCTGCGGGATGGACAAGCAATAGGGCAAGACAGCACACGGCTGGATCTAGTGTAGCTCGCAGGCTGACCAGGTAAGCTGGGCTGGAATTATTCTGAAAACCAGACTGCGGGAGGACAACCGCTTTCTATCTGCCTACCTTGTGAATGTTTTCAGTGCTTCAGGTCACTTCTTCCATCCTGAATTGGGACAAAAAGTTGAAGTCTTATGGAATTTTGGAACCTGAATATTAAACAGAAAGGTTCAGCTTGGTCATATGGGGACGTGCAACATGCTTGTGACTGTGAGCGTTTTAAAGTTCTGTAACTTTTTTACTACAGTGGGTTTATGTTTAAAAAACAGAGAAAAATATTAAGTAGCCCTGTGGATTATTAACATTTCGGACCGAATTACAGGTGCACTCCAAATATAGTCAACCATCACCTGCAACTTCTCTGCTTGTATTGTCTCACAGCACACAGAACGGTTATCTGGACTCTGTGTAATCAAGTGATAGAGCACGTTTCCGTGTTGCTATCTCTTACTGTGGTTACACATTCATCCCTTTCCTGGTTACAACAGTTTAAACAGGGAGGACAGGGCACAGCCTTATTCTACTCTGGGCTAGATCTGCCTGGTAAACATTGTGACACCACTCCAAACAAAGTCCCTTGCCTTGGGAATGGGGAAGCAAGCCCGCTGTTCTCATCCTACAGCAGTGAGAGAAAAGATAGAATTCCTTTGTTTATTGAAGTTCCAGAGAAGCAATTGGGGTTTTTTTCTGAGCTGCTGGAAACAACTCTTCTACATGTAACTTCTGTATGCATCTCATTTTGGAGCAAACGGCTTTCCATCAAATTCTTTTTCAAAAGTGGAATTAACCTGTGGGCATAAATAGCATTGCAATTTGGTTTTAGCTTTAATGTTCCGAGGATATAGGCAAGACCTCTGGAGAGAGGTGATCTCTAGCATCAAACTAAATTATTAAATAGGCTAGAAATTCTAATTCTCCATTGCCTTTCATGCTTTATAAATGCATATGCCACATACTAGACTTTGCATGCTGTGTAAAACAACGGACAGCCTTTGCCTATACTGTGTTGTTTCGAAATCCACTAGTGTGCAGGTTTTAATGAGTATTAAAAAAATAAAAAGGTGTTTGTGCCTATGACAGACAGGGCAAATACTGTTTTCTCCAGTTTTAGTTGTGAGAACAAAACTGCAGAAGAGTCATGTTATTACAGACTGAGGCAGATAAAGGTCAGTTATCAGCTGTTGTGTTCTGGTGAAGACTCCTTGGCCTTGGTGAAGCTATGTTGATTTGTGACAGCTGAGAGTCAGATATGAATCTAGAACTTAATTGGTGTGGGATTTCAGTGTGGGGTTTTTTTTTATTGTCTATGGGTTTGTTTGGTTTTAGGTTGGGTTTGTTTGGTTTTTTTTCTTCCCCCTCCAGAGACACCTACACATATTTGCTGCCCTTTCACATGACCAGGAAGATGCTGCAAGTCCTTGGCCAGAAAGATAACATGATCTGTTTAGGTTTAGAAATGACTATGCTATAAAAAGACTCTTCTGTCTCCTCTCTTTTCTTGTGACTGCATGTTTACCAGCATATTTTCTCAGTGCATTCTCCTCTTGTTGCACTTCATGTGGAAATTTCTGAACTAGTGTATTGCCCCCCACACCCCGTTATCTTTCAAGTCAATGTCCTGAGGTGCAACTACATCTCGGGTTGAGTCACTTGGTCCCAGTGACTCTGGAGTGGGAAATTTGTGAGTGTTATCGGAGGAATGCTAGCCCAGAATAGCTTACAGATCCAATGCCAGGGCTGGGCGGGGAAAATGAAATAAAAATGAAAAGTTGTCTAAACTGTCTTGGGTCATTTAGGTGGGCAGATATGACTTGTTCCATATGGGGAATGATTAAGCTGAAGAAGAAACTTATTTCCACTCTCCCTCTGTGTCCACAGCTGTATGAAGAGATGATGCTTTGCTTGAGATAGGAAAGAAGTTGCAAAAGGAATTTCTTCTATTTCACCAGGAAGCAAAATGACATTCTGTAGCTCACAGGAAACCTGTGGCCAGGATGAAGAACGCAGCTCTCGGCAGCAGCCAGCCTACGCCTCACCAACAAACTAACCCCTGTCAGAAGGAAGTGTGCTGTCTGCGCGCCAGCGTTTCTAACCACAGTTGGGTGATTTGACGTGCAGAAGCCTGAAGTACCACAGCCCCAATCTGCATTTATCCTGGGTCTTGTCAAGGCACTTATCCTACCGCTCTTGTCTTGTGAGGGACGCCTCTGTCCTCGATGGCATCTTCCTCCACCTTAGTCGTCTTCTGCAGCATGTTAAACACTGCAAATGTCAGGGCAGGATAGGAACATGAAGGAATGGGAGAATCATTTAGGTTGGAAAAGACCCTTAAGATCATTGAGTCCAACTGTTACCTAACACTACCAAGTCCACCACTAAACCATGTCCCTAAGCACCACATCTACATGTCTTTTAAATACCTCCAGGAATGTGTCTACACTCAGGAAGAGGTGACTTACATCGCAGTCGTCAACAAGCTGTAACGTTGCAGGCATACAGAACCAAGATGTGGCTGTCCTACTGTAAGTGATCCAAGCAGACCCTTTACTGTAGGTTTTATCAAAATCATGCATGTATCTCCATTTTCAACTCGCTGCAATATCTGGGTATCCTCACCATAAAATTTACCAACAGGAACAAAATGGATTCTCTGGAGTTTTTGGTCTTCCTTTCGAGGTCGAGCCTGTGTTACCAACAGAGCTCGAGGCTGTTTAAGCTGCAGCTATCTCCCCCTCTCCCACAATCTTGTGTCACAAGCACAATTTAAAGGTAATGTAAACTTTGATTGTTGAAAGTGACTCTATAATGGAAAGGCATCTTCAAAGGGGAAGGGTTTTTAGCATTTCTTGAATATTCCACATTTGCCCAGTATCTTCTGGAAGCTTGGTCCACAGTCAGACTCTGTAACCAAGAACTCTTCCCCAGCTCTCACACTTTGTGACCTGCCTTTTCTAAGGGCAACAGATGCGGCAGTTCTTCAAACTTATGTCAAACTAAAATTATAACTTTATACTAGTAGTTGACAATTTATTTTATTTGGATAATCTATAGTAACACTCTAATGTGAGCTGATCGTTTAGACAATGCATTTCAATTGTTAGGTCTGCTTTACAGAGCCAAACACCAAGGCACTCTGCTTGCTTATCTGCTCCTTTACTGTAAACCACACAGCTTTGCTTTGGGTGTTGATCTTGGCAGGAGGCACGCCACAGGGCATGGCTGCTTCTGCACAGCAATGCTGACTGGCATCAGATGAGAAACTGGCCTTTACTGCCTTTGAAGTCCCAGGGACTGAAAATGTCTATGCAGACAGTAGATGCTCTTACACTTCTCTTCACTTGCCTCTCTCCTCCCTGCAGCCAACAAATGCAGGACTAAGGCATGTATTTAATGCTTTTTTTTCTCTGCCCCCCCCACCCCCCCGCCAGTATACGTAACTCATGCTGGTTGCAATTTCCATGGCATGAAAATTCAGTAAGATTAGTCACAAGCTGGTGATTGGAACAACTGATACCTGCAAAGACTTTCCAGTCTTTCCTGGCTTAGTCAGCCATTGCTAAAATTCACCCCAAGCGAGCGATTCTGTACTGTCTTAATATTTCCTGGAGCTTCTTGGGCCACTCCGTTCTTGGTGCCTCGGACAGGGAGAACCCTGGGACTCCACTTGAGTTAATTGCTAGTAAGTATAAAGCCAGCAAAGGTGATACTTGACAGAGAGTGCAGTCACTCTGGTGCACTCGCTAGTTCAAGCTTAACAGCTCCATGTTTGCTTATGAAGGGCCGTGCTGTGCTATCACCAATCAGTAATAAGGGTTCTTGTAGCTACGCCAAGGTATAAGCTGATCCCCTGCAGGCAGTGAGAACGGTCTCTCTCCTCCCCGCGGCAGAGCTGCCTGAGGACCACCTGTGCTTATCTTTGCTCTTGTCTGGTCTTTCACCAGTAACGTGGTCCCTTTGGTCCCAGAACCGAAGGGAGTTTTGCAAACACCGCGGCATCTACCTTGGTAGTGATGCAACCTCAGTTTGATAGACAAGGACACTGGGAGCACAAAAAAGCAGCCTGGCAAGGTAATTTGTTGGCTCTGGGCATTGCCAAAAATAGAACTGGTTACTCCTACCACTTCAGTTAACCTTTGGCCTGTCTTGGTTCGCTGAGAATTCCATGCCCCCTGTCAGCACAGCAGGTACTGGCCGATGACCAAGGAATGACTGGAGCGAGAGGGTTAGTGGTCTGCTAAGTTCACAGATCTCCCAAACTTTCTGGATGATGTTTGTATCCTTGCTCTTCAGAATAAATTTGCCATCTGAATCGAAATGGAGCCCCCCGAGGGATTTGGACAGGCTGCAGGGAGGAGCAGATGAGATAGCTGGGGCAGGGAGGGGAGTGCAATGGAGCTGCAAGGGAAGGCTCAGACTGCAAGAGATGGCAAACAGCCGACAAAGCGAGGACTCTTGGGTGCCCGGACCTGCAGACAGCACGGTGCAGGGCTCCTGGGGCTGACTTGGCGGTCACTGTCTCACTGTGCTGTTGTTGTTTTGCAGCTGCGATATCCTCGGCGCTGTTCTGTCCTCTGGGCCTGCTGCTGCTCCAGCTGCAGCCCTGACCTTCTGGCAGGAGCTTCTCTCATGACATATTCCTTAGGTTTGCTCATCAACTAAATGGCGTGAGCCATACCCTCCTCACCCCCTGTGACTGGGGAATATCTGTAGGGGGAGGGAGAGAAGAATTTGCAGGAAAAAAAACCAAGGTTTGGGAATTTTTGGTCTGCACTAGCAAAATTCATTTGACGGCTACAGCTGTTTTGCTAACAGGATAGACAAAATTCTGGCTTTTCTGCAACTTTATCAGCTAGAAACAACTGAGAACAGGTAGATGATCTACCTGACCATAACCTTGAAAAAAAAACAATTAAAGAATGTGCCACTGGACTTTAGTTTAAGTAAGCAAGACCCATGGAGGGCAGGAGATGGCGGAGCTGGCACCAGACCACCACAGCTTCTGCCCCCAGGTCTGCTAACGACGTTGCTGCCGCCGCCACAGCCAGAACCGCCCGGCGCCTTGCCGGTAACGCTCTCAGCACAGATGCAGCCCATTTTCTTTGCTTGTGCTGAGCAGAAAACAACAGCGTGGGGCTGGTTCTGTGGGGGCTGCGCTCTGCCAGCCTCCTCTGCTGCAGCACCTCGGCGGCGAGCAACGGGCGCTCCGTTTCTCCTCCTCTGGCTTTTTACGTGGGCAGGCCGGGCAGGGAGGCCATGCAGGGCAGGCCGGGCAGGGCAGGCTGGGCAGGGGAGGCCGGGCAGGCCAGGCCGCGCAGGGCAGGCCGGGCAGGGCAGGGCAGGCCGCGCAGGGGAGGCCGGGCAGGGAAGGCCGCGCAGAGCAGGGCAGGCCAGGCCGGGCAGGGGAGGCCGGGCAGGCCGCGCAGGGCCGGGCAGGCCAGGCCAGGCCGGGCAGGGGAGGCCGGGCAGGCCGCGCAGGGCCGGGCAGGCCAGGCCAGGCCGCGCAGCAGCGCGCAGCGGGCCCACACGCCTCACGCTGCGGCCGCTCAGCGCCTTCTGGGGCGCAGCCGCGCTCACGGCTTAGGGGAGACCACGGGGCCCCTCCAGGGCTCTCCCACGGCCTGGCGAGCGCTGAGCCGCCCCTGCCCCCAGCCTGCGGGAGCCGGGCTGCGCTGGGCCCGCCCGCGGAGCTGGGCCCGGGGCCGACGATCGGCGCTGAGCGGCGGCAGCGCCTGCACGCGCGGCCCCGCGCCGGGGCAACGACCGCGGGTGACCTCCGCCGCGGGGGCGGGGCCTCGCCGCCGTCCGACGGCCGCCTCGGCCAATGGCGCGGCCGCGCGGGTCTTGCGAGACAGAGGCGGGGGGGCGGGGCGGAGGGGAAGGGCCCCGCCCCCCGCCACGAGCGCTCTAAAGGGCCCCGCGTGGCGGCGCGCGGCAGCTGCTGCCGCGCCGCGCGGGGGTCGCCGCGCGCCTGGAGGTAACGGCGCGTGCGTGGGGGCGCGGGGCGGCCCTCGCGCGTGTGGCCCCGCCCTCCCCTCGCGGCCGGGGGCGGTTTGGGCTCACGGGCCCCTCGCGGCGCGGGAAGCGCAGGGCGGGAAAGCGCAGGGCGGGAAAGCCGCGAGCCGTGACGGGCCCGCCCACCCGCGGCCGGGGGAGGGGGAGGGGGCCTGGCGGGGGCCCCTGGGTGTCCCGAGGGGGGGCTGCGGGGCTGGTGCGGGTGCTGAGCCCGGGCCTGAGCCCACCCGTGGGGGTGTGGGGGGGTCGCTCCGTGAATCTGCTCGGTCCAGCAGCCCCCGAGCCCGGCTCCCGTCGTGACGCCCCTTTTGCGAGCGGGCGGCCCGGCCCCACGGAGCCCAGGCGCGTTGAGTTTTCGGTCAGGGACCCACGGCCCGTTTGGGGCCCGGCCGCCCTCAGGGGCGCGGCGCCGTGGGCTGAGGCGCGCGGGTGGCCGGGGCGTGGGGGCCGCCCCATCCCCACCGGCGGCCGTGGCCTGGCCCCGGCGCGGGCGGTCAAATGCCGCCAGGTGAGCGGAACGTTCCGGGATGCTCCGGCACCGGCTGCGCCGCCGGCTCCGGGCTTGGCTGGGCGTCAAGCGGCGACGCGGCCCACGGCAGAACGGCGGGAGAGGCGGCTCTGACGAGCCCCCCGCGCGACCCTGCGCTGCGCGAGGGGGCTGGAGCGGGTGGCACCGAGCGCGGGGAGCTTCAGCCGGCCTGCTGGCGAGTCACGGCGCTCCTCCAGGACGCCGGGATGTTTTAGGTGAATTCCCCAGCAATCTGCGTAAAATTGAGAGTAACGAGCTACGCGGTGGCCTACGTGGCCGAGGAGCCGCGCAGTGCCCGTGCCCCTCGCGCCGGCGCCCTTCTCGGGGCGGGCGAGCCCGGGGCCTGGCTGCCGGCGTGTCGGTCCCTGGGCAGCCTTGCTCAGCCGGGGTTCGGCAGCGCAGTCGAACGTCTGCCTGCGGTCCCCTCGCTCCTCCGAGACCTTTGGCGTGCTGTCCTCCTTCTGGGGGTTGGGGTGGTTTTTCCTCGTGTTCTCCCTGCTCCTGCATCAGGGAATTTCCCGGCGCAGCCGTACGCTGACCCGTGGTCAGTGGCACGGCCCAGGAGCAAACCTTCAGTGCCAGGAAGTTTTTATCGCTGCCCTTTTAGAAATGGAATTTATCGAAAAGAGGAAGAGTGGGTGGCTCAGCTTCTGCTTCCTTGCTTAATAAATCATTAAAGAAAACAAAAAAAAAGGCCAAGTTTCACTTCTGGTGGAAATGTGGAAAAGCAGCAAGATAATGTGGCAATCTCCTAAAGCTGATGTGCGCAGTGAAAATTGGGCCAGATCGGACGTGATGTAGTTACCAGTAAAGAGAAAAGAAACCAGTGACGGGAAGCAAAGTGGGCTGTGCTGGAGAAGGTCACGGTGGCTGCTGAACATACGCAGTAGCTGGAATTTGAGCTGATGTTTTTGAAGCTCTAGGTGTATTTTAAGTAAAGGCGTGTTCAGAGCCTGTTATAAATGAAACCTTCACTCCTGTCCCGTTGACTGTCACGAGTTTGCACGTAGTCGGATGTTTATTTTGGTTTGTCAGTGAAGCTCCGCAGCGGTTTCAATGAAATCGTTCGCCAACTTCCAGTTCTTCTAGGACACGCAGCGCTCCCTCAAAGTGGAAGATGCTTTGTATTTTAAGTGACTTCAGTTGTCGCACAGGCTTAATTAAAAGGGAGGTTTCTTTCAGCAGGTCTTTGTTTGGGTGCGTGTTCTTCGTGTTCCTGGACATCTGCGGTGCATCTCGGGGTGTTAACTCCTCCGGCGGCGGCATGGGGCAGGAGAGGATCGTTCGTGATCCTGCTCACCTCCGGCGAGCTACCGCGAGCGCTAAAGCCTGGCTCTGGCGAGCGCGTCTATGTTCTCCCGTGGCTTGTGCAGCACAGCTGTGCTCGCGGCAGCGCCAGAGGAGGACGGGGCTAGCTGCAGCGCTCAGCAGAGCTAGTGAGAGTGTATCTATTGGCACGGTTTTGTTTCTAACCTGAATTTGTTACATAAAATGCATGACTGACTTGGGATTCCTGTGGCCTGCGTTCGCAAGGAAACTTGCACAACCAGGTCGCATTTCAACTTTCTGTTTCATGGTGCGAGCGTACCTGGGCGCTCCAAAAGTTTGCTGCTGCTTGCGCAGGGAGGTGCTGCTGCTCTCCAGGTGCTGAGAGCCGTGTGGCATTAACCTCTAGATTCTCCTTGAAGAACCCATCCCACTGGATGTGATGGTGACAGCGATGTCCTGCTGTGCCTCCCTGGACTTTCAAGTCGTGCAGCCTCGTGTCCTTGATCTTCGTGCCCACGCTTGGGAACCCAACACCCATTGCCAAGAGACCCTGCTGTTGGGGTTTTGCCCCGTACGGGGGTCTCGGTGAAGAGCACTCGCGCAGCGCAGCGAGGGCAGCACGCAGTTACGGTCTCCACCGTGAAGCGCCTTTTCCCTTTGACTTGCGGGCGAGGCACAAGCCCGCAGCCTACCAGGCGAAACGCTTGCCTGGGCGATGAGACTTCTGCCTTTCTTTGCCCAATGTTTGCAGCCAACCTCTGCCGCCCAAGAGCTTGCCGGGCTGTGCTGCGAGATAGGTGGCGTGAGGACACCTCCACCCTTTCCCTTGAAACTTTCTTGCTGCGTTCGAGAGCAGATGGCGAGGGAAAGGCTGTAATTAGTGCGGAGAGAAAAGCTTCCTTCAGGTACGCAGGGGAGCTTTAAGCTCAGTGTTGTGGGGTGCTGGGAAGGACTGTGGGTACGGTATTGAGAAAGGGGCTCAGGCCTGATGACGGCTTCTGCGGGACGTTCCTCCGCGCCTCGTGCCTCGGACCGGCCTTGAGCAAGAGGGGCCGTGGTGGCACCTCCAGCAGCAGCGTGCGCCCTGGTAACCGGCATGCTCTTCCCTCTGCCACATGTGGGGTTGAGTTCCTCCAGGCTGGGGAGGGAGCTAAACCCAGCTTTCACAGGTCTGGGTGGCTGCTCCTAGCACTGGGCTGCTCTGTAGAGATAATGCTCTTTTTCTTGCAGCTGTCTTGCTGGGGAAAAAAAAAAAAAAATTAATAAAAAAACCCCCTCTCTGGTGTTTCAGCCTAGAGTGGGGTGTTGGGCAACATCTGCTGATTATCTCGGAGCTTCAGAGATGGGATTTTTGGAGACATCCCTTTCTCAGCTGCTTGTGAATGCAACTATTTTTGCACTGTGAATTGTCGCCCGTAGCAGAGCGTGGTGCAAGCAGCAACGTGTCCTTGCGTAGATGAGGAAGCGGAAGGGGGGGGATGCACTTTCCTGGTCTGCCTGCTGCGAATTGTGCCTGGCCGTGGCTTTCCCCACCCGTCAGGGGCAGAAGGCTGCAGCTTGGCTGTGTCGGATTCATTAGATAAAAGGGCTCTTTCCTTTTGCTCCCGTCTGCTGTCGTTCAGAGAAACACGCTCTTCACATTGCCCGCTTTAAATTGCGTCTGTCTAGTGCAGGTACAAAAGAGCATGCTAAAATCCACTTTATAAAAAGATCAGGGATAATGAGATTCATCTCCCATCGGTTAGAAATTCCTTGAAACAATTAAAGCTCAGCCTGTCAAGTCATAAGCATCAAAGGCTTTTGACGAATGTAAACCTTAAATCTTTTGACAAACGCAAACCTTAAATGAAACCAACGTTGCTTTCAGCATTAGAAAACACTGCGTTTCGGCGACAAAACCTCCTAACAACAAAGTACCAAGAGCGGCGTAGCACCCGCCAAAAACACAAAACGGCTGCAAAAGCGCTGAGTTTTTTTTACGAGAACAGGTTAAATCTCCGGGGTGTCGGGGGGCTGTGTCCCCCGAGGGGGACCCCAAAGCCCCGGTGTGCCGGAGGCTGGTGAGCAGGCGCGGGGCCAGAGCTTCCTTAAGAGGCGGCGGTGTGGGGTGACGAGCCGCTTCCAATTGCGAGGCAGGCACCACATGACATAAGATGCTCCAGAGCTGCCTCCTGGGCGCTAGTTTAAAAATAAAGCATATTACACGTCGTCCTTCTTGGCGCTGGTCCGGAGCGGCTGCGGGAGCAGAGGCTGCACAAAGGCGGAGGCGATGCGTTGTGAGGCTGGGCCCGGAGCGCTGCAGTTTGGGAGCTGGGGGGGGCTGAGAGCCGAGCAGGAATGTCGGGCAGAGGGAGTGTAAAATTTAAATTGTGAGGCTCGTGGTGCTTTATCAAAGCTGTAACTGTCACGCTCGTTTTTGGATGTGGGCACGGGTGTATCATCTACTGCTGATAAGGTTTTTCGGATGAAGCGAGCCCGATGCGGGGTGCGCTGTGTCTGCTGTTAGAATTTACCGTATTTCATGCAAATACAGCAGTCTCGAGCCGTGCCTGCTTTGGGATTGCCTCGGTCGGATCGCTACGTCAGTGGAAGCTGATTTTACTATAGCGTTTGATTGTATTTTAATTTTCAAAACTTGTTTTTACAGGGGCAATGCTGTGTGAGTCAGATGCACGTATGGCACTTGCCGAACCAGTCCCCACGGCTTATTTTAATTCGGATCCTCAGGGGAGCTGTGAGGTGTCACTGGATGATGTGCTGCTCAACTCTTCAACTAGGTTTGTGTAACTTAACATTTTATTTTCTCTGTGGTGACCTGTATACATAGCATATAGTTTGTATTCTACCAGCTTTACTTAGATTAATTAAGATTTTTTTGGAAGGAATTTCAAACATTTGTTACAACTTCCAAAATCCGAAAGCTGAATCTACAATCTCGCCCTCTCAAAAGAAAAGGAACAGAATTAAATTTGCTGTACATAGCTACCACACAGAGTACAGAGCTTGAAGTAGTGTTATTTAATATAAACTTAAAGCGCAGGAACGGTAGCATATTCTGCGTAGTCAGAAAGGTCGCCTCTTATAAAGCAACTTTGTGTAATTGTTAATTTTATGTAATTGGGCGGTCACCGATCAAATACTAACAATGTGGAGCAAGTCCTACGTTGTTAGTGAAGTGTTGCTGTGCTGTAAACAGAGGCGTGCCTCTGCAGGGGACAGTCTGTGTGCAGCACTTAACTGATTTTTAGCCAACTCCTGTTAGCCTGTCTGTAAATCGAAGCAGCCTCTTACTAAAGAGCAGATTAGTAATTAAGGAAAACTCTTTACCTAAATTTTTTCAAGCTGCATTGGAATTACATGTAGTAAGGGGAAGGAAAAGATGACTTGATTCACTGTAAGGGAAATAGTAGGGGCTTTTTCGGTCACGTTACCGGGTCATTTGCATGCTTTGATCATAAAAGCTGGTGGTGGAAATGGTGCAGAACTATTGCAACGGAGGATTAATTTGTGCTGAAAAACGTTCTCAATAATGAGGAGGAAATGCGTAGTAGGGAACATCTTGTAATCCCTTTGGGAGGAATAAAAAAGAAAAAAAAAATATTTACTTCCCTCTGGTTCCTGGCTTGCAGGTTAGTTAGGAGAAGCAGTTCTGCTTTTGGACAGTACGTGGGTGTAGCCATGTCAGATCTTCTCTATGCCTTAAACCTTACCATGTGCCCAAAGCAATAACAGTTGACTACCGCCTAAAAATTCAGAGAGAACATAAAACAGAGGGAAATTTTACACTGAAATTCACACAGCGCCTTGTGCTGACTTGTCTTCTCTTTGGTCGAGTAGAAAGGGAAGAAAATGTGGGGCTCGGTGGGAGCCCTGCCTGGATTAGGCTGAGGAGTCTGCGTGGGGCCGGAGCCGCTGCCGCCTGTGCGCAGGTGTGGTCCGATTGTGACAGGCGGGGACGTCAGGGCTTCTGCGCGCCCAGAGCTGCGCCCGCGGAGGGCCGGGCCCTTGTGATGTCAGGGCCCTGCAGCCCTTCTGCCAGACCCAGGAGGCGGTGCTGGGGAGAAACCTCGCACCAAGCATTGCCATGGGGCAACACCTAGCCCTGGCATGAAGAAACAAACCCCTTGGTGGTGGGCTGGAGCGACGGGCCCCGGGGGGCTGTTTGGCAAGGCAAGACGGGAATTTTGGTTCTCTGGAACATAATCTTGGGTCGACTAAAACTTGGCCCTTAGTGCTGTGCTGATGGTAGAGGCAGGGTATGGCCCGGGGTAGGCTGGGGGGTGGGATGTCCTGGGGAGCAGAGCTCAGGGACTCGGACGCTGAATCTCCCGGGGTCTGGTTTCCAGCCTGTGGTCTGAAGTGGGACACGCGACTTGGTTATTCCTTATCCTCATCGCTTACGGCTGTGAGAAAGTCCGTCTTGGAAGGGGATGGAGGAAGAACGCTGTTCTACAAACGTGGGCAGGTGGCGTCTCACCAGATCTTGCAGGGATGATTTTTACTTTTATTAAAAAATAATCCAGCCACCAAGCCAGGAAACATGAAATTATTACTCTACCCTTAAGTGGTTTAGTGGTGGACTTGGTAGTGTTAGGTTAACGGTTGGACTGGATGGTGTTAAAGGTCTTTTCCAACCTAAATGATTCTGTGATGAAAGTAAAAGGGGCAGCTTTCAGCTGGCACCGCAGGACAAGGTCCCGGTGAGGAGCGTGGCTCAAGTAGACGGGGGACGTGCCTGTTTCCATTTCTTCACAAACATCTGGTGGGAGCCGGATGCACTAACTTTATCAGGAATAGCTAAGAACAAGATTTCCTGTTAAATCCATTTCCAGCTCTTCAGCTGGCCTGGCCTTCTGCAGGAGATCTCCGCGGGTTTCCCCACGGGGTGACTCGCGGGGGGATTGCTGTGCTGCGTAGCCGTGAGGCCGCTGGGGCCTCCCCTTCGTTAGACCCCTGTATTGCAGGCAGGAGCTAAGCACCAGATTAAAATTAAAAAATGAATAAACGCACCTGCAGAACATCAGGAACCTCTAATCCTTGTTTGACATCCAAGGACTAATGTAATTGAGCGATGGAGCAAGCACGCCGAAGGCGTTGCTCAGCCAGTGTGCTGAAGCCTATCCCGGGCTAATTGCTTTTGCCTTGCAGAACTGTTGAGGTCCGCAACGTTGAGACAGCTGAAGATAAGACAGAGGGATGTCAGATAGACATGCTGGGCTTCAAAGGTAAGTGGAAAGAATTTTTAGTTACTGTGGTGTGCATAAAATTATTATTGAAATGAGAGAGGAATTTATCAAACCGTAACAATGGAAGAAGAAACTCAAATTGCAGGATGGTCTGCCCTGAAGCCTCTTGAACTTGAACTTTAAAGGACGGATATGCTTCAAGGAGTAAAGTAGGTAGTGTCACTGCCTAATGTTTATCTACCAGGTAATAATGTACTACTTCCAGTCCTCCTTAAAAAAAAAAAAAAAAAAAGCACGGTCTATATGACTGTTGCAGGAAGCTGCCACCTTGGCAGTAACAGAGCTTTAGGGCAGCAAAGCAGGTTAGGGGGGGTGTAAATGGGAAACGTTTAGGAAAATTTTGAAAGCACTTTAGAGGCTTCGTCTGTTAGTCTTGGCCTAAAATACCGGGAGTCGTATGGCAAACTTGCCAAGAATAAAAGGTCAAAAAAGGGGGGTGGGAAGGGGATATATGAGCATTTGCTTTCATGTGTCTGATACTTGTATTTATATTTCTGTTACGGCAGCAAGCCATTTCTAAATATAAGATGCTGAACACTTTTCTTTCAAACCAGCCCCTTCACCTCCTACCTCCAGCATGTGGACAACACGACGAGATGGAGAGGTCAGACTGAGGATGGATGAACAGGGCATAGGCAGTGAGGCACCAAAGACCGTTCATGAGCTATTCCGGGAAGCTGCTAGTAAATACGGTGATTACTATGCCCTCGCATCCAAGAAGGGTGGCCAGTGGATAAAACTAACATATAAGATGTACTATGATGAGTGCTGGAAAGCAGCAAAAAGCTTTCTGAAGGTAAGCTTTTGATGAATTCTGCTCCTCCTTCACGTTCAGTCAATTTAACTGCTGAAATGGCTGTGGTCAGCTATATCTTAAACCTGCACGTTCTCTGAGGGAGGCTTAAAGTGACAGGGAGATACCTGAGCATGCAGTGAACAGCTCGGTAATTACTGCAGCATTTTTGTTTGAATTTCTTGCAAGTTGCTTCCACATTCAACTAACAAAAAGTGCGTAAGGAAACATTTAAAGAGAGGTGTTTGAGGTGTATGTCAAACCTGGACGACACCCTTTATGAGGCATGTCAATTTTAATCTCTCTTAAGAAAAAACTTGAAAGGATGCGTATGAATCAGACTTAAATGTCCAAACTGGCTGAGCCTTTTGCCTGTGCTGTTGGGACTTAAGACACTCGGAGAGAGAAACCAACACTACATGTACTTACTGTTATCATCATAAAGTCGTATTTCTTGAAGTTAAGGCCACTCTGTTTTTACTCCTATGGTGGGATCTTCCAGTCTACATAGTTCCACTCTGGGACAAAACCAGTGAATGGCTGAAGGAGATTTAAAGACTGGGACTTCAACACCTGGAATTTCATAGCAAAATGCCTCTGACTGTCATTGGAGCTTGGTGCTCTTGTCATTATTGATATCTAACATATCTAACCTGTACTAAGTGACTAAATGTCTCAGTAGGTGTTGTCTAACTTAACCTCTTGCCTTCTCATTCCCAGCCCAAAGGGAACCGATAACTATCTCTATCTATCTCGGTTTTATAATACTTTTAGCGTCAGTGAGCTGGTTGTACCGAGCGCAGACCTAAGTGAATCCTTTTTTTTCCTGCCTACTGATAAAGCGGGACAGTGTCTGATGTGAAACTTAACTGGTTCCGTATTAGCTCTTGGGAAGCTTTTCAATGTGAATTACCGTGTATAATAGCATGAACTTTTCCCTTGACATTGTGCTTGCAGCAGAGATCTGTAAATTAACTCTAAGCATTCTTCAGAGGAAAACCAAGATTGCTGTAGTCTCATCTCTTGTTTACAGCTGGGACTGGAGCGTTTTCATGGAGTGTGCATCTTGGGATTTAATTCTGCAGAGTGGTTTATTGCTGACATCGGAGCTATCCTTGCAGGGTAAGAATGAGTGTTGTCTCTTGACATGCATTTTGCTTTAGCATTCAGATAGTAATTTCAGTATTCATGTGAGAAGCAGTTTCTGATTAAAAAAACACAACAAAACCAACTGCTTATATTGGGATTTAATGAAGATAGTTAGAACCTAACCTCTCTCGTTACTTCATTATGAATTAATGAGACAAAAATTAGTTGGGTTTTTGTGGTGTTTGGTTTTTTTTTTAGACAGGTACATCTTTCAAAATAAGATGAACAGTAGGTTAATCCAAAAGCATGCTTACTTACACTGTCATTAATAATATGATGGGAAATGCCAGAGAATCACAGCACTGGATTTTGATAGCCGCCTTCCTCCTGAGACATTTTGGTCCCTTGCACCATTCTGACGTTTCCCATGCCCCAGAACAGAGCCTTTGCTCTTGGAATTAAGCCTTCCACTTTTTGTTGTTGTTTTATCAGATATTCTTCTTAAAGTTTTTCCTCTGTTAAAGTTTGAAATGGTCTGAATTTTGCCAACAACTGTGCTTATCTTCTAATTGTGTATTTTGCTTTTCTGTTTTGTTTTTTTCCTTTTCTTTTGTAGTGGATTTGCTGTTGGTATCTACACTACAAACTCTCCTGAGGCCTGTCATTATGTAGCAGACAACTGCAGTGCTAATGTTCTGGTTGTGGAAAACCATAAACAGCTGCAGAAAATCTTAGAAGTAAATATACTTTTTAAATGGCTGGGGGCTACAGCATCCTATTGACAGATGTGGGAGGGTAATACCTGAGGGAAACGCTGGCGCTGAACGCAGAGGCCAACAGATCGAGCCTACTTGCTGCGCTCCCTGCTCAAGCCAGATGAGTAGTCACTAGTGCTAAATCTCACGAGAGGTGAAATGGTGGTTCCACAGCTTAGCGAAGCCTCGAGCTTAAAATATGAGAAAACAAAATGAACAATTGAGCATCCCCTAGGTTGTCTGGCAACACCCCGGTCCAAATGATCACTGTCTCTTGTGAGGCTTCTCTCTTCTCTTTCAATAACACAGATGAGATTCTCTTAGCTTTACTTAAAACGGCAAGTCGCAGCAGCATGTTAAGTGGTGGGTTACTTAGGCTTAAAAGGGACAGGCAGGATTTGCTCCTTCTCACCAATCTCCCTTCCTAACACAGATTCAGCATCAACTACCTCATCTGAAAGCTATTATCCAGTATGGGGAAGAGCTAAAAGAGAAGAGACCAAATCTGTACTCTGTAAGTACTGGGCATCGTAATGGCTTGTAAATACCGGCTGTGTTTCGCTGGTGGCTTGCCAGCAACCATCACCTTCCACGGGACTGTCATCATGTGAGCTGATGTTGGTTTCAGTGGGGGATTGCTTGCCTTGCTGAAGCAGTAGATGCCTACTGTTGTTCAAACCTCGATAATCCACGTTGTAAGGGAGGGTGTTAGCGTGCTGATCTCTGCAAGGCAGCCTCGGGTCCCACACTTGCTCCTGCTCAGCACTCCCAGTGAATGCCAGGGTTGCTACAGAGCTGGTAAGCTGCCTCAGGGTGGATCCGTCTCCTTTTCTGCTTCTCGCCATGCCTCTTGTGGCAGGCAGAGAACATCGTGGGGCTGACAGCGCATATTTACAACCTTTTCAGATTCTGCCAGAGCTTTGGACATAGGGAACAGTTTCCTTCTCTTCATGTGTAGCAAAGGGTTTAGTTTCACATGTGAATGATAGCCTACAAAGTGATTGAGCTCTTCTCTTACATACACAGTGGAGTGAGTTCATGGACCTTGGCAAAGATGTTCCAGATACTCAGCTCCGTGAAATCATTGAGTCGCAGAAGCCTAACCAGTGCTGTACATTAATATATACCTCAGGGACAACCGGACAGCCAAAGGGAGTAATGCTCAGTCATGACAACGTAAGTATCTCTTTGTTCAAATGCCCATTCTGTGACCTTAGGTGGGTGCTGAGGGAGGGTAGAGATCAGCTGAAAAACATGCCCCACGATCACAGGAAGTCATAGACTTGTTTTGTGAGCTGCGTGTTCTGTGTTGGGCCTGCTCGGAAGAGCTGTCACTTAATACTGACGTGGGTTCTTGTTACAGTTGACGTGGACGGCATCGGCGGCAGGGCGCTTCATAATGCTGTCAGATGCTAAAGAAAAGCAGGAACTGGTGGTCAGCTATCTGCCCCTCAGTCATATTGCTGCACAGATGTCGGATATTTGGTCGGCGATGACGTTCGGTGTACAAGTTTTCTTTGCTCAACCAGATGCATTAAAGGTAAAAACGTAAGAAAATAAAAATCCTACACCCATCCACCTGCTTGTAGCTGGGGTGGGTGCTTTAAAATGAATGTGGCTGACAGGATTCTGAAAGCTGTGCTAGCTCGGTTTATTTGTGTAGCGTTTAAGGAGCAACTGTTCCTGTTTAAGGGTCTGTTGGTTTGACAAATATAGCTGCTCTGACCTTTGCCTTCGACTATTGCAAGCTAGGGTGAGCTGACCAAGCACTTCACAACCAGGAGCTGCTTGGTGTCTCACCTGACACCAGTTCTCTGCCCCCGCAGCTTGCTTGAGCAACGGCTTTGTATTTGCTCTGTCCACATTGCAAAATGCCACCACCATTAAATCTGTGCCCTGAGAACGATTCTTCTCTTGGCGCTGTGTCAGCGCTGGCACTGAAAGCATCGATCCTTGCTGTCTTCTCAAAACCACTGTGGCATTTGAATGCTCCTGAGGTTCCTTTCTCTTGGTGGCACTGCAGCTGAAAATGAGCAATTCCTCAAAATTGATGGCAGAGTCCTAAGCTTCGGCTAGCGACCAGTGCTGACCTGAACTCTACAGTGAAGCGCTTTTGAAAGCTGTATTAAATTCTGCTTTGCGCAGGGCACCTTGGTAGACACACTGCGGGAAGTGAGACCAACTGCCTTTTTGGGAGTTCCTCGTGTCTGGGAAAAAATGGAAGAAAAAATGAAATCCATAGGTGCAAAATCGTCAGCACTCAGAAGAAAAGTGGCATCATGGGCCAAGGGAGTTGGGTTGCAGACAAATCTGAAGCGGATGAATGGGTAAATATGAACTACACTCAAGGGATGTAATGAATATTAGGAGAACTCTATTATTGGATCAGGAATTATATCCCATGCAACAGGCCAGACTTGGGAACAGTAAAAGCCAAATGTAGTGCTTGGACCAGAGGGTGAGCAGCAAGGGCTGGAGGGGGAAATAATTTTTTACTGAATAAACTAAAATAGGAGGAAGATGAAAGGAGGAAGGGAGAGAAGTTCTCCTTCGTGACTGAGATCTTGTAACCATTTTTCTCCTACAGATATTCTGAAGTCCCCGTGAACTTCCGCTTAGCCAGGCACTTGGTGTACAAGAAAGTGCGAAAAGCCATTGGGCTGGACCGATGCACAAAGTGCTACACGGGGGCTGCTCCCATTACCAGAGAGACGCTGGAATTTTTTTTAAGTCTGAATATTCCTGTGTTTGAGCTGTACGGCATGAGCGAGAGCTCTGGGCCTCACACGATCTCTCTACCTCACGCGTTCAAGCTCACCAGGTAAACGTCCTTCTGTGAGCAGAGCACTGCTGGCTGGAAGGAAGAGCTGCTTTAAGGTTTCTCCTGCATCTGGCACGTCCATCTTGCCTGATGCAGCTCATCCCCAGAGTCTTGCTGCCAGTGAAAAGTCGCTAGGGAGCCAGTTCCTTTGGCCACGTCTTGCAGATGAAGAGATCTGCCAAGGGCAACAGCAGTGTTACTTAAATTTAATTTGACCTGGATTCTCTAGGCACTGTGGAGGAAGCAAAGGGATTGATGGGAAGAAGGAAGAATTAGTAACTCTAGCCTACAGTTCCCTTTAATGTCAAATGAATAAATGCAGGAAGACTGTGCTGTTGCTTGGAATGGCTTGTTCAGTCCCCGTGGGTTCAGTCTGCAGAGTAAATACCACCATCAGTAAAAGTTTGCTGCCAAGGACATAAATCTTCTAATTCAAAGCTCAGGTGTTTGAGAACAATGAGTGGAAAACACCAGGTGTGTGAGCACTGATCTCTCTGCAATAACAACTTTTTTGGTAGTTCCCCTTACATAAGCAGATGCCTTTTAAGTTTATAAGTTCCTTGCTGAAGCAGTCGTCGTAAAAAGCTGGCTTTGTTCAAACACTTTAGCTTGAGACGGTACTGCTATAATTTCACTCTGCTGCTCAGCTATTGAATTTAAAAAAAAAAAATGCCATGGGTTTGTGTTTGTGTTCTTTTTAAGCTGTGGAAAGGAAGTCACAGGCTGCCAGACGCTGATTCATAAGCCAGATAGAGATGGCAACGGGGAGATCTGCTTCTCGGGAAGGCACATCTTCATGGGCTATTTGAACATGGAAGAAAAAACCAAAGAGGCAATTGATGAAGATGGCTGGCTGCACTCGGGTGACCTTGGCAAGCACGATAAAGATGGATTCCTCTACATCACCGGCAGAATTAAAGGTAACGTGTCCCCTCGCTTTGTCTTGAGGTTACGCAGTATTATGATACAACGTGTTCGGACTCTGCTAGTTATGTGGTTGTGGCTTGCACAGAACAGTATTTAAATACCTCTCCTTCTGAAGTTTTTGATATTCATATGGCTGCAGCGTGTCCTGCCACTGAGCACATGGCAGGGTGTGTGGTGAGGGGTGACCTCTGAAACCACCGTGTGTTTGCAGAGCAAGGAAGAAATCCTCTGATCTCAGAAGCAGTAGTTAATGCTTTGTTGGCTTGTTTTATGGTGCTGGACCTGTCCAGGTCCCTCCAGTTTCAGCCAGCTTTGCTAGGTAACCTCTGAGAGAAAACAATAGCTTAACACTGTGTGAAAACGGCTTGCAGCAATGCCGTTCTTGGGACACCACTTTGACCAAGCCCAAACAAATCCAATTTTACGCAAGACTTCAATCATCAAAAAGAGATAAGTGGTCACGCAAAGGGGCTGCTTTAAGAAATCTATAAAAGACAGCCAAGAAAGGCAGGCTCTCCTCTGCTGTGTGTCACACTGCATAACTTCAAACAGCTCTGCAGTGTTTGCCTTTGAAGTATTTGCCTCAGCAAATTTTGTACTTAAGTTTCTGAACAACTTGGGTACAAACTTACATGCCTTAGTCCAAAGTGAGCGTGGCAGGGCACTGAGGTGCTCGTACGCCACACCCCATGTTCCCGAACTGCAAACACCTCTGGAGCATCAAAGCAGCTTTTGCAATGCCCTTTGCATGCACGCCTCAGTCTCGTCTCTCCTCGCCTGACTGGCGTCCTTCTGGTTTGCTGCCTTCTCCAGATGTTGGGACACAGACTGGCTATTGGATCCAGTAGGCACAAAGGAGCTCTAAAGTCATTTCAGATTGTGAAGGAAGGGGGGGAAAAAGCTCTAAGCAATTAATCAAGATTTGACTGTTTTCCAGAGCTCATCATCACTGCGGGAGGTGAGAACGTTCCTCCCGTTCCAATCGAGGATGCTGTGAAAGATGCTGTTCCCATCATCAGCAATGCAATGTTGGTTGGAGACAAAGCAAAATTCCTTGCTATGCTTCTAACGCTAAAGGTAATGGAAAACAGGATGGGAATTCACCTGTGTTGCTAAATGTTTAATTCCAGTGAGGAAGATAATTGTTACACACTTTCACGGTGTCTTTTAGAGACAGGAGGCTACTTGTTGTAGCTGTGTTGCAAACAGCAGTTGTAACTGTACAGAAGAACAAGCATTGCTACTTGATCAGACGATCGGGTGGTTCTGTTGTTCAGGGCAGCTGGTTCTCTCTGTACCACGTAGGGCAGAAAGCAACAGAAGTAAAAGACCTAAAAGTGAGACTGAAAAAAGAAACCCTTCTGCTTTCTTACCCACTTTTCAGTATCTCCCAGAGCAGTCCGGACAGTAACAAGCTGCCAGTGATTTCTTTTTAAGGCACTGGCTTTAAACGCCACAGTGACGCATCTGTGGTGGCCCACACTGACTTCTGTCCAGAGACCCTGCAGGCTGCTGGTTTCCCAGGGCGGTGCTGATCGCTCATTAGCGAGACGACCGCCGACCTCCTCGCCCTTGTGCAAGGAATGCCGAGCCGGGCCCTGGAGGTAGTGGTGCCGCACGGGTTGACTTCCAGCAGACTGTTATGCTGCTGTGGGATGCAGGGAAGTAAAGCTGTGGCCCAGAAAAAAAGGTCCAGAAAACAAAAGGGATCAACTTAGGGTAGCACAGGAGGAATTTGGAAGATGAGCTCCGTACCCAGCTTGCTCCTTGGTATGGACAGGCTGTGGAGTATGCAGAGAGCTGAAGGGGTTTGCTCTGCATTTTGCCTCAGTGAGTTCTTGTCTGAGGCAGTGGCTGGCATCAAGCAAAGTATAAAATCACAGTGGTTGATTAATTGGACAATTGGTACCGTGGTGGGGAAGGAGATGGGGCAGCTTCCCATGGCCGTAAGCTTATTAGCATGAAGGGACTCGGTGGTTAGCAGCATGGAGTTACCTGTTCTCACTTGTGTTGCAGTGCAAGGTAGATGTAGAAACTGGCGAGCCAGGAGATGATCTCACTCCAGAAGCTATTGAGTACTGTCAGAAACTGGGCAGCAAGGCGACAAAAGTCTCCGAAATCATCAGCAGCAAAGACAAGGCTATCTACGCGGCTATCCAGAAGGGAATTGCGGCAGTCAACGAGGGAGCTGTCTCCAATGCTCAGAAAGTCCAGAAGTGGGTCCTTCTGGAGAAGGACTTTTCTGTCTTTGGTGGGGAGCTTGGTGAGTGGTGGGTGGGGCGTTTGGGGTTACCCCCTCACCCCTTCCTTGGAGGCAGAGCAGACAACACAACCAGGACCCCCAATACACAGAGCTACCCACCACCTTTCGCTGTGGCTTTTCCATGTCAGTTTTGGGAAGGGTGGGATGAATTCCCACCTCTGCCCAGCAGAACTGAGCTGAGCAGTGCGGACCCTTGGTTCTGCGTTGTCTGTTGTGGGATGGTTGTGCTGCTTCTATTCACGGGGGAAGGAAGGGAGAGATTTTTCATTAATCGCAAAGAGAAATTTAGAAGTCAACGTCTGTTCATGCGTTCTGAATCTTCCTCCCGGCTTGCTTCACTCTAATATTGATTTGTGTCTCAAAATGGTCACCATTAAAACCTTGTGCTGTATTTTTTTTTCTTTCCACAGGCCCAACAATGAAGCTGAAGAGACCAGTGGTGGCACAGAAGTACAAAGACCAAATCGCTCAGTTTTACGCAGATGTGGATACACCGACTGCAACAGAGAACGCCCTTCGGCAGTAGCGTGGAGGCTTTGTGCTGTGGACTGAAGCAAGCCCGGAGGACGATCCCCCAGCTCCTTGGGAAGGATTCCCTGGGTTCAGTTGAAATAAATGCGGCTCGGTCATCAGGCAGCCCCTCTGAATCGCTTCACTGTACATTTTTTGGCCCTCGTACTGCAGTGTGTTGAGCGTGTTTGTGCCCAGTGTTTTCCTGTGTCTGTGTTCTAACGCAGAGATATTCCCAAATGTCTCTGCTTCGTATTTTTTGTCTTTCCATTTTTGTAAGGGCAATACGATGTTTACCTTAAATCTGTATTCTATATTATGTTTTAACCAAAGTTTTCTTTTCCTGAGCTTGAATGTAAAACAATCAGGAGCTGCACTTCTCCTGCTGAGGGAGAAAGGCAGATTTCTTTTTATAGCGGTGTATTTCACCCCCCCGATGCACGTTTAAACTGCATGCTGATGACATCCAAATTATTTTAAATCTGTTTTCTGTTAAAGATGATGAATGCTGTGTGACTACACACACTGGCTCAGTGTGTACGTGAAACCTCACGTTTGCTGGGTTTTTCTGTGCAATATTTTGAGTTTGTTTTATCTTCTTGAGTTATAATGAAGCCATAAGTTATTGTTAAAGCAGTATACATGGCCTGTGTTCTGAGAAGTGTTTTACGCAAGGCACTATTTATGAGGCTGTGTACAAATGTGTGTGAAATCTGTAGTCTTACAATCACAGAAGTGCTGGCTAGAGCTTCTGGAAACGGGGAACTCCAGAGCTGTAGGGTGGGCTGAGGCTTTGTACCTGCGCTGGCAGGGAGGAGACTGTGCTGGGAACCTGGTTGTTCAAAGGCTGGTTCTTTTGAAGGTCTGCAATCAACCATTCCAGCCACTGTAACGGCCATTTACATTGAATTCATCGACAATAGGACACAGGGCACAGCCTTCTCCCAACCTGTGCGAAAGCACCCAGTACCAGTAGCTCTTGAAGGTCTCTTCTAAATGCTTCTGCAAGGCTTATTCCAGTCTGCCCAGTGCCTGGAGGGACTGTTAATCCCAACAGCAAATGAAGGACTGCTTGTAAAATGGCTTATTTGAAACTAGAAATCATTATCTGAATATAAGCACAACAGCTCTACCCTCTGGTTCTGGGTAATTGTTTCCCGTGGCCAGAGGAGCACCAGGAGCTGTCGGGTGCTTCGAGGGGGAGCATCCCGCAGGCGAGAGGCATCTACGCTATCAAATAACAGCAGCAGCTCGAGCAAGCTGCTGGCTGCGGGTCACAGGGGCTCTGTGCCTACAGCACTACCTGGCATCGAAACCTTGCTGGGGCAAGGTGCCTGGAGCCAGGCACCTTAGGGAGGTTTTTACACCTAAAACCGATCTGGGCTCAGTGAAATTCCTCTTGCGCACATGCCTGCAGCACCTGTGTGGAAGGGGTGGGTAACGCGCTACTGTGACCACTGCTGCTCTCATGCAAATGTGTGTGTTCTCAGCTGTATGAACCTGAAATGTCTCCCATGTTCAGAGGAATGCCTAATAAAGAAACTCTGCAGTTTGTGTCTCTTAACACTTCGGTACTTTCTGCAAAATAGCGCTCAACTCGGCATTGAGGGCAGTGGCAGTGACAGCGTGGGGAGCAGCAAAAAGGTTCATTTGCCTTGTGGCAGCCAGAGCTGGCTCCTGGATCCTTATCAAGGTTGAAGCTGCTCCCCGCAGCAGCAGAGGGAGGAGACCAACGCGTACAAAACCCTGCCGCGGTCAGAAGGGGAATTAAACTCCAGGCCTTCGGTCAGAGCCTGCAGCTGCAGAACACCTGCGCCAGAGCTCTGCCTCGCTCCTCGCGGTTGGTGCTGAGTCCTGACCGGGTTCAGGAGCCGGGAAAAACCTCCGCAGGCCCCATGGAAGTTGAGAGGGAGCACTTGCACCCGCCTTAGGCAAAGCTCTGCTCTGGGCTGCTCGCTCCACCTCGCGCTCACCGCTCCTTCCTGCTGCTGGCAAACTGCAGGGAACCCAGACACGAAGCTGCAGCAGCAACAGGATTGACGCGACCGACTGAAAGCTCCAATGTATTGACGGACACCGGGGTCACCCCCCAGACCGACTGTGCCTCAAACAAGTTTCCTTTCCCTTTGCTTTCCCTCTCCTGTGCCCCGGCGCGGTGCTGCCTGCAGGCAAGGGGCTGGCAGAGCTGAAGAGCAGCCGACTGCGTCACCGGCTTCTGTATTTCTAATGGAAAACATTTTCGCTAACAAGGCGCTTGGGGAAAGCCTCGTTGCTGTCCATGGAGAAGCAATACAACAAACAAAAAACGCTTGAAGTTTTACTTTTCCATCTTACTTTATTTCACTTTTTCTAGAAAATTCCTCCATAGTTCCACAAATTTAACAAAAAGTTTAAAATTCAGGACAAACAATCCTGTAACGTATTACAAACATGATTTTTTTTTTTTTTTAATCTTGAAGTTAGTCTTGGGCCAGCTGAATTTCTTACAGCTGAGTGAAGAATTCATTTCCCAACACAACTTTTAAAATCCTCAAGTGACAAGGTATTTAATACCTCGGCTCTAGGCAGAAATACAATTAAAAATTATCTAGACGTTGAAGTACTTACATTTTTTTTTTTCTTTAGGAGTGCAAACTCATCTTGTCAGTTTTTGATGGCTATTTCACGCCCCCAGGAAAGCAATACCGATCGATTTTCATCGTTTTAGAAGTAATACTCGTACAAGGTGCACAATGGTTGTCTACAGCATCGACACACGCATGCCAACTGGTGAGTGCCAGGCACCTGGGCTAGTAGAGAGAAGCTTCGTCCGAGTACACCGCCCGTGCTCCAGTGCATTCGCCAGCGTGACGGCTGAAATTTCCAGAACCAGAGTGACTCGGGTCTCTGCTTGCAGAGAACACGACAGGGCAAGCTCCATAAGGGAAGTTTAAACCTCTCTCACCATCAAATACGTTCAAGATCTGACAAAAACTGCTTCTGGATTGTTGCATCAATTGTTTTGCTAGTTCTGATGCTACCACCGCACACAGCAATAGAAGAACTGGTGGCAAAATCATTGCACTTCCATGTATTCAGCCTGACCACAGCACAGCCAGTCTCGTTACCTATGTGTCCAATATTCCTCAGCTGCTGTTTTGGGATCCAGCTAGCCTTGCTATCTTTTTTTTTTTTTTTTTTAATAGTTAATGTCAGTAATCAAAGCCTCAAGGCTTAATACATACGCAGACCAAGACAACAGGAAAATACTCCTGACCCCTCTTTTGCCCTTTAATACAAAGGCCAAGGACAAAGGAAAAGCTGTGTCCTGATCTTACCTCCAACACGATTCAACTCAAAGCAACTCTGAAAGCCTTCAGACTGATCAGCACTTGTTCATGCCTTCAGTAACAAGATGAAGGACACTGAAAAGTAACAGAATTCTGTCCATTTTCCTTGGAAAAACCATTATGGCTAGAAGTCAATTTTGGCTATTTTTTTTTTTTTCCTTTTTTTTTTTTAAACAATGCAAGCTACTACACATCCTCGAAGACCTGAGGCAATGCTGACAGCAGCACTGCCACCTCCTTCCTATAGTACAATAATCCATCCATGCTCTCAAGAGTGACACAAGAACGAACACTTTATCCACAAATACCTGTACACGGCATGTTCAGAACAGCATTCAGCCAGCCTATAGAGAATCTACACAGGGAACTCGTTCATATGTAACTAGAAGGGGACACAAGATGAGGCCCAAATTTGACCATTCTTTGTTTGCAGAGTCATTCCTCCTGTGGTCCCCGACGCTACCACATACCCCAAAAAACAACAACTCTGTAGAACAACTAAGTACTTGCAAGAAACCTTTTAGTAACAAATCAGCATGTGCACACAATGGAAAAGAACTATTGCTGGGGGAACAATCCTATTTCAGGTTTTCAAGGAGATTATAAACAGTCTAAAAAAAAAAAATCCATGTGTAAAATACTTCTTATAAAAACCAAACAAAATTCCTATCAATGCTCATTAGACTTCACGAATAAAGTCGGTTCCAGGACAGGACGATGCCACAGCCGCGGGCGGGAGCCCCGGGCACTTCCAGCCCAGTTCAGGAACACCCTCCCACACGTGTTCTTGGACTGGCTGGGAGCAGCGTGACGATTCAGATCTTAACACGAGAAGGGGGCAGAAGGGAGGTGGCACCTCCGATCCCTCGTGGGGTAGCTCTGGAGGCTACTGATAGTCCCAGGAGAAATGCTGCCAGGATGGGCGACACGGATGCAATGGCTGTGGGAGTAAGTTAGTAAGTAAGCTCCTATCGCTTCGGGGACGGACAATGTCACCAACCCCACCCTTCACTGGGGGCAGCGGGCAGGAGGCACTGCGTGCCAGGGGCCGCCCCGCTCGCCCAAGGAGCCAAGTTTGGGGCCATAGCGACCACGCAAGGCTTGCCTCCTCCGTGCCACAGACCCAACAGAGACCATGAGTAGTTCGCACGTACCCACCACGCCTAACACAGCACACGAGCCAGTCCGTGTCACTCGTGGACCGCGTCCGCCGTCCTCCACTGCGGTGCATCCCACTGCCAACCAAGACAGAACTGCAGCTCCTTCTCTTCCCGCTGTCCTCCACCTTCTCGGTGTACATTTGCGCACAGGGTTTCTATCCAGGCTTGGCATTGTCCATCAAGAAAGAAAACAGCTGAGATCACTGTCGTGACAGGGTTTGCACCTGGCATGAGCTTGATTTTTTTTTTATATATATATATATATATATACACACACACACACACACGACACATGAAAGATGGTACAAAGACAAAATTAATGGGAATCGGGTCAACATGACCCAACTCAAACAAGCTTATCATCATATTGCCACTTAAGTTGATTAGTTGCAACATTTCCATGATAAAGAAAGGGGTAACCCAAAACAAGGGACTGCAATTTCATAATGGAGAAGGGACAGCAAACCCTGGCGTGATGCAACCCCCCAGGTCCCACACAGGGCTTTCACAGATATGGGAGGTCCACTCATGAGCAGAGGGCTCCTCTGGACCATGGCTCTCCTCCTCACTGCCTGCAGCCCACCTAACATTTGGCAAAAGCTTACACACCAATTGGAAAAACTGAGCAATTCTTCAAAAAAAAAAAAAAAAAACAAAACAAAAAACCAACTGAATTTAGGGAACAGGAGTGTAATACAGTTCTGATGAAAGCTGCAGGACTTTCCTCACACCCACCTAGACAACACTTGGAAGTCAATACTAGTTTAACTAGAACTATAGAAAGATTCTGGATTAGTGTTCACTGTTTTCCTGCCATTTCTTCAACAGGCAGCAGGGCAGGAGAGGGAGGAGGAAACAAACCTGACTTCACTTGGTTTTTACATAAGTGTTTTCCAGGTGTGTCCCAAGATAAAATTCTCCCTTGTTTTGGTTTTCCCAAAGTACAGCCACTACTATAGGGGCCACTGTAGGAGATTCCTCTTTGAGAACATAGAACAAAACCAATCACGTATTTTGGCAAAGTTATTAAACACTGACAAATGAAAAGACAACAGGTGAGCCCCTTCCAGAGCACAAAATGCTTTGAAGATTGCTGTTCAGCTTTCATACACCAAAAATTGTCCACAAGAGGCATTTTAACAAACAAGTCAAATCTTATTAAGCACCCTTCCCCTGCCATAGCCATAAAAAAACATAACAGAAAAACACACCCTTAAGATCATAAGACCCAACTAGGCCCTTCTTATACATACAGTACATACATATATATAATATATATATAAAATATACAGCTTACAGTTTTGCAGTCCTATTACAGTTAAAGCAGACTGAAAGGAGTGAGACTTTGTTTAGGAGCTCAGATCAACAAACAAGACATCTCAAAACCCCAGCGGGAGACAGCAGATTCTAGAGGCCTCTTCAAAGAGCACGAACTGTCTCTGCAGGAAGCTGAGGGTCCTGCGCGTGGAACGATGCCCTGTAGGAATCGGAAGCCAAATTACAGCAGTGCTCTGTACCGAACCGCAGCAGAACTAACTTGCAAGTGATCAAAACTGGAATCTGTCCACTTTCCTCTGCAGCAGACCAGCAGGACCCCTGGGAAGCCTCCTCTGTCATCAGTCTCTCGGCTAGCTTTGTAAAAGCCAATCTTGCTTACACAGCATGAACGCTTCTTCACAGAGCTGGAGGAAACGGGACTCGCTAGAGCTCTGCGCAGGCAGGCTGGTCCCTAGATTTGGTGAAGAAAACATCGTCCACACTTCGGATCTCAGAGACGCCTGAAAATGTGCTCTTAAAACACAGTTTCTTGAAGTAAAACCAAAAAGGTCACACTGTGCAGCTAAGTGCAGCACATCTTTTGCTCTACTCAGGACCTGTGCCCAAGCGTACTTACGAAGCTAGGGAGGACAGACTCAGCAATACGGGCGCTTGTTTGAAGCCTACAAGAAAGTGCAGCTGGCTGTGCATTCATAGAGCATGGCTGTTCTCTAAGGCAGTGCTTCGGGTGAATCAAGAGAATAAGAAGGCCTAGTTCCATGGGTTCGTTTCCTGGTACCAATAAACGGGATTTCTGGTTTCAAAAGCAGCCTGCTTCTAAGGCCAAGCGTCATGTTGCTACCGCTTCCAAGTAGCTCTGCAGCTTACGGACGGTTGTCTCATCCAAGGAGAAGAGGTCAAAGTCAAAGGTTGTGTTGGTAACATTAAAATGCCCGGTTTCCTCAATGAGATTTACAATCTGTACAGAAAGGAGACAAACAAGGATGTATACAGAGACCCCATAAAGATTAAGCACAGCAGAAAGGCCAGCAAATACAGAGCAACCCATCCAGTCCTTTTCTCATCCCTTTAGAATAGCCTGAGAGTTGAGAATGTCTCACAACACAAAGGGAATCCTCTCCCAAAAAAGCAAACCAGCTCCTCCTGCATGCCTGACTAGCTCAGCCCAGGAAGTGAGGTGGGCACATTTCTTTCCTTTTAAATGGGACCGAGAGCGCCCAGCTTTGGGACCGCTACCAGTGTGGCAGAGGAAAAATGCACAAGCCACACTTCTGTGTCTTTCCCAACAAAAACATTGCATGCACATCTGATTTTTTTTTTTTTCTACATATCTTTGCTTTCAAAGTAAACCAGACCCTCTCATGAAAGAGAGGCAAGTGAAAGCTCAAGCATCACAGGGGTCCGGCTGAGACCCTTGGACACAAAGATTACCAGAGTACAACAGCTTGCCAGAAAGCTGACAAATGATCTCTACCTGCTGTAGCACATTGCGCTCTCGTAGTGCCATTAGTCGCCTGTGAAGCTCCACTAATTCATCAGTGTAGGCCTGTAAAGGAGGCATGAACAGAAATAGTGACATATGTGGCACGTTTGTATGGCTGCCAAAGTGACTTTCCTAGTGAGGATCAGAGGAACTCGAGGCCCTTTCAGATACGTTCCTATTCCCAATTCTTCCCTAAATTTTCTACTGCCTCCTCCATCCTTATCGAGTACTGGGAGAGTAAATACTTCATAAATACAGATGGTCTGAAGACCATCAGCAAGACTATTTAATGACACCATTATACAAACACCTGTAACCAACTTTAAGAAGTGGTGAGAACCTTTGAGCTTGGAGGACCTCAACAAGGTGAAGTTCATCTTGGTGAACTTCAGTACGAGTTTTTCATCAGTGGGCTGTACTAATAAACTATTCATTACCTGAAAACACCTGCATCGATGCTCAGTGACCAACACCCCAGCAATCTGGTGAACAGTGATTTGTGTTTAGGTAAGGAAAAAATGCTGAGTGCACTGTATTCCCGGGTGGTTTTATATACACCACAATGGGAAATGCAGGATTGTTTACAAGCTCAACATTTTCATTGTTCTTACATAAAGATGGTTTGGGGTTGGTTTGGGGGGGTTTTTTGTTGGTTGGGTTTTTTTTTTTGTTTTGGGTTTGTTTTGTTTTTTTTTTTTTATGTAGGCAGCCAACAAGGCAAATTTCTGTTGGCCCACTATTGCTCACAGGGGATAGATTCTTAATCTGTAAAGCTGCCCAGAGTTGTTCATGTCTGTATCAGCAAAACTGAACTCATTTAAGTAATTGTACCACGGCAAAAAAACCAAGCCAAAAAAAAGAAAATCAAACCCATGAAATATACCCCTCCCCAGCACATTCACACAGAGAAAAAGCATTCTTCCGAAAACACCTAAACAGCACTGAGTGCTATGCTTGCTGGGAGAGCTAGCATCTTTTATAAAACCTCTGACAGTTAAAAAAGCTGATATTTCAAGCACTCTCTTCAATGGGTCTCAAAGGTGTCCCCTTCTCTCTATATTAAGTAGTCTAATGAAAGATACTATTACCTACAGACCTCGCCTCAGATAAGCCACCTCAGCTATGGCTAACAGTATTTAGTGGTCGAAGATTGTGTAGCTAGCAGGAGACTCAGATGCAAGTAGCTCAAGATCACACTTAGACCTAGCATTAAGTGATTAACCTGTGCTGTATTCTCCTGTTGAACAAGTGCTAAAACATACAAGTGAGAGCTACAGACCGATTCTTTGATTACTGCAAGGACCTCAGTGCAAGGAAAAGTATTAAGCTCTCATTTGATTTCTTTATGAAAAAAATGACAGCGGGAGAACTTTCTGGACAACCTGGGGTTTGGTTATTTGCTTGCGAGTTAGCCATGCTTTAGAAGCATGTACACGCTCAACTTTCCTTGGCGGCAAGAAAGAAGGGATTTTCATCAAACAAAGGTTTCAGCAAACCAGCAAAGCAGAGCATCAAACAATCTTTAATTTGTAAGATCAAAGACAGATGAAAACTGCCTTTTAATGAAGCACTCGCCACTGCAGCAGCAGCCAGACCATTGGTTCAGACAAAGGGCAAACAAATAAAACCATTTTAACATTTTGCATATGGAAATGACCTGGGGGTCCATCTATTTAGTATACACAATTTCTGCAGTGTCACTCTCCAAAGTCTGTCCTTTCGACATCTGTTTTTTGTTATACTCAAGCTTTTAACCTGCCACGGCAGAACAATCTGAGCAGGCTAAGCTGATTCAAATTGTTTTCTACACAGAAATGTTAGTGAGCATCCAACAGTTCTACAATATGTAAATCCTCAAACATACCTTGTCATATGTTCCTTTCTTCAGGATCTTCTCTGGCTTGTTACAAGACTCTGGGCTTTTTCTTCCAGATGCCTGATGGTAAAAGAAATCAACATTAGGGACCAAAATTAGTTCAGACAACATGGTGGTTTAATGGTTTGGATGCACAGGACTGAACAGAGAGAGATTACCTGTCTGATAAGACAGTGAAATAGGGAAAATTTGGTGCAAGTCAGAACTAACACCGTGGACTGAACACAATGCAGGAACCAAGAGTGGTGGAAGGCAGCATTGTATGGACACGTAGGATGCAATACCTTATTATTTGCTGGGGGCAGTTTCTGACCAGGAGGTGGCTCTCGACTTGGCAGGCAGGAATCTGCACTGTTATCACTGTCACTGTCGCTAAGGCTCAGTCTGAAAAACAAGCAGCAGAGAATTAGCATCACCAGGTAATAGGACTGACTTAGCTGTCAACTGAACCACACAAGATCCCTTTTTTCCCAGCTGATGTCACCTTTGCCATCTTCCATTCCCTGGGCAGGCAGAGTAGGGAGTTTTAGTTTACGCATTACAGCCAGCAGTTCGACTCTTTCATACACAAGTCCCCTTAGAACAACTGACTAAGCACCACCTGATTTTCACAAATGGCAACTGTTCATTTTGGGGATTCATTCAAAGATCACCATGTACCTGCAGGAGAGGCTTACCAACACCTCCACTGAGAATACAGGCAAAAAAAAATTGCATTTAGTGTTTCTGTTGTGACCTTTGAGATTTCCTATTTATTCTCATTCTTCTTGTGGCTCTACAGATATGTTATAGCAGATATCCTACTTTTGATGAGCCTGAAAAACTGTTTATTACCTATACCCTAAAGGTCTTTAAAAAAAAAAAAAATCCTTCGAAGTCGCTCCACTCCTGTTTAGTTGGCAATGACAGAGTGCAACAACGGATTTTTTGTTTTGTTTTTGGTGAACACAAGCAGCATTTGAAGTTTGCAGCTGCTAGCTGGGCCAAGCATTTGGTTTCAAATATTCAGCCTGAGACTCGAGGTTTTGGCTACAACAGCGTTTCCTGAGGGGAGAAGGCTGAAATTCAACTATTTCCATTGACTAAAGCAGGAAACAGCTGTTAACCAAATCCCGTAGGAGTCAAGTAATCGTCAGCATGCACTACCAGCAAAGACTAAGACTTCTCAGTTTTGTATCAGTCATATGCAGCAAGAAGAGCACACATGCTGACAGCCTCCATAACACGTCTCTAATCTCTGTGGATCAAAGGTGTCACACACCATTCAGCTCAGTAGAGATCTGAAGACGACAATTAGGTGACTATTTTAAGGGGCTCAGTCACCAACGCCTGCAAGCTCAACACATACCATTTCCCAGAGGCTTCCTCTCTTTGAGCTCCGATGACCTCTCCTCATCCAATTCTGTTCTCACCCTGCTGTTTTCCTCAAGTCTGTGTCCCCACCCCGTGCTAAGTACTCCACACATCTGGCCTTTCTCTCCTTCTCTCACACTTTCCTCTCACGCATAGCCCCATCACTTTGATTCCTTCCTCCAAATGGAGGGCACACAAAAATACCAAACATGGAGGGCAAAAAGACAACAAACGTCCGTCTTCCTGATTTGTTACCACCTGGAATCCCGGCTGACTGGGTTTGCTTTGACTGCTGCCTCTTCTCCAGAGGAGCTGTCATCATCATCTGATTCCTCCGACTGCAGATCTTCCACCATGGAGCGCAGCGGGCCTGGGATCAGAGGGGAGAAAGCAATTCAACACCAGGACACGTGCAGCAGAACTCCATCCAAGCTGGATTAGTTATTATCACGATACATCAAGATTTCTCAGGAAGATGTCACTGGTATTTTCATTTTGCCCAAAGATATTGCTAAAAGACACTGTATTCCAGTCTCAAAACTAAAGCAGAGTTGACAAACTTTACAACTGCCATAAAGTCACGCTAGCCTCCCCCCAAATCCTCCCACTCTGTTCTGAAACGAAAACAAAAGGACACATTTTTCATGCCTTTGGGGAGTATTCTAAATGTCACTCAAGAGACAGTATTTGTAACAACACATCATTTGCTAAGGTTAGAACATTTACTATTGCCACAGTATATCTCTTTGGATTATCAGTGGAGGAATCTGAAAAAGAAGCTATGTTATGCACTGGCAAAGTGATGAATGTCGCATTTATAATTTTTAATAAAACATATATGAAATTGGAGGAGAAATATTCCAGTGACGCTATAGATCAAGTAGTAGCAAACACACTTATAAATTGAGGCAGAAACCAAAGTCAACAGGGAAAGAACCAAATCCAGAGAGATACCCTACTCATAAATTAACTGCCAAAACAAGAAAAATACTTGTTCATGATTACGCTATGACATTATTGCGTTTTCTCACTGAAGTGTCACAGCTTCAAGACACGACTGCATACAAGAAACTGTATTAGCCTCATATATGGTCCCGGGAAAACAAATCTAATTCTCATGAGCCTTTTAAGGTTACACAAGGAAGATTTTAACAAATTTTATTTCTTGCAACACACCTTGACTGTGGTTCTGAGATGGCTCGAAATCAGAGTCAGAGCTGGAGTCGGAGCTGGAGCTGGAGTTGGAAGGGCTGGACTGGACAGACTTAACCCCCCATAAAATGAAAAGAGAGAAAAAGAATCTTAACCTTTCTAATTCAGAAAACCAGCGCAGAGCACAAAGCACAGTGAGACAGAAGCATCTGAGCACTCTACAACATCATACATCACTGAATGCAGTTCTTGGAATTACAGAAAATACACAAGATGCAAGATGAATAAGAACAACATTTATGAAAACTTTGGCATGCTGTAGCTCAGCACTCCTGGGCAGTAGCATCAACAGCTCCCATCAAAACCCTTCACGCCACTAGTTTCAAATAGCCTCAAGCAATGAAATATAGCATCTGAAAAATGTCAAAGTGAAAAAACCCTTACTTTGAAGTGCGAAAGATGGCTAGCATACAACCTAGAACAATTATCAAAGCCTCTTAAAAAGTGTATTTATTGTAACCCACCAACATTCCCTCTGAACACCTCATACCAGTCATTACACATGGAAAGGATGCCTATCCTGACTAGCCTACTTGACCCCAAAATTAGTTCTAATTTATTACTATACTCTCAAAACAGTTGTTTCTATACCAATTTTAGCGGTCCACTGTACTGTTTCCAGCTTATTGTGAAAACATAACAGAAACCACCTAAACTCTAGTGAAACCAACTCCACTGACGGTCAGTATTCAGCAGAAATGCCAGGTGCATACTATACAGTAAGAGTAAAAAGATACGATGAACTACTACTAACAGCAGCATCCAGAAGCAAAGTTTTAGTGCTACGTCTGGTTTTTAACATAAACCCAGATATCGTACAGCAATCACCTGCTTTAGCTTAAAGGACCACGAGGTGGCAGTGAAGGCTAAATCAACTATTTCATCCCCAGTAGCAGCAGCGACTATTACAATAACCTTAAAGGGTTTTTTTTATTACTCAGTAGGATCTAGTTTAAAGATTCCCAATGTACTGTAATACGATCTTGCGTTTTTTTTAAAGTAATCCCCTGGAAATTTAGCATTTCAGTTTCAATGCACCATTCCTGGGAATCTACCTATTACTTCCACTACCAAATCCTGATGCTACAAAAATCACACATTCCCACTGATCAATAAACTTTATTACAGAAAGTGTTAATACTATAAAAACATTGTAAACAGGTAGGAAAGAGGCACATCAGCAGCTCTGGGCATTAATAAGTGAAAGCGACGGCAGGACTTTCATCCCAATACCACCCTTCCTTATAACAATACTTGGGTGATAAATTTTAAGAGTTTCGTTTTATTCAACTGTAAGAAGGCGGGGAAAAATGTCAAAAAGGGGTACTACAACCCTTGTGAATTATTCAGCAGCAAAGGCCAGTAACTTAACAATTCCAATATCTGGTACATCAGCACATTGCAGCAGCCCCATTTGTTTAGAAAAATTACAACGTGAAAGAAAAGAGCAATATTTTCAAGATACAGGAACACAGCTCTTGTGTCTTATGCACCGATTCAATCCTAACATCCTTCATTCCTGATAATCTAGCAGGTGTTCCCTTAAAATGACTTAATAGGACCTAAGAAGCAGAAGTTGGAAGTTGTATAGACCCCCATCTCTCCTTTTGCCATTAACCCTATCAGCTATTTCAACCGTTTAGGAGGCATCCAGCTGGACATGCTCTGCGTGCTCAGGCTGCAGTTACTGTCACCATGATATGACAAAAGCACATGCCGACAATGGAAAAAAGCAATCCTGCTCTCACATCTCAGCCTCTCCCTTTTGTCAGCACTAGCATTTAGGCAGCCAAGCATGAGGCCAGTTCAGGGAACTGGACTTGATGAGGGAAGGAAAAAAAAAAAAACCAAAGAAAAAAAAAAGAAAGGACAACTAACTTTCAGCAGGAGCTGAAATGGAAGGAGAAACTCCTCCAGCCCATTGCAAAGTCACACCAGCTCTCGTGCCAGCAGCACAAATGAGAGCAAGACTGTTCCTTTCAACAGCAGCCTGCAAAGATGTCAACTCAAAGCAATTGTGGAGTTGCAGCCTCAGAGCATGTTGCACAATACGTTGGCTGCAGCAGCAAAGCTGATTTAAGAGTTTCCGGGCCCCGGTCCACCTCCAGCTGCTCATTCGCTTTAGTGATGTGGCTTACCACACAGATGCACAAACAGCTGTACCAATACAAACGATGGAGTAGCAAACTGCAGCGTTGGGAGCAAAAAGAACCCCGCAGGGTGGAAAAGGAACTCAAACAGTCTTCTCTGCTGATGCCAATGCATTATACAGCTATACCCTTAAGCTTCAAGTTCCACAGAAACCTAAGCTGATCTGACTGGCAGCTGCCACGGTTCCCCCTCCATCACGCTGAGTATTCCTACCCTCCTTCTGGGCTAGCACTCAAATACCTCTGTCAAGCATCCAACAGACACAAGAGCTGGTGCAAGAGAGGACACAGAAGCATACAAAGCTTGGTGGGGGCAGGACAGGACTGCAGCAGATGCAGTGGAACCACAACCACAGCTTGCGGTTTCACAGAACAGTCTGAACACCTCTATCAGCTTACAGCTGCATGGCGAGTCCCAAGGGGATAGATGACACCTAAGAAATAATGAAGTACGAGACACTCGGGACTTAATAGAGAGCAGCAGAGTACAGAAGCTTGCAGCGAGGGCCACGTATCTGTATAGAAACGAGGAGCTTGCTACACATGCTGACGCACTTCAGGAATAAGGCTAAAGTGGAGAGGAGCTGCTTCTTTTTAGTGCACAAGCTACACATTTAATCAATCTGGGAAAAAAAATCTCTGCCCAGTAACTTGAATTAACACTTGAATTAACACTTTCCCAATAAAAACTCTTCTACTGGGAATCTTTTGGAAAAAAGTCCATTCTGAAATAAACACATCAATACTTACTGTATCATGGTGCTGATTAAATCATAATACAAATTGTCCCTAGAAGATTTATTCTAGTAAAACAAATCTTTCTAAAAGTGGTCAGTAGAAGCAGTTCAAAAATTCATGTGGTATTATCCTGTGAATCCTGTTAGAAGATACATGGCTTCTTTATAGCAAATACAAAATATACAGGTGAAAAGTAGCAAGAGTCTGGATTTAAGTTGTGTCCTCCCCCTCTTACTTCTCCCCCCCTTTCTTTTGGAAGATGATTTTTAGAAGACAGAGGATGAGGAATATTCTTAGTTGTAAAAAGGAAAAAATGCTTAGACAGCTTTTAAAAATAGTAGTACAATAACATAATTTGTTTTATATTTTACAACATGACTTATCTAGGTTTAGTGGCATGTGGTTGTATTTTGAGCTTTAGCCAATCGCACATTTCTTACAGGCCATGTCAGGAATAGTTTTTTTTTAATTTACATTTTAATGCTGTTTTTTCAGAAACAAAACTGAAATTATTTCCTCCTGTTCTGAATTAAGATCACGTTCAATAACATCATGTTGTCATAGGCAGACAGAAAGCGTATCTATGCCTACTATGCTCTAGCTCTGTAAATGTCACTGCAAGGGATGAACGAGAGACCATAACCTTAAACTCTGACTTTTAGGTAACTCTGCCTGCAGATAAATCTAAATAGAACTGCTGTCGGAGACAGGAGGTAAACCAGGTAGCGGTAGTGATTAATACTGGTAGGATTCTCAAAGAAGAGATACAATCCAGCCTAAGCATTTGCCAATCTGGTTCTCTGTCTTATCTGAGAGAGTATTTTTCAACATTTTTTCATGCAGGGATTTAAGCAGCATGCTTAAAAGTTCTTGTTAAGGACAAATCCCTACTCACCTCTGACTTGAAAGAAGTTTCATCCTCTGAATTTGACTCCTCCATTTCCACAGGCTTTTTGATCTCCTTGGCCTCACTTTCAGATTTTACCTTTTCCACTTTGGCATTCATCTTCTCCTTGGTTTGTTTCTTCTCTGGGTATGAGGAAGATGAGGTTCTGGGAGATGTCCCTAGGATATTCTTTACCCCTTTGGAGCTACTCTTTTTTTGCTTTTTGGCACTAGGCTTTGGTGACTCCACATTGGAGGGCCTCTTGCTGGAAGACTTTAGCTCCGGCTGTGGCCCACCCTTTGGAGAAGTGTTCTCCAGTTTGGTCTCCTTCACGGCCAGTTTTGGTTCCTTGAAGGCAGCTTTTGGAGGTGCCTTCTCCTCCTTAGGCAATTTGTTCTCAGTTGGTTTTCTGGAGGAGTCCTTCAAAGGCTTGTTTTGTTCTCTTTCAAGGTCTTTGGAGGAGTTTTTACTCTCAGAGTCTTTTCTTGGCCTCTCTCTGTGCTCCTTGGTTACTTTGTGTGGCTTAGATGCCTTGCTACTTTCCTTGTTTGCATCCTAAAATTCAGCAACAGAAACATGCAAGCTAGGTGTGAAATTGAAGCTCTGCACAGAATTATAACACACATTCTCATAAACCACACTGAAACATTTGTTTCATGCAGACATCCACCCACAGATGCCCAACGTACTTATCTACCTCTGAGGTAGACATCTTGATTTCCCTAAAGCTGATAGACAGAAATTGACAGTAGGCACTTAAACATCTACATTAGGACAGGATGAAACATGTTTCACAAATGCCTGTTCTTTGTCATGGTCTATAAAAGGAGGTCTATAGACATCTACAGATGTTTAGTTCAGATTTAATCTGCAGGGTTAACAACTGAAGCCAGGTAAGAGAAAACTCTAGCTGTGTTATACAAAGTTACACTTCACACCACATTTTAGGGGAAAAACCCCAGCACCTAAAGAGGTTTTTTTTTTTTTTGAAGGTTAAATCGCATCTATGGCAAATGCGAGTTATGTTCGCAGCCTAGCCCCCAACTCACCACATCAACCACACTGCAACTCAACAAAAATACTCAATGTCCCCACAACCATAAGAAAGCCAAAGTCTCTGATATCAGCAGGCATTTTATCACCTTGAATAAGAGCTTTAAGACACCAATCATTAGGACCCTGCCTATCCTATGTGTCAGGTATGCAAAGGACTACTTCCCTTTGCAAATTACATGTGAGCTCAAAACAGAGAAGTGGGTCTTGTGTGGAGACACTGGAGCATGAACAGGACACGCTGAGATGCAAACACACATGCACCTCTGAGGGCAACCTGGAGGAAGAGAAGCAGGAGACTACTGTCTCTCTAGCTACGGGCAATTTTCACCAGAGCTTGGGTCAGAGCCCTTTATTTCTCTTCTGTCTTCTCTGTTTTCTAATGCTTAATTCCTGACCAAAATTAAATCAGCCACTCAACAGATAAGTCATCTTTATTCTGTTTCATAACATCAACATCAGAAGACGTGACCGAAGTGCCAGACGTGTTTAGAGCCCTGAACAAAATGGCTATCAGAATTGAATTACACCATGAAATGAATTGCTCCTAATATTTGTGACTGTTCAGGCTGATAAAGTGTATGTAATCTGCTTCAAAACACATTGCCTGTGGATTGCTTTTCTTATGCAGAATTACACAAGAGTGTACTCACACAAGTGAAAAAAGGAAAGCTTCACACAAGTGAAAAAAGGAAAGCTTAAGCTTCTTCTGAAGTCTCAAAAAGTAGATACTGCTGGATGCAAACATCAAATCTTGAAATCACTCGTTTGACCAAGTGCAGCATATTTTATGTTCTTTACACCACTACCCTAAGTAGTCCTAATGACAGAGGAAGTGCCGATTCTCTGCTCAGCCTTGCTGCTAAAGAGACGCCATGACTTAGAGCACAGCTTGACATGACAGACAGTGAAAGATCCACATAATTCATCCTCAGCATCAAGGATACAAGTCAGAACAATCAGAGAGGACTTCACTCAACTTTATCTGCTATAGCAGATCAGGAGGAAGATACGGTTTGCCAAAAATGCCAGTCTCGGACATCTAATTTTCTTTTCAAAATTTCCCTGGAGAGAAGTCCAGCAAATCATAAAAAGGCCTCCTAAATTATTTTAAGTTCCAGACCATTAGCTAGTGAACTAAAGAGTACAAGACAGACGTTTTCAGAATTAGAAGTAGCCATAAACAGCTGCTAAACAAGCTCTTAGCAGCACGTCCTGAAAGACTTCTTCACCTCGGGATGACACAAAAGCATGCTTCACTGACCTTTGACCCATGGGAAGGTTTGGTCTTCTTGGGATCAGAGAAGGCAGAGAGTGGTATGGTGGGTAGCATCGGATAATCGGGACTTGGCCTTGAAACAGTTTCTGCTCCTTCTGGCATTACCATTACCTAGTAATAAAGAGGAGAAAAATTATGCATGAGTAACATTGCATGGACTATTAACACATGATTATGTTAAGTCACTTGCTCAATTAACACACTATTATTCATCTTTTGAATGTTTTTTCCCCTGCTTAAAGGCCATAAAAAGATATTGTCTAGGTAATGCTCAGTTTCAATGCAACTCCTCAAATACAGAACATTAAAACCACAAAAAATGAAAGGCAACATGCAATATCAAGTATCTTTCCCAAAGGGAACTCCAATATTCTGAACACAAGCAGGCAATAAAGCTCTGGACAAGAACTGTGTGTTCTGCTGCAAATGGTCTTATCCTGCAAAAGGGTAGCAAGGTAAATCTGGAAGGAATAAGCAAGACTTCATCAATTTAGAGGAAGCTAAATTCACTCATTCAGGGGAGGGGGAAAAAAAAAAAAAAGAGAAGAAAAAAGCTGGCCTTGGGTCTCTCCCTTGACCAGATCTTAACACTAAGCACTGAGCTCCATGACACTCCTTCTTATCTCCCCTATATTCTGTCAGAATAATCCCATTGAAAATTTTGACCAGATGAACACTATCAAAAATGATTCACAGATGAAACGTCTCAATACGTAAGGAATACAATAATGTACTATGAAAATCCTAGAAAGCAAATGATGTTCTAGCCATCCTATGGCTGAAATAAGCACTCTCCTCTTTGTGCCAACCAGGAAAAGCACTGGCACAACAAGGAAGATCTGGACAGATCTTGGAATACTTGCCACTCTTGAGATCTATTATTGACAAATTTTCCCACAGCTTTTTTTACTTTTTTAATTTTTCAGGCTAGAAACATGCTTTTTCAGAAGAAAATTTTGCCAGCAATTAGGACTATCTTGAATAAAGTCCTTGAACAGAACATAATTATACATTACCATATATGGGGGTGTCTCAGAATACAGTCTTGACATTCTCTGTCTGGTTAAAAACTTCACGCACTTTTGTGGCTTGCACTAATTTGCCTAGATCTTGTAGTTAGCATTTCTTTAGTCTATCACCGCATATTACTTTCCCAGAAGCAAGAGTTCATCCACTGTAGCAACCTGTATCTTATTGTGCCTTCAAGAGTGTATCTACTGGTAGTGTTAGGTTAATGGTTGGACTGGATTATCTTAAAGGTCTTTTCCAACCTAAACGATTCGATGATTCTATTTTTTCCTCCCACACCAATTTTCACTCTAAATTCTAATGCTTTTCCTTAATTTTTTATTATCTAAGCCACAAGCAGCCAACCTCAGGTTTAGAGGACATTTATTGACCAGGAAGTGCTAAGTATTAAGCTTTCCTGTGGCAAAAATGAGTAAGGAACACACTGGAAGCCTCTCCCTTTTCTTGAGCTTTTCTATACTGATACAGTGCACGACACTAGGAAAGTCATAGATAACTGTAACTGCCTGATGGACAGCGTGCAACATCCACAGATCTCCATTTCCAGAGGGGTTTTAGTGCTTTGATATTAATGGTCACATTTAAATTGAAAATGAAGTACCACCAATCACACAAGCAATGGTTTAGTTCTGCTTCAAGTGCTGCAGTCGTATAACCAGGAGTAAAAATTGTCTGGGTCATCCTTTAGATGAACACAGAAAACTGCAGCCTGCTGGGCTGCAGCTAAAAAGAAACCCCAGAGCCGAACGAGATCACTACACATTTTAGCGGAACCTCTTCAGATCCCCAATCCCTCTGGCACTTACCCCTCCAGCCCTAATGAGTTTGCGTCTGAATTCCTTGGTGGGGTTGTTGAAAGTCAGTTTCTCACAACGAAGGTGGTTCACAGGTGGATTTCCCTCCAAATTTAAGAACAGGTCATATGTAAAACAAACCTTTTTCGGCTCCTCCTAAAAACAAGAAAGACTTTGGGAAAACGGAAGAAGTTTGGCAAGCACACTAAGGCAGAGGATTCCAACAGTCGCTCCTGAAAATCCCAAATAAACCACTGAGTAAGTGTTGCATTCATGGAGTTTTTCATCACGAGATCAGAGAGCTAGAAATTAAACTATTTGTGCCTAAAGTTAACATACCATTCATCAGAAACTCGGGCATGGCTTTTCACTGCAAAAGAAACACGCGGACAAGGATACTGACTGACAATTGTCTGTTTAAAGCCGTTCAAGTCATCCTAGGAAAGCAGATTCGCAAGCTTTACCCACTATTCTGTTTTCACTGAAATTCAGATCCTATCGCCTTTGGGAAGCAACTGAACTATAAGTATCAATATTAAGAAAAGCATAATCCTTTATTTAGAGAAGGAACAACTTCAGAACTCACAGGATCTCTGCGGGTACTGAGAAAAGATTAAACGGAATGGGAAAAGGATGACTCGTTTTGTAAAATCCTTTTCAATATGCATATTGCAGGGGCTGAATGGGAAGATATCCTAGGCTTTTGAACTTTCCAGGGGCGCTTTCACTGAAGAAATCCGGAGTTTGTATGCATGTTGGGGATCATCTGCGCCTCACTGGTTCTGTTCCACCTGCTGCAGAAGCACAGCAAACACTCTGCATTTGCAGTACAGAATGGAAGAAATCTCTTCCTCCCCCCCCCGAAATTGCAAATATTGCATACTAGTAGTGTATTACAAATATTGACATGACATTTCCTGGTATTATCTTGTATTCTACATTTCAAGATGAAAACTCAAAATGTGGCAAAAGAGACTCTCCTGCAAAGCACACAGAGCCTTACAGTACATTCAGTATTTACATGAATGCATCCCACATGCCTCATTCAATGCGCAACATCGAGCGGCCACACAGCAGTCTTTTCCACAATTCATATCCAGCAGCTCGATTTCCTGGTGTAGTTGCATTGTTGTATGGGAACAGACGCCGCAGGCTTCTAGCCCAAGCCATTAGATTTGCTGAAAATAGGTTGAAGCGTCAAACGGCTTCAGACCACACTGATTCCCGCTGTTTGCTTGGTGGATACTAACGTCGCTAAAGAAGCCATTTCTTGCAAGAACTATACCTCTAATAATAAAAAGTGCGGTAACCACACCTGGTTCACATCAAAACCAGTACCCTAAGCCCACCTGGGAGTCAAGGTCTTGGATCCTAACTCCCCAAACAGGGGAAAGCAGACATCTAAGCAGACACATACAATAGAAAAGTCTCACATTAACAAGCAAGAACATGCTACCAACACGAGGGTCCTCAGACCCTCTTTCGGAAAAGTCCTGAAGAATCCACTTATACTTGAAAAGGTTCAATGTTTACTAAAAAAGATGAATGGGAAGAAGAAGAAAAATACTCGCGAAATACACTGCATTGTCATTTTGCTCTTTTGCTATGACCATTCTCATTAACTGAATCATTAGCGAGCTCTGCATGTGCATGCTTACGCTGGAGTTCAAACAGCAGCTGTAGAGGGTCCCTCAAAGTCTAATAAACTTAAATGAAGGATGAATAGAAAACCAAACGTGGCCTAAGAACGGTTTCTAAAATGCTTTTCCTAGTTTACATCATAGAATGAACTGATCTTGGATATATTAGCAAAAGCAGGCTTTAGTCAAAAGCTGTTATGCCATCACATTAGCAGAGCTCTGTTTTGTCACTTGCCTGTTTGCTTTCAGAGCAGGAGAGGGGCAGCAGATTCATTTCCCTTTTATCTTCGGTATCCCATTTTTATATAGACTCAAAAGCATCAGAGAACCTCCCAAATATTTATTGTACCTCTGTTGACGAGCTTCCACTTTTTGTAAAATTAAGACAGTTTTTCAATGTGATTTTTCTCCAACTCGGGGATCACGACCGCCCTGGGAACCGAGCCCTAGCCACGTACCATGATCATTAAAATATCCTTTGTATCGTCTCAGGCCATCAGAAGCCCCTCACCCAAGTGAATAGTTAAGATTACAGCACTCCTAAAAGGAGGAGTACAAAAGTCTCAAAGCAAAAAGCTGCAAATAAACATTCTTTCCTTTACTGCCTTCACTGACAGCTAATGATTACAGCTCAAGACACTCCAAAGCTTAACCCATCCGGTCCTCCCTAAAAGGTTCTTCCCTCCAAACAACCATCAAGGCGAGGGGGGTGGTGGTGGCAGTGCATGGGAAAGAGGGAAAAAGAAAAGAAAGCCAAGGAAAATCTCTCTCAATTGACCTGGACCTACACATCCTCTAACTTTAAATGGAAAGCTACACTGAATCCACACTTCAAAGCCTTTCTAAATAACACGGTGGGATCTACACACCCTGCTGCTTGGAGTTGCAACAGATTGTAGGTACTTTTCCACCCTACAAACCTAGGCCCAGGCAGTCCGTTTTCATACTGCAACACCACTTCACGTACTCCTGCTCGAGTAGCAACTATGCGGGCAAGCCAAGCTTTACTCATAGATGATTCCATCTTCTGATATTCAACCCTTGATGTCCACAAGCAAAACTGAAAAGGGGAGACACTTTCTGTGGATATTTTGTCACCGAGACCGTAAGCTTTTCTAAAGGGCCTTACTTCCAAGAAAGGCTTTAGAAAGGCTGGATCACATCCATTTCTAACTGGTAGATACTGCGGTTACTCAGATTAAAATTCAATGGTCAATTTGGACATGAAATGGTTAACCTGGTAGGGCATCTCAGAGGGAGCCACCTTAGAACCTCAGTTTCTATCTGCCCCTTAAATCTCATGATGCCAGCGAAGTAAACTAGGAGCGTGTAGTACAAAGCTAGGGCCAAGCTTTATTTGCAGCTGCTGTGAATCTCCCTCCATCCAGTGAATCCCCCTCAGTCCACCTCCAGCCTCCAAAGCCGAGTACGCTACACTTTATTTTCACTGTTTTCCAGCTTCCTGTCTGCCACTGCACTGTTAGGAACACTGAAGTTTTTTTTTTTTTTTTTCACTCTGAGCTCTGAAGTAATGGGTTAAAGTTCTTTTGGCACTTTTCATAAGAGAAGGAATTTTTCAAAGTCTTTTGTTAAAATTTCCTTGTCCTGTTTTTAAGGCAGGGTGTGCCCTTTGCCACTTAAACACAAATCAAAAGAATTTCACTGGTAGCATGTGCATAAAGCTCATAAATCACTTTTAGAAAGCCATAAAACAAAATTATCTACAAAAATCTAGCACACCAAGGAAGCAGACTCATGGTTATTCAATAACTATAACATCTAACACTACTTCCCTTTTGCCATAGATCTAGCCTGACGGAGTCATTTATCCGTAACCAGTTCATAACGTCTGTTAGAAATGAAAACCCCTTTCCAGGCTTGTACAACCCGTCCGACTAGTCTTCCACCCCACTTAGAGATAGGACATTTAAAAGTGAATAGCCCAATATTCATTTTTTTGAAGCCAGTAGCCTTACGTTACACACTGCTAACAAGTCCATGAAACACCCTTATCTTTTATGAGATTCTACAGGGTTATGTAAAATAACAGAGAACAGCATTTTGGAACTCTCCCCCATCTGAAGCCTATTACCTTGGTTGAAAATTAGGAAAATACACTCGCTGCTCAAAGACAAGCATTTAATAATCTACTAGCTCTTACAAATACATGATAGGATGCTGGCATGCTAGTAAAGCTGCTACATTCAATAACGCTTCCTCGGCAGGCACTGCGATCTATTCAGCATATGGAGATGCCTATCGATGCGCCACACTGAATGGCTACTGAAACACACACAGCCCTGGTGTTTTGACCAGGAAAACAGTCCGCTCGGACAGAAAAATGGGTAAACTGGTAATGCTTATTAATTTATGACAGAAAAAGGTCAAAAAAGGATTCACCGCTCATCATCAAAAAGAAAGTGCTGCAGGTTTGGTAAGATGATACAGACCAGACCTAAAAAAATGTGGGCAACAAATGCTTCCACTTAAAGGCTAGACAAAATCTAAGTTTTACTCCTCCTGCCACAACTTCCAGCAACACTGAATAAATACGAACAGATTAAATCTACTCCTTTCCTCAAACCTGTGCAGACTCTGTCCCAATAACACAGCAATTTAAGTAAAATCAAATGTCTCACGCAAACACAGGCTCTTCAGCAACCTTCCTCAGGAGTATTTCACAAGGCAATCCCTCCCTCATGGCACAGTCCTGACACGCAGTTCTAATTGATCTCAGTTTCACCTACCCTGCCAAATGTGCAACCCACGTGCAATGTCTCCATTGAGCTCCTACTTTAAAACACAAACAATTTTTCCCTTCTCCAATATTTTTCTATGTATTTTATATATCACGCCTATAAATATCGCAGAAGGGGTAAAATATGCATGTTTTTATTTTGAACCTAACTGGAAAAATCAAACCGATTTCTCTGCTTTCTTTGCTTATCTCCCTTTTCACTAACAGAAAAAGCCCAAGTTACATGTATCCATTATGTAAATACTGGAAGCCTTTTATCTCTAGCACTGAAATTGGGAGGTAGTATCTTTAAAGAGACTTTAATACAACATCTTATCCATGTTGCATTAATATCAGCTGCCTTATATCGGAATAGCATTTAAGCACACTAGACCTTTAGCTTTCAGTGGTGGGGAGGATTGATCTAATTTGATTAGGATGCAAAAAATGTAACAGGGGATGAATACCAAAGTCATACCTGTATTACAGCCTCCAGATTACAACATACGCCACTGCAAGAGATGTATTTGGAGACAACAATAAGGCCATGAAAAAAGCCTCAAGACTGTTGAAATTGAGTGGGGGAGAGGGAAGGGGAAGAGCAGTAGAAAAACAGCAACGCATTTATTGTACCCAGTTTGTATTGATTCAAGCACCAGAAGCCACTAACAGCAGCCCTCATTATAGGAAGGAACACAAAGGATTTAAAAATAAAAATAGCATTCTAACATTTTCAGTCCAACAATCCCAAATGATCCGCTATCATTAGTCAACTGTGCTTTCAAAAGCTTTATCATTCAACCTACAGAGACCCTGCCATTTGTTTTTCAGGTTCAGTTACCGAGGCAAAGGCTCTAGCAGGCCGCCAATCTCAAATGAGACTGCAAGTCCTGTGGCCTGTATCGACCACTGCAATTTTCTAGAAAGCTCAGATATACAAACTATCCAGGTTCACAGCAATACTCAAAATACATATTCTGTAATTCAAATAAGACTGAGAAAGCACCTACTTATTGAGAAACTGAATTACAGCACAGGAAGGACACACGCCAACAAGGCACAACTACGTTTGCAGAGGATAAGAACAGGCTCTTGCACCTTTTTTTAATATTCTGCTGACACTTCCCTGCCTGAAAGGCACCAAAAACTTCAGTGGGGCCAAGAGCACTGACTGTACTACTCCAAACAGACAACAATAACAAAAAGAGAGTACTGCAACACAAAGAGTTAATGGGCAGTTTTATGCAAAGTTGCCTAAAAAAAAAAATCCCTGATGAAGTTCATTAAAACCATTCTGAAGTCTTTCTTAGTAAAACCGTTCCTTAGCAGTGAACAGGCCCATGTTCCTTTAGCCAAAGCAAAGAGTACACTGGCTCTGACAACCACTATTTATCATCCTAGTAACAAATTAGAACAGGGAAAGGAAATGGCTAAGAAAGGAGGCTTAAACTGTGGAAAAAAATTTCAGCCAACCATGGCAAAGATCAACCTCCAGAGATTAGTTCACTCCCTCTTTAAATCCTTTCTCTTCTCACCTTTACAAAGCTAAACATGCATGATAAACAAATCCCAAAGCCTTTGCAACTCTTGTTTCAACCGAGAGGACACACATCAACAAAAACGTGCTAGAATGTAGGGAGCAGATGGCCAGAAAGACCCACCCGACTCCTCCTGCCCAGCCACCTACGGAACAACCTTTCCTACCCAATCCCAGAATCAATCCGTAACATCTACTTGGAAAGAGTTATTCAAGGATGAGTCCCAAGTGCTGTAATCAATTCAGGCAAATTCAGAACAATATACGCTCTACACACAACAGCTGATCCCCACCAATGTCAACAGGTTTACAGAGATCAGAGTGAACATATGGTCTTGAAGTAGTAAAGACTTATTCAATGTCACATTCTTTAATGCAAAGGAAAATAGGCTGTATTCTAAGCCTTTGCCATTCCTCCTCCTCCTTCCCCATCTTTTTCATTTCTACTATATTCCAGCCTTTGCTTATCTTTTGTCTTTGCATTTCTATCTTTGCAGAAGTATTTACCTCTTACATTTCCTTCAGCTCCACTTACTGAAAACAATCATAGCTCCTAATATTTCAAGATGGCATTATCACTGGGCAATAGCGGTCAGGGGAACCAAATTCCTCATGTTGTCACGCAGCTTCTAAGCTTCCAGCAATAAGTACCATGTGTAACTTCCAAATGTGCAGAGAATATAACATTTGCTGACATAAGGACAGAAAAATTACTTTTAAGCAGTAAAAGCAAATTTCAAACAACTTCAGGATAGCTCATGGATTTCAAGTTCACTTGTCTCTGTTCAAATGACATGCTGAGAGACAGAAGCTATCATGTTTTCCCTCAACCACCGCTTGCCCCAATTTAATAATGGGAGGTGCTGCCTGAAACTCCTTAATTAGTCAATTTGTCAATCAGCTTAAAAGTGGAAAAGAACTTCTCCATAATGCGTGCATCTAAAAAACAGGGCAAAGATGAGTATTTTGAAGATTTGTAGTTTTGAAAACAAGCCTGCAGCTAAACCTGGTTTCCTATTTATTTTTCATCTTTCTGAAGACCAAGAAGCCAAAACCAAACCGCCTTCTCCTAAATTAACTGCTACTTCCATTGTTTCCCCTAAGAAGAGACCACCTATTTCCCTTATTTACAAAAGCCATCCTACCCCTAATGCTAGAAAGAACAACTATGCAGTCACGTGTTTCTAGAAACAATGAGAAGTGATGACCCCGGTGGGTGTGAAACCAAGTTATACTCAGAAGAGCTGCCGGTTCCACATTCTGTGAGGAGCATATGAATATAAGGGACAGAGAAAAAGAAAGCATACAAATGCAGACGACAGTCATCGCAAACAAGTGCGCCTACAAAAAAATACAGGAGAGGCAGAAATGAGAGAGAAAGATCTGAGGACTTGTGAAAGAAAGCCATCGGTGACCTGCAGGGAAAAGGCAAGTGTGAGAAAAGAGTGGGTGAAGAAAGGAAGGAAAAACAAAAGGTAAGAGTAGACACTAAACATAGTGCACCCACCACAGTCATTCGAGATTCCTCTTACAAGAAATCAGCGTGGAGAAGTTGACATTTTCTGGTCAGGAACGTAAAGGTAGATTTTGAACCTGAATTAAACCAACACACAACGCAGATGAAGACTTTCCTGATTTCCCTCCAAACCCTCAGCAAAGCCACCAGAAGTCAAACTGCTTTTAAGCTTTTGAGGTTTTTTTTCTGCTTTCAAGTCGTAGTTTTCAGTGTTTGCCAAAAAAGCTGCTTCTATCAACAACATTCGTCCCCTACCCTCTAACTGCCATTTCTCTTCACATCCTTTTGGCTTACCCCACCCACCCAAAAGAAAGTTGTGGGCAAAACGTTCCCAGGTTTAGAAGACAAGTCTTCTTGTGGTTCAGTCTCATTACTTGGCTTATTACTCAGACTCATAAAGTGGGGTAAGAGCAATGCGGTAGGCCAAAACACCAAACTAAGACGTTAATTATTCACAAATGACACCGCCAGGAGAGTATACTGGGGTGAGAAGGAAACAACAGACGGATACGTTGGTGGGAGGTACAATGGAAAGGATGCTGGGAAGCTAAAGAGAATTAGGTTGTGATATGTGGTCTGCTGTCAACACAACCTGGGGTAATGGCTTGTGCTGGGAGGGGTGCGGGGGTAGGGGTGACAGCACACATAGTGATGTGGCTTAACAGTCAAATTGTAGTTTAGCTAGGTTCCCTCTTAGGGATAACAAGCAATTTTTTTTTTTTTATTTAAGTAGTAATCAAAACCGGAAAGATTCAGTATTCATGTTTAACACCACCATTTAACTGAAACTGAGTTAATAGGAACGCAAGTGCCCAAATGCCTATTTTCATAACCTTCTTCAAGTCATGTACCATGTGACCTCTGTGGTAAGACTTAAAGCAAGCAATAAATCCCAAATTTTAACTTTCATATACTTTTTGGCAATGCATCTGAAGATTTAAAATATTCAGTGTTTTCTTTTTGGAAGAGTACTGAATCAGAACGACAATATTTTTAACACAGCTGTAAATATCTGCCCTATATATGCAAATCTTTATCTTAGGCCTATACAAATTTTATACCTGTACAGCTAATTTAATAAGATTGCAAATAAAAAAAGTGGATTTTTTAATATATTGCCAGTCACCACAGTATTTACAAATGTTTAGAAAAATCAGTGGTTTATGTTTATTTACTTCCCTATTTGCATAAAATCTTTTAAACTGCTTTAATATTACCCATGCTAGAAAAGCTCGTTACAAGTGGTACAATCTCTGTTCAGAATCTCTAGGACCATCACACTGTCCTGATATTACCTTTCTATACAATTCCCTTTCCTCCAAAAGCTTTCTTTTGAAGTCTGGCAGGAGCTTCCAACTCCCAGTTAAAATCTATTTATTAGACTAATAAAAAACACACACATAAAACAGTCACATAATTTAGAGTCTTTCTGTCAGGCAGTTTCAGGCTCTGGCACAGCTCAAAACAATTAGAAGACCAGAAATCAGATTCTACCTTATTTTTGAAGTATACTTCAATGGGCATAATGAAGCCTGCGTAGCCAGACTCCTCCACTTTGTAAGGGGGCTCCTTGCACACTGAAAAGAGAACAAACAAATGTTATCTTTGAATATAATGCAACTTAATTTGAGCCAAAAAGGAGTTCCAAGATGAGAAATGGGCCTCTGACAGCTCAGGACACATTTAAAACACTGACCTTTGTGAAAAAACAAAGTAAGATGGTGGTCATGAGCTTAGTTAAGAACATGAAAATCTGTTCCTAGCTCCTCCCATGGAAAGGAAACATAAAACACTCCATGCCAGAGTCTTGGTGAGATTCTCCCCCTCCCCACTTTTGCAGTGAGATACAATTACATTTCTGTGCTGTTCCACAACAATGCAAACTGCCAGTTAAAGCTGTCTTGCAAAAAAAGGCAAAGACCCAAAAGGTGGGAATTTGAACAGTACGGAAAGGTAAAATTTACTTTGATGCCAATATTTATTAATCAAAACACTATACCATGCGAGTGGGTATTTTTTTTTTCCTTGAAATGCTCTCCTGCAATGCTCAAGCTTCATAATTACGCAACAGCCATACTACAAGCTGCTTCATCCAAACCTCCTAACAAACCTGAAGGGCAGGTAAGCACTGCTATTTATTTCACATACAAGGAAACGGAGAAAGGTTAAACACTTTGCCACTGAGGTCACAGTGCTGCCTACTGCAGAAACATCGATTACAAAAGTTAATCGCTTCTAAGAAATTAATCTACGTGCTTCCTCAGTTCCCCCATCCCGCTACCTGTTGTATCTTCATGTTACTAAATCCTTCCTATCATCTACTCCTGCGTTTCAGTATAACGACAGCCGGCTCGAAGGATTCTGGGATCATTTGTTTGGCCATGACATAGCTATATATAACAGCTGCCAGAAGAAACATGAGACCAACGCAGATATTCTCCCTCTCAGGAACCGGATGCACTTGCATATAATTTATGCGCTACAATATATGTAAATAAAGTCGGTAAGTAATTAGAGGAATTCAGTACAAATCTTTTTACTTTCTCTAATGAATTCCAAGTAATTAATATGATTAGGAAACAGTACCTCAAACCTAAAGAGCACACAAATTATTTTCCTTTAATGTAGACACACTACCCCCAGCTCTAAGCACTTCTACCATCATTAAGGTGCTAGAAAGCAGTACTCAAAATTCAGCTGTGAAAAAAGAGCATATCTAGAAATAATAAAAATCTCTAGACTTGCTTTAATTTCAATTTTGTTTAAGAACCCTATCATTTAGGGGAAAAAGCCCCAAACCAACAAACAGTGCCAATATGGCAGCAGGAATCTTAAGACTATCTGCCAAGTAGCAGATCTATTCTGCCGCTCTATTCTAACAAATTAAAATTACTACACAAGCAATCTGCTAGCAGCACAAGCCTACCTTCACCAGTAGGTTTTGCTCCAAGTAAGAGCAAACCATCTGAAGAAACCCTTCAAACAAATCTAGAAATAGTATGCATCTGCCATACCGTTTATGTACAACCCAGACACAGTGTGGTCAAAAGCAAGCTGGCGTTACGAGCAAGCTTAAGAAAGCATGCAAAACCTAGAGCTCGGAAAAAACTGTCTCTTTAAAGGTAGATGATATGGCAACCGACTGAGCAAAGACCGTGTACGATCCCAACACAGTTGTTTGTAATAAAGTAATTACACCAGATGACAAGAATTGTAGCACAGCAGATTGTAACTTTTATTCTATAAATTAGTTTTCAGCTCAGTACTGCACTTGCTTATCATACATCAGTTTTACTACATCAGTTTGAAGGAGATGTTATTAACATACAGACTAGATTCACATCCTTATAAGCTGAACACCTTTGAGTTACTTTCCACTGTGGACTCTCACAAATAACCAATGTAGTAGGTACTCCTAAGGCATCCTGCACGACCAGCAGTTTTCCAAAGAAATATTTCAAAGAATGCACATTACGAAGTAATTTACAGCAATACTCTTAGGCAGCCAGCATTCCTTGTAACACTACATAACAATAACACTGCAGATGCAGTTACACAATCTTAAGCAGATCTAAGTGTTTGCTGCTGCTGAAAAGGGCAATTCCTGCTCCTCCACCTCAACCATGTGTTCCTGCTGCCCCGTGCCAAGAATAAGGTTCATGTTGCTGCACAGTCAGAAAGAGCAATGAACAGATCCAGCAGAAAATAACCCTACAATTTGTATACGCTCCCCAACCTTGCTGACTGCACAGTGCTTGCACACATAGGCGCAGCTGGAACACACAGCCAGTGGCAAAAAGACCACCACACCTTTGGCATCACTGATTTCTGCTGGCTTAAGTACTGCCTGAATTGGCACGCGAGACTAGAAACTGCAAGAATCCTGATGGCCACTTAATGACCAATGCAGAAGCCTACACACTCCTGTATGTACACAAGCCCACATTTGAGCATCTCTCACCGATCGCATGCTTCCAGCTCATGTTGGCAAATATTAACAAATCAAACCCATCGTTCCCATTCTGTAACATGAATTATCTTCTGCTGTCACTGTCTTGAGAACCTGCATGTACTGATGCTTAAATAAGAGGAGAAAGCATCTCACCCCCAGCCCTTTCGTCAGAAGAAAGGTCCCATTCTCCCTGACCTTCCTCAAACAAAGACAGTAAAGGTTAGAGCTGAAGCGCACGCGATGTACATTTTGCTCCTCTTTAAGGAGATATTTTACAGAAATGTGACAGTTCAAGACAACCTTAACTCACACAATGCTCTTTCATACAGAGAAGACCTAATAACGCATCTTCAAAAATACACTCACCTCGCTTGGGTTTTGGGAAGCTCTCATGTAGCCGAAAGACCACCCTTTCCACAAAATGCTGGATGTCACACTGCTCCGGGCCACGGACAAACACCATCCAGTCATGAGTAAACCCTTCGGTGGTGGGCTTTTTCCGCAGTTGGGCTCGGTGCCCCAGCTCCAATTTTACTTGAACCGTGCACTGTTTTAAGACAGAGGTAAGCAAAACGGAACAGCTTACGTGTTATGCATAATGCTGAGCCCCACAGACAGAAGACGCTAGATCACCACAGGGGAGGAATACAACAGCCTCCACAGAGAGATTAGTCTAATTCTGAAAACTACAGTGTTGTCAACAGAAAAGGGATCATAAAAATAGCTCCTAGCACCATTTCATACCTATTTTCTTCCTAATATTAGCATTGCAGAGAAAACAGCTTTAGAAGAGGGATAGGTTTATCTGCCTCACTTATCAACTAAATTGTCAGCAGAGTCCTAATTGCGGAATCTTTATTTCTAGAAAATGTCAGAGACAGAACTTGATGTTCACAGCTTACAGAATTCACAGCACCGACAGAAAACTAATCTTAAAACAGGAAAAATCAGATCATGAATTGGTGGTTCACGATATTCTCCGAGATATGTAATCCATTAGAATACAGCTATGATGCTCCTTGTATTCTTTTAAATGTATTTTATTAACGCAGTTTCAAAGACCAAGTCTAACATATAACATGCCTGCACAATATCCAACACTAAAACGACCCCATTCTGATTTGCACTCCTGAATCCTACTCTAATCATAGAATAACAGAGACTGTGTATTTAACATCTCACTCAAAGGACAAAAATCCCATTAAATGCCTTAAAAAACAGATTAAATTAATGGTGAAGATCCACATATTGCAGACTGCACAGTCAGAAGTAAGCAAATGAATTAAACAGATGTAACACAGGAAAGGCAAACGTGATTCAGACACAAGTTAAAAGCAAGCAAATCTTAGGGCAAGATTTGTAGAGTCAGGGAATAACACCTAAGGTATCCGACTACTTACTAATTTTGTGCATATACGTTACACAAACTAGACCAGCAGCACAGTGATCTCAAACTAAACCGAACAAAAATTCAGCTTCAGCAACTGGGAGCTTAAAAAAAAAAAGGGGGGGGGGGGCACGGCCAGTTTTTAGTCATTACCCCCTTCTTCACCTAAGACTTGAAAATAAGTGTCCTGTTCTTTCCGGCAGTTCTCAGTTACCATTAGGAGAAGCAACATTATTTGTCATGACCTGTACTACAGGTGGACACAGACCCAAACTGAGGGCATGATGTTAGACAATGAATATAGGAAGAGCGAGCTTCCCGAGATCTAGACAAATGTTTAAGAAAAGTATTACCCTCATTTTCCCATTGAGGAACTGCAACAAGGAGTATGACCATGATTAACGCTCAAAACAGTATTTCGCATGTCCAACCCAACATTTTATGGGAACGTGATTTTTCAGAGCATGGTTAATGCTTTCAGAGAAAGTGTAAGTCACTCCATCTCTGTATTCTTTTCTTTGTAAAAAGATCACACAGGAGGTCTACAGAGTACCAGGCATCAAAGCTCGACCTCCCAAACTGCAGTCCAGTTCCAATTTCAACTACAAGCCTTAACACACTCCTTCAGGCGGTGGTTACCTTTATAGCAAAATACCTTCAGCTGCCATCCAACACATCATTTCTCGGGGACAAACTCATCTAATTAATTGCTTCACCTGTTTTACTACAACATTTCTTTAGGTTACCTTCCCCTGCAAGTTCTCTTGGCAGGCCATTTTTCCCCATTCTGCGCTTTAGGGCTTATCTACACTGGCTCCATCTTGCTCCTGGGCTAAAAATGAAGGTACACGGCCGTCTGTTCTTTCACGTTGTATTAAGGAATAAGAAAAAAAGGCAAGGTGTGTTTCACTCAGAGCACAGCAATCTCTCCTGCGGTGGAAGCGCATTGTGCGGAGACAGTCTGCCTAAATCCCAAGCTCGCACAGGAGAGTGCTTGCAGGCCTGCTTTATCTGGGATACTTCCCACAGCGTTCATGCAAGCGTTCACATCAACCGAGCCAGTCTGTTCGGCAGCTTCACGTTATCGATTCCATAATTACCCTTTAAATTGTGCTACTGTTGCCAGTTACTACCCCCCTCCAGAGACGTGCAAATGACTGTCGGTCTTCAGAATTTGCCTTTCTAGTTGAAACGGCTGAGAAATTTTAGCTGAGAAACAGATGGGACTATGTGGAAGAGAACAAAATTAAACGTAAAAGAGAACTGTTTAACTGAGAGTGAAAGTTGTACTTGCTATACTCCTCACATATCGGTCCAATTAACAATCGCTACGAATTAAGCCAGAAGTTGAAACACATTTGAAAATAAGATCTCCCAACATAACAAACATCCAAAGTTGCTCCACTGAAAATGGAGGGATTTTTTTTTTTTTTATCCCAAGCGTGTCTCTCAACAAAGGGAAATCAGGATCCTATTCAAACAATTTGTAATAATATAAAGGAGTCTGCTTTTCAACTTCTCAATAAACATTCTGAAGGCTGCTCCGGGTTTTTGTTTGATGTGCTAATTGCCTGAAAGCCATAACCAGTTTCCATTCGCTCTCCTTCGGCTGGTTATTCACAGGCTAGCGGGGCTCACCTCCTGCACCTCAGGCTCGGAGGTGACCTGTTGGCAGCTCGCACACAAAAGGCCGGGGCCAGCCTGCTCCGGATCACCTCAGGTAAACTTCCCGCATCCATCCCCGCCCGCCGCAGCACCGCGGCGACCCGGCCGCTGCCGGGCGGCTTCCCACCGCCCCCCCGCCGCGGCAGGAACTCTCTCGGTGGCATTAACCCTTCGCGCGGCGGCGGGTGGGGGCAGGAACCGCCGGCACCACCCCTCCCCGTAAATAAGCCCGGGCAGGAATTTGCGGGAAAAGCTGCTGCCACCCCCCGCCGCGGGCGCGGCTGTGGCGCGGCCGTCCATGGAGGGGCGAGGGCTGAGCAACACCCCCCCCTAAAAAAAGGGGGTGCGGGGAGGAGGTTTGCCTCCTCAAAGGGGGGGCGATGCCCCCCAACACCACGGGGGGATCAGCCCCCCCCTCCAGGCGGGGGTGGGGGTCCGCCCAGTGCAGCCCCCCCCCCCCGGTGCAGTGGGGCCCGGCCCCTCCCCACGCGTGTCCCCCGTGGGGGGGGGGGGGAAGGGGCGGCGCCCAGGGGCCCCACCCCCCCGGCGGCGCGGGCGCCGCCGCTCCCCTCACCTGATTGTCCATGGCTGGGCGCAGCGCCGCGGGCCCCGCTCGCTCGCTCGCTCCCGCCGCGGCGGTTTCGCTGGCCGGTCGGCGGGGGGGGGGGGGGTCTCGTCCCCCCCCTCTCGTCCCCCCCTCTGCGAGCGAAGCCGCTCTCCGTCCCCCCCACCCCCCCTCCCCGCCGCCTCGGCCGCCGCCGCCGCCGCCTCCTCGGTCGCGGCCCCTCACGGCCCCGCCGCCGCCGCTCGCCTCATTGTGTGTCACTCACAGGCAGCAGCCCCGCCACCCCCCCGGCGCCCGCCCCGCGGAACCGGAAACCGACGCCAGCAGAGAGGCACACGCCCGCCGCCAATAGCCGCGTCGCCTCACGCCTGGAGGCGGGGCTTCCGCTCGGGCGCCGCCGGCCTCCCCCGCCTCCGCCTGATGGGCGGCCCGCGCGCCCAATGGGCGGCGGGCGGGCTGCCGAGGGGGCGGGGCCAGGGGCGGGGCCCGCGGTGGGTCAAGCGGGTGGTGGGAGGGAGCGGGGCCTCGCCGCCTCCCCTGCCCCCCCCGTCCCCCCGCGGCGGGCGCGGCGCCTCCTGCCCTGCGGCCTGGCCGGGCTGGGGCCCGCGCCCCGCTCCCGGCCGCTCTTCCCGGCCCTGGCCCCCGGCGCCGCACGGCCGGCACCGGGACCGAGCGCTGGGGCCTTGTCGTGCGCCCCGGCCGCGCCAACCCGCCCCTTTTCCCTCCCTCGGCCCACGCTTCCCCGCCGCTGGCGGCAGCGAATCTCACCCGTTTATTAATTTCCTATACAAATGAGCTGAGAACAAGGGAAACCACAGCTCCCAGCGCAGCGGACGGGCAGTCCGGAATGGCTGGGCAGGGCTGAGCCTTGGCTGCGGAGGAAGCTGGCGGCACTGCTCGCCCTCAGCTCTCCTTGTTCTCCCTCAGCCTCTCCTTCCTTCTCATTTTTCCTCCATCTCTCCCCCCGGTCTCATTTTTCCCCGTACTGTCCTTCATTTTCCCTCAGTGCCCCCTCCTTTCCTGCTTTATCCCTCATTTCTCCTCACTTTCTCTCATTTTCTCCTGTTCTCCCTCGTTTCCCCTCGCTCTCCTTCATTCTCCCTTGTTCTCCATCAGTCTCCCCTTGCTCTCCCTCGTTTCCTCTCAACGGGCTTTGCTCTTCCTTATTTTCTCTCATTTTCCCCCTCTGCCTCCCACATTTTCTCTCAGTTTGTTTCCCCCTCGGTCTCCCTCATTGTCCCCTCAGTTTCTCTCATTCCCTGCCCCATCTCATTTCCCCCCCGATCTCCCCTCATTTCCCGCTCAGTTTCTCTCATTTCCCCCCCTCAGCCTCCCACATTTTCTCTCAGTTTCAATCTTCCCCTTGGTCTCCCTGATTGCGGTCCCCATCCCTGGAGGGGTTCAGAAAACGGGCAGAGGTGGCACTTGGGGACGTGGTTTAGTGGGCACAGGGGTGTTGGATTGGTGGGTGGACTGATGATCTTAGAGGTCCTTTCCAGCCTTAATGATTCCTAGTTTTACTTTCATTAAAAAATAATCCAGACACCAAGTCAGGAAACATGAAATTAACTATTACTCTCCCTTTAATTGTTTTAGTGGTGGACTTGGTAATGTTAGGTTAATGGTTGGACTGGAAGAAAAAAAAAAATAAAAAAAAAAATAAAAAAAAAAAAAAAAAAAAAAAATCTCAAAAAAAAAGAAAAATCTCCTCAGTCCTCTCATCTTCCTCTTAATCTCTCATTCCCTCATTTTCTCCCTTGGCGTCCCACATTTTCTCTAAGTTTCAATCCCCCCCGATCTCCCTCATTCTCCACCCGATCTCCCCCATATTGCTCCTCAGTCTCCCTCATTTTCTCCCTCATTCCCTGCCCCATCTCCCTCATTCCCCCCCCTCAGTCTCCCTTGGTCTCCCTCATTTTCCCCTCAGTTTGTCTCATTTCCCGCCAATGTCCCACATTTTCTCTCAGTTTCAATTTCCACCCCCCCGGTCTCCCTCATTCCCCCCCAACCCCTGGTCTCCCCCATTTCCTCCTCAGTCTCCCTCATTTTCTCCCCCATTCCCCCCTCAGTCTCCCTTGGTGTCCCTCATTTTCCCTCAGTTTGTCTCATTTCCCGCCGATGTCCCTCATTTCCCCTCAGTTTGTCTCATTCTCCCCCTCAGTCTCCCTTGGTCTCCCTCATTTTCCCTCACTTTGTCTCATTTCCCGCCTATGTCCCTCATTTCCCCTCAGTTTGTCTCATTCTCCCCCTCAGTCTCCCTTGGTCTCCCTCATTTTCCCTCACTTTGTCTCATTTCCCGCCTATGTCCCTCATTTCCCCTCAGTTTGTCTCATTCTCCCCCCTCAGTCTCCCTTGGTCTCCCTCATTTTCCCTCACTTTGTCTCATTTCCCGCCTATGTCCCTCATTTTCCCTCAGTTTGTCTCATTTCCCCCCGATGTCCCCCATTTTCTCTCGGTTTCAATTCCCCCCGCTGTGGTCTCCCTCATTCTCCCCCTCAGGCTCCCCCATTTCCTCCTCAGTCTCCCTCATTTTCTCCCTCATTCCCCCCCTCAGTCTCCCTTGGTCTCCCTCATTTTCCCTCAGTTTATCTCATTCCTCCCGCTCAGTCTCCCTTGGTCTCCCCCATTTTCTCTCAGTTTCAATTCCCCCCACTCTCCCCCTCATTCTCCCCATCAGGCTCCCCCATTTCCTCCTCAGTCTCCCTCATTTTCTCCCCCATTCCCCCCCTCAGTCTCCCTTGGTCTCCCTCATTTTCCCTCAGTTTGTCTCATTTCCCCCCGATGTCCCCCATTTTCCCTCAGTTTGTCTCATTTCCCGCCGATGTCCCCCATTTCCCCTCAGTTTGTCTCATTCCCCTCCTCAGTCTCCCTTGGTCTCCCCCATTTTCTCTCAGTTTCAATTCCCCCCACTCCACTCTCCCTCATTCTCCCCCCCGGCCTCCCCCATTTCCTCCTCAGTCTCTCTCATTTTCTCCCTCATTCCCCCCCTCAGTCTCCCTTGGTCTCCCTCATGTCCCCTCAGTTTGTCTCATTCCTGCCCCTCAGTCTCCCTTGGTCTCCCCCATTTTCTCTAAGTTTCAATCCCCCCCACTCCCCCTCATTCTCCCCCGATCCCCCCCATTTCCTCCTCAGTCTCCCTCATTTTCTCCCTCATTCCCCCCCTCAGTCTCCCTTGGTCTCCCTCATTTTCCCTCAGTTTATCTCATTTCCCGCCAATGTCCCTCATTTTCCCTCAGTTTATCTCATTCCTCCCGCTCAGTCTCCCTTGGTCTCCCCCATTTTCTCTCAGTTTTAATTCCCCCCACTCCCCCTCATTCTCCCCCTCAGGCTCCCCCATTTCCTCCTCAGTCTCCCTCATTTTCTCCCCCATTCCCCCCCTCAGTCTCCCTTGGTCTCCCTCATTTTCCCTCAGTTTGTCTCATTTCCCCCCGATGTCCCCCATTTTCCCTCAGTTTGTCTCATTTCCCCCCGATGTCCCCCATTTTCCCTCAGTTTGTCTCATTTCCCGCCGATGTCCCCCATTTCCCCTCAGTTTGTCTCATTCCCCCCCTCAGTCTCCCTTGGTCTCCCTCATTTTCCCTCAGTTTGTCTCATTTCCCCCCGATGTCCCCCATTTTCTCTCAGTTTCAATTCCCCCCGCTCTCCCTCATCCCCCCCCAACCCCGCTCTCCCTCATTCCCCCCCAGTCTCCCCCATATCCCCCTCGCTCTCCCTCATTCCCCCCCTCACTCCCCCTCATTTCTCCTCTTTGTCCCGCACCTTCCCCTCGCCCTCCCGCAGGGTCCCTCACGTTCCCGCCTTCCCGCTCCGCCGCCCGCTCTCCCCGCAGCCCCTCCGGCCGCCGCCGCTCTGGGGCCCGGGCCCTGCGGGCCGCCCGCCCCGGGAGGGGGAGCGCGGGGGAGACGACATCCCCGTTGCTGCTCTGGAGCGGGGGTGTTTGCAATGCAAATGGCCCCGGGGATTCCTTCGGAGCCGCGGTGGTTCTCGGCCGCGGGCTCAGCTGGGTGGCGAGCCCGGAGGTCACCGTCCTGGCTGAGAAAGGAGCTGCTGGCACCGCTAAAAGCCGCCCGCCCTGCAAACGCGGCTTTCTCAGCACCGCTGCTGACTCCGAGCCTGGCATTTGCATCTGAAAAGTGCGTTTTGTTTACCTTTTCTTAGAGCTCTACATGACAAGCCAGCGCGCTCGATTTTGGGAGCCTCAAATTAAGGCGGGACCGTCGCTACACGCGCAGTTTGTGCCTGTTTCTGAGCAAATTGTCTTTCCGATGCACGGCAGAATTTTTTCCTTCGCGCAAGTTTCTTGTTTGAAATACTTTGTTGATCTCTAAGGCAGCAGAAAAATGCGTGTCAGCCAATAACGCCGTGTGTGTTGCTAACTGATAGCCACGGGCAAGGATTAATCGGTTCCCAAATCGTTCTAAAGAGCCAGTTTACCTCATCAACCTGATAGAGGATATTAGCAAAGCGAAATGCTTAATCGCTTCAGTTAACAGCAACAACAACAAAAAAGAGCCTGATTTGGATTCTTTTAAGTGCCCCAGTTTTAATTTTCCACGTTTCTGTCTGATGCGGTCCCAAGAGACATCTCCTCGGACAGTCTCTTTTCTTCTCCATTGAGACAGGGCCTCTTTCTCTGGGAGTTCTCATTGATATCTTTAATTGTGGACATTATTCCCATGCACATGACTCCTAGGTCCAAATCTTTTATTTTCTAACTCCCAATCCTAGCTATTCACTCGCAGCCTCATCGCGGTCCTCGGTGGTTACACGCTCCCAGGCCTGAATCTTTTCTGGCAACGTCTTCGTCTTTCCCAAGTTTGACTCCACTCTTGCTCTGCTGAATTTCTTCCTTGTGCAAGAGATGTTGCACAGACACACAAGACTTTTCCCTTTCCTGAAACGTTGTCTGTTACTTCCTCGGAAACATCATTAGAATTTGCTTTTAATTTTAATTCCCATCAATGACAATTTTTCTGTGCCTTTATTTTTGCCCAGCCTGGTGTTAACGGTTGTTCTCATGCCCTCCCAACGCAGCACCCGGACTGCTCTCCCACTTCAGCACACCCGTATTTACTTCTGCTGCTTTGGACACAAGTCGCTCCCCCAGCTTTCAGCTGCTCTGTGGCCTGGGGTGGGATCTGAGCAGGAACTTGGACACTTCCAAGTCAGGGATGGGAAGCCCAGAGTCAGGCACCTCAGCTTCCACAGCATCTCTGGCCGGCACTGCGATATACGGCCATTAAACCTCACGATACTGAAGAAGTTGGGGAGCCCCATTCAGAGTAAGCACATCATTATATTGATGCCGGCTCCAAGCCGGCACCCCAGGGCTCTGTGCTGGGACAAGTAGTGCGAGTGGATTAATTTAAAATGTGCTGGGGTAGCTCTTTACATTCAACTGTGAAAATGCTCAAGGAGAAAAATTCCTATAACCAGCTTTTGCTTCACTAGCAGTTCCCAGTTCTGAACGGTTTCCAGCCCAAGGACTGATGAAGCTTACCCCCGACTTTTCTTCTCAAGCTCCAAAAAAAAAAAAAAAAGAAAAATCACCACCAAGGGTAGAAAATTTGCCAGGCTCTATGGGAGTGTGTTGGGAGTTTCAGGTGCCGAGTAGTGCTGGGGAAGGTGGAGCCAGCAGCCATCCAGGCTCCTCCAAACTTCTAATTTTGCAGGGACATCTCAAGCTAACGAGCTGTCAGCTGAGTGCCTTCGCACCCAAGGCAGCCGTGGGCTGAGCTCCTGTTTCTTTATATCTATTCCAGCAACTTCTGGGTTTTGCAATAAGCGTCTGCAAATCCAATTAGCGTCTTTCTTTGTGGTACTGTACCCTGGCAGAGATCTGCTGTGTTGCTGCCATCTACAGTAGGGCCAGTGCCAATGGATAAGAAACAGATCTTATTTGCATATTCAAATATGCAAATGAAACATGACAGCTCTCCCTAATTTTTGTTTGGGCTTTTTCTTTTTCTTTCCAGAGCCTTGCTTCAAAGATCCTTGTCTTGGACTGAAAGGTGTGTGTTTAATCTGGCTTGGTCCATGGTAGGGGACTATGCCAACCACTGGTTCTGTTCCCCCGAGAGTTGGGGTTGGTGGAAAATAATGTGGAAAAAAGACTTTGCACTGCACTTGTCCCTGCCTGGGCCAGGTAAACCCAGGGATGGGAAAGATTTCTGGGGTGTTTCCCCCAGCACAGGCTACTCTACAGTCCTGGGAAGGTACAACCCATCCTTTCTCTTTCCTGCCTGTACATACCACGGCCGCTTTACAGGCCAAACCTGGCTGGTCTTGGGGAGCCTGACTGAAGGAGGCAACGACTGGGGCGTTTGGGAAGAGATGATTCCTAGTGCTTTGGTGGGGAAAGTCACGTCAAGTGCAAGTTGGGGCAGCACAGCCCACACTCAGGCGTCCGCAAAGACCTATTGCGAGAGGGCTGGTTGGCAGGCGCTGGACTGCGACAGAGCCCACTCCAGGTTTTCTGAGGCTCTGTCTGGGGAGCGGGCAACAGCCGGCAGAACTGCTCCTCGAGGCACCTCTCCTTCCTCCCGTGCTGCTCCCTTCCTCCTCCTCGGCTCCCCCTCTCCGCGGGAACACAACATTGACCCCCCGAACACACACAGCCCCCCACCCTGGCAGCCCCCCCAGACAATCCCGATTGCCACGCAACCCAAGATGCCCAAACTGCCTACTCGGCAGCCTCCAAGCAACACCTCTCATCCTGCAGCAAAAGTACTTTCCTGTAGGCTTAGCATCACTCATCGGGCTGGCTGGCTGTACGTCCGCTGTAAGGCCCCATCGTCAACTTATATGCGTGTGTCTGTATGTTTGAGGCTTGCCCTTCCTATCCCTGGAGAAGCAAGTTTGTTTTGCTGTTTGTCGTCATTCATTATTATTTTCTCATTACTAATTTACTTGCATCTTCCCTTTTTCCACTCTGCACTGAAGACGGCAAGTTCTGTGGTCAGTCTGTGCTTTGAGTGGCTTGGACACCAGCCAGCCAACAGGCAAGGCTGTCTCCAGCACTGAAAGAGTCGGGCAGTGTAGAAAAAATGATGATCTTGTAACAGTCCCACGAACCTAAAGATTAAGACACAAATCTTGCATTTGAGCAGGGTTTCTCTGAGAAAATACACGCCTCCACTTTGTGTCCATGTGCAACATGATTGAATAGAAAGACCCCTAAGTTCTCTCCTGGACGTGTGTAAGTCATTTCACTGCCTTCTTTTACCGGCTGCAAAATTATTATAGTGATCTTCATCTACTTTCATGAAGCACATCCATACTCTGCGCTGTGGCATTTCCAAGATGAACATACGTGCAGTCGAAACAAAGAACTGGTGATATTTTAGGTAATAAGGGACAGGTATCTTCCTCCTGGTACTTACCACGGCTTTGCCACCAGCAGTGTCATGTCCTTACATACCGCCTCAGAAAATATCCTGGACCTGAAGTCAAGAGAGGATTCAGTTTCTCTGGTGGCTCCGAGGGGAGCTGGGTGTTGCTTTGCTTCGTGTGTTACTGTCTGTGGCCTTTGTTGCCTTTAGTTCATGGCACAGGCTCGCTGCAGGGCTTGCCCGTGTTGGCTGCCAGGGAGAAACCAGAACAGGCAGTGACAGAGAGAGAAGCTGTGAGAGAAGGAGGGAGTTCGTTCTGCAGCCATGCTTGTTCTGGTGTAGCAGGGCTCCTGGTTTGCTAATCAGCATCGGGATCCCTGCAGGGAAGCGCGTTTGTTCGAATCAGCTGTTAATCCTAGCAATATTTATTCTTCTAAAAATGATTTTGTTTTTGCCTGTTCTCTGCCTTCCCCTCGTTCTCCAATTCACACTCCACACTGCAGTATTCTCAGCACATATTTAACACCAGGATAGTATAGCAGAAGTCCAGATTGTTAATAGCCAAAAACTCTGATTGCCAAAAAGATACTCCTAGCAACTACTAGCTGCATCTGGGGAAAATTATAGACAGCTTGGAAATACTTTAGTTCCCTTATTAATGAAGGACCTAGTAGGAAAAAAAAAAAACCCCACACTGTAACACAGTTTAGCTTAACTAAGTTCTTTTGTGCCTGAGGAAAATCTAAATTATAGCATACTATAGCTACTGAAAAATGCAAAAGCCTTTTAACGTACAATAACCCTCCAAACCAGAAGGAAGAGGGAAAATTTTCTTAGTAAGCGGGAACACAATGAGAATTTATTTTATTCTTTCTGTGTATTTAGTGCTGGTGAAAAGAGCCAGATGAATAGTCACAAATACGTCATGTCCCTTGCAGATGCAACATGGGCAGCACAAGCGTCCTCAAACTGCCCCGCCAACGTGCTTCAATTCTGAATGAGAAGGACCAGCTTTCTGGGTGAGAAAGGAGTCTGTCTCTATTCAGTCCCTGACCCCTCTGCTCAAGGCTGTTAATGAAGGGGCCTCATTAACACCAAAGGTGAGGTTGGCCTTATAATGTAGCTACTGGTCCACTGCGGGCTGAATTGACACCTATCAATTCGTTTCGCCTGGCTATTGAGCAGCCGTCGGCTAGCGGTACCTTTCTCTCGTACTCTACAGACAGAGGTCAGGTTTGGCCAAGTGATGTAACGGTCTGTGCCGTGCCAAACCCGCCCGCCGGCTGGACCTGCCACGAAGAGCAAACACAGGCTGGATTTGTCCGACACTGAATACGAGCTGCTGGCAGAAGTGCAGGCTGGAGAAGATGGGCCCAGGCACCTTATGTGCCCGTGGGAGCAAACACGATCGCGGTACAATAGGAGGGAGTGAGACTCATTGCTGAAATTTGTGTCTGCTTTGCATGGGGCTTCTTTTGGTTGATGCCAAAGTCATTGAAAGGTGGTCATCTGCATGCTCAGAGAGAGGCCACCTGCTGACTGGCGACTGTCACCCTAGACGGGATAACCTTTAGGCCACTGAAAAATACCAGATGGGGGAAAAAAACAGCTTGAAAAATAGGACATGACGGGAGGAGATCAGTAGGAGAGTCTGACCAGCACCAAAAAGCCTGTTCTGAGTTGTTTTCTGGATTGAAGAGTCCAAAAAGCGAGTAGGAATTACTATCCCAGGCAAATACACTGTCTGAGGTATAACCTCTTCCAAGGTATTCCCAGTGTTTGGACCTTCCTAGGGCGCTCATGGAGCAGTCCGGTGGCCGCACACTCATGCTTGCCATGTTTCTGAGCAACCTGAGCTCTGGCTCACATTGTGTGGTGCCTTTTCCTCCCGGGACTGGTGTTCCTGCTATTTCCAACCCCAGTAAGTCAGCTTGGTGGTTTTCAGAGCAACTGGCCATTTCCAACATCAGCGGGCACCCAGCCTGGTGGTTTGATCCTCTCCAAACTCAGAGCAGATTGTGAGATATCCCGGAGCTGGCGGAGCAGCGTTTCAGAGCCTGTAACATTCAAATCGGTATGAATTTCTGATTTTTGCGGATTCTGGGTCAGCTGCTCTTGTGACAGATTCCAGCAAAACTAACCTGTTTTGTTCCAGCAAAAACAGCTTCGTTTTGCTGCAATGATATGAAATGAGCTTTCACCTGTCTACACAGCAACAGGAGGTGGGGTTGCCACATATGTAAATGTATGCAAACCACCTCTAATCTAGCTAGCTCAGGTATGATAGCAGTTCAGATAATCCCCCACGCTGCACTATGGGTATGCAAACTTGCCCGTGACTCGGAATTTGGCTGGCCCTACCATGCTGAAATTCATCCCACTGAAACTTAATCATTATCACTGATACCACTACCTGTGAGACAATAGTGCACCTGATTGCAGCAAAGTCATATCTTAGCAGCGTGGCACGTCTCAAAACCCTTGGAGCTTGATTTTGTTCCATAAAGGCCCAGCCAGGGCAGTTTCAAGGGAGTCGGGTTGGAATATAAAGCGACGTGCACATGCGACAAATACTGTTTCAACCAACGCAGGGAGAATTGAGAATTGCCTCTGTAGCTGCACTGTGGAGGCAGAGCTGTAACAAATCCTTTCCCTTTGTTACTCAGGCATCAGAATAAGGCATGTAATACATGCTCATGAGTGAATCCACTACACATACATTTTATATGCCATCAATATTTTAGATAGATGAAGAATACGATCAATTTGGACACATTTCATGCAATTTTGAAATGCATTATGTAAACATTGCAGATGCAGGCCATTTTCTCCCATTGCCTGTGCATTTTTATATGCTATGAAATCTATTTTAAATATATGCATGAAATGTGTCATGAAACATCTGACATATGTGGAAAACATATTACTGTACCGTATGGGCAGTGTATGAGGTCGCTCATGAACAGCTTGAAAACAGCAATCATTTGCATATGGATATATAGCTGTTTATACGATGATACCGTCATAGGGGAGTGAGGGGTATGTCCCAGGTCCGTGTGGGTCACTGGCAACATCAGTACTGTTGGACTCGTGACGAGGGAAGTTATGAGAACAAATACAAATAAGTGTTTGGTATCTGGAAATTTTCATCCATTCCTCGTAACAGAGCAATTCATACTTTTGTGAAAGGTAAGGCACAGTAAGCAGGAGAGCAAAATCACGGTTTTAGTGACCCTTTGCTCTATCAGATTTTGATCATTAAAAGTCATCCTTGTTCAAGGCACTTTTCTGCTGTTACAGAGTAGATCCTGTTCTCCCTTTCAAGCATCCGCTTCAGACTGGGCTGGCTCTCTGGGGTGAACAGAGCTAGTACACATTGGGGATGGTACAAATGGGGTCAGACCCTGTCTTTAATCTATATGGATGTCTTTCTGAAAGGATGGTAAATGCTATTCAATGTTACATGAGTAAATCTTTAGGTGTGATAGGATGATTCATGATGAATAACAAATTCCACTTGTTGCCATTTTTGCTCTGTTACACAGATTTGGGTTTGATTTCACTTGGCAGTGCTCTGTGGATGTTAATACTTGGCAATATTAGGATAGTAAACAGCAAAATCTCACATATATTAATTTTTGTATTTTCACATTACAGTTCTGTTGTGGTTTAACCCCAGCTGGTAACTAAGCCCCACACAGCTGCTTGCTCGCTCCCTGCTGGTGGGATGGGGGAGAGAATTGGAAGGGTAAAAGTGAGAAAACTCGTGGGTTGAGATAAAGAGAGTTTAACAGGTAAAGCAAAAGCTGTGCACAAGCAAAGCAAAACAAGGAATTCATTCACCACTTCCCATGGGCAGGCGGGTGTTCAGCCATCTCCAGGAAAGCAGGGCTCCATCACGCATAACGGTGACTTGGGAAAACAAACGCCATCACTCCGAACGCCCTTCCTCCTTCTTCCCCCAGCTCTGTGTGCTGAGCATGGCGCCGTATGGTGTGGGACATCCCTGGGGTCAGTGGGGTCAGCTGTCCCGGCCGTGTCCCCTCCCAGCTCCTTGTGCCCCCAGCCTGCTCGCTGCTGGGGTGGGTGAGAGGCAGAAAGGGCCTTGACTCGGTGTCAGCACTGCTCAGCAGTGACAAAAACATCCCTGTGTTATCAACACTTTTCAGCACAAATCCAAAACACAGCCCCATCCTAGCTCCTGCGAAGACAATTAACTCTATTCCAGCCAAAACCAGCACAAGTTCTTCACTGATTAATTTTTAAATTGGTCCCAGAAAGCACTGAGAGAAATATTGCAGTTTGCACTTTATTGGCATTACATGGCAATATTTCTGGCTCCAGCCCAGCAAAATATATTCTTAAGGGTAAGCAAGTGCCATTGATACCAATGGAATTATTCATATTCTTAAAATTAAACATATGCTTAAGCATTTTAGTGAACAGAGACAGCTGGTCTCTTACGGAAGGCCTATCTAAATAAATGCAGCATCGGCTGCAGATTGTGGATTTTATAACCCGATGCACAATTTTGGTGACTATTTCAGCATTTGCGATAAATCTTTGCCTTTTGTTGAATATTTGTGACAGTGAAACTAAGTGTGCCGTTTCAGAACAACCTGATGCGGTTCTACATTTAAACACATTTATAAAAAAACATGTGCTTAAGTGAGCTCATGGATTGGGACCCAAGTGACTGAATGCTCATAGAAAGTGAATTAAAAAATGTGGAGAACAGTCCTAATTGAAACCATGTTTTGATCTGTAATGTGAAGGCACAGAAAAATTAATCCTTCCATTTTAGGTACTTTGATAGCAGCCATTACTAGAGAATTGAAGTTATTTGAACCACTTTGTCAGACAAACACAGTGACTGAAAACAACAGTGACAATGTCTTACTAAGTGGAACAAAATCATGGGGTTTTATAGAAACAGCTGAAGACATCATTTGATCTTTTGATTAAAAATCATTTTTTGTCAACTGGTTTATTTGGCCATGTAATGGCCGTGCTTCTCCTTACTGAGAAGCGACTTTTACCCACATCTCTATGATCACTAGTCAAAACCAGCCCTGATTATGTGTGCAGCCACCGTGTGAGCTAATACAGAAAGACATAGGCAGGGGACCTCGAGACCCTGACGGCTGCAAACACGGCGACGGAGCATTCGCTGAAATATGACTTTCAGCTAATCAGGACCTGGTACCTTTCATCCGTCCAGAAAAGCCATCAATATCTGGAAAATCCTGGCATTTGTTTATGTCCCTATGGCTAATTTTGTCTTATATGAGAAGTGGATAGTAAGGATGTAAATAAAACAGTGAAAAAAAAAGAAACATCTTTCCTAGCAGTTGTGAGGTGGGTGTAACAGAATTGCCAGCCCCTGAGTTGGAAATCCTGTGTCAAACCTCAAAAGTAGGACTTAGGGTTGAAAAGACAAGACTTTTAGAGGTAATTATTCTTGGAGCTTCTCTCTTTCCTTCCTGGGTTTCTTAGCCCTTTGCGTTCATGGTTTCAAACTTTTGACTGCAGACTTAGGAGATTAAAACTAAAAAAAAAAAAATCAAAGCTGAATCCATGTTGTTTTAACATGACTCCAGCAGAGGGTTCTTTAAATCAATCGTAAAGATTGCCAAGCTGGCAATAAAATCCCAGGACCTAGTGACATCCGTTCCATGTTTCAAAACTATTATCTTCTTTCTCTTTGAGACAGTTAACAAATAAAGATCTTTTGCAAAAGGCAAAAGAGACATTCCAGTGAAGCAATTTCTTCTCCTGGCATTGTTAAGAGCAGGGACTGGGTTATTATTAATTACTTCTGCATTATTTATGCAGGTCCATGAATGTGCAATGTCTTTTACAGATAAATCACTCTGCCTTGAAGAGTTTCCAGTCTGCAACCCAAATCCTGCAGTGTAAATGTGTAACAGCAGGAGGCAATTCGGTGCAGCCGAACAGGTAAGTGTTAGTCCTTGATGCTGCAGGACTGGTGTGTTATCAACATTATTATTTCATTTGTGTTGCAATTGCACCAAATAGACTCGACCGATGTCGTTTCACAACGTCTTTAATCTGGCATCAGTTGAAAGGAGCAGCCTCTGTCCTCCTCCTCATTCCTGCTCCTTCTCTTGCCTCTTTTCTTGTGGTTTAGGCAGCCACATGGCGAACCAAATCAGGGAAATGATCCGGGTTAGGGCTCATCTGGCAAAAATAAGGCAAGGTTTCATTTTGACCAGTCCTAACGCACATCCCCGAGTGCGGGGTTTGCAGCTCTTCCTGCCCTGCCTGCTCTCCTGCCTTGCTCTGCTGAGCCAGCTGGCCGGTCCAGGAGAGGCACTCGCGCGGCCAAGGGTCCCGGTGCAGCCGGTACCATCAGAACTCCCCGTGGCCTGGGGGCGTTCAGAAGGAGCCACCGTTGCCTTTCGCCCTCGGAGGGCTCCCATCTTGAGCCGTTCAGCGTGCTGGTCATCTCTGCAGGACCCCTTTCAGCTCAAGGCAAAAATGCCCTGACTCGTCCCTTTGGCAGCCCCGCTCGTTTTTACGGGGTGTTTGTCGGCTCTGCGGCGCAGGATGCGCCCCGCAGGCTGGAGCCGTGGCTCCCTGGCAGGAAGGACGGAGCATCCCCAGCAGCTCAGGGGCCTTTTGGAGGTGCGACCCCAGCCTCAGATAACCCTGTGCAGCCCCGGGGATGCCCGGACTGCAGTCACACGCTGGTGTCAGGGCCGCTTCGCTTTCTCAGGCTCCAGCCCCGCTTGGAGCAGGAGGCCCTGCCTCAGGCACCGCAGTCCTTTTAAAGCTGCTTTGTGGGTTTCTTTTCTTTTCTCTCTTTCTTTTTTTTTTTTTTTTCTTTCCCCCCCCCAGGTTCCCAGGGCTGGGGATTCAGCTTCTGGCTTCATCCAGAAATCCCTGAGGGTTTCAGATCCCCACGAGGCCTCTCAATGTCTTGATCTGCTTGAATAGGCATTTTTAACGCGGCCCCGGCTGTCATCAGGGCCTGTTACAGTCACTCAACTGCAGCAACATTGTTCTCAAGGCAGTGGCGCCTGGGACACCTCCCTTATTACCATACTGCACGGGGGATTTTGCCGCTGGGTTCCTCTGCCGAGCATCACACCGGCTCCACGGCCGGTGGTGGCCAATTAGCCCTCCTGGCCCACGCCCCAGCCTCCATCCCCTCGCGGCTCTCTCGGCATCTCCGGCCTGCAGGGCTGCTGGCGCCTGTCCATCTCCGGCGGTCCTGTCGGAGGTGAAGGTGACCCCCTTTTCCTGTGCCAGGCTCCCTGGCAACGCGGCCTTTCTTTTCGAGCGGCCTCCTCCACCCCCTGACGGGGAGAGGGGCTGTGAAAGCCCCGCTGCACTTTTGAACTTGCTGCCGGCGCGCTCAGTGGCTGCGCAGGGCAGCGCCGACGGAGGGGCCGAGCCCAGCGGGGACCCGGTGCAATTGCCCAGAAGTTATTAATAGGCTGCAGAAGAATGTGATGGGCTGGGGAAGGGGTGAGGCGGGGGGGAGAGCAAGAGGGAGCGAAACGGGGAGGGTCAGCGAAAGGGAGACGGGGTGATGAGAGGAGAGGCGAGAGTGACGGCTTGCAGGAGAGACAAAGAGGCAAACGGAGGAGGAGATGGGCACCGGCACGGGGCGGCAAGGGCATGCGAAGGCTGGAGCTCCCGAGTCCCCCTTGTCCTGCACCTTGTGCAGGTGTCTCGTCGGTGGCCATGCTGGTGGAGAGGTGTCTGACGGGTGCCAAGGGATGGAGAGGGCAGGGGGACCAGGCCTGGGAGTTCAGTCCTTGCGCACTGCATCCCTTTCCCACGATGAAATATTGCTCGGGGTTCATGAGCCAAATTTGCCATCTAGTGGCTCTGGGGACCATTGCAGAGGGACCCACGAGGCAGCAGCGGCCACGGGAGGGCCACGGCACGGGCGCTGTGCAGCATCTTCTGCCTCAGACGTTAAGCCCAGAGTGCTTTTGCTTTACTCACAGGGGCCCAAAAAGCCTGGGGCCCCTGGGGTGACATTACCTTGTTCTGGCTGCTTTGCAGGGAGCCAACCTCAGCTGCTCTGCCAGCTCTCGGTGCTCTCCAGAGCCAGTCCCCGCTGGTTGTGTGAGGACCCAGACCCACGACATGGTTCAGCTCATCACTGTAATGCAGCAAGGCTCGGAGAACAGGAGTGCGTCCCGAGGCTGCGAGAGCAACTTCTTCGCTGTTACACTGTGGGGAGAACCTGGAAAGCATCGCTTTGTACCCATGGCACAGCAGTGGTCTTTCTCTGAGGCTTTACATCTTTTGTTCTTGCAAAGGTACCAACATGTTTATGTAATGTACTGGCTCCTTACCTCACTCTCTGCCACCGGCCAGCCCTTTCAGTGAGCAGAGGAGTTGCCAAGTTACACGTGGCTGTGGGAGACTTGTCAGAGCTGGGGAGGAACAAGGGCCACTGGGGGTTGAAGAAGGGGTAGAGCCTGGGGTAGAGCACCTCAGGACCTGGGCCAGCAGAACCTCTTTTGGGCTGTCACCCAGGAGAATTTCTCTTTATAAACAGCTCTCCCTAGGTCAGAGAGAGCTTTGGCCGCCTTGCCTGTGGGAATGACTGGCGGATAACAGGGGATGTGGTGCAGTCAGGGGAAAGAAAGGGGCTCAGTACAAGTCAGTGTCCATAGCTTTAATGCACAGCTCTCCTGAGCAAGACCACATACATCAATAAATAAAATTTATAATAATAATTAGAGCAGCCCCAACAAACCCAGCTGTCACCAGTTTGGCTTCTGTGTTCTCCGCTGTGCCCTTGTCAGCAAGGGGTGCTGCTGTTTGAGTAATGCAGAAGACACAGAAGAAGCACCATCTCCCTCCCCTTCTCAGTGGGGATCTGCTGGAGGAGGAGATCTTTGGTTCCCCGGATGCCAGTCTGGGCAGAGTCTTCCAAGGCACCTGTGGGCTCCCACCCTGCTTCATGCCCAGCACCACGAGGCCTCAGCTGCTCCCTTCCCCATCCGCTAGCCTCATTGCCCTCGTCCGAGGAACAGGCGCACAGCTGAGGTGTTCCCCATGCAGACGCACATGTGTGCATCACGCACCCCGTGCTCGAGGGATGCCTGAGGGCAACCGGCTCTAGCACCGCTTGTGGGGTTCCTCCAGGGCAATGTAAGGCACCGCGACAGGCCAAGAGTCGCTGGGCCAATATCCTAGCTTTGGCTTGAACGATGGCATCTCATAGTTGACGTCAAAGTAGATGACCAGCGGGCAGCAGTATAGGAGGGACATGGCTATCAGCACATGCCTGGCAAGGAAACAAAAAACCATGTGTTGGACAGGGGTAACTCTATCTGCTCCTCCTGCACCTTGCAGCGGTGTGCGGCTGGCGTTGCCACCGTGAGGCTAGAGCCAAGGGGTCCCACAATGGCGCGCAAAGGTCCCAATCCCTTGATGCATGAGGGCTGCAGGGAGTGCGGGTCCTGCAGGGTTTGTGCTTAGGAGGGAATCCTAGAAGAGCTCTGTGAGCTGGGGCTGGGACAATTCGTTGTGCGGAGGGGATGGGGTGGTATAGGGGACTTAAGCCCCAAACAAACCCACCCATTCCACCTTGCCTGGCCTAGCCTAGCAGCACTGGGTATCTGTCCCAGTCATCCCAGTGATTTGTGAGGATGAACCTGAGAATGCGTGCTGTGTGCAGCGCTTACAGCCACACTTGGCCAGGCACTGAAATGTCTTGCCCAAGCGAATCACTGTCTTTCAGTTTGGCTATTAAAATAACTCAAAGAACATCGTACTTCATGCAGCTTCCTGAGAGCAGATGCAGCCCTTTCAAAACAAACTGCTTACCTGGAGGGACTTTTAGAACAATTTCACTTGCAAAACACTGTTTGGCTGGTGTGGAGGAGGTGAGGGATATTAAGCAGTGATTAAGACCAAATCCTTGGGCTGGGGCCAGAGTGAGGAGCAGCGTCAATAGCGACAGAGGAAGGGGGGAGAGGGTTGGGCAGAGATGTGGCTGCTCCCTGGTCGAGTATCACAACCCTGCTGCCATCTCTCCTTAGCTGTGGCCCTTCAGCCCCTGAAATGTTTGAGCTGGGGTTCCTGCCTCTGCGCTGGAGCCCTTACCAGAAGCTGTGGAAGTAGGGGAAGTTGATCGCCTGCCAGAGCCCACAGAGCCACCTGTCGCTTATCCAGCTGCTGATGGCCAGTACCCAGCACACGACCATGGCCGCGGCTGTCCGGTGAACCCTTTTGTCATTGCACCTGGAAGACACAGCGAGAGAGAGGGAGTGGGGTGTCGTGTTGGAAGGAAAGAGTTTTAAAGAGAGCTGGTTCCTGTCTGCAAGTGCTAATGCAACAGAGCAAAACCTAGCGAGTTTCTTCTGGAGAGTATTCATCAGACCACAAGAACTGGAGAAGAGTGGCTCTGTAGAGGGGGTTTCTGACTTTCTGTGGGTGAGGATGATGCTAGGAGATGCCAGGGCACTCCTGTCCTTCTCCCCTCTCCTGGGGGGTTCTCCCAGGCCCACACTGGTTCCCAAATCCCCCACAAAGGGGAAAGAGCTGCAGAGGTGGCAGCTGGGGAGGAGAAGATGTACTTGTCCCATGAATTGTCCCCATTCTGCGTGGCACCTGGGCCAGATGGCCTTCTTGTACCCCACTGCCCACAGTCCTGCCTGTGCCTCTTCCTGGGTCCCTCCCAGGCTGCCCCAATTCTTTGCAGAGCTGATAGTCCAACATGTGTCTGTTGAAGACTTGGGCTCCATTCACTGTTGTGCACAGAGTCACTGCTGCACGTGAGCCTGCCAGGACCGTGCAATGGACCTGCAGATAACCCCTCTCAGCCCCCTCCTTACTTTTTCAGCTCACACCATGTCAGGTACAGCAGGTGGAAGGCGATGCAGTTGAGCACGTAGGCATTGAATGCTGGTTTGATGAAGGACATCAAGGTACTGATCACAGTGGTGACACCACTCAGCCAGAAGAAATGCTTCCTAAAGGGAGTTGGGAGTGAGTGTCAGTGCCCCCAAGGTTCACAGTATGGAAGGGTAAGGATGGGAGAGGTCCTGCTCATTGCCTGAGAGAGGAAACCCTTCTCCAGCCTCTGCGGTAGTCCTGGCAGGAAGGCAAGGGTATCTGTTTGTATCTGTGCTTTACCAAAAGCCACCCAGTTAGTCCTTGACAGGGTGGAGAACACAGCCCAGAAGGTAACTTGTGCGCTTTCATGGTCATGCCAGAGACGAGCATTGGGAGGCAAAGGCATCGGGAGCTTTGCACAGGGAAGGGCTGCAAAGCAGGAGTCCTAGCAGCGGCTGCTTGAGCCGTGCAAACATGCAGATTTGGGCTGACTGAACAACAATAGGGTTCAGAGGGGCCTTTCACATGCAAATCTCTTCCCAAGTCCCTTCCCCTCTCCCCCAACCAAGTCTCCACAGTGAACTCCTGGTGACCTCCTCTTTGGCATGGGAAGAGCAGACTTGGAACAGGCCTTTGCAAGGCTTCTAACTGGGCTGGCTCAGAGGGCTCCAGCAAGCTTGCCAGGACGGGACCATCCTTTGAGCAAAGCCCTGCTGGGTTCCTGTTCCCGCTGATCCATGCTCACCCAGTATCCCCATCCTTTCTGCTGAGCTCCTCTAGCCCAGCCAGCCCTCCTGCAAACAACCTTTGAAATGTGGGGTGTTAACTTGGACCAGCTTGTCCTATGGGAAACCCCATCAGCCTTCAGGGAAAGCTCTCTGTGGATGGCAGGGGATGCTATGACAGTTTGACAGCATGGGTAATTGAATGTCAGTGCTCAGGAACATGTAATTTCCTAATTAATTTTGAAATTCTCCATGCAAAGTTTCCTCTGCAACTGTGCAAAGACAAGCAGCTCCAGTTGACAGGAGCTCAGCACAGCCCTTCCCCATGGGAGGCTTTCTTCCTCTTCCTCTGTCAGCACATCCACCACTGAGTGATGGAGGGTCTGGTCCTAAAGCAAACTGCAGTAACCTCAACGCTGACCCCTTGCAGGGGAGCCGGCAGTGGGCTGGGATCTGTGGGTCACACGCATCAATGTCAATGACCCAACCCTCCCCTCAGAGCCTGCAGCCCTATGTTCCTGTGACTCATACCTGCTCTTGATGAACCTGGGGAAGTAAACCCTTGGGTACCAAAAGGCATATGCCACAGCCAGCGTCCAGAGAATGGAGAGCTCATCCAAGAGTTGTCCCACGTAGCTCAGGGTCATGTGAAAGTACATGGAGAAGATACCTGCAAGGAGCAAGGGCAGCTTGCATCAGCAAAGCTCCATCCTCGCACAAGCCCATCTGGCCTGGGAAGTTCTTGGGGGCCATTCCTAAAGACACACCGTTCCCGAAGGGCAGGGAATGGACCTTGGCGTTCATGGAGACTTGAGTGAGTCAGTCCACACAGCACCACGGGAATTTACTGGGCTGGAAGCTGTGCATCCACAGCCAGCAGGAACCATGAGCTGCAGGGCTTCAAACAGACGTGGCTGTTCGGTTTCCCACCCCAGCTTGCCCCAGTGCTTTGGCCACTAAGAACCAGCCTCCAAAGCCAAAGGTGTCATGAATGAACAGTTGGGTACTCTGGCAACCTGTCTGGTCTTCTCGCAACCTTGGCACCCACCTACGCAGAAGAGCAGACCAGAGAAGAAATACAAGGGCAAGGCGCGCTGCTGACGGTACTGCCGGTTCAGGTAGAGCAGGGCAGGAGAAAGGACAAAGAAGCTTACATTGCTGATCTGAAAAACAAGAGGCACATTCAGCTTGTTGCATGATCTTGTGCAAGTCCCATCCCACCATGTGCCTCAGTATCTCCATGTGCAAAGAGGATACTGATCTCTAGTGGAAAGCATCGCGTGGAGGCAGGTATGACTCTTGGCACAGGGAGAGGGCAGAGGCGTTTCTCGAGAAGCGAGGCTGGAACTAGAAAGGCGGCTATTGCTGTGAAAGGAATGGCTGCAGACGTCTGTGCTCTCCCTGCAGGCACCTCTGGGGCCAACAAGCCCAGGATAAGCTGATGTGCCTCTTTTGGGTGATGGTTTAGCTTCAGCTACCCAGTGTCTTCCAGCAAGCTGCCAAAGCTCTTCTGTTTGCAGCCATCTCCCTCTCCTGTCAACCCAGACCTGCCAAAAACTCCCTGGATGTCTTCTGCCCCTTTCAGCCAGCAGGCAGCCCCCTGTGAGGGTCTGGGTGGGTGTGAGGAGCTGGGCCACCACAGCAAGCCACAGTCAGGGAAACCAGCGTTAACTGGGAGCAGGTGTGGTGGAGAGCAGCAGGAAAAGCGGGAGGTTGGTGGGTGGGAACAGGACTGAGGTGACATCCTGTAGTGTCATGTGTGAAGGCACCTGGCCTGGCGGGGGGAGGTATTCTGGACACTAGCAATTACATGAAGTCATAAACCTCCTTTAAACATACCTAGCAAATGAATGCAGCGAAATTATTCTGCCCTGAGTTCCAACTCTGCAAAATTGCTTCATTGACAGACTTTGATTTGTCTGGGGAGGACGGGATGATGCTGGGGCTCAGCCTGTTGCTGCTGTCTGGGCTGGTTGAAGGTGCCAGTGCTTTGGGGAACAGCAGATGCTGATGGGCAAAATGTGGGAGCTGGGGAGGAGCAGCGAGTGCCCAAAGCCTGGACCTGTCTGCTGGATCAGGCCCGCTCCACCCTGCAGCTACGGGGGAATAAAGTTTGAAATAATCCTTACCCTCTATGGGTTCTTACCCCGGCTTTTTCACCTGATTTTGCAAACTCAGTAAAGGGATATCACAGGGAAGCACAGCCTCCCTAGGGAAAATCTTTCTTGCTCATGAAAGGTTGGGACTATGGTGCCACGTTTTACCTGCCAGACAGCTCTTTGGGGCTTTGGAAGAGCAGGGCAGAGCCATCTGCTACAATGCCATTTGGCAAGCCACCAGGGTGACTTTCATCTCACCCTGACAACCCTTTTCCTTTCATCTTCCAGCTAGACGCTGGCCCAGACCCCAAGCCTGGAATCTGACCTCCACAGCTGGAGTCTCACCCCCCAGCAGCCCTTACATGCACCAGGTAAACTGCAAAATCGACGCTTGGCTCGTGACACCCAACGGGATCTAAGTTTATGGTAACAGGGCTACAAATCACAGGGATTTTGTCATATATATGAAACACACCCTCTCATATTCCAGAGGGAAACACAATTCACGCTTAATGTAAGGTCTCTATTCCCTTTAACACCTGGAGATTAATCTTGAATTTCACCAAGGCTTTCATGAAACAAGTTGATGCTCCCATTAACAGCAGTCCTCAGGCCAAGTGTATTGGTTTTCTGTAGGTGCTTGGAGCCAAATCCAGGCCTGTTCCCATTCCAGCTATGAAAAGAGAAGTGCTGGTCCCACTTGCACACTTGAGGTCAAACTGTTCAGAAATGATTGAGAAACCAAACCGTGTGTTAAACTAACAACTGTGTTGCAAACATTTCTTTCCCTGTGAAATGGTTAAAGGGGCTTTTGGAAGACAAGCAGGGATAGCAAGAAGAGAGCAAATGCTTGCAGAAAAGGCAACAGTATGCAAGTGCCAGCATGCACGTTGAAGTGAGGACCTTGAGATTGCATATAGAGAGGTCTGAATGCCTGCTGCAGTGGGCATTGCAACTGTGCCATTAATGACATGACAGCAATGTTATCGCGTCATTAATTCAGTATGAGATGTGCAAGGTCAGATAGCAGAGGGGAGTGATAATCAGGGCAACCGCGCCAATAGGGTCGAAAAGATTCCCTGCAGAGCAGCCAAACTCAGAGCTTAGGGGAGAGCCGCTACAAAACCGCATCTGTGGGGGGGACAGGGTCTTCATCACTTATCGGATCCAAGCCCTGATTTGTAAGTGCTGTCTTATATTTTCCCTTTAGGATGTGGCAAGCTCCATCTCCAATGTGGTTAGGAGGGTTTTGCTCCCAGTACTCCCATTAGGAAGTTTTTCCAGAGTCTCTGCTCACTCTGAGTTCCCCCAGCACAGCTTCTACTTATACCTAGCTGGGTCGTGCTGGCCAGGAGGCACCAGCTCTGCCCAGGGTGCCAGGGAGATAAGAGAGTGGTGACGGAGCTGAGGTGTGATTTGACCTGTGAGAGTGACTTAGCCCTGTGGTTTTTCATTGTGTGAGCTCACAGTGATGTCCCGCTTCCTAACAAGTGTGAGTTATTGCTCCAGGTGCTTAATTCAAGCCCGCCTATATTGGCATTTGCTTCTTTTACTAGGAGAAAAGCGAGACCGCGATCAGCGACATGGCTTTAATGCTGGCGCATTAGCAGGATCATGGGAAAAGCCCCAGGGCTTGCGCAGCTTGGCACTTTGCAACCTAACATGGAGAGAGAGACCTGCAGAGAACCTGTTTGCATCTCCATCCATGACAGGGTGAGAACAAGCCTCCGATACAGACTGGGACAGGAGATGCTGGTCTGCAGAGCTCTGCCTGGCTCTGTGAGCATGGCAACAGTGCAATAGCAGCCAAGGCATGTGCTGGTCCTTACTCAAGGCAGGCATTTTCTGCAGTGAAAGGAGATTTCTGCAAGACTCATTGGAGTGCATTCATTCACTTAAAGGCCAGCAAACCAGCTTTAGCTGACAGAAGAGCCCACAGGGCCAAAGACAGAAGTGAATATCTCAGAAGCTCTCCAGACCTGTATAGCAAGTTCCTAATAGCCAGACCTGTGTAGCAGAAGATGAGGCTGCATGTCCTGACATCGCAATGTCACATCAGTGCTTTGGGGCAGGAAACAGCTGTTTGTCTAGTGTTTGCAGAGTGCCAGGCAAGGAGCTGCCGCACTCCTGCACGGGACTTTCTGGGCAGGCGAGAGTGCGATGCGTCTGCGACGCCGTGGGGTTACTGAGCCCGTGCGGAGCGCCGGGGCGCGTGCCACGGCTCTGACACACTCTGAAAGTGAGTGCTTGTCTGGGCATAGCTAGGTAATTTGCACCTGCAGTTCAGCTTATCTCCGCTGATCGATGAAGCATACACGAGCTCTGGATATACAGCAGTGTCAGAGCTCCTCCAGCTTTGCCAGAGAGAGAGCTGAGGATTTGGGTGTCATTGCCAGCATCCTGGATCAGTCATTTCAGGAAAGAAATGAGGGTAGAAAGACAAGTCCCTGACTGATGACCCTCATGTAGCACAATACTGTTCTCCTACGAACAGGAGAAGACAATAAATTTCTGGGTCACTGAGTCACTATAAATAGTTAGTGCTTTGTTGCTGAACTGTATCCAATCACGAGCCACCATGTATTATTAGGTATTATTAGGTATTATTAGGTACTTAAAGACACTGTTTACATTCTTTGCTCATACCCTTGGTGCTTATTTCTAAAAAAAAGCATCCCACCCAAGCAGACCTGAGAGAGTGCAGCTGGCACAGAGCAATTCTCAGCAGCACATCGCTGCTGCTGGCACAAAACTACCCTGCTTGAGCCCCGGGCAGTGTTGGGAAGATGTTGAAGACGATGCTCCATTAGGAAGCCCTACTGATTTAGTGGTACAGGAGTCTTGGTAGGAGCTGGCTGGATTCCCAGCTAGTCTAAAACTCTGGCAAACTGGCGCTGAAGTCAATATTGTTATAATTATCTCAGGGCAGGCCAGTGAGATAAGGCCGATAAAGCTTGCCGCAGGGAGAAAGCAATCTGAATATGGGGAACAAATGAATGGAGGAGAGAAGAGAAGGAGATCCAGGCTGTTAGGATCACATCTGAGATAGTGCCCTGAGCCCCAGCTGGATCTGCAACAGGCTGCCAGCCATCAGGGATAGCTAGGGATCTCAGTCTGGTCTGATTTCTACAGTCCCCCCTTCAGGGCACATCACAAGGATCCCGATCCTGCGAGAGAGTCCAGAGCATGAGGAGGGCTCCCCTGGTGCTGCTGCAAGGGGTGAGAGCCAGGCAATGCCAGCCAGCGTGTGCAGACTGAGGAAGGGGTGATGCCCATGTAAGTGATGCTCCTGCCCGCTTTTGGATACAAGCTCTGGCCCTGAGCATGGTGCAGCCTTTGGGGCTGTTGTCAGATGCTCAGACAGCAGCAGTTTTTAGGAGAGTTTGCTCTCTTGTCTCCCCTTGTTTGGACAGGAGATCATATGCCAGCCCTGATGCAGGCAACTGCCAAGGCAGGTTTGGTTCTCTGCTGCTTTCTCTAAATAGGAATCACATCTTAAGACAGAAACTGCAGAAGTGGTACCCTCTGCCTGCACAGGCACTCTGCTGAGCTCTGTGGAATCATAAAATCGAGCCTGGCAAGGAGGAGATCAGTGCAGGGACCAAAAAACCCTCTTTCTCTGCTGGGAAAGAGGTGCCCTGTGTTCACATATAGAAAGGAACACGGGCTAGTTTAATCACTGGAAAAAGTCCTGCAGGGTTTGCTCTGCCCACATCTCTGTTCCTTGGTATTGCACTGTCTCAGTCCTACCTTGTGCAAATTCATCCAGAGAAGCCCGGTGCCTCGAAGGTGGTGTAGTATGGAAACACGGGAGATGGCTGTGGCTAGTAGGGACCTCTGTCCAGAACTAGGCACCTGGGTAAGATCTTCAGGAATAGCTACATAATTTAGAAACCTGTGCCACAAAGCAACCTAGGCAGCTAAGAGTTAATGTTTTAGGTCCTAAGAAAGACAATTAGGTCCTAAGAAAGACAATGTTTTAGGTCCTAAGGCTTTAGGTCCTAAGAAAGACAGTTATGCATCTGGCCACACCAACTGGTGTCTAGCAGTGTGCCGCAGAGAAGTTAGACACGTAAGTGCTTTTGGAGAGCTCCTAAAATACTTCTTGGTGTGTTAAGGATCCTGACCCACTTGGACAGTCTGGATGTAAATCAGGATCCTTGTGAAAATGGGGTCTCAGCTCCAAAGACACATTTGAAAAGCGCTGCCTATGTACTAAACTAGGAGGTTAGGCAAATTTATCTCCCAGGATGAATTCTGATTAAAAACATAGCTGTCAGACTTCTTGCTCTTTGTGGAAATCAGCCCCTCTCCAGTGTTGCCAGCGACACTCCAAAACGCAGAGGCATTTGGCATCTCCAGCTGCATTTGAAATGCTGATGTGAGTATAAGTGATTTCTCTACCTCCTTGCTAGTTATGCCTTGCTCTGCAGCTCTGAGCCCATCTGACAGGGATGCAGCGCCAGTAAACAGGCAACAGCACAACACATTCAGTTGGATGCCAGAGGGAAGGAGGATTTGGTCTGGACTGGCAGATCTTTATTTGTTAACTGTCTCAAAGAGAAGAGACTATATATAGCCCGAGCATCCCTCCTTTGAGACTCTGGCTGGGCAATTAGAGCTTGGGAGCTGCGGGACTCGGGTGAGGGAATTATCGTTATTATAGGCAATTTATTAAAAGCAGGAAATGCTTTAGAAAAAGAGGAAGAGACATTTCCATGAGAACAAGGACTTCTAGTGTTAGACAGTAATTGCTAAAAGTTGTAAACAAGGCCTTTGGAAGGTTGTAAATCCACATGCCTCACACCCCTGCTGGCCTGTAATTGCTCTGAGGTAGAAGGGCATGCTTGCAGAGACCGGTTATCCACCAAGTCCTCTGCAGACGGACATGGATGCTTCTAGCCGCTCTTAAGCCGGAAGTCTGTATTCAAGGGACTGGCGCTGGATGGAGTCTGAATTATAAAGGATCATAGGAGGTGAAACTGGCTCATGCATCAGCTTTCCTCTGTCCTAAGTTCCGGATTCCCAACCTGCCTGACACGGTTCATGCAAGTGCTGTCTCTCATTTTGCCACTCCTGTACGTTTAGCTGGAATATATGAGCCCTGTGTGGGACTTACCCCAGTTGGCAGGAGAGCTGCAGGACTGGTATAACAGGATCTCACAAATCTGGGCTAAGGAGCACCTCCAGAGCTTTCTCACTGGGAACTCAACCCCACACGTGCCAGAAGTACCCCTGACCCCAGCTCGTTTTGTGAGCAACTGGCTGTTGTAAGCAATAAAAGTCCCATGATTTACCTGAAGCTCAGAAAATGTTCCCCATACCAGCACCCTCCAAAACCAGGAAGTTCAAAGGAGTGAGCAGGAGGAGAGAAAACAAGGTTGTCCCATCTCGTCTCCTAAAAGCAGCTCCTGGGTGCCTGGAGCTGGCTGCCTTCGCACCCCAGCCTGCCCTTCGGATGCGCCCGCACTCACGGTGTTGTAGTACTCCGCAATGACTGTCGAGTGCTCAAAGTTGCCTTCACACCAGTCGACTTCGGCACTCTGGTAGGAAAATATGTTCGGCATTGTCGGACCACCTTTGCAAAAGGGAGAGGAGCGGGTTAGTTTTGCACCCGGGGAAGGAGTGTGCTGCACACCCAAAAGGAAAGGGGAGAAGCGCGCTCTGCCTGCCTGCCCCTTGCACACACACGTGCTCGCGTTGCACCAGCCTGCTCAGGCACAGCATCCTTACCCTCCTATGAAAGACTCATCCTCTTCCCAGCACGCATCATATTGCAGAATATTTCCTCCTCTGTCCCCATGACACAGGAGTGACAAATCACCCGAGGAAATGTTCTTGAACTCTGAGCCAGGGAATGGTGGCCACAGCCCCAGCCATGGCATTAACATCTCTCATCAGGGGTCGTCGCTGCCACACGATGCTTCCCCATTTCAGCCCTGTCCTTGTTGCCCTGTCTTCTCCCTTCTCTTCACTTTCTTTATGACTCAGATCTCTCTGCCAAGAGGACGTCCCTGTACTTTGTGGGCTGTGAGCTACCTTTTGGGAGTGGACAACTCCACAGGGTTTATTGCTCATTGGCTCTGTTCTCAGTCGTTTCTCAGCATCTTCCTGAGGGCTGGAGCTCACCTTGTGCAAGCTCAGCCCTGGAGCACCAGCACAGAGCCTGGGTATTACCAGGGTCCTGGGGGTGCAGAGCAAAAGCATTGGGAGGTATCTTTTCAGTGGGAGGTGTCTCTTCAGTGGCAGTGATTTCACTTTGAATGCGCTCCCATGCAAGCCCCGTCCTGGTTTCCCAGTGAAAGGCATCAGAGCTTCACACCTCGAGTGGGCTGTCCACTGCCAGGTCCCCCAGCCTGGCCTCTGGCAGTGGCAGAAGCTGCAGTTATGAGTGGGATTCTAAAAAAAAAAAAAATCTTTTGCCTGTTTTTTTTCCCCATGCTAAAGACTTTCCTGTCTTCAGTGTGAGCATCATTTCTCAGCCCTCTTTTATTCGTTTGAAAAAGGAAAAGTTCTGATCAAGTTCCCTATTTGGCATATTTTGTTTCAGATCCTTGAGACTTTGGAGCTATTTTAGAAGCTGATAGATGGGTGCCAACCTTAGAGGTGTTTGGAAGCACCATCCAAACCCTAGCAGCTGAGTATTTGGTACACAAGAGCCACAGAAATTCCCTGGAACTAGGCAGTTAAGTCCCTGGATGCAGTGTTGAACTAACCCATCCGGCTGTGCTTCTCTAGCTCTGCAGAATGAGCAGGTGCCAGGGTGACACCAAGCACTTCAGCAGCATCTCTGAGCTCCCAAGGCACTGGTACTAAGGGGTGGAAAACAGAGTTTTTGGAGAGTTTTCTTTTCTTTGAAAATCCTTTCAGCTGTCTAACACAAGGAAGTTTATCTTAAAACCACTCATCAGTTGATCACGTTCTTGCGGAGAAACAGTCAAGTCCCTCTTTACACCGGTGTCAGCTGAGCAACACCACCGAGTTCAGCAGTTACTGTAGGTGCGCAGTGGTGTGAAGCTACCACAGCTTCCTCTGCTTCTCTTCCCAAGAAGAAGTTCAAAGGGAGAAAACACAGGCGTGTAACACTAATACAAACAAGCTCTTCTGTAACCTCCTGCTCCAACCAGATAAACTGACTTGTGGATAAACCTCCACCGTTCTTTTACAATTGCAAGTTAATGATGCCCTCCCTTTAATCCAGGCTGGCTGGTTCCCCAGAGCAGGTGAGATCACAGCTACAGAAGAAAAATAAAATAGATGGCAGACAGATTGGTTTGAGGTCTGACTCTTCATGATCTTGGGTTTCCATGTGCTCATTCGCAACACAGTGACTCTCCCCTGATCCCTGGTGCTCTGCATTATGCTTTTACAGCAATGCAAGTGGCTGTGTAGGGCAAAAAAAGAATCATACCCAAGATGGTAAATCCCATCCTCTCGTTGAACAGACCTCAGCCAAGAGATGGTGAAGGGATGGAGGAGGCATGACACAGAAGAAGAAAAAGGGAACAGAAAAACTGAAGCAGTGACCGGAGTGCCCAGTGTCTGCTGGCTTGCTGCTCACCTCTCATCCCAGCCTGGCTTACCTGTGTTCCCCCGAGACAGACCAGCACTGCTTCCACGCGGTGAGGCGAAGCGTCGGGCGCTCCAAGGTTTCTAGCAAAGCTGGAGCAGTAACCTGCCCTGCCGCTCTAGCTCTGAAGGAGTGCCCACGGTGTGAGCTCACCGGGAGCAGCCGCCAGGAAATACCCTTGCTCCGTCTCTAGGGAAAGCGTTGGGATGAGAAAAGAGCCATGCGCACCCTCCAGGCAAACCTTCCAGTCCCCCAAAGGAAACATATTGGCTGGAGGGTTTATATCTGCGCCCAAATGGGCAGGGGCAGAGAGGGAGGGCAGAGAAGCGTGAGCTGGAAAGGTTGGAAGAGCGGGTAGAAATGCACTCTGAAATCATCGGTGTGCCCCTAGGCAGGTTGCCTGCACACGCGCACACACCCTGATCCTAACCCTGTTTTTCCCAGGGGAGGGACTGATCCATACAGCCTCCCTTGCAGAGCTGGTTAAAAACCAATAAACCAGTTTTCACCAAAAAGCATGCGGCAAGCTGATGCTGCCTCATTTTCAGGGGTTAAATTCGAGCCACTTTTCAACTTTTCCCCCACTGTTTTATTATAAAAAATAACTTTATTATCAAATCACACTTCTTCCAGCTAGTTTACTTTGTTATTTTGTTAAAGAATTGGCTGAATGGGACACTTTAGGGTGACTGCTTTGCAAACATTTTCCTCCTGAATCCCATTCAAGATGTCAAGACAATTGGCAGCAATTAAACTTTTCCCCAAAATCAACACTTTTTTCCTCTGTGTAGGATTGGGAAAAGAAGAAATATGTTGCTTTCTTAAGCTTAAAACCTTATTATTTGGTCAGTTCTTCCTGTTGGACCTGGGGAGACGCCACGCTCAGCATCACAGGGTCAGACCAAGATCCAAGGTGTCCCTGTCCCTGTCCATGTGCTCCCTGAAGAGTAGGGATCGAAGAGCAGCCTTTGCTGTGATGCTTCCGATTTGCCCTGGGGACTGGCTCTTTGGGAAGCTTAGCCGTTTACTTGATACTTCTATAAAAAGGAGCATACCTGGGAGACCTGAGCTGTGCAACACCTGCTAAAGAAGCCAGGGCTTACAAAAGCCTCACAAATCCACATGCATTTTGAAATGAGAGGGTAATTAACCACTGAAGCAGCTTGTATTACAACACGGTGGAGGCTCCGTTACATGCAGCTAAGTCAGGGCTGTCTTTCAAGGACAGACGATGCAGCTTGAAGCAGAAGATTAGAGGCAATCCCCAGCAAGCTGCTCTCACCCCCTGGATGGCTGCACTGTGGTGTCCACGTTCAGGAAGTCTGGGGTGAAGTTGCTTCTTATTCACTTATGTGCTGGTTTTGGCTGGAATAGAGTTAATTGTCTTCACAGGAGCTAGGACGGGGCTGTGTTTGGATTTGTGCTGAAAAGTGTTGATAACACAGGGATGTTTTTGTCACTGCTGAGCAGTGCTGACACCGAGTCAAGGCCCTTTCTGCCTCTCACCCACCCCAGCAGCGAGCAGGCTGGGGGCACAAGGAGCTGGGAGGGGACACGGCCGGGACAGCTGACCCCACTGACCCCAGGGATGTCCCACACCGTACGACGCCATGCTCAGCACATAGAGCTGGGGGAAGAAGGAGGAAGGGGGGACGTTTGGAGTGATGGCGTTTGCCTTCCCAAGTCACCGTTATGCGTGATGGAGCCCTGCTTTCCTGGAGATGGCTGAACACCCGCCTGCCCATGGGAAGTGGTGAATGAATTCTTTGTTTTGCTTTGCTTGTGTACACGGCTTTTGCTTCACCTGTTAAACTCTCTTTATCTCAACCCACGAGTTTTCTCACTTTTACCCTTCCTGTTCGTCGTGCTTAGTTGCCAGCTGGGGTTAAACCACGACACCTTATAACTCCTGAATGGACCATGCGAGTAGGAGACTGAGTTGGCACGCTGAAAGACTGGTACGCAGTTCCCCAGGGAATCTCAGCGAGAAGCACGTGGTGACTTGCCCATCCCACTGCGAAGGGAAGCAGGTGAGGTACAGTGTCGGCTGGGGAAGGTGGCAGAGGTGGATTTGAAAATAAGACCGATCGTTGCCAGACACATGATGCCTGGCATATATGAATGTCTTTGAAAAGAATGAGTTTTCCCACCCCGAAACCTCTGGCATCCTTGACATGAACAAAGCACCCAAGCATCACTGATATATCCTGTGCCACACAGTGAATAAATAACTGGGGAGGATGTCACAAATCCGCATCTTCCCTGATTCATTCATAAGTAGCATTCAGGTCATGGAGAGGCTGATTTCCTGGTGAGTCCTCCTTCCCAGCTCCTCCTAATGTTTACTTCCTCCTGCCTGTGGTCAGAAGGGCCTGGGATGCTGAGGATGCTGACATGGGGGTGGGCTGGGGAGATGGGGGTGCCCAGGGAGCACAGGGGTGAAGCTTTCTGGGCTTCATGTGAGAGTTACACAGAGAGACTCCCCTAATGCTCCTTGTATTTGAGATTTCTTTCTCTCAAAGCTTCACCCAAAGGCCTCACCTCCTTGCTAAGACTTGCTGGCTCCCCTCCACCTTGCTTCTAACATATGACATCTCGGCTCGCTCAGATGTGTCTCTTATGCACCAGGATCTGCAAGGAAACCTCATGGACGAGGTATGTTCCTCATCCTGTACCCTTAGCTGTTCCCTTCCTGCTCCCTGGGACTGATGCCGTCTTGCAAGATGCCGCATCCCAGGCAACGTCCCAGGCTTTGTGATATGGGATGTGCTTTAATCTGGAGACCCTCATCCCGGCTCCTCTGCCTCTGTCATCCCTCGGGCAGGCAGCAGGGTCCGAGGGTATTGCACTGAGCCGAGAGCAGGCAGGGGAAGGGGCAGGGCCTTTCACAGGAGGTGAGCCTGCAGCCTCAGGCCCCAACTGCAAGAGTTTTATAACTGTGTACTCACAAGCCGTGGTGAGGAAGCAGTTCTGCTGCTGGTGCCACCACAACAGGGAAGTGGGGACTCTGGTGGGCAAGTTTGGGAGAATCCAGCTGCTTGACTTGAGGCTGGTCCTACCTGCCTTGTCCTATGGCACCTCGGATGGAGGCTTCCACCCGAACTGCTGATGACAAGGGATTTTTCTTAAAAAGCCCATTTGGAGAAGCTGTGGCTCAGAGGCACGTGTCTTTATTTATTGCCTTGGCTGGTGTGGGGCTGTGACTGTCAGCAAAGGGGCAGTAACAAACAGCCGGGGCAGGGAGGGTGAGGTGGGAGTGCTGGCATCCCACATCCCCTCTGCTGTGTGCTCAGCAAGCGTGAGTCAGAGCCCTGGGGTGGAAGGAGGTGAAATGACTTAGCTCCATTCTCACAGCAAGGCGGTGGGCGGGTCGGGAAGGGAACCCAGGCATTTTGTCTCACCCGTGTCCTGCTGCATCGGTCTGCCTGTGTCCAGGAAAGCCCTGAAGCAGCCTGGACAGGCTCTGTCCCGCTGCCAGCTCCTTTGGTTTTGGTACATAACTTTACCTCCAGGGCCACAATTTTATGCTTCCAGGTATAAAAACACAGGCAGATGACCTGGGAGCCTTGCTAATGCTGAGCAGTTAGATAATCCCTGCCATTCATGGCTCCACAGGGCAGGAATTGCGTCCTCTGCTTGGTTTGGAAGCCGTTTAGCAAATTGCGGTCTGGAAGAAATAACAACAGCAGCAGGAGACATGCTAAAGCTGGATGTGCTTTACACAGCCAAATGAAAGCATTCGTCTCCATTGCTGCTGTATAGCCTACCGGGAGCAATGTACCCGTTCTCATTCACATCTGCAGAGCCGTAAGTATCTGTGTTTCTTCACCAGGTAGGGCAGAGGCTCCAGGCAACCAAAAAGCATCAGCAGCAACAGCAAAGACAGACTGCACCCCACACGAGGTGTGGCTTTAAAGTCTCAAATGTCTGAAACACCTGCTTTTTACAACATCATGGCCCTGGTACTTGTGCAAGTCAGCCTCCAGAGGAGCAGAGCGCAAGCCTTGTCAGGCCCCAGAGGGTTGCTCGCAGGGTCCAAGAGAAATTCCCCACTAATCCATCATCATTGAGCAACCACCCAGGCACTCCATTATCTTTACTCCAGGCAGGATGCCATACCAGTTAACCCAATAGTCTTTGCCAATCTGACCACCCCGTGCTTGTTTTGAAATGCAGACAGGTTTAAAACAAATGCCTTAATTGCTAGTAGTAACAGCAGTAACAGTAATAATTAAAGGAAGTTCTCCCAGTGCTGTCATCTGTCACATGCGCTCCTCGGTGCACTTGTGTGTACGCTGCAGAGACTTTGGCTTTTGCAACTCAGCAGGAGCTGCTGGATGTGCAGGGGCTAAACAGAGACTTTTCTCGTTCTCCTCTTCTTGTAGAAGAAAATACAAGCTGTCCAAATCAGGAGAGAGAAAAATCACCTTATTCTTGGCAGCACAACCAGGGCTCTCCCACTTAGGTGCAGGTCACAGACACAGCGAGGGCTGCCTCAAGTCCCAGAAGGTTTTGAATTTAGCAGACACAGAGCAGGGAGGCACCTCTTGCCAAACCAAACCCCTGCACCTAGCATCTTTTCCCCCTTTCTTACTTGCAGGAATCTTGACTCTGAAGAGATGTGAAAATGGAAGGAGATGAAATTCCTTTTTGCTTGGGCTGAGCCTGCAGCTTTACATCACAGCTGGCAGAAGCCTGGCAGTGCTTTGCACCCAGGTAAATATGTTTACCTAACATTGCAACCCTTTCTCAGAGTGGTGCAAAGCTTTGGCAGGTGACAATGATGGTTTGTGCAAGTTTTGTGAGAGACTTAATAGCAGAGTCTGCAACAGGCCCTGGGAACCAGAGGCTTCTTCACCCAGGGCTGTCTCTGAGTGCTCAAGGGGGAGACGCCCCGGACCCTCTTTACTCTCTGCTCCCTGCTGGACAGAAAGCAGGAGCTGCTGTCTCTGTTTCAGGAAAGGAGAAGTTTTGTCTCGGTTCATGGTGAAGGACAGGGTAAAGCCTGGGGAATTAGTGCCTTTGTTAAAACTCTGTAAGCGCCTAAGAAGGCAGACCACAAATTTGCCTCTGACCCTGTCAGTGGCAGTATTGGTCTGTTGGAAGGAATATAAGAAGAAAGGCAAGCAGGAAATAATCCAGCCCCATCTTCTGGTGGTCAGTGACCTAATACTTCCTGAGCTGGCGGTCCTGGACTGTCACGTTTAACCAGTCAGAACAGACCAATCCTGCATATGTTTATCTCAAATTTTTAAAGGTTATTTTTTGAGGTCATATCCTATGGCAACGAGGTCCAGTTTAATTAGGTGCTGGGTGAAAAAGTACCTCCTTTTGCCTTTCTGCTGCCTGATGGCTGCATTGGGTGCCCTCCAGCTGGGTCACTTCTGGAGTGGGAAATCACGTGTAGTTCTTCCCCGCTCCTGTCCTCCAGGCCCCTTCGCTGCATCTCCCTGCAACCTCCCCATCCCACCCCCGTTGTTCCCAGCGCATATCCCTGTGCCTTGTCTAGTTTCCCGCCTCTGTTCAAAGAAGCACGTCCCATCCCAGATGCTTTGAAACCTCTGTCTGCCAACAAAAATAAAGGCAGACTAATATTTAACACAGCATATCTTTGTGCATTATTTTGAAAACAGAAATTAGGTGTGAGTGCCTCATGGGCAGACAAGAGGGCTTGCTATAACAAGGAGATGGTGACACTTAGAAGCACCGCTAGAAAAACCTCTTGGAAGGGTTTGCCACCTGAAATAGCAAAGCCTGAGAAGGGCACAGAAATACCCCCAGCAGCCACAGAGCAGATCCGGCAGGAGTGCGTGCAGGGGCTGTGTCCCACTCTCTTCCTTCTTGGTTTGGTGCCTGGGCTTGGAGACCACGAGAAAAACCCCCTCCATCCTCCTGCAACCACTGCCTAGCACAAACCTCCCTCTTATTTCCGAAAGCAGATGAGATGCCCTCATAGCAGAGAGCATCCCTTGTGATTCAAACTCAACCCCGACAGATAACAAGCAACACTTGTGTCCTCCCGCGAGCTATTTAACAGCCTCTGTCTGTGTGCCTGTGCCCAGGCAGCAGTCTGAGTGCAGCTGCCTGCACAATAAAACACGTTGACGTCAAGACCACGCCACTCTCCTGCAGATCCCGTTCTTGGTGGCCTTAATGCGGAGCTGGATGCATTCCTGAAGACGGCTCCCCCTCTGTGCACACTCTGTAGGAAGCTCCTGATGCCATTTGCTGCGTTGTGCCAGTGCCGATCTGTGGGCAAGTGTGTGCCCTTCTCGCAGTGGCTGCCCCAGTCACCAAACACGGGCAACTGAGGGGCCAAACTCTGGGGATAAGCTGGTTGGGAACGCACCTTCCATTGAACATCCATCCCTTCCCACGCCGGCCCTTGCCAGCATAGACATTTCCTTTATTCATTTAATAACTCCCTGTTTCTTGACTATGTTGTTCACTTTCTTAATTTCCGGCTTTCCCTGGGAACGCAGAGGGACTAAAAACCATCTCTAAATAATAAAACCAACCAGTCCTGAGAGTTTAAGAGTCTGCAGGCAACTCAGAGGCAAATCTGAAGGGCCCAGAATAACCCCAGGTTGGTGCAATTCACTTGACTTCCTGCTTGCATCAAGGTTGAGTTTGGCTCCGAAATAGCTCTGAGGTGTAAAATCGTCCCTGCCTGCTCCTGGCCTGATCCATCCGCCCCGTCCCGTCTCTGAAGGCATGCGGGGCGTGCGAGGGACCCCTCGCCGCACCGCGGTGCCACAGCCGGGGTGCGTGAGGCCAGAGCATGTGCCGCCCGGCGTGGTGCGAAGGAGGGAGCCTGCAGGGCTCTCCCGTGCTTCGGTGCCAGTGCGGGGCTGTTTCCCAAGCTCAGCTGCACCCCGAGCAGCACCCACGTCCGAGGGTTTCTGCCCACACCCTTTGCGGGGGGGGGAGTGGGTTGCACAAACAGTGATGGAGGAGGAGGCTGCTCTGGGAACCCAGCCTCCAGGCTAGGTCCTTGCCTTATCTCCCCAGCACAGCCCTGCCAAGACTGGGAAACTGGGATGGGAACTGGGGGATAGAGTCATCCCACCTGTAGCGTGCCTCTCCCTGTGGAACCTGTGGGACTATTTCCCAAACAGCAGAGTTTCCCAAATCCATTTTTCATGTCCTGTAATCTCAGCGCAGACAGTGAGCGGAGCACAGCAGCCCTCTTCATGCTCTGGCATGGCGGAGGTGATGACGATGAGCTCCAGTTTGTCCGGGGATGCTCTTATTGCGATGTTACTCCTGCAAGTAAACAGAATATTAGCAGAAACTTTGCAAATTAGGGACAAGTGCAGCTCTGACTGAGCAGTGGCATGATAAAAAAAACCCTGATATGAAAAAACCTGTTCACAGAAATTCTCCAGACAAGACAAATAGGTGGAGGGGCAGGATTTTGAAGCCTGGGAGCAGGAAGTTTTGCAGCATTGGAGCTGGGGGTAGCGAGGTGCGTAAACCCAGGCCAGAGACTGGAAAGACCTCGGAGCTCACCCGTCAATGCCCACGCTGCACAGAAATGTCATGAGCTGTCTGAGACCTGATGCAGTTGAAGCATAATCCAGGCAGCAGGAATATGGTGCAGGGACAGGGCATGGTCTTGGTGATATCCCAAAGGAGAAGCTGGGTATTGTTTCAACCGCGTATTTTTGAGATATAAAGCAAAGAGCAGTGGCATTTGAGAATTGTACGCACAGATTTCGTGTCTGTTTGCTTGCATGTGTGGTAAGTCCTTCTGGACTGAAGTGTCCGCCGCAGCTCTTGGGGGGATGAGGGGCGTTTCGTGGGGTTCCCTGGAGGTGCCCAGCCCAGCAGACGCAGCATTACTTAACCCTAACATCAGGGGTGCATCTTGGGGCCTGAGGCACCTGAAGTCCATTTCCCAGCTGTGTCGCCTGCCTTTTGTAAGCTCTTTGGGAGAGGTTTTCTCTGTGGTCTCTCTGGGTGTTGGCTCCTTTACAGGAGATCCAAAATCCGGCAGTAGCGCAAAGCAGTAATAGCCGTGATGCTGTTTCCTGGCACTGTTATTGCTTGGTCCAGCTGAGCTGGGAGACATTGCGGAGTTGGTAAAAACAGTAACTACCCACCCCCCTCCTTCTTTTTTTAACCAAATATTGCAAACAGCCTGGGGGGTGCTGGGGCAGCTTGGGGGTGATAAGTCCTCGTGCGGGCTGAGGTGGGGGCAGCGCCCGCCTGGCCAAAGGCAGCCCCGTCTCCCCAAATCCCACCCCAGGTACATCCCCGCTGCCTCTCTCTTCTCCCTCGGGCTGTATCCGGACCCATTCCCACCCTGTGTTTCCAAGGCACTGAGCGCAATGGAAATGATGCTGCGTGTATTTGCCGGGAGAAGCCGGTCCGAAGGGCACTGGCTCTCCCCAGGGTGATGGTGGATAAATACTTTCCCTGCTCTACGGCTCAGCTTCCCTATCGGGAGGGTGGAACAGCGATCTGCCAAGTGCCTCCAGATCTGCTTTGAGATAGGACCTGGGTGGTGTTATATGGTTACGCTGACATAAAGATGTCAGTATCCACAGCTAGTTACTGCAGGGCAAAGCTAATTACTGCAGAGCAGAGAGAACAAGCCATCCTGGGCTGGGGAGCCCCTGGCCTGGGATAATGAACGCCGTATTCACAGAGTCCGACGGAGCTGGCCTGCCACCTGGGTGTTTCAAACCAGGTACAGACTGTCACGAGGGACAGGACACAACAGCTACGTTCTGGGGAAAGTGATTGGATTTTCTTTTTCAGTCACTGACTGGCTGATAAAATATTAAGGCACAAAGCACACGGCTTGCAAGGCCCTTGCTGTGCAGAAAGCTCAAGGGGGACAGGCTGACATCCCCGCCGCACTGTTAAGAGAATCACCAATGAAGGAGAAACATCACAAATGTGAGAGAATCGTGACTTTATCCTGCGCTGGGGAAACAGTGTGCGTAAACTGGAGTGCCAGCCCCACGCCTCTCCCTCTGCTTGGGTGCTAATCCTGCACGCTCTCGGAAAACCGGCGCTCAGGTCAGGCAAACCCAGGCGCATCTCTTTCTGGAAGCGCCTCCTTCTCCCTGCTGCCTTTTGGACCCCCCAGACAACAACTGCTTTCAGGCACTTCTGCTGAGTGCCTGGAGGGAGGCTGGTGGCATCCAAACCCTGCAGGCGCCTCTGTCTTGTCCAAAAATACGGAAAGCTGCCGGGCCATCACGCGTCCCACGGGCAAGCGCTGCAGAGCCCAGGCCCCAGCACCGGCTTTGCCCCAGACCGGGGCCACTTTGCACGGCTGCAGCTCGGCGACCCCAGCCTGCCCGGGGCTCTCCCTCTGCAAAGGTGTTTGCTGCTGCCCCCACGTCCCCCCCGGCGGCTCCCCAGGTCCCTCCAGGCCGGGGCCGGGCTCCAGCCCCCCTGGGGCCACCCGGGGCCCTGCCGGCTGCCCGGGGCCCTGCCCGGGGCCCTGCCCGCTGCCCGGGGCCCTGCCCGCCTGGGGCCCTGCCCGGGGCCCTGCCCAGGGCCCTGCCCGCTGCCCGGGGCCTTGCCCGCTGCCCGGGGCCCTGCCCGGCCCTGCCTGGGACCCTGCCCGGGGCCCTGCCCGCTGCCCGGGGCTCTGCCCTGCCCGGGGCCCTGCCCTGCCCGGCCCTGCCCGCTGCCCGGGGCTCTGCCCTGCCCGGGGCCCTGCCCTGCCCTCTGCCCGGGGCCCTGCCCTCTGCCCGGGGCCCTGCCCTGCCCTCTGCCCGGGGCCCTGCCCGCTGCCCGGGGTCCTGCCCTGCCCGCTGCCCGGGGCCCTGCCCGCTGCCCGGGGCCCTGCCCGGGGCCGTGCCCGGGGCGCTGCCCGGCCCAGCCCGGGGCCCTGCCCTGCCCTGCCCTGCCCTCTGCCCGGGGCCCTGCCCGGCCCTGCCCGCGCTGCCGGGGCGATGCTGCCCCCTGCCGGCCCCGGTGCGCTCTGCAGCGGCGCGCGCCGCGGGGCCCGGGCGGCGGCGGGAGGGGGAGCCCCCGGGGCGCGGCGCATCGGGCCCGGCGAGGTTTGCATCCCCGGCTGCCGCCAGCGACGCGAGCGAACGTGCAAAAGTCGAGGGAATTGACTGGTGAGAGCTCGCCCGGAGCCCTGCGCCCAGCGCTGGGGCCCTCAGCACAGGACATGGAGCTGCTGGAGCGGGGCCGGAGGAGGCCACAGAAATGCCCCGAGGGCCGGAGCCCCTCTGCTGCGGGGCCAGGCTGGGGGGCTGGGGGTGCTCAGCCTGGAGAGGAGGGGGCTGCGGGGAGGCCTGAGTGCGGCCTGGCAGCGCTGAGAGGGGCTGCAGGAAGGGGGGGGGGCAAGCTTTTAGCAAGGCCTGTTGGGACAGGGCACGGAGTAATGGCTTTAAACTAAAGAAGAATAGATTTAGACTGGATATCAGGAAGAAATGTTTTACAGTGAGGGTGGTGAGGCACTGGAAGGGGTTGCCCAGAGAGGCGGTGGAGGCCCCATCCCTGGGAACATCCCAGGCCAGGCTGGACGGGGCTCTGAGCACCCTGGGCTGGTTAAAGCTGTCCCTGGCACTGCAGGGGCTGGGCTGGGTGGGCTCTGAAGGGCCCTGCCCACCCAAAGCATTCCATGATTCTATGAATTTCTTCTAAAGGCTACCGAGGACTATGTTAACCCTATTTACCTCCTCCTTGGGGGGTTTGTTGGGGAGTGCGTGGGCAGTGGTTTTTTGGTCTCCCACTCGATGCCGTATTGGCTGGTAAATCTTCAGTGAAGTTGCCTGATCACATCTTCCAGCTACCGGAGATCACCGGATATCCCCAAACCGCCCCGAAGGTCTCTGGAACAAGTCACCTTGGTGGAACAGCTCAGCCATGCAGGGACCAGCTCTTGCTGAGGACTTGTGGAGCTCCCAGCTCCCGCAGGAGAAGATATTGCAGATGATTTGGTGTACCCATGGCTCTCATAGAATCATGGAATGCTTTGGGTGGGAAGGGACCTTTAGAGCCCACCCAGCCCAACCCTCTGCAGTGAGCAGGGACAGCTTTAAACCAGAGCAGGGTGCTCAGAGCCCCGTCCAACCTGGCCTGGGATGTTTCCAGGGTTGGGGCCTCCACTGCCTCTCCGGGCAACCTGTTCCAGTGCTTCACCACCCTCAGTGTAAAAAAATTCTTCCTTATATCCAGTCCAAATCTCCCCTTCTTTAGTTTAAAACCATTACTCCTTGTCCTGTCCCAAGTCCTCTCCTGGGGCTGGATCCCGGTATGTGGCAGCAGGACCAGCTGCTGGGGATCTACAGCCGCCAGGAGGTCTGGGGGAGCCTTGTCCCTGTTTTGGGGACAGGGAAGTGCGGCGTGGTGAGAAGACCCTTGCGGTGAGAAGGCCCTTGCGTTGCAGATGGCAGTAATGGCCCGTTTATACAGGATTCACTCTCAGGAGGCCCTGGGCTAGGCATGAAGTAGTTAAAGCAGTGCAAAAGACAAGCAGATAATATTGTGTTGTATAACAGGCAGAGCATACGTTATTCCGAGCATCTGTGCTCCAGCTTGCCTGAAAAGCTCCAGACCTGAATTTCAACCCATGTCAGCATTTACGGTCCAGCCTTCCAGTTGCTGTCACTCGCACAGTAAATTACCAGCTTCACGTTAATCTGCCCAAACATAGAAAATCTAGATCAGTTTAAATGCATCTACCAGACATCAAATACCAGACGCAGCTTTAAAATCAATTCGGTTAAATCAGAGCAGGGTTTTGTGTTTTAAGACAAACATAAAGCCCAGCTCCCGAGGGAGTGCAGCCCACGGGAGGGGAGATAAAGCCACCCTGGGACGGGCGGGGAGGGGGGAGCATTGTTTTATACAAAGAACAGGAAACGAGCCTCAAAGAGTACATGAAAGAGACCTTAAAACAAATGCAGATCAGCACGGGGGGACCTCCCGGCCCATCTCCCAGCTGCTCTGCCCAGGGGCAGCCTGCAGAATCTGGGGCTGCAGCCAGCGGCGGGGCGGGGGGGCTCGGAGCGGGGGGATCCGGGGACTCCTCGGGTGCTGGGAGCTGCTCTTCCCCCCCGGGTAGGTCCCCGTGAAGCCAAAAAAGGCCACAGGAGCCTGGGTTCACCCTGCAAAGGAGGGACCCGGTTACGGCTGGACTTGGTGATCTTACAGTTGGACTCGATGATCTGAAAGGTCTTTTCCACCTGAAACGATTCTATGATTCTATGACCCGCTTGCTGCTTCACCCGTGGGGATGTTCAATGATCTGAAAGGTCTTTTCCACCTGAAACGATCTGCCCGACTTGCCGCTTCCCCCGTGGGGATGTGACGAGCGGGGACAGAGGATGCTGTGGGCCTTGCAGCCCGGCCCGTGCCAGCCGCGGGTGCTCTCCCTGCTCCGTCTGTGCCCCACCACACGTCCCGTCCTCCACAGCGTCTGCCCACCTCCCCGCAGCCTCAGCGCCGGGCGTTTCGGGGGGAGCTCCACGGACACGCCGAGGAGAGGGGGGACGGGTGCTGTGCCCCCACGGGCTGCTCGCCCCACGGCAGAGCACCGGGAACTCTCTGGCATGCAGCTGGGCTGGAGAAACCGAGCCGCGGTCAGCGCGGGAGATCACAGAGATGCAAAAAATGCACCAATGCTAAAGGCAGCTTTTCTTCATGGATATGTCCCTTACCTGCTCTTAAAAAAAAAAACCTGGGTTTGGCCCCTTCGGAGCTTAGACCGCTCTGCTGAATGTCGCCATTTCATTTTGCTACTCCTAATAAAATAAGGTTCATGTTAGAGCCAACTGGCAAAAATTAACTGCAATGTACCAGAAAGCCATTTCCTCCCATACAAGGCAAGCGGGTGGCCCGCTGCCAAAGGGGACAATGAGGGACTCTGAGGCTGGTCCTGTGAGCCCTCGTGTTCCTGTTTACTTGGAGGCTTGGTCGTTGATCAGAGAGATTTCTCTGGATATTTTTTAAGATAATTTTTAATGAAGTCATGGCCAGCAGTGCCCGCATCCTGCAGCAATCTTCCTCCTGCGCGGGGTCCCGGGGAACGGTGGCACCGTGGGGTGGTGGGGGACATTTCCGGGCCCCGTGCGGCGAGCCCCACCGGCTCCATTGCACCTTTTCAGCACAGCTGGGCCCGACAGCCCCGCCTGGGCCAGGTGCTCCCACAGCCATGAACTTCATGGGCCGCAGCCGCCCCACTGACCCTCGCCTCGCCCGTCCCGCCATGCCAGCATTCCCAGCTCGCTGCGTTTGCACCCGGAGCACGGCCCCGGCCCGCGGGCCTCTGCGGGCTGCCGTCAGATGAGAGAGGGGAAAAACATGATTGTAACCCTCAGTGACAAGGGAGTTCCCGCCATTATCTCGTCCTTCCTTTAGCAGAAAGCCCGACCAACGCCCCGGCTTTATCAGCCTCCCCGGATGCGGCACCGCTGGCAGGCGTAGCCTCAGCAGCGGCCGAAAGAGGAGGCCTGGCATGGGGGTGGGAATGTAGTGCCTGGGGACGGGAATGTTGTGCCTGGGGACGGGAATGTAGTGCCTGGGGACGGGAATGTTGAGCCTGGGGACGGGAGCGTGGTGCTGGGGATGGGAATGTGGTGCTGGGGATGGGAACATGGTGCTGGGAATGGGAATGTGGTGCTGGGTGTGGGAACGTGGTGCTGGGGTTGGGAACGTGGTGCTGGGGATGGGAATGTGGTGCTGGGGATGGGAACATGGTGCTGGGGATGGGAATGTGGTGCTGGGGATGGGAATGTGGTGCTGGGTGTGGGAATGTGGTGCTGGGGTTGGGAACGTGGTGCTGGGGATGGGAATGTGGTGCTGGGGTTGGGAATGCGGTTCTTGGGGATGGGAATGTGGTGCCTAGGGACGGGAATGCAGTGGCTGAGGACAGGAAGATGGCGCTGGAGACAGGCAGATGGTGCCTGGGGGAAGGGAACGTGGCGCTGGGGATGGGAACATGATGCCTGGGTTTGGGAATGTGGTGCCTGGGGATGGGAACGCGGGGGCTGAGGACAGGAACATGGCGCTGGGGAGGGGAACATGGCGCTGGGGACAGGAACATGGCGCTGGGGAAGGGCACATGGTGCTGGGGACAGGAACATGGCGCTGGGGACAGAAACATGGCGCTGGGGACGGGGACATGGCGCTGGGGAAGGGCACATGGTGCTGGGGACAGGAACATGGCGCTGGGGACGGGGACATGGCGCTGGGGACGGGGACATGGCGCTGGGGAAGGGCACATGGTGCTGGGGACAGGAACATGGCGCTGGGGACAGGAACATGGCGCTGGGGAGGGGGACATGGCGCTGGGGAAGGGCACATGGCGCTGGGGACAGGAACATGGCGCTGGGGAGGGGGACATGGCGCTGGGGAAGGGCACATGGCGCTGGGGACAGGAACATGGCGCTGGGGAGGGGAACATGGCGCTGGGGAAGGGCACATGGCGCTGGGGACGGGGACATGGCGCTGGGGAAGGGAACATGGCGCTGGGGACGGGCACATGGCGCTGGGGACAGGAACATGGCGCTGGGGACGGGCACATGGCGCTGGGGACAGGAACATGGCTCTGGGGACGGGCACACGGTGCCTGGGTTTGGGAATGCGGTGCCTGGGGACGGGGACGCGGTTCCTGGGGACGGGAACATGGCGCCGAGGGCCGGGACGGCGGCGCCGGGGCCGGGGGCTGCCGCGGCGGGGCGGGGCCGGCAGGGGGCGCTGCCGTGCGGGGAAGTGGCGGGGCGGGGGGGGCGCGGCGCGGCGCTGCGCGCGGCCGGCAGGGGGCGCGGCGCGCGCCGCCTTTGTTGCCGTTGGCGCCTTCCTCTGCCGGGGCGGCGGCGGCGGCGCGCGCGGGCTCGGGCGGGAGGCGGCGGGCGCGGGGCGGGGCGGCGCGAGCGGCGCGGCGCGGGGAGCTCGGGGCGGCGCGGGGAGCTCGGGGCGGCTCGGGGCGGCGGGAGGATGGAGATGAAGAAGCGGCTGACGCTGGAGCTGCGCAACAAGAAGCCGGGCGAGGTAACTGCGGCCTGGAGGCGCGGGGACCGGGCGGGCACGTGCGGCGGCGGCTGCGGTGCCGGGCGGGGGAGTGGGGGGGGGGGGGGCGGCCCGCGGGGGTCCCGCACGGCGGGGGGGGGCGGTGAGGGGGTGGCGGGCGGGGGCGCGGAGCGCGGCGGCGGGGAGACACCTCCCCCCCCCCCCCCCCGGCATGGCGGCGCGCACGTGCGCGGCGGGGCCCGGCCCGGGGCGGCGGCGGCCGGTACCGACCCGACCCGGCCCGACCCGGCCCGCCCGGCAGCGGGGGGCGGCGGGCGGCGGGGGGGCGGCCGGGCCGGGCCGGGCCGGGCCGCGCTGGCTCCCGCCGCGCCGGGGCCGCCGAGCAAGGCCGGTGCGGCCCCGCGCAGCCATGGCGGCTCGGCCATGTTAGCGGCCGCCCGGGCCTGCCCCGGCCCGTCCCGCCGGGCCCCGGGCTCCCCGCGGGGCGCGCTGGGGCCGGGGGCGACGGGGCGGGCTCGGGGCTCCCGCCAGCCCCGGGGGGCTCCGGGGGCCGCGCTGTCAGAGCCGGGCGGCAGCGGGAGGCCCGGCGGGCGGCGGTGCGAGGCCCGAGCGGGGCCTCCCGCCTGCCCCGGAGGCCCGGGGGGGAGCCGGGTGCCGGGGCGGGGGCACGAACAGCGGGGCTGCGCTCCCCCCTCGCCGGGGGAGGGGGCTGAGCTGGCGGCCCTCGGCCTCGCCCCCCGGGCCCCGCCGCCGCCGCCTCGCCCCCGCTTGCCGCCTCCCGGCGAGGGCGTCCCGGGCAGCGGGGCCGGCCGCTCCCCTCCGCCGGCAGCCGGGGCCCCGCACCCCCTGCGAGCGTTTCGCTGCGGGCCCGTGCCCCCGGAGCCGGCTGGGTTTCGGCACGGCGGCCGCCCCTTACCGAGGCCGGCCCGGGGGCCCCGCTCGCCGCCCTTGCAGCGAGAGAGCTGGCGGCTGTCACTTGGCTTGGCGACAGGTCGCCGTGTCGCGGCAGCGCGCGGCCCTGGGCAGCTGAAAGTCGAGCGTGAGGGAAACGGGTTGTGAGCGGAGCTTTTGGTGGAGATTAAAGATGCTTTGTGGATGGCAAAGGGGTTTGCAGGGCGAGGATGGTGACGGTTCGAGCGCTACGAGGGTCCCTCCGAGGCCGCAAGCTGCGGCTCTCCTCTAGTTTGACGCCAGGAATTTGAGCGACGCACGCTGCAAGGCGAGCAGGGTCGGAGCGTGCGTGCCCCAGGACCGGAGCCGGTGCGAGCCGGTGCTGCTGCTGCAAGAAGCCATCCGGCTGCTTCGTCCTGCTGCAGCGCTTGCTCTGCAATCCCGGGCAGGGGGTCCGGTCCGGGTTAAAGCCAGTCTCGGCCCGGTTAGTTCATAACCTGATAACGTTCAGGTTCGCCTCTGTGCCCGCACCGACAAAACGACAGCGGCGGAGGGCTGGCTTTGGCCACCTTTACACCTACCGTGGTGACACAGTTCAGTTGGAGGCTTTTCTGGGGTGTTGGGAGCAAAACGAGCTCAGCTACAAAACTCCTGGCTGAGCCTGGTTGCTGCTCGACTCAGATGCCGCTTCTGGAGTTTTTAAGCGTTAAGTTGTTTGGAGCATGTGCTGCAAAGATGGCACGGCAGCCCTGAAACTCTGCTGCCAGTAAGGCAAAGCAATTTTAAAATGATTCCCTAATAGTTGGCTGATCTGAGCAGGAGAGGTAAAATGGGAGCGCTGCGAAGGAGGAATTTGGAGAGCATCACGAGCCTTCTGGCCAAGGCTGATTTTTGCATCTTGCTGTGAAGAATGTGTGGGGTAAAAACAAGTTTTGGAAGTGGGCTGTGAGAGCTGGGGCTTGAGCACTCACCTGCGCTTTGGGGGGAGAGGGGGTGCCAGGTACGTTTACCCTCCAGGTGTTTGGTGGGGAGCAGTTCTGTGCTGGTGCTTCGTGGTCCTGAGGCCATAGGGGGGTGATTTTTATGCTGAATTACCCGGTAGCGATGGCTTCTGTGTGTGAAGTCTGTGCTGGGCAGAATATTAGATGCCATCGGTGGTCCTGCGCTACGAGCCTGAGGTAGAGCTCATCTGCTTAGAGAGCTGTGTCACCTCTGTGTGGAGGCTGTCACGGGGAAACGAGTCTGCCGGCAGGTTTTCCAGCACCCCGGGTGGCATGGGGGAGAAGGTTGAAGGGGACAAAACCAGATGACCTTGTTTGGTCTCTTGTTAGTGAAGCCTGAAGCATGACTGAAAGCTTTTTGATGCCTTGTGCATGACGCTTCTTGATGCAATCTCATGGTTCGACCCCTTAATGCTCCTTAGTGGAGAAGGTGGACCTTGGTTGGAGCTGCAGGGTGTGGGGTGGTGCAGCGGTCGCGTGTTGCATGGCTCGTGCTTAGAGGGTGAAGTCCTAACCGCCGTGAGGGATTCTCACCATGTGCCCTTGCAGAAGTTATTTAGCTTTCAGATGTTGTGTGTCCCTTAATGTGAGTAAGGAGGACCTTCAGACGCACCTGCTGCTTTGAAGCGTCCGTCACTCTGCCTGATGTCAGCTTGACGGAGTCGAGGTGAGACGTAGCCGGGTGTGATGACAGCTGCTGGGTGTCTTTGTTGGCAGGTGAAGGAGCTGGTTCTTGATAACTGCCGTTCGGACGATGGGAAGATCGTTGGTCTCTCTTCAGATTTCGAGAACCTGGAGTTCCTCAGCATGATCAACATCAACTTGCTGTCCGTCTCCAATCTCCCCAAACTCAACAAACTCCGGAAGGTGAGTCAGACCTGTGGTCCCAGCTCCAGCAGGCCTTGCTCTGAGACTTCTGCTGCCCTGTCCCTGGTCACAGTTGTTTTTCCTGCATTTGCCAGAAAAAGGCCATTTGATTTTGCTTTACCCTCTGCAGCCCACAACCTGAGCAAGTGAGAGAGGTGGTTTTTTAGTTGGCAACAAAATGCTCTTGAGCTTGTTACATGTCTAGTGTCCTTTCTCTCTTGCTTTTGCTGTTGTGCTACTGTCAGAGGCTTCAGTAACATCATAAATATTTTGCTGTTTAGAACATGCAGTTACAGCTAAGAGGACATGTACCCCTGTGTCCTGCGGTACGGAAGGGGCTGGGAGTGCTGTGTTACTGCGGGAAAGGGCTTTCAAGTGAAAACTTGAACTGCTTCTCTGCAGCGTGGTCTGACGAACAGGGTCTGGAATTTGGGTGCCCGTTGTAGTCCAGTTCTCAGGGCAAATTTATTTCATGTTGCAAGCCGAGATGCTTTGTGACCATGTGATACTCCCTTCTGGCAGCTGGAGCTGAGTGATAACAGGATTTCTGGTGGCCTTGAAGTTCTAGCAGAGAGAACTCCTAACCTGACACACTTGAATCTAAGCGGCAACAAGATCAAAGACATCAATACTCTGGAGCCCTTGGTGAGTGGAAGGCTGTGCTGGAGTCTAAGGGATGACGTTGTTTCCTTTGGGGAGCGTGTCTGTGTGGCAGAAGTCCAACGTCTTGGTAACTGTTCCAACAGCACTTCGTGGTTCTGATGGGAACAGATGAGTGGGTCCAATTTGAGGCTGGGCTAATAGTTAATGGCTCTTCTGTCTGGAAAACCAGCAGCCAGTTGCTAAAAGAAGCATGAAATTGGGCTGGATGAGTAAAACTGTGGATGCAGTGCTCAGTGTCCATCTGAGAAAGGACCGTTAATGGGTCGGATGCAGTTTGAGGTAGGTGGCACCTGGGGTGTCATGGAGATGAGTTGCTTGGACACCAGCGAGGGTGTCCATCGCATCAGTCCGAAGGCGCTGTTGTGCTGGGCTGGGACCCTCTCGCCCTGGGTGCTGTCACAGCATGCATTGCAGGGGGTTCCTCTTGCATCTGAACTGCCCCACAGAAGGCTCTTGCCTTGTGATCCTGACTCCGTAGCTGAAAGGTGTGAGTGGGGGCATTTGCCTCGTTAGCTTTTGCCTTTGCTCCCTCCGTCCCCTCCAGAAAGGGCTTGAAACTGGTTTACTCCTCCTTCGCTTGACCTGGCGCACGGTGCGATGGCCTGACTGGGAGAGCTGCTGTGGCTGTGCTGAAAGGCACACGGGGTGCAGTCTGCAGGCACTGTGCTTTGATCTCCCTGTGTTGTGCTCTCGGGTATTTTGCCCGATGTTTTGGGCAGGATGAGTCCAGCTCGGTGATTCCTCCTCCTTCGGGAGCTGGGCTTTCTGTGCTTGTTGCCCACCCCGTTCAGAAGGGAGTGAGGCAAATGGTTTCACAGGGAGCTGGCTCCAAGGAAGGGAACCAGGACAGAGGAGCTGAAAAGAAATCTTTGCCTACAGTTAGAAAGAGCAATAACTTCTTTCCATCTGAGGAGCATGTGGTGCAAATAATGCATGCAAAGACACTTCTGTACTAGATCTGGGTAGCAAACCAGCTGTCCTCTGATGGCTGCCTGATCTTCAAACAGTGTGAACTTGTAAATAATCTAACAAATTGATCTTTGCAGAAAAAGTTGCCAAACCTGCATAGTCTGGACCTCTTCAACTGTGAGGTGACAATGCTCATCAACTACCGGGAGAGCGTGTTCAAGCTTCTGCCCCAGCTCACCTACCTAGACGGATTTGATGCTGATGACCAGGAAGCCCCTGACTCAGACCCTGAAGCAGATGGGGATGGACTGGAAGACGAGTATGAGAATGGAGAAGGTGAGGATTTTCTCCTCCTGGTTTTCTTGCTAGGGACCAACCCCTTTTCCCTTTCTGCGTGGTCGTGTTGCTGAATAAATGGTGATTATAACTTGCCGCTAAAGCAAGGGCTGTCTGGGTAACCAGGCTGCGTAAGAAATGAGAGTTGCTGCAGGCCGACGGGGCTTGTTGCTGGCGCTCCTTGTGCACGCTTGCTCTGGGCGATTACCTGCCCACTGCTCACACAGCACTGGGGTTGGAGGTGCGAGCGTATTGTCTGGGAGTAGCGAGTACTTGAGAACCGTGACGCTCACCTTCCTCTCCGTTTGGTAGAAGGTGAGGAAGAGGATGACGATGAAGATGAAGATGATTTGGATGAAGAAGTCATTGATGATGAAGAAGATGAAGACGATGATCTGGAAGGTGAAGAGGAGGAGGACGGAGTAGATGATGAGGTGAGGTTTTCTGTCACCGGTATAGAGCTGCAGCACCACGTTGCCGTGTTGGGTAGCGCGTTTGTCCCTCAGTCGGGTGACCCATCTGACCAGCTGTCACAGGGGCCTCCGTGGGCAGATCTGAGGAGTGCCGCCGTGTGCTCCAGCTTTTCCCGTGCACCTTTTGACTCGTGGTCCACAGAGTTTGCCAGTTTAGACTTGTTTGTTGCTCGGCCTGGCACTTCCCGTGATAAAGCCCTACAGCCCCCTCCGTAGGGATGTAAGAAGCTGTTCAGGAACCGACAGGTCCTCCCTGCTCGTACCTGCCACCCTGAGGCTAGAGTGGGGTGGGAGCAGAGGTGAAGGAGGATGTTGCTGTGGGATTACACCTTGCTCATGGGATTGTGGTTCTTGCAACAAAGCGTCTTGTTTTGACTCCAGGAGGAAGATGAGGAGGAAGATGGAGAGGATGATGAAGAAGATGAAGCTGATGATGGTGAGTTGAATCCTAACAAACTAAGTGCTTGCAAAGCTGCCTCCACAGTCTCGCACATTTGCTGTTTTTGTAGAGCTTCCCAAGCTTCAGTGCAGCCTGTTGTTGCCTGCAGCTTTTTCCTGGTAGAAGGCGCAGCGTTTCTGCTTGCGGGCACCGCTGAAGCTGTTGCTTATGCCTGAGCTGACTATTGAATAGTGGTTATAACCAAAGGGTCACACAGTGGTGATGGGGAAACAGGTTTCAGTACCTCCTAGTACCAGCCACACTGGGTAAGTCTGCCAAATATTAGAGAGGCAAGTTGCCTAGAAAGCCAGTTCTAAGTAGCTTGAACTGATAGTCCGTGCAGGAGCTGGGCTTCTGTCACGGCAGCTTGTGTTAGCAGTGTGCGTGAGGAAGTGCTCTGGGAGACGCGTTCCTCTCTCGGCTGTAGAGAGGAGGGGAGACCTGAGCTGCTTGACTTGAGTCCAGGCTCCTCTGGTTATAACGAACTATAAACACCTGAATGAACGTTGACAGGATACAGTGGCTGGTGGGACTATGAGCTTAGTCAGAAGCAACTGAATTCTGCAGATGCTACATTTTTGGGGGGTGCTCAACAAAAAAAGCCCATTTTCAAGTGGCTGTTGAAACGTGGGATGCTTGGAGGGCGTAGAAAATAGTTAATGTCTCGTGCTAGCCCAGGCTTTTCTGAGTGCCATGAGAAACTGGGCAGGGTGGATCTCCGCTCTGTAATGGTGCCAGTCTAGTCTGTGCTTGTTCACCGCAAGCTGTGGCTGACGTGGCTTGAAGCCACAGTTCAAACACTGTTCCGCAAGACTGAACAGAGCTTCATGCTTCGCCTCTTTTTGCAGACCTTCCGCGAGGGGAAAAGAGAAAACGAAATCTAGAGGATGAAGGAGAGGAAGATCCAGAAGACGAAGAGGACGATGAGGATGACTGATCCAAGCGAGCCAATCAGTTTTACAGACTATGACTGTGCTTGTCTTAACCTCCCTGTTGTGTCTATGTGAGACTGTAAATCCCTGTCTCCCACTCCTCCCCCCTTTGTATGGCTGCAGCATCCACAATATATTTTTTTAAGATGTAGAATACTGTAGGCATTCAGGGGAATCTTCCATACAAGGCTCACTTTCTCACAAGTATCTCATGACCAAAGGCTTTCTCCGTTCTGTGGTTTGTGCAGCAGTTTGCAAAAAAAAAAAGCAAAAAAAAAAAAAAAAGCAAAAAAAAAAAAAAGAAAAAAATTTCCTCCTAGGGTATCTTTCGTGTCTGAAATCAGCCTTGCCACACTGGACCCAGAGCTCCAGCTCGCCACCCTGCCTGACAACAAAGAAGGCGTTTGCTATCCGCGTGCCCCCAGACCAGCTTTCTGAAGACGCTTGAGCCATCTTGAGCAGTGGGTGCAAATCTGGTTCATCTAAATGGACTCAAAGCGAACGAGGTCTCTCTGATCAGAAATAATGGTGATGTGATCTCTGGAGATGCTTGAAGATCCTTTAGTGCTGGGGATGCGGGGTGCCTGGGGTCTCGGGGAGGGGGGGTTGGCTGCTTGCAAGACCTGGTACCTCTGACGACGCACCTTGCAGTAGCCCTGCACTTGCTTTCCTATTTTTTTTTTTATAAACTGGAACATTTTTCCTGGTGGCCACCTAATAACTTGCACTTGGATGTCCAAGTAAGTCCGATTTTTTGCGGCTGTGAGCGTCTTCGCTGTGATGAGGCTTCTCATCACCCCGTAGCAGCCTCTGCCTTTAGGAAGAGATAGGAAATAGCAGGTTAAGGGATACTGCACTTCTGTCAAACTCCATTTCGCACTGTACAGAACACGTTCAACCAGTATCACTGTGATGCACCTAACTCGGCGTTCCCAGGGAGACCGTGTTAGCCTATATATTCTCAGGGTCCTTCTGCTAGCCAGTACCAGCTCTGGACAGTTGCCTCCGCGCTAGCCTGGTGTACGCGTCCTCCTCCTCTTTCCTTTTCAGCGTGAAGCGCAGCGCATTGATCAGAAATCCAGCGCTCTCCCACTCGTGTTCGTGCTCCGTGGGAGCGCAGATGGTGCCGCAGAGCACGTGGCCCCCCGCCCTGCGGCGGCTGGAAGGAGGAAGGGGGGAATTCAGCCAGGCGTAGCTCTCCGCCGGAGTGTTTCTGACCCCTCGCCCGCCCTTCCTCTGCCTGGAGGTGTTGAGCCGGCACATCCGTTAGCTTCTGGGGAGAACTGACCCCGTGGCATCCGAGGGATGGTAACTGCTCAGTGCTGGGTGCCGGAGAGCCGTGCTGGGGCGGGAGTAACTGCTGTTCCTCCTGCTGTCGAGGCTCTCGGTGGGTGCGGACGCACTGGCACTTTGTGGCGTTCCCGGTGGTTGCTCTGGGCAATCTGTCGGCACCCGGCGCTCGGAGGTGAGACTCGCAGCGGTTCCTTCAGAGGAGTGGTGTGTGTTGCAGCACATCCGAGTTTCTGTTGCTTTGTTCTGTTCTTGCTGTTGTTTCTTGCATTGTACAGTAGCTGTAACCATTCGGAGAAGAACTAGTCCTGTAAAATGCAAACTGAGTAACTTATAAATGTTAAAGGAATTTTTAAAAGAAATTTCAGAGCAGCAGTTACTTCTAATTTTTCCCTGCATTTTTAGCAGATTGTATGGATTTTTTATTAGCCTAGTAACTGTCAGGTTTTGATTGGTCAGACTAGTCCCAGAAATAAGGATCTCCAGCCCTTTTGTATCTTTTGTTACAAAATTTGGATAAAACTTTTAATAAAGACTTCAGTTTTTAAAAATCCATTGCAATGAACGTTGTCTTCGCTGCATCTGCTCTAGGAACATCTGAGCTGCAGCCAGCCTGCAGGAACGTTGGTGGAAGTTTTTGGGGCGGTTTTTCTTGCATCTCTTCTGGGAGCCGTGGCTGTCCTGTGCCCCCAGCACGGCCTGGTTTTGCCCCGAGCCCCAGCTGGGTGCATGCTCGGTAAGTGCAGCTCGGCTGCTGGGGCTGATTTGGGAATGCCGGGGCTGCCTTGGGATGGGGAGCGGGGGCTCTGGTGCGGGGTGCAGCGGCGCGGACCATCGTGCAGAGGAGCCCCGGCACGAATGCGCCTGCAGGACCTGCACAGGAGGGCGCAGCCGCTGCTGTGCCGCTCGCTCTGCCTTTGGAGGTGGCCGCAGCCGGGCTCACAGGGTCAGGGAAATGTTGGGAAAGGGTCCCGCTGCTGAGTTTTAGGGCAGGTGCCTGCGTTCTGCCCTGGAGGGAGGAAACTGTTGGGGTCTGAACGCAAGGCAGGGAGGAGGAACCCCGCTGCAGGCTGGGCTGGGGGCTCAGGGCAGCTGCCTGTGCCTGCTGCGGCTGGAGGGGTCCAAGCTGCGTCTGATGCCGCGGTGCTCCCCCCTCGCTGGGGCTGCAGGGGTCTGAGCTGTGCCTGATGCTGCAGTGCCTCCCCTCTTGCTGGGGCTGGAGGGGTCCGAGCTGTACCCAATGCCGCGGTGCTCCCCCCTCGCTGGGGCTGCAGGGGTCTGAGCTGTGCCTGATGCTGCAGTGCCTCCCCTCTTGCTGGGGCTGGAGGGGTCCGAGCTGTACCCAATGCCGCGGTGCTCCCCCCTCGCTGGGGCTGCAGGGGTCTGAGCTGTGCCTGATGCTGCGGTGCTCCCCCCTCGCTGGGGCTGGAGGGGTCTGAGCTGTACCCAATGCCATGGTGCTCCCCCCTCGCTGGGGCTGGAGGGGTCTGAGCTGTGCCCGATGCCGCGGTGCTCCCCCCTCACTGGGGCTGGAGGGGTCTGAGCTGTGCCCGATGCCGCGGTGCTCCCCCCTCGCTGGGGCTGCAGGGGTCTAAGCTGTGCCCAATGCCATGGTGCTCCCCCCTCGCTGGGGCTGGAGGGGTCTGAGCTGTGCCCGATGCCGCGGTGCTCCCCCCTCGCTGGGGCTGCAGGGGTCTAAGCTGTGCCCGATGCCATGGTGCTCCCCCCTCGCTGGGGCTGGAGGGGTCTGAGCTGTGCCCGATGCCGCGGTGCTCCCCCCTCGCTGGGGCTGGAGGGGTCTGAGCTGTGCCCGATGCCGCGGTGCTCCCCCCTCGCTGGGGCTGGAGGGGTCTGAGCTGTGCCCGATGCCGCGGTGCTCCCCCCTCGCTGGGGCTGGAGGGGTCTGAGCTGTGCCCGATGCCGCGGTGCTCCCCCCTCGCTGGGGCTGGAGGGGTCTGAGCTGTGCCCAATGCCGCGGTGCTCCCCCCTCGCTGGGGCTGGAGGGGCTGGAGGGGTCTGAGCTGTGCCCGATGCCGCGGTGCTCCCCCCTCGCTGGGGCTGGAGGGGTCTAAGCTGTGCCCAATGCCATGGTGCTCCCCCCTCGCTGGGGCTGGAGGGGTCTGAGCTGTGCCCGATGCCGCGGTGCTCCCCCCTCGCTGGGGCTGGAGGGGTCTGAGCTGTGCCCGATGCCGCGGTGCTCCCCCCTCGCTGGGGCTGGAGGGGTCTGAGCTGTGCCCAATGCCATGGTGCTCCCCCCTCGCTGGGGCTGGAGGGGTCTGAGCTGTGCCCGATGCCGCGGTGCTCCCCCCTCGCTGGGGCTGGAGGGGTCTGAGCTGTGCCCGATGCCGCGGTGCTCCCCCCTCGCTGGGGCTGGAGGGGTCTGAGCTGTGCCCGATGCCGCGGTGCTCCCCCCTCGCTGGGGCTGGAGGGGTCTGAGCTGTGCCCGATGCCGCGGTGCTCCCCCCTCGCTGGGGCTGGAGGGGTCTGAGCTGTGCCCAATGCCGCGGTGCTCCCCCCTCGCTGGGGCTGGAGGGGCTGGAGGGGTCTGAGCTGTGCCCGATGCCGCGGTGCTCCCCCCTCGCTGGGGCTGGAGGGGTCTAAGCTGTGCCCAATGCCATGGTGCTCCCCCCTCGCTGGGGCTGGAGGGGTCTGAGCTGTGCCCGATGCCGCGGTGCTCCCCCCTCGCTGGGGCTGGAGGGGTCTGAGCTGTGCCCGATGCCGCGGTGCTCCCCCCTCGCTGGGGCTGGAGGGGTCTGAGCTGTGCCCGATGCTGCGGTGCTCCCCCCTCGCTGGGGCTGGAGGGGTCTGAGCTGTGCCCGATGCCGCGGTGCTCCCCCCTCGCTGGGGCTGGAGGGGTCTGAGCTGTGCCCAATGCCATGGTGCTCCCCCCTCGCTGGGGCTGGAGGGGTCTGAGCTGTGCCCAATGCCATGGTGCTCCCCCCTCGCTGGGGCTGGAGGGGTCTGAGCTGTGCCCAATGCCATGGTGCTCCCCCCTCGCTGGGGCTGGAGGGGTCTGAGCTGTGCCCAATGCCATGGTGCTCCCCCCTCGCTGGGGCTGGAGGGGTCTGAGCTGTGCCCGATGCTGCGGTGCTCCCCCCTCGCTGGGGCTGCGGGGGTCCAAGCTGTGCCTGATGCTGCAGTGCTCCCCCCTCGCTGGGGCTGCAGGGGTCCCCTGCCTTGCTGGGCTGCCTGGTCCTGCTCTGGCTCCGTAACGAGCTGTTGCTCCATCAGGTCTCAGCAGCCAGGGGCTTCGGCTCAGGCTTCTCATGTCAGCAGGCCTGGCCTCCTGCCTGGGGTGCGGGCGGTGGGGGGCAGCCCCAGGCCCTGCGGGGACCCGGGCCGGGAGGCAGAGCAGCGCTGCGGGGGTCCCAGCTCTGCTCCCTGCCGCCGGCTCGGGGGGGGGGCTGCTGCACCCCGGTGCTGCCCACGCAGCCGCTGCTGCCCGCCCGGCCCTCCCGCCTCGGGTGAAGGCCCCCCCTGTACAAATACGGCCTCGCCGCCCCCTCCCCGCCCGGACATGTGGCTGCCGGGCCACCTCGCTCCCGTGCATGGAGGCAGCGGCGCTGGGGCTGCAACTCGCTCTGTCCGGCCCAGTCTGTCCATCCAGCTGGCCCTGCTTCCCCCGCTTCCTCTCCATCCTCGTCCGGGGCCAGTGCCGCCCTGGCCGGTGACCCCCCAGGCCCCGGCGGGCTGGGGAGGGCAGCAGGGAGCGGCTGCCCAAGCCAGGGCTGCAGGCAGGACTGAACCGTGGCGCGTCCCTGCATGTGGGCAGGGGCTGCAGCGGGAGGAAGGCACGTGTCCCCCGGCCAGGCTGCCGTCGGCCCCTCCTGAGCCTCCATCGTGGGGCTGAGCTGCGGACGCTGGGGCTCTGCTCTGTCCCCCCCCCCCCTTGGTGAACGCACGGGGGCTGCGTGATTGCTGCCGGCAACAGGGAGGTGGGAGGGTGAAGCCCCCCGCTGCCCTGGGACCTGTGTTCTGGGGTGAATGTGTCTGGGGAAGGGGCAGCTCCACAGGTGAGAGCCAGGGTGAAAAAAAATTCCCCTGGGGTTTGTGTCCCCTCCTGGGGCTGGCAGCAGCACCCACCCCGGGGTGCAGAGCAGCAGGGTGCTGGTGCTCCCAGCCCTCGCTCCGGCAGAGGCAGCACGGGCACCGGCACGCAGCAGCACGTCCCCGCTCAAACCACTTCGGAGCAAACTCTTCACTCTGCTGGGATGCGGCCGGCACTCGCACAGGCAAAGCGGGACCCGGGGAGCCCCGGGGTGAGCACACGTGGCTGCTCAGCTCCCACGGGGGCGCAGGGGGGTGTGCAGCCCCTGGGCTGTGGCCCAGGGCACGGAAGAGACGTTGGGATGGAGCAGGGGCCCTGTTCTGCGCTGGGTGCCCTGCTGGCACCTCTGCCTGTGGTGGGGTGCGGATGGGCACCGAGGCCGGCCAGCTGCTGGAGAAGGGGGCTGAGGCCCTCCCTGGTTTGGGTGCCAAATCTGGGAGCTGGCAGAGGCTCCAACTCCGTTTCCCAGGCGCCCTTCATGGTTTGGGATGTGTTGACACCCACCCTGCATCTCCTCAGCTGCCCCTCCTTTGGGTGGGGGGCACCCTTAGGGGCAGACTCTCCCCCATCGCCCCCAGCTGCCGTGGGGACCGACAGAGGCTCTCCCGGCCACCGCTCCTGTACAATTCCCATTTATTATTTCAAGACCTCAATCCAGAGAAGTCCGCTAACTCCTGAGCAACCTACTGGGCCCCCCCCCAGAGACCCTGGAGCTGAAGCAACAAAACCTTTAGGGGAGGGAGACGCGGGGTTCCGGGGGCTTAGAGTTTCCGAAAATAAAAGGGAGAGTAGAAAGTCAAGAGGGAAAAAGCCCCACCCCTCACTCTGCCACCCTGTGCTGGGGGATGCTCCCGGTACCCAGGGAGGGGGCCCCGTCGCAGCGCGGTGGCACGGGGCTGTGCGGTGCCCCCCGGCCGGGCGGGGGGGAGGATGGGGAGGCGCAGGAGCGGTCCCGTGGGAGCCAGGGGCATCAGAGCTGGGAGTACAGGGAGTTCTCCATCTCCGGCGTCAGCTTGGCGTGGAAGGAGGTGATGCCCACCCCGAAATCTGGAGGGAGAGGGAAGAGAGTTGTCAGCTCTGTGGCCGAGCCCCTCGCACCCCGGATCCCACACTCCCGTGGGAGGCTGCTTGGGGGCTGGCGCCCGGCGGGGGTGGATGGGGACGGCAAAGGGACACCCCCCCCAACGGGGGGCATGGCTGCAGGCTGGGGACCCAGGAGCTGGCGCCCACCCCAATGGCCGGTCACCCTGCTGTGGGACAGAGGGAGCGGGGTACGCGTTGCCATGCGGGGCAGGGCAGGCTCGCTCCCCACGAGTATCCCGGCAGTCGGGGTCCCCCCCACTGCCCCCTCCCCAGCCATACCCATCTCTGCGTCCAGGCGCCCGGGCGGCGGGGGGTTCTTGCGGTGGTCCTCGATGTGCAGGGTCATCTCCTCCCGCGAGGCGGTGGAGTAGGGGCACTGCATGCAGGTGTAGCGGCCCCGCGTGTGCTCCCACACGATGCGGCTGTTGGTGGAGTGCCCTGCAAGGACGGGCGAGGAGGGAAGCACAGTGCTCGCCCGCCGGCCCCCCGCCACGGCCGGGGGACGGGGGCTGTGCCTGGGAGCCCCCCCCGCCAGCGGGAGCCATGCGAAGCGGCAGCGTAGGGTGCAGGGCAGGTGGCCCCGGGCGCTGGCTGCATCGTGCTGGGTGCCATGGGGCTCAGATCGGCAGGTGCTGTGGGGGGCAGGAGCCCCCCTGCTCCAAGCCCCACATGCACAGGGGGAACCCCAAATGTGGGAGCAGGGAGCAAGGCTGCGCTCCCTGGCCCCGACCTCTCTTTGCCCGTCGGCTCTCTGCACCCCATGGAGCAAAGGGCAGCGGCTTCCAGCCCGGCCTCGGGGTCGGGGCAATCGGGGGGCTGGAGCCCAACTGCTGCTGCTGCAGCTCCTTCTCCTGCTGCTTCTGCCCGTGGGCGCTGGAGGAACCAGGCTGGTGGTTCCCCGGGGTGGGGGGGTGCAGCTGGTGACCCCCCCCCCTCCACACCTCCGAGCCTACCTGGGCAGCATCCCCTCTCCGCGCAGCTCCTGCAAACGAGGGAGCCCGCCCTCCCCCTCTGCTCTCCGGGGAGCATCGCGGCACCCCGTGGGGCCTCTCCCATCCCCTGCGGCCCCCCCCGCCGCCCGCCGCCCCCCCAGTGACAGAAAGCAGCCCCCAACCAGTAGGTGCCAAACTAACCTGGAGTCACTCCTGAGCCAAAGCATGGGAGGAGTGGGCTGACACTCACACCTGCGGAGGGAATCGAGGGGCAAGACAAGCATTAGGTCTTCCCCTCCCTGGGGGGGGGGACGTGAGGGGGCAGGCCTGGCCCGGCCCCCCGCCTCGCACCCCCAGCACGCCGGGGAGCAGCAGGGCCGGGAGAATTTGGAGGCTTGTTGGTTTTTTTTGGTGGTTGCCGGTGCTTTCTCCAATCGAGCGTCCCTTGCGGGAGGGATGGAAGGGGTGGGGGCTGAGGTGGGATGGGGCTGGGGGGGGCCAGGGCAGCCCCGCGAGGGGCCGGGAGGAGGGGGATCCTCGGCTGGCCAACGGCGGGTCCTCCTCCGGGAGCTGCTGGCGAAGGCGGGAGCAGAAGAAGGTTTGCCCGAACGGCCCCGCGCGCTCACCTTGGCTTTTCTTCCAGACGGCGTTGGAGACGGGGGGGCCGTGGCCCGGCACGTAGGGCCGGAGGCGATGCTGCGCCGGGGGCTGGGGCAAGCTGTAGGGCGAAGGGTGCACGTAGGACAGGAACGGCCCCGGCACCGAGGAGGGGGGTGGCCCCGAGAACCGAGTCAAGGACGACGGCCCGAAAAGACTGGGCTCCAGCAGCGGGAAGGGGTGGGGGGCCGGCGAGACCAGCGGCAGCGCCTCCAGCGAGCCGGGCAGCTCAGGGAGGCTGGTGGGGAGCGCGGCGGGGGCCGCCGGGGCAATGTCCGTGCCGGGGAGGATGGCTTCTTTCTCCGGGGGCCGGATAACGCTTGGGAGCTTAGGCAGCCCCTCGGGTTGCTTGGCCGGGGGCTCCTTCTCCAGGGCAGAGGTAGCAGGCGGGACGGGCTTGTCGGTTTTGGGGGGCGGCGCGGGGCTGCTGGCGCTGTCAGAGCAGACGTGCAGGTGCTTGAAGAGGGAGCGGTGCGTCCGGAAGCGCAGCATGCAGTTCTCACACCTGCGGGGCCGGGGAGGCGGCGTCAGCGGCGGGGATCCCCTCTGCACCCCCCTGCCACTGCCCCCCCGGCCCCGGGGTCTGCCGCCGAGATGGGGGGGGGTCTGCAAAGATGGGAGCCCGCGTGCTTTGGGATGTTTGGGAGCTGCTGGGTGCCCCCGGATAGGACACGCCGTGGGAGCCCGCGTGCTTTGGGATGTTTGGGAGCTGCTGGGTGCCCCCGGATAGGACACGCCGTGGGAGCCCGCGTGCTTTGGGATGTTTGGGAGCTGCCGGGTGCCCCCGGATAGGACACGCTGTGGGAGGTGTCTGCAGGGAGATGGCAGGGTGGCACGGGATGGGGATGGGGACCTGCAGGACTCACTTGAAGTAGCGGTTTGGCTTGTAGTGCACCTTCATGTGGGCCATGAGGTCCTGCATGCTGGGGAAGGTCTCTGTGCAGCCCAGCGTCGGGCACTGGAAGGTTTTGCCTGAGCAAAGGAACAGGGCAGAGGTTCAGCCCCACCAGTGGGTCTCCAGCACCTCCCACGCTCTCCCCACGCCCGTCCGGTGCTGTGTAGCATCTCCCGGCGGCACAAGCACCGCCACCAGTGCTGCCTCAGCTTCAAGCCCTGCTATGCCACCTCCCAGCCGAAAAAGGGCACCGTGGAGCGACACAGGGCATCCCGGCCTTACCCTCGAGGGACTGCGTGGGTCTGTAGTGGACTTTCAGGTGGTCCATCAGCTCCTGCATGCTGGGGAAGGCCAGTTTGCAGCCGTAGCTTGAGCACTGGTAGTGTTTCCCTGGAAGGAGACAGATCCGTTGGCCTTGTCCCTGCCCTGGCCGTCGCCGTCACCTCCCCGGGGCAAGGCTGAGGCTCGGCTCACCTGGGACAGGTCTGCGCTTCAGCGGCCGCAGGTCCTGGGCTGGGGTCCCTCCGCTCCCCGCCACCGGCATCGGGCCGCCGGGCAGAGCTGCTTCGCTGCATCCTGCCGGGGAGAGGCCGTTAGGCAGCGGGCGCCGGCTGCCGCGGGCAGCCCCAAGCCTCAGCCCCTGCCTAAACCACGTCCCTCTTTGCCCTCCGTCCCACCCTTTGCAAACAGGGGTGCAGGCAGCTGGGGGGGGTCTGGCTTGCAAGGGGCCGGAGAGGCAGGAGCCCTCCGGGGTGGTTAGAGACGGGAGGGTCTGCGCTCTAGAAAAAGCGGCTGGTACGAAGGCAAAGCCTGCTGGCGTCGTGAACGCGCTGGGTGACGCCACGTGCGTGCCCATGCACAGCCATGTACAACCACGCGCACCCTCAGGGTGCTCCCAGCCACCCCTCTGGGGTGGGATTCGGCCAAAGGGACCTCACAGCAACAGGAGTGCAGGCTCCCCCCCCGTCCTGCCCCGACTCCTCTCGCCAACCCCGCCGTGGCGCGAGGGACTCACCTGCCCCCTCTCCGGCGTATTTACCCCCCAGCGAGAAGGTGGGCACCGCCTCATCCTTCTCCATCTTCATGACCTGGCCAGTGGTGGGCGTGGGGCGAGGCACGCGCCGCCGACAGTGTCTGCTCCCGTTGATGCTACACCGAGCACAAGGGCGAGAGGTTAAAGCCCAGCATGGAGCAATGTTGACTGCCTCCTCCTCCTCCTCCTCCTCCTCCTCGGTGCCCGTGGCTGTGGGACCGACCCTGCTGCCCGGGGACCTCCTGGGCCAGGCTGGCAGGAGGGCATGGCTTCACAGGGGCTTTGCAGCACCTCTGCAGAGGGGACGAGCTGCAAATGTAGCACTTCGCCCTGGGCTGCGCCTTGAAGCCACGGCCGTCGCCATCCCCTCCTGCTTCTCGCCATCCTGGACCAGGGGTGGTCCACAACCCCCCCCAAAAGACCCCCCCGCTGCCGTCCGGCATAGCCTGCCCCATGCATCGCCAGACTCCAGCCCACAGCATCTATAGTCAAAAATTCCCCCCAAACCACAGGACCCCTCTCCCCGCCAAGGTGCCGCAGCCCCGGCGCTGCCGAAGCAGGGATTGTAGGAGCTGCTCTGGCCTCTCTTGCTCCCAGCCAGGCCGGGGGGGTCTCGCTGGATGCTCCCCCCACCCGCAGTTTCGAAGGGTTTCCCAGCCAAGAGGAGCAGCAGGTCCCATCGCATGACCGGGAGCGTCGGCAGCAGGGCCTGATGCCCAGTGATGGGCGTGCGGGGACGGTTCCTTCACACAAGCTACATCAGACGGTCCCCAAAATTAAATCGGTTTGGCCTCATGGAGCCTCGGTGCGAGGCTTTGACAAGCAAAAGCCAAACGCGAACTCCCAGTAAAAAGCATCTGAAGAGTCCCTCACTTTGGGAGATTTCTCAAGAGTGTCTTAACATCAAAGTTGAAAAGAAAACATTATTATTATTATTATTATTATTATTATCAGCGCTGGGGCTGCAGAGTGGCTGCAACACGTACATCTGCAGTTGGTGAGAGGGTTAATCATAGAATCATAGAATCATTTAGTTGGAAAAGACCTTTAAGATCATCCAGTCCAGCCAGTAACCTACACTACCAAGTCCACACTAAACCAATCAAGGGTAGACCAGACTAAGCCATGTCCCCAAGTGCCACCTCTGCCCGTTTTTTGAACACTTCCAGGGATGGGGACTCCCCCACCTCTCTGGGCAGCCTGTTCCAATGCTTGACCACTCTTTCCGTGAAGAAATTTTTCCTAATATCCAACCTAAACCTCCCCTGGCGCAGCTTGAGCCCATTTCCTCTCGTCCTAATGTTTCCCCAAGAGCTCAGTGACTCCCAACCCAAATGTCCCTGGGGATCGGCCACATCCATCCCGCCTGGCCTCACCGGACCTGCCCGTTAGCATCTGCTCCAGAGGCATTTTCCCAGTTTTTCAGATCCAGCCCGGCTCCCGGCCGGCCGTGCACAGCAGGGCTTTAGCCGGGTGAAGGCGGGCTCAGCGGCTGTTACTGCAGCAATCGGTGGCGCTGGGATTGCAACCCAGTGGGCAATAAATCAGAGCTGGGGGGGGGGGAAATCCATGTGGGATTATTTCTCCGGCTGCCCCCAGGCTTGCGGCTTTGTTTGGAGGATGCATTGCTTTTTTTGTTGTTGTTTTCTCAGCTTGGCAGACTCTGCCGGCGCTGCGGGATGCAACCTGCACCGAGGCCAGGGCTGGCTGGAGGGGGTTTGACCCCAGAGCGGGGGGAGCGGGGGGGTTTTGGCAGTGCCAGGGGCTGATCGTGTCCCGGGAGGGGAAATTCAGCCCTGGCTGGAGGGGTTGGTTTGCTCGGTCTGCACAAAGCAGCATGGCTGGGGCAGGGTAAACACCGTGCAGAAAGTTCACGGCAGCTTTGATGGAGCTTTGTTTTATCAGGAGGGGGAAATGCAGTTTTGCTGGGAAAACCCAGTCAGGAATCTTCTCTTGAGGGAGAAAGCATTAAAAGGGTCGAGGCAGGGCTGCGTCCTCCTGCTCAGCCCCTTGTGCAGCGTCCGTGTGGCACCGCCACGTTTCGGTGCCCATCCCCGAAGCCGGGGAGCTTTGGTGCTGCCGGAGCATGTCCTGGTAGCGCGAGTCCTCGAGGCTGCGGCGAACCGCCCCCGGGCCCCTGCCATCCCGCTGGAGATGCCGGCTCCGGATCAATCCTCCATGCCACCGCCTGTCCCCAGCGCCTGCTGACGGTCCCCCGGGGACCGATGGTCTCCGACGGCCTCCGGATGAGGCCACAGGGAGCAGGACGCCTGCGCCCGTTGCACCAAGAGCTCAGCAGGAGCACAGGCAATTTTTTTCAAGTCTGTTTTTCAAGAAACGAGGAAATTCTTCCTCGGCAGCATCGCAGCAGGGCTGTTGGCTCCCGGTGCTCCAGGGTCAAACCCAGCGGCACCTTCGGATGTTACAGCTTGTGCTGGAACCTCCCTCCTCTCCCTCTCGCATGTGCTGTCTGATGCCGCTCTCCATTTCCCGCTTGCAGGCTGTACCCCAGAGATGCGTTTTAAGCTGATTTTTCTCCGGAAAAGCTGGGAAAATGCCTCTTGAGTGGATACTAACGGACAGGTCCGGTGAGGGCAGGCAGACGGACGCCGGCGCACCTCGGTGTAGCCAGCACGCCTGAGCATGCCTGCGCCCGGCTCGCGGCCCCGCCAGCATCCCGCCGGAGCAAAGCTGTTCAACGCGGGTGCGCTGTTGGCAGCGGACGTGACGGCAGCACTGTAGCATCGCCATATGCTCGGCCCAGGCCCTGGTTTTCGGGGAGTCGGTGGCACCTGTATCGTTTTGCTGTCATTTGTCACCTCCCATGGGATGGCATCCAACACTTTTCATTCTCCAGGACCCTTCGTTCTGCAACCCTGAGCACGATGCTGCGCTTCAGGTGCTGCTGACCTGTCACTGTCCCCCTCCCCAGTGACCCCCGTGGCCACCAGAGATGTGACTCCCCCAGCGCCGGTGCAAACCCTGCCCTGGAAACCCAAATCCAGAGCCACCGCAAATTTGGTGTCGCTTTTTGAAGGGTTGTCTGGCCACAGGTTCAGTCTCCCTGAAAACCTGCTGGCACCAAACTCCCTCGCTCCAGCCTCTGTGGTGAACGGGGACCCTGGAAAAATCCTTTCAGGGTGCTGACGGCGACGGGATGAACAGGAGGGCTTGCAGCTACCGCTCACCCAGAGCAGCCGCCGCTGCTGATTCAGTTAATAATTAATACAGCTCAGCTCCCTCAAACGAACCAGCGGGTTTACACGTATCGCCAAGCACAGAAGACTTTTACAAACCCACCCTGGGAGGATAAATGGGACAAATAATCCTATTTGAGCATCTCCACATGCTCTATGGCCAGAGGTTGCAGAGGCTTTCCCGAAACGCAGCTCCTTGGCGTAGGAGATGAGAGACAAAGGCTCTGAACAAGGGGCTCATGTGATCGCTCAGCCGGCGAGCGGCGAGCGGCGCGGAGGGAGGAAGCACAGGCTGTGACAGCAGCACAGCTACTGCCGGCGCGGCGAGCCCCCCGCCCGCCCCGGCACGCGCTCCGGCCACCGGTCCCAGGGTTAAAATGCATGTCGTAAATCAAAATGCGCGTCGTAAATTCTCCTGTTGCCTTCAGGCATCACAGGGAGCCCTGCCAGAGTTGGTGCAGGGGGGGAAGGTGCTCTGGGCATCTCTGCTGCAGCCCCTGCCTCGCAGCCACGGGCTTCGTGATGCCCGCTGCAACTTGGGTGCCCTAATCCCAACTTGGGCTGGAGCAAAGCTGCTGCCTCGATGTTTTACCCCTCCACCTCGCTCCAAGGGCAGGCTCCTTGCTTTCCAACTCAGAAAATCTGCCTGAAGAGCCCTGCGGAGCCCACCCTGCACCCCGCCAGAGCTGCTGCCAGCGGCAGCGCGGGCATCCAAGGGGGCGAGCGCTGAGCCTTGCGCACAGCCACGGTGCCACGTCCCGCGCCGGGCGCGCCGGCAGCTTGGCCGAGGGCCTGCAGTGGTTCCTTGGGAAACATCTTTCAGCCTTTCCCGCAGAGCCGCTCTGGGCAGTCCGGGGGTCCCCACTATCCCCCCGGCTTGCTCCAAGCCATCCGTGACCCGGGTGGCGTGCGAATGGGGAAGAGCTGTGCTGCCATTTCCCCAAATCCCTGCACCATCCCGGTGCCCAGCGTGACCTGTCTGCCCGTGGCTGGCCGAGCCACTGGGCTACCTCAGCTCTTCAGCTGGAAAAAACCCCTCTTTCCTTTCAGGAGCCATCTGGGGAGGACGGACCTTCCTCCCTCAGCCCGGACAAAGATGCCCCCCGAGCAGGCGGCCCTGGCCACGGTCAAGTTCACGCCGTGGCCGAGGTGCGGGACCCCCCTCGCTCCAGCAGCGGACGAGCAGCCGCACCCCCCAGCCCCTGACAGCAACAAAGCGTCGCCCACGTGTGTGGGAAGATGGAGAAATCACGGGAGACCCCGGTGGGCGCAGCCCCGTGATGCTCGGGGTGGCGAAGCGGGTCCCGCTGCTCCCATGGGCCACACGCCTGCAAAGCCCGGGGGCTCCCGGCTCCCGCGGCTAGCTGCCCCTGTGCTGTTAGCCCCACGGGTATAATCCCCATAGCTTGCAGCCCCCCGTGGGCAGCACCCCCATGGCTAGTGGTTTCTGTGGCTAGTAGCCCCCCATGGGCAACACACCCATGGCTGCTCGCCCCTGGGGGCAGTAACACAGCCATGGCTAGCACCCCCCACGGCTAGTCACCCCACGGGTAGTGGCCCCCGTAACCTGGAGCCCCCCGTGAGCAGCAGCCCCACGGCCGGTGCCCCCCCCCCCCCCGCCCCCCGGGCTGGGCGGTTTTGCCCGGAGCACCCCCCCGGCGCGCGCCCCAGCTCCTGCAGAGCCCCGGGACCCCGGGCCCGGTACCGCTCCGGTACCGCCGCTGCCCCCCGCCCCGCTGCCGGGGCTCCCTCCCCGCTGCCGGGGCACCCCCGCTGCCCGGGCTCCCCCCGCTGCCCCCCGCTGCCGGGGCTCCCCCCGCTGCCCCCCGCCCCGTCCCCGCACGTACCGGGGCTGCGGCGGGGCCGGCGCCGCCCGGAGCGCGCATCAGCGGCGGCGCGGCCGCGGGGCCATTTTCTGCGCGGAGCTGTCGCGAGAGCGGGGGGGAGGAGGAGGAGGACGGGGCGGGGGGAGGAAGGAGCCGTGCGGAAGGGGGGGCGGGGGCCGCGGGGGGGGTCCGGCCCCGCCCCGGTGCCCCCCGGCTGGTTTTCCCGGGGGTTTCGGCAGCCCCGTCCCCCGTCCCCGTCCCCCCCGCCGCTGCCGGCAGCGGGAGCGCCCCGCGCCCAGCGCCTACGGGCGGCTGGAGCATCCCGGGGCCTCGGAGCATCCCGGGGGGCTTGGAGCATCCCGGGGGGTTTGGAGCATCCCGGGGGGCTTGGAGCATCCCGGGGGGTTTGGAGCATCCCGGGGGCCTTGGAGCATCCCGGGGGGCTGGGAGCATCCTGGGGGCTTGGAGCATCCCGGGGCCTCGGAGCATCCCGGGGGGCTTGGACCATCCCGGGGGCCTTGGTACATCCTGGGGGCTTGGAGCATTGCAGGGGCCTCGGAGCATCCTGGGCCCTCGGAGCATCCTGGGGGCCTTGGTACATCCCGGGCCCTTGGAGCATCCCAGGCCCTCAGAGCATCCCAGGGGCCTCAGAGCATCCTGGGGGCCTTGGAGCATCCCGGGCCCTTGGAGCATCCCAGGGGCCTCAGAACATCCCAGGGCCCTCGGAGCATCCCGGGCCCTCGGAGCATCCCGGGCCCTCGGAGCATCCCAGGGGCCTCAGAGCATCCCAGGGGCCTCAGAGCATCCCAGGCCCTCGGAGCATCCCGGGCCCTCAGAGCATCCCAGGGGCCTCGGAGCATCCCAGGGGCCTCGGAGCATCCCAGGCCCTTGGAGCATCCTGAGCCCTCAGAGCATCCCAGGGGCCTTGGAACATCCCAGGGGCCTCGGAGCATCCTGGGCCCTCGCAGCACCCTGAGCCCCTTGGGAAGCCCTGGACCCCTTAGAGCATCCCAGGGCACCCCAAGCCTTTTGGAGCTCCCCAAGCCCCTCAGAGCACCCTGGACCCCTTAGAGCACCCCAGAGCCCTCTGAGCACCCCAAGTTCCTTGGAGGGCTCTGGATTCCTTGGAGCATCCTGAGCCCATCAGATCACGCGTGGTCCCTAAGAGCAGCCCAAGCCCCTTGGAGCCTCCCAGGACCCTCAGAGCAACTGGAGGCCCTCGGAGACTCCCAAGCCCCTCGGAGCCCCTGGAGCCCCTCGGAGCCCCTCAGAGCACCCGGAGCCCCTCGGAGCACCCCAGTGAGTGCCTGAGCTGGCCCAGCTCCCGCCTGCCGGCAGGGCTGAGTGGGAGCATCCCACCTGCACAGCACCCACTGCCGGGGTGCTGCCCCCCACACCCCAGCCCCAAGGAAGGGCTGGAAGGAGCAGGAAGGAGTTTCCTAAATCCCCAGAGTTTCCAAAGCCAATTTGTTTCATTCAAATAAAAACAGAGGCTCTGCCTGCTTCTCCCCGCCAAGCTCTGCAGTGCAAACCCTCCTAAAAACCTGTGATTTACAGGAAAAATCATGCCGAGGGGTTGATCACACCGCGGGGGTTGTGAACACCCCTAATGGGGAGGCCCCACCGCCTTTTGCAGCGTGGGGCCATGGAGGACTTCACGTCCCAGCAGCCTCCTGCCCGGTGCCATCCCCACCTGGAGGAAAGAGGGTCCCCTCTAGAGCCCCCCGTCTCTGGGGCAGCGGGCCTGCCTGCCGGGGGGGCAGCCCCGCTGGGGGCTGCAGGAGGGAGGAAGAGGAGGGCTGGGAGGTGAGGCTGAGGCAGGGCGGCGCGGGAGCGGGCTGTCGTCACTTCCTCCGTCCCCTGCGCAGGGCCTGCCGACGGGAGCGGGAGCGGGGGGCAGGCAGGGACGATCCCCGACATGTCGGCACTGTTGGTCCCTCTCCCTGCTGCAAAACGCCTGGAACAACCCCAGGCTGGACTCAGCCCCCACCCAAGACCCCCCCTCCCAGCCCCGGCTGTCCCGCTGTCCTGGGGGCGTCGGGGCAGAGAGGGTCCCCTGGATCCCAGGGCCGCTGCAGCTGAGGACGGCAATTTCCACCCCACGCATCGACCCTGGCCCCCCACGGACGAGACCCCCGCCCTGCAAACCAGGGGGGCCCCAGCAGCCCTCTGACCACCACCAGGAAAAGCTGCTACAGCTCGGTGGGTTTTGGCTAAGCGGTCCTCGCAGCTTTTCCCGTAAGAAATCAGGGAATGGTGATGGCGCCCCGGTCCTGCTGCGCCGCGTTGCCCTGCTTTGCCTCGCCGCTGCCCCGGCAGCTCCCGGCTGGCCCTTCCAGGCGGTCCAGAGTCACGCTGGGATGCGGAGATGCCTGAGCCGGGTTCCTGGGGGAGTTGGTTTCTGTATTCGGCATCTTCTGGAGGGTTCCACATGGGGGGGACAGGGCTGCCTCTGACATGTGTCTGCCCACATCCCCACGTGGGGACACGTGGGTGTAGGGCTCTTGTCACGGGGCCAGCGGGAGCCACAGGCCAGCATCAGGGTGAAACACAAACTCTGGGCTCAATTTCTGAGTCAGACTCATATTTGCTGAGTGATTATTTACAATAATTATCAGCAATTATATTCTTTTATATTCTTTTATATTTTTTTATTTAACAAGTACCTTTGTTGTATTTAACAATTTTAACAAAATTCTAACTTTGTTATAATTATGACAATTATTCTAGTTATTCCATGGAACAACTGCAGCAGTTCCAGCACACAAACAAGCAGCAAAGAGCCGGTCCTTGCTGCAGGGATGCCACCGTCAGAAGCAGCTGTGGGATTCAGTGGTTGGCACCGGCACAGCGCGGCAGCCAGCACAGGCCGGGGGGCTCGCGAGCAAGCGCTCGCTCAGCGCCAGCGTCGGTGGGGAAACGCCGCGGAGCCACCACCGGCCCCTTCGGCACAGTCTCAGCAGAGGTAGGGTGGGAGGACGGCGACCTGCTCCTTGCCTCCGGCCATGCGGCTGCTGCGCCCGGCTCAGATCTTCTGCACATAGTTCCCAGGGAAAAGCCCTTCCTTGCCGTGCAGCCGGCCTTTCCACCAGCCGGAGATATCTGGGGAGAAAAAAAAGAGCCAGGTCAGGCGTGGCGCTGCCATGGGGCACAGCAGGGAGGAGCTGGGCAGGGCGGGAGCCCGGTGGTACCTTCCAGCAGGATGTCAATGATGTCCCCCACGTTGAAGCTGAGCTCGTCCACGTCCTGCCCGATGTACTGGTAGAGCGCCTGGCAGCGCGGCACGGCTACCTTCGGCTGCGGCTTGGGACGCCCGGCCGGGGGCGGCCGCTGGCTCAGGCTTCGCCGGCGCTGCATGCTGCAGGACCGGGAGAAACAGCGTTCACACCGGGGAGAGCGGGAGGGCGTGGGATGTGCTGCACCCACCTGCCCACCCTGCTCTCCCCCACTGATGTGATCTGTGCCTGCGGCTCAGGTGGGCCCTTCCAGTGCAGGGACTGGGAGAACTGGGGTGTGTAAAGGCCTGGGAGGTGCCCGATTGCCTGGACCTGGCCAGGCTGTCTCTCGGTCGGGCAGCCGAGCTGCTCAGAGGGGAAAGAGCATCTCCTGGGGTCGGCAGCAGTGGGAGGGGAGGATGGGGTGGGGGGACATGGGTGCCGGTACGGGACCTACCCGGCCACCCCCTGGTCAGGCACGTTGAGGAAATCCTTGTTCTGCTCGGACGGGAGCCGTGTCTTCGGCTGGCGGGTGGTGTTTCGGTGGGGCAGCACCGCAGCCGGCGGCCCCCGTGCCTGCTTCTGGGGCGTCATGTAGGTGTCCCGCTGAGCCCGGCTATCGCTGCATGGGAACTGGGGTGCCCCATTCCTGCAGGTGCCTGGAAGACAGCCCCCGGGGAAGGTGCATTACAGGGAACCCAAGCTCAGCCTGCACCCATCGGGGAGCTCAGCGTTGGCTGGATCCAGGCTGGGGTCCCCCCTCCCTGGCACCTCCCCTTCAGCGCTGCCCTTCTCACCTCTGGGTGCCGGCGGGGCACTTCGGGAGGGTGCCGGACACCTGCTGCCACCTCTGCTCTGCATTGCCCCCTTCCTCGTGGGCTCTGGGGGGACACGAGACCCCATTAGAATCATAGAATCGTTTAGGTTGGAAAAGACCTTTAAGAACATCCAGTCCAACCATTAACCTAATGGTTACCAAGTCTGCCACTAAACCAGTTAAGGTGATGGCCCCTGGAGCCAGCTGGGGGGGGCTGTCCCTGCAATCTACCCCCAGCTACCCTTTTCCCCAAAATACCCCGTGCTGCCCCATCACCCAAGCAAAAGTGGGTGCCTCCTGGGTGAAATGCAAACCCCGCAGGGCCGGGGTACACGCCGGCTTGCCCTGATGTCCCCAAGCCCCAAGCAGTGCCCTGCAGCCCCAACACTCCTGTGCCCCCCCGCCACTGCATGCCGGGCACGCTGGCACTCACTGGCATTCCTGGGGAGCCCATCCCCAATGCTGACTGTAAGGGTTTTGCCTCCGGCTTTGAGGGCAGCCACGTCGCCCTGTCCTCTAACGAAGGTGACGTTGCGGGTGCCACCACCGCCCCAACCCTCCTTCTTCACCTGAAACTGTAGTCTGGGGGAGAGAGAGGGGCCGTGAGGCCATGGGGGTAGGACTCTGTCCTGCTTTGTCACCTCTCCCGGCCTCCATCCTTACGTGTCCTTGAAGGAGAGGCACAGCTTCGTGTGGGTGAGCTCCTCATAACGTTTGCACAGCAGGCTGATCAGCTCCGTCTTGAAGATGGACTCCAAGAAATTGTCGGCATTGTTCTCGTGGAGGATGAAGAAATCATCCTGCCTGGTGCTGGGGGAGCAACCCCAGTGCGGGGGAGTCAGGAGGGGCAAGGCTGGTGCCAGCTGGTGCTGGGGGGGAGCCAGGAGACACCACTGGGTCTAGGTCCACCCCGAGCAAATTTGGAGGGTGATTTAGCTGGAAACCGCCCTGGCCTCCAAAGCCCCATCTGCAAAGCACTCTGCGGGGAGCCTTCTCCCCCCAGCCCAACGCCCTGCTGCCTCCGGGGGCCTGGCAGTGGACACGGGAGCACGGGGAGGCTGGTGGAGCTGATGGGTGAAGCCCGACCGCACGGACCACCCCCCGCGGAGCCCAGGCTAAGGGACGCACCTCAGCGAGACTCTGATCACCGCCTGCAGCTCCACCTTCTTCTTGAGCACCTCCTTGATCTGCCCCTTCTCAGGACCTTTCTTCACCTTCTCCCGCCCGATCAGGTAGAAGTACTTGGGGGTGAGGATGAAGTCCCGCTTGATGGGCTGGGAAAGGGCAGGAGCAGGAGGTGAGGGGGTGTTTTTGGGGGGGGATGAGCCCCGCACACATTCCACCCAAGGCCATCTTCCACAAGCCATGGCTTGGCCTGTCCCAAGGCCCGAGTGGTTCCACATACCTTGAACCTCCGGTCGTACTTAGTGATGGAGTCGGCAAAGTCTATCCGTTCCCGCTTGCCCAGGAACTGGCGCAGCTCCGGCCGCTCCTCCATGCCCAGGTAATCCCCCACGAAATTCCTGTTAATGCTGTTCCTCCTCCGCTCTTTGAAGTTGTAGAGGATGTTGGAGGCTGCGCAGGACCCCAGAGCGATGACGGTGGGACAGGGCTCTGCACCGGTGCCTCAGCCCTCGGCCCCTGCCCGCCTGCTCTCCCAAACCAGCTGCAGGAGCCGTGGGAGCCATCGCATGGATTGTGGCAGCAAGAAGTGGGTCTCATTTTACACCAAAGGAGGAACCTGAGTTTCTTGAGCTTGGCTGGCTTCAAAACCCATTAATTGCCCTCAAAAAAACTTGTGCTGCGGGAGGGAGGGGAGGTCCCTCTGCTTCCTGGGTTTTCCCCCTTGATTTTTCACTGCACACTTGGGAAGGTGGGAAAACACCTGTGATGGGGTCAGGCGGTGACCACTGGCCTTTCCCATCCCTCTGCAAATGCTGACTCTCAGCTACTCCATCTCGGTGTGGGCAATGAAATGCAGAGTGAGACAGCGAGAGGCTCCAGTTTCTGTCCTACAGCCCCTCCCAGGTCTGGATATAGGAGCAAGAAATCCGTGCCCTTCTTTAAGATGTAGGAAAAGACCCCGGGCATCTCATGGTCCGGTCCCTCCTCAGCCCCCTCCTTGTTAGTGCCACAATTAGGAGCTGGGCTGCCGCTCTCCTGCTGCTCTGGCAGGAAGCAGCGAAGGGCACCCTAAAAGGGGTGCTGGGGTGCCAGCGTCCCTGTCCTCGCCCGGCCTTACCCTCCTCTCGCATCTGCTCATACTTCCGGATGGCGATGTGCCGGCGCCAGGCCTTCTGGATCACCCGGGCAAAGCCATCGAATTTCCGCTCCCGCATCTCTTCGAGGAGGAAGAGCTGGGGGGGACATGGGGTGATGAGCCTGGCTGGCCAGGGGCACCCCATCCCCTGTGCTGCATCGCTTCTCCCTCACATTGGCACCCCAAACCCTCCCCAGCATTGCCTGAAGTGATGCTTGGCTGCCTGCGGCGTCCCCCAGGAATGCCGGATTGTGGGGCTAGGGGCAGAGCCGGGCCACCTACCGATTCAGGGTTCTTGACAAACACCTTGCTCCGACCCATCTGGTACTGGTCCGGGTCCATGTTGACGGAGCGCAGCAAGTGCTGCACCCCTTGCCGCTCATCCCCGCGCCAGGACGGCCATGTCTCGGGAGTGAGGATGGCGTAGCTGCTGGGACAGGGGACGTGAGTTGCAGCCAGGCTGTGGGGACCCACCATCCCCTGTCCCGGTGGTCGCTCACCGTTGCAGGAATTTGTGGAAGAGGCGGCGGTAGGCGAAACCTGCCCGGCGCACCCGGATGTTCTCCTTCAGCCCCAGGTACTCAACTTGGTGCTTCACCCTGCGGAGCCGGGAGGAACACGCTTGGCGTGGGATGGTAGGTTGGTGGGGGTCCTGCCCAGACCCCTTGGCCACCGCTTTGCATGGGGATGCCCTCAGCTGTGCATGCATGAGAGTTTCTTGGGGCTCAGATGGAGCATCTGGGTGACACATGTAGAGAGGCGTCTGTGTCCCCACACGCTCCTCAGCACCCACCTTGTGCTCTCCTGGGTCTGTGGGCAGCACAGAGGGACCGGCCCCGGGGTGTAGTCTTTGGAGGAAAGTCGGTCCTGGCCACATCTCCATGGCCAGGTCCCATTTCCCAGGCTCTGTGGGCTCACTGATACATCGTGAGGGGCGTCTGTTACCTGCTTTCCTCCCAGTCCCGGGGTTTCTTGGTCTCGTTGGGCTTGATGCAGCGGATGTAGTGTGGCGTGCACTTCATTAGCGTGTTCACCAGGTCGTTAGCCTGTTTCTGTTGCAAGGATTGACCTCTGTAGCATTAAGGTGGTGGGAGCCCATCACCCTGCTCCTGCCCCAGAGGCAGCTACTGTCCTGCAGCCTCTGGGATGTACCTTAATTTTGGAGCCCGCGGTGGTTGGTCGTCCCTTTTTGTCAGAATCAAGCTTTTCTGGGAAAAGCATCTGGATGAAACCGCTGAAAGGCAGGTGACAGTCCCCGGGTGAGAGCTGCCAGGCTCCCCAAGCTCAGCACACGCTGGGCTGGAACCAGCTCCAGCTCTGCTTTCTGCTGTTGGGAAATCCTGCACCGTGGCTCAGCCCGTCCCCCCCAACTGCCCCCAGGGTGAGCAGGATTGGTGCTGGTGGGTAAGCACCCCTCCGCCCAGCCCTGCAGTCCCTGGGTGCTGCTGCACTTGATGGGGGGATGCCACTGGTGCCTGTGGGGTGATGCAGGATGCTGAGCACCCCGAGCTGTGGCTCTGGTGGAGGCAGGACCAGCAAAACTTTATGGTCTGGGTGTTGGGGATGCTGCCCTCTGCCCCAGCCCTTTTGGGGTGGCCCTCATGACCGCAGCACCGCCACGACTCACTATTCACTGCTCTGCATGAGCTCAATCAAGTCGGTGAAGAGCACATCCCGGTTGCGCTCGCAGAAGCCGTTCACATCATAGGAGACCTGGGGACAGGAGGGGAGCTCAGCTCTCTGCCACCATGGCCAGGGCCATGGGGTGCTGGGTGCTGGGTGTGGGGTACCATACCTTGCCTGCATAGTGGTGGATGATGAAGCCCGAGCTCCAGCTGTTGAAGTGCTCATGGGTGCCCACAGCCGCCTGCAGCTTCTGCAGCAAGGTCTGGTCAGCCCCCTCACCAGTGGCATGCATGGTGGCACAGACGTCGTCCAGGACGCTCATGATGCCGGGGGGGTTCTGGGAGAGGGAGAGTGAAGCCATGGGTATCCAAAGGCTGCAGGCAGGGCCCAATCCTGCATCTGGCTGCGCTCAAGTGCCTCGTACTGGTCAAAGGTGCTTCATGCTGAACCGCAGCTTAGGTTAAGGATGCAGAGCTGCTGCTCTCCCAAGGATGCTCCCCGACAGGACCGGCTTCTGCCACCCTTCCTTGACAGCAGCCAGCCCATCTGGCACCCTCCTCCCTGGGTGCCTTGGCTCCCCAGGAAAGGCTCCCCGAGGAAGCCTCCCCTGGAGGAGGAGACCCCACTCACCAGTTTGCTCTCTATCAGGTCACACACCACCTTGTTGTTGAAGTACTGGATCTGGGTCCACTTGATCCCCTCCTGCACGTATTCCTCCTGGGGAAGTGGACGGAGAGCTGGGTGGGCCCCCCAACCCGTGGGATACGCTGCAGCCCCCCTGCTCTGGCCGTGGTGCTGGAACAGGCCGGCAGTGGGAGTGCAGGGTGCAGGAATCAGGGCGCTGGCGCAGCCTGCAGCCCCCCAGCCCAGCCCCCCCATACCTGCTCTGCCTTCAGGGTCAGCTCTATGAAGATCTGCTGCAGCTTCTCGTTCACAAAGTTAATGCAGAATTGCTCAAAGCCATTTTTCTGCAAAAGGACAAAAGATGAAAAAGAAGATGGGGCTGAGCTGGCTTCTGCTCCTCTCACCACATTGGGGGGACCCCAAACAGCAGAGCCTTTGGGTGCTGCTCCAGGGACACTTCTGGAGGCCATCGACTGCTAACAGCTCCCTCCTCCAGCCGCTCTCTTTGCTGTGGAAGCAGGGAAGGACATTCCCCATCTGGGCTCCTACAGCAAAGCAACACTTACCTGGAATATTTCAAAGCCGTAGATGTCCAGGACCCCAATGCTGTACTCCTCATACGGCTTCTGCATAGCCCGGTTGATAGACTGCAGGGAGAGATGGGACGAGCCACCTTCATCAGGGGCGTAGGGTGATGGGACCGGCTGCACACGGGAGCGGATGACGAGCATCCCCTCCGTGCTGTGGCCACGCTTGGCCCAGCCTGCTGGGACCACACACCTCCACGAGAAAGTCGAAGACGCGCGCGTAGAGCCCCTTGGCCAGGGCGTCCCGGGTGTAAGCCGCCTGCTCCACATTGAGGGTGACGGTGATGGACTCGGAGCGGCCGCCCCACTTGCTGTCCATTTTCCTGCTGGTGACTTTCTCGTTGAGGCGGTCCTGGTCGATCCCCAGCAGGTAGGCAGGGAAGGCCAGGGCTGGGCAGAGCCGGGGGGGTGGTCAGGGCTGCCTGCTCCCCGTATGCCCCCGGCATGCTGCCCGCAGCCGCTGCTGGACCCCCCAGCCCCTCTGAGTGCAAAGGACAGCAGTGTTGGAGCAACCGGGGATGTGGGTCACAGTCCTCCCTCTGCTAAATCACAGCAAGTGACTCCTGGCATCTGTCCCCTTGTTAATTAAGCTCTGGTTGTGCCATTTGCTCACTGCCTCACTTTCCCTGTGTCTAACGTGGGGAAGATGCTGATGCTGCCTCTCTCCTCTACCAGGGGATTTGTGCTATGGAGAGTTTGCAATTCATTGCCAAGGGTCTCTGTGAGTGTCCCCACTTGCCCCCCTGAAGCAGGGGGAGTCAGCTACTCACAGTCAGCATTTTCCACATGAGCGTAGTTGCCTTCCTCCCGAAAGCTGATGTTTCCCAGGTGGAGGATCCCCGCCACGATCTGCAGCACCAGCTGCTGGTCCTCGCCCCGGATGCCGATGACCTGCATGGCGTTCTGGGGGCGTGGGGAGCCTGTCAACCCCTGCCTGGCCACAGCTGGCTTTGGGGACTTCCCCTCCTAGGCACTCACCATGGTCTCATGGAATTCACTGCGGTCATCTGTGCCCTCCACCCGGTATGTGTCCGACTGGTTCAGGTAGTAGTAATAATCCGGGCTCATGATGCCCAGGTTCTGCCGCTGCTCTTGGGATGCCCCTTCGAGGAGCTGGGAGAGAAATGGGAGCTGCGGTTACCTGGCCCCTGGCCCCCGCGGCAGCCCGGCCAGCTCCGTGCCCCCCGTACCTGATAGTAGATGTGGAAATTCCTCTCGCACTCGTTCTGGCTCACCACCCGCGACTTCTCCAGCAGAAAGTTGGAGATCTTCCCTCCGTCGGGTTCGCCACCCCGGCTGAACTGGATCTCGAAGTACTTCCCCTGCCCCGGCACACCTCTTGCTCAGAGCCGCAGCCCCGGCCATCAGGACTCCTCACTCCCCCCTGCCCTGGCTTCTCTCCCCCTTCTCCCACCACACCAGGAGCATTGCTGGGACGGATCCTGGCCGCGGTGCTGACCCTCTGCACCTGCCCTGGCGACTTACGAAGCGGCTGGAGTTGTTGTTCCGGATGGTTTTGGCATTTCCAAAGGCTTCCAGCAGTGGGTTGGACTGCAGGATGATGTCCTTCACATGCTGGGGGCAGAGGAGGGAGAGGGCTGAGCTGGGGGGCTGCATGCCTGTGCCCCACTGCAGCAGCCCTGCCTTGGGGCTGGGGACAGACCCGGGACTTTGCGTGTCCCTAGCCCTGGAGCCGGGGCTGCTCTGTGTGCCACCATCGGCTGGGGGTTGCCGGGGGCCGGGGCGGCAGGGAGCGGTTGGGAGGTAAAGCAACGCGTGGTGGTGCATGGCAGGGCAGCCATACCTGCACTTTCTCGCCACCCCCGGACACTTTGGAGATGTAGCCCATGATGTATTTTGCTGCCACTGTTTTCCCGGCCCCGCTTTCTCCGCTGTGCAAAAGTCAAAGCAGAGGAGACATGAAATGGCCCTACCAGAGTTGCCCGTCCTGGGGTGCTTCAGGGTGGGGTGCTGGAGCAGGGCTGGGGGGTGATGGCGGGTGATGGGGGCTGCGCACTCTGAGTGTGTGGCAGAGCTAATGCAGGGGATGGGGCTGCCTGGGTGCTCTGGGGGTGCTCTCAGATATAACTGGGGCCAGAGCAAGGCTGGGCACGGAGCTGCTCTGGGAAGAGGTGCTGGATTTCTCGTTGCTGGATTTTGGAGGGGAGGAGGGTGACTTGGGAGCCTCAAGGGGAAGTCTCTGGCCTTGCCCCACATCCTGACCATTTCCCTTGCAACACTGAGCCGGAAAAACACATTGCACAAGGCTCGGTCCCTGCCTGGCACAACCTGGTTGCAGCCCCGGCTGGTTCTCATGGCCCAGGATGCTGGGGTCCCTCCAGGCACCCCCACCTGCCGGGTCCCCCAGGACCCACCACTGGGCTTCAGCCGCCTCTCGCTGCTGCCTGGCCGCTGTGTTTAGCCGGGACACCCCTGCGGTGTGGGGAGAAGGGGTGATGGGGGCAGCTGGCCCCAGACTGGTGGCATGGGGTCCCCAGCTGTGCCCCGCGTACCCCCTACCTGATGATGACGCACTGGTTCTCCCCGTCGATCAGCATGTTGCGGTACATGTTGTCGGTCAGGGCGTAGATATGGGGGGGATTTTCATACTGAGCCTAAACGGGGGACAAGGACCAGAGCGCTGAGCACAGAGCAGCCATCAGCCCCCTGCACTGAGCCCCCTCCCCAAACCCCCTTAAGTCTGCCCATGTGTTGCACAAGGCAGTAGCACATAGCAGGGATGAGGAATTAATCTCTTGCCACAAACGTGAGCTAATCAGCAGTATGTCAGATGTTTTTTTGGCTCTCCCCTCCTCCTTGGGAAGTTCATTGTGGCAGAGCTGGTTGCTTGGGCTGGATTTTACCATGTTTGGGTTGCTTTGGTGTGTATTTATGAGCTGAATTTCCCAGGAATGTGGATCTGCTCCTGAGTCTTGTTACTGACTCTCCATCAATGTGTCTGGGAGCACTGAACCCTGCAGCACCCAAAGGGCTAGGGAGGGTGGGGACACTCATGGGACACTCCCCAGGTGTTTTGCACCAAATTAAAGCCAATGAACCCCTGGCCAACCCTGCCGGCCGGCACGCAGCAGCCTCACCGCTCCCTGGTACAGCTCGATCTCCCGGTCGGTGAAGTATGGCATCTGCTTGAAGGGGTTGACAGAGATGAGCACCGGCCCGATGTAGGTCTGAGCGGCAGGTTAAGGTCTGTGTGTCCTTTCCCATGTGCCCCCTTCCTTGCCCCACTCGCTGTGTTGGGAGGCAGCGTCAGTGCAAGCAATGGCAGGAAGGTGGTTGGGGGGGATCCCTGCCTCCTCCTGGAAGCTGCACCAGGAATACCATGAGGGTTTCTAGCTCACATGCAGACAGAGCTGCTACCACGACTTCGTGCTCTCCTGGCCAGAGGGTCTCAGTGCTTCGCTCCTTCAGCCCCAGGGCATCCCTCCAGAGTCACGGGCACAGGGTACAGCAGGAGCATCCCCTCAGCTCCCCAGCCTCTGGCTGAGGATTGGCTCCAAAAGCAGCATTTCCAGCATCCCGCAGCCTCCCGACATTCGCCTTCTGCTCAGCTGCTCATGCTCTATCTGCAGCTTTTGCAGCAGGAGGCCATCTCCATTTTACAGCCAGGGAAACTGAGGCACAGAGAGGGGAGAAAGCGCCAGCTCCTGCCTTTCCCCAGCCAACCAGACACTCCACCTCCCTCGGCCCCTGCCTGCAGCATTCCCGAGTCACCCAGGTGTGGGCACAGGAATGGAAAAGCAGGGAACTGCGCCTGGAAATGATGCAGCAGCAGGATGGGGATGAGCCCCTGGAACCCCAGGGCAGGTGCTGGGGAAGTGGAGGTCAGGGACAGAGCGGTGCCAGCAGGGTTACCCCGAGCCCTTGATGTCCTATTTTCAGCCCACCTGACAGCAGGGGTGACAGAAGAACAGCCGACGGGCAAGAAGAGAGGGACTTTTCTGGGAAATGCAGAAGCATTGAGTCACGGCTAGACAGGGGCCCTGCACACAGCAGCACAAAAAAAGGAAGAAAGAGGCTTTGTGGGGCATTTTTTTCCTCCGGAAAAAAAAAAAAAAAAAAAGCCAAACCCAACCCCTAAACACATTTAAAGCCCCAGGGCTGCCAAAAAAGTGGGGAGGATGGCTGCGTCACCGCTGGTCTGGGACAGAGCATCGCCTTGTAAGGACAGAGCAGCATCTTTAGGGAAACCACAGCCACTCACGGTAGTGTAAGCAGGCAGCTCAGCACCGTGCTCAGGTGCAAGGACCAAAGTGGGTCCTGGGGCAAGACAGGATGGGATCATGGTTACAGTGTCTCTGCCGAGTCCAACTCAGCTTGGGAATGGCAGCATTCCCCCAGCCAATTCTAATCTTGTCCCACCACAGTGTGGGGATGGGACACTCTGCAAGCTTTGGGGCAGCCCCAGTTTGGCCCACACCCTGGAAAACCTTGGAGCGTAGCCCTGCCTCTTCCTGGCCCTGTCCCGCTGCCCTGGGAAGGATACAAAGATGTAATCATCCATAAAACGCTTCTTGAGGTTCTCCACGATGGCCTCCTCAGATATCTTGGAGAGCAGGACCATGTCGTCCACGCCACTCTGCTTGACATTGTGGCTCTGCCAGTGGAAGCGCTCCTTGCTGCCCTGCGGGGAGAGGGCCACAGCAACTGCACCAGGGCCACCACCGGCGGGAGAGGGGCTCCGGGCCTGGGTCTGGCCCTAGCTCCCCCTGACCTGCTGGTAGCTATAACTGGCCCCCACCCCAGCTGTGGCTCCAAAATAGGCACCTTCGGGTGGTGCAAAAAGGGGTGTTTTGGCCACGCTGGGAACTTGCAAAGCTCAAAATCCCAGAGCTGCTACACCTGGGCTTGCCCCATTCCTGTGGCTGGATCCTGCCTCACCGCAGGTCTGGTACCCCAGAGAGAAGCAGATGGGGCACTGACAGCCTGTGGGCATGTTTGTAACATCACCCCTGCTCCTTCCGGAGGTAACTACGAACTAAGGAAGCAACTGCTGCACTGGCTCTGTTTGAGTCAAAGAGACAGCAAAAATAACCCAGGGGAAGGGCAAAAATTGCAGCTGGTGGGGGCATCCCCGGCGCTGCACATCCTCTGCGCCCCCGCGTCTCCTTTGCACCAGGGCAGAGGTGCAACCTGTGCACCCATCACCCTCTCCTCCCTGCCCAGGGAGATGCCAGCACCTGCTTTCCAGCTGCCACCCAACTCGCCCGGCTCTGTCCTCTGGGGGCTGTAGGACAGCAGGAAAACTGTGGGATGTGATTTAAGCCCTTGAAGGGCTAAACACAGCCCTGGGCTGGGAGGGGAGGGTAGGATTCAACTGTGCAAAAAGAAAACTACTCAAAGGCCCCTTGTCCTCGATGCTGCAGAGGAAACCTGCTGAATGCAGCCACGGTGCCCGTGCGGCCCCTGGTGTGGTGCCCGGGAGGGGACACCCCATCTGGACCTGCCCACAGCTCCTCTGTGCCTGTCCCACAGCCCCTGCAGTTCTGCTTTCACTCCAGAGCTCCTGGCACCGATTTCACTTCTCCCCCGCGTCATCCCCAGCCTCTTACTCTTTCCATTTCCCTTTTCTTCTCTTCCCCTTTTGCTTCATTTTCCTCTTGGCTCTCAAGATTTCAGGCCTCCAGACCCCAACACCTTTGCACCCTCCTGTCTGCCCCTGATTTTTGCAGGCTGCCCGCAGACCCTGCACCCACCCTTGGATGCTCGTCACAACCTGGCACCATCGCGATGGGGGACAGAGGGACCGTCATGGAGTGTGGAGGAGCTCAGCAGCATCATGCTGCTCCCCCTGGCTGCTTCCATCCCTGCTGGGCTTTGCAACCCAAAATACCATCCATGCCCCCTCAATCCCCAAGTGCAACTCAAGCCCCATAGCTGGTTGGAGGGGCTTCGCTGTCCCTTCCCTTGGGATGCACGGACCTGGGTCAGCTCAGGAGGTCCAGAGGGGATCGGGGTGGCTCACACAGCCTGAAACCATGTGGGAGCTTCTCCTCTTCCTCCTGTTTGTTGCTTATGGGCCTTTTTCTTGCCTTCCCCTCCTTTCCTCCCCTCCATCCTAATAAGCCCCTAGAAAAGCCACCCAGAAAAAATGCAGGCGGGCTCAGCCATCCACCCCAGGTCACCATGCTGTCACCCAGGGAGCTGTCAGTGACCCCAGGAGCTGTTCAGCTTCAACCCAACCTGGCCAAAACCTTGTGCTTCAGGTGGAGAGGAGTGGGTAGGGACCCGTGGGGAGCCCGACACCTTGGTTCCCCCTCCCCTGCCTCCATTGCCCTGAGCCCTCAGGCGCAGGCACCCTGGGCTCACATGGCTGGTTATGGCACCAAATTAAGGCAAATACAAGCGTTTCCTGTATTGCAAGCTCGGCACTTTTGAGCTGACACCTGGAGTTTCTTCTTTAGTCAAATGACTGCTCAAAGCTGTCAGCGGCAAGAACATGCCTTCATGACACCTCCTCTTCCTCCAGGCTCAGGTTAGGTGCTTTCCTAGCTAAGCTGAGGCACCTGATGCAGCACAGCTGCAGGGAAAACACCGGCTCGCTTTAAATGAAGGTTTGGTCCTGGGTATCTGTAGGGCCATGGTTGTTTCTGCCCTGTTTCTGGGAGCACAAACTCTGCCTGGCTTTCCTCAGCACATCCCAGGGTGTTCACAGGGCCAGGACTCACTAAGCTGGGTAAAAACCTTGTGGGGAGGATGAAGAGGAGTGATGCTCCTTGAAACCACAGCATTGCCTGAGCTTAGCACCCAGCAAGCCCTTGCGGGATGGGGGCTGCAGGCAGCATCCTTGCAGGGAGCAGGGGCACAAACTGAATTTGCTTTCAGGGGTTTGGGGCGGCAGTTCCTCAGTCCCATCCTCTGTTCCAGGCCAAAGCAAGGGATGAGCCAGAGAGCAGCATCTTGACAGCTGCTGCCACGGGGTTCCCAGGGAAGGGGACTGATGGGCGGTCTGGACCAAATGCCTCTGTGAGGCCATTTCATCCTCAAACCGAGCAGGAAGCAGCTTTCAGCAGCCCTTGGCCTAGGCTTCTAGGCACAGTTTGCAGCCACTTTACACAAGTGACTTTGCTCTGCCGGTGGCCCCATGCATGATGGGTGCATACATGGGGACCCCCCCCCCCCCCCCCGGACCTCCACGAGCCCCCCAGCAGAGAGCTGCAGGATGGGGACTGACACCACTGCAGCCACCACCTGTGCCCAGGGCTGCGGATTCAGCCAGAGCTCATGATAGGATCGCTGAGGCAGGGAGGGGAGCGGCCCTGCAGATTGAAAAACGTCATCTGTTTTTCTTCAAAGCTCAAGTCTGAGCCACCAAAAAAAACCTACAAGCCCCAAGTGGGGAGCAGACGCAGCCCAAGGTGGCACCTTTTGTCTTGAGACAGGGCAAGCCCAGATGCAGCCAACACCTTAAAACCACCGGAAGGCTTCAGAAGAGCAACACGGGGTGTTGCATCGCTATCACAACCCAGGCAGCTCCCAGGCACAGGCAGCATTTGGTGATGGGGTGTTTTGCCCAGCGTTTTGGGGATGGGGACTGGCCCTGGAGCTGGGCTGAGCCCTGGCAGGGGTTGGCGTTGTGGCTGCGCAGCTCCACAGCCCTTCCTGAAGCCACAAAGCCTTTTCAGGACTTGGGTGGCAGTGGGGAGGGGACAGTGTTTTTGTCTTGTGGGGGACAGCATCTGAGCAGCCTCTCAGAGGTGGCAACCGCAACACTCCAGTTCAGTCTGGCCACTGTCCACTTCCTGGCTGGGTGGAAATGTCTGGCAGCAGCATCACTCTGAGAGACAGAGCAGAGCTGTGGGCTGAAGGACATGGCTGCAGCCACACTGTGCAGACCCTTACCCCATGCCTGAGCACATCCCTAATTTTAAGAGCTTTCATCTTCCTCTTCTGCCTCCAGATCAACTTCCAGTTCTGGCTGCTGCCAGCAGCCTCATGCCCTGCCTGTGGCTCCTGTTCCCCACATGTGCCAAGGTGCAAGGTCTGACCCTGGGCACCGGCACCCAGAGGTCCTGCCTGGCTTGAGCCAGCCTGGGGGATACAGCCACCCCTGGCAGCCCCTGCCACCCCACTGTGCTCTGCCTGTAGCATGCTTTGCCCACATCCTGCCAGCACCATGAGCGCAGAAACCAGAAGCGCTGGTGGGAAGCTGGGCCAAGAGGAACACAAGACTTCTCCTGCAGGTACCACACCATCGATGGCAAAACCAAAACCACTTTGTGTTGGCCCAGCCTCACTGCCCTGTGCCCTCCATCCTGCTTGGGTCAGTGCTTCTGGGGCACCGACCCTACATCCAGCATCCAGCATCCAGCACCCATCCTTGGCTGCTCCCCACCACTGTGCCCTGCACCAGTGCCTCACCCAGCCCCAGCTCTGCTCCCTGTCCCCAAGCCTGGGCAGCACCATCGCATCTGCAGCAGGGACGTTGGGTGGGCTCCTGGCACCTCCCAGAAAGCAGCAAGGGACCATGATGGTTGCAGGAGAGGACAGGGTTGAGATAGCCCTGAGGCAGCAGGAAGAAAGAGTGACATCCCCAGGGTGCCCAAGGGAGACGGGGCAGGGGGGGAGCCCAGCGAGGGCCCCTCTTGCACTCACCATGGTATCCCTGCGTCTTGCCCCCGGGGATGGGGCACTAGGGGCTCCTGTCACCGAGGGCACAGGTCCATCTCGAAGTCCTTTGCTTTTCTGTTTCTGACGCAACTATGAACAGCAACTAAATTTTTTTTCCTCCTCCCACTTCCTCATTTTGGGCCTGTTTGCCGGGGGTGGGGAGGATGAGGGCGGCTCTCTGCTGCCACAGGGGGACCTCGGGGTGGCCTTGCCAGGGTGACCCCACATCTCCTGAGGACAGATGCTGCTGGTGCCAGGGGTCACTGACCTGGGTAAGCAGGTGACCTGCTCTCCGTCCCCTGCTGCATGTCCCAAGGTGACAGGATGCAAACCAAGAGAGCAAAATTGCTACACCAACCCCAGTCCCCACAGTAGCCCATCTTCGTCCATCGCCCAGCAGCCACGAGCCACGCTTGTCACCCGTGGCACCTGAAGCCTCCTCCCCATCTCCCCTGGCATCCCCGAGGGAAAGGCAGCAGCCCCAGGTGCGCTCAGCCTCCCTGGGGACGCCCCACTGCGGACCACGATGCCGCGCCATGCTCTCAGGAAATGGGCGCGGAACAGGACGAGGCAGGAGCGCGGCGAGTGCTGCTGCTTCGGTGGCCGTCTCGGCGCCTGCAGGACCTGGGCCTGCTACTAATAAATAACAATGTCAGAATTTCAAGTAACGTCCTTGCTGCCGCGCTCTGCCCAGCTTCTCCCTCTCCCACCGCTCCTTGCGACGGTACCGCAACGCTGATCCCAGGCTATGTGTGAAGAAGAGAGCCCGTCGCGCTGAGCGGTCCCGGCCCCCCCCGAGACTCTGTCAGCATAGGCCCAGCTCCTTGGCAGCGGTCAGCCCCCAGCAGAAAGCAGCCAAGAGGGGCAAAGAGAACAGGTAGGTGTCACAACCCAAACAGGACTGTCCAGAGAGGACCGTGGAGGTTCTCTGATTCCCTTGCGCTAAATTAAGGTACAACGACACCAAACGACCAATTGAACGCTTTATTGACAGTAAACACCAACCTGAACTTGGAAAGCACCACAATATGCCGGGGATAAGGGGCACCCTCCTGTTGAGTCACGAGGTTCAGAATAGAACCCCTTGCTTTCTAAACGCCTCTCCAGGGAAGGGTCTAGCTGCGGCTAGGTCTAATCTTAGTCTCAGACTTGGTCAACGGTTTATGTGAATAAGGAGGCAAGCCAGACCAGGAAAGCACCATGGGTTCCAATCCACATGCTTACAAAAGGAAAGGGAAAGGTCAAAAGAGGGGAGAGAGAGAGAGAGATATCACCACCCTTGTATGCCGCGATGTCGACGATAAACGCGGCAGCCCCCCGGCAGTGGGCGCGCTGCTCCCGGAGCGCAGGGCCTCCGGCTGTGCCGGCAGCGGATGGGGAGGCCGGCCGGGAGCAGGGGTGGTGGCAGCGCGGGGTCCTCCCATGGTGGGGGTGCACACGTGGCTCCTCGGGGTTGTGTCTTTGATAGGCCAAGCCTCTAGTCCCGCCCCTCTTGAGGCTTGCTCCAGAATGTTCTCCATCTTCTGCGCAGGCGCCGCCTGGGGGGATCTTTCGGGGGTCTTTCGGGTGGTAGTGAGCCCCTTCCTCAAGTGAACTCCGCCTTTGGCCATCAGAGGGTGGAACTACGAGTCCTCCCACAGCCTCTGGGCTGGTGCCAGCTCCGCACCAATCGGCTGCTCACCCGTGGTGCTGTGCAGTCCCCAGTCACTACGGAGACCTTCACTTGTCTCTTTGCAGGCCTTAACTTGCCTCTCCACAATGTTGGAGGCATTAAGTCTTCCAGTCCCTGAGAGCAGGCTGCGGCAGGAAGCCGAGGCCTGAGCAGGGTTGTGCACCGCCGCGGCCTGACTGTCCCCTGCAGACCTGCCGTCCTGAGATGGCCCCTCCGCTGCCCCAGCATGGCGGTGGCAGAGCCCACGGACTTGGGAGCCGGCCCCCGTGGGGCTCAGCCTGCCACTGCTGCAGCAAGTCCGTGCCGGCCCCACATGCGCGCGGAGCAAGGGCTGTCCGTGCCCGGGAGCGCTCAGCTGCTGCACAGCCCACCCCGGGTCTGCGCTCCCCTCTAGCCGTCCTGCCGGCGGCCCGGTCGGGTGCGCAGTGAGCGAGAGGGTGGGCAGCCATCCAGCCCCATGGCCCTGGCAGGACACCCCTCCTTCTTGGGTATCAGAGAGGTCTGGAGTCCAAGATGTACGCGAGTGTGGGGAAAGCAGGGATGTTTCCAGGGAAAGGAAATGTCTGACTTGGCTGCTTTACACACAGAGAGACCATAACCACTTCTGGTTTTGCTTGTTTGCCTCCCACCATTGCCGGGGCTGGATGAGAGAGGATATTGCCAGCCAGCGGGGTCTGATCTGGAATTTCTGGCCAATTCTGCAAATGCCAGGCTTGGGGCAGCCCACCAGCAGGCTGAGAGCCACAAGGGCTGTCAGGGTTTGCTCTGATCCCAGGCAGCCATGGCCGCAGAAGGAAATTGGCCGCGTCAGAGCCGGGGGCTGCTTCGCCTTGTGCTGACCGGGGCAGCTGTTGCTCCCCAAGCACGCGCGGGGCGGCGGGAGGTGTGGAGAGTGGGTGCCACCAGGGTGGGACTGGGAAGGGGCAGAGCACCTCAGCCCTGGGCACCCCACTCTTGCCAGGCAGGTCCTCTTTCAGGCCAGGCACCTGACAGCCAAGGGACCCACGGTCAGCCGTGCGCTTGGGCCGCCGTCACAATGGCCGCGTGATGTCACAGACCACCTCCTCACTGCCCATTGTCCCCTGCCCCATAAAAAGGCAGCCCTACCCGCTGGCCACCACTCGCTGAGCTGCTTGCGCCTGCAGCACCAGCAAGCAGAGAAGGACAGGAGTGGGGAAGCCTTAGGCAACGATTGCCAGCTTCAGGGTGCTGCAGCCCAACGCCCAACGAAGCTGCCAAACGCTGTCTCAGGGCAACTCCAAGAGCTGCCAAATCAAAGAGGACACGTGGAAACTCTTTGGTTGGCGATCCAAAATGGCAGATGATGGCACAGAGCCAATGGAGGTCGACCCGCTGGAGGATCAGGAGGAGCCCATGGCGGTCGACCTGCTGGAGGATCGGGAGGAGCCCATGGAAGTTGACCCCCTGGAGTATCTGGAGGAGCCCATGGAGGTCGATCCAGTTCCAGCAGACCTAGCCGGGTACTGCCACGCTGCTCCCAGGCTATGCTCGACGAAGGGAGCCCATCACGCCGAGGGGGTCTGGTCACCCGTCCTCGGCAGCGGACAGGTATGCTGCGGGCGGGAAGCCGAGGCCTCAGCGCAGCCGGCCTGCGCGTGCCTCCCAGCCATCCATCGTTCTCCCTTGAAACATGGCGGAGCTTCAAGTGCTGCTTGGGCTCTTCCTCCCCATCCTGCACTGCCCTGCTGCCCCCAGATATTCATAGGGTATCTCCCCTGCCCTTTCCAGAGTGCACCTCGCACGGCAGTGCCGGGGGGAGGTCACGCTGCAGAGACAATCCGTGGCAAATAGACACCCTGTGCTGGGCACGTTCCTCACCAGCAGAGTTTGCAGAAGACACAGGATCAAGGCATTCCTGAGATCTCTCTCCCTCAAATAAACTTCTCCTAACCTTTGCCTTGTGAGACTTTCTGGGCAGCACTGGGGGGAACAGCTGCAACAAGCGGGGGCCACACTTTGTCGAGGCCTAGCATGCAAGAACAGGTCAGGGGCCTCAGCTTTTGAAACTGCCTCTCTCCTCTTCTGAATACCAGCTCGGTCATGCATAGCCACGTTAGAATCGTAGCCTCGTAGGCTCATGGAACGCTGTGGGTTGGAAGGGACCTCCACAGGTCACCTAGTCCAACCCCTGTGAGCAGGGACATCTTCCACTAGAGCAGGTTGCTCAGAGCCCCGTCCAACCTGGCCTGGAATGTTTCCAGGGATGGGGCATCCACCACCGCTCTGGGCAACCTGTGCCAGTGTTTCGCTGCACTCATCATAAAACATTTCTGCCTTAGATCTAATCTGAATCTCCCCTCTTTTAGTTCAAAACCATTCCTCCTTGTCCTGTCCCTGGTTTAGGCCCTACTAAAGAGTCTGTCCTCTGGTTCTCCAGAGCCACGAGACATGGCGCAAACCTTTGTGTCAATCCCCACGGGCATCAGCCCAAGGGATTCAGGGAAGCGCCAGCGGTGTTTCCGACATGTAGTTCTTCAGACAACACCCCCCGCCTAAAACCCCAAACCAGCATTACCAACAGGGGCTGCGTGCCCCTGGGGTGCACAGCCGGCCCGTGCGGGCTCTGCCAAGGGGAAGCCTCTTCCTACGTGCCACGCAGCAGCTCTGGGCGAATCCCCACCTCTCCGACCTGCTCCAGTCAGTGGGGCTGCAGCCCGAGGGAAAATCCTCCCCTGCTGCCCAAACCCCTGCTTCGGCGGAGGCACAAGGAGCCGTGGTGCCCAGAGCCCAGGCTTGCCACTTGAGAAACAAGACTGGGACCAGAAGCTGCGCCCGGGATCGTAGCTACTCCTTTATTATAAATCATGCCGACACGTCGCTCCTCCTCAGAGTTAGTATGTTAAACATTTTCCGTTTTATATATATCTAAATAAAAAGGTGAAAACACCCCCCTCCCCTCACCAAAATGTCAGAACGGAGCATGGCACCAGGAAGGAAGACAAATGAAGGCCCGCTCGACCGCTAAACGGGATTTGCTGAGCACCAGAGAAGCTGCGATCGGCTGATGAGCGGGTGAAAATACAGATGGTAGAGTAACACAGGAGGGCTGGCAGGGCGGAGAGGTTTGCTCTGGGGAAAGAGGGCCGTCCGCCTCCCTGCACCGTAACGGCTGACCCCCAAGGGGAGCAGAACATGGCTTGGGACAAGATTTCCCATCCTTGTGACGCAGAAGGGCCTGGAAATAGCAATACTAACAATAATGATAACAAAAAGCACATGCTTTGTAGATCTGAAATTCAGGTCTCCTCCTCAAGGCTGTGGTGGACCATGGAGAAGACTTGTGTTGGCCCGCACTTGGCCAGGAGGTGACCTGGAGGAATTTCAAGCCTGCTCTTTTCCCATCACTGGAGGTCTCCTGCGGGCAGAGGAGCAGGTGGCACTGGGACCGGCACCCCGAGGCCACAGCAGCATGTGGCAGGGGCAAGGCTGCCTTTGGAGGCAAAGCACCTTTCAGAGGCTAAGCACCTTTGGAAGTAAAGCACCTTTGGAGGCAACGCAGCTGCGGAGGCCGTGGCTTTCCCTGGGGAGGGCCCTGCCAGGATCAGGCAGACTGGTCCCGAGTCCTGGCTCGGCAGTGGAGACACTGTGGCCAAGACAGTTCTCATCCTGCATCCTCCTTTGCTTTGCTTCCTACAGCCCGGCACGCCCTTGACGCCCGTTAAGCGACTGCAACCCCGAGCACGCCTCGGCCCTGAGCTCAGCTTGTGCTTCGAGGTGTTTCTGGAATAAGAAATGGTCATAATAGTTGCAAGGGCTGTAAGGAAAACCAGGGGGCACCCCAATCAAAGTAGGCTGTTAAGAGAGTCTGGATAACCCCCTCTCCCAGTTAAACTGGTGTCACTGCTCTGCTCACTGAGTGACCTGCTCTCCGTCCCCTGCTGCATGTCCCAAGGTGACAGGATGCAAACCAAGAGAGCAAAATTGCTACACCAACCCCAGTCCCCACAGTAGCCCATCTTCGTCCATCGCCCAGCAGCCACGAGCCACGCTTGTCACCCGTGGCACCTGAAGCCTCCTCCCCGTCTCCCCTGGCATCCCCGAGGGAAAGGCAGCAGCCCCAGGTGCGCTCAGCCTCCCTGGGGACGCCCCACTGTGGACCACGATGCCCCGCCATGCCCTCAGGAAACGGGCGCGGAACAGGACGAGGCAGGAGCGCGGCGAGTGCTGCTGCTTCGGTGGCCATCTCAGCGCCTGCAGGACCTGGGCCTGCTACTAATAAATAACAATGTCAGAATTTCAAGTAACGTCCTTGCTGCCGCGCTCTGCCCAGTTTCTCCCTCTCCCACCGCTCATCGACTGGCTCCTGTCGCACTGGGCCTTGATGGTGTCTGCAGCGGGTGGCAGTGGTTTAACTGGGAACTGCCATTGTGAAGCTCGAGGGCGAAGGGTGCATGTCTTTGGGGGACAGGTTTGGATGACGCCGGCTCCCACAGGAAGCACGACCAGTGTCTGTGTTGGACCCAGGGGAGATTCCCGGTGCGGAGAGGAAGGGCGCAGTTCGGCGGCCCTCCGTTGCAGCTTTTGCCTTCCAGTTTTCCCACGGGGGTCACGCTGTGTCCCTAGTGCCCCTGGCATGTTTTACAGCACATCTGTCGGAAGTAGGTCCGGCTGCAGAACTTGAACTTCAGGACAAGCGGGCAGTAGGCCACCTTGTTCACATCCTTGCACTCTGGATGGGCGACAGAGGGAAGCAGGGTTACAGCTGCCTTGGGGGCAAGGAGCCCCAGGGGGACTTCTACCCAACCCTCTGCAAGCTCCTTTTGCACCCTGATGCCCAGCTCCTGGAGGCTGTTTGCCAGGAAGCAGCAAGATGCAGCCGTGCTGAGGAAGCTACCGAGAACCTCATTACTGAAAGCCTCTCTTTGCCAAGGTGCAGTTACTTCATTTATCAGGGTCACGGCATGCCAGTTTGGCCTGGGACCAGAGGGGACAGCATCAGGTCTCCCCACAAGAGCCTCACCCCACACCACAGCACCTAGAGCTCAAATGGGGCTGTGCTGGCTCTGGTGTCCCTGTACCATGTGGTGTCCGAGGCTGGCAGTGCTCCGCAATTCCTTCCCCAGTGCCCCTGTCTCCCTCACCTTCAGGGTTGTCTGTAGGTCCCGATTCACACTTGGTCTCGCACTGCTGCATGCCGGGTGGCTGCAGGGTCTCCATGCAGTCGCTGGACGGCTGCCCGGTGTGAGCCAGGCACTGGACGGATCTTCTTTGCTGGCCAAGGCCACACTGCGCAGAGCACTGCCAGGAAACAGCATAGCACAGAGCTGTGGTGGCTGCTAAGGCTTTTAATAACCCGGAGGAAGAGGGCCAGGTCTGAAGAGGTGATTGGGAACTTAAGAGGTGCAAAGGGTGCTGGATTCAGTCATCCCTTCCCTCTCCAGAAGCTGTGGGGACCTCACAGGCACAGTTGAGCACTGTGGCCCCGCTTCCTGAAAAGCTTGGTCTGAACCTCCAGGACTCAGCAAGGGTCTCTCTATCCAGCCCTAAATCAATGGCCTTTCCCCGGCCTCCTGCACCCCGATGTCACCCTGCAGCTCAAGGGGTGTTAGAGGGAAGGGAGGACTGCCAGCGTCACCCCACTGCAGGCACCAGGCTGGGCTGTGGCAGGGGGACCAGTGGTGGCCCCACTTGCAGACGGCCCAGCTCACCTCTGCATCCCAGTGCTCCCACTGCACTGCACTGCTCCCCATCCTCACTGCCCTACTGCCCCCCAGATACCCGTGGGGGCCCTCTAATGACTTCTGTGGGGCCCGGGAGACTCCCTGGGTCAGCTGTGTGCTTGGGACACCATCACAATTGCTTCCTGAGCCAAGGGGAGGGCAAAGAACACCGCCACGGAGTCTTGCTGCCCCCCCAAACAGTTGTGGTGGCCACATCAGGTTCTGCTGGCAGGTAAAAGCCTCATGTGCACTGGGATTTGAGGGGCTGGGGAGGCAGAGTCTGCTCCTTCAATAACTCCATGGGAAGGATGGTCCCTACCTCTCCCCACTCGCCAGTCACCCAGCGTGGTGGTGGGCAGCGCCGCAGGTTGCACCTCATGCTGGTCGGGGGCTTGGAGCCTTCGTAGCACTGGGAGGTGGGTAGTGTTGCACTGTGGTCACCGCTCTTGCAGAGGACAATGCGGTGGCGGAAACCTGGCCCGCAGCTTGGGGTGCACTGCAAAGAGAGGACACACGTGGTCAAGATGTACAGCAAAGAGCAGAGAGAGGCAGCACTGGCTCTTCCCACCACTGCTCCCACCTTGCCTGTCTCCTGAGCTACAAGACCATTTCCCACATTACGCTCTCCATGGCCAGCAGCCATCATTGATGCTCTGGCCTAGTGATTGACACTGTCATCCTAAGGACCAGTGCCATCAGAGAGGTGAGGGCCGATGTTAGGCACTTACCTCAGACCAGTCCAGGGCGACCCACTCTGGAGGGCATGTCTGATTATTGCAAGGCTCAAGCATCTTTGGCCGTGGATGGGTGCAAGAAGCATCATCCAAGGTCTTCTCCTCAGTGGCAGAGATCTTACGCTTGCAGAAGACGCTGCGTGTGCGGACACCTTCGTTGCAACTTCGGCTGCATTCAGACCAGTTCCCAATCACCCAGCTGGAGACAAGTAAACCAGCAAAGCTTGTGAGGGGCACGGTGGTCCACACTTGCCCCCATACTCCTGTACACAGCCCTATTCCTACTCTGGCCACAGCCTCCTGGGCAGCAATGTTTGAACCACAGAGTTCCTCCACATCTCCCTTTCCCCTCCAAGAGAGGGGCAAGGGCCAGCCAGGGAGGGGCTGGGACAATTTCTGAGGGACTGCACTGAGTATCTGCTCTGCACCAAAGGACCAGATGGGGAGGGCTCCTTTCTGCAAGTAGCACAGCAGCGCAGGAGGAGGTCACGCTACAGAGACCATCCTTGGCCAACACACCACGTGCTCAGCACATCTCTCACCCAGCCAGGCACGGTGTAGCCTCATGCACTGAGCACCGTGGTGGAAGCAGGTTTCTTCTGCTCCCTGCCTCACCACTGTCCCTTCCTGCAACGATGGGCTGTGCAGGTTGCGCACTGTTATTGTGCTCGTGATGGGGCACAGAGGAGAAAACTGCCCCCCTCGCTCCCCAGCAGAGCTGCTCCAGCCAGGTAGTGTCACCCCTGGGTACTGTGGCAGGGGACTCTGACTTGGCAATGGCAGAGAGGGGGGAATTTCACCCTCCTCCACACTGGCTTTTCCACCCACACTCCCTTGATCTGCTCCAAGCCATGGTACTCACGCTGGGGGGCATGGTTCGGTATTGCACGGCCTCTGTCGCTCTGGCATTTTGGTTTCGGGGCTACAGAAATGGTTGAAGACAGTTGAGCCATCGGAAAGTTTCTTGCATACTACAGACTGGATCTGGCTGCCTGCCGAGAAAAAGAGGCAAAGGAGAAACAGAGGAGGCTAGCGCTGAGCCAGGCTGCAGGTACGAGCCCCAGAGCTCTGCTCCCATGTGGGCAATGCGACGGGGAAGCCACTTGTCACTGCATCTCGTCAAGCCTGAACCTACTTCTCTGTTCATAACCAAGGCCTCTTTTGCCTCTAACATCTCCAGAAAAGAATGGATGGGGTGAAGGCTCACCAGCCAGGGCAGGACCCAGCAGAGCTTTTAGAGAATGGAGGATCGAATTGTTCCAAGGATCTCATCCTCAAATAAAACTGTTCTAACCTTGGCCTTGCGAGACTTTCTGGGCAGCACTGGGGGGAATAGCTGCAACAAGAGGGGGCAACACTTTGTTGAGGCCTAGCACGCAAGACCAGGTCCGGGGCCTTAGACTGAAACAGGGAACATGATTAAGCCTTGCTTTTGAAACTGCCTCTCTCTTCTTCTGAATACCAGCTCAGTCACTCGCAGCCAGGTTCTCCAGAGCCAGGAGACATGGAGCAAACCTTTGTGTCAATCGCCACGGGAACCAGCCCAAGGGATTCAGGGAAGCATCAGTGGTGCTTCAGTTCACAGACATGTAGATCTGAAGGCCAGAGGGGCTGTTGCGATCAGCTAACCTGTCCTGCATCGCACAAATAAATGAATTTCAAGCCCTGACACTCTGCCCACAAGATCATGCTGACTGACACCAGCTCACACGTAGCTGTGTGCAGGGTGGGAATATGTAGAAACCCAAGAGCTCCTTTAGAGCAAAGCAGATGCTAACGCCTGTGCGCTGTCTCACGTGGCCCAGACACAGTGCGTGGGGGTCACAGGAGTGCAGACACATGTCCCCCCCCAGCCGACATGGGGTCAAACCTCACCCCCTGCACACAGCACTGAGCATTTGGTCCACGGGGTGTAGTGCCAGGAGTACTGGTTCGAGGCATCCCTGCCGATGGGTGCATTGAACTTGTACCGGATCCCCTGCAGCTCTGTCCGCACAAGGACCTGCAGAGAAAGGCATCACCGAGGCATCAGTGCCACTGAAGTCCAGCACGGTCATGACTGCTTGTATGGCGTCCCATGACCTCATCATGCTCTCTAAAATCCAGGGCAGCTGGATTCCCCCCCTTCCCTTTCCAGTCCCTTCCAGCATTGACATGGCCAGTCACCAGTGATGACAGTGGTGCAGCCATGAAAGCGACACAATCAAAGAACAAGCTCCCATGCACTTACAGATCGAATCATTCCAAAGCCTGGCAGATTAGGGAGAGAGACCTGAGCATTTAGCCCAATTTTCCTCTGATCTCTGTGCCCCTTTACTCCAGACAGGGAGGACAGAGGCTGATTAGCTCCAATTCCCATGTAGTCATGGCAAGGTCTCGTTAGCCCAGACCAGGCCCATACCAGGTGGGGGTTTGAAGGAACCATGTTACCAACCATGACAAAGAGGGTGACGTTGGTGGGTCCCAAGGCCTCCAGGGACTCAGGCTCCTCTGGGGATCTCCTGTAGTGGAACGTTGTGCCTGCGATGTCAAAGCGCCGCGGGGGGTCGATGGAGAGCTTCCCGTTGATGTAATACTCGCCGCTCTCCCCTCTCAGCGCTGCGAGGACAGGGGAGCAAGGGTTAGCAGAAAGGCTGAACGCACCTGTATCCAGCGTCAGCTGGGCGCTTCTCATCTGCCAGGCTCAGAGCACTGCTGCAATAGAGGGTAAATATCATCAGCCTCATTTTACAGGTGGGGCAAATAAAGTAGGTGCCTGGGTCAGAGTCACACAGAAAGTTGCTAGCAGAGGTGGGACTAATGTACCCATCATCTTGTCTCAGCCTGCCCGCCACCTCACTGTGGAAGGATGCTGCTGCGGAGAGCTCAGCCAGCTGCCCGGCATGGTGATGGGGACACTTGGCAGTGTGACAAGCTGTGGCCATGAAGCCAGGCTCAAATCCAGCTGTGCAAACTGGGTCTTGGCTGCTGGGGCTACTGGAGGAGGCTGGTCCCCAGGATCCTGGCTGTGCTTGCCCAAGCGAGTCACTAGAGGGGGATCGGCTCGCTTGCTCGCTCCTGCTCGCATTCCCACGCTCTCCCTGCTCGCTCTCTGCCACCAACACCGCGCTGGCGCCCAGCTCTGCATCACTCCTGCCCTCGCTGCTGGTAACGACCTCATTGCCATGATGCCCTACAGCAGGGAGGATGCTTCATACTGATGAGGATGGAGGATGCTCCCTCCCCTCCCACTGGGGTGCATGCACAGATCCTGGAGTGGGAGAGACTGGTGGCAGCAGTTGAGAGAGATACGAGCTTGGACTGTGGCTCCAGTGCACAGAAATCCAGTTTGGACGGACATGAGAAGTCCCCGGTAAACCTGGGCCAGGCAGGGAGGGATGTTGGCAATCCCCGAACCCAGCAAAGGGAGCTGGCCTGGAGGGATGCTGCCAGGAGAGCCCCGCTGCGACCTCCCACTGGTGCTGGCATCTGGGCAGGCTCCTGCTCCTGGAGAGCCACTGCAGAGGCACCAGGCAGCAAGCCAGCAGTGAGCACCCCTGCCCACCTCTCCGCGATCACTGTCCATTGCTTGGAAGACAGAAAGAGAAGACAAGGGGAAAGAAAGAAGCCCGTTGTAAAAACCAGCCAGAGTCTAGCTGGAAAATTAAGCCCAAGGAAAATGTGAGCAGGTCTATTTTTAATCCCCAGCCCAACATGCTGGCGGAGGGGGGAATGCCAAGGAGCCACAGACAGCGCCAGGAACGGCGGGGTGTGGGGTTTGCTCAGGGTTACGCTGCTGAACAGTGAATGCAGGACGGAGGCAGCGCCGCAGCGAGGCAGGGCTGTGTGTGCCACGCTGACATGGCCCACGCTGGCTGGGGACACGCTGCCCTGCCAGCTGGACCTGCTGCCTTCCTCTGCCCCCAACCCCAGGCTGGGACCCCCAACCCCATCCTCTGCTGCAGTGGGAGGTGCTCCATGCTGGGCCTTTACCACGTCCTATTAACCACAGGGAAATGTCAGACCAAGGGGTGTCTGGCTGGGATTTCAGTGTCCCCCAGCCCCATCTCACCTAGGTAGTTGATGGAGAGGTTCAGCTCCCGGATGTCGATGTGGACGGAGCCCTTGGGAATCTGGATCACCTCCTCATAACCTGTGAGACAACCCGGGGCCGGTGAGCAGTGATGCTCAGCCTCCGAGCCCGGAGCCAACCCTGCCCTGAGCTGGATGGGAGTGTGTGCCACCCTGTCACCCCTCGGTTAAACACTAAATGAGATGCTGGCAGTGCAGAGGTGTTCGTTCAGCAACCCACTGCAATTAAACGGAAAAAGAACTACGGCCCACCAGGACAGTAGCTTGCTTGCTTTGCAGTGCAGGCTCTTGTGATGGGACTGGCTGTGCTGGGGAGGTGCTGTGGAGCTGGGATCTCCACGGGCATCTCCACAGCCTGGCTTGTGGGCAGCGTGAGCTGGGGAGCAGGGAAGGAGCTTGGGACTCTGCGCCAGGGACTTGGGTGCGAGCAGTGACTAGATCATGGCTTGGTCAGTGAACAGGAGCGATTTGCTCCCTGCTTGCAGCCTGGCCCTACCCTTTGGGGTGTTTCCCTGCAATACATCCCTGCCTGTCCTGCGCATCCCCAGGAGCAGGTGAAGCCGAGGAGGGACTCGAGGGTGGGTGATGCCGGCAGTGCTGGCCAGGCCGCTTGCTCCCTACCTCCCTCCGGCAGGGACTGGTTGAAGACGCCCTCAACGGTCTCACAGGAGCTGCCGTCTCCCCCACAGACGCGACACTTGTCCTCCTTTGAGTCAGAGCCCAGGACACGGTCGCAGCCCACATGCTGGAGGAAGGAGCAGCAGGGAATTAGCCATCCTGGTGGGGCTTCGTCCTCCCCACGCCTGATCTGCAGCATCCCAGAGAGCAGGGAATCCCCCTGGGCTCCACCTTACACCCCTCCATTGCACCAGACACCAGGCAGTGCTCAGTAACATCTGCTCTGCCCAGCCCCACCTTTCTGTCACCCCTCTCCAGGGACAGCCCTGGGGGGGGTCGGGTCTCCCTCCAAGGCTGGGGGCGCAGGCAGAAATCCCGTGGCTGTGGGACAAGGCAGAGGTTAGGGTGCCTGCATTGAGCTGGTAGAGCTGCAGCAGCCCAAGAAGAGCTGTGTCCCCGCAGCACCAGCATTGCAGTAGCAAGCCCATGCGAAGCCTCCGGCTCTGCCCCACTGCCACAGCACATGGGCTAGCAAGCAGGTTAGCAGCACGGCTGTGGCTACCTATGGTGCAATCCCCCTTTTGTTCCACAGTATATTCAGCCCCACAGAGACAAAGAGATCCCAGAGACACAGGAAGGGAGACAGACAGAGGGAGCCTGTCTGCCTGCCTGCCGGGGGACATTCACCACTCCCACAGTGCTATCTTATAACTAAACTTTTATAGCCCTCCAGATCCCATTTCAAGGGAAATATCAACTGCCTGGGACTACATGGGCTGTAAGTGCAGAGACCCGTTGCTAACGCAGGCCAATGTGGCACCCGGTGCATGGAGAGCGGACGGGCACAAGCCCGAGGTAGATGTGCTCCTGCTCCTGCTGGTGAACCGGGTGCCTGGGCAGAGGGGTGCCCATGTCTGAGCGGGCACGTGGAGGGGAGCGCTCCCCTGCCCGGGGCTCTGCCCTTGCCTCCCCATCCCTAGCCTGTCCCAGACCCCGGCAGCACCTTGCACTCCCCATTGACGCAGATGTCGTTGGAGTCCTGCCGGCACGGTGTCCCGTCCACCACGGCTGCGGCTCGTTCTGTGTAGAAGTTGAAACCCTCGGCCAGGCAGTTGAGGGAACAGGCTTTCACACCCCCTGGGAAAGAAGCAGAGGTTCAAATGACACCGCCGAGGAAAGATGTGGAGAGCCAGACCTGGATAACGGCTGCCTTAGCCTCCCCACGCCTCCATCCTGTGCCTGGCCCACTGCACAGCTCCAGGTGCCCAGGATGATGTCCCTGATGAGTGGACAGACCCATGGAGGGACCCAGGCACGCTTCTTATTGATCAGCACCGAGTCAAGACCCTTGAACCGGACACTGACACATGGTGAGGCACTGTCCCTTCTGCACAGCCTGGGAAACATAGGCTGTATGTGATGGGGAAGGAAACAAACTAAATTGTTCTTATCTGGTGTTGGTCACTCCTGGGACTCCTGGCACTTTACAAGGGCTGTCAACACCCTTGTGCCCATTCTACAGACAGGGAAACTGAGGTAGCAGCTCTTAAGTGACTTGTACAAGGTTTTTCAGCTATTAGACCAGAGCAACCAAGTTTTTCAGCTTCTAGACCAGATACTAGGCCAGAGCAACCACTTCTTTCTGTTCAAGACTGGTGGATACTGAGTCCTTCACAGCAAAGACGACGACAGCAGCGTGAGGATGAAGAGGAAGGATGCTCAAGTTATAGCTGAAATACCTGCTTCCCAACACCCCTTGCCAAAGCACTGGCTAAGGAACCGAGGCTGGATATCCGGATATTGGCTTATGGTGCCTGGGAGCAGGATGTGGGGCCTATTATGGAAGGAGACACCTGAGCAGAGCAGTTTCCTGCCTCCTGTCATTGCATTTTGGTGCAGATTGCAGCATTTGCTACCTTTACTGAGCATCCCAAGGAGACTCAACAGCGACCCTGGCAGAGAGATGCATGCCCGAGCTGTGGCAGTTCGCTCCTGCAGGCATCGGAAACAGTCGTGAGCCGTGTGCCAGAGCTGGGAAGCACCTATGTCAGGAGCAACTAAATATGCAGAACTTGCAACTTGATACAGCACATCAAACGGGCGGATGGAGGGGAGGGGTGGCCCAGCTGTGCCTGGGAGCACCTGAGCGCAGCTGGGGGGAAGAAAGAGCAAAGCTGGGAGGGTGAGGAACAGGAAGAGACACGAGAGGGGAATTCAGCAGCTTGGAGGCATGCTGTCGAGCAGGATGCCTGGGCAAGCCCCTAGAGAAAGTGCTCAACCAACCCACCTTCTGCAGAGCCAACCCCCCTGCAGAGCCAACCCCGCCCGCCGCAGCACCCTGGGCTCTCCCCCACCAGGCGAGGGAGCTCCAGGGCCACTGAGGGGGACAACGCAGGCATGACCCCGAAAACCCACAGCCATCTGACCACAGCATGCCTGGACCCCAGGTCTGTCCAGCCCGATCTCAGGTGCAAAACATCACCAGCAAGGTAAGCAAACATGAGTCACGAGGGACCTATGCTGGCTGCGGGATGTCCCAGCTCGGAGAGGCTTTGCCGCCAAGCCCCACTGGCAACTGCACACCCCGTGCATGCAACTGTCCCACCAGCCTGGGAGAGGGCCTTGTGTGGGCCCTTCCTGAGACGTATTTGTGATTTAGCCAGTGCTTGTTGGCTCAGGAGCGTCTCTCCTACCGGTGGCCGTGCCCCTGCCAGTGCAGCGGTGCGCTCCGTTCCCTGCATGGGACCCTTCGTCCCTGTCTGCGTGCAGCTCTCTAAGGCCGTGCTCTCTCCTGCCATCACTGGAGTGCAGGGCAGACTATGCAGTGAAGCAGAGCTGAGAAACAGCCAGAAACTTGGGCCTTTGTTTCAGGGCGCTCAGATGGGTTTTCTAAGCTATTCACATGCACTCCCTATTCCCTTCCTTGGCTGCAGCTACAAGGAAAAGCGAGACCCACTGCAGAGACCTTGCTGCAGTTCCCTGGTGGGCAGCTAACCCCTGCCACAGCCTGTTTCTCTCCTCCTCTAGCCACTTAGGAAAGGCCTGCAGATGGGGGATTTCTGCCCTTAACAGAAAAAGTCTTATGGAAGAGAAATGGGGAGAGGGAGAATGAAGGAGGGAGGGGGAGAGAGAGGGACGACCCTGCATTGGTATCTGCATCCTGACTGCGGCTGCTCCAGCGAGCCAGCTGGGCCACCTGAGCTCAGGACCAGTCCCCAGCACACCCTCCCTGGTGACAGCTTCCAGGCAGGATTTGCCCTTGGCAGCCAGCTCATCTTCCCACTGATCAGAGGAAAGCGGGGCTGGTATCACTGCCCAGCGTCTGTCGGGAACTGGACTTTCCTCAGCACTCAGCCAGCCAAGAGGTACTCAGGTGGTCTGGGCATCACCTTCTCCTTGTTAAGGTGGTTCAGGTGGTTCCTTAAAAAGGCACCTTTCTAAAGCCCTAGACCAGTGACAACTGTGTGTCCCCACAATAGCAACACAGCCAGGGTGAGTTCTGGACCTCAGAAAGATCCTTTGAAACAACACAACATGCCCTGACATTCCTGGAGATGGGAATTAAGGACTGTATTTTCACCAGCAACCAGGATCCAGCCCCTCCTCTCCCAGCACGTGAACCGTTTGGTGGGAGCTGCGCTTTTTGGGGCGGGAGCCTTGGGCCTGGCAGAGCAAGGCAGTGCTCTGCATCCTCCCAGGCCGGCTCACTGCTGCCCAGTGATACCCGCATCTGCAGGGCACGAGCGGGATCCCCAGCGCAAGCCCCATAAGGCATTTGGCAACAGAGGGGCAGGAGAGGCTCTGCAGTGCCCATTGTCACCTGGGCAAGCTGGGGCCACCACCACGGGGGGAGAGCCCACTTCCACAGAATGAGTGGGACCCCCTCAGCCTGCCCACTGCCCCGCGAATGTTACCAGTTGACCGGGAAACGAGCAGCAGACAAGACCGTACAACCCCGAAGAGCACAGGGTCTGCCCTAAACACTGTGCAGGTCCCCAGCCCCCTGCCCCCAGAGAGGCAACCCCCCCGGCCATGCATCAGCCCCCAGAGAGCTGCCCGCCCTTTGCTTTGGGCTGAGTAGTCCAAGGTCAGCAACAGCCAGGCCTGCCACGGGTACTCCTTTTTATCTTTAATACAACTATTAAAATAGAATAGAATAGTTTCAGTTGGCTGTGCGGTGCCTCAGAGGATGTTTTGTTCCTCCTGCCTGCCCTGTCCCATAGAGGAATTAAAGCGCATTACAATTTATGATGAGCAATCTCCTGTTTTCTGCAAGTGCCTGCTCCTCCCCATCCCTCTCCCAGCCCTGTGAGTTGCTCCACTCTCCCTTGACTCTTGCATCCGCCAAGAGCAAAATGAATAACTAAGCGAATAAAGCAAAATAAACAAACAATTAAAGCCGCATTCCACGAGGTATCTGCTGACTGTTGAGCTCCGAAAGGCTGAGCTCAGCGCTTCTTGCTGGGGATGTGTCTTGCGATCCTGGGGTCTGGGCTCCAGGACCATTATAAATCACTGCCAGAAAAACACACTGTACCAGCCCTGCGCAAAACCCGACCTCAACTTGCCAGTGACCCCACGGCTGGCGTCAGGCTTTCAGCGGGTGGCTCTTTCCCTTCCCGAATTCCCTGTGCGATCAGTGCCCTCCCCCATCCAAGCCAGTGGGGTACTCCTTGTCTTCAGGGTGCTCCGTGCCCAGGACATTTCCCCAAACTGCCATGGGGCCAGTGTCTGACAGGCAGACGGCACAAGCCCCCCTGCACCACTGCACCTTTTGGCAAGGGGGTGGCTCAAGGGTGCAGTGCCGAAGGCAGCGGCTGAGCTGAGCAGGGGAAGAGGCTCAGCAGAGGGCCAGCGTGGTGAACAGCTCCCAGAGTGGGGACACGTGCCCAAAAGCAACCTGAAGAGCAGATATGCTACCAGCTGGAGGGCAGAATGCCCAGGGACGAAGCTGCCAACAAGGATGGATTCGGGGGGGGCTGCTTGTGCCAGTGGGGAGGGAGAGACTGACACCTGCCACCCCAGAGCTCTCTGGACACCACTGGAAGAGCCCAGGAGGGAGTGACGGAAATGATGGCCAGCCCTCATTGCCTCCCCAATGCTGGGGTAGGGATGCCTCCAAGCAGAGGGGCTGCAGGAGCAAAACACGGGTCCTGAGAGCAGAACACCTGCAGCAAGGGGAAGACAAGAGGGGGCCATTCCCCAGGGGTCTGATCTATGACATGGAGGAGGTGGAGGGGCAAGGCAACTCCCCGCCTCCCCCAGAGATCTACCCCTGACACCTAAAGGACACCAGGTATCACAAAATCCTGCAGGCAAGTGAAGATGCAAGTACTCATGCTGCTGAAGTCATAGTCATAGAATCACAGAGGGGTTTGGGTTGGAAGGGACTTTCAAAGACCAGCCCCCCCTTGCCATGGGCAGGGACATCTTCTACCAGGTCAGGTTGCCCAAAGCCCCATCCAGCCTGACCTTGAACACTCCCAGGAATGGGGCATCCACAACCTCTCTGGGCAACCTGTTCCCATGTCTCGCTACCCTCATCATACACCGTTTCTTCCTTATGCCCACTCTAAACCTACCCTCTTTCCGTTTAAGACTGTTGCCCCTTGTCCTGGCACTACAGGCCTTGGTAAAAAGTCTCTCTCTGTCTTTCTTATAAGCCCCCTTTACGTGTTGAACGGCTGCAATCAGGTCTCCCTAATCCTGACAGAGCATCCAGACTCAGGCAAGGAAGTTCATGGTTGGAGGGGAACAGTGATGACACCTTACCACCTCCACGGTCCCAGCTGAGCTGAGGGTCCCGTGCGGACAGCCCATGCCATGAAGAGCTGATCCTGCTAACCCTGGCTGACATCTCCCAGGCAGGTGCGTGTCAGCACGCACGATTTCTCAAGAGCTGGGAGATGGGCACTCTCCCAGCCAGGGGCTTGGCTCCCAGAACAGACTGCTGCTTCCAGCACCTCTCTACTCATGTGAACGTGCCTCAGTTTTCCTACCTGGGCCACTGCAGAGGAAGACAGTGATACCCTTTGACACTGAATAAACAAAACATAACTGCTAAACAACACGGCTCCTCGTGACCATTACCCACAGCCGACCTGGAGAGCTGAGACAGGGAGCTCCCAGATCCCTTCAGGACACAATCGTGCCAATGCTCACAGCTTCCTGGGAAAGGGACAAGGTTTCATCACCTTATTTTATGGAAGAGGAAGCTGAAGCAGAGAGAGAGAGGAAGGGGCTTTTTCTGAAAGCCAAAGCAAAAATCTGTCAGAGCCAGATTACAATTCAAGGGCCGATGTTCAACTGGCCAACCATCCGCTGGACTCACACCACTGGGCCATGCCTGGGGAAGAGAGAGGTCCAAGCAAGGGCAGATCCAGCCTGCGGGGCTGTCTTCCACTTTGGCATCCATTGGGGTCTTTGTGTGACTTACTGCTTTGCAATTTTATTACATTTTTATTGATCCATCCCCTGCAGCCTCAGCACATCTGCTCCAGCTGCAGCAGCCCCGCTGGGAGGTGTGCTTATTTACACAGCTGCGAAGGATTTCCCCAGTCAAGTTCATTAACTACATGAAGGAGACGCGCTGTTCCTTCTCATTATTAAGAGATTTCTGCCACAGAGGCCTCCTCCCACCCCCCTCCTAGACACTTCTGCAGGACACAGGAGGACTGACCTTGGGAAGAGGGGAGCACTGCTCTTTGGAGGATCCACCGGTTTGCCTCCCTTCTGCCCGTGAAGGAACGGGAAGCTTTACCTGCCTGCGCAGGAAGGGCTGTCCTGTTTAATCCCCGTCAGGTACCAGACACTAGCAACTCCCTTCTCTTGTCAGCCTTCCTCTTTGCTTACTCAGCAATTAAGAAAAGAGACTTGAGGAAAGAGGTTAAACAGCTCTGATGCTGCTGGAATTGTTTCTAGCAAAGCAATGAAGTTAAGGAGCAATTGCACAGGGGTAAATGACCGAGGGCACAGCAGGACGGTCGAGGGCCAGCATCAGGGGCAGCTGCCTGGAGGGATGCACCCTGATCCACAGCCGTGCAAGGAGGAGGAAGCACACCCCAGGGACACAGCACAGGCAGCCTGCGGGACCTGACCTAATGGAGATGGTGACTGACTGCCCACCAGACCACTTGAACCACGAGACCCAGCCCTGCAGAGAACGGGGGAGAGCAAAGCCCTGCGCGGCCCTGTTCCAGTTCTGCCTGAGCCAAGGGATGCTCAGCCCAGCCCCAGCACTCACCTCCACGGTACGTCTTCCAGGTGTAGTACTTCCCTCGGAAGGGGACGTTATCGAATTCGGCACACTGTAGCTCTCGGAAGTCCTGGGAGCCCGGTGGGCAGTCCTGCAGCCACACAGCCAGCGATCAGCACGTTGGTGGGAGCAGCCTGCCTTATCTGCTAGGAGGGCAGGAGCTGCTACAGGGCTCCCAGCTGCGACTAACACCAGCCCTTCTAGGAGATGGACACCAGCCCTGACAACTGGACACTGTTACAGTACGGCAGGAGCACCCTTCCTGCAAAGCTGAGCACTATTTGAAGACTAATGGCATGAGCCATTGGGCCCCAGCTGGTCTGTCTGCAGATGCAACACTCGCTCTGGCGAGCAATCCTTTAAAAGCTAGGTGCAAAGCCCAGGGGAAGCAATGGGGAGCCATCTGTTTTTCTCACTACCAGCCTGTGGATGTTAAAGCTAACATTTCCCAGGTCTAAAACTTCACTGAGCTTCCCTGCAGCACAGTTATTTCTCTTTGCTCCCCTTGAGGTTTAACCCCCAGCCCTGGGAAGCGGGGTGCTATGGCGTGTTTCATGAGCCGCTCTCACCTGACCAGGCCTGCACTTGCAGCGTATGAGAGGCAACGGCTGTCATGGCAGCACTGAAAGCCTCCGATCCCTCGCTCTTTTCCTCATTATCTTTTCAGGCCCCGTCCTGATGCGGAAGCCCTGCAGGTACATACCTCCCACCCACCCTCTGAGCCAGCTCGCAGCCGGTGCAGGCGTGCATCGTCCTGCTTGGCTTTCCCCACTGCAGGATTGCTGCCGGCACAGCACGGCTCACCCCCACCAAGCGCTGCCACCTCCTCCCACGGGTCCCACAGCTGCACATAACGCCCCGCAGCTGCGCTGCAACACAGCACTGCCTACACCCCACCAGCAAAGCCCACCACCGCTCCTCTCCCCAAGCCCACCAGTACTCACATCGGTGTTGCAGGACCGGTACCGCTTCCGCTCTCCCAGGCAGTACTTCCCTCCAATCGTGGGCCTGCCAAACCGGGAATGAGATGGGAGAACCAGCTCAGGGCAGCGAGCCACGTTTGTGGCAGGTGGCTGCCCCAAGCTTGCAGGAGCACCATGGCTTTTCCCATCCCTACACCGCTGCAAGGATCCTGCCTGGAGGGGCTATTGCAGAAGCGCAGCCCCCCAGCAGACTTCACATGCTCAGCTGCAAGCATGCAGCGGACTTGTCGAAGTGGCTTTGGGTATGTGGCTGCAGACCCAACACCAAAGGCAAAAGCACCGAGCTGCTGTGAAGGCAGGACATAGGATTTGCGTGCAGGAGCCGAGACCCTCCTGGGAACTAAGCGCAGAGCTGCACAGGCACCTGGCTGCTGCCTTCCCCCCTAACCCGAACAGTGAAGCTGTGCAGCCAGGACAAGGCAGGGCCACACTGACACAGCCAAGCACACATACACCTACCGCGGGCTGTCACAGTGGCGAATGGATGACGACACGCCTCCGCCGCATGTCCTGCTGCACTCCCCCCAGGATGACCACGCTCCCCAGGCACCATCCACGCCCTCCGGTCGGGTGCCGAAAGGCACACACTCCCTCTTGTAGCACCACTGGGGAAAGACAGAGCTTCAAACACCCTGAGCACACAGTCTCCTCCTCCCGGGGCGCTCCCCAGCCTCTGTCAGATGTGGCAGCCTGTTCAGAGCTGGGATCTGGTTTGATCCTGCGAAATCTGAACTCAGAGCTGCGCTGGCCTTGGAGTCAAGTTCTCCACACCCTCTCCAGAGGGCATGCGCCTCCCCCTGGGCACCCTCTCCTCCGAGACAGTGTCACCCTTTGTGCACACTGTGTATTCGGGGTTCGCAGGGATGCTGGGACCGGTGCCCCCACTCCCAGCCCTTGGTGCACCATCCTGTGGGGCAGGTGGCCACGGGCAAGTTGGTCACATCCCCACCTCTCCTCTAAAGGGGTCCTGGGCACCCGGGTCAATCAGGGACACACATTGCAACAGGGACATGTCAGAGCACACACCTCACTGCCTATAAAAGCATGCGGCAGTGAGTCCCAGGTGGGACTTGGGTGGGAGCTGCTGCTGTTGGGTGGCAGTGCCAGGATACCTGGGGGGGTACGGACACCTCCACCACCAGCTGCTTCCTTCCAGGATGGAGTGAATTTTGTATGCATACTGGGAGCTCAAGTTGTGGTTAGTGTTTTAAAATGACCCAATCTGCAGAAGGTCCAGGTTAAAATAAAGTTTTGATTGTAACAACAATGTTGTGTCATTGGTCTGCCGAGGATCCCTAAAGAATCGGCCCTCCTCTGTCCTGTTGGTGACAGATGCTCATGCAAACTTGCCTATGAAATACTTCCCTCGGACCTGGAAAGCATCCTGCACCCCCTGGAGTCAACAGTGACGCAGAGCGGGACACTGCCAGACCCGCTGCTGTTCTCCGGGCACAATGCCGGACACCATGCCTCGGGGGCTGAGATAATCCCAGGAAGGAAGAAACTGCTGTGCACTCCTTCCAGGGGCTGATAACCCACCCCAGAGCTGCTGGCACAGCCTCTCCTGGCTCCTGAACCAGGCTCTCCATGGGCAGCACAGCCGGAAGGGAAAAATGAACCATGGCCTCCCAGGACACTCAGCTAGTGACCTCCTTGCAGGCCAGTGCTTCTCAAACGTGCGATCCCATGCAGAAGAGATGCTCTGCAGGCACAGCCTTTCTGGTGTCCCTGCTGATGCTCCAGACTGGAGGTACTGGGGCTGCTCCTTTTGCAGGAAGGACCCAGGAGCCTGCCCAGCTCCTGAAAACCCCTCCACGGGCTCAGGGCTCCTGAGAGCGTCCGTGATGGGCTCTGCCCTTGCGCCCTGGCTGCTGGGAGCAGACCCTCGCTCACTCTCCTGTGGCAAGCAGAGACGTGTGCCAGCTGCAAGACCAGATCTGAGTTGGGGGCACGTGAGGAGGGAGGATGTGTAATGAAAGGCAACCTCATGGGGTGCGCTGACCACAACCTGTGTAACAAGTGCTTGATTAATGGAAATTATAAAAAAAAAAAAAAAGAAAAGAAAACCAAAACAGGCAGGGAAGGAGCCAGCAAGACAGTGAACCCACTGTCTGAGCAGCCACGCTGCTGGGGGCACCCCTAGGGCAGCAGAAACTACCACAAGATCTGGGCCTGATGTCACCCACTGTGGGTTCTTGGGGTAAGACAGGTGAAGACATAACAACCATGGGGGATCAGCTTAAAAAAAAGAAAAAAAAAATTGAGAATTTGTGAGGAGGAAACAACCAGAGGTCCGGGTTGTGGGCACAGCCACCGTCCAACAGAGCTTGGCTCAGCCTTCCCCTGCCCAACTGCTTCCCTAGTTGGGTGGCAGAGCACAGAAACTCACCCTATCTCTCCTTTAATCTTGCATACCTCAAATAGCTTCTATGCCCTGATTCTTCCCTCTGCTCTCCCCAGCTAGAAAGGAAGAAGCCAGGGTAGACCTCAGAGAGCTGCTCCAGCCAAGGGTTGAGGTCTGCGGGCTCACCTGGCCGGTGAGCGCAGGGGCCACCAGCTGGAAAAGGGGTAGAAACTTAATACAAAGGTTCACCTTCTTTCACCAAGGATATCAAACCACTTCTGAAGCATGAATTAAAACAAAAGGATAAACAGAAGCACAGGAAGGCAACTGGGGTTCAAACTGAGTCAGTATCTTCACTGGGAATAGCTCCCACAAGTCCTGGGGGCTGCGACTGCTTGTCACTTAGGACTTTTGAAGAACCCTGGTTAAAAAAAAACACCACTAAGTGCGGGAAAAAGAGATACTTAAAAGTGGGAAAAGCTGGTAAAAAAAGATCACTAGTAGAAAAAAATTGCCATTGTATATGGTGAATGTCCAGCAGCAGGGATGTTCAGCCCCAGGAGCTGTCTACTCCTTTTTGACCTAATTTCCAGCAGAACTAAGACGACTGTTTGCAAAGAATAATGCATTTGTCATAGCCATCCTCTTTCCTGCACATCAGCTTCTCCAGCTTCTTAAGGTTTTGAAATTATTCTTGAATTTCTTGAGAATTATGTTTCCTCTAGTGGAAAAACACATGTCCATTTAATGGAGAATGTCCCAGCCCTGATTCTCCATTGTCCCAATTATTATTCGGTTTGCAAAGGCACTTTGTTTTAACAGTGCTTTAACAGTGCTAACACTTGCTTTATATTGGCGCAAACGGGTGTAGGAGGCACAGGGAATGAAGCGATATGAACAATCAAGTCAAAATTCACTTTCAAAATATATGGTCATGAAAAAATCCTACCCTCCTCTCTCAGCTGAGTCTGAAAAACGAAGGTTTCATCATATCTAGCCTTGCGAGGCAGCTTTTCACAAGCTCCTCTGAAATGTTACAAACCCATTGTCCCTCCTGGGGAAACTGGGGCAAAAATCACTTTTCTCAGGACAGCCAGGAGACCTCGGCAGACCTGAGAACAAGTTCATCTAAAGCATACGCCATAGCTTGACGTCACCTTACTGTGCCTCTTAGGCGAGACCAAGCAGCTTGCTGGAGCAGGGACTTCATATTCCGCATTTCTAGCAATATGCAAGGTCATCTGTACTTCAGGGTGATTACGGGCCCTTGGGCTCCTTGGCACATCCCAGTCTCCCTCCGTGCTGGTGGGGGGGGGGGGGGGGTGGCTCCAGGCTCTGGGAGGCAGGGGAGAACAGGCTGATGGGTGCTCTTAAATCAACTCCATGCTCACCAACGCAAACAACAATCCCGGTTATTGCTGGAAGAGGGATTCAGCCACTCACTGTCAACTCGCTACGGTGCCCCGGGCTTCCTTACCCCCTTTTCAATGGTGTTGGTTTGGCATATGGTCCCCTCAGCAGCAGGGATGCTGTTGGTTATGCAGCGGTTGCTTTTACTCAGACACCATAACTCACTGCAGACTTCCTGGAAAGAGAGAGATTTTGGGGGAGAGAGGGGGAGGGAGGAAGAAAGAGACAAAGAAACAAAGCAGGGATCAGGATTCGCTTGTGCTAGGGACTGCGAGGCTGGGGCAGCAGCACGCCTGTGCGCTTGAGAAGCACCAGCTGGGCTGGGACAGAGGGACAGGAGTGTTTTCAGCATGGTGGGGGGAAGATGAGATAAAATCTTGCAAGGTGTTGCCAGCTGCAGTCACCTCAAGGCCACTGACAGCTCACCCCCTTCTCTCGACTAAGACTAAGCACTTCTCCTGTGGCTGGGATTCTCTGGATTTGGAGGTTCCACTGCGCTCACGCCTCCCCAGCCAGCCTGCACAGCCAAACCTGGTCTTTGTGCCACAAAGGACACGTCTCCTTGGACATCCCAGTGAGTCCTCAGCTAATTCTGCTGTACTTCACCTGACCCCTCTCCCCAGGGCTGAGGGATGTTCTCTTTTTTGGGTCTGTGCAGTGGAGGCTGAGCACAAGGGCCCATTCCTAGCACCCACCATGGACATCCCTATGCCACGTGGGTCCAGATCTGCCACATGGATGTGGATCTGCCTTTGCGGGAAGCTGGGACTCCGCAGGAGCATCAGTGGGGCATGTCTGTTGTCTCCTGCTGCAGGAATGCACTGCAGGTCACGTTGTGGCTAGCTTGTGTACTGACAATCTCCATCCAGCCTAACAGTCCTAAAGGGAAGACTCCTCTGGAAGAGTAATGGTTTTAAACTAAAGAAGAATAGACTTAGACTAGACATAAGGAAGAAATGTTTTACACTGAGGGTGGTGAAGCACTGGCACAGGCTGCCCAGAGAGGCGGTGGAGGCCCCATCCCCAGGAACATTCCAGGCCAGGTTGGACGGGGCTCTGAGCACCCTGCTCTGGTTAAAGCTGTCCAAGCCATTGCAGGGGGTTTGGCTGGGTGATCTCTAAAGGTCCCTTCCAACCCAAAGCATTCTATGATTCTAAGATTTAGAGCCGTTTTCAGAATAATCAAAATAATGCCAGATACTGAGCTGGCCCTTAAGCAGCTCCAGAAGTGGGCACTCCCGCTCTCCATCTCTGCTAGGTGCACTTGGGTCCACTGAGTGATACTGGGCTGAGGACTCCAGACTGCTTTCCAAGAGGTTTCCTGAGCCCCAGATCCTGAGCTTCAGCCCATCCTGACCTCTCAGAGTGCCAGCAAACAAAAAGCTTCCTTTGGCTGTTCCAGAACCCACCCAGAAGTTAGGTCTACAACAGAGACTCTGCAAAGTTGTCACAGCTGCTAAAGCAGAAGGTCCAGGTCCTTTGAACCTGTCTGCTGCTAAATCAACCAGGCTGGACTTCCACACATGCAAACTGCAAAGCAACACCTAAAATCCAGAGCTGAGATTCCTGCCAGGTCACCATCCTGCTGCCATTCCTACTGAAACAAGCCTACAGAAAAAGTCACTGCTTGTCAGAGAGCAGCTTGCTGTGACTTAGTTTATGCTTGAAAGTATTAAACAGGTTCACATTGTCAATGAAGGAAACTGTCACAAGGTGTGAGAGCAGAGCCCGAACAGCCATGGCTGCTGCTAATGCGCTCCCAGCACACATTGGTGCCACTCTCGGTGCACACCAATGCCGCAGCATGGGCTGAAGGACCCCGCGTACTCTACGCTGCATGCTCCGGTGCCAGCACAGCGACCGCCTGGCCTCCTGCCTGCCCCTACGGCAGCATGACCTACAAGACAGCTCCCGCCGGCCGCCTGCCTCCAGTCAGGTAGCAGCCTGTTCATCACGCCTCCGGGCTTGGTTCAGCCTTCCAGCAAGGCATTCCTCCACCCCGCCAAGGGCTGTGCTCTAAACAGTAACTGATACCCCCGCAGGACGAACTGACTCAACGACTGGGAATCCTCTGTGCTGGTACCAAGAGGGATGAAAAGACGAGCCCGGGATTTCTCTGCTTCCCTCCTGTTCCTGGGGTTGTGATAGCAGACTGACACAGGGTGAGCTAGCAAAGGAAAATACTGCAGAGTCTGCACCGAGGACCACAGCTCCAAGACACAAAGGGATTTTGGTTCCCAACTCCTTTGCCAAAACCCAGCTGCAGCTGGCTTTAACCAGTGAAAGCAGAAAGTCTCTCCCACCTTCAAAAGGCATCTACTCCTCCATACTGCTCTTGGAGAGACAGAATGTTATTGGGAAGTAGGAGGTCCTGTATAGTCTCTTCTCTCTGTGCCACCAAGGGAGAGGACTTCCCAGCTTCAACCAGTGACATCTGTTCACTCTGTCCTCATCACGCCTATTAATCTTCTGCTCTGTACTGGCACGGAGGAAGGGATCCTGCCATGTTTGCACCATCACCCTGGCGCCTGCTTTTATGGGGCACAGGATGGGTGGACTTACACATTTACCCAGATTTATCTGCGCACACTTGAGCCCTTACGCCCTTTGGGTTTCTCCCAAACAACACGCAAGACAGGCTGGGCTAGAAGGGTAATCACAAGGACATCTTGTGCTTTTGTGATACTTGTATATATACAGGAAGCATCTGCCCAAGTTAAAAATTAGCTGGGAAACAGGCATGTAAACGTGGAAAATTTCCATTCCACTGCCTCTGGGTTGGCTGAGGAGGGGCACAGACCGCAGTCGGTAGCACCTGACATCAGATACCACAACCATGGCGTTCAGACGCAGACTTCTGCTGCGGCTCTGGGCATCTCATGAGACTGCATCTGCCCCATGTCCAGCAGGCTCTGGGCCCCTGGGCCATGTCAGAAGACAACACTGGACCAGGGAGAGCCAAGCTTTGCCCTTTGTTCACCAAGGTGAGCAGGAGGTGGTTTAGTGTTTAGCCATACTAAATAGATGAACGCTCAAGAGTGAAACTGGTTCATATGGGGGTCACTTCAATGGCAGCATTGGGCTTGGATTTACATGGTTGCAAGAGAAACTAAACCCTGATTTGATGTGTTTCCTCCTTCACAGCTTTCCAGGGCTTGGACTGGGGTGGGTACACATACACGTGTGTCATCGGACAACACAGCTGCCCGTGTATCTCACTGCTGGCTGCTCTGTTTCCTCTAGGGGAAAGCGGATGCATTAAGGAGTTCAACTAGCCCTTTACTGCAGAAGCTTCCCCCTCGCCACTATGCTCAGATAGTTGGCAATGTCCAGTATGTTAAGAACAGCAAAACGTCAGGCTGAGATCTTTTGTCCTGAAACAACCTTTCCTTTCAGTGGTCTCCTGGATTCAAAGATCAGGGGATGGTAGTGTGATGGTGGGAGTGGCTTAGGTGGGCAGCTGTCCTGCAGACAGACCTACAGCTCATCGACACACCTCACCTGGAAGAAAGAAGTTTCTCCTTCTAAGTTTGTGCGAGCAGCATAATGACTTCTACTAAGGATTATGAAAAATATGTCTGTGTACAAACCCCCGCTGAGAGAGGAATTGGATGAGGGGACTGCAGCTTGGCTTTCAGCTGCAACCCTTGGGGTCCAGCAGCAGCCAAAGTGTCAGACAGAGGCAAGAGATCTCTTCCCATGGGAATAACCTGACCGAAACTGAGCTGGGGTCAACCTTTGTGGATGGGAAATGACCTCCTCTGTCCTCTCACAGGGAAGCAAGGCAAAAAGCTCACAGGGAATGTGCCGGTGCCCTTCATTTGAAGCAGGACAGCAAAGCGATGTGGGCAGCAGAGGAATGGCCCCATGGCCCCTTTGCCCTTGTAGCTCCCATCCTCCACCCCCTGGGAACCGATAGTAAAGCAGGAAGGCTCTCTACCCCGTATTTACACTGGCGAGATTTAACTCCGTACTGGAAACGGCACTGCTCGTCTGCATCGTAGGCCTGTCCTGGAGCCACCGTTGGGTAGATAAAGTCTTGCTTGGGAGGAGCGTTGTTCAGGCATAATCCCATCCCGGAGCTGGAAACAAGAGATGAGAATCAGAGCTCAGAAAGGCTTGTAGGAGAGCGTCGCGGTGAAGGACCAGCAGCCGGCACTCCTGGCTCCATACGGGCTGAGCTCTCACAAGCTTGGCTGCTTTGGGGGGATAACTCTACCAGCATCCTCTGGGCAAAACTGGTGCCGAGAAAGTGCTCTGAAGTCTTTCTGTCTGTGCTGGGAAGCATATGCTTGTCCCTAGGTAACTCTAGCAATTTTAATCTGAGGGTTTTGCAGGCTATGGCCAGCCCCTGGTTGTCCCGACAGGTCCTGGGTCCAGCAGGCAGCATGTGGCAGTGCACAGGCAGGCATGTGCCCAGGACCCCCAGGGCAGCAGGTAGGCGGAGGGGCTGCCCTCCCACCCCACGGCTGCAGAGCCCCAGCTGAGAGCAACAGGAGGTGCTGAGCGCAGAGAGCCCCTTCTCTCCAAGCCCGTCCTTCTGCATGCCAGAGCTTTGTAGGAGCGTCCAAATTTTGCAAGAAACACGCCTTTCCCTCCCCCGTCCTTGCTGCTGTCTGAGCTCTCCCTAAATCAAGGCCCCTGTCACCACTCCCCCGGCCCTGTGTCCCAGGGTCTTGCACGCACCATGGCCCCATCTCGGCAGAGGCTCCCGGGGCCGCGCTGAGGCGGGGGCGGCCAGCACAAACTGTGGAGAGGGCCGACATGAACTCGCCGTCCTCCACCAGCCCCGCCGAGACCTCGGGGTTACCTGAGGACAAGGCAGCCTCTGCCGCGGCGCCTTCCCGGCGCTGTCCGTGCAACGTGCCTTGCTGCGGTGCACGTCCAGGGGTCAAGAGCAAGCGGGACAGGTTTTGCTGCGGCCAAACGTGAGCTGCCAGATGTGGGATTTGGTGATGAGCCGCGCGGTTTGGCCAAGCTTTGTGGAACAGCGGGGCAGGCGGCACCCCCCCAGGGAGGCTTGCCTTCGCTGCCCCTCTCGCAGCTTTACAACAGCAGTGTCTCCAGTAGAGGTCTGGTATTCAGACTCCTGGGGGACTTTCCACCACGGTGACCCCCCACACTTTGCTTCTTCCAGTTGTGACTCAAGTCCTACCCAGTCCTTCTATTAGGTAGTGACCGTATCTTACCAAAAACCTCACCAAAATTGATCCTGACTGCTCGTTTTGTGATAGAACCCCTGGGGACTGCCTGAACCCTGGATGAGAAGCTCTTTCAGGCTGCAGAGGTATGACTCAGGCAAGGAGACAATATTGAAACTCTGTGACTTAGGAGCCTAAATCCCTTCTCCTGAATCGTAAAGGTGCTTTGGAAAAAAACCACAAAAACCTTTCTCCTGCATTGCTGGTTCACACCTGAAAACTCTCCCCCTCAGTGTCTGGAGAAGCTGCCTACACCATGCAGACCCAGTCCTGTCTCCAGATCCTCCTTCCCCACCACACCAACCCTTCTCTGCAATTCCTGGCTGAACTTCAGAAACATCCAAATGCCTCTAGAAGTTATGACTTATCTGTGAAGTTTCTGGAAGTGGGGAACCTAAATAAAGGTCTCACAGCTGCAAGGTAAATGGGGTTAGTATCTTCAGCAGGCAAGCAAACACGGGAAAATCTAAAGGAAGGAAGGAAAGCACGTGCCTCTTGGGATAGGATGAGGTGCTGGGAGACAAGACAGAAGGTGCACAGGCTGTGTGCTTTGGGGGCTTTTCTTTGGCTTTACCCACTCCTCACAAGTGACTGTGAGAGGTTGGAGGTGTGTACTGGTTGCGAGGTAGAAGGAAGGGCAAGGTGAGATGGATTCCTTACTCCAGGAAGCTGGTGATGTAATCCCTGCTGCATGTGGACCACACAAACGGGTTGGTCTTCATGGTGATGTGAGCAGCCATGAGCTTGGCCGTTTCTTGCCCACGGGAGCCACAGCTGTTGCCAACCCCATCATGGTTCATGCCAAACCTAGAAAGCATCACCAAGGCAACAGAGAGATGATCAGCTGCTGCATTTTCAACACATCTGGATCAGGATTTTTCAGCTCCTGTTGGCAGGAACAAACCAACAAGGGCCCTTCCCTGTGACGGCCACTCCCAGGGACTCTTCTGGCACAGTACTCACGTGTGGCCAATCTCGTGGGCAATGGTGAAGGCTGTGGCCAGGCCAATGTCCTCATTGATGCTGCAGCTTCGTTCTCGTTCGCACATCCCGCCAACGGGGGCCAGGCCTAGGGAAGCCAGATAGAGCTGTCACATAAGGTCAGCACAAAGCATCTATAGGGGGCATGGGTGGTATTTGGGGACTAACTGGTGTGCTTCACACTCACTAACACTGAGCATAGCCTGCTGTCAGTAACAAGTTTCTTCCCACCAGTTGTACTGGGCTTTGGGATGGACCCATGGCTCTTATGGGTTGTGGGCATATGGTCACCCAGCACTGTCAACTAAATTAACAATGACAGGCTCAGAAATGCTAAGAATGGGTCAAAATCCTCTGAATTTCATATCCAAACCCCAGACTGTGTGCAGAGGGGGAGCAGTCCTTGTCACAACACTGGCACTGCTGGTGGGGGGACCTGAGATCAGCTGCACCAGCACTTGGGCATCCAAACTTGGCCAGGGCAGCCTGGACAACTGAGTAAGCCAGGATCCAACCTGACCATCTGTGTTTGGTTCTGGCTGATGCCCACCATGGTCAGGAATCCAGCCTGACTCCAGGCAGAAATCCCCCCTGCATTGTGGCAGCAGATTCCCCCAACCCTCTGCCCATATACTGTCCCACCACCACAGGCTGTGCCCGCTGCACCGGGCCAGGGAAGGAATAGTCTATGTTAAAGGAACAAATCGAGCCATCATAGCACCTCCAGCCTCAACCTCAGGCACCTCAAGCCCAGGCACCTCGTCTGCAGCTGCATCAGGTCAGAGATCCACCAACTTTTCCTTTTTAACTGCAGTGATTCAGAGCAGTAATCCCTCCCTGACTGCTTAGTCTAGACCAGGTCAAGACAAATTAGGAGCTACAGCCAGAGAGAGCTGCAGGGTCTGTCTGCGTCTAGCAGTTTAAATAAAGAACTCCCTTTATAGTCATCACAAAAAAGTCTTATTTCTCTATGCTAAGCCAGGAATACTCCACTAGGCTATGGACCAGCCCTAGATGCGAGCAGTTCTTAATCATCAGGCTGGACCTGACCCAGGGCTATAACGGAGAACTGTTCCAGAACCCATCTGTCCTCTGGGTTGCTGCTTCTAGTGTTTACAGAAGTAAGGAGGCTACACAGTCAAGCAGGCTGGAAACCACCGGCCTGCTCCTGGCTCTGCTGCCGGTGCTCGCGGTAGTGTTGGGCGAGTGCTTCCCCTCAGCCTGCTCACTAGGAAAGGGGGACAGCACAGCCTGCCATTGCCACGCTCCCGAAGATGCCTGTGCTGGTGAGAAGTGCTGCCGAGGGGGCAGCAAAATCCTACCTACCCAGAGTGCCGCATGGTTTATTCTTGTAGATGCAAATGTCGTATCTGCAAAGAAGAGAAGGCAGCGTTAAGAACACTTACAATTTCAGTGGCTCCAAAATCGTGCATCTCTGTTTTACTGATGTGTTTACATTCAAAACACTTCAAAACACCCCATCGCTCATGTGACACTTCTGGAATGGAAAGTACCAATGGTAACAGGTAAGATGCCTCTGATCCGTATTGTACAACACTCATTTTCCCCCCAGCTGAGACTCGCTGTGGATTTTTAACGATAGCTCCTGTCCCTTAACTATGGGGCAGTGCTGAGCAGGGTCAGAGGTTTGTTTTTGATGAAACGTGGTAAATCAGCAGGGACAACGCTATTCCAGCCTTGAAGCCTTTTGGGTTTAGGTGGGTGGTCCAGCTCTGCTCACTAGCACCCAGTGCACTCCAGGGAGCCGGCCACTTCTCTCCTGGGAGGCACTGGGCTCAGGGATCTGTCCCAAAAGGGCAGGGTGGAAGACGACAGGGCCAGCCTCCTGTCTGTAAACTCAGGTCCCTTGCAGCAAATCGTATCAATCAAATATGTAATTCTGAAAATTTTTTTAAAAAATAAGGAAAACATTTCAGTTTGAAAACACGTTCCATTTCAAAACCAACTGTGGTTTCATTAAAATGCTAAAGTGATTTTTTAATATTTTTTTTTCAGTTTAGTTCTTTACTGAGAATTTTCCAAACAAATTCAATATGGGTTGATTCAAGATGACTCTTCCCTCTGTTCCTGGCCTCAACTTCCAGCCACTGCATTAAGGAATCGACTGTTTGCACATCGTTAGCCGTGTGCAAGGAAAAGCTAAACGAGGACAGCAAAGTAAAATCTGCTCCAAATTGAAATGCAGCACCCTCGCAATGGGATGTGGCAGCAGCTCCAAAAGAGACCAGTTTGGGCCAGAGAGTGAATATTATCATTTAATTGCGGAGACAAACTGCATGCCCTCCCTGCCTCTGTTCAAATACCTTCTCCAGAAGGTGAGACTCCCCAGACATTTGGGTCTTTGCAAAACCCAGGCTGAAAGGGGCAAGGCTAACGCTGAAACCCGCGTAGGGCAGGCAGGCGGGAGGACTGGTGACAGCCGGGCTGGCGTGCCCCAGAGCCGGGTTGAGGTGTTGCTCCTTAGCCCCAAGGTGCCTTTCAACCTGAGTGCGAGCTGGGCTCGGAGCACCGAGGATGCTGACCAATGTGCAGGTTTGGGTGACACCTGCATGGCGAGCAGGACCATCCGACATCGCTTGCCCTGGCAGCTCCATGGGGATGAGAGTGGGGAGGAAGCAAGCTGATAGCACACGATGGGTTAAGCATAACATGTTCCTGGTGATGGTTCCTGTCCCTTTGGCCCCTGGCACTCTCTGGAAGTAACCAAACCTCTCACCCCAGCAGGAAACCGAGTGAGTGAAAAACATTTGTTGCTTTGTTTTGAGCGAACACCATTAAAGCCTTCGGAGGCTCTGGGTTGACACGTCCCTGCAAGAGAAAAAAGCCTGCAGCTCAGCAAGATGTTATCAGGAGATGGGGAATTCATTAGAGACGGGGCCGGATGTGCTGGTGCTGTCCAAGCCTGGCACGGCCGGCTGCTGAGTCGCTTCGGGTTAGCTCAAACATCTGGTGGGAGGCCAAAGAACTCGGAGCCGGTGTTTGCATCCCACACGTGTGGCAGCAGGGAAGGAAAAGCAGATGCTGCAGCCCCAGGAGAGTGAAAAGCAGGGGCTGAGGGGCCTTTCACTCGCTCCTCCCCTGCTGCTTGTGGGTTCTCATCTCACAAGCTCCCCAGGAGGGATGCACCAGGCAGCTCTCATGAGCTCCCCAGGAGGGATGCACCAGGCTGTGCACGGCTCCCGCCGCCCCCAGGAACTGGAGCAGGAGAGCAGCGCATGGTGCCAACGAAACCAGCTCCCGCTTGGAGGCTCCCCTCTCCAGCACTTTCATTTCAGGACTTTCTTCCACTCCGCAAGAGAGAGAAAAAAAAGGCGCAAACAAACCTTGGGTTTGCCTTTGGCTTCTCCCCAGCCTGTCACCCCGCTGCCCAAGCAGGGTTTATGCGGTCGCTGGAGAGGCAGTGTCCCGGGTGCAGGTGGCAGCACTGCTGAGAGCTGCCTCTCAGCACCCTTCGTCCCCTCTGTTCTTCCAGCTCTCCCTTCAGCATCCTCTGTCCTCCCAGGTGCCCTCTGTTCCTTCCACTGTCCCTGTCATCCTCTCTGCATCTTCTTTCCTTCTGGCCATCCATCTGTCCTTCCAGCTGTCCCTCTTGTACTCTCTGCTGCTCCAGGCTCAAGCACCATCTATTCTGACAGGGGTTATTTGTCCTGCGTGTGAAGGTTCAGACCCCTTCACCCAGCTCTGAAGGTCTAATTCAGCATCTAGGTTAAGCTGCTGACCTAGACTGTTGTTACAGGAGCGCAGAGACACAGGCAGGGCAGGACTGCTCTTGTCCTAAGAGAGTTGGGATGAAGTCACTACTTCAAGGGTGTCCATCAGCTACCAAGGAGAGAGTTCAGCTCTACATGTAGGCACCTAAAATGAGGTGAGCCAAATCCCATACTGGCTGGAGGCACTGTGTCACTGTCATGACGCTCAGGTCCCGCTTGTATCCTCTCCTCCATCTTTCACAGCAGGGGCAGATGGGGCTCTCTGTTTCAGTAGGATGCCCGATACTCCATGACTCCAGGGTGGGTTCCCACACATGCCCAACACTGCTGTACACACTGTGCCATTGACTTTCGGTGCACAAATACCCATAGCTGCAAACTAAGCTCCTTGAGAGCACAACAAAGACTGAGGGAAGACACTGGAGGACGATAACTATCTGAACTGCAATGATCTGCATTGCTGCAAGGGAACTGGCAAGTGGCCAGCCTGAGGGAGCTGGGAGCACATGGGAAGGAAGCCTCGGATCAACCACTTGGACAGAGAGAGAGGACAGCTGCACAGAGGACACTGCCCGTGAGGACAGCGCTGCCAGGACCGGGCTCAGCCTTACCTGGTGATCAGCACTGCGGTGTCGTGGTTGGCTATGCCATTCTCGGGGATAGCGTTCCCATTGCCATTCCTGTTCACAATGGATTTTTGCCACTTGCAGAAGCTGTCCAGGGATTTCCCGGCGTGGTGGTTAATCTCCAGTGTGGGCTGGAATGGAAGCAATATGACAGTGTGTTCCCAGGAAAGCTGTGATACGAAGGCACTGCCTATTCCCATGCCAGCAGAGCACTGACACCAGTCCAGATGCCCCCACCTTTTCATGGAGGCCATAGGAAAGCAAGAGTTTAGGAGGACTAAAGCTACTTAAACCTCCCTAAAGCCACCTTATCACAGAAACAGTCCTCAGCATCCCAGAGGTCTCCTCAGCCCATAGCCTGAACGCAGTCCCCAGCTGCCATCGAGAGGATGTGGTGCACCCAGCAGCTGGCACTGGGGGGACCTCCCGGGGTTGACATCCAGGAGGAACACACAGACCCGCAACGGAAGTGCAGACACATGATGAAAGTAGCTCAGCAAAGCCCACATTACCTGATCCTCAGTGAGGAGAATCAGCCGGGTCACCAGGATATTGACAATATTGCCCAGACTCGAGTCCTGGAAAAGTTTGGCAACCTGACCTCCAAGAAACAAGAAAAGACGAGTCTTAAAAATGAGCTCTCTGGCTGGGTGACAGTGCAAGCGGCATGTGAGCTGGCGTGTGCCGGGCACCTGGCGGAGGGCATCAGGGCTGCTTTGTCTGTGTGGGCTGCAGGGTCTGAACACAATCTTTTTAGAAAGCAGAAATGGGTATGGGATTCTACGTTACCACTTGCATTGCAGAGCCTCCTAAACCATGTTCAGATCTCGGTGTCTCCTTCTGGGGAGATTCGAGCAGTGAAGCCGACATCCCACAGCACCTGCTCCTTGCCTGGAGCTCAGGTGGGGAAGCCCCATGGCCCTGGCATTACGTAGCCACCGGGACGAAGCTTTGCTGACTGCCCATCAGCAGGGAACGACACAGCATCTCTCAGAAATCTGCCGCAACACGATGAGTGTTTTGCAGCAGATGAAACAGTTAGAAACGGTATTGTTTTAAAATCTGCCATCTGCTTTAGAAATGCAAACAGAGCAAGCCATGAAAAGAGATCCTGCAGAGGACAGGACAAAGAACCATCACAGAGGGGCTTTCAGCAGTTTGATGGATAACTTCCAAGCCTATCTCACCTCACAGGAGGATTCAACATGGCCAATTCAGGCTGTTAATGCATCTAGCCTGGTATCCTGCCGCCAGCAATGACCCAAATCTGATGCTGCAGAGGAAGCTCCTCTGCAGTAACCCAGAGACGTGGGCAGCGCGGTATGGAAGAACGAGGGTATTTCTCCCCACCTCTCACACTGATCAGCCCCCAAGCGTGAGAGCTTACTGTCCTTATGCTTTCCCATGTGTTTCACAGCTTGGCTGGCCCTATTTGCAATGCTAATTTGAGATGAGAGATGCTGTTCAAAGAAAGGGCTTTGTTCTCCCAGTCCAGATCTGGCCTGTAGCATGGTCAGATGGGCCAGAGTTCACCTCTCCTACTGTGCCTCCCCTATTCAACAGAGAGTCCCTGCAGGCTCCAGAGTATCACTGCTCATGAGCAGCAGCAGCGTGTCAAGATTTTTGACCCAAACGTCTTGCTCTGGGGATGGGGAGAAGCTACTGCCATCCTGGAACAGATCCGATTTCCCCACTGCGTTCCCATCCCGCTTGCCTTCTTGCAGAAAAAGCACATGGCACCCTCTGTCAAACCCAGACAATCGGGGTGACAAACAAATCTATTCCTGCTTGCTCTCTGCCGCTGGGTGCGTGAGCCCCTGGGGTCCCCCAAGGTTCATGATGTGGTTATAACACTTACAATATTCATGATGGCCAGGATGTACTGCTCTATGTCCCGCCGCCCGTGGTACCCCACCATCATTTTGTCAGCCACCACCAGGGTCTCCACGTAGCGCTCCGTGCTGACGGACCTCTTCAGGGGCAGCTGGCCTCGCTGGCTGTGGTTGCCCGATGGCTTCAGAGGGGAGGGCTTCAGCGTCCGCAGCCACCAGTGTCTCCCTTTCCAGGGCTTCTCATCTGAGGAGGGATAGAGATTTTTCTGTTGCCATCCAGCAGCAATTCAGCAGCACACAGAGGAGAGGGATGCGCAGTATGAGCTTGCTTTCAGGGAAGGAAAGGCCATTGCAAGGCTCTTTATGCACCATGCATGGACCCAGCAAACGTCCCCGCTGCCATCGGCCGGATCTGCTGAGCTCTTCCTACTGCAGCCCAGGGCTGTCCCCGCGCTCCTTCCGGCCCCGCTGGCATCCTGCCTGCCCTCCTGCCCAGGTGCTGCACGCAGAGGGGTGCGCCTGTCCTGCTGCAGCAGCCCCACGCACTTCACTGCCTCCGGGCTGCAAGGCCCTGCCCTCCTTCTGTCACGGGGAAGAGCGGTGTGGATTTAGAAACTACACAGCCATTGCAGATCATTTCCTCTTTCCTTTTCCTGCCAGGACCTGAATTTAGGACTTGGCTTTTCCTCCACAGAAATGGCTGCAGCCTCCAAAGCAGCAGCAGCACATTTGTAGGACTTTGCTCCAGGCTTCAAGTGCTACTGACCCGACCCTAGAGATGTCCCCAACAGAGCCATCAGCTCCAAACCCACGGCCTGGAGTGCACCACAGGGCAGGAGAGCTGACTGAGATTACAACCAGTCTCCTGCCCTGTCAGGGGAGCCGGCTGAATCCCCCTCTGCTCCAATGCTGGATCATCAAACACCCAGCAAGACTGGGCAGGTGGGCAGATCACAGGTGGCTCCACCGCCTACCAGCTCCGGCCGCTCCAGCTGATCCAAGGGAGCTCGCGGGGTGCTCGGGGCCCGGCTGTGCCGGGCAGGGCAGGACAGGTCCAGCCTGCGGGGTGAGGGGACGGGGTGGCTTTGCTGGGGCCAGTTGCGCTGTGGTTGTTCTGAACTGTATTTGGCCTGTGGCTCCCACTGCATGGTCTTTGCTTCCAAGAAGCAATTAGGAACAGGCTAACTTTTGTCTGGAAGCTGGGGAATGTGGCAAAGAGTCAGCAGAAGGGGAGTCTGCTGGCACTTCGCTGAACGTGACTTTGGGAGCTGGGACAGGAGGAGCCAGGCCAGGGAAGCACAGGTTGTCTCCAGAGATGCTGGCAGGTCTGGGGACACTCCGAGCCTGCTCAGAGCAGGCTGGCAGTGCCCCGGTGTCTCCACAGGCTCCATCCCTTCCAGCAGTGACTCCTCATCTCGTCAAGTGCTACCACTGGGGCACTGGATGAACATCCTGAAGTGACACACAAACCTGCCAGGAGCAACTGGGAACAGCTCTGCTTCTGCATCCGCAAACATCCATAAAATGCAAGCTGGCCCCTCTGCAGGGATGGCATCTCCTCTCATCCTTACGGAGCCAGGGGAAGCCTCTGTAAATTGAGGGAGCAGCATCCTCTGTGCATGCAACATTTTGGGTAGATGGAGAAACTTTGCACATTCACAAGGGCCGGGGATTTCAGCCAGGCTCTGGGACACAGACTGACTGCTAGCAAGGATGAGAAGGGCACAGGAATGCGGGGAGAGGCCAGGGCAGACCTGTGTGAGTCCTTTAGGAAGTCAAAGGCCTGTAAGTGTAGAAATGGGGTAGATGTGCAGTTGCCATTCTCTGTAAACATCTCCCAGAGCCCACTGTGACCAAATCCCACATCCCACTATACAAGGCATATTTCCACCTGGTCTCTAACAGCAGCAGATGTATCTCAACACGGACACAATCTTCAGTGACTAAAACCCAAAGACAAGCCTCTGCTGAACATGCATAAGCTACGATTTCTCAATACCTTGAAAATTGGCCAAATCTGGGAGGATTTTTCTTAAGAACAATAAGAGGCAGTTTTTTCTCTTCTATTCCATGCTCTATTTACAAATTTAAAAGCCCTGCTGTGAAGAAGAGAGTACAAGAGCTTTCCAAAGACCAGGCCACCAGATATCCTTAACATGGGTAAAAGTAAATACAGAAAACTTTCTTGAATGCAGGAGATAAATTTGGTTCTTTGCCATATAGAGCAGTGTGGAGCTTCAAAGCCTGGTCTACCGGGACTTTCCCAGCCTGCGCTGGGATGGATTGAGGATGTGTTGGTGGGTACAGATACCTAGCACACCGCAGGCTGCATCCATGTGTGGGTACTGGAGAGATGATCGTTTGTACACGACGTGGGGGCTGCCCTTGCCCTCGCTCCCTGCGCTGACATTAGCTCCCGGGCTCAGCGGTTCAATGAAATATTCCTCCTCATCTGCGACGATCACCCCATGCTGCAGAAGGAAAGAGATGGAAGACAATAAAAGAGGTAGAGAGAGAACTGGGTGACATACTGGTGGCTTCTTGGAACGAGTTTTCTGATGATTAACCACTGAATTTTTGGGGACTGACAAGTACTTTTGAGAATGTGAAGGAATCCTTCATTTACACACAAACACTGAACTATATGAACCTACAGACCAGAGGAAACTGAGCCAGATGGTCGTGGATGCCTTGGGACATCTGTGTTCACTAAAGTCCTCTGGAAATCACAGTCTTTCCTTGCAAAATTATGAATAAGTTGTTTCCTCTTCCACCCACTCAGTCTAATTGAGAGCTGTCTGTGGGATCCTAAATACCATACCTTCTAATAGCAGCACAACTCAGCAGTGAGATCTACCTCCTATACTTTTCAGCCTCACTGATGAACCTTCAAAAACAACTCAGGACCATTACCACCAGCTGGGAAGCTCGGGCACATTGCTGCAGAGGGGTGTAGATGCTCAGAGGCTTTTGAGAAACACTGAATCTTTAAAATCTGAAGTCCGATTAGCAGTGAGGCAACCAGCTTCAACCTTTCTCTGCAGCCTGAAACCTGCATTGTGCCCTGTAGGCATCTCTGCCCCTTTTACACCTCAGACTGACCACCTCAGTCAGATGATCTTGTTTCTGCTCCCTTATTTGTTTTTTGTTGTTCTCACTTATTTTATTGTTTGACTGAATGAATCTCAGCTGTGAGCCCGGACTTTGCTCTCTGTGAGTGGACCCACTTGTAAGACAGTGACAACCAGGCAGGAGCAGACCCCAGCAGGATGAGCATCCAAACCCACCAAGCGCTTGCAAGATCTCTCCGCTGCAGCTGGTCCTATCCTCGCAGCACACTTTCCCTCTACCTAAAAGGTCTGAGCAACCTAAAAAGTTTCTGGCAGCCCAACACGATACAAGCAGAAACTCCATCACTGTAGCAACTCCTGGCACTGAATCTCACCTAACTCCAAGAAACGTGGGTGTGCTATCAGCTGAACTTTACCAGCAAGCAACCGAGGCACAGAAACACGCCTGACATTGCTCAAGCAGGACAAGCAGTATCCAAAAAGTCTAAGACCCACGTTACCCAGCTGTCCTCCCACTCCCTGTCCACAAGCATAGCTGTGGGTGCAGAGACACCTCTGTTCTGCCATCAGCTCTGCACTGGTGTTGTTCTTTGGATGTCACACCACTTTACCAGCTTCCCTCTATGCAAGGAGGACAGGAGCCCTGATCTGCCAGGATGGGGAGTGGGGAAGCAGGTCTCTGTGAAACATCTTGAGGTCCTTGCACGGAAGGCACCACCTGCATTATTGCTGGGCGTTCGTGGGGGAGAGCCTCTCTGGGGTGGATGCTGCCTCTGCAATAAGTCTCTCCCCCTCTCCCTCCCTGCCATAAAAGCTGAATCGGGGCAGTGTGTGCACAGCGAAGTCCCCATCTCCAGAGTGCCGGGGGATTTCCTCCTGCACCAGGCTCTGTTGCTCTTGGCTCAGCTCCACCATTTCAAACACAAGCGAGGTACTGTGAGGTTAGCCTGGCGAGGGCTCCGGCGGAAAGCCGAGTGTCGGCCTGCGAAGCCAGCTGGCTGCCGGCTTTGTGGGACAGGGAGAAGGAGGTCACCACTGGCTTGGGGCAGAGCAGCAGGAGGGGAGAGCACGCCCTGCCTGAAAACCATGTACCGCTAGAAAAGGGCCATTCTTACTTAAACCCAGAGCCTCTGCATGGGGTGCAGGAGGCTCCACCGCCTCCCTGGCATCCTTCGGCAATGAAGCTCAGCCATCACAGGAGTCTGAAAACTGCCTTGTCGCTGATCCCAAAGACCAAGCTCTGAGGTCCGGGCGCTGGATGTGACACAAGCCTCTTGAAAGGGGGCGGCAAGAAGCCCTGAGAGAGATCCCTGTGGTTTGTGGGGGAGCTAAACTGGATATCCTGTCTCTGATTCACCCAGGTCATCTGCAGAGCAAGGATGGTTTATGCTATTAACTTATAACCACACTTAAGAAAAGCACAGTTCAACTCTTCCACCTCCTTGTACATACACATGAGCAGCTCAACATTAGCCTCAGCAGCGGGGCCATCTGCCTTGCTCCAAGCATTTAATGTTCATGTTGACTTCAGGAGGGCTTTTCAGGTGAAAACACAATTTCAGCACAGACACACAGGGTTGAAAACCTGGCCTTTAAACTGTCCTTTGATGAGCTCTGATACAAGAGGTAAAAGAGTGGCATTTCTCTCCTACAGCTGTTTTCTTCTCGCTGTGATTTTTTTGATGGTAGGACACGGGTCCTTGGGATCTTGTGTAGCCAGTGGGATGAAACACAGCTTTGCTTAAGACAGGGATTTCAGCTCCTGGCCAGGCTGAGGCAAAGCTGCCCGGGCTGCTCCCTGCAGGCTCCAGCTGCTTCGTGCTTGGCCCTGCTGGGAGCTCACAGCTCTGCGTGTTTTGGAAAATGGACCATTTTGGCCTTTGCTTCTGACAACTTAAGCCTGGGCGACTTTCCCCCTGCTCAGCCTGAAGTGCAGCATGGCGTGCCTTCCACGGGAGATGCATGGGATGAGCCACGCTGCCTGCCTGCCATCAGGCCGGGTGACGGTGTGTAGGGCTGGGAAGACGAGTCAATGGGAGCACGCCCAGGTATTGGCAGTCCAAAGCTGGGGTGTGCCATAAGGTGCAAATTACATTGTGGATGTTTGAAAACAAAGCGGTTTACAGCGGTACACCTTGCAGACACAGAAATTGCTTAGGGATGTGGGCGTCTGAGGACAGGAGGATGGCTTGGGGCTTGTTACCTGTTTTCACAGCTTTGTGTTGGACGCTTCTGTGGATGCAATCATCCCTTTCCGTCCTCCTCGTGCACAGCTCACTCTGTAATCAGCACCTGGTCCCTGCTTGTGCCCATTCAGCAACACAGCACACAACCCCCTCTGCATCATCAGTAAGTCAGATCTGCACAAACACGGGTCACCATATGCAGCCCCCCCTTAGCATGTGTCAGCATGAACCTGAACCTTGAGACCTCAGCAACCGGAGACCCCCTTCTGTGCCTGCCTGTCGCCCCCCAAAGCGGACTGATGCCTGCCTGGCGGGGAGCGTGCTGCGGCTGAGGGACTGCACAAGGGGATCAGCTGTTACTGATCAACCAGAGCTCTGCAACAAGTCTCCTCTGGTGGCAAGTACAGCCCCCACTCTGCCAGCTAAAAAGATGCCAGACTCATCTTGTCCAAATTCCTGACCCTATCGTCCTCACTAACCCAGACGACCTCCTCCCTGCTCCTTGCTGATGTCCGTAGCTCTCAAGGGCAGAAGGACAGAGTTCAGGAAAAGGAGAGGTTGTTGGATGACCCTCCATCCCTCTTTGTGCCTGGCTGTATTTTCCTCCAGACAGCCCCTGGTATCTCTCCAGAGCTAAACACAGCCTGTGGACTGTGTTATCCCAGTACAAGTGCTGCTGGGCCATTGCTTGCCCTGGACTCGCTGCCCTCTGAAGTAGGAAGGTAGGCTAATGCCAGATCCCTTCTGAGCCAGCAGCATCCAGCTCACCCTTCAGTGCTTTGTGAACACCAGTAAATTGTCTGGGACTTCAGCAGAGTTCCTGTATCTAAACAAAGGGCTAACAAGGGAACCAAGAGTTTATGCAGCTCTGATTTTTGGCTGTGAGATAGAAACATTAGACTCTGTGATATAATGAGTCAGATTCTCATTTCTGTTAATAACCCACAGCACTGTTCTGGCAATGTAATTTAGCAATAAATCAAACGTGAATTCATTCCCATTTGGAAGCTCTTCCACACTGCCAGAATACTGCTAAGAGGTGGGGCTGTAGCATAAACATGAATCTGGCCTACAGAATCTTTTTTGACATGTTACCCCTCCAAGGGAGCCATCATCCTTGGGATTCGCTAACAGGGTATGTTTGCTCCATCCCTCCATCTGGCAGGTCATGAAATGTGCTTTGTGAGCCAGAAATATCAGAAAAATCACAGAAAAATAAGGATGGAAGTCCTTAGTCTATTCCCAATGCTGGAAGAGCTAATGAATCATACCTGGAGTATTTCTGAGAGGCATTTGTCTGGCCTATTCTTAAAGATCTCCAACAATGTAAGGGCCACGTACTCTCCAAGCAATCTGGTCCAGTGCTCAGCTATCCTTACCACTAATGTCTACCACTAAGCTTTCTTGCTGACATTTAAGACCATGATGTCTAGTCCTAGCTGTTAGGACACGCAAAATCAATCATTCCCACCCTCTTTGCAGCAGCCTTGCTGTTTTTGAGGAATGCCATCTTGTCCCCTCTTGATGTTCTCTTTTTCAAATTGAAAAACTGATTATTTCAGTTTTTCCCCCAGAGGTCACATTTTTAGATCCTGAAATCTGGACAGAAGTGACCAGCAACCCCAGGAATTGTAAGGATCTGAATGCACTTTTGACATTCCCAGTTGTGCTGTGAAATTCCTACCCTCCTGCACTTCTTCCTCATTAGCACATGCGAAACATGTCTTTTGCTGTTGCTGTTGGAAGTGGAGGGGAGAGTTCTGCAAGAGCCAGAATAATGGTCTAGAGCCTGGATTATCCCATTCCAATTAAAATCAATGGAAAAAAGCCCGCTGGCTTTGGTAGAAACTGGACTACAAGCGAATGCCTACAGATGTAATGAAGAGATGTGGCCTTCTTCACCCTCAGCTGACTTTTGATGCCAGCGTGCAGCATTCTAGCTTGACACCGACCCCATGCCTTTCCCACCACCATGGACCCACCTGCTGGGACCCAAACCAGGTTGCACTTCTGCAGCAAAGATCAAAGAGGCTGCAATCAGCTCTGCTTTATGGGCAGACCTGGTTGTTAGTATAGCCCTTGGCCAGGCAAAATACAGAGACTCACCAGTCCATTGCAGTTGCTGATGGCGACCTTTGAGTTCAGGTACTGATCCTGCAAGTGGCCTGCGTAGTGGCAGTCTTCATGGAAATCATGTTGCCAGTCCACTCCATCTCGCTTCCAGTATTCGACAGTGAAGTGCTCAGCCAGCAGGTTGGAGTGCAGTGTCAGGTTGAGAAGGAACTGGGTTCGGTGGGCAGAGACTTTGTAGAAAACCTGCTGCTCAGATGGCTCATAGGGCAAGGAGCCCAGACTGCGCCGAGGACGTTGCTTCAGCTGGCTTCTCACATCAAAGGTAAGGAAGTCCCCGTTTTGGTCCACTTGGATGGGGAATGCAATTTCATAGTGATCGAGGCTGGAGAGGAACTCCTCTGGGGAGGGAAAGCAAACACAGGAGGAATGACTTTCTGCAAAGAGAGTCAGAGTAAAACGCCCAGAGACTTCAGCGCGGAGCCGGCTGTGCCCGAGCACAACCGAGCTGCAGCCAGTGCAAGGTGGAGGGACAGCGACCTGACACAGGGGGTCTGCCCTGTGCAGGCTGCAGGATCCTTGGGGTATTCCCAAAGGCCTTCAGCCTACAGAGCCTTGGGGTATCAATAGGTGTCGAGCCTCCGGAGCATAATCTTCTTCCTCTGCAGGTGATAGAGAGAAACAGACTGGTCCAAGGGGCCATTCAGGACACCCAAATTCTGACTCTGGACCTGGACTATCCCCCATCTCTCCATCTCCACTGGGCAGAGGGACCCCAGGTTGTGCAGTGTCACACTCTGTGGTTTGGAGGGTTATTTTAACCCGCATCCTTTCAGTAACAAAGCTAGCAATAAGGTCTCTTCAAAACGAGCCAGAATGAACCTTGGGGCGACAATGTCTCAGGAGAAGACAGTCTTGTTAAGGAACTGCGGGGTTCTTCAGAACATCTACAGCTGCCACGTGGACCTGCTAACTCTGCTTTGATAACTCACATAATAACAGCATCATACCAGCCTCCCCGATCACAGCTCCATTTGTGCATTACATACTGGGCGTCCTCCGAAAAGGCGCAAAGACAATGTCCTTGCAATGCCAATCTTGCAATCAAAGAAAGAGGGTAACCAGAATTCCCCAGCTGTGCTGAAAAGGCAGCAGGAAAAGAAGTCAGACATCCTGATTCCTCAGCCAGGTCTCTATCTATGACACCATCCTGCCTTCCCAGCTCACCAGCTTGGTGCTCTTTATCATATCAGCCTGGCTTAGCACCTTCTCTTGGGGCACTTGAGTTTTTGAGCCTGTCTCGTACCACTTGGGAAATGTGCTCTGACAAGGTCACTGTCCAAAACGTCTGCCTGCACTCACATGGTAATGCAACACTTTTGGCTGCCAAAGAAATTGGCACTCTGCAACATCTACAGAAATTTCTCATTTTCCAAGCAAAATGTCACAGGGACTGCCAGACTGGATCTGACTGGAGGTCCAGCTGCCTCTGACAGCCCTCAGTACCGGAGGCTTCATTGGAAGAGGTAAAAAGTCACGCACTGGACAGGATAGCTCCCCCCATCACAGTGTGTTCTTCTGAACTCCTCGTGGATGGAAGTTTGCTCATGGAGTGGGAGAGGATCTGCCCTCTTTTCACTCTGGAATATTCTTACTGTGCTTTCTGCATCCTATTTGTAGTTGTTTCCTAAGCAAATGGGAGAGGCCAGGCTGCTCCAGGGTGGCTGCATTTTGCCTGGCTCCACAGCACCCATCTTCAAAGCCTTCCTAGCCATCATAAATTTGGACTCCAAATTACACTCTTACCACATGGCAGCACTGGAAAGTTTCCTTTTCCTCTAGTGTGTTTTCCAGTGTGGGAGCCTGACAGAGTGGTTTCCTTGGCCACTGGTAATGGGACAGTCCTTCCCACCAGCTGGGTTTAGGGGTTAGCTCCCATCCTTCCAAACCATAAGCACTTCTGGCACCTCTCCCTTGTCTCAACAAGCCAGAAATAATTATTAGTTTTTTAACTTCCTGTGCTCCAGCTTCTCCTGCATCACACCGCCTCGCGTGCAATGCAGCCAGGCAAACAAGAGTGACTATTTGCACTTAAGCAATGACCTCAGGCTTGGAAAAATTTGCTATCGGAAGTGTCTTGTTTTTCTTTTTCCCTCTATGCAGTCCACATGGGCTTGCAAAATAGTGACTCGGAAGGAGGTTTGCACACGCAGTGGCTAGAAAGGGCCTAAGACCCTGGGCTGTAGTCTCTAATCCTGATGCGCCAGGTATGTCCAGGAGGAAAAAAAGTGTGCAGAGCCTGGGGGTGTCACTCTGGAAACTGAGGCACAGGAAGAAAGATCTAAAAGCAGTGCCCTGCATCAGATGAACGTTTTAGGAAGCGATGCTTTAGAGTGGGGATGGCACAAACGGGAAAAAGTAACAGAGAGTTTCAGCACAAGGAAGAAGTCAGTGTACTCTTCCAGTGTTACAGCTGGCTCCTTCCTCTCATCTAAAAATGTAAAAGATTAGATTAGGCTCTAAGAGGTGAGGACGTCTTTACTCCCTAACCCCGTGTATTCCACCCAACATCACAGATGTTCCTTATTCCCTCATTTGCTCATCTGTGCCTTGCTCATGCTTCCCATATTACAGACCATACTAGGAGCTCTCAACAGCAAGAGCAGCACTGTTTGGCTCTTCCTTACTTCCTTCCAGAAAAGCTATCATGTTCCCTCTGCCCTCTCAGCCGCTTCATGATGTATTAATAGATCTTGGCCTGAAATGTGCAGTACTGCACCCACTGTATCAGAAGGGTTCGCACTGGTGATAAGCAGCCTGGTGTTTCCAGAGAGCTGTCAAACTGCTTTGGAAGAGATGCTATAAAAAGCCTTTCTCCAGGAAAACCTGCCCATGGCTGCGCAGGACACTGAGCACCCTTGGAGGACCACAGACCTCCCAGGACAGGACAAGGGAGAAAGCTGGGAAGCAGGAAGGATTGGTGCAGGAAAAGGTACCTCACTGTCCCATTTTTGGTGGAAGGGGAGCACAAATCTGCAGCGGCAGGGATGGCAGAGGAAGGGAAAGGGCACAGGTGAGGTAGAGGGCTAAGATGAACAAAAAGAAGAGAGGGAAGGTGAAAGCGGAGGAGGGAGGATGTTGTCCCCTCCTTGTATGCGTCCCATTGCCTCTCTCGTTACAGAGCTGCTTAAAGGACAAAACGGAAGCAGATGTTTGCTCTGGTCTTGTCACCAGAGCAAAGAGGAGCCCCAGCTGCAGCCCAGACACGATTCCTAAGGGATGGCTATGGAAAATGCTACAGGATCCCACGGCTTCAGGCTGCCCTGGCATTGTGCCAGTTTCACTACATCCTCCAAGGGTCCATCGGTTTACATGTGAGCCGGGAGCAGCGAGATTAGCCTCACCTAACGTTCTATACAACAGAGAACATCTAATCTATCACTATGGTTAAACTAAGGCACTAGCAGAAAATTTCCTTTTGATTTAAAAACCATTCAGCAATAGTGGGCATGTGCTGAATCCTTGGTCAATTGTTTCAGCTGCTGTTCTCTGCATTGTTAAAAACTGCAGCCTGAGTGTACACGTCACATCTGACTCTCGTTACATCTCTGCTGGCTTGAAGAGGCCTTCAATGCTGGGCTGCTATTTCCCACAAAGATAATTACAGCTTATGACTATGATAACTTAATCTTTTTCCTGCATAAAATACATACACTGATGTGGAGTCGTGCATACGGGGCACGTGAATCCTGCTCCACTGCTAACTGGAGCAAGTCACTTGGTCAAAATCAGTGGCGTGTTGAAAACACTGGCCTTTATTCTCCATGCCTTCAACTGCTAAGAGGAGATAACAGCGTTTCACCCTCTCGAAAGGGTGTTGTGAGGATTATGTACTTACTATCTCAGCAGCGTGGCGAAGAGAAGCGTTGAGTAACATCAGTAGCCTGACGCCAACCGTTCCAGATGCAGGGAGCCTAAAAAAGGGCTCTGACAGCAAGGGGGCCCACGGGGCAGCCTGACCCTCGGGACTGGGGAGGGGACTGGCTGCAACCCTCGGCTTGGTGCTCCCACGGCACCACGCTCCCAGCAACGTCGTGGGCTGAGACTCATTCCCCAGACCTGCTCAGGGGAAGCCAGTATCTAGGAGAACACAACGCATTAACTGTGATTTTGGTGAGCCCTCAGGTTTAGACCAAGGTGTATTAGCAAACGGTGCGGGGGCTTGTGAGCGAGGGAGGATCTGAGCTGCTGTGAGTCAGGATGGAGGCGATCTGGCAGCAAAATCCTTGTCAGAGCGTCGCTGCGCTGCGAACATGGTGCTGCAGATGGAGAGAGGTGTGAACTGACAGATGCGGGAAGCCCAGAACAGTCACCCCAGGCATTGCCAGAGGTTTTGGCGAAAAGGACCAGAAACCGTGTTTGTTTCAGATTCAAGAAAATCTGCCTGTGTAACCTTGCACGTTGCACAGCGCCTGCACAGCACGCAGCTCTGTGTCTGACTGCCTCTCCTTTCATCCAGCGCAAGCTGCAGTACGGCAGTGCCCCACGTTTAGCAACGACAGTGTGTTCAGATCCAGGACGGCGCATGGCTTTCGGTTGCCTTTGCTCCTCTTTCCAGTTCTGCTTTGCAAGACAACCCACAGCCATGGTAACTACAGCCCGACGGCACTGCACTACTCGACAACCTGGGTACATTGCCGACTTTGGTCCCACTACAATTAATCTGGGCACACGTGGTATTTCAGGATTAGGGCTGTGTAAGTATGCTGCCAAGGTTTTAACACCTTGCACAGATCAATGTCTAACTTCAGAGCCCTTTCTTCTTACCTCTGGTGCCTGATGGGAGTGTTCCTATTGCCTCTTAAGAAATTGCACAAATAGAGCACAGGCAGATAACACAGGGCAGTTACATGGCTTAATACCGGTGCTGCATTTGTACTCTAGGTTGGGTACAAAGCAGTCTACCTAACTTTCCAGTCCCTTCACTCCCCAACCTAGAATAAAATCATGTACAAAGGCACAAATCTACGTACAAGAGACCCACATTCTGCTTTCCTTGCAATCACTTGCATGTGCGGCTCCGTATTTAAACACAAGACCATTAGAAACACACAGACATACAAGACAGGTACAAAGTGCTCACACCTGAGCAGGTTTGAGCATTTAGTAATGGTAGCACTTACAGAAACATGTGCGCACAGACTAAAACTGCTCCCCCAGCAGCACACGTCTGTCCAGACTCAGCTGTATTTGAACGCTCCAGCAGAGACCTCCATCCCTGCACGCGCAGAGGACTGCTCACAAGCGCGCCGGCTAGCCGCACGCACACAGCCCGCCTCGTAACAAAGCCTCTATTCATCCGAGGATGCGCCGCTCCACCCGAGTGGAAGGGGAGCTTCCTCTATTCCTACCACATTGCCTTTGCTTTCTAAGCCTGTGCGTGGCTCCCATCTTACACAGACCCTACTGCTCTGAATCCTGCAAAAAAGTCAAGGAGTGTAACATCTGAGAGCAAAACACATCCTTTCCTCTGAGGTCAATGGAAAACACCTGCGAATTCAGCAGGAGGAGCTCTGCTGCAGTACAGCAAGCAGAGCAGAGTTCAGGGTGTCTCCACCTACTTCCCAGCACAACATTACCCTGATAACCTCCCCCGGGGCCAGCATGAGGGTTTCTGCCAGGAGAGGTGGTGTGGATCCAGCTCCCCTCCCCACAGCGATCCCTACCTTGTGACTGGAACGTGTAACCGGGAAAGTTGCACACAGCCGCAGTGAAGATGACAGTCCATGTGAGAAGCCTCCAAGCTATTGCCATGGTTAGCGATGCTTGTCTCAGTGCAGGGAGTATTGTGCCAGCTGAAAGGGCGCTGTCCCAACATGTCTCTCCCTCAGCCACCGCTTATGTAGAGACAGGAGTCCTCGGTCCCTCCGCAGGCATCCTCGGCCGCTCCGTGCTCTCCCCAAAGCAGCAAGGCCGACGGTGTCTTTGCAGCGTGCTGTGCCCGGGCCAGCGCAGCGGGGTCAGCATGGGCTAATTCGAACCGCAGGCTCTCGGTGGCATTGCCCCTGTGGAGGAGAGGGTAGGGATGAGTGAACAGGAGAGACGGGAAACAAAGGACAGAGGAGAAGGACACAAGGGAGAAAATAGTGTGCAGGGTGAACGAGGAAAGCCCAATCTTAGAGAAAGGAAGAGTGAGATGGAAAGAAAGAAGAAGGAAGGGGAGAAAAGGACGGGAAGCAAACGCAAATGCAATTAACCACATCAGTTCACAGCATCGGAAAGCCACGTTATCCTGCTACAGGGACACTGCACACCCGGCTGCTCTCCCAGGGGTGAACTCTGCTCCTGGCGCAGCCCCTGCACCGCTCTGACAGCGGCACTAAAGGTCTGCTGTATACCTTATACCAGAAGAAAGGAGCTCAGAATAAATGGGAACCCTTTGTCCTGCAGCAATGCCCACGAGGAAGCGCAGACTGAACAGTGACCTGGTCACAGCTACCTGATCTCTTAAAGGAGAGTACGAAATAATACCATTAGCAGCATGCTAGTAAGCAGCAACCTAGAAATCCTCTCTACTCCAGATCCCCTGGCTTTAAAAAACACTTTAATGACCATCACTGCACTGAGAGAAGCACACTTGCTCTCAGACTGTGTTGGCTAAACCTAAAAACGTGACGGAAAACAAAGGACCCATTCAGTGAACTTACCCTTACCCTCAGCTCTATCCACAAATGGATCGTGAGATTCCAATTGTATTTGTTATTTAAAATGATTTGCTAATTGCTTCAGTGAAAGATTTTTGGCTTGCAGATAATTTCCACTCAGTCTGAGGCAATTATACAAAACTCACATAGTGCTGGAGAGTTGCATAAAACCTGTGGTTTTTCGTTTCTATCCAGCGATTAGATGACGTATGCAACGAATACGCCACATACCTAACTACCGCCCGGAGAATCCCAGATATCTGAACAGCGACGCTCTGCTCGAGAACAGCCCCTCAGCAAAATGCAAAAGTTCCTGCAAAGGCAACAGATAAATACATGCTGAAGTCTGACTTCGGACCGGCGATGCAGCAACAACTTGCACAGCAGCAGACGGTGCTGGAGCACGCAGGGAAAGGCAGGACGGACACTCCTGAGCTGCTGGGAAGGTGAGGCTCGGATGGAGACGGGAGGATGGTGTTCTTTGTAAAGGTGTCAATAGCCATGGCATGTGTGTGGTCCTCATCCCAGTAAGGTAACGCTCGGAATAACGTCATTAACCCTTGCCTCGCTCTGCTCTTGTGTGTTTTAAATAGCAAACACTGGCTAGAGCGCAGGGCAGGAGAGCCGAGTTCCTCCTCAGGTCTGCCACGCTCCCCCTCACCTTGTGTCCCCAGGGGTGTCTGCAATTTATTTCTACTTCTGTTTTCCCATCTTTACTATGCAGTTAATGTTATTTGTGCTGCGGGGGCTTGGAATAACACCCATCACCAGAGACTACGTTGGTGAGGTACAAGAAGAAACCAAAGAGATGATTCCCCCAATAATTAATCTAAATAAATCAATGTTTTTTCCCTACCAGGCAGAAACATTGGAAGGATTAATCGTGCATCTTTAAATCACCATTTGGAGCTTCATATTTTAAATGCCAAGATTTTTAACTATTTATTTACAGTTAAAGCAGATGGCCAAAGACCATCAGTGAGGCCTTGGGATGTTCTTCCCCGTCACATCTGGTGCCACTTGCCAGGTTGGTTTCTGCAAAGCCCGGACACAACACCCGCCACAGCAGCCTTGAAGACCGCGCACGTGATCAGCGACTGTGAGAATAAACTGCCTGACTGGGGAAAAACTGTCTAAATCTCGTCTCGGGCTGCTCTGCTGACCAGCCACAGGTAAAGGGAAGCAGGCAGTGGAGGCAAGAGGGTTGGCAGGACTTCTTCCGCCCTCTTCCACCATGACACGAGGATGCTGAGATCAGCGCTACGGGTCCACGAGGCCACGTCCACCTGGTGACAGCATCCTTTGTAGCATCACCCCCAGGCTGCGGCGCAGAGAGGGCAGAGCTGGGGCTGCAGCAATGCACGGCCAAGCACCGCGGCTGCTGCGAGCTGCTCTGTGCCTGCTCCCTGCGGGGCTGCGGGAAATGAACTGGGAAAGGGAGAAGGAGAAACGAAAGCCGGGCGTGCTGCGGCCCTCTCCTAAGTCAGCATTTTTCAGCATCTATTAAAGCTCGAGATTCCAGCTTTTAAATCCTGTCACGGCTCCAAGGTCTGTGGACAGAAAGCCACTCAGCTGAAGTATATTTTCTCCTGGGCTTCACACTACTAATTTTTCTTGTTTTCCAGCTGTTGAACCCACTTCCTCAAGGCTGTCATTATTTCCTGTCCTTCCTCCGCGACCCTGAGCTGCGGCAGTCACGGCCGGGTGCCCTCCTCATCCCTCTGCCCTTCCCCTTCAGTCCCAGCTCCTCAGCATCCCCCGGAGCAGGGGCTGGGAGGGAGCTGCAGGCGCCGAGACCCCGCAGCCCCGACCTTGGGGGAAGGAGGCATGTTTGGAGCAGCACATGTCAGGAATTACAGCTGCAAAATTCCCGTAAGCTGGGCTGGGGGAAGGGCCCGGCTTTGATTCCTACACACACGCGGCAAGGAAAACATGGCCCCTTCCCAGCGGCGCTTCGCTTCCGAGACCCTGACGAGCCCGTCTGCTGCAAGAGGAGGACCCGCAACAACGAGGAGAGAGCCGGAGGAGCGTGGGCTCCGCGGCTGCTTCAATACGTATAAAGTTTTCCATAACCTCAGTTTTCAGGTTTTGCTCTCCGAGCGGCAGCGACCGGCAGGCACGGAGAAGCCCGGGGAGCCCAGGCCCACGCGGGGGTCAGCGGGACGCTGGGGTCTCGCGGGCCGGGACGGAGGGGCCGCGGGGAGGCCCGGGGCGCGGCGTGACCTCTCCGGTCTCGTGCCTCCCTCGCTTGGGCCGGTTCTGGTTTGCTCCTTCCCGAGGAATTCGCTGTCCTTGGCAGGCGCCCCGCGAGCGGCTGACGCTCCCCGCTCCCCGCGCCAAGGTGGCTTTCGCCGCGTGAACCCGTGGGCCGGGCCGCCCGCGCAAGGCGGCGGCGGCGGCGGCGGGGACGAGGGGAGCGGGGGCCGATGCCGGCTTCGAGGTTGCCTCTTCCCACACCAAAAACGCGCGAGAAGGGGGAGCGCTGGGGAGCAGGGTTAAAATTCAAGCTGGAATAAAGCAAAGAGGAGAGGGAAAAAAGAAAAACAGATGACAACTGTTACTAATTTCAACATCGGGGCTGCAGACAGAATTCCCTGAAAGCCCGGCTTTTTGGCCAGGGAGGCAGTTTTATGGGAAGGTAATAGGAAGCAGATGGGCTCTGCTCAGGGCCAAGAGGAAGGTTCAAGGTGCCTCCTAGTGCAGAGAAGAGGAATTTAACTGCTTTTAAAGATGCAGGGCCTGGCAGCTTCCAGGTTTCTCATCCAAGTTTTGCAAATTATGAGCTCAGGTGTCCTTTTCCCTTTTTTGAGAGAGAAATAAATACAAACACAGATTTCTGCTTCCAGCTTTCCCTGGTGGGAGGAAATACTTGCAGCGCATCCCCCCAGCCCCCGGCTCTTCCACTGACATCTTCCCGCCGTGCAGCGCCTCCGAGCAGTGCGAGCAGTGCGAGCAGCGCGAGCAGCGCGAGCAGCGAGAGCCGTGCCCTGCAGCCGCACCGCTTCACCCCGAACAGTGTTTCTGGGCTGTGCTATTAGCAACAGCGTTAATGAATTAATGAAAGTCACCGGCTCTCACGGTTATTTCTTCTTTCTTCCGGGTACCGGCACTTCCCAACCGCGCTGGGGTTATTGCAACACCACGTCCCACAGCTTGGCCAGCTTCGGCCCCGGCTCCCTCCTGACCCCACCAAGGGGCTGAGCTGGCCTTCAGACCCCGCGGGTGGTCAACTACGTGGCCAGCATGCACAGCCCCAGCAAACACAGCGCTGTAGAGATTTCTGCTCCTCCATCCACTCCAACCTGAAATTGTCCTACCAGTTCAAAAGTTATCATCGGGGGAAAGATCTGCAAGCACACAGCTTGCTCCACAGGCCTTTTTCTCTTTGGAAACCAAGCTAAATACGGTGGGGACTGCAGGGTGCTGGGATGTGTGGCTCCTGGGCCATGCCAGTGCCATGGAGAGGCACTTGGCAGCAGCATCACCAGATTTCTCAGCCTTGCCCACCACCTGCACGGACCCCCTGCTCCACGCAGTGCGCTGTTACCTACTGCCTGTTATCACAGCTGCCCACTGCACCCACAGCAAACCTTGCAGTGCTTGTAGCTCATGGATGCTGATCCCAAGATTGCCGTGTTTTCTGAAAAAACAGCCCCCTTCTCACCTGCTGTCGCTGCTTCATGGAGGCCCGCAATTTTGGCTGTAAACCCTCGGCTGAAATCTACTTCCCAAATACTGCCGCAAGGCAGAAGGACAACTCCTCCCCGCGGGTCTCCAGGCATTGTCCCGGTTTCAGCCCACGCTGCTCTGCTCAGGGGACACTCAGAAAGCTGCCACATGCCTGTTGCTGCCTGACCCGCAGAGGCAAGTGTGGTCAGAGCAAGGAGACACCAAGACCACCAACCCCATCTCCACCTCCCTGCGAGAGCAAGCACACAGCGGGGAGCTCACAAAGAGCGTAAGGGCTGAGGAAGTCGTTTAATTGGGGACTGGAATGTCTTAAAAGCAAAAGCTCTGGTGAGCTCTGCCAGGCAGCGGCCGAAGGCAGCCCTGCCCGGGTCTCCAGGGCCAACTCAATGGTACCTTTGTGTGCTCAGCCTCGCAGGGAGCTGCACGTGCCAGTGGCCACCTCCATCATCAAGGTCTCCAGCACGCATCCAAAGGCGGCTAGCAGAAAGCCACCCGCAGTGACCCAGGCCAGCCTTTTCAGCATAAGAAAACACACAGTCAGATGGCTCCAGCCAGATATAAAACAAACACATACCAAAACCAGAGTCTTCAAGGAAAATCAGTCGTTTTCTCGCATTTTCAACCCCGCCCATCAAACATCAACTTCCATGCAACTGATCTGCATGCCTATTTAGCAGGCTTCTTGGTCCAGATTGGAGGAGCGGGCAATGTCAGCCAGTCGCTTATGTAGCAAGAAATCAGAGCTCAGCCCTTACAGCCGGGCACGGACAGGGCCTGTTTGCAGTTCATGGCTGAAGGGGAGCTCTCCTTGCTGTCCCCCCACTGCACACAGCCGCTCTCCGTACCGCCAGCTCTCCCATCTCCACCAGTGCCTCCAGCCTCTCCTCGCCATTTGCAGTGTAAGGAGGGGAAGGCAAAGGCAACAGGGGATGAGGAACGCCAGCGACGACGCTCTTGCCTCCTGTCCTTGAAATCAATCCCAAATCACTTCTCACTATTTCTACCTCCCTCCCCCTCATCACCGTGCCTCTGCACACCCCAGGGTATGGCAATGGGCAGGTCCCTCCCTCCGTGCGCTGGGTCGCCGATGCAGCTGCGTGCTTGCTGCCGGCCGGGGGCTGCTGGGCCGCCGCGCTCCCCTGGGGCGGCGGGCATTTCATGTGTGCGCAGTCACCACCCCAGCTCCCGGCAGGTTCCTGCACGTTCCTGAGGACAGAGTAAACAGCACCGCTCCCGCCGCGCCGTGCTGCACCTCCTGCGGCAGAGGGTGAGAGGCCAGGCGGGCGGCGAGCACGCGGGTGGATGCAAAGCTTCCCGAGACCTCCCCAGCTTTCAGCAAGAGACCGTCCTGATATTCCTGACAAAATATTTGGCTGGACTGCTAAGTTGAAAACATGCTGAGTTGCAGATGGCAGAAGTCTTTTTGCAGTTATCCTGCCAGCATGACAGGACTTCCACTGGGAAGTCATTTCTCAGCTCTAGAGTAGCATTATGGGTTAAAAATGGAAAAGTCAGCATTAACTAATCAGCAGCTCACTGCTAGGAGCATTGGCTGCAGAATGTGAAAAATGGGTTAAAGTCACAGGTCTGCAGAACCGAAAACAAGAGCTTGAACCTTAATCTGCTTTGCTGCTCCAAGCCTGGCCTCTCTGGGGGCACGGCAAGCAAAGAATTAGAAACACGTAGTTATCACTGCTCACCAGAAAACAGCAGCCTCCAGCCATGGGATGGTTACTGCCTGCGCTGCTCCACAGCAACCCTTTAGGATCCCCTTGCCATCCCTCTGGTTGCTCCTGTTACCAAGCCCACAGTGGAGTAAAGACAAGGGCTTTCACCTTTCCCTTTCTTGCTGGCATCCACCGGGCTGAGAGGGGACCTACGACACTCGCTGCAGCCCCCCTCGCTTGTAAGGGCTGCTTCCTCTCACCCTAAGAGTGGCTCTTTGCAGACACCCATCCCAGCGCCTCTGGGGTCAAATTTAGACCTGGAGGAGAGATGCTGCTTTCACACTGTTAAAAGGCGCTCACCAGGAACGTGGGGAATCCAGACTGATGCTGCCAGTCTGAACCCGGGAGGTGACGGGTCTGAGCCCGGGTCTCCGTCCCCCTGTCAGCACCCGGTACTAGGCTGGGTGAGCAGGGGAACACCCTCACTGCCTTCGGACCACCAGCTCCCTCCCAAAGGCTCGCTGCTGCACTCCACGCCGGGCCCTGCTGTGCTCTAGCTGGGCACACCCTCTATCCCTTTGTACAAGCAAGCTTCACAGGGGTTTGGGCTCACTCCAGTACTGTGTGGGAGTTTTTTTTTTTTAAAAAAAACACGAGAATTGTTTTACGGTCAAGTCTATTCAGTGCAATCTTAGTGAGGAAATGACTGAATTACCCCCTTACTCCTCTCCAAAATCCAGCAGGATCTTTAATTTCACCAGCAAAGGGGCAAGAAACCCATGACAAAGCGAGGGCATGTGAGTGGAGAGCTGGGAGCACCGACCTCTCTCTGACACCGACTGCTTTGCTTTCTGGAAATACTATCTCTCTGTTACATAAGGATCTGGCCCTATCTGGAAAGCTGGGGTCATTGCATTTCTCCAAGTGTGGCAAAATGCTTGGAGGTCCTCAACAGGAAAGCATGAGAGAAGTGCCAGCTCATATCATCATCAGGGAGAGGTGTTCGGCTTGGGGCAGTGCGAGCCCCAGAGCTGAGCCCAAATCTAGCCGCTAGACCAGTCAACTTCAGCCAGACATAAGGTGGCTACCGAGCAACCCAATGCTCCCAGCCTTGGACTTCTTTTGCTTTAAGGAGATGACTCCACCAAGCAGGTCCACTTTCAGACAGGACTTATGCAATAGTTTGGAGCCACTCCATGTGACCCAGACTTGCTGGCCCCCTGCCACCACTCTCCTTGCTGGCTTTGGCCATGCACAAAACAGCAGAATTAAAAAGACAACCGAGCAGTCATTAAAAGAAAGTGCGTCTCGCTGACCATACAGTGCCCCTGCCAAATACACACACGCACCATGGATGTAAGTACGCACATGTCATCCGCATGCATGCAGACCAGGACTGCAGCTGTTTGTGTGCGGCTGTGCATGAGAACACACGCTAGCTGTACGAGGATACACACTACCTGCAGGCACGTCTGTGTTTGGTACCCACACGCCCCTCTGTATGCCATCGTGCACTGCCGATATCTCTGGATATGCCATGCACGAATGCTGGTTTTATATCTGGCATCTCCGTGACTGCCTTCTGCTCCATAAAACTGCCCCTTCATAAAATTACCCCTTCTCTCTGCGGGGTTCAGTGCAGCCAAGAGAGAATCCAGATCTCCTGGGCCTCTGCACAAGCAGCTCTCTGCCCGTGCTCCTCCTGCTCCCCTTGCACCACCATTTAGCAAGCAACACGGCTCTGCTGTGCTCAGGATGCCAGGAAACTGCCCCAGGCTCTCAGAAAAGCCAGGAGCACTCACACCTCTGAGCAGGCAGGGAAGCAGACGCAGCCACTGCAACAGCCCAGTGCAGCCATCTGCATCCCAGCAGAGCTGGCTCTCGCAGCAGCCCTTCAGCAGTGTTTGTGCTTACACAACACAGCAACACAAGGCACCGAGCCCTGGGGTTGCATAAAGACAAACACCCTCCTGTGCCAACACTGAGCTCCACTCACCTGCATAACCGCCACCGGGTCTCTCCAGGCGGGATCTGCTCTGAGAAAGGGATGCGCAGTTTGTCCCAGTTCAGGCAGTAGCACGTTTTTATACGGTTATACCTTACAAAGACCTGTCACAGCTCACACACCAAGCGTGGCACCCTGAATTTGACTGCTTCGTCAAGCTGGCCTTAGGGCAGGGCCATACCCCACACATCTGTAGCGCTGTGCCTGTGCTGGGACCCTCCGACAAAGACGTGTCTGGTCATCGGACTGGAAGTGCTATGCTGGAGGGCAGAGCCCCGCTACAGCCCTTCTCACTGCCTGCCACACCACGTGCATCCACGGTACAGCACAGTCTCATCCGCTGAAGCTGCACAGACGAGAAAGCCCCACTGAGCTTCCCAGGAATTGCATCTGAGGTGACTCCTGTTACCCAGAGGGGCTGTGAGAAGCACCGTAGGACCTGCAGTGAGCACAGAGATCAGCAGCTCCTTCTACCACTGCCACGGCACCGCATCCCCACGGCACAGCGGTGCCTAACGCTGCACCCAGCAATAGCACAGTCCTGGACAGGGGAAGGGAGCCACAGCATTGCCCGTCTCCAGCACCCGTTGCTGATTTGGTCCTGCCAGACTGAATTAAAGAATAACTGAGGTTGCAAGGGACTCAAGGGGATCTCTGGTCCCACCCCACTCTCAGAACAGGGTTAACTTTGGCATTAGATCAGGTTTGGATCACAAAACCCAGGCTGTCTCAGGGGGGTCACATACAGAAGTGGCTTGGAGGAAATGCAGTGAGCTGTGGAGTGGGAACCTAAAGCGGCAAAGTCAGTTTTGACCACGCTGTCCCTCCAGGAAATCAGAAACGTGTCCTTTCAGAGAAGCGGCCGCATTGTGGTGACACAGAGAAAGGGAGAGGAGCCCTGGCTGGCCAGAGAGCGGGCTCGTCCTGATCTGCTGGACCCTCCCCGCTGCCTGCTGGGCTGTGTGCTCCCAGTGCCCCCGGACCGAGACTCCCCCTCTGCAGGCGTGCAGGCAGCACCCAGCCCCCCAGGGCACTGAGTGCAGGTAACGCAAACGCACAGCCTAGCTTCTGCTGCCGTCCCCGCAGCCTCCCTGCCTTTCAAAGCCTCCCTGCAAGCAGGTGAATGCTACTGGCTTCGATTCACAGCAGGGCAAACCAAGGCGAGCAGAGAAGTGCTTTGGTGACGGCCAAGCAGCAGTCTGTGCAGGAGCACGGGGGGCCCCCCATGCAATCACCCTGGGGCCCCCTTCACGCAAGGCAGCGTGACCATGCCAACGAGCACCCACAGACCCCAGGACATGTTACCACAGAGGAACGTGCCAGGAGAGGTCTGCGGCAGGATGAATTCTTGCAGACCACATCGGGCTATGGACTCCATCCAGCCCTTACAGATCTGGAAGATCTGCAGATCGTTTCCAGGCTCCGGCTCCCTTAAGTGAGCTCTGTGAGATCTGTTGTGCAGAGAGTTTATGGGCCCTTTTTCCCTCCCTGCAGGTTCTCTGTTCAGGGAAACATATGGCCCAGATGGTTTGGATTTGATGGGATATGGCAGGGTGCAACAGAAAATATGCCGACTCACAAGCACGTGTGGCTTCCTAACGAGGAAGCTGCAGCCCTAAGGCCACCGAGTACATTTCTCTGTGCCCAGCCGTGGAGGAGTTGCCTTCGTTCATGGCCAGGGAATGAAGAACCACTAACCCCGATAGGACCGAACTCATCCTTTGCACTGTGGTTTTGACCGAAGCCACTTTGGTGTGAAGTCTTGGTCCTGTTGAGGTCAGTGGCACAACTCCCACAGCAGGAGGCCAGGATTTCACCCACCACTTCAGCTCAGCTGGAACCAACATTTATGAATGTTTGAGTTCAGAAGGATTTGCAGAATGGCACAGGAATAGATTAATTTTATCTCATTTTCCCTTTAAAAATGAAGCTACAATGGAAGAGTAGGAAACACAAGAGCAATAACAATGGTTTGGGATGATAAACCGAAGCGTAAAGACGCTGAATAGTCAGCCATGGCATACCCCAAGCACTCTCTTGCCAGCCTGGGAGAATGCAGAAAGTAAGAGAGTAGCAGCAGTGGAGCAGCCGGACGGAGACCCTGCACTTAACATGTGCCACTGACATTGCTCCACTGAAGTCAGATGGAGCTAAAGTATGTTTGCGGAGTTTCTCAGTGGAGAATCTCCCAATTCTTGAATTGGTTGCAGAGTTTTTTGAAGGCACTCACAGTAACCAAGATGGGAAAACTTGCTTTGATGGTATCCCTTTAAAACCTCCTTCAGTGCTGAAAAATGAGTCTGTATCCAGGCTGGTGGTTTTCCATGTTTCTCACTCCCCAGTTGCTGCATGAGATCCGACCTGCTTACAGATTCCCAGGAAATGTTTGTAACTACTCGCCCTGCAAACATTTCCTATGGTGGAGAGGGCACGCGAAGATTTTTTGACTTGCATATCTTCAGCACATCTGAGCTGACATCATCCAAATCACTTGTGAATTGTTTCTGAAAACTTGACAAATTTGGTCCAAATTCTGTTTGTTTTAAGTTCATTTGTGTTAACTTGAGATCTAGGCAGGACAGGACGTGACAAACACATCCTGCGGTGTTTCTGGCTTAGAATGAACTAATTGCTGGAAACTTGGCAAGAAAAGTGGTTTTTGGAGTTGGGGGTTTCAGATAAGCTTTAGATAAGTGCTTGAACAGAATCATCCCCTGGGTGGGCCTGATGCAACCTGCGCTGAAAAGCCTGCCATGGAGCTGCTCCTCTGGGCAGCTGAGCCCGTGCTGTCTCCGGACCGGGCTTCACGTGATGATAAGCACGCTTATTCCTCCCCGGAACAGTCCCTGGGTGGCCGTGAGCCATCAGCGATAACAGAGCCTCTCATCTTACAGGTTTGCATGTTGGTACTTAAAAGGCCTCTCGCATGCCTAGCAGAGTTTCTGTTGAGCAGGCAATAGCTTCCCTTAGGGCTGCACTTCACCCATCGACTGCTCGCTCAGTCGCAGCTTATCGGGGTCTTCCTCTGCCAAACAAAACAGCTCAGCCCCTGAGTCTTATCTGGGAAAAGCATGATTTACAGGAGATGACAGGACCTTTCCCATTCCACCCAACAGGCAGCGGCTCAGGGAAAGCGACTGGAGACGCACCAACAAGCGCTGGAGGTCTTAGGGATCTAAGGAGAAGGAAAGGAGAGGGTGCTGCCGTGGGGCGAAGCAGGAACAACGGGAAGCCGAGGATGGAGCAGCCGGAGCACTCGGCATGTTCCATATATGGAGAAACTTCGTGACACTGGAACAACCTCCCGAGAACTGGAGGAAGCCTCACTGACAGAGGCATTTCAGACTAGTCTGGGCAAGGCTATGGTGAGCAGGGAACACCCCTGCACCGGCTGGGGAATCACCTGGGCGCCTGACAAAGCATTTCCCCTTCTACCATCCGCAGCACAGGGGAGACCAGAAATGAACAAAGGCTTCAAAAATCTTCCTGCTATCACCCGTCATGCACTAGATCAGACGCTGTCACCACGTGGGCTCTGCTAACAAGAATATTAATGAACAGAATAAGAAACAGATCTCTGGTGTGGCTGAGCTATCTCCAGCCAATATGGGTATTGGCATGGACTGAAACAGGAAAACAAACGCCCCCTGAGGTTTACATCCCTCTGTACGCTTGACCAGAAAAGTCCCCCAAAACGAGCCTCCGTCTGAAATTTTAAATTTTGCCGCACAGCCGCGGCTGGCGCCGAAGCAGGGTACCTGCCCTGGAGCGCGGCTCTGACCAGCACGGCTCCGCGCTTCCCTCTTGGTTTGATTCTTCCCCTCTGGAAGATATTTGCCAAGGTTATTTTATAAACTCCTTTCTATTTATAGCACAGCTCCTTCAGCTCTAATGAGATAATCTTCTGGCATTTCACCATCACTAATATTTACTTTGATGTTTAAAATAACATGTTCTGAGGGATTGATCTTTTTTAAAGAAAAAAAACTTTAAAACATAATCAAAGCAAAGAAATAGATGACTAGTGCAACGAGGTCAAATGCCTGGTGATGCACACGAAGTTAATGACATTGCAACTTTTTCAGGGCAGACAGTTTATAATCCTCTGACCACATCATACAGGAGGGAAAGAGGCATTGGCAGCTCCTGAAGATGGAGAGAGACAGCGAAAGAGGGAGAGGGAGCGCTGTATGTGTTTATTCTCAGGAATGAAGAGAGCAAGGAATGTATAATTCTGCAATAGGGATTATAGCTGTTGCTTTCTGTAATTGAGAGTTTCACCCACAGCAGCTCTGCGTAAGAGAATTACGTTTTAGAGCGGCAAACATGCAATCAGATGGCTTAATGCAATAAAAAAAGTGGAGCGGTGTGGGGATGGGGGAGGCGAGGGAGACAGCGCGCGAGTGCAGATGCCTGACTCCTGCTGTCTGCAGACACTTTGAAACACAACCCTGCGTTTTTATGGAAACTCTGAATGTTGGAGAAGGGTGAACATGGTTTTCATTCTCATAAATGTTTTTCCAGCGTGCAATGCTCTTCGGGCTCATTCCTTCTCCAGGGAGACGGTTCTGATTTCAAAGAACATTCGCGTTCCCTCCACCCCAGACCACCCCACTCCAACCTCAAAGAGTCTTCTCTGGAAAAATTATTTTAAAGAGTATTTTACCTTTTCTAGTGTTTTCCCTTCTTTCTTCTTTTCCCCCTTTTAATTCCTTGAGCTTCTTTTTTTTTTTTTTCTTTTTCCCAGCAGCAGCCAAAAGCTTCTCTCTCCCCCTCAGTCCTGCGCGTGTCAGAAAGTTTCCAGGCTGAGGGTTTATGTCGCCTTCCTCAATAACCTTCTTCTGTCAGACTCAGGCAGCGCTGGAGCTAGAGGCTTTGCTAAAAAGTCTCCTTTCAGGAAGTGAGCAGTAATAAGAGAGCGGCTCGGAGGCAGCATGTATAGGGGCTGCTCAAAAAAAAAAAAAAAGAAAAAAAAAACCCTTTGCTCAGGAATTTTGCCAGGATTATCCAAAAAAAAAAAAAAAAAAAAAAAAAAAATCCCCAAATCCACAAGGCTGTAAAAGTCCCGCCCTGACTGCTGACATCAGTGCAGAAGGCAGGTCTTGCCTGCAACAGTATAAAACTAATCAGCTAAGCCTTTCGGCAAAGGAGCAGGCAGCGATCTTCTCCGGGCAGCCCCGGCTGCAAGCAGAGCCCCAGAGGTGATGCAGGCAGCTCCCTGGCCGATAAAACATCCCAATAAAAGCGATAAAGCAAAGAGGTCATGCTGACGGTGGCAGACAGCAGACAAAACAGATAAAGCAAGCCAGGATTTTTGTTTTTTTCCCCAACAATGAACAACACTCCCATCCTTCATTTTAACCGTAGTTTTCAAAATGCTTTTAAAAAGCCAGTGCGTGTCTGATGAAATGGCCTTAATGAAGGCAGCTGTGCTCTATGGTAATGTTAGATACCGGCTTTAAATGTAAAAAAGCCCTCAAGAATTTGCTAATGTTTTCAGAAGTCCCTTCCCTCCCGAGTTACATCATTTTCGCCCTGCTGGCTCTTGTGATGCCATAATTTCTCTTGTTCTGCTGCCACCGCGGAGTGGCCCACAGAGGACAATACATTTCTAAAGTAAAGAATAAACATTGCAAATAATAAAATACTGCTTGTTTAAAAACAAAGCCCTCTCAGGACACATAAAACAATAAGCAACCATAAAGGGCAGGAGCTCATTTCCTTCTTCCTTCTGAAGTTGTCTTTGAGATTAGAAAGCTGAATATATGAGCCTTGGTAAAGAGAGAATTACCTGGCAATTCTGCAAATATTATAAAAACGGGCCCTTCCAAATTGCCATGCGCTGCCCTGCTTTTCTCTGGATGCAGAAAGGGGCCCTGGGGAAGGACAGAGGGAAGGGACGGCAGCACCAGGCAGCCAACCTGCAGCCTGAGCCTGTCAGCGGGGACAGAGGGACCCCAAAATCGTCCCCAAGGAGCCTTTTAGTATAAGAGGGCTTGAATGAAGAGTAAGGGGGTGAAGAGTTGCTGGGGGACGACGTAACCTAAGTCTTAGACCAAGCTCCCTGAACGTGAGACCCCGCCTGCCTAGGAGCAAATTGCAAAGGGGGGGCTCTGGGAGGGTTTGCAGCCCTGTGAAGCGCGGTGTGGGTGCCAAGTCTGCAGGACAGCCAGACCCCCCCGACTGCGTGTCCTGCCGCGGCCCTTCTAGGTGCGAACATTGCCAAATCCACAGGATGTGGCCCTGGGGCAGGCCTGAGCAGCCGGCGCTCTTGGCGATGGTCCTGGGTGCCACCCAGGCTGACCCAGCGCATCTGACCGTTAGATGGAAATGGAGAAAGGAAAAGCCAGAAAGGCCTGGACAGCCCTACGTCCTAATGGGATGCTGGCCATGGGATGCCTAAGAAAAGGGATTAAGAAAAAAGCAAGAAGCTTTGCTACTTTTTGTGGTATATCCTCCTCTGTCCTCTGCTATCAGTAAACTAAGTGCAGGGCTGAACCTAGGCCAGAAGCTGTATATTTGCATTTAACATTTAATTTTCTTCCATGAATTTGTGTAAACCATTATTGAAACCCTCTGAACTCCACTCTTTGGATGGCGCAGCAGCGTGACCTGAGCAGGAGATGCCCGGGAGGGACCTCCTGAGCCTCTGCTAGTCCCGAATTATTCAGTATTGCCTGGTAGGCATGCTCATCCTAACAGCCCTGAGAAAACAAGGAAAAAGATCCTTTGCTTCCAGAAGTAGATGCCTGACGGTGGGAGTCCGCAGCCCCCGGCTCCACTCCCAGTGCTGCCCCAGCCCCCCGGGGCATCCCAACGCAAGCAGGAGGACAACTCTTCCTTACGGGCATTCAGGCTGGAAAGGCGTGGCTCTCTGTTTGAAAACTGAGTTCAAAGGGACTGCAATTGCTGGGCTGGATTTTTGGCCGGTTCCCTGGCTGGGTGGAAAGAGCGGTTTCCTTCCTCCCCAGGCCATGCTAGCCATTGTCTGAGCCCCCAAAGCGCGTACATAAAAGATCAACTAAACAAAGTATTTGGGGTTTCACTGAATGGTGCTGCTTCTGGCCAGGGAAAAACTAATTGCTCCAGTCGTGGCCTGGTGCCATACCAGGGGCTTTCTGTCTGCTGAAGCTTGTCTCCAAACATGCCCAGTGTGTAATGAAGAGGGATGGAGGCTGCAGATGCCCATGCAGATGCCCATCTTCCTGGTTCAGCAGCAAGCAGCTCGGTGCTGCCTGTCCCTCTGCCTTCCCAGGGAAGCTTGCTTTTCCCTGGTGTGCAGGGTCTCCAGTCCCTCCTGGATGGTGGATACAGCATTAGAGACTCCTGATGTGCAAGGACACACAATCTGTGTGCTTGGGGCCAACCCCCCCGCAGCCCCGTACCCAAAAGCAATACTGCTCTGAGGACCCTCTCATACGTGTACCAGGTCATGCAAACTGCTCAGCTCAAAAACTAGGTCTTACTCCAGTCTGGACCTGCCTCTAGGGGTGATGGAGCCACCTCGGAGCTGCACACACCTTCGCAAGCCAAGGCCCCTGTCACTTACACAAAAGCCCACAAAATGGAGAAAAGTAAAGGGACCAGATACTCACAGAAAAGAGGCAGAGGGTATTGGACTTTGCCTGGAAAAAAGGGTTTCACAGGCAACCAACGGCCATTACAATTCATCTCCAACATCAAACAGTGCCAGCCAGTTGCTTCCCGTCTCTCTAGGATGAGATGATGATGCATTTCCAGGAGACACTTGAAATGCTCTCCCTCCGGCTCCCCTGCATCCTCACTCACTCCTGGGATGGAAGAGTGCCCTGTGCTCAGCACAGCACCAGGACCCAGTCCCCGAAGCTCAGCATCCCGGTGACACTGCACCCTCCTGTGGCTACACGTGGCAGAGGCTGCGTGCTCGCATCCTGCAAGGTCCAGGCTCAGCACCAGGCTGGTAGAAACCCTGCAGGGACGATGCACAGAGCCCTGGGGAAGCGCAAAGAGCAATGCTTCCAGGCAAACTTGGTGCCATCGCTTCTCGGTGGTGCTGGCTGATGCCCAGATGCATCCAGCGTGCCCAGCTGCAGCACCAGCTTGCACAACACTGAGGCCAGTGCTCATTTTAAGGCTTATAAGGCTGCAAACTCTGTCCTGGTTGCCATTAAAATGCATAGGGAACGATGCTGAGGCCTGATGGGGTAATTTTCTATAACCATTTTGTATGTAAAATAAAAATAAAAGAAACTCTCTCTTGCTATGTCTAAACTGCAGGGCCTGGGCAAAGTTCCCAGCGCTGGCTCTACATCACAGCCTGGCCCCAAGTCCATGTTGGGACTAGCTACTTAGCCACTGACTAACCCTTTTTATGGTTGTACAGTACTTAACACAACAAACGCTCCATTCAGTCTTTTAGGTACTGCTGTAATAAACAAACTACTCTGCTTTGTTTGTAGCCCAAATACTGCAGATTGAGAACCTGCAAGTGAAACCAGCTGTAAACAAATGGGTTTTTTTCCACTTCTGTAGACACATGCAAACTAATTGCCCAACAGTAAAACTCAGTTTAATTTATCCCAGGTGTTAGATAAAATTGGGTTGGTATCTCCCAAACTTGTAACTCCAGCCTGAAAAAACCACCACTAGCTTTGAAAGCAGAGCCGTCAGAAAGCAATTAAATATCATTGTACATTGCCTAAACTTTGTGGGGATTTGGGGCAAAGTACAAATATGCAAGTGAGCCTTGCTGAGGGCTCAGGATTGAGAGCTCTCTACTTGCACTGCAAGGTTGGGTGTGTTGGGATGCTGCATTTTCATCATTGTAGACTGCCTAAAAGTGACTCATCCCTTCTATCTCAGGATCTCACCTTATCCTTGGAAAAAACTTTAATATGAATTTCTGAGTAAACATCATGTACAGCTCCATGTCAAAATGTAAACAAAGGGCTCCTCAAGGGAGATTTGGCAATGAAATGCCATACAGTTGAGTAATGCTTAAGGATAGCTTGCATTTTGCATATCTAACCCTATTACTGCATGTTTTTATTCCAGTCAGTCTTGAACATCAGCAAGCTCAGCCTGCCACAATGAGGGCCCAAGTCCCAACTTCTACAGTACAGAGTCTGCCTGCAGCAGCGAGACGCTTTAGGATTCCCCATCCATCTATTTGGGGAACCTCTTTGCATTCAGCACAAAGAAGTCACAGCACTGTAACCCTTCTCCCCAATCACCAAAAGCTAGCACTGAACACTGACCCTTTAGAATCATCGAATTGTTTAGGTTGGAAAAGACCTTTAAGATCATCCAGTCCAACCATTAACCTAACACTACCAAGTCCACCACTAAACCAGTTAAGGGTAGAGTAATAATTAATTTCGTGTTTCCTGGCTTGGTGGCTGGATTGTTTTTTAATGAAAGTAAAACTAGGAATCATTAAGGTTGGAAAGGACCTCTCAGATCATCAGTCCAACCATCAACCCAACACCACCATGCCTACTAAACCATGTCCCATCTCTTTACCCATCTCTTCCAGGCTAATGAGCTGTCAAGTGGCAGTGAGCTGTTTACCGTGGGTGGTGATGAAACATGGAAACTTTTCCTTTCTGGAAAGGGAGACACATCCCTGATGAGCAGGTGAAAACCCTGCCAGAAATAAGCACCATTTGGTGGGACTGGTGTTGGATGGTTCCCAGCCCAGCTGTTCGCGTTATGGCCATTTAGGCACTACAAAGAGCTAATCAGAAAGCAGAGCAGGAAAAACAGTCTAGGAGAGGCTTCTTGGGTTACTGAGCCTAGGTCTTGACTGTCAAAAACCATCACTCCAAAGCAGCCCTACACAGAGGGCCTTTCTCAGTAGCCTCTGGCCTGGATGCGGCAAATCCAAAGAAACTAAGCTCTCCTTACCCCCTTGTGACTTCCAAGGGACACACCATGGTATGGCAGAGATACTGGTGCAAAAAGGCTCACTTCCCCATGAAGGTCTGTTCAATGGGCAAGAAGAGACAATGGGCAAGATGACAGTGTTGCCCTCCAGGCAATGTCTTCCCCCAACACATTTGTTTAAATAACGACAGCTCTTCACTGCCTTCCTCTGATTTGTTTTCTTCCATAGGAGACCCATGCCCTGGCACTGAGAAGGTCTCAGGGCTCTTTCACTCTTCAGAGCTACACAGCTTTTATTTTCTCTTCTTTCCTTTCCTGTGCAACAAGGAAATAGGTCACATTTCAAAGAAACGAGCAAACGGAGGTTAGCGAATGACAGACAGCTCACTGGATGGTGTGGCCCGTTCCCCTCTCATCTTCCATAATCGACACATTTCTCACTCGCCGAAGAACATTTTCCCTCTTCTTTCCTTTCTTTCTTCAAAATTGCTGTAACGAAGCCCCAACAAGACATCCTGCCCACCTGCAAACCAGGTAAGAGGCACTTTTTTTGCTGTCGGTATCTTGGGTAGCGGTTACACGACATGGCTGCTTTGTTCCTTGTCGCGTACTTTTCCGCATACCCTGGTAGCATCAGGGGTTTAGAGGCAGGAGGGGAGATCCTGTGAAATGTTGGTGTTAATAGGCCCACATTAATTCATCGTGCAACTGCTCTAGCTTTTCCACTGATTACTCCAGTGGTTCAGGAAAAAAACTGCTGTAAGTTAGGGGGCATCATATACTTTTTGAAGTTGGGAGGGCGGATTTAGATAGGTCAGAAAAAGATGAAATGATGGCTTGTAGTCCAATATTCAGGGCCAGCTGTTCTCTTCCCTTTACCTCTGGACATGACATCAAAACTTGTCTCTGGAAGTTTCTCTTTAAACGGCCTCGGTGGCAATGTGGGAAGACTTAGGATACTTGGCACCTGCTGAATAATGCTCCGAATACTTGAGAAGGACTTCAGAGAATTCCTACTGACAAATATAACAGCAAGTATACTCAAAAACAAGAGGCGTCTGGCAAACTCACATTTACTTCCCTTAATTTCTTTGTCATCTCATCTGTTATTGCTCTGCACTTTTCTGTGAAAACAGGCACAGTTCCAAGTCCCATCAATTCAAGCACAGTCCGTGGTGTTACGGAATAAACTAGAACAAAGGAAAGTTGAGATTAAACCTCAGAAAACATTTCCTAATGGGCAGATCTGTTGGGCTGTGGAATAAACACCACAGGGACACAAGGGAAACCCATCACATGGGCAGAACTAGAGAGGGGACTGGAGAAAGGATCAGGCAGAAGGCTCCTTCACTGGCAGGGGAATAAACAAACTGATCTACAAGGTTATGCTTTCTGATATATTTACAATTTTTGGATTTTCAACCTTTCATCATCCTTTTTCCTCTTGAGAAGAGAAGGGGCCCAAGTCTCTGAAAAGCTTGCTGATGATCCCAGGAATAGGATTTCCTAAAGAAACATGGATGATGCCACAGCAGTATTTAGAATCCACACATATAGGCATGTGGGTGTTTAATGACTTTAAAAGTTAATTCCCATTAAGACCTTAACTAGAAAGAGGGTTTCCTGAGAACTCTCAGATAGCGAGGATTATGCCACAGTCTCTGTACTGCCCAGTAAGGCAACTGGCTTCACGAAGAGCAGAAAACCTTTGAACCTGAAACCTACAGGCTCTGTACATGATCTAAGCCCACTCAACCAGCTACGTAAAACTTGGCTTGAGCAGCAAAAGCCTGAGAGTGCCAATGTGGTCAGAAGGGACAACAGATATGTCAGTTAAGCCAAGCTTTGACTCATACAAGCCCCGAGCAGGTGGGACTGGCAGCACAAAAGCAGAGATGCCAATGGCAAAGGAAGCCACTGAGATGAATTTTTTTCACCAGCTAACACTTGTGTGGGTCTGAGTTGAGTAACATGACTGGGAACAGAAGGATGCACAAAGGAGCTGTTAGTAGGGCAAGCACTACAAGGGGCAATGCAGAAAATTAACCTGGAGGGTTGCAAATACACAAAAGTACTGGTAGCTGTTACCAAGTAATTTAAAGCCCCCCACACTTTTAGCACTTGCTTTCCCAGGAATCTCTGCTAACTCATGCAGTAACGTTAGATGGGCTATATCAAACAGACTTGGTTATGAATTAAAATGTAATACTTGTTTGGTCCTTTCCTCACCAGTGCAGGAATATGCATTTTTAAGCACAGTTTTGATCACTGGATGTGCTTACTTAGTCTTGTAATATCCCCAGAGGTGCCAGGAAAGGCCCTGCTGGGTATGGAACTGAATGGGCACAGCAGAGACTGGGGCCAGGCTGGAGAGAGCCCAGAACACAGCAGATACCAGGGGCTGTGGAGAACATGGGCAGCTTTCTACAAACTCCATACAGAGGCAGTAAGGATAAAGCATGAACTAAGGTCTTAGATAACTCTACTTCCCTAGATCCTATTCAGATAATTGGAACAAAAAAGCCTTCGCTGTTATTATTTAAAATAAACAAAAAGCCCTGTGCAGATCTAGCCCATTATTTGTCTATGCCTCAGTTTTATACTTGGAAAATAGAGATAGCAAGCTGTCTGTTAGGGGAGCATTTCAACACTCAGAACAGACCTTTTCACATAGGAAATGACTGATTGTGAATGCAAACTTCCACTACCACTTGCACGTCACATGCTTTGCCCAAAGGCATGCTGGTCACATGCAAACACATACTTACCCTTCAGAGCTAATAAGCTTTTGCAAGACGAACAGAACTAGTGAATTCAAAGTCTTTAGCTTCCCCTGCCTCCAGTGGTATTAATTTTCCTCTTCAGAATTTCCTCTTCAGGAATTTCCTATGACCACCCTGTTATCCTGCACAGTCTGAAGTTTATGTTTAATCCTCGTAACATACACCAGTACAGGAATAGTCTCACTCTGCTTTGAAATAGTGTTCTAAGAAATCCTGAACAACAGCTATGAGGCAAAGTTTGCACTCCCACTCTGATGAAGACCTATCAAGACTGTCACTAACCATCAGGACAATATTTTACACCTGTGATTTTGGAAGCTCAGCTCGATCTTGCAGAATTCCCCTCCTTGTTGCAGATTAGATTTCAAGCTGCTCAGATTCATCTTTTGTCTTTTAAAACTCCAAACAGAACAACTGATGCTCAATAAACTTTGCTGTTGAGTTGCAGATAGACTCTGAGCTGTCTTTCTAGATTATTTGCCTAGCTTATAACTGCCAGGTCTGCCAGTGCAGTGCCCTTGGCTCCAGTCAGAAACAGCGTAGCTTACCACTGCTCTGGCCCTTTTCTGCAGAGCTGGGAAGATACTTCCTGGGATGGTAAACATGCCCTTGGCAATACAAGGACCATCTCCCACTTCCCCGTGGCTACTTCAGTGAGTAGCAAGTGCCAAAGAGCAAGCGTGGGGACCTTAAATTCATCACCTAACAGAGCATTTTCAGAAGACCCTGGTGAAGCGTGACCTCAAACTGCTTCTGACTGTTGAAAGGAACAGGATTGCTAACTGCCATCATCTCCCAGTTCATACCAGGGCAGCCTAGCCAAAGACCTAGTTTCGTAAGTCACAGAGGGCTGAAGCCGCTTAAGCCAGCCTGCGTAACAGCCTTTGGCCTCCAACAGGCTCAAGGTGCCTAATTTTCTGCATTCTGGTGATCAGTGCTGGCCTCTGTACTATGTTCACCGTGCAGAGATATCTGAGCCGGCTTCGGGAGTGGAAACTTCTGGCTGCGGTCACCCAGTGCAACGCTAATGCAGTATCTTTGCGGGCAATAGTGTTAAAGACAGCTACAGCTACTACACGCTTCTCCGTGCCATTAGCTGGATCCTGCATGAGCTGAGCAGCTGATTCACCCAGGACCTTCTGCAGATGCATCAGAACGCAGCAATCCTCTGCAGTACTCAGACACTACTACTGAGCATGCAAAAAACCACCCTCACTGCACTGAAGCTATTAGCAACTGCGTAGCTAATCTGGACCTGAAGGGATGGTAGGAGGGTTTATAAACTTCTCTCAGCTGATGACAGAATTACTTGAGCAGGCACAGATGCGCATAAGCCACACAGTATGGATGCTATAGAAGTTGAAACTTTACGCAAGACCTGTCACTTGTACCTTGGGACATATACATGGCTCTTTTTAGTTCTGAATGATCCTAAAATACATCAGAAAGTAATAATTTAGAATCATAGAATCATAGAATCGTTTAGGTTGGAAAAGGCCTTTAAGATCATCCAGTCCAACCATTAACCTACATTACCAAGTCTAGGTTAATTTCATCTTCTGGGGACTCCTGAGGGGATGAGACAACACACAATTATTGCAGCGAGTTAATAGCTCAAACAGATTTAGGCATCTGGCATAATAAATGGGGTAAGAGGCTTCAGATAATGCTGTACTTTCCTGAAAATTCCATGGGATTTTAAAACAGCATAAGAAACTTCAATTCTGAGCCTCATTGGCCATAATAAAGCATGCATAAAGATGACAAACTGACTATTTTTCCAAGGCCCATCCTACATCATCTAGAGAGGCAATGTGCTTCTTGTGATAGGGAGCATAATGCAAAAGCAAGTGTGTTACTTGGAAGAAGTCCAGCCCATGGCATTACTGGGGCATGAGCTCTTCTGTCTCCCTCAAATTCCTCATATGTGGGAGAGGGATCATCAATGTCACCCCTCAGCTGCCTAGAAATATAGAAGAATTGAAAGGTGGCACATGGGTGCAGAGCACATTCACCATCAGCACATTTTCAAGGACCAAAGTTCTCCTCACCCTGGACAAAGCCTGGGGTAAAGCCTTTGAAGGGACAGGGAACAGTCCTGGCTCTTAGGAGAATCGCTCACTACCTGCCAGGTTTTCCAGCTGAGAGCACTGACGCACAGCAAGGTTACAAAGCAGACCAGAGCAATTTTAAAGCCTTCCTGGCCACATACTGAGAATAATCATCTGTCGCAAGAGTTAAAAGCCCGAAGCAGAACACTGAGCCTTCCAGTTCATCCACCGGGAGCGTTGGCAGGGCTGCTCAGATCTCCACTAGCACTGCAGCGGGATGGAGTCGTAGGGATGCACTGGATTCTGCCCGGGGCTGCTGGAAGGGTCCTGGGTCAGCCAGCGCTGGGATGAGCTGCAAAACTGCAAGGCAGAAACGACTGAGCAGCAAAACAACTGAGCTGCCGTTTCTGGGGTTATGTTATCCACTAACTATGAGTACTCAAGCACCTGGTTAATATTAGTGAACATAGTCTCAAACCTTATTTTATGAGGACTTGACCAAAAAAAGCCACTCTGCCAAGCACTTAGAGTTGTTGCTGCCTGTCAACAATTAACTGGACAGAAAAGTAGATGACAAAGCTGGAGGAGATACCAGACCCATCATCTCTCAGTCATTGACTCAAATCCCAAGCTCAAATCTCAGAGAAGGTTCTTCTGCATCCAAGATGCCCAACACAACCACATTTTGCCCAGGTTCTCTCTCATTTTGGCCAGAAAGAACAGGAGACTGAAGCCAGCTGAGTATTTTAAACCCTTAGAGTCTTAAAAAAAAAAAGAACTTATTTGTGAAAAGCTTCTAAATAATCGCTCAGCAGAACCCTACTAAGTAACAAAGTTATGATAGGTTGGGCCAGTGAAGAACAGATTATTCAGTTTTTTTCCTTGCCCATCTGCTATCCTGCTCCTACCTGCCTCTTCTGCATCTCATTAGAAAACTCCCAGTGTGCAGCTCTGGAGCAGATCACACTGGAATCTAAAGCGTTGTTGAGATCTGCAGGGCAGGTGGAAAGTTAACAAGATTTTTTTTGAGTGAAAATCATGACCCTTTTCCTGTGAGGTGTCTGTGCAGATCCTGAAGATTATTTGTGAAGACATACATGTATGGTTTGCCCCTCATTTCTTATCTGAGGAGATTATAATCTTTCATGTGCAGAGCTAAGATGGCAGAGGTGGGAGTACCCAGCATAAATATTATATGACAACTAGAGCTTTATTTTTTTAAGTTAATACAGCTCTAGGGAGGAGTGTGAGACGATGCACATTTCTACAAACCAGTGGAAGAATCGTCCTCCCCAAATCCTACATCAGATGTTCACGGTCCTGTAGCCATTGTCACGTCAAGTGATAAAGGACAGGGGGGTCTTGGCGAGGGTCCTGCCAGAGTCAAACTGAGCAGATGGGTACTCAGCACAGACTCCAGCGCTGTGGCAAGCGGCCGGGAAAGGAGCCAGCAAATAGTGCCCCGAGGAACATAGTTTTGATGCAGGAACAAACAATAGTCTAGAGAAAAGCCCTACAGCCACAGCAAAATGTGGCAATAGGTGCCAGAGGCACAGGCAAAATTTTCAGGTGTGTTCAGTGCTGCCTGCACCTCTCCAAAATCATGTTACAAGGGCAGAGTTAAACTGCACGGGGCACTTCTGGGAACTCAGCTGGGACCACACAGGGCAGGACATGCCCTGCGCAGCTGCCAGTGCCCTGGCTTCCCTGGGACCTGGAAGGATTTCCACTCAGTCTCTGCTGAGAGTGCTGAAGAAAAGCCTATTTGCAACTAATTATTGCTGCCGAGACACACCCGCTATGAAGCAGGCTCTGAGAGCAACAACAATTCTGCTAGCAGTGCCCAAACAACTGTCAGGCAGGAGCATCCAGCCTGTCCCACCATGGCTGGATGCAATCCAGCAGCTTAGAGGGCTCTGCAGCACAAAGCCCTGTTCCTTGAACCACAATGGTCTCCTTGGAGAATTTGTTTTGATGGGTTATTGGCATCTCGCACATCCAGCTGACAAGGGGAGATTGCAGGAGGGTGAAGCAGAAACTAAGTGACCAGAAGGTTTTCTGTAAGACAGCATTAACCCTCTGCTGCTCATTTTAGTGTCTTGCACCCTAGAAAGAAAAGAGAATGGGTGCTTGCAACAGGATGCTCAGCTGGAAGGTTAGTTCAAAGTTAGTTTTGCTTGGTGGAAAAGTTAAGGGAGATGGTGCATTTTTCCCAGGCTGAGAACAGACTGAGCATGGGTAGACATTGATTAATGCAACCTCCCATTGACAGCATAGACAGGACAAAAGCTAAGAACTTACCAGACCATGGAGAATGAGCTATTTTTTCACCTTAGTCGTCACATAGCTGATCACAAAAATGTGCAGGAGAATATTGACTGCTGTGCATGTAACCCTAGTCTGCAAGCAAGTAGAGGACTTCATTCTCATTTCGGACACTGATGTTCAACAAAAGACCACCAAAAATGTCAACAGTGGAAGCAAAATGCTTCTGCATTCAGTGTTTTTCAGTTTTCCACAGAATATTGGCTGAACTGGAAATTACATTGGCTAGAGAAAGAAATTGAAAGTATTATTTTCCCTAATGGAACTCAGAATTGCAGAAATTAGATATGGGAAAGTCCTATTAGCTCATCCCACTTTCTTCCTGCCTGTAGAGGATTGTTCCCTACAGTACATTTTCTGATCCAGTGTTAAGTGACTAGCAATGGGACTTCCACTGTTCCCCCTGTTCCACATCCTGAAGGATCTTCTTGTTAGGAACTGTTTCTTGATAGCCAGACTTACTTTCCACTGATGAGTATCGTCTCCTTTATCCCCATATCATCTTATGGGCACATCCAAAACAGCTTTTCCTCTCTGCAAGTTGATCATGCTCTTCTACCTTGCTCTCAAATTTTCCCCTGTCACACTTGGTCAACAACTAATGTGTGCACTCCATCCTTAAGAGCTGTACTCATTAATCAGTCCAGTCAGGCCCTTCATAGCTTTTATCGCTCTCTCCTGAACTTGCAATGTTTCCAACACTTCTAGTATCAAATCACCTACTGAAATAAGTAATCTCAATAGCACCAGGGTGCTGTGATCATGTTCGCCACCAGTACTGAACTACATGGGTGGTATTTCTTTTTTTTTTTTAAATGTTTTCATTTTTAAACTGCAGGAACTATGCTTTGGTCTGTTCTGTGTAAACAAAACTCATCTTTGTATGTCTGAGAAGCAGTGAGTGCACCCAGTGCTCTGCCAGCCTCTTCCCCACCTGGCAGCAGCTTTCATCCACTCTACTTACAGTAATATTCTGTTCATAAAAGAAAGCGCTACAACCGCAGCGCCGGTGGTGAACACATTCATTTTGTCATGTTTGGATCTGCTGCTAGCCCCCTTCACCTGGGCTTTCAAAGCGAGATTGAGAAATCCAGTGACTCATGACCATTAGAGCCCATAGCACTTAACTGCAAGCACAGAGAAGTTGCTTTGGTGTCTCAGCCAACTTTTGAGTTGGCTATTTATACTCTGCCTGCCTACATCCCCTCTAGAAGTGCTAGAGAAGGTTGTCTCCCTGTTTCGGGCCCTCCTGTTTCGGGCGCTCCTGCACCAGCACCGCAGAGCACAAAAGCTGCCGTGTCCCATAGTGGGGGTAGCTGCATTGGAAGATGAGGATGAACCATCTCTAACATCTGCTTTGGAGATGCTCAGAGTGCCACTGCAGCAAGGATGGCTCCATACACATGAGCTGTATCATACACCCAACATGCCCCCAAGCAGAACCCCCATCCAGTGGCCATCTACAGTTATGGGGCAGCTCAGGGCACATGGAAGCCTCTGTCCGGGCCAAAGCTCAGGCAACCAACACATGGCACTGACACAGCACCAGTACGACCTAGCTCAGTACTGGCTTGAAGGCAACTGCCTGCTTCCCCGTCCCCGTCCTCCTCTCCAAGAGGGACTTGGAGAGCTCTGGGGATGGCTTCAGAGGAGGATTATAAACTAGAATAAGCTTATGAAGTACCACATCTGCATAGAGATATTCTCCAGAATAAGAATACCTTAAAAATACATCTTGTATAGTAGACAGAGGAGAAGCCAGGTAGCTTTGGACAGACCAATCAAGGTCTGACAGTGTCTACCATGTGAAACAGCTCAATGACCAAAGCAGAGGAGAGCCGATGCTCAGTAGGGAGATGTTACTGCCGGAGCCACAGGTTTCCTCTCAAGGCTAAATTAAGGCAGAATGATTAAAGGACTGAAACCCAACCAGCAGCAAAGCACTAGTCTACAAGTCAGACGCAATGTATTTTCACCAAATCAGGTTTTAACTCATATGAAGCATTTAAGAGGAACTCTTAACGGGAGCTTGGCCAGCAGGTGGGTGAGCACCCCCATGCTACCTCTAGACAGCTCGTCTCCCTCCCCAGTGGACCTGATAACCCAGCACCCTACCAAGTACAGTACAAAAAGTTGGCACCCCATGAGGAAGGCATCATAGCCCAGCAGCTGCAGAGCCCTGTACATCAGGAGCCAAGGAACAAGATTTTGGAGCTCTATACCTGACCTGATCACAACTGCACACACAACAGTCTTCCTCTCCTCAGTTTGCCTCTATCTCCTCCTCCCCCTGCCTTTCCTTCTTCCTGGGCTTTTCAGGACAAAGACTGTGCACTCCTATGCAGTGTAGGCAGTGGCTGTGATCTTTCAGGGAGTCTCTAGGCATTGCAAAAAATAACTGCTGCTAAACTTTGAGCTCAGCTACTACATTTATTTTTAAGTGGCAAAGCATAAATGCAGATGTTTTTGTTACATAAACACCGTCATTTTGTGGTTGGAAATAAGAGTTGTCAGCCACTTCACCACCAGGAGCAGCGAGGGGGGCAGAAATGAGAAGGCATGTTGTTCAGAGCAGCATTGAACCTGCTCAGCAGGTTTCAGTCCTTCCTGAGAAGGTACCAGCTCAGCACCATTAGAAGGACCCAAGCCAGCGCAGGACACAATAAACGTATTTCCAGTAAGATTCATCACAGCCAGTGCTCTCACGCTAGCCCTCTGTGTCACCTTTACTGCACCCTGCTGAGGGCTGCGCTACTCTTAATAATGTCAAGGAATGGACTCGAGCCACAGGCTCACCATCAGTCCCTCACGTAAATACCTCATATAATCTTTCTGCAGCTTGCCACTCCCCAGATGCTCTGTACTGGCAGGATTCAATCTCTAGGCCCATGATGTTGTGTGCCAAGTTGTTATTTCAGCAAAAGCCTATCACAAGGTAATGCAGGGAGGCCAGGCAGAAGCAAGCAAAACACCAGAGCCCTTCTCCTCCAACTTATGCATAAGGTACTGCACACTTTTCTGTCATTGGCTCCATGAATCCATCTGCTAGACCCAAAACCCAGAGGATCCTGCTGGAATACCAGCTCCTCTCTGGTTAGTTGTCAACACCAGCTGCACCTTGGTGGTGGGGACAAGCTCCATGCTCACTTGTCTTGCCATCATTCATTTAGATGCAATGACCCATGGCTGAGTTACCAGACCACAAGAGCACTCGGGGATACGAGGCAGGAGACTGCACGTACTGTGTTTAGCTCTGTACCGTTAGACCCTAATTAAAAGCTGTTCAGGATCAATGGGTCTGGAGCCAGGAGTGTTTTCAGTGGCTCTACAAAGGATCAGCAGGGTGTTTGCACAGCCTTCCAAACTAAATCCACATGCAACAGATGTCATAAGGCAGCTTGTGCTCAACACAGTGACTTTGCTTTACCCCATCACAGAGTTACCCTGCTCACAAACCCAAGTACCCACCTATTCCAGAGCTGCCCTGAGAGGGAAACTGCTCACCAGGGACATTTGCCTTGTGAGAAGATACTACTACAACCCAGCAGCAGGGGCAGCTCCAAAGGCAGCTGCGTGTGGCACCAAAACTCATGTTGCTGTTCCTGCACTAACCCAGCCACTGAAGCCTACGGCAAAGCTCTCCTCTTCTCTGTACAGGATGCAGGGGTCAGGATACTTATGCCTGTCTACCTCACTGGATGTTCCTGAAATATTAATGTCACTTGAGTTTAAACGAAGAACAACATTCAGTTAAATTTTCTGTGCCCCTCACTGCAGCATTTTAGGAAAAATATGGTTCTTTACATTCTGATTTATCAGGGTCTGCCAGGCTTCTACCTAGGATAAATACTTGCTGAGGGATCTTTTCATGGAAGAGAAGCACTAGATAAAGAACCAATACCCCTTTCCTTAGGGAAAGAGGTAAGTATTTAGCCCAAACTCCTATAGTTAGTGGCAGAACTAGAGTCAGCTCTGTGGCCAGTGATCACCCAGTGCAAAGCAGACTAAGAGCAGCCACTTGCATTGCTCTGTGCTGCACTCGGGTGTCGAGGAGCATACAGAGATCCGCATGGTTGGTTGGGTCTTTCCATCCACACTCCCCAAGCAGTGTACAACCAGACATCAAGGTTTTAGTGAGAAACAGGTATCACATGCTCTTTCTAGCAGAGTGCGCACCACGGGTGTGACCACGTGTAAATAGGAAACAAGTTAATGCATACAACAATTCACCTGTGTTAATCCAGAAGTAGTAACCCACCACCTGCACATTTCAGAGACCCATCAGTACTTCCTACTGCAATATCCTCACTGTGCTTTGGCTCAGGGGACCGCACTCTGCCCATCACACTCCCCTGCTATGGCACTGCAGAAATACCTGCCCAGTCTCCTGCGGGGAGGCACCGAGCCCTGCCTCATGCTCCCCCCGAGGCAGCTACATTGCAGGCTCACAAGCATTGCTGAAGAACCCGGAGGAAGCAGGGTACTACCAGAAAACTGCTTTCTGGGAAACAAGGCAATCCCAGCCGTTAAAACAACAGCTTGAACAAAAGAGGCAGATAGTTATACCCACCAGGCCCCATGCAGGTGGCCTTCTCCCTCCCCAGCCCCCTCCCCACCTCCTGCTCTCAAAGCTAGAGGAGCAAATTGCTTCCGCTCATTAGCATTTGACAAATAACCACAGAAGGAAAACAAGTCCCCAGCAGGATATGAATGAGCTCAGACCTTTATTGCCATCTGACTGCACCAAACAAGCATGTCATCAATTTTCCATGCTCTATTGCACCGTTTCTCTCTTTTGGAGAGGGATGAGCACCCTCACCTGCTCGGGCAGGTTCAGAGTGGCCAAGTCGAAACAGAGCAGCAAGAAGGAATGATCCGAGAGCTGCAAGATGGGAGCAGAGGTGACACACGGCAACTTCAGAGCCTCTGGGCACAGATACAAGTGCCAGGCGGGCTCTGCAGGAAGGGCTGTGAGCAGCGTGCTTGCGCGTCAACCCCTCAAACACTACCTGCAAGCAAGAGCACTGTTAATGGGAATGAATGTTTTAACAGAGCTGAGGGGACCCAAGGCAGCCTGCCTAGCTCAGATCCGTGGGTGGAAGGAGGCCCAGAAAACGAGTCACCCATTAGCCCTGCCACTGGGTCAGCACCGTCTGCTTCTAGCGTACCTGTGCCATAAGGCCACAAGCATTTGAGCAGAACCATCCCCTCTATTTTTGATCTCCAGTAATAGTGTGATGGGGTGGCACTAGCTCTCTGGCTAAGGATTTAGAAGGGGCAAGAAGGGTACTGATCTCCACAGTACCAGCTTTTCTTAAAGCCTGTGTCTGGTACAGTCCTGTCACTGTTAGAAGCCTTCACACCATGTGCATTGCAGGAGCACCAGGTCCTCCTCCTTGGGCCTTGCAAGTGCTGCTGTGGAATTTAACATTTTTCCTTCCAAGAAGGACTGTCCCTGGGGCCAAATGTCTCCCATGTTCCACTTCAAAGCAAGAGGAGGTATATGAAGCATTTCTGCACTTGGCCTGGGATCCACAGACAGTAGAGAGGCAGTTTGGACTCACCTGCTTGCTTCAAGGACAAGAAGGGCAGACAAGGTCCTTAATGGAAATCAGGGAGGTTTTTCTGTGTGCCTCTGTAAACACAACCATTTCAGGCAGGACTGAGTCAGTAATACTCACTGAGAAGTAGAAAAGATTATTATCTTCATATGCAAGCAGAAGGCACACTGTTTATGAGTACGAACATAAATGGGCTCACACTTTCATAAACTCCCACTCACACATAATTCAAGTGTTAATAAATGGTTGGGTAGCTGAGGTTTTAATGAGTAGTCAGCAGGGAGGTTAGGAAAGCAGTTATAGCCAGGAATGTAAGTGCTCATGAGGAAATCTTGGGAAGCGCTGCCATGGAGTGCATAAATAAGAATTAAACATTAATCAAGAACAATTAGAAGAGTCTAGTCAGGCCAATCCAAAGTTAAGTTTTTCAGGCTTTTCTTTAAACTAAGAAGCATTTCAAGTTGAATCAAAGTAATTTTGAGTCTTGTGTTATTTAAGATTTAAAAAACCCATGTGCCTGAGCTCCAGGAATCAGCTCTTCAGTTCATCCTCTCGCACGGTGCCAGCTGCTCCTGGGAAGAGTGAATTGGAAAGGCAACTTGTACACTGTAGACATTTTTCAGCCCTTCACATCTTCAACCAAGCTTTCCACTGTAAATCTAGCTCTCAGATCAAATCAGGAACAACAGAAGGGAATCCAGGGGAAGGGATGGGGGAGAGTTGCTCTGGGGAAGCCAGAAGGTCCCTGTACATGCCCACTGCCTCTGCAGGTACAGAGGGAAACAGCTGCTGCTTGAGACTTGCTCCATTTTCTGCCATCCCTCTCTGCTCCTCACCCTGCTTCCGCCTCTAATCCTGCCTACCTACACCTTTGCTCTGCCACAGCCTCTGCTCATCAGGCTCAGCCCCACTCCTGCAGCCAGCTGCCCCTCCGCAGGGACCAGCGGAGCTCAGTGAACAACAGGAGGGTTGAAGTAACCCCAGTGCTTTCCTAAAGCACTGAATAGAAGGGGCTGTGAACAGCACCATAAGAAAGCACATTTATTCTCATATTAACTGCAGGTGGGTCTAGGCAAGGCACCATGAGAAGCATTTTCCTTCCCATGAGGTGGTCAAAGAGACCAGCTCACATCAGGAGGAGACAAGAAGGCAGCACAGGACAGTTAGGAGCTGAGGGCAGAACAGATGCCCCACACCCACCCAGCTGCCTTCACCCCTGCCTGCAGGGCAGGCAAGCCCCTAAGGCTGGGCTGCTCCCCTGCCCATCAGCCCACCAACTGCCCATGCCCCAGCTCAGCCTGCCCCCAACACCCCCAGCCCTGGAAGGCAGCAGAAGTGACCCACAGAGGAGCTCAGAGACCCCAGCTCCCATCAGAGAGGCTGACCTGACCTTTCAGCAATGCCACAGGCACATTTACCATGGCAGATCTTATTTGCAGTTACCTCCCCCCCCTAGTTAAACACCTTTTAGAAAATTGTTAAACACCCCTCCCCACACTGCCAACACAAACCTCAGCAGCAGCTCCTACCACAACCTCCAAAGCACACACCACCCTCCTGGCCCCCTTTTATACCCCTCCAGGCTGGTTCCCCATCACCTGGGTCCCATTCTCCAGCCCTCCCTGCTGGCTCCCCCATCTCCCCGGGGAAGGTCCCTCCTCTACCCCAGGCTGACCCAGCCACCTTAAAGGGACAGCCTAGCCAGCCAGGGCTGTGTTACAAGGGATTATTGCTGCCAGGACAATGATACAGAAAATACGGTCCTAAGAGGATGCTAAGGTCTGCCAGTGCCTCCTCCAGTTTCATCAGTGCACCCCGCTGCTCTCGGGGACTGGCTCTGGATTCACACAAAGCGGTTCTGCTGTTCTGAGAAATTATAAAATCAAACCAGTTCCTGATGGTTCTTGTCTGATCTAAGTAAAAGCAAGTTGCTGGCTATATATAGATCTGATTGACTGACATCTCAATAGCTTCCTGTCTGGCTTTCCTGTGTGTTACGGTGCACAGATCCAACTACTTTTCACATGGGTGTTGCTTTTTTCTGTGCATCTTCACGTCATAACATCAACTTGCAATCATGGCCATTTATCACAGGAGCCCTGGTTTTACGGCTGTTCTCCTTGAGTTGCTGTTTCTAACCTGGGGGGAGTGCCCAAAGCCAACAGGAACACCTGGCATCTGGGTCGCTGCAGCCCAAGGGACAGAGATTAAGCAGGTGCTGGAAAAATCAGGTCCTGTTACTTGAAATGAATAGTGGTGCCCCTTGCACAGCTTCTTCCAGGCACTAGTTTGTTATGTTCATAAAAGCAATCCATGAAATAGTTTCTCATTTTCGTCTGCATTTTACAGTGTGGGAAAACAATGAAGTTTGTGCAAACTGTGCAAACTATGAGGTTTATGCAGGTGTGTTGAGGTTTTATCAGGGCTGTTCAGGTCCACCCAGAGGTAATGCTAAGGAACAGAGCTGTAGTTTGGAAGAGGAGCTTAGCTATGCCCAGAAGACCCTGGGCTGATGTATGGGCAATAGAAAGAGCCAGGATGGTAGGACAAAATTTTTAAAAGCGAGCGCTTTAGAGAGGCTATAAATCATCCTGTTCAAATCTGCTCTCAGACTTCAGGGCATGACTTTCCCTCATGGCCGGGGACTTAGAAGTTTTTTCTAATAAGGGTAATTTTCTAACAGTGTTCATTTGTGGCAGCAAGGCTTGTATAAAATGGGTGGCATAGCCTGAACCAACCTCTGATCCCTGGGTTCACTCTGTGAGGCTTTCTTGACTCACAGCCCTGTGCTTGGAGAGGAAAACCAGTCTGTTTATAACAGAACCACCTGTGTAGGCAGCTGGAAACTTTGTGGGAGCTCGGTGGTCATCAATGGCTTCTGCCGGCTCATTTTCACCTGTCTGAACAATTGTCAAACATGTTCCATTTGCTGTGATGTTCTGGTCCTGGACTTTCCAGAAAAAGGAATCAGCATATTTGGGTGCGGTGTCCTTGTACCTAGTCACTGTTTATCCCAGGTAGCTAGTGGAAATTAGTAGTACATGAAGAAGGCCACCGACGTTCCACTGCCCACTCAGTGCTTCCTCTTCCTTGACTCGTGAACGTGACTCATGAGCCTGACTCTGCAGTTAAAACCAAGAGCTGCCATCCTCGCTCCTCACATCCTTCAACCCACCTTCCTGGGACCTGCCCTCCCCTGGGACCGGGCTGAGGTTGGGTTGACCTGGCAGTCATCCCGTCTCAGGAGCTGAATGTGGGGGATACGCCTGTCCAGTGTCTGGGCTGCTCTGATGCCTGGAGGCATCAAGGGATTAGGACGTTTGCTTTGGTTCCAAGCACTGACTCCAGTTAGGATCTGAGCTGCAGGATGTTTTCATTTTCCTTCTGTGTCCAGACTGGCAGGTCTGCCAAGACCCCACTTTGCTTCATTTGATGAATTTGATGAAAGGGGCTTCACAACTCAGGTTTATTTGTGCAGAGCCTGATACGGTTTATGCTAGTCCCGCACCCAAGCTGCAAACGCCACTGACAGCTTCCTGTTGTGGTTTCCTGCCTCGGCTAAAACTCCTCCTCGGCAGGGCCTGCTCTCCCTTCCTGTTCTCGTCAGGGCCATTTCTGGGCTTAATGAAGGCAACAGACAAACAGGTAGAGAAGAGGCTGGTTGCCATAAATCCAGCTCCCCGAGGGTCTTTGCTGTTGCAGGCTGAGCAGAGCAGGGTGCACACAGCAGAACGCTTTCTCCTGTGCGGTTTTCTCCTGACCCCTATCCCGTTCCTGCCCATACAAAGCGCGTATCCAACCGACCCCTTGCCAGCTCCAGCAGTCCCAGAGCCGGGCAGGAGGCAGCCCTATCGCTGTGCTGCTCGGCGGGCTGCGGCAGGCTGGGTGCGATGGAGCAGGGCTGAGCACAGCCCAGGCACAGCGCCAGCCGCTGCCTGAGAGCAGGGGCCGCTTCGGGAACAGCGCGGTGGGCCCAACCCATTGGGCAGCGACTTCTCCCATCATGTTCAGAAATCAGAGTTACGTTTGGAAGAATCAGGGCACATAGCCAGTGTGCTGGCCAAAGAGCTAGTGTTTTCTGTACTCTGAACTGGAGTGACGCATTTGCGGGAAATGCGGATGAAGACAAACGCTCTGATCTTTTTGGGGTCAGCATCTGCGCAATGACAAAATCAAAGATTGGGCTCTGGGGAACAAATGAGACCCTTCAAATATGATAATGTTTCCATTAATCACTGGAAATCGGCTTCTGTTTGTGGGTGGGAATTTAGATGATTTGATACAAGACCTATAGCTCTTTGGCAGAAGGGGCTCTGCAGTGACTCAGTCAACAAAGTGCCATTTCTTGCTGGGTTCCCACCACGAGCTGGTGCTGCAGCAGCACGGCGGTAGGTACATTTCTGGTTTTAGGCTGTTCTGAACAGGGGGCTCCAGTAATACTTGCGCATTGCAGCTCGACAGAGACGGTGGGATTAAGCTCACTTTGTGGTGATGGCTGGCCACATCTGAGCCTTCTCTGGAGGATGTGCACGATGTAGAAATAGGAACTGCCAGATGGGATCAGAGTATTGGTCAAATTCAGAAACCAGCCAGAGTCAGGTATCATGGGAAAAAACCCATAAATTTTTCAAGAGACAATTAGAGGAAGGTTTCTTCCTGTTCTGTCAACTGAAGGTTAATGTCTGCCCAGAAGCACTTGGGTTTATCTTTATCTCCTTTTGCTGTGTTTGGTGCAATTGTGTATCTAAATGTTTTTTAGATATTTAATATCCATCTCATGTTTTAATCTTATTCCATTTAAGATTTTGGTCTTACAGACCCTTATGGCAAAACTAATTTATTCAGAGAGGCAAAAGAATTTCCTTTTATTGTGAACAGGGCTGGAGAGAAAATGGTAGGAAGTCAAAGCTAAAAACTTCATGATGGATGTAAGAAGCTCATTTTTAATAGTGAACGTAATTAACCATTGGAACAATTCACTGTAGGATTCGGTGCATTCTCTATTGCTTGAAAACTTTAAGCCAAGATCAGATGGATTTTTACTTACAGTTTCTAGCTGCATTCAGAGTGGGATAGAGGAATCACTGTGGGATTCTCTGGCTGTGGATATGAATGCACCCACTGCTACTCTCCATGCGATGTTTGAAATGACACTACAGATAGTCAGCTGAGGGCTGAAGGGCCAACAAGTCTGAATTCCAATTAAACCTTTTTGCAAAATTATGTGTCGGTGAAGAACTTTGCTTCTTTATTCCAGATCGAGCACCAGCAGTGTGTGAGTCGACCGAAGCAGTCCCAGCGAGCGCGCAGAGATGCCAGATGCTGCTGCTCACCTGCCCTTTTACTACGGCAGCATTGCCAGGTCAGAAGCAGAGGAGTACCTCAAGCTGGCGGGGATGTCGGATGGCCTGTTCCTGCTGCGGCAATGCCTGCGCAGTCTGGGGGGGTACGTCCTCTCCATGGTCTGCAACCTGCAGTTTTACCATTACGCCATCGAGCGCCAGATGAACGGTACCTACGCCATCGCGGGAGGCAAAGCGCACTGCGGGCCGGAGGAGCTCTGTGAGTTTTACTCAAAGGATGCCGATGGGCTCTGCTGCACCCTCCGCAAGCCCTGCAACCGCCCCAGTGGTGTGGAGCCCCAACCCGGTGTCTTCGACAGCATGAGGGACAATATGGTGCGCGAATATGTCCGGCAGACGTGGAAGCTAGAGGTACTGGCCATTGCCAAAGGTGGTGTGGGACTGTGCAAGGAGTGCTCCCCGGGGGCTTACTGCCACTTGCCACCCTGTCCTCTGTCGCTGTCATCCCCCTCTTACAGCATAGTAAAGCAAGTTCCTTCTCCTCAGAGGCTGCTGGCACTAAGAGCAGTCTTAAAGCTCTTCCTTTTCCAGCTTCTTCTTCAGAAACAGGTCTAACCATCTTCCCAAGCCTTCAGACTCTTCCTGTGAACAGCTCATGTTACATCTGCTCTGTGGGGCATTGGAGCTCTCTGCCCACTTTGCAAGCATTTCCCCATGTGCCCTTTGCTCCTCTGCAGCACATGGGATGCTCACTGCAATGAGACCATCGCTCCCCATATGAGGTGCCTCTGCCTCTATAACATTGTGCTGAAGATGTAATGAAACCAGACTTAAATTCTTGCTCAGGTTTTCCTCGCTCTTTGAAGTCAGTGGAGGTTTTGCCTATGAGGCTGAGATACTGGGTACTGGGTCAGGTCTGTCTGTTATTTCAATTTAAAAATAGCTACAGACAGGTTCCTGCATTTTATTGCAGACTGGAATATATATACTACTATATGTATAAGGCAAAACTCTGTAAATGGTCACACTGGCAGCTCTGTAATTAATTTCCTTCTACCTGCTGTCACCTCGAGTGGCTACTCAGACACTTCCAAGTCCTCACAGAAAGACGGCTCAGGCATTTTCTTTATGGAGCCTTGCTACAAGAGATCTCTAAATGTGGCCTATTTTAGACCAAAGGTGCTTGACAGAATGAGGTATCTATAGGGTTTCTCCTTGAAGCTGATCTGTGAACAGTGATAGATAACACAAAGGACATTGCCACCTACTGGCAATCGAAAAGCTACAGTTGTTTATAAAATGTGTGGGGCCAATTAAATTAATTTAGGGTCTCCCACATGATTTCCAGACTGCACTGCTCTTGACAGGTTGTAGTGCCTGGGGACAGTGAGCAGCCAGGAAGGCAGAGGCACCAGAAAGAGGTCCTGCTCTCCCAGGAATGCGAGGCTGAAAGACACCCTGCAAACCTGACATCAAGCTCCCCCATACAAATATGATGGCTTCTCCCTTCCCTCACATTGACCAAGTCAATGGACTTCAGCTGGATTTGAGGGATGGGACCAGTTTAGATAAGCAAGGAATTCAGCTCTGCAGCAGAACAGAATTCAACCCACTATTGCTATAGACGTGATTAAGGCCACAGGCACTTCAGTTATGAGACCTTCCAAGTTTCCTGTGTCATCTGCCCAAAAGGGTGCAAAATAAACTGTGCTGAAGCCATGCAACAATGCAGCAGAGTGGCAGGAGGTCTCATTTCTCACTCTCTTCCAGGGCGATGCACTCGAACAGGCCATCATAAGCCAGGCTCCACAGGTGGAGAAGCTCATCGCCACCACAGCCCATGAGAGGATGCCCTGGTACCATGGCAACATCCCCCGGGATGAAGCTGAGCGGAGGCTCTACTCTGGGGCACAACCTGATGGGAAATTCCTGTAAGTACGCAACACCCTGGCAGATGCTGTGACCCCTGTACTTTTTACCATTTCCCTACCTCCACTACCCTGTAGTTATTTGTTTCATGTGACAGTTCTTGAGAAGAGGTTTAGCTGAATATGATCAGACTGTGGTTACAGATCTTTCAAAGACAGGGTCTGACACCCCAGACCAATAGGGGTATTGTCCAGACAGTGTCTGGCCTCCATGAAGAGCCAGTCTTGAGCTTTATTTGTTTCTCACATTTAGATATCTGTATGAAGTATGTTTGTTAATGCACCAGGTGATATGAGATATAGGGTTCAGTGGGTGAAGACATTTAACACTGAGACATAGACAATGTATGGCCAATAAAATACAGGAGAAAGCATTTCCTCTGCATCTCTGCCGAGGTGAGACAACCCTTCATTTAATTATCTCCTGAATGAGTTAGGGAAAGAAAGAATTAGCTGGAGAGGGTGGAGAAGAGGGGCAAGAGACTGAAGGTGAAGGGTCCCTCCTCAGCCTCCGCAGAGGGGTGTCAGGAAGATGGCAATTCCAACAGTGGGGTGCAGGGACACCTTACCGAGTGCCCACCCAGTGACCCCTCACTGCTGCAGCTGTGATAATTCGCAGGGCAAAACCTAGAGTTGTTTTTAATAGTTCTCCTTCCTACCAGGCTGAGAGAAAGGAAGGAGAACGGTGCCTATGCTCTCTCCCTCATCTATGGCAAAACAGTGTATCACTATCGGATAGACCAGGACAAGTCTGGCAAGTACTCCATCCCCGAGGGGACCAAGTTCGACACGCTCTGGCAGGTACCGTACCGTGGGATGCTGACTGCTGCTGTCCTAATAAAGCGAAGGCACTTTTGCCTTGTTACAGCTGCCCATGCCTTGAGGGACAGGAAGGGCCATGTGGAGCTTTAAAGGCTTTAAGACTGTACATGGGTGGTTGTAGCCCCTTCCAGAAAACCCTTACATTCCCTGGGTCTGGCTGGCTGTCAGCTTACCTCATTGCATTCATTTCTGTGCACTCCTAGCTAAGTAGATCTAAGTCTGGGATATCACAGCAGCTCTGAAATACTGCTGTTTTTACCACTGCCTTCATGCCTTACACCAGTGTGGTGCCTCTCCAAGGAAACAAGAGGATTGGTGCTTTTAATTTGTAGCTTTAAGCCAGGATACTTGACATGGTTATATTAATTACACTTGCACCCCATCAGCAAACATCACACATTCAGCCACAGCACGCACCTCGGCCCTCTGCCTGCAGCAAGCCCTGACGAGATCGCTCATCCCAGTCTGTCCCTCCCGCGCGTCCCCCACGCTGCTCCTGGACCGGCAAAACTGTTGCGTGCAGATTGCCACTTTATTTTCCAAGTGACTGACTTCTGTGCAAAGAGTAGGCAAGGCCGGAAGTCTTGAGCCAGCTGCCAGAATCTTTACATGATGGAAGATCCAAGTGCCAGGAGATGAATCTGTCATGGTTTAACCCCAACCAGCCACTAAGCACCACACAGCTGCTCGCTCACTCCCCCTGCCCTGGTGGGATGGGGGAGAGAATCAGAGGAGTAAGAGTGAGAAAACTCCTGGGATGAGATAAGAACAGTTTAATAATTGAAATAAAGTAAAATAGTAATGATAATAATAACAATATAATAATAATAGTAATAATAATATACAAAGCAAGTGATGCACAATGCAATTGCTCACCACCCGCCGACCGATGCCCAGCCCGTCCCCGAGCAGCGATCGCTGCTCCCCGGCCAACCCCTCCCAGTTTCTATACTGCCCATGACGCCGTATGGTATGGAATGGCCCTTGGGGCAGTTTGGATCAACTATTCTGGCTGTGCCCCCTCCCAGCTCCTTGTGCACCTGGCAGAGCGTGGGAAGCTGAAAAGTCCTTGACTAGCATGAGCAGTACTTAGCAACAACTAAAATATCAGTGTGTTATCAGCATTATTCTCACACTAAATCCAAAACACAGCACTATGCCAGCTACTAGGAAGAAAATTAACTCTATCCCAGCTGAAACCAGGACAACATCCTATCACCCCTGGGAGTCAGGGGCTTTGGGAAGTGGAGATGGCTGTAATGCCCCAGCAGTCCTCATGAGGGTGGGGCAGGGCTTTTAGGGAATGTGACACATGGCCCAGCAGCTCTTGGCACTGCTGGGGAGTTGCATGCCCCTCCGGAGCCCAGCTCTGCCCCGTGGCACACAACTCGGACCTGCTCCAGGGGACGGATACCAGCGCTTCCTCCTGGGCAGGGCTGGCTGGGGGATGGTAACTCTGTTTTGCTGAATTTTTTAAATTCCCAGGACTGTTTTCACTCTGAATTTGATTGAAAACAAAGACTTTGGGGCATTTTTATGGAAACAGAACCATGCCAGGCTCCCAACTGCAGATGAAATCTGAGCCAGACAGGAGGGGAAGAGAAAACCTCGTCTCCCCTGCGGTCTGGTGGCCAGGGGCTGGTCTGGTGGCCAGGGGCTGGTCTGGTGGCCAGGGGCTGGTCTGGTTGTCTCCAGCCAGAGTCAAGTCCCCACTGTGCTTGAACCAGCAGCTGTTGCAGTGAAAAACTGCCCAGAATCCACAGAGCTAACCCGGGGGTTCCTCTGGGAAAGCAAAAGGTTTCTCTCAGGCTTTATCAAACACGACATGACTTAAAAACCTTTCTGGCTGGGACAACAATAACATTACACTGAAAATGCCCTGCCCAGCTCTCCTACTGGAGATTTTCCTTTTGTCTTTCTGTGGTCCTTATCTAACTTCCCAAGTTCTTCCCAGCTCTGGCAGAGATCCAGGTATGCAGGTACTTGCTCTAGGAGATCCCTGAGTGCAGGAATAGGAGAGGAGAGACAGAAGTAGTTGAGTCCCTGTCTGCCATAAATCTGAGAGAAATCATTACCATAAGCCACACAAGTTGCCTGCAAAAAAGAGAGATTGTTTTCTCCTTGCAATAATCTCTTTTTCCTCCGATTCCTTTCCCAGTTGGTGGAGTACCTAAAACTCAAACCGGATGGGCTAATTTTCTACCTGAGGGAAACCTGCCCCAACCCCAACATGCCAGGTGAGACGACATCTCTCAGTGCCATCCCTGGCCTCAGTTTACCACCGAGTGAGGCCAGTTTGAGCAGCACCAAACCAAGTTTCCTTTACTGTGACCAACCTTGCTCAGACCCTGGCGGTGAGGGAACGGTGGGGTCTCTGCTCCTCTGGCAAACTGGGCGAGTCTCACATCACGTTGTCTGCTGAAAGTGGCCGCTCTCCACGCCTGGCCTAGGGTGGCCCAAAGACAGGAGCAGATGGGGGAATTGGTGCTCCAAATGGATTAGGGACTTCTGGTGCCAAGCAGACGGCGTCTGAAAAATGACTTGCTTTTTAGGCAGCAGGAAACAACATGTTCTGCAAGTCTGGCTCCTGGTGGGTCTCTTGAGCTGAACGCTCAAAACCATGGGTCACTTGGTCCTGGCCCAAGTATCACAAACATCACTTCAGAGTCTGCCTGTGGGACCCCTGCTCTCCTGGGCAGGGGGCTCTGGGCTACAGCTCAGCCAGTCCCTGGGACCCATGGAGACTGTAGGACTGTGGGAATAACGCCCACACCCAGGCACATTTCCACACCTTTTCTGGCTAAAGTTGGGGAAACTGGCCTTTGCAGGGGAGCGGATCAGACCCAGGCATCCACACAGCCCTTCAAGGACTGATGCTCTGATCCTCCTTGGGGCATAGGCAGACTCTTAATAACAACTTCTCTCTCCTGATTCACAGCATCTGCAGCACCGGTTCCACCAACCCACCCCTCCGTGAGCGTAAGTTTTGGGGAGGATCTGTTTACTGGTACCTTAGTAGTTTAACGTTATTGCATTTCAAGCTTGCTGATCAAACTCTGCTCTTCTCTAAAAGTCAGTAACTCAAATGGAATATATTAAGCCCAGCTGCAATGTTGTTCTCTTTCCAGTTTGGATGGGGATGAGGAATAGCTGGGCACAGCTACCATTAGAGCTGAAAATGGTTTCCATTCATACTGTGCTCCTTGCAACATGTGGGCCTGTCCTCGGGGAGCCTTCTCCCCCTGCCCTCCTTGCCAGGCAGGAGCGAGGAAGACGTGGTCGGATTCTGGGAACTCAGCCTTGCTGCTGGCCACTGGCCACCGGCCAGGTCTTTGTGCTCCCTCTGCGTCCCTGGCCTCAGGGTATGTCTGCGCTCAGTCACTGCTCCGAGTGCTGAGCAGTGTTGAAACCAGCTAGTTTGGGCTATATGAGAAGCCCATCCCAGAGCCCAGAGGAGGCTAAATAAAGGCCTGAGCATTCACCCATCTTCTCAGAGACCTTTCACAATCTGCTGTGGGCTCTCATGTTGCAGCAACTCTGCTGCAAACAGCACTGGTGTTCAAAGCTGTGCTGGACAAATGTGTACCACACTGCTTTGTCGCTGTCTGCTTTTGGGACAGTGGCTGTTTACAGTGTCCGTGTGTGCTCACGGGGGCCACTCTTCAGGCAGGCAGGTGTGCTGGCTGCAAGCTGAGCTGCCTCCAGGGTTCCCTTCTCTCCCTGTCTCAAAACAAGCTGCAGAGACTTCTCTGGGATGATCCCTGCTGCTGTAGGAGACATGTCACTTTGGGATGGGGAAAGCAGAGGGGGCAGAGAACACAATGCAGCCCTGTATGTGTGCCCTCACTGCTTGGGTAAACACAGAGCCCTCAGCACCTCACCCTGCACAGCCCACAAGCTGGGTTACTGAAGGGTGATGCTGCATTCAGGCTCCGTGGCAATGAATCCCCCCAGGATCTGATCCCTACAGTGGGGGTACCTGGCAGCCGGGACTGGAAGGGAAAAGTTGGCTTGATACTGCTCCAATCTCTTGTGCCCACCTCAGGGCCTTTTAGAGGAAGTCACCAGCTGGGGCTCTGTGGGCTGCAGAAGCTCCCCGTCCCTCTCCTCTCCCATTTCAGACTGAAGCACTTTTCCCCTGGCTGCATTATCCACTTTATCCCCATTTCTTTTCCAGAGAAACCTTGGTCCTCTCAATGCGGATGGATACACGCCAGAGCCTGTAGGTGAGCATCTTTGAAAGCCCTCTCGCCCTAACAGGAGGAGAGAGGACCTGGGGATGCCACAGGAACCATGGGGTTTACCTGACACGTCTGTATCACCTTCTGGTCAAAGAGCTGTGCTACAAAGCCCCTTGCTTACAAAGGCACCCAGGAGCATCCCACCTGTTTCAGGGCAAAACTGCTTGCCCACACCCAGCACCCAGTGAATCAAGCCCTGTCCCATTCCCCATCATACCCAGTAAATCAAGACCTGGCCCATTCCCTGTCTTCCATTCTGCCTACTAAATACTCAGTGTATTCAGTTACATTTCAGTGGGGTGAAGTCTGCACATGCCCAGGTCCTGCAGGGTCTGAGGTGTGGAGTGGGAATGCTCAAACACCTCTCCCCATCCTGGCTCCTTTAGCAGCTGTAACTAGGAGAGGCCATGGGTTGTGAAAGGAAGGGAGATGCCCAGGAGGGAGGCTTGAATGCTGGAGCTTGAAGGAAAATTGGCCAAGAGACTAGAGAAAACCTTCCCTAGAGAAAAGCTTCCCAACAAGTGAGGGAGAGAGGGATGGGGAAGGATATTGTTGTTTACAGCTATAAAAAACTGTATCTTGGAAAGGTGCCAGAAAGTCACGCCTGCTACCCATGGACACCAGCGTCTACGAGAGCCCATACAGTGACCCTGAAGAACTGAAGGATAAGAAGCTTTTCCTGAAGAGGGACCACCTGATGATCGATGAAGTGGAACTGGGGGCAGGAAACTTTGGCTGTGTCAAGAAAGGAGTCTACAAAATGAGAAAGTGAGTGCCGTCCTGAAGGATGCCGAGGAAGCGGGAGGAAGGTGCTCCATGCTGAGCTCAGACACTTCTAGCTGTTTCTAGCTAGATGGACCCCACAGTGGTAATGGGGTGGAGGTATAAGAGATACTCTGGAAGGTCAGTGATGACTTTCCAGACTTTTGGTGACAGCCTTGTTGCCCTGAGAGTGTAATCTGCACTGCACACTCCCGGGCATAAGACTGCCACTTCTGAAGGCATTTGCTGGGCTCAGAGGAGCAAGTCCATGCTTCTGAGGTCACCTTGGTCCATGTCAGGGCACAGAAGTAAGACTGAGGAGACGTGCAATCCTTGGCTCTGTTGCTGGTTGTCTATGAGTCCACAAAGATGGCCTTTGCCCACTTTGTGCCTGAGTTTCCCTCTTGAAAAATGGCAATGATGATACAGAGCTCAGTGTGTGAAGTAATGCACCTTCAGATGGCAAATACTGGCCTACACTTATAAGGGTAAGGTGGCCCTTTTCTCTTTGGCCTTCTAGCAGGCCTGGGATACCAGTATTGTGCAGGGCTTTGCCAAAACAGGCTACTGAGATTGCCGTTGAGACATCAAACAGTATCACGTGAGAAGTGGTTTGCATTCCTGGCTGTGATACATGTGATACATGATTCCATGGCTGTTTAATTCACCTTATGTGTGTTCTTCTTGCACCCTGTGCAGGAAGCAGATTGATGTGGCCATAAAGGTGCTGAAAAGCAACAATGAGAAAACAGTGAAGGATGAAATGATGAAGGAAGCCCAGATCATGCATCAGCTGGACAACCCCTACATTGTCCGCATGATTGGGGTCTGCGAGGCAGAGTCCCTGATGCTCGTGATGGAGATGGCTTCTGGAGGGCCACTCAACAAGTTCTTGTCTTCCAAGAAGTGAGTACTGAATAAAATGTGGCTGGCTGATTTTCTGCACTTCTCATCAAACTCTCTTCTGCCAGGGGAGCCTGGCTTTGTAGGTGGAGGGAATCTGTTAACAGCAGAAAGAAATGTCTTTTCATGTGAGATAATAGGGACTGATGCTTCTGGAGCAGAGATGTCCACGTTCATTCTCCCTTGCAGCTAGAATGCTTGGAGGGGGCTGTGGTGTACGGGGTAACGGCAGGTCCTTTATTACTGCATTGTCCTTTCATCTTCCCCAGAGATGAGATTTCAGTCAGCAATATTGTGGAGCTAATGCACCAAGTATCCATGGGGATGAAGTACTTGGAGGAAAAAAACTTCGTCCACAGGGACCTGGCAGCCAGAAATGTCCTGCTGGTCAACCAGCATTATGCCAAGATCAGTGACTTTGGACTCTCCAAGGCTCTTGGCGCTGATGACAGCTACTACAAGGTAAGTGTAAGCACAGCAAAGGAGCCAGATAGCTAGCAGGAGCCCTCCTAATTGGGGGGCTGAGACCCCCAGAGGCAGGGGGTCTGGACTCTTCCCAGGAGCCCTGCTGCATGACCACATCACGCTCTGGCTGGCCTCACTGCTGTGACATTAAAAGGGGCTTTGCAAAGCTCCGCATGGCCAGGAGGGAATTCAGACAGATGCAGAGGCAGCGAGGGGGGTGCAGTGCAGTGGGGTGACAGGAGAGAGGAGACAGGAGGGGAGCCAGAGCAGAGAGCAGGGAAGAGGAGGTGATGAAGAGCGAGCCAGGGCTGATCTTCCCAGCAGCGTGCACCAGTGCACAACTGCACTGAGCCCTGGGGCTGGGGTGTGGGAGGAGGGTGGCACCACGAGACAGCATCCTGCACCCAGGGATGGCTGAGCAGGGCCAGTGAGACAGCAGGGCCTGGGCCGGGGTTTGGGGCTCAGGGCTCAGGGCCTTGAGCTCCCAGACCAGGGCAAGGGAATTTTTTCAGCAGCATGGGATTGCATTTGACACAAACATTTAGCGAAGCAGAATTCTGTTTCAGCTCAGAGCAGTCTGTGTCTCAGGGTGGAAGTGTTCCTCTTTGCTTTGCTACAGGCCAGGACAGCAGGAAAGTGGCCCTTGAAATGGTATGCCCCGGAGTGTGTCCTCTATCACAAGTTCTCCAGCAAGAGTGATGTATGGAGCTACGGCGTGACCATGTGGGAGGCCTTCAGCTACGGGCAGAAACCATACAAGGTGAGGCAGAGCTGGGCCCATCATGGACGGATGCCACAGTCTAGTCTCACGCTCTATAACAGGCCGACACACACTGAAACTACAATTACTATTTCTTTGAGCGGGTGTTCTTCCCACTGTTGAACAGACGGGAGAGGAGACAGGCTCACTTCCACTTTACGAAAGGCACAAATTGGATTGTTTGGACCCTGCAGCTTTGTGATCATTTAAGGGAGAAGGAACAGCAAACAAAACAAATTAATCTGGGTTTGAATCAAAGCAGGTCTTCTCTTTGACCCTTCTGCTCACTTGCAGAGCTGAAAAATCAGTTGCTCAGCCACTGCTCTGCTCAGGCTTGGGATGGGGTCTGCAGGCTGGGCTGGCCGCAACGCGAGACACCACTGCTGGGTGCCGGGGTTGAAAACAGTGACTGTACGGGGTGTGTGGTGCATGGATGGAAAACATTACCCAGGCCCAGCTCTAGTCTGTCTCTTCTGTACTGGGCGCTGGTGAGGCTGCACCTGGAATACTGTGTCCAGTTTTGGGCCCCTCAATACAAGAAAGACCTTGAGGTGCTGGAGCGTGTTCAGAGGCGGGCAACAAGGCTGGTGAAGGGTCTGGAGCACAGGGCTGGTGGGGAGAGGCTGAGGGAACTGGGGTTGTTTAGCCTGGAGAAGAGGAGGCTGAGGGGAGACCTTAGCGCTCTCTACAACTACCTGAAGGGAGGTTGTACTGAGGTGGGTGCTGGGCTCTTCTGCCATGTAGTTAGCGATAGGACGAGAGGAAATGGGCTTAAGCTGCACCAGGGGAGGTTTAGGTTGGAAATTAGGAAAAATTTCTTTACGGAAAGGGTGGTCAAGCATTGGAACAGGCTGCCCAGAGAGGTGGTGGAGTCACCGTTCCTGGAAGTGTTCAAAAAACGGGCAGATGTGGCACTTTGGGACATGGTTTAGTCTAGTCTACCCTTGATTGCCTTAGAGTAGACTTGGTAGTGTAGGTTAATGGTTGGACTGGATGATCTTAAAGGTCTTTTCCAACCTAAATGATTCTATGATTCTATGATTCTATGATTCTATGATTCTATGATTCTATGATTCTATGATTCTAATCCTGGTGCCAGCTCCAAGAACATTAAAGCATTTTCCCACTTGATCCTTCCTAGAAAATGAAAGGCCCAGAGGTCATCAGCTTCATAGAGCAAGGGAAGCGCATGGACTGCCCCACGGACTGCCCAGCAGAGATGTACACCCTCATGCAGCAGTGCTGGACCTACAAGTAAGGCTTTCACTAGCTCAACTCTTTTCTGGGCAGCAGGTCCATCAGAACAGCACACACTGTCTGGATGGTGGCAACACAAAGCAAACAGTGTCTCCTGCCTTGGTCTCATTCCACAGTCTATGATGAATGATGCACCTAGTTCTTTATTATCATACCCCTCCATTTGCCTGTACCAACCCTGGAAGATGTCAGAGCTTCTGTGCCTTTGCCCCTCTCCATCCCAGAAAAGTCTCAGCTGCCCTCCTAAGCCCTGGCACAACTGGGCTGCTGTTCTTCCCAGGTTCTTCTGCGCTTGGTATCTTCTCGTTGCATCAGTCCACTTTTGTCCTTTCTGTTGACTCTATTTGTTCCTTTCTGCCCTTGCAGATGGGAAGAGCGTCCAGGATTTGTTGCTGTGGAAAACATAATCCGCTCCTACTACTACAGTATTGCTAACAAGACAGAAAATGGGCCAGAGACAGAGGACAAGTCAAAAGCAACCCCTCCTTGAGTTTCCCTCTCTACTTCTCAACAGACACCCTTCCTGCATGGGACATGGAAAGGCTCTTTGCGAATTTTTGCTTTAATCTCTCAAATGCCGGTTTTGTTTCTCAAGTAGTTCCAGAACTAAGAACCTGGGAGACGATGCTGTCAGAGCAGACGAGGGCACTCAACTGCGCCTTGTGTCTCCAAACAGCCGGCCATGATTTACATCTGCAGCCTGACCCAGCACAGGACAGTACAGACAGTATTATAGTTCCTTCTTACCCACTTCCAAAACTATCCCAGAACTTCAGAGCTTAATGCCTACCAGGCTCACTAAGGATGAACTGTGTTGGCTCCAGCAGACCGGGATTTTTCCAGATCCTTTAAAAAATAGTTCTTTCACAGGAAACCACCCAAGTACACATTTCTGGTGAGGTTTGCATGGGTGGGACACAGGACAAGGAGCCATCGACTCCCCTTCCCCTTGGCTTAAGGCAAGAAGCAGCTGGTGTGCTGCTTGCTCCCAGCAGAGCCGGGGAGAAGCAGTGGGGCAGGGCTGCACGGTGCCACTGCTTTGTCCTCCTCGCACCCTGCCAGCCACAGCTCTTACACCCCAGGGCACTGCCTGTGCCTGTTCAGCGTAGGGCACAGTGTACATGCCCACTGCACTGTCACAGCTGGTTATGGCTCCTGAAACAACTAAACTCCCAGGACTCATTGCTCACCTCCTGGATGCCATCTGGCCCCTCTGTGCTACTGAAGTGAACATCTTGCTTTTCAAGCCTGAAAATTGGTCACCCTGTAAATAAAGTAGTCTATATTTTTTAACATACCTATTACTCAGACTGTTGAACTATCATAAATGTTTGCAAGTGCTTCAAGCTGACAAGAAAATAATTGTAATTTCCCTCCACTAGGCTGGGGTTTCCCTCCTTGATGCTCTCCACAACTCCGCAGAGTCACCAACCTGGTCACCCTCGGGCTGGCTTCGCTGCAGAGCTGGAGCTTTCTTGCAGCTTTCTTGCAGCTAGTGGCATACACAGCTGCTCAGCTAAGTCCACTGTGGAAACCCACGTATTAAGGCTTGTCCTGGTCTACCCCCGCCCCCAGATGCAGTGGATTACCGGTGCTGGGGGGACTGTGGTCTGCACTGTCGCAGAGAGCAGAGTGGTTGTGAAGGCTGGGGAAGTGTGGGAAGCAGAAGATCAGAACCCTGAGATACAGTGAATAGAAAAGCTTATCTCTCACCATCTTCTGCTATCTGAAAGCCACACAGTAGCTCACACAGAGTACCTTGTCCTGGAGGTAAAATAAACAGTTACAGCCCAGGCCAGAGCACAGCTCTTATCTAAAACCTTAATGGGAGGTGGATTTGATCTGAAGACAACAGTTCCTGGGGAGCGTTCAGCTATGAGGCCTAAATTACTCTCTTAGTACAGCCTGTTTAAGCATTCAGAGAACCTAGGTCTGGTGAAAACCAAGAGTGTTCCCCTCTCCTTACTTAGGCTACAACCTCCAGTGATACCAACTATTAATGCGCCAAAGCGTTTTCTCTCTCAATCCCATTAGCTTGTCCTGTATGCTTGAGAACTACTATCCCTACCAGTAGAGGGGAAAACAGAGGTGTCAGAAGAGAAAGTGGCTTGTTCCTGTTTGTTCAGTTAGTGGCAGAGACAGAAAAAAAAAAAATTTCTCCTGTGTCATGTTTTCCTCCCAGAGAAAGCAGACATTTTGCTAGAAAAGAGAAGGTTTGATGTGCTTACTGCTTGAAAACCACTGCCAAAATATTTTGTTTAGACTTTTCTTTCAAAACAAATCCATTTTCCGGTTTGAAATGATTTCTCATATTAAATTTTCAGCTAACTGGTTGCTGGTATTTTTTCAAATGGGGAAGGAAAGGACCAGAGAAGTCATATCCCCAGAGCAGCTTCTGGTTTAGTTGGAGACAATTTCAAGTGAGTGTGTGTGTACACACCCTGACAGACAGAACATAAATCCCTCGAGAGCATGCCACAAGAGTAAGGGGCAGGGGCTTCTCCTCCGGAAAGCCATCTAGGCTGTGGATGTTGCTCTGGCTGTTCCAAAAGCATCGCAAAATGTCAGGAGTTGCTGTGGGGGAAAAAGGGAGTGAGACAACCAGGACCTGCAGTCACAGGGCTCTGTGACTCTTGCATCTTTGTGACTCCTGCTTTTGGCATGTGCGAGGTCTGACAGTCACCCCTGAGGGGGATCTCCTTTGACGTTAGGCACTGCATCCCTCCTGGGCACCCCCAGTCTGCAATCGCAGAAGGGGCTCAGCCCCCTCAGTAAGACACATCTCCGGGTCGCACAGTGCAGTGGCCCTGCAGACCAAAATAGCCTTTCTTCTTCCCCATCCACAGCACGGATATATTCAGCTCTGCCCCCTCTCCTCGCCCACTGCTGTAGGCCCAAATATTGAAACACTTTGCTGGACCTTTCAGTCCTTTTGCTGACTGATCCCAGAGGCACTGGGTGTTCAAGCAAGAGCTGTGTCACTGATAAGATAAAGGCACAGGCTGTAGTTAGCACAGACTCAGAGCTCAGTGCTCTATGGCTGCTTCTGCTCTCCCATAAACTTCCTCAAATCCTCTCTTTTCTTGATGACCTCTCCTTACCTCCTTCTCTCCACTCGCCTTATTTTCCTCTGGTTTACCTGAATCTTTAAAGCTCTTCTGATTCTTTCACTCTCCATCTTGCAAGTGAAAAGATGAACTTCATCTTCTAACTAAGCACCCGCTGTGATAACATGAGACATGATAAAGTATCAGTAGTCATGTCTGATCAACACTATGTAACACTCCATCATATCACCAATGCAGATCTATCTTGTTCCAACCTATCTTATCACCAGTACATGCCTATTTATCAATTGCACTGTGATATCACAAGCGTGTACTGACCTTTCTATCTCTTTCAGCTATCTAGGCACTTCCATTTTGTTCAGCAGCACAGCAACTACATGACTAAGACAGTTCTGTGCTCACTGACCTTTGTATCATACCCGTAAGTAATTTACTGAACCAATGCAAAAGTATATTTTCAAAGCTAGCACTGGATATTTTCTCCTCTCTCCCCAAGAAGTGCTGCCTGTGAGGTTCCTCAGGGCATGGCTCAGTGCTGCCAGGGGGACTCCTGCTTTGCTGCTGGGCTGTCCTCTCTCCCGTGAGCCTGGTCAGCAGTTAAGCTGCTTGGGTTTGGCTGCTTTCTGGGCCTTAGGTATTGCTGCATAGCAAAGAAGGCAGAACCAGAAGCACTAGGCAGAGAGAGAGGGCCAGCCTGAGGGAAGAGCAGGCTCCACGGCAGCTGGCTCCACGCAGCCTTTGCTGAGATGAGCTACTGCAGCACTCAGACCTGCTCCGTGTTTGGGGAAAGGGCAGGTTTGCATTTTCAAGATCTCCGTCCTGCTGGATGGCTCCAGCTGTTGGCAACTTGGAGACACTGCAAGGGCATGGCACAGACCTACTTGCCGTTGTCACCCTTCTTGTCACAAAATGTCTGGTAACTGTGAAGTCACAGAATGCTTTGGTCCTGCCCTGATAAAAGACACCTCAAAAATCACTGATTCTTTCATAAAAGTCAGGTGAATCACTGATGCTACACTGCCCACTTCTCTCCCTGCGCGATAGGAGATCAGCTTGTTTTTAATTACAGCAGAGGGAAGTGAGACAAGGGAAGGATACGACTTGTCTGTGGTTGCACATGGACCTGGAAGAAAAGCTCCCATCCACCTTTGTTTTCATACCTTCATCTCCAGATGATGTCTTCTTTTTACGTTCAAAGGCCTTCACAGCTCAGAGAAGCTGAACAAGCCAAATGATGCCCCAGCACAAAGACTGCCATCACATGCGTCGACATACTCGCACAGCACTGCCCCAGAATTAGCCAAGTCTTAGGGGCTTTTACCATCAACCCATTGCACAGGAAGGAAAAAGAATGTGCAAGGCACTGGAAGATGCAAACCTAAGTGCAAAATTAGATGCTCTTCACTGACAAGAGGAGTGCAGTGATGGGGCTGGTTTAGATATTAACAAGTATCCAAGTCCTGAGGAAAAGAAACTCTTTTCACAGCAGGAAGAAGTTACTTATTTTGCCCCCAAGAAATCTGGTAGAGCACGTAAGACTTGGACTGAGCCAAAAGGCCTTTTCTTCTTTTGTCTCTAGTTTTTTTTAATGTTACCTTGGTTTTGCCTGTCAGATAGAAATCTCTGTGCTGGCAGAGGAAACTGTAAACATGTCTTCACAAGTGGTTTTTTTGATCAGCAACAGAAATCTTGGAAAATAAGAGAGGTGCTGGTACTGGCTGAGAGGCTGTTGGGGAGCGGTAGGAAATTCAGCATCACTCATCTCTTCTGACTTCACATGATCCCATCTGAGGACAGGAGCACACTTGTGGTGTGAGGACAGGTCCTGGGACCCTGCCTGCCTGACCGACCAGCCAGAGCCACGGCACAGGGTCAGGCCCTGCAGTGAGCAAGGCGGCGCACAGAATATTCAGACACTCACCATGTCATGAAGAGAGGCTATTTTTGTCCCGAACTGCCAGCAAACAGTGCAAGCAGTGACAGGTGGTTTCAGCAGCTAATTCTCTGTGTCGGTTTTTGTGGCTTAAGCAATCAACTTTGGTCCGTGTAAGATGTCACTCTGTTCGATTTGCACGGGCAAATCAGTGTATGGTGGCTGGTATTCCCACTGTCTCTTCAAGGCTTCTGCTCAGGTAAGACGGCAGTTTCAGAGCCTTGTTCATGAAGCCTGGAGGACTTGTGGATACCCCGCAATTTAGCGTTTGATCTGAGGTCCCCTTATGTACCATCGTCCCTATCTCCTCAACTGATGGGCTCTCCCTGCCTGTGACCTCCAGCCTGTGCTTCCACTTGTAGCTCTGGGACAGGGTGAAGCAGCCTCTCACGGAGCAAAGAAATCACGGTCCAGAGTAACTGGGTGTTGAAAGGTTAAATAACCAACTCCTTCAGTAAATATATTTTACTATTAAATTAATCTATTAAGTAACCAACCAGTTTGTTGTTGCTGTTGCTGTAAAGGGACTGCTCTTCTTCTTTGGTAGCCTGGCTGGGGTATTAGACTGTCTCCTACATTGTCTGGGAAGCAAAAGAAAAAACAGCTCCAGAAAGAAACTTTAAAAACTAAAATGGCCTTTGATCCATTTCTGTCCTTTTTTCATCAGATTTTGTCAGAAATGTTGAAGGGTAAGGCTGTTTTACAGAGGGTAAAATATAGGGTTGCCTGGACACCCTCTGTAGGTACATTCAGCACACCCCAGCTGTGCAGAGGCCAGTGAGGGCAGCAGACTCTGGGAAGGGCGATGGAGCTGGCAGAGAAACGAGAGCCATTTCCTTCCACCGGCAAAGTGTAGCTGCAGAGATGCCTGCCATGGCTGAAGGAACTTGTGTTCTGGCCTTCATGGTCTGGAGGGCTCTTTATATGTGCTTCCCCTTGCAGATCAAAACCTGAGCACCTCTCCTGCAAGGTCCTACCTTCCAGCAGCGTCCTTCTGCACCAGGCTCCCCGAGGGACCTCAGCTCATGCGGGGCTGTGCAGCGACTGCTTCTCCAGAACGAAACCACCCGTTGCAGGCCCAGCAGCTGTACTATTGCTATTACTCACAGCATTCTTCCAATACACTAATCAATGTGGTTGTTTTGTGTCCTCCCAAACACTCCTGTCGTTCAGAGCTTGGCTGTGCTCCTCCTAAAGCTTGTACATGCATGTGCTTGTCTGCAGAGTGATTTTAAGTCCAACTGTCCTCGAAAGAAGGCAGCCAGTGGTCTCACAGTCTGTCTGAAGACTGTGGAATTTTGCTGTTGGAAGCCCACCTGCATCTTGCATCGAAGACTGACTATATCCTTTGCAGATTCAGAAACAGCGGTGGGCTTGGTGTGGTGCAGGAAGGAAAGGCAAGGCCATGACAATGTAGCACATTTGGCCTGAGGCTGGGTTTGGCTTGTGGTCCTTGCTCTCACTGTTGAAGCCCTAAGCTTGGCTGCAGAGCCCGTTTTGGTCAGGGGAGGGCTAGCCAGCATGCCGCACCAGTTGCGGTCCCTCTGACATGCAGAAGGATGGAGTGGCAAGTGACACTGTTACTCCAACCCATCTCTCAAGTGCTGGGTGGCGGTTCCCAGTTTAGATTGGAGTGCAGGTCCACAAAGGCTCCCTGTCTGTAAAGCAGCTATCAGCACCTCCCTGAGCTACGGCTGGGGCTAAGAGTCCTGCAGAAGCTGAGAGGAGCTTGGCTGAGAGCCTGCTGACTGTCCCCCCCCCAGCTGAGGCAGAGCCAGGTATGGCTGCTCTTCTCCGCTGCTCTGCTCAGGACCTGCATCCCACCATCAGAAGGTGGCAGATGGACCGTGGCAAGGAGGAGTGAGCGAGGCAGGCTGGCGCTCACCAGTACGAGCAGAGAGACAGTAGCCACTGCGGGTGGCCAGCGACTGATGCTTCTCCATGAATCTGATGCCTCTCAGAGCCAAGATCTATGGGCTGCCTTCTCCCCTGGACAGACCCGCAGCAGGTCAGTAGTCTCATCAGTCTTGAACACAGGTCCAATGCAGGGTAGGCAGCTGCCTCCACTCATAGAAGATGGCAGGAGTCAGCACCTTGCCCTCCTCACCGATTATGTACAGGCCACAGACTGGCAAATCCTTCGTTATTCTCTCTGGGGCTGGAATTTGACTAATCCGCAGAAACTCAGCCCCTCTCTTGGGAAGACTTCTCAGCATTGTGGTGAGGTTCAAATACTTCTCCTCCTGAGGATCAGAAGCACCAGCCTCCATGTGCATGTCTGAACTCCCACTGGCAACGGAGCAGAAGTATGGAGCGGGGTCATGCAGGAAGGACGGAAGGGACCCAAGCGTTAGGGGACAAACTGTAGGTGGCAGTTGTGAGCAGGCAGGATAAAATGGGGCAAAAACCACCTCCCCCTGCTTTATTTTCAGAGCTTGCTCCTGGAGCTGGGAATCACGTTACCAACACAGACGAATGGATGCCACCTTCTGCTGCATGAAACATTCACTACTGACAACTATAATAACAATAACTCTGAACTGAATGGCAAAATAAAACATGGACAATTTCAGTGGGATGAAAAATCATGATGAAGGAATCAAAAGAGATTTTTAAAAATAAAATGTCCAACTCAGGGAGTCAGAGAGTGTCTTGTCACAGAGCTTCCCTCTTGCAGAGAGCGAGCTGTGAAAGCTGGTACCTAACTGGTGCCTTGGCCTCCATGAGCCAGTCAGCCGGGAAAGCTTGTGGCCACAGAGCCAGAAAGCCCTGGGACAAGCAGGCAGATGGGTGAGCTGGCAGGAGCGGAGGCAGGGTCACCCATCAGACAGCCTGGCCAAGGCTTGCTTTGTTTCCACTGAAAGCTTTGATGGAATCAAAACCTTTCCACAGAACATTTCTATTCAGTCTAATCAGCATTTTCAGATGGAAAACTCTTCTGTAGGAACATTTCCATCCAACTCAAGTCATTTACTCCCGGGGCAAATGAGTATAATGTGGGTGTAAAACACGTTCATGTCAGAGATGTAGCAGTTGCCACATCCTTTGGCATGATGTAAATAGGGATGTGATGTAACAGGCAATGGAGAACCCACTCCCTCCCCGGAACTACAGCATCAGTGTACTGTGTCATCCTGGACAAACTTAAGCAATTGATTTTGGCCACTCTTCAGTGAATTTTGGGAAACAGGCTGGAATGACAGTCAAAAGCCCTGGACCTAAAGTGGATAGGAAATCCTGTCTAGGCATGGAGAAGTATGCGGACGTCCATCTCTGCCTCTTAGCTATCTCTCTGCCTTTTTTGTTCCCCAGAGCAGTGCTTTCCAGAAATATACAGTTAACCTAATCCTTTGCAAATCTACTTTGTTGTTACATGGCAATGTCCTCCTCATTTGCAGTTTTAACACAGTATGTTCTACTGTAGCAGATCTTACAGAAAGTAATGGTTTTATTTGCAAAGAAGCAGCACAGCAAGAACCAATGTGGGAAATGCGAGCAAGGGCAGGCTCTAATTTCCAGACTGGGAAGCAGCAGTATGCTTTCTCTTCTAACAGGAAAGATGAATAAGAAAACTGGCTTAACTAATGGTTTAAAGCAAGGTCCACAAACTTGGTCCTTTATCAACTCTGACAACCAGGTTTAAGTGTAGTATTTGCACCAGTGCGACCGTTTGATTACGTTACAACTTTCACCAGCATGCTTCCAAATGTGTATACAACTACATTGTTTAAAGACTTCATAAACCAGGACATTCTAGTCCCACTTCTGTGCAGGTGCTTATATTACACAGATGCTATGGTGAAAGCGATAAAGTGATCTTTTTTGTACCTATGCAAGCCATACCTTCAAAAAAGAACTCAAGATTTTTGTGGCAATAAATAAGACAATCACAAAATATACTGTCTTGCTCCAGCCATTTTAATAGAAAATTTAACCGATAGATATTCAATCACTTCAACAAAGCAAAATAAAAGTACTTACGTGGAAAAAATTGTAATGATTAATAAAAGATAAAACGTATCATACAATCAGTGGAAAAGGGGAAAGTGGTATGTTTTGTGTGTTTGTGCTTCAATTGAGATGAAGAGAAACAAGGATGAAAAAATGTTTTATGGACCATAAATGGGTTAAAAAACAGACACAGGAAGACAGATATTGAATCATGGTAGTAGTTCACCTAGCACCGCATCCTTTTCCCAAATGTAAAGCAGCAAAGAATCGGCAAAGAACCTGTACAGAAGCCTAAGACAGGATATTTAGGGCAGCCTGTTTCAACAGCACCAGTGCTGTTCTGGCATATTTGGAAAAATCACAAATAAACTTACACTGGGACGAGCTGCAAAGATATAGCAAAGGTGGAGAAGGGTCAGAGAAGTTACTAAGTATGAGCAGAAATAATTACATGGGCTCAGATACAGAAAGTGGAAGGTAAGGAAGTGAAACTGTCAGATTATATTCTGAGGCAAGTATAAACTATAGGAACCACATTTTAGAGGTGATATTGTATTCCACTTTGCCATCTTTAATCCTCCATTTCATGAAAAATCATCTGTTTTTTCTCCGTTTATGTGACTTTAGAAATGAACAAAAATCTCCCCTCTAGGTTTCTTAATTAGGTTTTCTAAATCAATTACCCTACTTGATTGTAGCTTCCCCTAATGAAGAACTCCTGCTCTTCTCACTATGATTAAGGGATTTTCAACCTTGCTTCTCTGTATACTGGCAGTAGAGCAAGCAAAGGCCATGCTCCTGAAAGGGGCCCCATTTGCTTCCCATACCCCACCTGTGTGGCCCTCCTCTACGCAGGGGTCAGATCCCAGAAGAGGATGGAGAAAGCCAGCTAGACAAGATAGAAATGGGAGCTCACGCTGATGGAGAAGGACACAGCTTCGATACATAGCTCTCCCTCTCTCACTGGGATCAGGATACCTTAGCACAGTTGCAGACTCTAGAAGACCAATATAAGGGAAAATAAGGTTTCATACGTAGAGTTCAAATGAAAAGAGAATTAAGTGATGGGAATTTGTGGAGGTCATTCTTCCCAGCGAGTCAATGGAAGGAGGATGTAAATGTTCCTTTTTGAACAGTTTCCAAAGGACAATATGACTTACAGTCAGAAAAAGTCTAATCTTAATTTTCCCTTTCTGCACTTTGTTTTTGACCCTTCTAACTGCAGAATAACATCTCTGTGGCACTTTGTGCATGTGCAGAAATTGTCAGGCGTGTTTATGCCCTGGCATGCGTAGATAACGTTTTGTGTGTGTGCCTAGATACACATAAACACAAGGACACTCGTGTGCAGGTCTGTGTTTTTAGGCACACAATAACAAAGGCTGTACTTTTGTTTGGACTGTTCATAAACTAGTTATTATCTACCCAAAGTGGAAACCTCCTAGTCCTTTCAACGTCATAACTACAGTGGATGTGAACTCCTGGGCTCTCCTTGGTGCCTGTGATTTAATTGTTACGAGAAAACCTATTTGTTGCCCCACATGCACCTGTCCCCTTCCCAACCTAGTCATTTTATAAGACTCTGTTTACTTTATTGAGCTGCATGAACTGATTAATAAACTGCCCTGATGCAAGCAACGAAAAGTCTATATTTCCTGTTTATTGTATTGCTATACTGCACAGAATGAGGCAGCATATTTCAAATACAATTATTGGTGATGTAGCGGTAAAATATACAAGTGGGTAAACTCTGCTTAGCATTTAAAAGAAGTGCTAAATAATACTAATCCTAGTTCAGAAGTGGACAGATGCTGGCACGCACTTGTGAACACACAGAGGGGATATTCATGCAGTCACTCACTACGCTGCAGCCCTGTCTGAGAGAGCAATCAGAGCTCCAGGTTCAGATCCCCACTTTCCAGCTAGCTCAAAATCTTGAGCAAATCTTAATCCTTTTTTGCTGCAAGTGGAACCAGAATTTGGCCTCTCTGTTGTGGCACTAACATCATAGCAATGTAGAAAAATAATCGAAAATTTCAATTCTTGAACGAGAAGTACAGGAAAGATTTAAGTGAACCATGGGGACATATCACTCATTGGAAATAGTTTTTATACTATTTTCATTTAAAAATCCACAAAGTAACCTTAAAAAAACCCCTCTTATCCATCCAGATTCTTTAAATAGACTCCAGTACTGTATTGTGTACATGCCCAAACATTGGGCTAAGGGAGTTGTGTTTCTCAAGGAATAGAACAAATATACTTACTGTCTATAAACTTCCTGTTTTTATTTTTATTGCAGTTTTATGAATTGAAATATGCAAGACAACAGGTAGAGATTCTGGGAAATTGGGTAGGTCAAACAATAGGAAGACCAAGTCAAACAGAGACTAACTTACTTGATTTAGATCACAATGCATCAAAATCACTACCTGCCATTTTATACCTTAACCACAGCAGCATCCTTTCTCCCATACAGCTGTCTTATTGGAAATGCTCAGGGACAGCTTTTTGTACATCACCTCCTACACAGATGGGGCCAGTTTTCAGAACACCAACGCTTTCAGCCACAAATATAGGGAAAAGGTTTACAGAACAGCTCTGCACCCACACTCACAAGTTTTGTTTGTCACGAACAAAAAGTTTATGTACGTCATTTTGGCAGTTGGCTTCCTTTGAAAATCCATCCTTTGCTAATAGAGAGGGAAGGAAGTCAAAGATGGGTTTACTCCGCAGTTTTCTTAGTCCTGGTATGTGACCTTGAATAATTGCTTCCTCTGAGTTTTTTTCCTGCCCCATTCTGTTCACTCTCATTTATGCAGTTTTGAAGGGCTGTTATTCCCACCTATATATGGCTACTACAATGCATGCCTGCTTTAATTTGCCCCTAGTAAGAAGTGTCACAAGTACTGATGTTTGGATGTTTATCATCAAACTCCTTTGCCCAGGATCTTTAACCATTCTCCATGCAATCATTCTGACAGTTCTCATTTTTGCTGGCCATAAAGCATGCAATGAAATTCCTACTCCATGTCAGCATGAACACACACATGTACAAACTTCGGTAATGACACAGAAATGCTAATTTATTTAGATGGGATGCTCTAATTTTGTGCTTTGACTTCAAGGGGAGAATTGTAGAACCATAAATGAAACTTCAAGCCACAGCTCCCACATCAAGAAGATCTTAAAGTATCTGTTCCTTTAAACAACTATCCTTAAGTAGGCTTTTGAGAATGTGATTCTCTCTCAGTAGACATCTGCACATGAAAGGAGTAGATTCTCAGTTCGGCCTAGGGTCATTACTGGAGTTTAGAGTAATGAGTGCATTTCTGCTGAGCAGAAAGCGTGCTCTGTGTCTCTGAAAGCCAAGAAGGTGAGGACAGGTACAGGAAGGATGGAAGAAAAGCATTCTATGATTCTATGATGATTCTAAGAGTTTCCTAAGAGAATAAGAAGAGGAAGAGCGCAATCTTTCTGATTATGCTTGGGTTTGACACACAGCCCCCACGTGAAGCAGCTTCAGTCCCTCTCCCTGTAATTTGCAAGCTTCCTGCAGCACCTTCACTCTTGTCTCACCAAGCCCACAAAATCCTCTCTGCTGGGAAATGGCAAATGGTGTTCTGTGGGTATGGATAATCCAGTGAAAAATCCTCCCTCTGCTCTTCCTCCCTCCAAGAGCTGCCTGCTGCAGTCAGAAAGCCATATGCCTCTTGTGCTGCCCCCATTTCATCTTGAGATGTTTGAATAGCATCGTTCTTCAGCCTAGCAACGAAACAGTAAAATGCTGGCACACCCTGTGTGTAGTGCCAGCACTGGCACTGCAGATGTCAGAGTGTTTTAATACCAGAAGCTGCTGCCAGCTCTTAAACAATGGCTCAGGCATGACAGAAGGGACCAAGGAGCTTTCCAGCCCCTCAGGCCAACTGCTTCCTAGGGATGAATCCTGCCAAAATCCTGGACCGAAAGCGCAGGACTGCAGTGATAGAAGCAAAATCCATCCCAATTCCAAAAACCTCTGAGACCAGAGTAGTGAGAAACCAGCTAAGTGTTATCACCCTTGCAGTCCAAATCCAAACCACCATCCATCCTCCTCCGGTTCTGCCTGAGTTTTCTTATTTCATGTGGCAGCGAGTTCCAGAGCTTACTCCTATATGAAGGTTTTTATTTAGGCTAAAATGTGTAGTGTCTCGTTATTAAGTCCCTGTAGTAATTGGCAGAACAGTATGAGGAGCTGTAGACAGGGTGTGTTCTTCTTGGTAGCTGGGGTGAATGACCACTGAAGGCAGCGATCCCCTAAAAATGCTGTTGTGGCACTCTCTACTCCCTCTCCCTCTCTGCTGCCAGCATGCAAGTAATTCCTCTTGAAATCAGTAAAATGTCCATAAACATAAAGCCCAGCTCAGCTGGAATAAATGTGGTGGCAGAGCAGTGATTTTTTTGCTGGGGTTCAGGGAAGGAGTGCAAAGAAGCCAAAAGGGAGGTAAAACCATGGTCTTGAGTGCAAAGGAGGAACACTCTGTGGTTGCTTATGTGGGTACATGGGTGAGGTGAGGTTTTGAAGATGAGGTTCAGATACAGCATCTCACCAGGAAAGGTGAGACTTAACATGACATTTGCAGGTTTCCTGCTATTCTGGTAACAGCAGTAAGCGTGCTCAGCTCTACCTTGAGTTAGTAAGAGAAACAGAGAGGAACTGCGTGTCAGGGAGCCACAAAAGGGCCCCAGGGAAGCTGGGCAGATGTTGTCCTTGCACTGAAAAGTCTAGCAGTCCCATGACTAAATATTTAGAGCTGTTTATAAATTTTCTGTTCCTGGCAATGATTTTGACAACAGAAAACAGAAAAAGGTTTTGACTTTTTTGAGTTGTTTTTCTTCACAACCTTTGGAGGCATTCTTAAAACTACATGTCTGAAAAGTAAAAACTATTTGGGGATCTTTTGGCTGCAATGTTTTGATTGTCCAAGCTGAAAACCACTGGGGAGAGGGAGAAGAAATAAGAGAGGTTTCCAAACTTCTTATTATGAAAATTCAATTTTAATTGAAAATTGATATTTGCTGTGGAAAACTTCTACTTGATGAAAACACACATTTCCGTGGAAAACATGGTTTGAAAAAAAGCATTTCACACAACTCTTTTCATGCTCACAGTGCACAACAGACTGCGACGGGAGCCATGGGATGAAATTACCTGATCTCTGAAAATCTGAAATGTAGGAAATCAGCTAGAGAAATGCTGCCTGCTTTTACAACCTGATGTGATGGGCTAATCCCTGTTCACTATGCATATCCATAAAAATCTTTTTATTCCTATCTCTTTTCATAATTAACAATCCACTTAAACCATGTAGCATTTTGACTCTAACTTCTAGAGATGGTAAGGATCTTTATGTCAGAATCCCATTTCCTCACAGATTAAAAATCAGTTCTTGCAAAATCAGCATTTTCTGAGGGAAAATTTCTATCTTGCCAGACAAAAAAAAAAAAAACAAAAACACAGTATTATTTCCCAGTGGAAAAAATGAAGCAAAATATTTTATTCTCTCAGCATGGTTAAAATTAATATTGTTTGGTCTGTCAAGCCTGACTGAGGTATTAATTTTCAGTTCCACTCTGCTTTGAACTGCATCCATATGCAGTGGCCATTGCTCATTAATAAGTCCTAGTGCTGATGCCTCATGACCTCATTCCCCTTTTGGCACAACTCCCTGGCAGGCTGGCAGTCCTGTCTCTGTGGCGTTCCCTGGCTGAACCACACACCACATCACACTGCACGACGAAGAACGAAGCCTGCTGGGGAACCCAGCCCCAGAGAACAGGGATGCGAGGGCACCAGATTCCCATGACAGGCTATTTCAGGAAAACCCGCTTGTGAATGGGATGTTGCCTTGGGAACTGCACAGTAAAATTCATCTGCAGTAGTTATGTTCAAAAGAAGTGACATGATATATGTTACATATCCAGCAGTGCATGAGGGAGCATTCAGCACCTACACTCGTTCATGCTTGGGTTGAATGTGTGCGGTTGATACGTACTGCAAATGATTTGAGGCAATGTTGGTGTGTTGTTGCAGTTTAAAAAAAAAAAATGAATTGGAGGTGGTCACTGATCTTCTCTGATCAGATTCATGGTTTTCTCACGAGAATGCACGCTCCTGAAGCATGCTATGTTAGTGTTGAAAAAAATCTGTGAAGGTTGATCGTGATTTAGAGCGTCTGGGCAAAAAAAGAGTTTTGTGAGTGATAACAGAATAGCAATGGATACAGTCTACATCTTCAGAACCTACAAATTATTCCCTCGCAAACGCTAAGAGTTCTGGGTTTAGTTTCCTATTCTGGGGCAATCTGAGGGGCTTCGCGCCCACAACAGCCTGCTCACAAAAGGCATTACGCTGTTTCTGACTGGCACTCCCAGCTCTAGTCTTACAGCAGGAACACAGACCAATCTGGTAGCACCGCAGCTCTCATCCAGACTCCTCACCTTACACTGCTTTATGCCCAATGCAGAGAAAGATGCTAAGATTTTTTTTTTCCTCCTCAAGATAATAATCTAAAATAGACCAGATCACTCACACCCTACAAAAGTCTGTTTCTCTCCATTCACTGTAAGAGGAATCTTAGAGGATAGGTCCATATGTAGAAACCCTGCTTTTGCAGATATCTAAAGCTAAATGAGATCAATAGTATCCCGATTCCCACTTTTGGGAGCAATGAGGGAGAAGAGTGACCTCTACAGCTCAGCTCCTTCCCAGGCCTGCTGCCCTGGGCGGAAGGATTTGCTCTCTCCATTGCTCACACTAATCCTGTCAGAACCGGGGAAAAAAAAAAAAAAAAAAAAAAAAGATTTAAGCCAAACTTATGGAGACTGGCCTTTAATGGCCACTTCACATATACAAGTGCCTGTGTCCCTTAGGCTGAAATTTTACTGCTGAAGGCTAAAGGAAAGTCAATTTAAAAATAAAATAAAGCTAAACATCCAGATACACTTTAAAATATGTTACCCAGAAGACTAAGACCTAGGTTCCTTGGTTCCTTCAATGCTTTTGCAAATTTTAATTCATATTGTTAAAAAGGCAAACAAGCTATATTCTGGCAATGTTAACTTCATTTGACTGAAAAGCAAAATTCTGCAAAAGCTAACACCCACTGCTATGAATGAAACCGGAAGGAATAAAAATTTTCCCTGCAGCTGGGATGGTTCAAACCCAATCCTACAATACAGGACTTCTGGTAAGACTCCTGTCCCTTCCTGTACTTGGAGGACTTTGGTGGCTAAGGCACTGCGCTCTGCAGGTGCGTGCCGGGGAGCAGCACAGACTTGCGCACACAGCCAGGCACATTTTTACCGCAAAACAATTCACCCTGGCAGCATACGAGGCCACCTTCTCCACACTGCTGCTTTTAAAGGTTCGTAGCAGCATGTCTCCAATCCCATTCGTACCCCTGCGGCTGGGAGGTTCAGCCCTCACCGCTCCTACCTTCTGTCTCAAAGGATCAAAGCGGGCTGGATTGGACACCTGGGACCAGGGCAGTGTCTGTGCTTTCGGCGAACATTTACTGCACCCCGGTGCAGCTCAGTGTTTCCTCTTCGGTGTCCAGCAGGTGGCACAGGCTCCTGGCAGGTCTACGAACAGGTAATGCAGCAGCAGACCACAAAGGTGATTTCTGCTTTTCTGGACTGCACTGACTCCTCAGCAGAGCTGGTTCCTTGTTTTTCTGTCCTCGGGGGATGCACGCCAAGTTTCATGCTTGTATCAACAGAGTTTCATCACTGTATTACAACAGAACGCAAAAGCACAAATAAGATCCTAGCGCTGCCAAGGCAGATGCAGCATGTACCATATGTGCACCATAAAATCTGCCATCTAAACGATTATCCTCACTTTATTGATCTGGAATTTCAATCTATAGAGACATACCGCTGACTTGCCTGAAGTCTTAGACCTGTGCCCATCATCTACACCTTCTTTGTGATACACATTGCAGGGTGAGTCCTGATCCAAAGCAAACTATTGCCTGCTTTGTATCTGTCTTTCCTCACCAAGGGAAGAAGCTGGTTCATTCTAAATGAATGAACCAATGAGCAAACCTCCCGCAAGCCGTGAAGCACAGGACGTAGCACCTGCTTAAAACAGTAACAGAAACACCAGTGAATGATGCTGTAATCTGCTATGTTATTCAGAGGGAGAATTTAATTGATTAGAATCAATTAATTAACTGTGGCAGTCTTTAGCACAGTATTTTGCTGTATGCTAATACTTCACTCATCAATAATGAAACATATCCAAAAGCAATGGTGTGAAGGAGAGCCGTGGAGGGAGATAAGGAATCAACGCCACATCCCACGTGGAAGAGCAAGTCTCCAGCATCGCCCGCAGTTGCAGGTCTGTCACACTGACTGCTACCCCCACATAACTCTTTTTCCTTGTATTCTCCACAAGGATTTTAGAGTTCCTGCACAAAACTTAGCACGTTACCCCAACATTTGGAGGGGTAACAATTTCTAGGTCCTGTAGATCAGCTCTTGGAGGATCTTACACGGCACGGAAGCATGTGACATCTCCCACACCGTAGATGAGGCACAAGAGGCATCCGTGTCACAATAATGGCTCCTCATTACTGCCCTCATGATGGAAGGCTGTCCCCTGCAGCTGTCCCCTGCGGAGCCATGCCTGCCCAGGCAGGGAGCAGGGCACCTTGGCTGCTGCCAGGCCCCAGGACCGGGCAGGGGGCCGGGACGCCTTCACCTCCCGCCAGGCGCCATGGCCCCGGCACCTCCTCAGCTGCTGCCTTTGTGTTGCGCAGACATGGTCTTAAGTGAGGGAAGAGTGCCGTAAATAGTCCAGCATGCTCTAAAAATGGTATATTAAAACTTTTCACATACTTTGAGGGCGCAGCTGCCTCAGCCAGCGAGCGCCTCTTCCCCTGGGCTGGCTGGCAGGGCAGGCAGCAGCTGGGTGCAGCCCACAGGGCGAGCAGCAGGAGGCCCCAGCGCAGCTGATTTTATCGGCCTCAGGGGATTTAAAGGCAAATTCCCACCCTGGCTCCTGACAGAAAATGACACGACGGGCCCAGGCAGCTGGGTTGCCATGTTCAGCGGCAATCGTCCCCCTGGCTCCCAAAAAGCCGACCGGTGCCACAAGCATGGCTGCGTCAGGACGTCAAACATGACTCCCCTGAGGGAAGGCGCCTCGCTGAGGCTTCCATGGAGCCGAGGCCTCCATGAAGCCACGACACCCCAGGAACCCCAGAGGCCTAAGGCGGCGGGGTGAGCAGCACCTGTGTCCCCGCAGGCAGGGCCTGAGGCGGGGGGAGCCCCTTCTCCGGGGCTCCTCGCTGCCGCAGGCTGGGTGGGCAAGCCTCAGGGTGGGCAAGCCTCAGGGTGGGCAAACCTCAGGGTGGGCAAGCCTCAGGGTGGGCAAGCCTCAGGGTGGGCAAACCTCAGGGTGCGCAAACCTCAGGGTGGGCAAGCCTCAGGGTGGGCAAACATCAGGGTGGGCAAACCTCAGGGTGCGCAAACCTCAGGGTGGGCAAGCCTCAGGGTGGGCAAACCTCAGGGTGGGCAAACCTCAGGGTGCGCAAACCTCAGGGTGGGCAAACATCAGGGTGGGCAAACCTCAGGGTGCGCAAGCCTCAGGGTGGGCAAACCTCAGGGTGGGCAAGCCTCAGGGTGGGCAAGCCTCAGGGTGGGCAAACATCAGGGTGGGCAAACCTCAAGGTGCGCAAACCTCAGGGTGCGCAAACCTCAGGGTGCGCAAACCTCAAGGTGGGCAAACATCAGGGTGGGCAAACATCAGGGTGGGCAAACCTCAGGTGCGCAAACCACCTGGGAGGGGGTGCAGGAATGGGTGAGGCGGTGGGAGAGGGCGGCTGCTGGGTGCGGGGGCCTGGTGGGGTGGAGGGCTCTGCCTTGAGGCGCAGCCCTGAATCTATTTATTTGTGCTGTACTGACGTGCCCTGCCTCTTATTTAAAGTGAGATTTATCTGGCTTCATCCATCGAGCCCTCCTCCTCCTCCCCGTGTCGCACCGCCGCTGTGTCAGCCTCTCTGCCTCAGGCCTCTGCTCCCACCTCAGCGCGATGGGACACGGCGCTCCTCGCCTGGCTTTCTGAGTGACTCAACACCTACAGCAGCTTTTTAAACTTCAAGCTCGTCAGGGAGGCCACCCCCCTCACTGCCGCTGCCGGGGCTGACATGGTTTTTCGGTGTAAAAGCTAACGGGAAGCTCGAAAGCAGCAGCGTTGCTGGCAGGAGCCACCTGACACTCTCCCCCCCCCGCCCCGAGGGTGATGCTGTCTGCTCTGCCACTGCTGTCACCGCCTCTTACGTAATCACTACATGACTCCAGCTTTCCTGGGACCTGGTTATGCAAAAAAGAGAAAAAAAAAAAAAAAGCCCCAAAAAAAAGTCCTCACTGACCCCACTGACATGTTTCTCAGTGCAGGGCTGTCACAAGCGGGCATGCGGTGAAGCGGCGTGCAGCAGGAGTTCATCGCCCCCCTCTCGCCTTGCCTGGGTGGCTCTTGGGTGAGGAGCCAATGCCGGATGACTCCGGGCGTCGGGTCCGATCCGCAAGGTAAGTCCTGGCCAGGTTGGTGAGAGGGAGCTCATGGCGTTGGGGCTTTTCCAGGTATTGTGGGGCAAAGAAGGCAGCAATGTCCTACCAGAAAACCATTTCTATGCTTGTCCCTAGACCCCTGCTAGCTTTCCTGAAAAGTGAATGACTTTTGGTGTGAAAATTGCTGGCTTTTTCGCCTTTTTTTGTCTTTTTTCCTTTTTCTTTATTTCATCCTTTCCCCCCCTTCTTTTTTCTCTTTCCCTTTTTCCTTTTTTTCTTTTTTCTCCTTCATCTCTCTCTCCCCCATATGTTATCCTATGCTTCCCCCCAGCTGTCCCTGAATTTACCTCTTTCTCTCAACTTCCGACATTTCAGCACTCCTCCCTGCCACACCTGCCAACACACCAACACCTGTATCTGCAGACACATGGATGTACACGCACTTACCATATTGCAACGCCTGATATCTTCCTCCCTGATTTTTCTTCCCATCCTCAGGGGGAGTGATGGAGGTGGTTATATTTGTGGATTTTGTTGTATGCTACTTCTATGTTTGCCTAGTTGTCAATGTTGGATGGTTTTGTTGCCTGTTCTTTCCTATGTGCGTATTTTGGTTCAGTCTCCTCTTCACATCGGAAACACCGATGGTCATGCACTTGCACATGCCTAGCTGTGAGACTAAGGAAGAATTTGTTTCCTGCATTGGGCAGATTTTTGTTGTTTCTAGAGCATCGCCTGGCATCTCTATGGCAGACAATACAGCAGTAGAGCTTGATAATTACATACTGAATGTAAGGTGCTGGATTTGCAGCCCTGAAGAGAGGGGTCGGCACCATCTCTGTGGAGGAGTCACAGTAGAAAGGTGGCTTCCTTGGAGAGGACCTTCTGCCGGCGAATCCCACCCTGGCAGAAGGACCCACCTCTCAGCAGATGGAGCCCTTTGCATGTCTGCACAAAGCTTCGCTTGCGGAGATGATGAGGCCAGGAAAGGCAGTTGGGCTTAGTGATACCAATGGTTAGTATGGAGTGAATGATTGCCTAGGCCAAGAACAACTCCTGGCACGGAGGTCCCTGTACGGTATCGGCATTTGCTCAACTTTGTGTTTTAACCACGGCAAACTCTGCTGTGAATTTCCTAAGCTAGTGAGCTTGCACTGAAAACACAACCTGTTTTGTTCCAGCTGGTCTGTATGTGCTTCAAACCCTTTGCTTCCATCTCTCTGTCTCCTCATCCTCTCCTTCCCTGGTCTAAATTTCTCGTATGACACTTTCGGCCAGTTTTTCACAGTGCTGGAGTCCCTAGATGCAAACCTGTTCTGAAAACCTCATCCTTTATGTCCAAGTCTGTGTAAAAACATAACATTCAAATTGGCTTTCCCTTTGCTTGCGCTGCACAGGGAAGATATTGATGTATATGCCCTTCACTATGTCCCTTGCAGTATCAGAAGCACTGAGAACCAGGATAGAAAATACAAATGATCCAGGCATTGAAAACTGTTAAAAAATTATTAACACCATGTAGGACTTTGTTTCTTTCTATTATTGCTCAGCTTGTAACATGGTTTCTTCAGTTCACAAAGCTTCTGGGGACAAGCCTTTTCCTCTCTTGCTTTGAAAAAACCTTTTGCATCTAATTTCAAAGACGGGGAGGGGTTGTTGTCATTTCCCCCTCTCCCTCTCAGACTTCCCCTTCTGTAGCAAGTTTGAGAGAGAAAGGCAGAAAGAAATCTATTCCGAAGGCATGCAGGATTTATATAAAGGCAGGTGATACATACTTACTGTACCTGGAGGAAGGTGTAAAATTATCGTGTGTTATTTCTGAAGCTTGTGGTGAAATAGTTCACATTTTGAATTTTAAAGCTGATAGCTCTCATGAAATTTTTATACAAAGTAAAGGTGTATTTAATCCCCTTTTTTCTGCCCAAGGTTCACTGTCCTTATTTTGCTTCAGCAAAACAATTAATTTTACAGTGAAGAAAATAACACATTAAATATTTTGATTATATTAATTGAAGTGAGTGATAAATGTCACAGTCATGAGCTTAGAGGATTCACTAACCTCCGCTTCAGAGGTAGTCTTTGGTGTGAGAAGGACTTTAAAGTGGCACAGAAATCTGCAGCCTGGGCTGAACGCTACTGCATGGCCTGTAAGCACAAAACCAAAGGCTATGCCTTGAAGCCACTTTTCCTACTGGCTTTCCGTGAACTCCAAAACACAGGATTTCCTCCCCTGTGGGCAAAAGTATCCCCAGAGTTTCTCATTAATTTTAGTACCATTAATTAAAATGCAGGAGAATTGGGAATGTGCTGTCAATAGGCCTTGGGAATTACTCCTCAAAAGAGGTCCTGCTGCCTTGGAGTAATCAACTCCCCCGCGCACACCGTGCATCCCTTAGCATGCAAAAATCATGGTATATTCAAACTCTTTCAGGTTGCTGTGGTAACAATGGCCCTTTCTTTGCTCTTTGTCTAATGTTAAACCCAATATTCTTTGTATACTTTATAGTCACTGCAAGTAATATGCAGTAGAGAAAACTCTATAGAGAGAAAAGCTGATATGCAAAAGAAAATGAAACTGCCATCCTGAATTCTGTGGAATTAACCAAATTTCCCCTTCTACGTAAGTGCCATGATAATAGATATAAAATGCAAGTTAATGAAACAGTGTACATTTGTTGAAAAAGCTAGTGAGTCTCATATGACAGAGATGCGTATCTATCTGGATGTTGCAAATCAGCCAAACCTCAATCTGCTGTTCATAATCACTTGGTTATTTATGTAAGCAACATAAAATGCAGTTCCAGCTGCAGAATCTTGTTATTGATAGCAGACACGTATGAACAGTAAACTAATATCAAATGCACGCTAAAAAACTCTTTCTGAAGGCTTTTAATGAAATTCTCTGAAAAGTTGTCATTAGATAAATAAATTAAGACAGTGGGAGGAAGTTTCACATTCACTGACTTTCAATGCCAGTGGCATGTGCTTACTTAGTTGAGAAATGAAAAGATGCTTTTTTTTTTTCCCTAAAAGTCAAATTTGCAAAATCTCCTTGGTTTTAAGCATTTAGCAGGGCACTTTGATGAGGTTTACAGAACGATTTAAAAGCACCAGCTCTAACTTCTAATGTTCTTTAATAGTTCATGCTATTGCCTCCAAACCTTTTGATGTCTATTCTTCTTCCCAGCCACCCAACCGTTATACCTGATACTCCAGCTCACCTTCATTCCCATTTGGCTCTGTAATTTCTTGCATCATGAGGCAGTTCACATTTTCACCTCACCAGATTTAGAGGGCTCATTAATTTTCAGTACGTTTTAGATACACACATCTCTAAATAGTTTTAGGAAATAGGTTGTAGATACCTGAAATTGTTACCGCTACGATGCTACATCCCGTTTACGTTCTTAGTAGATTTTGCTCCTGAATTTCACAAATTATTGTTGAGAATGGGAGTAAGATTTTTTCAATTGCTTTTGCGAATTGCATTGTTGGTCATTACAGATTTTAGGCAGCAGATTGGTCTAGCAGAAGCAAACAGTTCATAAGGAGTACTCTTTAAGCAAATTTAAATCAACATAACGTATATGATATTGTGGATCCATGTTGTTTGACAGTGCATTAAGAAGTACAAAGACAGGACAGGAAATCAGCTCTTGGGTATTTTTAGACCTCGCAGATTACAGCTGAGTGAATTTTTTGCAAGAGACTACATTCAAAAAACAACAACATATTAGTCACCCTAAAACTGTTTTCCTAAGAGTTCCACTGGCAAATAATTTTGACTAAAAAAAAAAAAAAAAAAAAGGAAGCTGTTTTTAGGAAGACTTGAAATGCTTCTAAATATCTTCTACTTCAAATTTACCAAGCAAAATGTCATTTCAAAAAGGCATTTTCATATTGAAATTGATCAATTCCTTACGAGAGAAAATGGTTAACTATCCTGAAATATTTAATCTGAGATAAACCCAAAATGCTTTCTCTTGATCCTGTAGAAACAGTTTTGCAGCTGTTTAATTCAGCCATGGAAAGAACTCTTGTAGGGCATTCCAACATGAGCTGCACCTTGCACCCGAAGAGGGAATTCAGGTATATAAATAAATAGAGGGACAAGAGTCATGCAGACAGTATAAGATCAAAACTCTAGCTTCAGAGAGAGCAACACAATTTTGTGTATTTTTTACATTCCCAGCAAAACTGTTTCTTCTGCTCTGTATAGCTAATACCTACATAGCAGAATTTGGACGTGGGCAGCAGATTTGCTTCTCCTATCGAAAGATAATGATGACACCTGAGAGCAGGTTTTGCACCCCGCATGCAAAATCTAGTATATTGTGAGTATAGAGGTCTGACCAGTATAAAATGTCAAATTCCAGTTTGCTGCATTCTTTCTAGTGGGGTGGGAGAGAATGAAGCTTCGAACGAAGGACGCTGGTCTTGTCATGTCAGTGTAGCTGAAACATTCAAGTAGCCACCCCCCAAAACTACTTTATATATGAGTGTGGACATTGTAAACAAGGTGATTGTTTTTAAATCCCTTCCATGTATGAAATTGAAAATAATTAATAGCCAGCATTGCTTTTTAAAGAGAGTGTGACAGTAAATAACTATTCTGTTGATTAAAAAAACCCGTGAGAAGGACATTTCTCAGGTCTTCCCAGACCAAGAAGTGAGCACTGAGAGCTACTTGCGATAAATGCCCTTGCTGTATCATACAGAATACAAGGCTTTAAATTGTTGAAATATCTAGGTATGGTAAATTTTTTGCTGCTCTGAATTTGAACTTTGCTGTGCTGTGGCTTATGACAGGCTAAACTTCTTGGGGACATTCAAAGATTTGTTGGGAGGAGGAAAATGCAGTTCATAAGTACACTTACTACATGCCAATTATCCCATATCTAGCATCTCTGCTTATCGGAAATAATTATTGCAATACTTAACTGTAGGATGACTTCCATGCCAGCGTGGTGGAATGATCTGCACACATCAGGTGGTATTTCAGAAAAGACTAATGACTCCAGACTCTGACATTTCTGATTGCCAAACGTAACAGGCTTAATTTAAAAAGACTGCTTTTTAAATTCAGGCATCCTTTAAGACGTCTCAGAACTGCAGTCCTCTAATAAAGAGACTCTAAATCATGAACTGTTTTAAGAAAACGTTCCAGTTCTAACTTTACAAGATGTCTTCTCTGCAGCACATTTTTAAAAGATAAATTCAAGTGATACTGAGTGGTAAAATCAAAATGTGAAGAACTTTTGGTTTTGTTTTGCTTTGTTTGTGGGGTTGTTTTTTTGTTGTTGTTGTTGAAGGGAAGCTTTCTATTTGTCTTGTTTTTGAGACTCCTCAATGTTACCTTTTTAATCCTCTGTATCCACAAGAGCTAAACACATTTTTCTCTAATCAAAAGCTGAGACTCTACCTAATGAGGTAACTTCAGCTAGCAGAGGCTTTCAGGAAAACAGCAGGTATTAGGAAAGTCTTATTAAGCTTCAGGATTTTTTGCCCGAGCGACTCCGAAATATCTGTCCACCTGCTAGCAATGACCCAAGGACCCGGCCTTGTCCTTGTGATTCCTGCCCTGACGTTTTCACTGAAACACAAGCCTCTAAAGCACAATCCAGTTTTTGCTGTTTAGCCTGTCTCACTCCTTGTAATTTGTGTCTCAGTTTCCCCTGGCTGCAGCGTTGTTCTTTGCTTCCTGGCTAGGTTATTGTGTTATTGGTTTGACGTGTGCTCTTCCTGAGCTACCATGTCAATGTGGCTGCTGCAACTGGGGGAGTGAAGTGTCCCCTTAGTCTCAGTCTTCAGGGAGTCAAGGACTGGTCCCATGTTCCTGCGGATCTCTCAGACCTAAGAGCTCTAGCAGGTGAAAACGCTTTGGTGAGTAATCTGACGTGTGTCTAGCTGAAATCTGTGCCAAGGTCACAGCTCCCTCCTTTTTCAAACCTGTGCAATAAGTCAGATTAAGATGCAGTTAACAGCAGAATTTGGCTTTGTGTTTTGAGGAGGAAGAATATCTTTATTCTCTTGTGGAGTCAAGCAGTTTAGGCAGAAATTCCCACTGCTTCCATCCAGTGAAAGTGTACTGTGAATGTTAATATTGCAAGGATTGACCCAAGGGATGGAAGAGTTATTTCATTGTCTTTTGCTGGTCTCTGTAAAAGCTATTATATTCTGGCTGCTGATTTCTGCTGCTTTGGCAGAAATCTGGAATGAGTTGTACAGCATTAGCAGAGGTACTCCAGATTTGACTCTAGTGTAGTTTCAGACAAAACCCAAGTCCTAATTTAGAGCCTTATCTTCTTTTCTGATGATTTAAAGAGGAAACTGCAGCAATCAGTTTGAATCTGGAAAAATTATTTCTAGGACTGGACCATGTGAATTTACATAAGCGGTTCACGTTAGTTACCCAGAAATAAGTATTTTGAATCTGATAAAGCACTGATAAGCACCCTGTTGCTTTGGGCACAGAGAAACTCAATGATTTGGGACTGAAATTAGGAGTTTCATGTTTAGTACGAGTGGGCTGTCGCCAGTTCCATATATTATAGAAACTCAGGCAGAAGTGGCTGATACATGACTCTGCCTTATAAATCTTCAAGAGTTTAATTTATTTCCTGTGATAGCAGAGTGAAAGGGAAACCTCTGACAGAAAATCTTGATATTAACAATTAATGAATGAGAGATGTGGTCGTGCTTTGCAGCGAGTGCCCTTTGCATACACGTATGAGTGGAGGAGGCCTGGCAGCCTTCAAGACAAGCCAGTAGCGATGGCTTACTTCCTTTAAAAAGAAAAAGGAAAGCTTTTAGAGAGCATCGGATCCTTTGACAGGACTTCTGCAAAAGAACACAAGGATGCGAGTCTTCCTGCCAGAAAACAATGAGAAAGGCACCATGTGCAGACAGTTGTGGTCCTTGATATGCTCCACTCCTGATCCGCTGAATATTTCTATACATCTTTGTGTGAATGGTTTCTATTTTGTGATCATCAATTTCTTGTTCTGAAACAGGAGCGTAAGCAATGAGATGAGTTTGATTTATGTTATGCAAAAACTTTTGTAAATGGGATGCTATGATCAGTCCTGCATTCTGGAAGTGCTTTTGCTGGAGCTAGGAGCAGGAAAAGACTGCGAGAAAGAGTGGGAGATCTTGGCTTCGGTTTCTCTACTTAAAGCAATATACTTTCTTAGAGCTGGAATCTGGATGACAGCACTGCTGGGTTAGCAAAACCCCGTGGGGCTCTACTGCATATGTGTGTCTCTATAGCTCAGCGATAAGCTGAGGGCCGAATTCAGTTTTCTAAACAGGAATAATTTGCAACTGCTGATGAAAGTGACCGCACAACGAGCAGGAGAATGGGGGATGAAGCAGGTCCTGGAAGTTTTACTGGCTGAAAAAAATATTTTGGGTTGAAACATATGTGAAAAGATGAAGAAAGGAATTGGGAATACCAAATATAGGAGAAGACTGTCTTTCCTCATGACTGGAGTTTGCTGGGGAATGGATTTTGAAAATGGGGGGGAGGTCTTTGTTTTTATCATGATTTGTTCTGCTTTTCCTCTTAAAGTATTGTTACGAACTTTGTGACAGTGGTATCTTTGCAGCTTCTACAGAGCGGGGGATTTTGTCATTTGCAAATGATTTCATTCCGTTTTTAAAATAGGGATTTTGTGTGCCCTCAAGACCTGCTAACCACGGATGATTGCATCTACAAAAGATTAGAAATGTGTTCAATTCTTTCCTGGTGGTTCTTGATTTCTAATATCCAAGACAGAAAGCCACTGACTTTCTAACATCAATGGCAGCCCTGCTTAAGCCAGCATTTCTGGCCTTGTCTCAGAAAAATCTCTTAACCTCTCCTTAATTTTGAAGATGTGCTCAGGTCTCATTGATTTCATAGCCTGCAATGACATTCTTGTGCTATGGAGAGAAAGGGACTTACCTTTGGGTCTAGACTGCCTCTCACTTCTTCCTCATGATGAGGCATCACCGTAACATCTGGGGTAACCTTCAGATAATTATGAGCTTTATCTTTGTGAATCAATCTTCACTTTTAAAACTATTGCGACAGCAGTTTTTGTCAGATTCAGTATGAACCAGATGGAATTTTCCATCCCTCTGGGTAGGCAGAGAGGTGGAGAGCGGATGCAGGGCTGCACGTACTGCCGGTGGTACTCTGCGCACAAGCATCCATCTTCTCATTCAACCGGAGCCAGACGTGTGAGTTCCTGGGCTAGTTCTCTTCTTCTCCATCAGTCGTGCGAGTGAAGATCTGGTGACTGGAAAAGACTTACTGCTGAGTTATACCAAGGTACATGCAGCCACACCTTGCCAGTTCCTGTTAGCACAGCAGACCAAAAGCTGCCACTTCAAATGTCCATGTGCAAGAATTAACATGTTTATACCTTTCATCTATGCTGCTGCGTAGCATAATGGTTTTATGTGTTACTTACTGCTTTTCTATAAACGATGTGACACAGATCTGATAGGGTATGGCCTGGTCCTGCAAATTTGTGCACTATGTGCTTAAGAGTGCTCTCAGTAAGACAGCTACAGTAGTAAATGTATTCTGGTCAGGGTAGCATTGCCAAATTGAGCTTGTTGACATTTGTTAGCTTGGGGTTATTCCAGACTGTCTCAGCACCATTGCATCCGAATGAAATAGCTCAGATATCTCTGTGCTACCCTGTGTTGTGCAGTGAAGAAATGGCAAGGGGGAAAAGAACAATTCAGTTATTTGTGCTTTATGTTCCCGGAGCAGGGTCCACCAAGTAGGTGCTGAAACTGAAGGAACAAGACAACTAAAAATGTTCGTAAATACTCAGTAGTATCCAGACTGTTTTTCAGACATAGTCAGCTTTCCAAGGAAAGTTTTAGTTGTTTAAAAAAAATCAGCAAAAATTATCTGAAAATACTAAGATCTTAATTGTTTTGCATTTTCAGCTGAAACACTTGACTTTCCGATTCCAGTATTTCAGAATTCACATAAACTGTCCCTGCCAAGCATAATCTGCTGAAGTCAATACTTTCAACCCAACCTATGAAATAAAGCAGAGGAAGAAAAAGGATTCCTTTAAAGTCCTTTTCCAGAGGAAAAAAACCCATTTGTGAAGTATCTTACATTGAGCCATGGTGTGACAGGTTCAGCTTTCTTGGGCGCAGAGGCAAGCCGAATGGAGCAAACACCATGAAGACTTTATTGTTCATCAGCAGCATGCACTGAGGCATTTGCAGACCAAGAAATGCAAAATTCTGTCACTTGCAAAGAATCATTAGTAAGTCAGGGGTTTTTAAGGGTTTTGCAGTACATTTCCAGTCTTATGGTCTGTTGTAGACCCACAGTAAAATTTAGAGGTCAGTTTGTTCCAAATAGAGTAATACCTCAGCTGGTTTTGAGGCTAGTTACCATAAGCAATGCAGCCTCAGCAGTGCGGGCTTTGGCCACAAGGACTGAGGAATCAAAGGTGACTTATACAGTTTACAAGCTGTAACACCCAGCAGTTCTGCTGCAGGTGGTTGGTAGTTTTGGGTAGGTTCACATGGTTTGAAGTCTCATACCTCAAGGCCAAAATACAAAACTAATTCTACCAAGCCCATAACAATCAACCTGTTGTGATTAAGCTGCACAGACAGTGATTTAATATCTTTAAGCCTAGAATTTTAGTACACCAGAAAGTTCAATATATCCTTCAGACTCTGAATCTGTAGAGAAAAACTTGATTTTCAGGAGTTTGGCATCTGTGGTTGTGGCCAGGTTTCAAAAGTGATGCACTCCAGAGAATCCTTATGGAGTCTTGAAATCTGATTTTCAAACAAGTGCCCAAATGAGTGCAAAGCTTTAGTGGAAACCAGACTTTAGAAAACCTGGCCTGACGGTGAAAATGCTTGATTTTGAAAATCTGTCTGTAAAGGCATTGCAATACATTGACAGACTTGCAGCAACATTTGGTGCTCTGAGGCAACAATCATTTGTGTGTTTTCAAAATAGACACATAGCAAAATTGTGACTTGGGTATACCGTAGTTGTTTCTGAGTCAGTTTTGCTTTGAATTTGAGTTTAAAGCTCTACCAGCAAGAGCGATTCTTCCATCAGTAGCAGCACAGAAGTAGTTGTCCCAGAGTTCAGGCATACAGGTGATTAGGGTCTGTTTTCTCCTCTTCTGCCTGCTTTAATCAATAGACCATGCTATTTCCGATTGAGATACAAAAAGTGAGTAACACCTATTCCTCAATAGCACCTGTTAACCACTGCTTTAGCATGAATGTGAAATACTCAGGAATATGAGTCATTAGAATGATGTCCTTTTATCTTAAATAGGCCAGTACGTTTAGAGAGTATTGTAAGATACTACCAAACCACAGATTTTTTTTTTTTTTTAATTATTACTAAGGTGAAGAAGCAGCAGCAAGGATTGAAGCTTGTCTGCTAAGGTGCTTGCAGTGCAGTATTTGTACAGCACAGTGTTCCTAGTAGAACTTTTCAGAGGTTTCTGTTGTAAATCATGCCGTGCTCACTGGGGCCTGTTTATTATCTCATTTTATCACTGTAAATTCTGAATAACTCCTGTGGGTTAGATATTGATGTACTAGAGTGGCTTGAGATTAACAGCTGAGTTCTGATTTAGTTTAGGATGATATAATTTAAGAGTGAAAAAATAGGCAGCTATCAAGCTTCTTTACATTAGCATAAAACAAGGGTACCTTGGCTCAAACTTTGTGCTGATATAAACTCCTTAAATCCTCAATTCTGTTCCCAGTTCAATTAAGATAGGTAAATTCCAGTGATGTTTCCATGGCTTTTATGTATATGGGTGCTGAATCGAGTGTAATAAAGAAGCTGGGAATCAAAGTTTGATTCAAAAATTGTCTGTGGGGTAATTAATTTCATAATGGAATTATGTGTTTCATGAAAAATAAATGGAAGCTTTCTTCCCTTTGTTTAAAGTTATATTGAAATTCAAGTATAGAGTATGTGCTGAAATCTGCATGTCATGGTTTAGTTTTAGGTGGTCCTGCAAAGGGAAGGGAGTTGGACTTGATGATCCTTATGGGTCCATTCTATGATTCTATGTCATGGGAATACCACAGCAAATCAACCATTTTCACTTCAGACTAAAGAAAATAAATTTCTAACACAGGGAAGATATGCCAAGTCACTCTATGCACTTCTATATTACATTGATTTTTTCCTATTTAATTAAAACATATGTAGATTTATGCTTGGATTTTCATTTAATTCATTATGCTTGGTTTTAGTTAAGAATACTCCTCTCAGCTGTGTTTTTAAATGAGATTTCAAACTCAAAACATTATCAGTGGTTATAGATATGAATTTGTGATATAAATAGGGGGAAATACAGACGTGAAGATTTAAGAAAAAGTTTGCGACTTATAGAAAGGGAAGTCATACTGAGCGGTAGTAAAATTTAGATTCATATGCTAAAAATTAGTAAATTGAGAAGAGTAAAATATAGATATTCACCATATTAAAATTATTTAATTTTGTATGTGATCCACTTCATCCTCTCTTCTAGTCCAAAGAAAAGGTAAGACCCATGACTATGGTCCAGTTCTACAGCATCTATAACCCACTTGCTGGAAATTTATTTAATACTCAAATTCACACAGTACTTTAGGACATAAGAATGGCCAGACTGAGTCAGCTTGAAGGTCCACCTGCCGTGATCTTTGGCCTAATATTGTTTGTGATTCCCTTTTTATTTTTGATGACTACATTATCCTGAGGCAATGAACTCCAAACTTTATGTTGTATGAAGATGTGTTTCCTTTTGTTTCTTTGAAATCCACTGTCTGATAATCCCAGCACGTGTTCTTTATTCTTGAGAAATAATGAGTTAGCATTTCTGTTTACAGAAACTGTTCTGAATCTATGGCTGTTCTGGTTGCCCTTTGCAGGATCTATTCTAATTTTCCTACATCCTTCAGAAAAAGAATAACCTGAGGGTTCAGGGCTTGACTTATGATCACAGAAAAGTGAGATTCACCAGCTGTTTTATGAGGCAGTGTGTTTTGATTAAAGAAAAGTGCATATTGTCTTGTAGATCTGCAGTGAATCAGTTCCTGTTAGATATAAGTTTTTCCTGGAGGGCTTTGTACAACCTGCTGGAAAGTACAATTCATCAGAGTCTGCTCTGATCTGCTGCTCGGGGTGGAGATAAGAGAAAGAAGGGGAGACAGGTCTGAACCAAACCTCTGAAGCCTGAGCCCTAACATGGTCTTCTGTTAGTGGAAATAAAGCAGTTTTACCAGAAATGAGGTTCTTTCGACCAGGTAGATAGAGTGCATGTACAAAAACCTCAATACAACATGTCCTCATTTCCACAGAGGTATAAATGGCTTAGCGTCAGCATTAAACTAGGACATTACACATTTAGCCCTTCGCAGATGTTCAGATGCATTGTAGAAGTGGTAAGGATAGCTTTTATTGCATATCTTCATGTATTTAATAGTCTTTACATAAAAATGTGGGTTGCTTTCTGCCTATTCAGAAAGGTAAGAGACGAAAAGTTCAAAGGCTGCTCTCTCTAGCGAAGTAGGGCTTCGGAAAGATGCTCAGTCTGAACAGAACTAGCAGATTTAGTGCAAGTCAGAGGCAAAAAATGAAGCAACTCTATAATGTTACAATGTTTTTGGTTCTTTCTCTTCTGTTCAGGATGCAGATAACACAGAACATGGCTGATATTCTGGCAAGATGTTAGTAACTGTCTTCTACATTTATAGCCGCAGAAACAACAGATAAGCACCTTAGGAAATATTGGTTGCTTAATGCACTTGACCAAAATGGTTCTACTGCCATTACTAATATTAATGTTTTCACTCGTCCTTGCGGGTACAAGCTGTGTGTCACCTTGTGCACTTGATTGCTAGAGTCTGCACTCATGAAGAGTTCCAAGACAAATGCCATGTGGGTATATGTGCGATTTTGTGGGCTGCAGATTTAATAACAGGTAGAGTTTAGACTCTGTGGCCAAAAACTTGATGCTTTCACATACTTGCTCAGCTAAATCTTCATTCCTTGCTGTTAAAAGACCAGATCCTGCCTCCAATAAGAACTTCCCCTGCTTCCCACTTCACACCCAACCTCCTTCCACACCTTTCCCACCTCCAATTAAGTGTGACTCTGCCCTCCCTCTGGTTTGACTCCTGCCTCTTCTGCCGACTCAACCCTCACTTCTTGCTATTTCACTTCCATCTGCTTCAATTCTCGAGGCATTAAGTTGGGGTCTGAAGCAAATTCCAACCTTGGCGCAATGGATTAGAGCATGAGGCATCAAACAAATGTGAGAAAGGTTCAACAAATGTGCTGAAATTAGTTTGCTGGAAGGAAAAGTTCACATTCATCATTACTTTTTCATTCTGTTTCACAAATACCTATTTTGGGTCCCTTTTATTTCCCATGCTTCCCAGATATATTGGACAGTGAGGGTTGGTTACAGTAATCTTGAAACTTCTTATAGGATCTCCTTATGACAGGCACCAGGAGCAAGAGAAGGACAGGGAGAAAACAAACTACTTTGCCCAATGCGGGTGATGAGTTCACACAGTGAAAAAGCCACCTGTTGATCTTTGACTCATTCAACAAAGAAGTCACGTCAAATACTAACCTGAAAAATTCCTGGTAAGTGATTAAGCCCTGAAACAATAGTGTATTTCTGCCTCTTGATGCTGTCAGAAACCACAGGTACACTCACCGAAATTCTCCCTTTGATGATTTGAGATCAGAAGTAATTTTGATCAAAAGCCAGAGGAATTACCCCAAACATATTCATGCTAAAGGACAGTCTTTGTTTTGGTCTTTAGTTACTCTCAGAACCTTTGGATACTGTTTGAGATCTCAAAGACTTACGGCTAAATTAAAATAAATGCATTCCAAATGTATTTAATTACAAAATCACGCTGATTTGGACAAAGAATACTTTCATGGAACTTGTCCTGATTTAAACCAGAACAAAACTCTGGTCACGCTGCGCAAACTCGGACAGCAAATAGATGTGGATTTGTCTATTTTGCAGGTCTGCATTGTGCAGACATCACAGTTGATGACAACCTGCCAATACTGAAGGTCTCTAAAGCTGTAAAAATACATAGCTGATACTTTATCTGCAAGCAGCGGAATATTTAGTCAAAATAGCTTCTACGGAAGTTTAGCATTTTTAGGCTCAGTGTTCACATTTCTGCTGTACAATATGTATGTAACTCTTTGGGTATATGATGGAACTCCTTTACATACATTCTCACATTGTTTGATTTTCAAAATCCTGTAGTGATCTTTTATGCCTCATTTGTTGGGTGCTAGCTTGAGATACCTTAAAAAGAAAAGAAAGAGCTATGCAAGAAAACAAAAAGAGTACTTTGCTTCCAAAATTTTGTCCTCTTTATTATTTATGAGTGGGATACTTAAGAACTCACTAGTCACTCTCAGAAAACTAGACCATTCAAATGTAGTTTTTTCAATGAAACTTGGAAAGTGAAGAACACTGGAAATTTTCAAAACTTCTACACACAAATTACAACTGGACAATGTTTAGGTATTGAGTTTTTTCTGCAGATGTATGAGCTCTTTTGATTAGTGTTGATGTGAATGCTCATAAAAAGCAAGTGGAGTGCCCAAACACGGTTCTTTATCATTTCTGTTTCTTTATGTCCTTCATTGAACTAATGCCCTTCTGCGTTCAGAGGGACATACAGTCCCTGCCCAAAGTGATGTCCTGAATTATTTTGAATTATATCTTCCCCTTTTGCTTGTAGATGGCTATCAGTCATCAAGAAAAGAGTAATTCATGTCACTCATGCAATAAATTGATTTAGCAAGAACGTTGGCTATTAGTCATGCTGATTATTAGCTGTGTTGATTTTCGGAAAGGTCATGTGCCAGATTTTCACAAGCTCACAGCATCTGTCTGCAAGAATGTATACGGCCCAGGCTTTCTGATGGAGTTTGACTTCTCGCTTCACCTCTAGCTCTGAACATGTCCATTTAATTTGATTCCTAAATAGCTGTTTGAAAGCCAAAAATGCTCCAACTGAATGTGTCTGGTTAAAAACTGAATGGTGCTTGGCTTTTGGATGTTATGTTGATTTTATTGCCTCTGACTTTGGGCAATTTTCAGCCTGAAACATTTCTTTCTTGGGGGGGGGACACGACACACAGACGGGACAGGACATTTTCAGCTGAAAATGTCAGCCAGCCCTCTTCCCCCCAACACTCTGATGAGCCCTGCCAGGAACCTTGGTGATGTTGTCCCCATGACTCAGAAAAGCACTTTGCAATTATATAAACAGGTACTTTTATTATGCTAGCTATGTGGTGAGCCATAAGTGCATTGCAGTGCTAGTAAAGTGTACTGCAATCCGCCAGACAGCGTGGAGGGCATCTTGACCACTATTTGTGCATTGGTCTTTGTGGGTCCCAACAGTCACGTAGTCATGAGGCTAAAATGAAGGGCCTTGTGCAAGGGCTGTGGGGTTTGAAATGTGGCAAATACCAAAGGTTCAGTGCATTAGTTGCTAACCAAAGTGAAACAATTATGCCCTTCTTTACCATTTTAGGATAATCCTGTAGAGGTGATGACTTATCAGGCTCAGTGCTGGCTGCTCCCTCTGGCCCAGCTTTCTGTTAGATGGGACCTAGGTCCTGAGCAGTCTGGCAGTGAAGCATTTCTGAGCAGGATCTTTTCTCTGCTCCTTCCCTATCCATCCTGTAGAGCTGTCATAACAAGCTGTCTCCTCTTGACTCTAAAAAGTAGTTTCCCAAAACTTAAGTTAGGCTTACAAGATGTGATTCCTCTCACCAGACCTAAGATGTCTGCAAGGTCTAAATCAGAATTAGTCACTCTGGGTTTTCTTACAGTCAATAGACAACAGTCCAGGGAGCTCAGATGATCGAATGTGACTACTCCAGGGTAAGGTATATGTCATGCTAAGCTCCCTCACTAGGTCTCTGAAGTATAGAGGGTATCTGAGGTAACCACATGCAGGTGCCTACTTCTAGACACTCACACTAGATCAGCACAATCCCTCAGTCTGCCCAAAGGCAGGAGGGCTGATGTATTTTTCCTGGAAGATCACCATGTTACAGGAAGCTTGTAGCTTAGATGGGGATGTCTGGAGTGTGATCTCTTATTAATTTAATTCACAACTTAGACTGTATCATTAGTCTTCTCTGTTAGCTTCTTCCCGTAGTCAGGAATGTACCATGGTCATTGTCTTCAGAGGGACGCTTCTATGCCAACACTTAGTGCCATACTGCTGCTCAGCAAATACTTGCAAGCTCCTAAACAGCACTTTCAGTGTTCATCTGCATTTGCTTACAGGCCTGTCAAAATCACAAACTCCATCAAATCCAGCTTTCCAGGGTGGGACCAGGGGCTTTAGGGAAAAATGGGGACTGAGCAGATGCAGTAGATTTGTAATCCTGCTTCAGCTGCTAACTAAGGTATGAGACTGAGGTAAATCAGTTCTTCTCCCTGGGCCTTCCTTATCTGTAAAACAGGGGCAATGAGACTTATTTCCTTTGTAAGGCAGTTTGAGATCAGTGGGAGATAAGTAGTATGTGAGAGCAATTTTTATTACCCTGATTGAAGTTAGTTAGGCAAAGTGTTTGTGATTGTTTGCTGAGTTGGCAAAATATGTCCTATTTAACTCTGCTTAGTCATAAACATTTTTTTGGTACCCCTTGATGGACTTTGCAGACACTGATGAGATGTGAGTGCATTGATGTGCTGACAGTATTTTGAAAACATTGCTCCAAAATGACAGAAATAGCTGAGGGAAGCTGTCCTCAGGTTATGTGTGTGTACGGTGCTGTACTCAGTGTTCCTGGTGTGACTGCAACAGAGATGAAACAATCACATGGCTATATTAATTTATTTGTTGGTACTAATTAATAGCAGCTTTAGTAAGAGTTTTATGTTCTAATTCTGGTAGAACCCCGGCTGTATTCACGACCATGGAAAACTTCATGGCACCGCTGAGCACCGTCAGTGAGCTTGCGCTTCAGCAGAGCAAGGTTAAACTCCTCCATGGCAAGGTGAGCGGTTCCTCCCGGCGCAAGCGGGAGTTCATGCCAGACGAGAAGAAGGACAACATGTACTGGGAGAAGAGGCGCAAGAACAACGAGGCAGCCAAGCGCTCACGGGAGAAGAGGCGCCTCAATGACTTTGCCATGGAGAGCCAGTTGGCCGCTCTCAGCGAGGAGAATGCCATCCTCAGGACAGAGCTGCTGTCCCTGAAGCTGCGCTTTGGGCTCATCAGCCCAGACACCAGCACCTACCAGGGCCACTCCCTCCATGACTTCCTGGGAGTTTATTTCAGAGGGCACAGAGCAGCCTCTCCACTCCTTGAGGCTGAGCCCTTTGCTGGGGAGTCCTGCTTCTTCACAACGAAGAGCTTTGTGCCGAAGGTGCTCGAGCCAGCTCACTTTTCCTGCAAAACCTTTGGCCCATCCAGAAACAGCCTTGGCTGTGACTCAAAGCCAGCTCCCATGGACACACCTGGCCTTCAGCAGCCAAAGAAGCTTGATGCAGCCTTCAGATCCACAGTTTGCTCTCCGTTCCTCAGTTACCACTGCCCGGACAAATATGCTTTCCATTTGCCTTCGTCAGGCAGTGCCTGCTTCTTGTGCCCTTCCCCCTGTCCAGCTGAGGTGAGCAAAGAAAGCATCACAACTGTCTCAGATGAAGATGATGAGCAACAAGTACCCAAAACTTCTCCTCTACCCCCATGCAGCCTGCCCTGCCCTTCAGAAGATCTTTCGAAGGGCCGAACCTGTGCTGCCCTACCTCACAAGCTCCGGATTAAGACCAAAGCCCTCAGCAGCTTGGAGGAGAGTGGCCTGGACTCCCACTGAGGCAGCAGAGGAGTGGCCTGCTGTGGGGCCAATGCAAGACCTTCCAAGACATGAAGGGTTTGGAAGGAGGGGGTGGGGGGGGGAAATGTCTTATGCTTCAAAGAGGGAAGCCATTTTCTCTGCTTTGCATAAATGATAAGGGAGTTTATAGGGCTGGGCTGCATCACTACAGCACAACTGCAGCTGGCCATGATGTCCATCTTGCTGGGTGAGACCTGCCAGACCCCACATTTCCAGTGTGAGTAAGTCTGAGTTTCACCTGTCTGCTCTGCTCACAAACCAAGCTAAAATTGGAGGTGTGAAGGGACCAGAGGCAGGAAGAGGCTAAGACAGTGGAGGTGGTGCCCACACCATGTAACACAACTACAGCTTCTTGGGGTGACAACCATTTTAATTAACTTTGCTTCATTGTCGCCTCATTTGTCCTCACGAATGTGCCTGAATTCTTAATTGCTTGACATGGGAAACTGTTGATGGAAGTGGTTTCGGGCCCCCCAGCTGTCTGGAGCGAGAAAAAGGGATAGTGATAAAAAGGTGGTGGATTTACACTGGCATGAAATGAGAGCAGAACCTAGTCCATTTTATTCCCAGTTTATTGTAATTTATCTTCAGAGAGAATGAACTCTTCTCTTTGACCAGACACAGTGTGGTCCAGAAGATAGTTTCATTTATCTTTGCGATTATTATTTTGGGGGACTAAGTATTTGTTTTTTACTGAAATGCAAAACATACTTTAGTTTTACTTTCTTCTTTTTAAATAAGGCATTTTCAGAAATGGTATTTCTGTATTTGGGAATTGCCTTTATAAAACATTCTCTCACCTTTAGCTGAGTTGGATGAACCATTTACTTTTTTGGAAATGAATTGCTTATAAAATAAAAAAAAATAAAAAAGCTAAAAGACAATTTATACAAAAATTTTTAATTAACTGGGTAAAAAGCATTTCAACATTTTAGATTTTTTTTTTTGCTGTGATTTAAAAGTTATTTTACCAGCTTTAAATGCAAGTGAGCAACTCAGTTAACATCGGGCTGCTTATCTTAGTCAAGGTAAATCTCAACTGGCCCAATTCTGGGCTTACATTGGATGTACTCATCGATTATTTCTGTTTACCAAACTGTGCGAGCTGGAGAGACTGAACTGGAGACCTAGCGCTGAAGGTTTCTCTTGAGTTTCAGTGCCTGGCATATTTGCAGCACTCAGAAATAATAGAGGAACATAATGCTCATAACTGTAACCTTTTGTGTCCCTGCTGTCACAGAGTGTGCAGCACCACTGGATGAACTGCAGATATGGAACAGAACGGGCTGGACTTTGCAAAACCAGTAAAGGCCACATTGCTCCTTCGGAGATCTCCTGGACATGGAGGCACTGATTTCCATCCCTCTGTGAAGGAGGGAGGAGACTTAGAAGTGTACGGTGCCCAGGGCAGGGAGAAAGATATCCCAACATGTTCTGCAGGTGGGTCCCCTTTACGGATATAACGTTACCAGCTCGCTCCCCTCCCGAGGCTTCACCTGTGTCAGCTGGGCTGCAGGAAATGCTCCCTCCCAACCAAATTTGTACAGTGAGGTATGTTGGGAAGTTTCAGCAAAGCATCGTTGTTGTAAACCTGCTCTCAGGCTGGGCAGGCTGTTACTTGGTTCTCACGTGGTGCTTCTGCTCCATCCCCAAGCATTCAAGGAGTGCCCGTGCTAAGACATTTCTGGCATCGTCTCCACATTGGTTTCAGCTATTCCTGCTGACAGGGGTTCCCATCCTGTGTCTCAAGAGACCGTTCTGTCCCAGATCTCCAGGCTTTGTCTGATTTTATCTAATGCATTTGGGTTCAGCCCCTTTCCCCTTTTGAAGCATTTTGCTCCCTTTTACCTATGCACATGCTGCATATAGTGCATGTATTCTTTGGGGTATCCCTCTCCATCTTGCCTGCTGACTGCTTAGCCTTTGGGAAAGCCTGCACTGCAGCTATGGCAGTGTGTGTGGAGTAGGTGCGATACAGCTGGAGAACTTTAACCCAGCCAACCATGTAGCTCCGGGCTTAGTGTAAGGCAGGAGGTACCTTGAGCTATAGCTATGTTGAGCTGAAAGCCAGCTGAGCCTCAGTAAGCAGCAGCCTCATGAAGGTCTCTAAAGCCTACTTTATGCTGTTCCTCAGTCACCTCAGTTTACAAGCCAAAGATAGTTCTCAGAGATGTATTCCAGGTATACCTGTGACTTCTTGTCCTCAGTTCTCCTTTCATGTTTTGCCTTTTTTCCTAAGGAAAGGAGGCTAATGCAGTTCTGATGTTTCTGCGTCTGCCTGTCAGCCCTAAATACTTTTTGACATGTTGGACAAATACAGCCCAATCTGATGGAAGACAACAGCTCTCAAAGAGAATAAACAACTTCAAGTTGTTCTCCTCTGCCCCAGCCATACACTTTCATCTACCATGTCCCTACTGATAGAAAAACTGCCTTGCCGGCTCAGCCCCACTGGAAACCAGAGATGACAGTGGGAGCTCAGCCTCCTAGCTCAGATCCCTGGAAGTGTCTGCTTTGCCAGTTCTGCTCCTCACAGGACTACCCTGTTCCTTGTCATGTTACACTGTTCTCACTAACATTTCAGGCTCTGGGGAATAAGGACAATTGTCAAGAGTATTTTTCTAGAAATAATTTTATAGCTAATAAAGAAATGCACCAATAATAAGACCATGTAGAAGGACAAACCATGCTACCTGACATGGGATGTAATAATCCCTGACATCGACTGGGAAAAGAGGGCCCTTAATGTGAGCTGTACATAGGGTCATCTGAACTGTGGAGGTGTAGCAACACATTGTGCCTAATAAAACTCTGTTTCCAGAAACTGCAAAAGGTGTATTGGCCTGTCTATTGGGACTGTACCTGCACTGAACTTTCTTCCTCAGGAACGGCCAGTGTGATAAATATATCCCACGGAGACAAGTCCTGCTCAGCAGGAGCACAGGTAGTTGTGATGAAGGGCATGGATTAAGCAGGCTGTGGGGCATCCTGATTCCTCTCTCCTTAAATGTGGTTTCCCCCCATCTGCGTCTGTGATCTCACAGCAGGACCCTCACTTCTGCACCGCCGGAGTCTTCCTGCAGCTACCGCGCTGCCGGCGTGCTGGCAGAGGGACCAGTGCAGTGGGGCTCACACAGCTCACCACCATTTATAGTGACACCCCAAAAGGGTTAGCCCCGCTGACTGTCCATCTCTGGCATTTTTGTCCTGAGATCAGCGCAGAAAAACGGGCAGACCTTCACCCTCGCAGCTGCTGAGGCCGGAGCACCCAGGCTGCAGCACGGGGCAGGCAGCTCTACTGTACTTGCTGGCATGAAGGGAAACCAAAGTGCTGCAACCGCTCTTCAGGTGTGAAACTTGATAGTGATGCTTTCAGATTAAAAGAAACCACAAATGTTCGATTTCCTGTCCTATGCCTCCTGTCCTCTCTTCCCCTCAGAACAGGTAGGGACAGCCCATAGCAAGAAGGTGGCTTAGAAATGATTTCTCTAGAAGAAATTGCCTCCCCCCTACTCCTGCCCTTCCCCGTCACTGCTGGACCAGCTTTTCTCACCGCTGTTCAGGGCCCTTCTCTGGCTCCCTGCGCTCCTGAAGCCATCGCGGCAAGCGGCTGCGAGCGAGCGTTGTGGGGTCCAGGCAGCAGCCCGGCTGGGGCAGCAGAGCTGGGGGGAGGTCAGCTCACCCTGCTGTGTAGGATGGGTTTGGTGCTCACAGGGAGGGAGGTAGCCCCCAGGACCTGCCTTCCCTCCCAGCCCTGCTGCCTGGGGCCCAGGGCGAGACAACCCGGAGAGGTTTAAACCTGCAGGTGCCCAAAGGTGACTTTTTTGGGGGAGCAGGTATGGTTCATCCGAAGGCAATGAAGAAATGAGTAACGCTTCCTGTTCGTTGTGTCCCTGCTGTCGCACGAGCCGAGGGCCAAACCTGGAGCCAGGGTTCACGGTGGTGTAAGCTGCTGGGCCCCCACAAAGGGAGCAGAAGGGTGTGACAGCAGCAGGAAAAGCAGCAGGAGAGCATGAAAGGGTGTGAAGTAAGCCAGCCCTGGTCCCACACCTGGCTCATCTCATACCTTCTTACAACCCCTTTGCCGCTATTTCTCTTGCTCCAGGTTTTGCTTTTCCTTCCCTCTGGGGCCGCTGACCTGGAGGGGATGGAGACGGGGAGGGTGTTTCTCCTCCCTCCACACTTGCATTTCTCCTTTGCTGCCTTGTCCTAGAGTTTCCTACCAGTACCCAGGGGAGATCCAGCCATCTCTATTGATTATCCCCTCCCCAAGTTGCACATTTAATAACATCTTCAAATAAGAGCATTATTGTACTAATTGTTTCAGATGATGATAGCTGCAAGGCTTGCCTGGAAGGGAGCTGACCTATTTCTGCTCCCGCTCAGGCTTAGAAGTTAATTCATTAACCAGTCTTTGTTCCAAAGTAATCTCAGGTAGTTTTCAAGCTGGCTAATTACCGGGGTGAGTATAATAAAAAACACTGCATGTGTGCTAAGAGGGGGAGGCTAGGAAGATATTTCTTGCCTGTATCTCTTTGGAAACCTATTCTGGTATTTTTTTTGTCTCTCTATCAGAATGGAAAGGTCGAAAGCAACAGCCTAATTCAGTACCAACAGGCATTTAAGATTATACTCGTGATTCATCCCATGGTTAAACATGTAAACCAATGCCACAGATTTAATATCATCATTATTTACACTGGCAAATACAGGTCTGTGTTTATCAGTACCATTTGGTGATGTTTCTCCTTAGGTTAGAGGTGAAATTTAGAAATTACTTGGGCAGGACATTTGAAGGCAAAAACTGTTTAAATCTGGCTCTGCACTGCACAATTCCACTGTTTTGCAGCTTCCTCAGGCAGAGATGTTTTCTTTATAAAATCAAAGACGTAGTTGTTCTCGCTGCGACAGCTGACAGGAGAATGGCCCCCTGCGCGTGGCCGCTCACTCCGCACCTCCGTGCACAAGGGTTTTCACATCATTACTGAGTCCCAGGTGCAGACTGGCAGCTTTTCAGGGCAGGAATGGGCTGAGATGTGGGGCTTCTCCTTTGGCGCCTGCATCCGTGCCTGAGCCTGAGAGCATCACCCTCGCACACAGAGAGCCCGATATCCCCCGGGAGCCGAGCCCAGCCCCTGCTGCAGCTCTCCCTTGCTCCTTTGCTGGGGTCAGGAGCACGACCGTGGTCCCAGCACGGACCTTCTCTGGCGAGCAAGTCCTGGTGCACATCGCCAGCCCCGACTCCCCCGAAGCACAGCCACCGCGAACACTTTCATTCGAAAGCACAACCAGCGGAGGAAGAAATGGTATATAAATATCAGCCTTTTGTTTTGCATAGGAGCTGGTGGTTTCAGCACTTCCCCAGGAAATGAGAGACTTCGCTTCGATTCCCTTCTCTGGCTGCAGGGATTCAAAATTGCTTCCCAAGAGAAGGGAAGCTGCCTGGGCGGGAAGCACGGGCAGAGCAGGGCCCCCTCCTCCCTCCACCAGAACCAACGCTCCCCTGCAGCTGGGAACTTGGGGTGCTGAGGGCTGGAAAGGGAGAGGGAGCCAGGGACCGTAGCATTCCCCTCCTTGCAGCAGAGGGAAGCATGTTGCAGCATTTAAACATTTCACGACACTTCTTTTGTGTTCACAGCTTGATGTTTTTGTCAGTCACAGGCGAGTCTGGCTTTCTGACTCCTGATGTTGTTTCAATGTGTATTTTTACAACAGCCTTTCCCCCTCTTCACACCTCCAGCCTTCACAATCAATATACTTTTCTCAAATTAAAAAATATAGCCATTTTGCTATAAAATTTTCAGGTGACAATTTTGCTGATCATAATGGAAAGTGCTCAAAAGCCCCAAACAGATTCCAGGAAATACAGTTTAAGTGTTAATTTGAGAGCCACTGTGGTGGCATCTGTTTTCTAGTCGATGCATTTAGTAAGTGGCTGAGAAAAAGCAGGAAAGAATGAAATGAAAAGGGTGCTGGCATTATAAAGTTATTCAGCTTAGCTCAAAGAACGCAGAAGATAATGCAGGGGGTATTCAATGATGATAAATACAAATTAATGCACAAAGGAGAAAGCCATGACCTTAACAAATCATGTTGTAACTGGTAAGTAACAACCAGCACTCCTCAAGGCAGCTCTGCTGTCCAGCTGAGCTCACATCTTCAATGCCATTTGCCATTTTGCTCCTCCTGCCTCCAAGAAGAGGCAGCAAAGAGAGGGCAATGACAGCGAGCAGAAATGCTGAATGGCTCTGGTATGGAGCTTGGGATTTTGAGCTGGGAAGAGGGACATGCTAGAGGCATCTAAATATACATCATGGGAGGCCTGCAGAATTTGAACTGGGAAATATTGCTCATTGCTTTCCATAACGTAGAACGAGCTGGCACTGAGTGAAAGTGGGCAGAGGCTTTAAAAAAAAGCTGAAGGAAGTGTTTTGTCATGCAGCATATGCTTAAACCATGCAACTTGTTACCACAGGATGCTGTGGATACAAATGAGGTCAAAAATCAATGAGACAATTTCAGGGAGGATTAGTCTGTCAGGAGCAATTGGACACTGAGTCGTGGTGAGACTCTGACTCAGAACATCCCCGAAGCACAGCCAGGGGAGCCAGGAGGGCAGGCAATGCTAAGCGTCCACTAGCTTTGGAGACAAGCTGCAAGGCTGGGTGGAGCTGAAGTCTGATCCAAATGCTTCTCCATCCCCGTACCTTTGAAAAGAAAACTTTGCTGCTGCCAGACACTGCACACTCCAAAAAACCCCAACAAATCTCACACATTTCAGGCACTATTTTTCACACCTTTGTGTGTTAGGTGGAGAGATGACTACAGAGTCTTCCCTTAAGAGCATGAGTTAATGATGACCTTTAGCTTAGGCTAAGGACCAAAACTGAATCATTACTGATGTAGGAAAAGTTAGCAATGACTTCTGGAAATAGATGCTGCAGTCACAGTACCCTGCTGCCTGACAGACTGTAGAGCCCCTGGGTGTACCTGTAAGGGCAATGCCATTTCAAAAATCTATTTTAAAGTTAATCTTGGTTATATTTCCATCATTATAAAATAATTAGAAGGGAAAATTCCAAACCATACACAACCAGCAATATTAGCCATCTGTGAAATGAACTCTCCCTGCATTGCATCATGTCCTCTACTCACACAGGAGACCAGACACTGCCATGGGCAGCGAAGACTCAGACTCAAACTGAATTCCCCCATTCCCATCCTATAGGATTCTTCTAATTTAATCTTGTGTCAATCCTAGAAAGTTATTTCTAGATAAGTGGGTTGGGTTTTCTTGTGGAAAAGAAAATAATTGTCATGTTTCTGGTTGGCATTTCCACCATCAGAAATCCCAGGTGACCTTGGCAGTGTCAATGCCTGCAATTCCAGCTTGCACAGGTATAGCTGGTTTGCAATCCCCCCAAGGGCGGGGGGCTCAGTTTCTTTACAAATGCCAGTCAGGGGCTGATGCCCAGTGCTTGGGGGGCTGTTTGCAGTGGGAAGCTGCTGGCACCCAGGTTAGCACAGTGGTCAGTTGGGCAAGAGTCAGGGAAGGACGATGCCACATCATTTATCTGCATTCATAGTGATGCTCTGACTCTTGTGGTGAGTTGCATGTTCCAGACATTAGTTAGGGATGGTTTTTATTGTTTCCTATGAAGAGAGATTGTGTGGGGCTAGATTGAGCAACCGCAGGCAGCAAGAGCATTTCTGCCCCTTATCTCTTGCTGGCCTTATCAGCTGCACAAGAGCTGCTGCTCACATGATCTGTCTGCTGTGCTCTGAGCTGCCTGGATTGCACCCCTGTTTCTTCCCTGCTGAACCTTGCCCTTATCTTTATATCCAGGTGCTGCCTTTACATGCTCTCCTGCAGTGCTCTGTCTCTGCATTTCTGGCAGGCAGCCCCGTGTGTAAATCCCCTGACCATGCTTTGCACATTTTACCAGTTGGGCAAGCTGGTCCCAATTCTCTTCCTAACTTAGCCACCCCACTGCTATTTAGGCACCATCTGTGCAAACACTGAAATGTATTTTGAAAAACTGGGTTTAACAGGAAGGGTATTAGAGATTGTTTATGAAATACCACCAGGAAAACATGCAGTTTTTTTCATGCCCACCTGCAGCAATTTTAGTAGGAATAGGCAGAAACTGATGATCAGAGCCTCAGTAACAGTTTAGTGCACAGTAAGTTGGACAACACAGTGCCTTGGTGCCTGTGGGCTTGGGCTTCCAGGGGACTAAGTCCTATGGTGGAGATGTGCATGACCATGGGCTTCTTGACCTGGTTTGTCTTATGGGGATTTAGGGATGATAAACTTTAAAATGTCTGTCAGGTCTGTCCAACCTTGCACAGCAAGGTCAGGCTGAAATACAGCTGGAGAAATGGTCTTGAGATACCCACTGGCCATCACCTGGGGCAATCTTCAGCCTCCTGTAACACCTTAGCTGGCTATTCATCCTGTGGCTTGATAAAGCAGGTTACACAACCTAGCTCCCTTTAACGCACAACACTGGGAGTTGCTGTCTAAATTCCTAATGCTGCCAAATATCCTAGTTTATGTGCAATAATGCTCAGCAGTGGTTTAAGATGAAGTGATTATTAGAGGTATCTTGGGTGCATGGGAGTCAGTATTTATGTAGCTGCCTTCCAGCTTCCATCTTTCTCTGATAAGATACTGTCTTTTAAATTCATGCTCAACTATGCAGAAAAAAGAGAAAAAGAAAGTATACACCCTTACATTAGCCTGTAAATATGATGTAGTAATCGCAACTGAAGAAGTGTGAATACACTAAGCTATTCATCTTTAAGCTGGCTTTCTGATATCAGTTCTTCTGAAGACCACAATCTTTCATTTCTCGCACGTAGTGTTACTCATACTTGGTAAGCGTGCTAAAACATCAGAGGGAACTGGGGAGGTTTGACAACTCCTTGACCTCAAACAAACTACTCAAATAGCAACACTCTAGGATGAATAAAGCTTGCTTGAGTCTTTTTTTTTTTTTTTTCCAGACATTAAATGTCTTTGCAATTGTGATGTGTTAGGGCTGGGTGTGGGTAAAATAACAGCTAACCAAAACCTGTGCCCAGACTCAACCTCAGTCCCCAAACCTCTAGCAAGAAGTGGACCAGGTGCCTCCACCCCGACTTCTCCTCGCACCTGGTGCAGCCCAGGCTCGCTGGTGCAGGCACAGTCCCAGCGCCCTGGTGAGGAGGCATCAATTTTTTTCCTGATTCCCCACCCCTTGCAGGAAGGCTGCGGCAGAGCGGGGAGCTGAGCTCTGCTTCCCAGACATCAAGCAGGGTTGTGTTGTCTCTATTTTTGCTTCTTTCTGCCAAAACCCCTTCGCTTAGTGACAGCTGCATCAAGTAGCATGGACTAAAGTATGAACCAAGCCTTCACAGAACCTCCTGAAATGCCATTTTTCTGGGTAAAATCCACCAAATCTCCCCAGAACTCAAGTCTTATTATGTTGAGTTAAACCTGGAAATTGTCTGCTATTTCTGTGCTGCTGTTCTATCCCTCTCTTTGGATGGATCCAGAGCTCTGGGGCTGGCTCAGCACTGGTGCCCATAGGGATTAACACCCGCCATCACATCTGGTGCACAGCTGGAATGGTTATAAAGGTGTGGAGGACAATACTGGATGTGCAAGTGCAGCTTTGGTCCAACAAAACTCCACTTTTTTGACATCCAGTTGTATTCTCTATCTGTGGTGCTGTCTTCTGTGCCCCAGGAGAGAGGGAAGTGCTGCCCAGGCAGAGAAGCAGCCTGACAGAGGGTTTCTTGCTTGCAATGAACAAGTTGCTTTGTGGCAAGAGGTGTGAGGAGTGTTGTGATTGTGCATGTGTGTCCATATCCCTCTGAAGGGGAGAAAACACCCATGTTAACCACGAGATGCCAAGCGCACGAAAGGAGGCTCTGGTTGTTAGAAATTGGAGGCCCCATTACATCTTCAGGTTTACCCCTTCCTGTGCTCATTTTCTGCCCAGCCGGCTGGCATGAAACTGCCATCAGGACATGGGCAGGGGAGCAGCTCCTCCCGCTGCCCTGAGCCTCCCTTGAATCTGACCACCTCTGTTTGGTCTCCACATCTATAACCTTGAATATTTAGTGGTGACACACAAAGTTGTTGCATTGGCTGCCAGAGGTTACTCCTATGGAAGAGATCAGAAGAAAAAAAAATCAGGGTTTTATTGATCTCACCTGATTTCCCACAGGATGCATCCACATGATGCCAATGCAGCATTCCAGATGTGGAATCTTGGTCACCCCCAGCTCCAGATGTGCCTGGAACAAAGGACAGTGTCCAGGGGTGATCAGGCACTAACCACCGCGCTTGGCAGCACCAGCCCTTTGCCTTCCAATTTTTCATTTCCGTCAGGACTGGTGCCAGCCATCCGGGGACCCCTCATGGTGGGGACGGACTCAGAGGGAAGGGGCTGTGGGGGCTGCGATCGGCCGAGCGTGCACAGGACCAGGCTGCGCCGTGGTGCTGCCATCATCAGCCCTTGGCCGTGCCGCCTCTGCGCCCCTCGCTCTCCAGGTAAAGGACAGGGAAATCCCTCCTGGGCAGTTTTCCTGTGCATCAGCAATTACAGCTGATTAGAGAATTTCTTTTTCCCCCCTTGCATGCAAAAGACATGATCTGATAATAGTTTTAATTTTGTCAGCATTTCCCCCCCACCCCCCCAAAACGTCAAAGGTTTAAATTTTAAGTCGCACCTCTTTGCTGCTTCTTTCTGTAACCAAGATGAAAGGGAAGGATCTCTTCACGGCAATTTGTTTAACAAAAAGTTGGGGTTTTTTTTTGTGGGGGATAAAATAACCTTTCTAGGAAATGTTTTGCCGGGGTGCCCAGGCAGCCAGGAGCTGGCTGGGATTATTTTACTTATTCCCTAATTCCCACTGTACCTGTCTTTGCTAATCTCCTTCTGGACCAAATGAGAATGCATCTGTGGGGAGACAAGGCTGAGGGGTACCAGGGACTTATCCCCTGTCTGACCTGCTTGCGTTAATGCACCAGTTAGACAAAATAAGAAAGTTTTCTTATAACCCAGGCAATTTTCCTCATTGTTTCAGCATTTTTCCAGCTGGCATAAATGTAGATAGTCTTCCTGAATTGCTCAGTATTTGTAAGTAGTGGGAATAAAAAAGCTTGAAAATGAGGAGAAAAGGGAACAGCAATACACAAAATCCGGAAAGCAATAGGAGATGCTGTTGCATTATTTATTTCATGCCTTGAAGAAACAGGAAAAAAAAAAATCCTTTTTGGTGAACACCACTGTGAAATTTAAGTGTGATCTGCTTTCACAAGCATCTGCCTGCAGCTTGCACCCCAGGCTGCTGTGAAAGCTAAATGGGGGACCTGTGTTTTAGTCTCACTACGGCTCTGAAATTCTGAATAACCGCACAGTAATAGAAAAGCAGCTACAGAGTCCCAGGTGGCCACATATTTGTTACAAGATGATTAATTATGCGTGCAGCACAACCGCAGGAAAAATCCACTGATTTTGAAGCTCCTGAGCCCCTAACTATGGTAGCAAGGACTCTCCCTACCAAACTGGGTTGAATTTGTGAGATTCATTTAAAATGTGTCATTTGCCTCGGTGGTTGGAGGACGCTGTTGATGCTCCAGGGATGCAGAGGATGAGGAGTGCAGCTGCACCATGGGAGGCACTGAGATGAGAGGTGGGGGGAGGCAGCTGGTGCCCACTGCATCTCACTCTGACCATATACCTACAGCTCAGACACCACCTGGGAACTTGGGGAATTCACCTCCAGTAAGCATGCAGTGAGTTGCTTTTTATTTATTAGCCTAAATCCAAGCCAAGGTCCCACCTGCAGGGCCTTGCCGTTTAGCCTTTCCTGCGAAAGCTAAAGGAGCTGAGCTGGATTTGGGGTGTGAATATTAATGCTCTGTCCTCTTTGGGGCTATGAAATGTGAATACAGTAAGTTGTAAGGTTTAAGTTATTTAGGTTTGTAATAATCTTTTTGACCCAGACCCTAAAAAGCTGGGGATGGGCTTCATTGCTCTGGTGGGTGGGACATGGGTGTCTGGGGACTTTTGGTGACAAGCGCCGAGAGCCGAGTCGCTCCGGCTGCCTGGTAGTCAGCAGCACGAGCAGCTTCCTCTCCTTATTTTCTGATGGTACTTGGTGCTAGAGCAGCAGTTGAAGACTCTTAATGAGTCAGAATCATTTTTATCAGAAAAAAGCTATTTCTGTTCTTAACGCCTTTCAAGCAGCGACAGCAACCTCAGAAGTTAAAAGGCAATTTGATAAGAAAAGCCTCTTCTTACTACTTTTTTAAAGCAAGTAAACACAGAGCCAGGCACCCAGAGCAAGGAAGTCAGAGGACGGGGGAGCTGCGGTGCTGCGGGTGATGCCCTGGGGGGGCTTGTGCAGGCCCCACCCCCACCCCCCGGTCCTCCCTCAGCAAGCACTGGTGGGTTGTGAGCAAGAAGCACAACTCTCTTCTGCACCTTAGGGATGCAGAACATCATCTACACCTCCCCAAGGTGTCTGCCCTTCATCCCCTGGGGCTCAGCCCTCATAATAGCCTCCTGCCATGAGCCTGCCTGGCCCAAAGGAGCTTCCCGGGTGCAAGACAAGGCGCAGCCGGAGGAGCTGCGCTCGCAGCTCAGGCTCATCCTGCTTTCCTTTAAATTGCTGTGAATTGGATAAAGTGTATGTGAAGACACATTCATTTCCTCCGGACAGCGGCGCTCTGGGGGGATGCGGGGATGCAGGGGGTGCTGCGGTGCTCCCAGCAGCCATCCCCAACCGGTGCTGGAGCCCAACCGGGAGGTGAGCTTCTGGGCTGTGACGGACTGCGTGCCGCAGAGCCCTCGTTCTGCAGACAGGGACCTTCCTCTACCCCACGCCCCAGCCTTGTCACCCTGAATTCAAAACACTGGGGAGTACAGATTAAGGGTGAAGATGTGATGTGAGGGATGTTAATACAATTTGTGGTACTCGGTGCTCCTTCTTGCGAGGCCGTTTCCACTCGCTGCCAATGAGCATGAGATGCTCTCTGGAAAGTAGCGAGCTGCATTTCCCCTGCTCTTGCGCAAGGCTCCCACGTCACCGCTCGAGCTCTTGCTCTTGCCTTCACAGCTGGGACAGGAAGCGATGGTGCGGACGGGAGTCACTTTCCCTCGAGAAACCTCCCACTGGTCTCAGCGCTGGGACCACCACACTGGCGGGTCCCTCCTGCAGCCATGAAAAACGTTCCCAAGTAGGGAGGCAGCTCTGTGCATGCAAGAGCCCGTAACAACGGGGCAGCCGTCTGCAGTGCAACCCCGGTCCGATGCTCGTAGCCAGCTCCCCATTTGCATGAGCGCTGAGGAGATTCAGCTCTAGCCACATCCCCGGGAGAGCTGGCCCAGGAATGACAAGAAATGAGGCTTGTGTCCAAGCCCCGGGTGTGTGCAAATCACAGAGAGATTTTGCTGCTGGGAAACATTTCTGGCAAATAACACCAGCTACTGCCTCAAAGTGGCAGTGCGGGGACGGAGTGGTGGTGGGTGGGGACGGAGCAGCTCTCAGCACGGTGCGTTACAGTGCAGTGGCACACAACAGCTGTGGGCTCTCGATGGGGAAACACGAGTGATTTTGGCAAGTGGGGAGCAGGTGGAGGAGAAAACACGTGAGTGAAAGGGAAGGGAGCGGAAAGGCTGTGTTTAAAGGTTAACACTTGCCCCAGGAGAGAGGAGGCGAATGTCTGTGCTCTTAAATAGCATTTGCTGACGAGGTTGTCTCACAGCTATTTGGTTTGGGTTTTTCTTAAAAGACCAGTTATGTACCTTTTTTTCCACTGTACTTGCTCACACCCCTGTTGAGTAGGGAGTCTGATGAACATCATTGTGAGATCTCAGGTCGTCACCACCTTCCCAGTGCAGCAGCATTAATTCACACCTCCCACACTCATTGCGTTTCTTTAATACAGGAAGAAAAAACTGGCACAGCATGAGAATGGGATTACAGTAGAAAAATACTTTCCACTAAATTACCGCAGTGTTTTGACTAACCTCAAAATCATAGCATCCCTTTCTTTCTGGTCCCTTACTTCCCTGAGACATGCAGATGAGGGGCTTTTGCATCCCACTGAAACACACGTGGAGTCCCGGCGCGTTGCTGTGACAGAGGAGTGCAGTGCTCCAGCACCGCGTGCGTAGGGTTGCCCTGTCCCCTTCAGACCCTGAGCCCGTGATGTGTCAGAGGGTGACTTGTTCATGGCATATTTACTTTATATCATGAAAAAGGACTCAGGAGGTAACCTGGAAGCTACCATCAGCTCTGAGCTGCGCCAGTCCCTTTGGCACAAAAGATGTGTCCATCGCTGCTCAGAAGAGGCTGCGCCCAATTGCAACTGGCCAGTCGCCTGGAGCTGAGCCCCAGTCCTTGGCATCCCTCTGGGCTGTGCCAATCTCCCAGGCACCCCCCAAATTCACCGGTAACTTTGTATGTCTGCAAAACGTTGGCCATTGATGCGCACAACCCGTATCACTCCAGGCCTCACAGAGCTTCGGCAGGCAGGTGTTTTCTGCAGTGCTGTGAAAGGCAGATTTTAACATGGGAGCTTCCCCAGTGCGGGTGCGGAACAGGCAGGCTGGCCGTGGTCTGGGAGGCCTCTGACGTTGCTTTAATCCACACCCTCACCAAAAGCCCCTGGGCAACCACTGCTGCCGTGGAGCCTCTTCCCAAACACTTGAGCAGATGAAAGGAGTCATCCTCCTCCATGGGAAAAACCTGATGGGTGACAGAAAGTACCTCTGGGAAGATAAAAGGGTGATGGAGGTGTCTTATTAACCGCTGAGCAATTTCTTCCCGGTACGGTGGTTGTGCTCTGTGCTGTGCCAGCAGAAGCAAGGCCGAACGAGGCAGCGGGCAGTGGTGAGAGTGCCCAGGCATCCGCAGGGGCCATCATGGAGCGGGCGGAGGAGCTGCCTCCGAGAGCGCTGACAGGCACCGCAGGATTTCACCATGTGGGCAGAGGCAGGAGAGGGCAGCTGATCTCTGCCTTTTTGCTCTCCATGACCCCAAGTTGCGCTGGGGGTGAGTTGGGAGGAAGAGATGCTGCTGCTCTGGCTTTTTGTTGAGCAGAAACAGGAGGAGGGGGGATTTGCTGGGCTAAAAACACTGCAGATGTGCCAGCTGTTTTGTGGGCCACAGCAGTTCCTGCTCAGAGGGCTGTGCTCACCGCAATGTTAACCAAAGTCAGAATTAGAGTCCTGTCCCTCTGTTAAACCTTTAACAGAAAAAGGTATAGGCTGAAGGCTAAGTGTTTGACATTGCAGCTGATACCAGGGATGGAGGATAACACCCTCGGGTTGTGCCTGGTCCCCCCGCGTTTCACCTTTCAGCTCACAGGAAGCAAACTTGCAGCTCTTTGCTCCACAGGACACAGGACCGTGGTTTGCAGCTGCACTGGGTGCATGGTGCCAGCAGCTCAGCCCCACAGGTGCGGCCGCGTCTTCTGGTGCATCCCTGGGGAGGCAGCAGCCAGCGATGGTCCAAGGCTGGGAGTGCCACTGTCGGCTTACAAGAGCTGCTTGTTCCTCCCAGGCAGCCCAGCATCTGCGGCCTGGGTTTCTAGTGAGATAAGAACTTGTTTTCTCCGGAAAGTTTCAGGGGAAATGAAGTGGCTAGTTTGAGTCAATTTGAGAGCCAAGCACTTTTTGCTTGTCAGAGCGCCGTGGGAAAGTGTCCTGCAAGATGCCCCCTGCAGCATCCTTGCAACATCCCCCCTGCATCCCTGCAGCATTCCTGTGGCATCCTTCCTGCATCCCTCCCACATGCCTCCCACGTTCCTGCATCATCCCTGGAGCATCCGCTCTGCACCATGTAACAGTGCCCCTCTAACATCCTTCCTGCATCCCTGCATCATCCCATATCCCACCCATATCCCTTCCACCAAATCCTGCATCAGCTTCAAAAGGTCAGGGGGAGTTTCTCAAAAGTTGGTTAAATTTGGCATGCTTTCTTTTGGGTGTTGTCTGAGGGAGGGTTTGGTTGCTGAGCTTGACAATGCTTACGATACTTTCTGTTTGCGATACCCACTGCTCCTCTCTGCAGCAAGCAAATCACTCTTGTGCAGGTGTTGGTGTTCTCAGGCAACAGTCATTCAGGGGGGCACAGAGCCTGCTCCAGCCCATACACACTCTCAGTGCTGGAGTGGGGAGCAGATACTTCCACTGCGTTAAAAGGAAATTAAATCTGCCTTGTTGCTGTTCAAGACCAGTGATTAAACATGCTGCAGTACCCTTAACTCTGCCCACTGGTGTGCACTAAATAAGGGGTCTTCACAGGATGTAGGGATCTTGGGGCTGAACAGAAAAGAATGAGGACTGGGAGAGGATGACAAATGTGGGTGCAGGTCCCCCATGCCCAGTAGGAGATGAGGAAATCTTGTCCTTGATGCAAAGTGCAGCTGTGGGGAATTCAGCCTCTCCCACCTTTGAGCTGACTCCGAGCCCCAGTGCTGGGGGATGCTCTGGGTTCCCTGCCAGGGATCACAGCTGACGGCGATTGAGTCCTGAGGAGCTGTGAAAGGTGGTGGAGGAGCTGCAGCTGCAGCACATAAACCCTCTACCCTATAAAATCCTGGAGGAGTAGGGGGAAATCTCCTTCCTAGAAGAGAGTACTGGAGTGGGGAGCCAGTACCCTTCCTCCCTGTTGGGCAGTACCTGCCTTGTGGTAGTCCCTTTTGCAGCCTTCTAGTCCAGGTATGAAAATAGTTTGTGTGGTTTTGGAGACTTGTCATGATGTTGTAGGTTTCTGCTTTGCTTTCTCTCCTGTGGTTTTATCTATGCATTGGCAGGCTGCTCTGAGTACCTGGTTTTTGCATTAAAGTAGGTGTTTATGGCCATCTTCCTGTGCTTGGGAGTGACTGCAAGGGCTGGTTGCTTGATGGGAGCCCCATGGGGTCATACATGGGGAGCAAAGGACCCTTGCTGGGTATATGGGCTGCAGCCATGCTGCAAACCACAGCATGAAATTCTGGTACCAGCTATGCTGTTGCACAGCTCTGCTGGAGGTGAGCCTGGGCTGGTGTGGAACCCCTGTGTCCATTTCTGCATTTTGGTGAGCTCCTGGCATGGGTGGAAATATCACCTTGGTGCTGTTGCATTGGCCCTAGTAGAGGACACCATGATCTGTACTGTCTGCTTGGCCACATGGGGTTATATGAGGGGTTGTGGGGGCAGGGATGGGGCAGTGACCATGTGCACCTGGGGCCATGGGGGTGGCAGGGAGGCAGCAGAGCACAGATGGAGCCTGAGGACCAGGTAGCTTAGGACAGAGCTTCAGCATCACCTCTGAGCCTTTGCCCCGGGCTGGTGGTGGGGCTGTCTCCTCCCCTGCAGAGGCAGTGCTCTGGTTGATGGTGTGTCCCTCAGGAGCAGCATCTGTTGGTTTCACCTCTGCAGCTGCAGCCTGACTCTGTGGCTTTTTCCTAAACAGTCCTCAGCTGGGGAGCAGATGATACTTGCTAGCATAAAATAATTTATTTCTGCTTTCTGCTGCCTGGTCTGTAAGCAAAAAAAAATTGTGTACCTGCTCCCTGGGCCTGGTGTCTGTCCCCTCAGTAGCATCTCTGGTAGACAATGTGTGGGCCCTCTCCTTCATACTCATCCCTTTGGATCTACCATGTCTGGAAGTTCGAGGGAGGTGAGGATGGGCCCCCCCACCCACACTGAGTACCTCTGCAGCGGTGTGGCAGCCACCCCAACCTTAGTGTTGGGGGGCAGGCTGTGGAGGAGCTTGCTGCGGAAGGGATGTGCCCTTGCCTATGGAGCTGTAAATCCCAGCAGTGAAGCTGGGGCTGGGTGCTCTCTCCATGTGCCATGGGGCGGGTGGTCTGGATCTTACTCTGGACAAGGCAACTCAGATTGTTCAGGTTCTCTTCTCTGTCAAAGGTGGAACAGGATGGAGTTCTGCCATTGGGAAATGGTGCTGGGTTGATGCTGAGAACAGGAGGTTAAAGATCTGTCTGGATGTGTGCCCTTGCTGAATGGTATTGATGACTGTTTCCAAAGCAGATGGAGCATTTTTCTATCTATAAGAGCCCATTGAATAGGAATATTTGGGGAGAATGATGAGAAGCAGCTGAATCTTTTATCGCTGTTGTTCAGGCTTGTTTCCCCTGTTCAGCACAAAATGTTTAAAGAGCTGAAAAGGAGACAGTTAACCTGTCTCTTTCTAAGCAACAACCACCAAGGCAGTGCCAGGCAGGTCCACCTAGCCCCATGCTGGGAAAAGAGGTGAGCAGGTGCTGCCAAGATGCCAGTTTGCACCCTGGTAGTGGCAGGGGACTGGGCCTAGCCACATGAAGACAAGGAGAAAAATGCCAAGGAACAGCCCCAGTGTTTCTGCAGTGCAAGGGGACAGTAGAGGTAGGGAGGCCGAAGATTGTGCTGGGAGGAAAGCAACCATGGAGGGTGGTGCTACAGGTAGGCATTGATGGAACCGGGTCCAGGGCAGGTCCCTGAGGTCAAGCTGAGCCTCTTCACTTGCTTGCTCTGCCCTTCCCCAGCCCACTCCCTGCCTGGGGCCAGGTCACTGTGCCAGAAGCTGAGCCACCTGCGTCACTGCTGAGCTGGCCTGGCCCCAGCAGCCTTGCCAGGGGCCCCTGTTTGGAAAGAGCAGCTCCATAGCAAATGTGGGCGGGTGTCCAACCATAACACAAAGCGTGTTGCGACATGGTGTAGGGGATGCCGAGAGGCACTGTGGTATGTGAGAGCTCCTTCCTCTTGGAAAGCAGCCCCACGGGGCCCTCCCCAGCCCCACTAGCCATCCCCATAGCATGCTCGAGCTTGGCCCTTTCTCTCTACAAGCTGCTGCTTTCTCAGCCTCTTTTCCCCTCTTGGCTGTCTTGCTGCCCCTTCCTTGGTGTGTTTCAGCTTTAGTTTTGGCTCTTTAGTTCTGAGGGTTGGGTATGGGAGACCAGCCAGCAGGGCTGGGGTTTGACTCCCCTGCCTGTGGCGTCAGGCTGGGGCCTGCCCATGGTGGCAAACGTGTGTGTGACTGGATGTACGTGGCCATGTCCTGGTCTGTCAGTGAGTGCTGGTGGCTCTGCCAGGGAGAGGGGGGTGCTCAGCATGTGTGGCTGCAGCTGTTCCTGCAGAAAGGCATGTTTGCAACAACCCCTTAGGAAATGGGATCTCCTGGTATTGCTGGGATGGTTGTGTTGGCTCTTTGGAGACCCTGCAAGCAGGTCATGCAGAGCTGGGTACTGCTGTGCTGTGTCTAAACTAGAGCTTTTCTAAATTAGATCAGCTATGTATGCCTTTCTGTTGAGCAGACACAAATTTGCCCTGCTACTCAGGTCTATCCTGGGACTCAGGGTGCTGCCTGGAGCTCCCCTGAGAAACTTCTGGGTTTTTTCTGCCTTCTCTTCTGTCCCTGGGACTGGAGAGGACAGGGGTGCGAGCACAGGGGCTGCTGGGCCTCTCCTCCTGTTCCTAGCAAACCCATGGGGAGAGCCTGGGGGAGGAGGCAGTGGTGGTATGGCTCATGGTGCCGAGAGGCACGTCTTCTGTGGCCATGGCATAAAAAAGAAAATTCAAAACCCCTAGGAAAGAAGCTCCACAAAATAGCACCTTCCTCTCCCAGCATGTTCCAGCTGTCACATCTCCGCACCCTGTTCTGTGCTGCTGTTAGCATCACTGGTGTGTTTTTGAGAGTAAGGGATGGGGCTCCATGGTAAAAGGGGAGCAGGGCACTGGGGTACCGGGTGAAGGAAATGGAGGTGCAGCAGGGGCAGCTGGCTGAAGATCTGGGGGTTTGTCCAGGGCTGCCAAGGCAGAAGCTGGTGCTCTGACAGCTGGACCCCACTGGCCCTGCTCTGTCATGCAGCTCTTGAGTGCCCGCTGTCAAAGCCTGAGCCGGGAAGTCCTTTCTGCTCACAGCGCTTCTGTCATGCGATGGCTGTTGCAGCCAGGGCGGCATGGGAACCTGCAAAGGTCTTTTGTAAGCAGTTGTGAAAGCTTTTAATCTGATGTTGCTGACATAATATTGGGTGCTTGAAAAACTTTGTTTGATTGAGCAAACAGGTTTCTAATCCTCTGCGTAGGAAACTCCACCCTGCACTGAGGAACCTGACCTGGGGGATGAACTGGCCTGACCTGCCATTGAGGAGCTTTACTTTCAAAGTAAAAAGCTAGCTTGATTGTGTGGAAACATCGCCTGCAGTGGAAGGATTAATGACTAGTCGTGGTTTCATTAATTCTAATTCTAGTGCTTTCACTTTCAGCACAGAGCTGGTCTAATGATAGTATCAAATAATTACACAGAGATCAGCACCACCTCCTGTGCTCTGCATGAGGCATGCAATGGGTGCTTTTGGGCAAGCCTGTGGCTCAGCTGGTCTGGAAGGGCAGTAAAAGGTCCTGATCTCTAGAACATCAGAGCCTGCACTGTGGGATGCCCAAGACAACTGAGGAGCAAAAGCTCAGGGATTTCAGTAGGGCAGAAGTATTTTCTGATTTGGGATGAAAAGTGTTGTTACAGAGGAAATAGTTTCATGGCAATAAACGTGGCATTTATTCAACTGAAATCAGTGTCAATCTCGAAAGACTATTGCACTCAGACTTAATGTACCTTTACATGGCATCACTTAAATACATGAAATCTTTCAATTATTTTAAGATACTTATACTTCGAAAGATAAATTGGGAGACAGCTAAAATCTAGGTGAAGTTTTTAAGTTTATAATAGTCCCCCATAAGTCTATGAATTAGTATAATTTTAAGCCTTTTTCAGAAAACTGACATTAACACTGAAGAGCCTTGCAAACTGCAGTTCCTGGTAGTCTTTATTTTCTGTTGGTTGTGTAATATTTGTATAAAATACTGTAGTGCTTTAAAAAAATATATTTTCCTCAACATCTGCATTGTTGGCAGATTCCCCATATTATGAAAATAGTTCTGGTAAGAGTGCAAAGATTTGCTTCAAGACAAGAGAAAATGCTAAACATAATTTATTAAAGAAATATTTTTCTAGTACTTGTAAACATTTTTCCTTCATCAATGGACAAACAGGTCAGTGAAGACAGACTTCATCTGTTATGTCAATGCACTTTTCTTGTGTTCAGATGTGGGAAGTACACCCCGCACATGCCCTGTTGAACCTGGTATAGATGTGACTTTCTTCTTAGGCAAAAGATGATCTGGTGGGAAAAGAACAATGCTGATGTCCAAAGAAACCCAGGTCTGCACTTTGTCCTTAATTAGATGCACCCAAACCACATTGCCAGGTGGGGATGGAGGGACTCTGAATAAGATGCTTGCCTAAAGCTGCACAGGCAGACATTAGCACAGCCCTGTTTTGAATCTGAGGTTTTTTCCTTTTCTAAATCTTGCTTACTAACTTTTATTCTTGAGCCTCAGTAATCCATGTTCTCTGTAGATTTAGCTGTTGTCTTCTAGCTGGTGCAAAGCAAACACAGCTGCTTTTGAAATAGTGCTATTAAGATGCTGTCCCCCATCAAATTGGCACTAGAGATCAAAGAGGATCTGCTCTGCTATTTCCAAGGGTACGCAGCTGAAGTATGGCCCTGCAAAGCTGCTACAGTCTGTATGTTAAGAGCACTGACTACAAAATTCTGGGTGTGATTCCTGCAGGTTATTAAAAATAGCATGTTGTGCAGTCCCTTATCTGTAACCTGACAATTCTGCAGGTGTTTGAACAGAGAAGAGGTTTAGGAAATGCTGTGGGAGACCCCCTAATTCAACCTGCTTGTCATCTTGGTGTTTGCCTTAACTTTGGTTTTATATTTTTCTCTCTGCAAAGGTCTCTATCTCATTCATGATCCACTGCTTCCTTTCCCAGAAATCTACTTAGCTGACTATAAATACCCTTCCCCATCTTCCTGTGCGCAAGTCCTTGAAAGAGTTGGCAGTAACCGAAGGGAGGATTTGGTGTGCCTTTGCTGTTACCATGCATGTCAGGTACTACTCCCATTGGGCTTCTTGTGGATGTGTCTGAATGTCCCTCCTGCAGCTCCCCAGATGGCTGGGCGCTGCTGTAGTCAAGTTAGAGGTAGGACAGCAAAGGGGACACTTACCAAGAAGCATAACAAGATGAGGAGAACAAAGCCAAGCAGGCTGAAAATGCAGATGAGGATAATTGCCCAGAACTGAAGCTCTGCAAAGGCAAAATAAGGGCACATCAGGTTTTTTGGATTCCTGGACATGGGACAGAGAGGGAGATCTTGCCTTGGCAAAGTTTAAAAGTACTGTACAGAGCATAGGTGAGGCAAAATTGCTGAAAGGCAGCACCTGGCCTTTCCTGGCTGCAGGACAAAAGTGCCCCAGCAATGTGAAGATGGGTGGGATGTACAGAAACTTTAGTAAAATGGAGTGAGGGTCTGAGGATCTGCAACTTTAAATGCCACCTCAGCATCAGAGCCCTCAAATGGTTTCAGGTATGTTCAGAGAGATAAAGTTCTCTTAGCTGCTGGCTGGACTCTCTTGGGGAAGGGGACAGGGCTAAGGGTGTTGGCAAAAGCTGTGGTTATTTTTGCCAGCATGTTTGTGGTGCATGGAAAAGCAACAGTTCAGAGTATTTTTTCTCCTATTTACTGTTAGTTCTGGGGTTGTAGCTACACTCACCACACTGCATCTGGGTGGGGTGTTTTTGTAAATACTGCAGTTATCAAAATTTATTAGTGCCAGAGCTCCAAAACAGCTTCCCAAATTGCATTGCTTTTGCCTGTTCTTCAATTCCATTTTCCTCAGGCTGGCTGGCTCTGATGGTACCTGCTGTTTGCTGCCAGCCCCCTGAGGGTCCTAGATTTCTGGGCTCTTGTACAGTTCTAGTCTCCATTTCAAGGTATGTGATGCTAATTTACTGTCATTCAAGTATTCAGTGGCTGCAGGGTGAATCCATCCTAAAAAGCACTTACCGGATCTTTCGGACTCCTGTTCATTTGTTTTGAGTGGAGAGTAACCTGGAAATAAAGGGTGGGACAGGTGAGAAACAGAGCACTCTAGAGGTGATTAAAACAAAACTAATAAGCATTCCCACAAAGTCATCTTGGGAGTTCTCACCTTCAACAATCAGACTCTGATCTTCCAGCTCATAGCTGGGGCCCAGCTTGGTGAACCCATGCGTCAGGCGTTTCAGCTCCTCATACACCTCTTGCTTTTGTAAAGTCTTTGAGAAGGGGTCCAGTGTGAATTTGCAGATGGAGGCAACGCTTGTGTAAGTTTTGCCAGGGACAGGCCTGGAGGATGAGAGCCGGAGTCATCATTAAGGGACAAGAGAAAAAGAAGTAGAGCTGAGTAGAGGTAGGGAGAAGGATTCAGAATCAGGCTCAGGTTTGCAGATGTCTAAGCAATGTTTTATTAGCATGGGATCAGTTTTTGCAGTTTATGCTATATGAGACAGGAACTCATGCAGCATTGTGAAATCCACCCACTGACTTAATCCCAGGCAAGGCAATTCTAAGAGGTAAATCAGCTCAGCTTTTTTTTGTTCCTCCAAAGAGGTGTTGGAGAAGACACACAGAAGTAGATTTTGTTCTTAGGCTGGCAGTTCTGATGATTGTTTTGCTAACGTGTTTCAGTGGAGTTTTAGCTTATTTGAATAAGCCAAATGAGAGAATCAACGTATTTGTTTTACTCTGGAATTGTTTATGTGTGAAAATAGCTTCGCTAGCATGGAAACAAAACCACCTCTCACTTGGACAGAAACCTTTTGTGGTAAAGGCAAAACTGACTGAGAGTGAATGAAGGTGCTTCCTATGTGTCATCCAGAGCACAAAGGCTGGCAAGGAGGCATAGACACCATGCTGTGGCTCTGAATGCCTTCTCTAACTGCTCTTTTTTGACTGAAGAAAAAACATTCTGAAGTGGGACATACCCAAAGCTCTCAGCAGTACAACCAGCAAAGTAGTCCTTCAGGCTGCTAGTTCTGAATACATCAAGCTGATAAGAAGAAACAAAACAATTGAGGAAAACTGAGTACATTAACACACCTTTAATTTGGACAGGGAAGTCAAGCTATTGCTGTTAATTTTACCTCTTTCTCAATTTTCTCTTTGTTCACTTGGTACACCTGTGACCTGGAGTCCTGCAGTTCTGGGGAGTAAGGAAGGTTGGAGATTCTGAAGCTTAATCTGAAGTTTTCTCTCCCAGACTTGAGGGGTGTTTTGTAAGTTGCTGCCTCAATTGCTGGTTCCAAGCCTGGAAATTGAGAGGAAAAGTCATTATAAACTCTAGCAGAGAGAAACAGGCTCTTCTACCAAGCAGCACTGATCTGCAGACTTTTAGCTGGGAAAACTTGGAAGTCTTAATAGATTAACAGTACTTGATTTGCATTTGGGTCTGACAGCAAATTCCCAATCTACTCTTTTAATTGGTCCTTCAGTAATGTACTAGGCCCCTCATTTCTTTGGGAAGCTGTACATTTGAAAAAAAGCTAAAAGCCTGTTTATCTCTAAATGCTTGAAGTTATGGTGAGTAGTTACCACTTCATTTTCTTATTATTTAACATCAAGTAACAACTTAAGCCCTTGAGGACTAAAGGGCTACACTGAGCCAGACTGAATGTGGCAAAGGACTGGCCCAACTCTGAGCTGAGTTCAGTGATTCAACTTGATAAGATAGATATATTTCCACACCCTTCCCCCCTGCCCGGATAGACCAGAACTAGGGAAATTCTGAGTATGCCATGGTAAGGTGGGTTGATCTGGGTGGAAACTGGGCAGCTGTGATTTGAGCTCTACATACTGTCTACTGAGAATTCTTGCAGCTGGTAACTGCTTCCCAGCCATAGTCCAGTTGCATTTGAAGTCCCATCCTGAAAGGCCCTTTCAACCACAGCCCTGTTGATGCTGGGATCTGGCTGGAAGAAGCACTTGCAGTCAACTACTATGGATCCAGTCCTGTGGACAGAGAAACAGAGGTTCTGAGATAAATAGGCTGATGATCATAAAACTTCTTCATGTGGGAAAGGGTTTCCTGAAGGCTTCCTGCTAGTCTGAGTGTTAAGTGTTTTTAAGCTAACGTGGTGCTATTGAGAGATGTGGAATGAGAAGTGCTTTGGGCTTTTCCTTTGGCCAGGGACAGCAAATGCAATACCACTACCTCTTCTCTCTGCAAACTTAAGTTATACTGCACGCATACAATGACTGATCAGCACTCTTTCTGGAAAGCTTTTACCCTGTGTGAGGGTCCCTTGTCTAAGCCTCTTCCCATCTAGAGCAGGATACTACAGCTATACCTGAAGCCCACTTTTAAAACCTAGTGGAGTCCAAGTTGGGAGGAGGAGGGCAGAGGCTGGAGGGTCAGCATTTGGTCCTCATTAAGAGGTAAGATTGCTGATGGTAATTACTGGGATATTCAGAGACCTAAGAGTGCCTTACAGAAATCCTGACTGAGACTTAGAAAAATGCCAGCTCATACCAAGTTGGGGAAAACTCAAACTGATGAATTCTGGGAAGCCTGGAAATTACTTCTTAGGGCATGAACCAAATACTTTCCAACATGAGAATGGAGGGGAGAAATTCTGCAGATGACAATGGCACTTGGCCATTGGGGAATGGTGCCAGGGTGTGGCAACTCTTCAAACAAAATCAGATTGTATCACAGACCTGAGCCTTATGATACTGCAGTTCAGGAACTGGTCTTGCAGGTTGCTCTGATAGTATAGCTGATTCATCTGAAACAAAAATGTCATGTTAAATATTAATGAGTTCTGGGCCTCAGGGTAGATGCTTTAGGGCAGCAGAAGGGCCTCTAACTTTGGAGAAACACCAGATTTTTTTTTTTTTGGCTAGTTGGATTTCATGGGAGTTGGTTTTTACTTCAGAACATGCCTTCTGGTGATAGACTCTGACTTCCAGCTTGGCAAGCCTTTCTGTCTTATCTGAGCAAGCTGCCAGTGTTAACAGCACAATCTGCTGACTGACAGCTGTCATCTTGATCCACATTTCACAGCGCAGGCTCAGAACTCAAAGTATGGAATGTTATGGCTTCATCTAAAAGCAAAACCTACCTAATTAGGGCTTTATCGGGTTGATATGTTGGTGCATTGGTGCTGAAGAGAATGTGTTGGATTCTCAGCAATTAATTATGTATGTGCTGGCATCTCTTCTAGAGATGGGACTGAAATGCTGAGTGAGTGTGTATTTAACAGATGACCTAAACCTCTTGCATTTTGTAGTACACTCCTTTGGCTGGAGATAATGCTTAAGACCACATGTAATATAACAAAATCGAAAGTGATTCAAAGGCTAATACCATCTTTTAGATTCTAGAAATTTTTCTCCCCAAATATTGATTTTTTTTTTTTAAATAAAAATTAAACCTATGGCAGTTGCTGCAAAAATTGACCAGTGCAGGCATGATGGTATTTGAGCTGCAGCTCCTTACCTTGTTACTGATGCTTTCCACTGCTGCTTTGTATTCTGGAGACTGAGAGTCTGGGTTAGTTAGATTTTCATTGACTATTCTAAAGCTCAGTCTGTAGCCCAATTTGGCTGGTGCTTCAGTCAAGACAGGCTTTCTGGTGATAGCTGTGTCTGTCAGTGGGAAACCTAAATAAAAAAGGTAGAGTGTATTTATTTTTACATTAGATCTATCCATACCACAAAAACAATATAGGTATGTCCCTGTTTAGATTATGTAACATAACAATGAAATTCTCCAGGAGTTTGTATGATTTAAGGGATGGAAATGCTTCTAGAATGGCAGTATGGTGATGGATTGGTTTTGTCACAGTGTCAAAACCAACAAACCAAAGGTGAAGTTCATTAATGCTCAAGTCCCTGTGGAGTGGAAGAATGAGGAGTGATTTCCAAGTGATCCCCAAAATCATATCTTGATGCTGTTCATGGATGCTTACCATTGATGTACAGGCTGTTCTTCTCCAGGCTGTAGTGCCCTAGTTTGGTGACACCATTTGTCATGGTGCTCAGCTCATTATAAAGCTTTTCTCTGTCAAACCTGGTAAGGCTGACATTGTTTTTGTAGCTGCAGACAGCGTCTATGCCTGTGTCATTCCTGTCTCTCCCAGACCTAAGTAAAAATGTCAGACACATTCTTTAGGACACTGCTTACAGAACACCCTGTGTAACTTGTACGACTAGGAACAATAGGCACTGAAACCTATCAGTGCAATTGGGCTCCTACATCTTTCAGCAGATTCTCAAGAATTGTGACAATGACATTTAGATACCAAAATAATTTTACCAGCAAGAAAATCATGAATGGACAGGGAGGTGTCACTGGCTTCTGTTTTCTGGCATTGGAACAACTATGATAACTTAAGCAAATTTAAGGTGTATAAGAGCAGGCAAAGAAATGGTTAATTGCACTTTCAGGAATCTTACCTAAATCTTATCACTTTGCAACCTGTGTAGGCAGAGCTTATGCTGCTCCTTTTGAAAAGAGGGTCAATCTGTCAAAAAGAAAAAGTACAACTGAGAACTTGAAAGCATGTCCTGAGTTTAACGCAGGCAGATTAAGATCACCACCACAACACAACATGGGCAAAACCAGAGCCAGACTTACATAATGGTTGATAACTTTCACTGTGGAAATGAATTTGTGGGAAGTTGGTGCATCCAGATCTGCAGTGTACTGGAGGTTGGTCAAGGTGAAATTAAGTGTGAAATGCTTGGATGTTGGCCTTGGTGCAGTAGTTATGCTCAGATCTATAATCAAAGGGGAGAAGGATTATGATCTTACTATACAAAAAGCTATCTTTTATTTATTCCTAATCCTGGCACACTTCAAGGCTAATCTGAAGAATCTCTTCCCCTCCTATTTTTGAGTGCACCACTCCATTGATACCTTTTCTTGGAATGAGTTTGGCAAAACACTTACATGAATTCTCAAGTGGTTTGTTGTAACCTGGAAAGGAAATGCAAGAGAAACGTTATGTAAGATAACTATACACTTAAGAGAATGAAAGAGAAGAGGGGATGATTAAATGGATGACTTGGGAATGAATCATCAGAACCAGTCCCCAAGGGTGTGAATCTATTAAACAACCTACTGCTTAACCAGAACAAGGTGCTTTTATAATAGTGAAGACTACAATGAGTAAGTAGATGTACCACCGTTTAAATTAAATACTGGTGGGATAGAAATCAGGTGAAATGTTCATATGCAGGTGAATGAGTGAGCTCAAGGCTAAAGTCACTCTTCAATGTAATACAGAAATTAAAATCTTCAAAAATGTCTAAGTGAAAATGTTCTTGGAAGCATACACTTCATCTTAAACACTTAAGTTATGCAGTAAACTCCAGTGGTGCCACCTTTTCCTTAAGGTCGCTTTTTTTAACATTGACATAATCCCTAAGGCCCAAGGTAGCCCCAGCTGCTGTAGTCCCTGGAGGAATGAGAAAATCAATCACTTACCATGGATATAGAGGCTCTTGTTGTCCAGGTTATAAATTCCTAATTTGGTGATGCCATTTGTCATGCTCTTTAGTTCCTGGTAAACCTTAGCTTGGTCAAACTTGGGCACTTGGGAGCCATTTCCATAGTTGCAGATGGTGTCCACTGCTGTGTTATCCCTATTCCTCACTGACCTGAGGAATTGAATATCATGAAGCTTCTGTTAGTTATTCTAAAAATCTGGGTTTTTTCTCTGTGGTTAAAAAAACCCCAAAACAAATAAAATTGGTCCACAGTTCTCAAAGATGAACTGCAGAAATTACTGAGATATGGTATTACAAAGAAAAAGGCTTTGTAAGATAAGGACTGTACAAAAGTGCATAGAAGCTTTATCATAATGATACTGACTTCTTGAAAAAGGAACTGCTATTAGTTATTTAAGTGTCAGTCAAACTTAAGGAAATCCATTTGCTAAAGTTCAAAGTTAATCCTTCAGCTATATTGCTCACCTGAATGCTATCACTTTGCAGCCAGTGAAATAGGGGCCAATGCTGCTCTTCTGAAGCAGGCTGTCAATCTGACAAGGAAAGGTCTTTGTGAGTATGGGAAACCCAAAATACTGGGTGATTTCAGTGAAAAACAATGTGACTTCAACTTACATAATGTTGCATTATTTTCTCAGTAGAATTGAATTTAGCAGAATTTGGTGTCCCTAGGTCTGTTGTGAACCTGAGGTTGATTATTGTGAAGTTCAGTATGAATTGCTCTATTACTGGTCCTCCTGGGCTTGGTGTGGTGGTTGGCTTCACCACTGTAAGAGAGAATAAAAATTACACAGATAAAATAAGAACAGGATCTTCATAAGACACAGTATTGTTACTATATTTCTTTGTTTAGAGCACAAAAACATATGAATATGATCACACACTTCAGATACTTTGTAATCTTATGAGCATTGCCAAATTGGGGGGAAACAAAATCAACTTACACCTTTGAGTAGCTTTAATATGTATCCATTTTTAAATATACTTACATGACAGACTGTGCAGTTCATTGTAATCTGAAAAAGAAATGGACCATTATTAGGAAAATATTCCAAAATGTCTCAGCAGAACTAAATGCATGTTTTTATTACTGAAGATTCAGGGTTATGGTTACTAAATTAATGACTGTGTTAACTTAGTGACTGACAGTTTTTTTGCCCTCTACTTTTTATCTGTTTTGAGAGGTGTATTTAATCCTCTTCATTCTCATTCCAAAATAGTCTGTGTCAACATAAGGAATTGAGGTGGTCCACCTTGAGGTGGTCTCATTACCATTAACGTAGAGGCTCTGGCTGTTAAGGCTGTAGTGTCCCAGCTTGGTGATGCCACTTGTCATATTGCTCAGCTCGTGGTAAATTGTCACTCTGCTGAACTTGGGATCTGAAGGCTCATCTCTGTAGCTGCAGATGGCGTCTACTCCTGTGTTGTCCCTGTCCTTCTTTGACCTAGGAAGTGAGGCATTGTTTTAGGATGTTTTAGTCATTATTGAGAAGTCCATCTTAACTTTTAGTAGATCAAAGACACATAAGAAAACCACTCAGTGACAGTACATTAATGTGTTGAATGCTGAGAAATGCAAAGGAACTTTTTAAGAAGCAGGTAATGCAGACTTTTCCCAGACATGACTCTTACCTGAATGCCATTACTTTGCAGCCAATGTAAGCAGGACCAATGCTGCTTTTTTGGAGTAAAGGGTCAACCTAGAAATTTAAGAACATTTAAGTAAAATATCATGGAAAAGGTATAAGATTAGAGATATTAGAAGAACTATGCCCCAGCAGGGCATCATTTTGCCAGACTTACGTAATGGTACATGACTTTTTCTGTTGACTTGAATTTTTTAGAATTTGGCATTGCCAGATCTGCAGTGAACTGGAGGTTGGTTATAGTGAAATTCAATGTGAAGTTCCTCACTGCTGGTGACAGAGGTTGTGTACTTTGATCAACAGCTGTAATGAGCAAGGCAAATTATTGCTTGAAAATACAGTTTATGATCATCATCCCTAGAGGAAACACTATAAGAAAAATTCTTGGATATTCTAGTTGGTTTCAGGGTCATAGCTGCAGTTCCCTAACAGGCTCCCAGATTCTCTTAACACTGTTTTGTAAGTCTAGTAGTGCTCTTGGTTGGTTGGTCCAAGCTTCCTTTTTGGCTACTGCTAACTAGCAAAATCTTCTTGCCCTTTCAATTGCTATTTAAAGGTACTTACATAGTCCAGGCTGCAGTTCATTATAACCTATGGGGGGAAGAAAAAGGACAGTATTTGAGAAACTGGCTTACAATTTGGAAGGTCTGGCGCACAGTGGAATAAGGAACTTGAATTGTTTTTGTCTGAGAGATCCTGTGTAAACATTTACTAGGAAAGACTGATTTGATGACTGCCTAGGCATAAATGCACATTCACACTGCTATATGCTGTTGGCAAGCTGCTGCTTTTCTTGGAGAGCAGTGCACAGAATTCTCCCTTCCTTAGGGACGTTGAGAGGAATTTACCCATTCCCTAAATCCAGTTTAACTTCTACATTGACAATTAAGTATGACTTTTGTCAAATGGTGTCTGGTTCTAGGGTTGTTCCTCTGCAGGGGAACACATTCCATACTGCACCTTGAAAGGTCAATCCTTACATTTTCTGGAGAATGACCTATGGTATGTCATGGTATAATATATTCTATTTGGCTAAGTCACTTAGTTCAAAGGAATAACAAGGTGCAAAGGCTATGAGTGACAGTGGCTCCTCTGCTTTGGTTAGCATTTGTTCTTGCTTGCTCTCTCCAGGCTTTATTGTTTCTGTAGTCATGTAGTAACTCAGTTCCTCCTAATATCAAATGAGCAGTCAGGAGAGGATTCCCTCCTGACATCAGCTCAGCCACTTACCACTAACATAAAAGCTTGCTGCATCCAGGCTGTAGGGTCCTAGCTCAGTGCAGCTGGCTGTCATCTTGCTGAGCTCATGATAAACCTTGATTCGGTCAAATTCAGTAGTGGTAGCATTGGCTCTGTATGTGCAAACTGCATCCATGGCAGTGCCCTCTCTGTTCTTCACAGACCTGAAAAATCACACGGGTTTGCAGGCCTGAATGACACTTCTGTGCATTTGAGTTTGCACTCTACCATGGAATTGGATTTCTCCTTAAAATGTAAAACAATGTTATTAAATGAAAGAGTGCACTCAAATTCTGGAAATATAGTATTATGCTGTTTTACATAACTGGAAGAGCACTCTTATGATCTAACTGAAATGCATTTAAAATTAGCCAGACTACCATCTTTAGCACAAAATTGGTGCGAAATCAATGCAAGCATAATGAGAAGAAATTATGCTATAACTACCCCATCACAAGGGATCATAAATGATGTGTAATTCTACTTGGCACTCTCCAGAACTTAACAGGCTCTACCAGGCTAGGAGAAAACAAAATCAGGAAGGAATTATATGCAAAGGAAAGATTTCTGCATAATCCTTTTGTCAGCCAAAATCTGAATTGCACTTGTCTTCCGTAACATTTCCAGAATGTGCCTACCTTAGTACCACCACTGTACATCCAGTGTAAGCAGGGCTAATGCTGCTGTTCTTGAGCACATGATCAAGCTGCCAAGAAAAAAAGCCAGTTGGTAAGTCACAGTGAGTAAATAATAAAACCAACAAGAACATAGCCACAAGAGGAACCTGACTGACACTCACCAAGTATGTCAGAGTTTTTTTTGTAGCAATAAATTTTTTAGAATTTGAATTTCCTAATGCTGATGTGTACAGGAGATTGGTCACAGTGAAGTTCACTGTGAAATGTCCCTCTCTTGCAAGAGGAGGAGCTGGAGATGTTGCTGCAAGAAAAGCACAAAATTTGTTGCAACAAGAAAAGAAATACTCATGAACCTGCTAAAAGCAGGGATAAAGAAGTTTCTATCAGCTGGAATGGATGGGCACTGCACTGAACAGCTTAGTATGGAATGATGATGCCAGCAATGGTGAAGGGCTTACAGCTGTGGAGCAGGTGAGGGTTCTCCAGCTCATCCAGATTCCTACAAAAGGCCAGCTGTAGCTGAGCAGGCTGTAAACAGGTACCTGACCACTTCAGATGAGCTGAGTTTAACTCCATCTCCCCTTTTATCCTGCTGGGTACAAAACCTGATGTCTTTTAACCATGCTGGCCTGATAGTCTAGCTTTTTCAGCCTTGGATTCTTTTTACTTGTAGTGTTGCTGTTGGAAAAGGCTGAACTGCATGTCAACATCAATCACCCTCTAGCCTTCCAAGAGTGTAATTCTGTGTTTCAGCAAACATGTCTCCTCACAGAGTCTTCTGAGCTCCTGTGTAATCCTGATCTAATTCAAATGCTTCATGGGACACTGATACCAGTGGTGCTTAGTAGTTAACTCCTCTCACTATTAAATGTTTGCACCTTATTTTTACTTCCAGTTCCATTAAGAGGCTAAAAAAGAGAAGATATCTGAAAAGGTGTTCATCTCTGTGTTGTGTATTGACACTTAAGGCATCATGGCCTTTTTATTACTTAAAAGTACTTACGAGGCACGAGATGGGCTTCATGGTAATCTGGAAGGAGAAAGGACAAAGAAGTAATGAATTATGCTACTAGTAAGAGACAATAATTGAATTGGGTATCTGTATAGGTGAACAGTGCCACAGAGGGACAATAAATTTGCTATTTCTGAGCAGTTACTTAAACTATTTATAATAGTGTGTTGGTGTTATTTTTGAAGAAAGCTCTGTTGTCAATGGTGGAAGAAGGTTCCCAGTTTATGCTGAAATTAGTTGCCTTTACTTCTTTTAACGTTTATATGCTGCTTTGCATGTTTTGGTAATTTATTCAGATGATATTTAAAATAAAAAAGCTGCAACTGACAATGCAAAACCTCTGAAGGTAAATGCTGCTAGTTTGAGGAGAATTTGTGTAGTTCATGGCGCTTTGTGAATAATATAGCACATAGGTTGAGCCCAAGTATACATGTTGCAAGTGCTATTCCATCTGCACGCTAGTCATTACTGTGCTTTAACTACATGACAGCTATGGACTATCAGTCAATGAATATCCCCATATCTATATGGAAATCAACACTTTACCATTGATATACAGGCTTTCCTGGTCCAGGCTGTAGATTCCTAAGCTGGTGATGCCATTTGTCTTGTTGCTCACTTCATGGTAAACAACCACTTGATCAAACTGGGAAGCAGCAGAATCTGTTTTGTAGGTACACACAGCATCTACTCCAGTGTCTTCAATTTTTTGTGCAGGTCTAGGAAAATTAGGATGTATCCTGTTCTGTTCCAGAATTCAATATTCACAATACATACTGATGGGTTTATTTAACTCAACCATATTGCCAGGTAGAAAAGAAAATATAATTTTTTTCCCCATGATGATTCTTTGAAGTGTGTTATCAAAATGGTGAGAACATACTTGATGTTACAGATGCTATAAGCATGAATTCAAGTAAATTTATAAAGACATAGTTTGAAAAAAGTGCAATGATTTCTTGGGTTTCTTGAATCAGGTGATAAATTAAAAGGTTGGAAAGTGAATTAAGGGATTAGGATCCATTTGTGTAACATACTACATAACAAAAAGGAAAAGTATGTATTTTTTAAATCTAAATGATTATTCTTACCTGAAAGCCATCATTTTGCAGCCTGTATACACAGAATGAATACTACTCATTTTGAACAGCTGATCAAGCTGCAAAAGAATGCATTTCACAAGCTTACCATATATAGATGAGCACAATATCACAAAGAAAAAATAAAATAAATAGGAGTATATCGCACTAACCAGAGCAGTCAGGACTCTTGCTGTAGCACTAAACTTGGCAGAATATGGATTTCTGAGACTACTAGAGTACTGGAGATTAGTTATGGTGAAATTCACTGTGAACTTCCCAGTTTGTGGAGACATAGCTGTAGCTGGAAGCAAAACCCAAGGAGAAGTGAATGACAACTTAGAACTGATCTTCTTCTACAGTCAAGCAGTAAGATAGAATAGTATGAAAAAAATAGCATGGCTGTATAGTACTTATTTTTGGAAGCAACACAATGTCACTACTAGACAAGACAGAATACATGCTCAAATTTGCATGTGATATTACAGATCTATATTGAGTTTATAGACAATTTTATAGCTTTACCTGGCAAAAGTAGTGCTTCATTGTACTCTGAAAGAGAAACATGACATATTCATTAAAGGTAAATACAAAAAGGGCAGGGGGAGCGAGAGGGGGATGACAGCACACAACCAAACTAAAACTACTAAGAAATAGAGGAAAAAGGTCATAGTTAGAATACTGAAAATGAATGTAAGAAACAAAGTATACTCCAATAAGGGTAATTTCCCTATTTCAATATTAAAATATATAGAGTAAGATGAAATTACAAATCAGCATATGACACACATCCTGCAATTATGAAAAGAAATATCATCACATATCTATAGAAAAACATGAAAAATACAGCAAAGAAAAAAAAACCACCCACTGTTGACGTAGAGGCTGTCCTTGTCCAGGCTGTAGGGGCCCAGCCGCGTGATGCCTCTGGTCTTGTTGCTCACTTCGTGGTAAAGGCCCACCCTGTCCAAGGGCGGGGCGGAGGGCTCCTTCCCGTAGGTGCAGACGGCGTCCACCCCCGTGTCGTCCCCTTGCCTCACTGGCCTGGAAAACACAGCGCCGTGCCTCAGCACCCCTGCTCTGCGCCCTCTCGCTGCAAGGCCAGGCCTCGGGGCTTCCGCAGCCGTCCCTGCGCGGGAACGCACGCTCTGCCTTCCCAACGTGGGCGTGGGTGGTGGCCGGCCACTGCTGTCCTGCCTCCGTAACTCCCTGGGGCTGTTCAGGAAGCACGGGGCCAGGCAGGGCTTTAGAGTCGTCTGGGGGCTGCGCCATCGCTGCGCCAGGGCGAGAGGGTGGGCAGCGAGGGGAGGCCCTAAGGCAGGAGGGCATCAGGGGGAAGGCGGCCCTGAAGGAGGAGGGCATCAGGGGGAAGGCGGCCCTGAAGGAGGAGGGCATCAGGGGGAAGGCGGCCCTGAAGGAGGAGGGCATTGGGGGAAGGTCCTGCCTGAGGAGTCTAGGCAGCAGGAGAACAGGAGCTTGATGGGCCCCCTGATCTCCCCGTGGGACCTGCAAAGGGACACTCCGGCGCAACCCGTACCTGAAGGCTGTTGTTTCACATCCAAGGAAAGCGGGGCCAATGCTGCTTTCCTTCAGAAGGCGGTCAAGCTGCCGAGGAGAGAGGTTTCGCAGTTAAGCCCTGGCCTTCTCCCTGCACTCCCCCCTAGATTTGTGGGGCTATGGGGGGCATGGCCATTGCTGTGTGGAGGGTGGCTTACCATGGTGGTCATGACTCCCCGAGTAGCATTGAACTTTGCTGAGTCAGGAGTGGCCAGGTCGGAATTGTAGGGGAGATTGGTGATGGTGAAGTTGATGGTGAAATGCTCGAGGGGTGGCAATGTCGTTGGTGGATGGCTGGGAGCTGCAAGAAGCAGAGACGGGGAGTGACAAGGTGCAAGAAGAGACAGGGTGTCAAGGCTCGGGGAGGGCAAACGCAGAGGTCTCCTCCTGCCAGCCACCCCTCCTTCGCGGCCCCGGTCTCCAAGGGCAAGACCGGAAGGCTCCCCGCTTCTCTCCCGGGGTTCGCAAGCTCTGGCCCCCAGCCCCTCTGCCTGGGAGAAGACCCCCGCGAGGCCCTTGTCGCCTTCTGAGCCCAGCCTGCTCCTGCAAGGTACTCACCGGGCAGCACGGGCTGTTCATTGTAACCTGGGGAAAGAGAGAGAGGGTCATGACCTGGGGACAGGGACGCGTCCGGGCTGGGGAATCTGCCTCGGGACAGCAGAGGAGGCAGAGAGAGGAGCATCGGTCACCGTTGACGTAGAGGCTGTCCTTGTCCAGGCTGTAGGGGCCCAGCCGCGTGATGCCTCTGGTCTTGTTGCTCACTTCGTGGTAAAGGCCCACCCTGTCCAAGGGCGGGGCGGAGGGCTCCTTCCCGTAGGTGCAGACGGCGTCCACCCCCGTGTCGTCCCCTTGCCTCACTGGCCTGGAAAACACAGCGCCGTGCCTCAGCACCCCTGCTCTGCGCCCTCTCGCTGCAAGGCCAGGCCTCGGGGCTTCCGCAGCCGTCCCTGCGCGGGAACGCACGCTCTGCCTTCCCAACGTGGGCGTGGGTGGTGGCCGGCCACTGCTGTCCTGCCTCCGTAACTCCCTGGGGCTGTTCAGGAAGCACGGGGCCAGGCAGGGCTTTAGAGTCGTCTGGAGGCTGCGCCATCGCTGCGCCAGGGCGAGAGGGTGGGCAGCGAGGGGAGGCCCTAAGGCAGGAGGGCATCAGGGGGAAGGCGGCCCTGAAGGAGGAGGGCATCAGGGGGAAGGCGGCCCTGAAGGAGGAGGGCATTGGGAGAAGGTCCCGCCTGAGGAGTCTAGGCAGCAGGAGAACAGGAGCTTGATGGGCCCCCTGATCTCCCCGTGGGACCTGCAAAGGGACACTCCGGCGCAACCCGTACCTGAAGGCTGTTGTTTCACATCCAAGGAAAGCGGGGCCAATGCTGCTTTCCTTCAGAAGGCGGTCAAGCTGCCGAGGAGAGAGGTTTCGCAGTTAAGCCCTGGCCTTCTCCCTGCACTCCCCCCTAGATTTGTGGGGCTATGGGGGGCATGGCCATTGCTGTGTGGAGGGTGGCTTACCATGGTGGTCATGACTCCCCGAGTAGCATTGAACTTTGCTGAGTCAGGAGTGGCCAGGTCGGAATTGTAGGGGAGATTGGTGATGGTGAAGTTGATGGTGAAATGCTCGAGGGGTGGCAATGTCGTTGGTGGATGGCTGGGAGCTGCAAGAAGCAGAGACGGGGAGTGACAAGGTGCAAGAAGAGACAGGGTGTCAAGGCTCGGGGAGGGCAAACGCAGAGGTCTCCTCCTGCCAGCCACCCCTCCTTCGCGGCCCCGGTCTCCAAGGGCAAGACCGGAAGGCTCCCCGCTTCTCTCCCGGGGTTCGCAAGCTCTGGCCCCCAGCCCCTCTGCCTGGGAGAAGACCCCCGCGAGGCCCTTGTCGCCTTCTGAGCCCAGCCTGCTCCTGCAAGGTACTCACCGGGCAGCACGGGCTGTTCATTGTAACCTGGGGAAAGAGAGAGAGGGTCATGACCTGGGGACAGGGACGCGTCCGGGCTGGGGAATCTGCCTCGGGACAGCAGAGGAGGCAGAGAGAGGAGCATCGGTCACCGTTGACGTAGAGGCTGTCCTTGTCCAGGCTGTAGGGGCCCAGCCGCGTGATGCCTCTGGTCTTGTTGCTCACTTCGTGGTAAAGGCCCACCCTGTCCAAGGGCGGGGCGGAGGGCTCCTTCCCGTAGGTGCAGACGGCGTCCACCCCCGTGTCGTCCCCTTGCCTCACTGGCCTGGAAAACACAGCGCCGTGCCTCAGCACCCCTGCTCTGCGCCCTCTCGCTGCAAGGCCAGGCCTCGGGGCTTCCGCAGCCGTCCCTGCGCGGGAACGCACGCTCTGCCTTCCCAACGTGGGCGTGGGTGGTGGCCGGCCACTGCTGTCCTGCCTCCGTAACTCCCTGGGGCTGTTCAGGAAGCACGGGGCCAGGCAGGGCTTTAGAGTCGTCTGGGGGCTGCGCCATCGCTGCGCCAGGGCGAGAGGGTGGGCAGCGAGGGGAGGCCCTAAGGCAGGAGGGCATCAGGGGGAAGGCGGCCCTGAAGGAGGAGGGCATCAGGGGGAAGGCGGCCCTGAAGGAGGAGGGCATCAGGGAGAAGGTCCCGCCTGAGGAGTCTAGGCAGCAGGAGAACAGGAGCTTGATGGGCCCCCTGATCTCCCCGTGGGACCTGCAAAGGGACACTCCGGCGCAACCCGTACCTGAAGGCTGTTGTTTCACATCCAAGGAAAGCGGGGCCAATGCTGCTTTCCTTCAGAAGGCGGTCAAGCTGCCGAGGAGAGAGGTTTCGCAGTTAAGCCCTGGCCTTCTCCCTGCACTCCCCCCTAGATTTGTGGGGCTATGGGGGGCATGGCCATTGCTGTGTGGAGGGTGGCTTACCATGGTGGTCATGACTCCCCGAGTAGCATTGAACTTTGCTGAGTCAGGAGTGGCCAGGTCGGAATTGTAGGGGAGATTGGTGATGGTGAAGTTGATGGTGAAATGCTCGAGGGGTGGCAATGTCGTTGGTGGATGGCTGGGAGCTGCAAGAAGCAGAGACGGGGAGTGACAAGGTGCAAGAAGAGACAGGGTGTCAAGGCTCGGGGAGGGCAAACGCAGAGGTCTCCTCCTGCCAGCCACCCCTCCTTCACGGCCCCGGTCTCCAAGGGCAAGACCGGAAGGCTCCCCGCTTCTCTCCCGGGGTTCGCAAGCTCTGGCCCCCAGCCCCTCTGCCTGGGAGAAGACCCCCGCGAGGCCCTTGTCGCCTTCTGAGCCCAGCCTGCTCCTGCAAGGTACTCACCGGGCAGCACGGGCTGTTCATTGTAACCTGGGGAAAGAGAGAGAGGGTCATGACCTGGGGACAGGGACGCGTCCGGGCTGGGGAATCTGCCTCGGGACAGCAGAGGAGGCAGAGAGAGGAGCATCGGTCACCGTTGACGTAGAGGCTGTCCTTGTCCAGGCTGTAGGGGCCCAGCCGCGTGATGCCTCTGGTCTTGTTGCTCACTTCGTGGTAAAGGCCCACCCTGTCCAAGGGCGGGGCGGAGGGCTCCTTCCCGTAGGTGCAGACGGCGTCCACCCCCGTGTCGTCCCCTTGCCTCACTGGCCTGGAAAACACAGCGCCGTGCCTCAGCACCCCTGCTCTGCGCCCTCTCGCTGCAAGGCCAGGCCTCGGGGCTTCCGCAGCCGTCCCTGCGCGGGAACGCACGCTCTGCCTTCCCAACGTGGGCGTGGGTGGTGGCCGGCCACTGCTGTCCTGCCTCCGTAACTCCCTGGGGCTGTTCAGGAAGCACGGGGCCAGGCAGGGCTTTAGAGTCGTCTGGGGGCTGCGCCATCGCTGCGCCAGGGCGAGAGGGTGGGCAGCGAGGGGAGGCCCTAAGGCAGGAGGGCATCAGGGGGAAGGCGGCCCTGAAGGAGGAGGGCATCAGGGGGAAGGCGGCCCTGAAGGAGGAGGGCATTGGGGGAAGGTCCTGCCTGAGGAGTCTAGGCAGCAGGAGAACAGGAGCTTGATGGGCCCCCTGATCTCCCCGTGGGACCTGCAAAGGGACACTCCGGCGCAACCCGTACCTGAAGGCTGTTGTTTCACATCCAAGGAAAGCGGGGCCAATGCTGCTTTCCTTCAGAAGGCGGTCAAGCTGCCGAGGAGAGAGGTTTCGCAGTTAAGCCCTGGCCTTCTCCCTGCACTCCCCCCTAGATTTGTGGGGCTATGGGGGGCATGGCCATTGCTGTGTGGAGGGTGGCTTACCATGGTGGTCATGACTCCCCGAGTAGCATTGAACTTTGCTGAGTCAGGAGTGGCCAGGTCGGAATTGTAGGGGAGATTGGTGATGGTGAAGTTGATGGTGAAATGCTCGAGGGGTGGCAATGTCGTTGGTGGATGGCTGGGAGCTGCAAGAAGCAGAGACGGGGAGTGACAAGGTGCAAGAAGAGACAGGGTGTCAAGGCTCGGGGAGGGCAAACGCAGAGGTCTCCTCCTGCCAGCCACCCCTCCTTCGCGGCCCCGGTCTCCAAGGGCAAGACCGGAAGGCTCCCCGCTTCTCTCCCGGGGTTCGCAAGCTCTGGCCCCCAGCCCCTCTGCCTGGGAGAAGACCCCCGCGAGGCCCTTGTCGCCTTCTGAGCCCAGCCTGCTCCTGCAAGGTACTCACCGGGCAGCACGGGCTGTTCATTGTAACCTGGGGAAAGAGAGAGAGGGTCATGACCTGGGGACAGGGACGCGTCCGGGCTGGGGAATCTGCCTCGGGACAGCAGAGGAGGCAGAGAGAGGAGCATCGGTCACCGTTGACGTAGAGGCTGTCCTTGTCCAGGCTGTAGGGGCCCAGCCGCGTGATGCCTCTGGTCTTGTTGCTCACTTCGTGGTAAAGGCCCACCCTGTCCAAGGGCGGGGCGGAGGGCTCCTTCCCGTAGGTGCAGACGGCGTCCACCCCCGTGTCGTCCCCTTGCCTCACTGGCCTGGAAAACACAGCGCCGTGCCTCAGCACCCCTGCTCTGCGCCCTCTCGCTGCAAGGCCAGGCCTCGGGGCTTCCGCAGCCGTCCCTGCGCGGGAACGCACGCTCTGCCTTCCCAACGTGGGCGTGGGTGGTGGCCGGCCACTGCTGTCCTGCCTCCGTAACTCCCTGGGGCTGTTCAGGAAGCACGGGGCCAGGCAGGGCTTTAGAGTCGTCTGGAGGCTGCGCCATCGCTGCGCCAGGGCGAGAGGGTGGGCAGCGAGGGGAGGCCCTAAGGCAGGAGGGCATCAGGGGGAAGGCGGCCCTGAAGGAGGAGGGCATCAGGGGGAAGGCGGCCCTGAAGGAGGAGGGCATTGGGAGAAGGTCCCGCCTGAGGAGTCTAGGCAGCAGGAGAACAGGAGCTTGATGGGCCCCCTGATCTCCCCGTGGGACCTGCAAAGGGACACTCCGGCGCAACCCGTACCTGAAGGCTGTTGTTTCACATCCAAGGAAAGCGGGGCCAATGCTGCTTTCCTTCAGAAGGCGGTCAAGCTGCCGAGGAGAGAGGTTTCGCAGTTAAGCCCTGGCCTTCTCCCTGCACTCCCCCCTAGATTTGTGGGGCTATGGGGGGCATGGCCATTGCTGTGTGGAGGGTGGCTTACCATGGTGGTCATGACTCCCCGAGTAGCATTGAACTTTGCTGAGTCAGGAGTGGCCAGGTCGGAATTGTAGGGGAGATTGGTGATGGTGAAGTTGATGGTGAAATGCTCGAGGGGTGGCAATGTCGTTGGTGGATGGCTGGGAGCTGCAAGAAGCAGAGACGGGGAGTGACAAGGTGCAAGAAGAGACAGGGTGTCAAGGCTCGGGGAGGGCAAACGCAGAGGTCTCCTCCTGCCAGCCACCCCTCCTTCGCGGCCCCGGTCTCCAAGGGCAAGACCGGAAGGCTCCCCGCTTCTCTCCCGGGGTTCGCAAGCTCTGGCCCCCAGCCCCTCTGCCTGGGAGAAGACCCCCGCGAGGCCCTTGTCGCCTTCTGAGCCCAGCCTGCTCCTGCAAGGTACTCACCGGGCAGCACGGGCTGTTCATTGTAACCTGGGGAAAGAGAGAGAGGGTCATGACCTGGGGACAGGGACGCGTCCGGGCTGGGGAATCTGCCTCGGGACAGCAGAGGAGGCAGAGAGAGGAGCATCGGTCACCGTTGACGTAGAGGCTGTCCTTGTCCAGGCTGTAGGGGCCCAGCCGCGTGATGCCTCTGGTCTTGTTGCTCACTTCGTGGTAAAGGCCCACCCTGTCCAAGGGCGGGGCGGAGGGCTCCTTCCCGTAGGTGCAGACGGCGTCCACCCCCGTGTCGTCCCCTTGCCTCACTGGCCTGGAAAACACAGCGCCGTGCCTCAGCACCCCTGCTCTGCGCCCTCTCGCTGCAAGGCCAGGCCTCGGGGCTTCCGCAGCCGTCCCTGCGCGGGAACGCACGCTCTGCCTTCCCAACGTGGGCGTGGGTGGTGGCCGGCCACTGCTGTCCTGCCTCCGTAACTCCCTGGGGCTGTTCAGGAAGCACGGGGCCAGGCAGGGCTTTAGAGTCGTCTGGGGGCTGCGCCATCGCTGCGCCAGGGCGAGAGGGTGGGCAGCGAGGGGAGGCCCTAAAGCAGGAGGGCATCAGGGGGAAGGCGGCCCTGAAGGAGGAGGGCATCAGGGGGAAGGCGGCCCTGAAGGAGGAGGGCATTGGGGGAAGGTCCCGCCTGAGGAGTCTAGGCAGCAGGAGAACAGGAGCTTGATGGGCCCCCTGATCTCCCCGTGGGACCTGCAAAGGGACACTCCGGCGCAACCCGTACCTGAAGGCTGTTGTTTCACATCCAAGGAAAGCGGGGCCAATGCTGCTTTCCTTCAGAAGGCGGTCAAGCTGCCGAGGAGAGAGGTTTCGCAGTTAAGCCCTGGCCTTCTCCCTGCACTCCCCCCTAGATTTGTGGGGCTATGGGGGGCATGGCCATTGCTGTGTGGAGGGTGGCTTACCATGGTGGTCATGACTCCCCGAGTAGCATTGAACTTTGCTGAGTCAGGAGTGGCCAGGTCGGAATTGTAGGGGAGATTGGTGATGGTGAAGTTGATGGTGAAATGCTCGAGGGGTGGCAATGTCGTTGGTGGATGGCTGGGAGCTGCAAGAAGCAGAGACGGGGAGTGACAAGGTGCAAGAAGAGACAGGGTGTCAAGGCTCGGGGAGGGCAAACGCAGAGGTCTCCTCCTGCCAGCCACCCCTCCTTCGCGGCCCCGGTCTCCAAGGGCAAGACCGGAAGGCTCCCCGCTTCTCTCCCGGGGTTCGCAAGCTCTGGCCCCCAGCCCCTCTGCCTGGGAGAAGACCCCCGCGAGGCCCTTGTCGCCTTCTGAGCCCAGCCTGCTCCTGCAAGGTACTCACCGGGCAGCACGGGCTGTTCATTGTAACCTGGGGAAAGAGAGAGAGGGTCATGACCTGGGGACAGGGACGCGTCCGGGCTGGGGAATCTGCCTCGGGACAGCAGAGGAGGCAGAGAGAGGAGCATCGGTCACCGTTGACGTAGAGGCTGTCCTTGTCCAGGCTGTAGGGGCCCAGCCGCGTGATGCCTCTGGTCTTGTTGCTCACTTCGTGGTAAAGGCCCACCCTGTCCAAGGGCGGGGCGGAGGGCTCCTTCCCGTAGGTGCAGACGGCGTCCACCCCCGTGTCGTCCCCTTGCCTCACTGGCCTGGAAAACACAGCGCCGTGCCTCAGCACCCCTGCTCTGCGCCCTCTCGCTGCAAGGCCAGGCCTCGGGGCTTCCGCAGCCGTCCCTGCGCGGGAACGCACGCTCTGCCTTCCCAACGTGGGCGTGGGTGGTGGCCGGCCACTGCTGTCCTGCCTCCGTAACTCCCTGGGGCTGTTCAGGAAGCACGGGGCCAGGCAGGGCTTTAGAGTCGTCTGGGGGCTGTGCCATCGCTGCGCCAGGGCGAGAGGGTGGGCAGCGAGGGGAGGCCCTAAGGCAGGAGGGCATCAGGGGGAAGGCGGCCCTGAAGGAGGAGGGCATCAGGGGGAAGGCGGCCCTGAAGGAGGAGGGCATCAGGGGGAAGGCGGCCCTGAAGGAGGAGGGCATCAGGGGGAAGGCGGCCCTGAAGGAGGAGGGCATCAGGGAGAAGGTCCCGCCTGAGGAGTCTAGGCAGCAGGAGAACAGGAGCTTGATGGGCCCCCTGATCTCCCCGTGGGACCTGCAAAGGGACACTCCGGCGCAACCCGTACCTGAAGGCTGTTGTTTCACATCCAAGGAAAGCGGGGCCAATGCTGCTTTCCTTCAGAAGGCGGTCAAGCTGCCGAGGAGAGAGGTTTCGCAGTTAAGCCCTGGCCTTCTCCCTGCACTCCCCCCTAGATTTGTGGGGCTATGGGGGGCATGGCCATTGCTGTGTGGAGGGTGGCTTACCATGGTGGTCATGACTCCCCGAGTAGCATTGAACTTTGCTGAGTCAGGAGTGGCCAGGTCGGAATTGTAGGGGAGATTGGTGATGGTGAAGTTGATGGTGAAATGCTCGAGGGGTGGCAATGTCGTTGGTGGATGGCTGGGAGCTGCAAGAAGCAGAGACGGGGAGTGACAAGGTGCAAGAAGAGACAGGGTGTCAAGGCTCGGGGAGGGCAAACGCAGAGGTCTCCTCCTGCCAGCCACCCCTCCTTCGCGGCCCCGGTCTCCAAGGGCAAGACCGGAAGGCTCCCCGCTTCTCTCCCGGGGTTCGCAAGCTCTGGCCCCCAGCCCCTCTGCCTGGGAGAAGACCCCCGCGAGGCCCTTGTCGCCTTCTGAGCCCAGCCTGCTCCTGCAAGGTACTCACCGGGCAGCACGGGCTGTTCATTGTAACCTGGGGAAAGAGAGAGAGGGTCATGACCTGGGGACAGGGACGCGTCCGGGCTGGGGAATCTGCCTCGGGACAGCAGAGGAGGCAGAGAGAGGAGCATCGGTCACCGTTGACGTAGAGGCTGTCCTTGTCCAGGCTGTAGGGGCCCAGCCGCGTGATGCCTCTGGTCTTGTTGCTCACTTCGTGGTAAAGGCCCACCCTGTCCAAGGGCGGGGCGGAGGGCTCCTTCCCGTAGGTGCAGACGGCGTCCACCCCCGTGTCGTCCCCTTGCCTCACTGGCCTGGAAAACACAGCGCCGTGCCTCAGCACCCCTGCTCTGCGCCCTCTCGCTGCAAGGCCAGGCCTCGGGGCTTCCGCAGCCGTCCCTGCGCGGGAACGCACGCTCTGCCTTCCCAACGTGGGCGTGGGTGGTGGCCGGCCACTGCTGTCCTGCCTCCGTAACTCCCTGGGGCTGTTCAGGAAGCACGGGGCCAGGCAGGGCTTTAGAGTCGTCTGGGGGCTGCGCCATCGCTGCGCCAGGGCGAGAGGGTGGGCAGCGAGGGGAGGCCCTAAGGCAGGAGGGCATCAGGGGGAAGGCGGCCCTGAAGGAGGAGGGCATCAGGGGGAAGGCGGCCCTGAAGGAGGAGGGCATCAGGGAGAAGGTCCCGCCTGAGGAGTCTAGGCAGCAGGAGAACAGGAGCTTGATGGGCCCCCTGATCTCCCCGTGGGACCTGCAAAGGGACACTCCGGCGCAACCCGTACCTGAAGGCTGTTGTTTCACATCCAAGGAAAGCGGGGCCAATGCTGCTTTCCTTCAGAAGGCGGTCAAGCTGCCGAGGAGAGAGGTTTCGCAGTTAAGCCCTGGCCTTCTCCCTGCACTCCCCCCTAGATTTGTGGGGCTATGGGGGGCATGGCCATTGCTGTGTGGAGGGTGGCTTACCATGGTGGTCATGACTCCCCGAGTAGCATTGAACTTTGCTGAGTCAGGAGTGGCCAGGTCGGAATTGTAGGGGAGATTGGTGATGGTGAAGTTGATGGTGAAATGCTCGAGGGGTGGCAATGTCGTTGGTGGATGGCTGGGAGCTGCAAGAAGCAGAGACGGGGAGTGACAAGGTGCAAGAAGAGACAGGGTGTCAAGGCTCGGGGAGGGCAAACGCAGAGGTCTCCTCCTGCCAGCCACCCCTCCTTCGCGGCCCCGGTCTCCAAGGGCAAGACCGGAAGGCTCCCCGCTTCTCTCCCGGGGTTCGCAAGCTCTGGCCCCCAGCCCCTCTGCCTGGGAGAAGACCCCCGCGAGGCCCTTGTCGCCTTCTGAGCCCAGCCTGCTCCTGCAAGGTACTCACCGGGCAGCACGGGCTGTTCATTGTAACCTGGGGAAAGAGAGAGAGGGTCATGACCTGGGGACAGGGACGCGTCCGGGCTGGGGAATCTGCCTCGGGACAGCAGAGGAGGCAGAGAGAGGAGCATCGGTCACCGTTGACGTAGAGGCTGTCCTTGTCCAGGCTGTAGGGGCCCAGCCGCGTGATGCCTCTGGTCTTGTTGCTCACTTCGTGGTAAAGGCCCACCCTGTCCAAGGGCGGGGCGGAGGGCTCCTTCCCGTAGGTGCAGACGGCGTCCACCCCCGTGTCGTCCCCTTGCCTCACTGGCCTGGAAAACACAGCGCCGTGCCTCAGCACCCCTGCTCTGCGCCCTCTCGCTGCAAGGCCAGGCCTCGGGGCTTCCGCAGCCGTCCCTGCGCGGGAACGCACGCTCTGCCTTCCCAACGTGGGCGTGGGTGGTGGCCGGCCACTGCTGTCCTGCCTCCGTAACTCCCTGGGGCTGTTCAGGAAGCACGGGGCCAGGCAGGGCTTTAGAGTCGTCTGGGGGCTGTGCCATCGCTGCGCCAGGGCGAGAGGGTGGGCAGCGAGGGGAGGCCCTAAGGCAGGAGGGCATCAGGGGGAAGGCGGCCCTGAAGGAGGAGGGCATCAGGGGGAAGGCGGCCCTGAAGGAGGAGGGCATCAGGGGGAAGGCGGCCCTGAAGGAGGAGGGCATCAGGGGGAAGGCGGCCCTGAAGGAGGAGGGCATCAGGGAGAAGGTCCCGCCTGAGGAGTCTAGGCAGCAGGAGAACAGGAGCTTGATGGGCCCCCTGATCTCCCCGTGGGACCTGCAAAGGGACACTCCGGCGCAACCCGTACCTGAAGGCTGTTGTTTCACATCCAAGGAAAGCGGGGCCAATGCTGCTTTCCTTCAGAAGGCGGTCAAGCTGCCGAGGAGAGAGGTTTCGCAGTTAAGCCCTGGCCTTCTCCCTGCACTCCCCCCTAGATTTGTGGGGCTATGGGGGGCATGGCCATTGCTGTGTGGAGGGTGGCTTACCATGGTGGTCATGACTCCCCGAGTAGCATTGAACTTTGCTGAGTCAGGAGTGGCCAGGTCGGAATTGTAGGGGAGATTGGTGATGGTGAAGTTGATGGTGAAATGCTCGAGGGGTGGCAATGTCGTTGGTGGATGGCTGGGAGCTGCAAGAAGCAGAGACGGGGAGTGACAAGGTGCAAGAAGAGACAGGGTGTCAAGGCTCGGGGAGGGCAAACGCAGAGGTCTCCTCCTGCCAGCCACCCCTCCTTCGCGGCCCCGGTCTCCAAGGGCAAGACCGGAAGGCTCCCCGCTTCTCTCCCGGGGTTCGCAAGCTCTGGCCCCCAGCCCCTCTGCCTGGGAGAAGACCCCCGCGAGGCCCTTGTCGCCTTCTGAGCCCAGCCTGCTCCTGCAAGGTACTCACCGGGCAGCACGGGCTGTTCATTGTAACCTGGGGAAAGAGAGAGAGGGTCATGACCTGGGGACAGGGACGCGTCCGGGCTGGGGAATCTGCCTCGGGACAGCAGAGGAGGCAGAGAGAGGAGCATCGGTCACCGTTGACGTAGAGGCTGTCCTTGTCCAGGCTGTAGGGGCCCAGCCGCGTGATGCCTCTGGTCTTGTTGCTCACTTCGTGGTAAAGGCCCACCCTGTCCAAGGGCGGGGCGGAGGGCTCCTTCCCGTAGGTGCAGACGGCGTCCACCCCCGTGTCGTCCCCTTGCCTCACTGGCCTGGAAAACACAGCGCCGTGCCTCAGCACCCCTGCTCTGCGCCCTCTCGCTGCAAGGCCAGGCCTCGGGGCTTCCGCAGCCGTCCCTGCGCGGGAACGCACGCTCTGCCTTCCCAACGTGGGCGTGGGTGGTGGCCGGCCACTGCTGTCCTGCCTCCGTAACTCCCTGGGGCTGTTCAGGAAGCACGGGGCCAGGCAGGGCTTTAGAGTCGTCTGGGGGCTGCGCCATCGCTGCGCCAGGGCGAGAGGGTGGGCAGCGAGGGGAGGCCCTAAGGCAGGAGGGCATCAGGGGGAAGGCGGCCCTGAAGGAGGAGGGCATCAGGGGGAAGGCGGCCCTGAAGGAGGAGGGCATCAGGGAGAAGGTCCCGCCTGAGGAGTCTAGGCAGCAGGAGAACAGGAGCTTGATGGGCCCCCTGATCTCCCCGTGGGACCTGCAAAGGGACACTCCGGCGCAACCCGTACCTGAAGGCTGTTGTTTCACATCCAAGGAAAGCGGGGCCAATGCTGCTTTCCTTCAGAAGGCGGTCAAGCTGCCGAGGAGAGAGGTTTCGCAGTTAAGCCCTGGCCTTCTCCCTGCACTCCCCCCTAGATTTGTGGGGCTATGGGGGGCATGGCCATTGCTGTGTGGAGGGTGGCTTACCATGGTGGTCATGACTCCCCGAGTAGCATTGAACTTTGCTGAGTCAGGAGTGGCCAGGTCGGAATTGTAGGGGAGATTGGTGATGGTGAAGTTGATGGTGAAATGCTCGAGGGGTGGCAATGTCGTTGGTGGATGGCTGGGAGCTGCAAGAAGCAGAGACGGGGAGTGACAAGGTGCAAGAAGAGACAGGGTGTCAAGGCTCGGGGAGGGCAAACGCAGAGGTCTCCTCCTGCCAGCCACCCCTCCTTCGCGGCCCCGGTCTCCAAGGGCAAGACCGGAAGGCTCCCCGCTTCTCTCCCGGGGTTCGCAAGCTCTGGCCCCCAGCCCCTCTGCCTGGGAGAAGACCCCCGCGAGGCCCTTGTCGCCTTCTGAGCCCAGCCTGCTCCTGCAAGGTACTCACCGGGCAGCACGGGCTGTTCATTGTAACCTGGGGAAAGAGAGAGAGGGTCATGACCTGGGGACAGGGACGCGTCCGGGCTGGGGAATCTGCCTCGGGACAGCAGAGGAGGCAGAGAGAGGAGCATCGGTCACCGTTGACGTAGAGGCTGTCCTTGTCCAGGCTGTAGGGGCCCAGCCGCGTGATGCCTCTGGTCTTGTTGCTCACTTCGTGGTAAAGGCCCACCCTGTCCAAGGGCGGGGCGGAGGGCTCCTTCCCGTAGGTGCAGACGGCGTCCACCCCCGTGTCGTCCCCTTGCCTCACTGGCCTGGAAAACACAGCGCCGTGCCTCAGCACCCCTGCTCTGCGCCCTCTCGCTGCAAGGCCAGGCCTCGGGGCTTCCGCAGCCGTCCCTGCGCGGGAACGCACGCTCTGCCTTCCCAACGTGGGCGTGGGTGGTGGCCGGCCACTGCTGTCCTGCCTCCGTAACTCCCTGGGGCTGTTCAGGAAGCACGGGGCCAGGCAGGGCTTTAGAGTCGTCTGGGGGCTGCGCCATCGCTGCGCCAGGGCGAGAGGGTGGGCAGCGAGGGGAGGCCCTAAGGCAGGAGGGCATCAGGGGGAAGGCGGCCCTGAAGGAGGAGGGCATCAGGGGGAAGGCGGCCCTGAAGGAGGAGGGCATCAGGGGGAAGGCGGCCCTGAAGGAGGAGGGCATCAGGGAGAAGGTCCCGCCTGAGGAGTCTAGGCAGCAGGAGAACAGGAGCTTGATGGGCCCCCTGATCTCCCCGTGGGACCTGCAAAGGGACACTCCGGCGCAACCCGTACCTGAAGGCTGTTGTTTCACATCCAAGGAAAGCGGGGCCAATGCTGCTTTCCTTCAGAAGGCGGTCAAGCTGCCGAGGAGAGAGGTTTCGCAGTTAAGCCCTGGCCTTCTCCCTGCACTCCCCCCTAGATTTGTGGGGCTATGGGGGGCATGGCCATTGCTGTGTGGAGGGTGGCTTACCATGGTGGTCATGACTCCCCGAGTAGCATTGAACTTTGCTGAGTCAGGAGTGGCCAGGTCGGAATTGTAGGGGAGATTGGTGATGGTGAAGTTGATGGTGAAATGCTCGAGGGGTGGCAATGTCGTTGGTGGATGGCTGGGAGCTGCAAGAAGCAGAGACGGGGAGTGACAAGGTGCAAGAAGAGACAGGGTGTCAAGGCTCGGGGAGGGCAAACGCAGAGGTCTCCTCCTGCCAGCCACCCCTCCTTCGCGGCCCCGGTCTCCAAGGGCAAGACCGGAAGGCTCCCCGCTTCTCTCCCGGGGTTCGCAAGCTCTGGCCCCCAGCCCCTCTGCCTGGGAGAAGACCCCCGCGAGGCCCTTGTCGCCTTCTGAGCCCAGCCTGCTCCTGCAAGGTACTCACCGGGCAGCACGGGCTGTTCATTGTAACCTGGGGAAAGAGAGAGAGGGTCATGACCTGGGGACAGGGACGCGTCCGGGCTGGGGAATCTGCCTCGGGACAGCAGAGGAGGCAGAGAGAGGAGCATCGGTCACCGTTGACGTAGAGGCTGTCCTTGTCCAGGCTGTAGGGGCCCAGCCGCGTGATGCCTCTGGTCTTGTTGCTCACTTCGTGGTAAAGGCCCACCCTGTCCAAGGGCGGGGCGGAGGGCTCCTTCCCGTAGGTGCAGACGGCGTCCACCCCCGTGTCGTCCCCTTGCCTCACTGGCCTGGAAAACACAGCGCCGTGCCTCAGCACCCCTGCTCTGCGCCCTCTCGCTGCAAGGCCAGGCCTCGGGGCTTCCGCAGCCGTCCCTGCGCGGGAACGCACGCTCTGCCTTCCCAACGTGGGCGTGGGTGGTGGCCGGCCACTGCTGTCCTGCCTCCGTAACTCCCTGGGGCTGTTCAGGAAGCACGGGGCCAGGCAGGGCTTTAGAGTCGTCTGGGGGCTGCGCCATCGCTGCGCCAGGGCGAGAGGGTGGGCAGCGAGGGGAGGCCCTAAGGCAGGAGGGCATCAGGGGGAAGGCGGCCCTGAAGGAGGAGGGCATCAGGGGGAAGGCGGCCCTGAAGGAGGAGGGCATCAGGGGGAAGGTCCCGCCTGAGGAGTCTAGGCAGCAGGAGAACAGGAGCTTGATGGGCCCCCTGATCTCCCCGTGGGACCTGCAAAGGGACACTCCGGCGCAACCCGTACCTGAAGGCTGTTGTTTCACATCCAAGGAAAGCGGGGCCAATGCTGCTTTCCTTCAGAAGGCGGTCAAGCTGCCGAGGAGAGAGGTTTCGCAGTTAAGCCCTGGCCTTCTCCCTGCACTCCCCCCTAGATTTGTGGGGCTATGGGGGGCATGGCCATTGCTGTGTGGAGGGTGGCTTACCATGGTGGTCATGACTCCCCGAGTAGCATTGAACTTTGCTGAGTCAGGAGTGGCCAGGTCGGAATTGTAGGGGAGATTGGTGATGGTGAAGTTGATGGTGAAATGCTCGAGGGGTGGCAATGTCGTTGGTGGATGGCTGGGAGCTGCAAGAAGCAGAGACGGGGAGTGACAAGGTGCAAGAAGAGACAGGGTGTCAAGGCTCGGGGAGGGCAAACGCAGAGGTCTCCTCCTGCCAGCCACCCCTCCTTCGCGGCCCCGGTCTCCAAGGGCAAGACCGGAAGGCTCCCCGCTTCTCTCCCGGGGTTCGCAAGCTCTGGCCCCCAGCCCCTCTGCCTGGGAGAAGACCCCCGCGAGGCCCTTGTCGCCTTCTGAGCCCAGCCTGCTCCTGCAAGGTACTCACCGGGCAGCACGGGCTGTTCATTGTAACCTGGGGAAAGAGAGAGAGGGTCATGACCTGGGGACAGGGACGCGTCCGGGCTGGGGAATCTGCCTCGGGACAGCAGAGGAGGCAGAGAGAGGAGCATCGGTCACCGTTGACGTAGAGGCTGTCCTTGTCCAGGCTGTAGGGGCCCAGCCGCGTGATGCCTCTGGTCTTGTTGCTCACTTCGTGGTAAAGGCCCACCCTGTCCAAGGGCGGGGCGGAGGGCTCCTTCCCGTAGGTGCAGACGGCGTCCACCCCCGTGTCGTCCCCTTGCCTCACTGGCCTGGAAAACACAGCGCCGTGCCTCAGCACCCCTGCTCTGCGCCCTCTCGCTGCAAGGCCAGGCCTCGGGGCTTCCGCAGCCGTCCCTGCGCGGGAACGCACGCTCTGCCTTCCCAACGTGGGCGTGGGTGGTGGCCGGCCACTGCTGTCCTGCCTCCGTAACTCCCTGGGGCTGTTCAGGAAGCACGGGGCCAGGCAGGGCTTTAGAGTCGTCTGGGGGCTGCGCCATCGCTGCGCCAGGGCGAGAGGGTGGGCAGCGAGGGGAGGCCCTAAGGCAGGAGGGCATCAGGGGGAAGGCGGCCCTGAAGGAGGAGGGCATCAGGGGGAAGGCGGCCCTGAAGGAGGAGGGCATCAGGGAGAAGGTCCCGCCTGAGGAGTCTAGGCAGCAGGAGAACAGGAGCTTGATGGGCCCCCTGATCTCCCCGTGGGACCTGCAAAGGGACACTCCGGCGCAACCCGTACCTGAAGGCTGTTGTTTCACATCCAAGGAAAGCGGGGCCAATGCTGCTTTCCTTCAGAAGGCGGTCAAGCTGCCGAGGAGAGAGGTTTCGCAGTTAAGCCCTGGCCTTCTCCCTGCACTCCCCCCTAGATTTGTGGGGCTATGGGGGGCATGGCCATTGCTGTGTGGAGGGTGGCTTACCATGGTGGTCATGACTCCCCGAGTAGCATTGAACTTTGCTGAGTCAGGAGTGGCCAGGTCGGAATTGTAGGGGAGATTGGTGATGGTGAAGTTGATGGTGAAATGCTCGAGGGGTGGCAATGTCGTTGGTGGATGGCTGGGAGCTGCAAGAAGCAGAGACGGGGAGTGACAAGGTGCAAGAAGAGACAGGGTGTCAAGGCTCGGGGAGGGCAAACGCAGAGGTCTCCTCCTGCCAGCCACCCCTCCTTCGCGGCCCCGGTCTCCAAGGGCAAGACCGGAAGGCTCCCCGCTTCTCTCCCGGGGTTCGCAAGCTCTGGCCCCCAGCCCCTCTGCCTGGGAGAAGACCCCCGCGAGGCCCTTGTCGCCTTCTGAGCCCAGCCTGCTCCTGCAAGGTACTCACCGGGCAGCACGGGCTGTTCATTGTAACCTGGGGAAAGAGAGAGAGGGTCATGACCTGGGGACAGGGACGCGTCCGGGCTGGGGAATCTGCCTCGGGACAGCAGAGGAGGCAGAGAGAGGAGCATCGGTCACCGTTGACGTAGAGGCTGTCCTTGTCCAGGCTGTAGGGGCCCAGCCGCGTGATGCCTCTGGTCTTGTTGCTCACTTCGTGGTAAAGGCCCACCCTGTCCAAGGGCGGGGCGGAGGGCTCCTTCCCGTAGGTGCAGACGGCGTCCACCCCCGTGTCGTCCCCTTGCCTCACTGGCCTGGAAAACACAGCGCCGTGCCTCAGCACCCCTGCTCTGCGCCCTCTCGCTGCAAGGCCAGGCCTCGGGGCTTCCGCAGCCGTCCCTGCGCGGGAACGCACGCTCTGCCTTCCCAACGTGGGCGTGGGTGGTGGCCGGCCACTGCTGTCCTGCCTCCGTAACTCCCTGGGGCTGTTCAGGAAGCACGGGGCCAGGCAGGGCTTTAGAGTCGTCTGGGGGCTGTGCCATCGCTGCGCCAGGGCGAGAGGGTGGGCAGCGAGGGGAGGCCCTAAGGCAGGAGGGCATCAGGGGGAAGGCGGCCCTGAAGGAGGAGGGCATCAGGGGGAAGGCGGCCCTGAAGGAGGAGGGCATTGGGGGAAGGTCCCGCCTGAGGAGTCTAGGCAGCAGGAGAACAGGAGCTTGATGGGCCCCCTGATCTCCCCGTGGGACCTGCAAAGGGACACTCCGGCGCAACCCGTACCTGAAGGCTGTTGTTTCACATCCAAGGAAAGCGGGGCCAATGCTGCTTTCCTTCAGAAGGCGGTCAAGCTGCCGAGGAGAGAGGTTTCGCAGTTAAGCCCTGGCCTTCTCCCTGCACTCCCCCCTAGATTTGTGGGGCTATGGGGGGCATGGCCATTGCTGTGTGGAGGGTGGCTTACCATGGTGGTCATGACTCCCCGAGTAGCATTGAACTTTGCTGAGTCAGGAGTGGCCAGGTCGGAATTGTAGGGGAGATTGGTGATGGTGAAGTTGATGGTGAAATGCTCGAGGGGTGGCAATGTCGTTGGTGGATGGCTGGGAGCTGCAAGAAGCAGAGACGGGGAGTGACAAGGTGCAAGAAGAGACAGGGTGTCAAGGCTCGGGGAGGGCAAACGCAGAGGTCTCCTCCTGCCAGCCACCCCTCCTTCGCGGCCCCGGTCTCCAAGGGCAAGACCGGAAGGCTCCCCGCTTCTCTCCCGGGGTTCGCAAGCTCTGGCCCCCAGCCCCTCTGCCTGGGAGAAGACCCCCGCGAGGCCCTTGTCGCCTTCTGAGCCCAGCCTGCTCCTGCAAGGTACTCACCGGGCAGCACGGGCTGTTCATTGTAACCTGGGGAAAGAGAGAGAGGGTCATGACCTGGGGACAGGGACGCGTCCGGGCTGGGGAATCTGCCTCGGGACAGCAGAGGAGGCAGAGAGAGGAGCATCGGTCACCGTTGACGTAGAGGCTGTCCTTGTCCAGGCTGTAGGGGCCCAGCCGCGTGATGCCTCTGGTCTTGTTGCTCACTTCGTGGTAAAGGCCCACCCTGTCCAAGGGCGGGGCGGAGGGCTCCTTCCCGTAGGTGCAGACGGCGTCCACCCCCGTGTCGTCCCCTTGCCTCACTGGCCTGGAAAACACAGCGCCGTGCCTCAGCACCCCTGCTCTGCGCCCTCTCGCTGCAAGGCCAGGCCTCGGGGCTTCCGCAGCCGTCCCTGCGCGGGAACGCACGCTCTGCCTTCCCAACGTGGGCGTGGGTGGTGGCCGGCCACTGCTGTCCTGCCTCCGTAACTCCCTGGGGCTGTTCAGGAAGCACGGGGCCAGGCAGGGCTTTAGAGTCGTCTGGGGGCTGCGCCATCGCTGCGCCAGGGCGAGAGGGTGGGCAGCGAGGGGAGGCCCTAAGGCAGGAGGGCATCAGGGGGAAGGCGGCCCTGAAGGAGGAGGGCATCAGGGGGAAGGCGGCCCTGAAGGAGGAGGGCATCAGGGGGAAGGCGGCCCTGAAGGAGGAGGGCATCAGGGAGAAGGTCCCGCCTGAGGAGTCTAGGCAGCAGGAGAACAGGAGCTTGATGGGCCCCCTGATCTCCCCGTGGGACCTGCAAAGGGACACTCCGGCGCAACCCGTACCTGAAGGCTGTTGTTTCACATCCAAGGAAAGCGGGGCCAATGCTGCTTTCCTTCAGAAGGCGGTCAAGCTGCCGAGGAGAGAGGTTTCGCAGTTAGGCCCTGGCCTTCTCCCTGCACTCCCCCCTAGATTTGTGGGGCTATGGGGGGCATGGCCATTGCTGTGTGGAGGGTGGCTTACCATGGTGGTCATGACTCCCCGAGTAGCATTGAACTTTGCTGAGTCAGGAGTGGCCAGGTCGGAATTGTAGGGGAGATTGGTGATGGTGAAGTTGATGGTGAAATGCTCGAGGGGTGGCAATGTCGTTGGTGGATGGCTGGGAGCTGCAAGAAGCAGAGATGGGGAGTGACAAGGTGCAAGAAGAGACAGGGTGTCAAGGCTCGGGGAGGACAAACGAACAGCTCTCCTTACAGCTACGCCTCTCTTGTGGTCCTGTTCCCAGTTGTTGAATGTTGTGTGCAGTACATGGCCTTGATTACAGTCTTTTACACTTTAAGAACTTATATGATTGCTTAAATATTAATTGTGTTTTCACAGTAAGGTTATACATTTAGACATATGTATAAGAGAGAACAATGAGTTTGTATAAACTTATATCTCATTGGCATGTTTGTTTCTTTAGATATCCCCAGTCCAGGTGCATAATTAACCTGGGTGGATAACTTTGAGTTTCGCAAAGAGAGCACATCACTAACTAAGCCTTTCCATGACTTTCAATGTAGAGATTTGGTTTGATGAGCAATATCAGGAAGTGAGCTTCAGTACAAAGTACAGAGGCAATAAACACTCCATGAAATGAAGCAAACGGGAGAACATTCTGCATGATGTTCTTTCTTGGTGGTGTGGACTTAAGTTGCATATTAAAGGAAACATGGCAATTTTACAAATCATCGTCGAAGAATGTATTAAATAATGACCATACTGAAAAAGAAAAGGGGCCATTATGCACTGAGAGCTATGGAAATATTTCATAGATATTTCACTGAAAAAAAAAAAAGCGAGATGATTTTCTTGTAATGACGTTCTGTCATATGATTATTTGCTTTTGGCACACTACTAACATTAAGAATAGGTGCTGTTTCAGAATACACTGGGGTTATAACATCACAAAATGTAATGAGTGATGTCGCTGTTGTCTCCGTACCTGTGGTGCTTTCAAGAGCACGACTGGATGTTTGAGCTGTGCTGGTACTGAGAGAAGTGGTGGTTGCAGCAGCTGGGCTGGATGTTTCTGCTGTGGTGGAGAGGAGTGTGGAGGTTGTCTGAGGAGCAGACGTTTGTGGTGTAGTGGAAGCGGGTGCAGCTGTAGTGTGAGGAGGAGAGGTGGAGTGGGCAGCCATGCTGGAGGTTTCCACCGTGGTGGAGGTGGCCACAGTGGTGGGCTGAAGGGTTGATGTGCCTGTAAGTGTAGCAGTGGAGCTTGACTGCAGAGTAGAGGTGGATGTAGGTGTGGTGCCAGTTGTGGAGGTCTTGTCCAGAGCAGTGGTCATAGGAGGAGTCGAGGTGGTGGCAGGAGGTGGGCTTGTCCCAGGAGCAGAGGAGGATGTTTCTGCAAGGACCGTGGTGGGAGAGGTTGTTGCCTCCGTAGCTGTGGTGGTGTCAAGACGAACAGCAGATGTTTGAGGTGGGCTGGAAGTGCGTGCAGTGGTGGTTGCAGCAGCTGGGCTGGATGTTTCTGCTGTGGTGGAGAGGAGTGTGGAGGTTGTCTGAGGAGCAGACGTTTGTGGTGTAGTGGAAGCGGGTGCAGCTGTAGTGTGAGGAGGAGAGGTGGAGTGGGCAGGCATACTGGAGGTTTCCACCGTGGTGGAGGTGGCCACAGTGGTGGCCTGAAGGGTTGATGTGCCCGTCAGTGAGGCAGTGGAGGTTGTGAGCAGAGTAGAGGTGGATGTAGGTGTGGTGCCAGTTGTGGAGGTCTTGTCCAGAGCAGTGGTCATAGGAGGAGTCGAGGTGGTGGCAGGAGGTGGGCTTGTCCCAGGAGCAGAGGAGGATGTTTCTGCAAGGACCGTGGTGGGAGAGGTTGTTGCCTCCGTAGCTGTTGTGGTGTCCAGACCAACAGCAGATGTTTGAGGTGGGCTGGAAGTGCGTGCAGTGGTGGTTGCAGCAGCTGGGCTGGATGTTTCTGCTGTGGTGGAGAGGAGTGTGGAGGTTGTCTGAGGAGCAGACGTTTGTGGTGTAGTGGAAGCGGGTGCAGCTGTAGTGTGAGGAGGAGAGGTGGAGTGGGCAGCCATGCTGGAGGTTTCCACCGTGGTGGAGGTGGCCACAGTGGTGGCCTGAAGGGTTGATGTGCCTGTAAGTGTAGCAGTGGAGCTTGACTGCAGAGTAGAGGTGGATGTAGGTGTGGTGCCAGTTGTGGAGGTCTTGTCCAGAGCAGTGGTCATAGGAGGAGTCGAGGTGGTGGCAGGAGGTGGGCTTGTCCCAGGAGCAGAGGAGGATGTTTCTGCAAGGACCGTGGTGGGAGAGGTTGTTGCCTCCGTAGCTCTGGTCGTGTAAACACCAGGAGTGGATGTTTGAGCCAGGGTCGAAGTGCGTGCAGTGGTGGTTGCAGCAGCTGGGCTGGATGTTTCTGCTGTGGTGGAGAGGAGTGTGGAGGTTGTCTGAGGAGCAGACGTTTGTGGTGTAGTGGAAGCGGGTGCAGCTGTAGTGTGAGGAGGAGAGGTGGAGTGGGCAGGCATGCTGGAGGTTTCCACCGTGGTGGAGGTGGCCACAGTGGTGGCCTGAAGGGTTGATGTGCCTGTAAGTGTAGCAGTGGAGCTTGACTGCAGAGTAGAGGTGGGTGTAGGTGTGGTGCCAGTTGTGGAGGTCTTGTCCAGAGCAGTGGTCATAGGAGGAGTCGAGGTGGTGGCAGGAGGTGGGCTTGTCCCAGGAGCAGAGGAGGATGTTTCTGCAAGGACCGTGGTGGGAGAGGTTGTTGCCTCCGTAGCTGTGGTGGTGTCAAGACCAACAGCAGATGTTTGAGGTGGGCTGGAAGTGCGTGCAGTGGTGGTTGCAGCAGCTGGGCTGGATGTTTCTGCTGTGGTGGAGAGGAGTGTGGAGGTTGTCTGAGGAGCAGACGTTTGTGGTGTAGTGGAAGCGGGTGCAGCTGTAGTGTGAGGAGGAGAGGTGGAGTGGGCAGCCATGCTGGAGGTTTCCACCGTGGTGGAGGTGGCCGCAGTGGTGGCCTGAAGGGTTGATGTGCCTGTAAGTGTAGCAGTGGAGCTTGACTGCAGAGTAGAGGTGGATGTAGGTGTGGTGCCAGTTGTGGAGGTCTTGTCCAGAGCAGTGGTCATAGGAGGAGTCGAGGTGGTGGCAGGAGGTGGGCTTGTCCCAGGAGCAGAGGAGGATGTTTCTGCAAGGACCGTGGTGGGAGAGGTTGTTGCCTCCGTAACTGTGGTGGTGTCAAGACCAACAGCAGATGTTTGAGGTGGGCTGGAAGTGCGTGCAGTGGTGGTTGCAGCAGCTGGGCTGGATGTTTCTGCTGTGGTGGAGAGGAGTGTGGAGGTTGTCTGAGGAGCAGACGTTTGTGGTGTAGTGGAAGCGGGTGCAGCTGTAGTGTGAGGAGGAGAGGTGGAGTGGGCAGCCATGCTGGAGGTTTCCACCGTGGTGGAGGTGGCCACAGTGGTGGCCTGAAGGGTTGATGTGCCTGTAAGTGAGGCAGTGGAGGTTGTGAGCAGAGTAGAGGTGGATGTAGGTGTGGTGCCAGTTGTGGAGGTCTTGTCCAGAGCAGTGGTCATAGGAGGAGTCGAGGTGGTGGCAGGAGGTGGGCTTGTCCCAGGAGCAGAGGAGGATGTTTCTGCAAGGACCGTGGTGGGAGAGGTTGTTGCCTCCGTAGCTGTGGTGGTGTCAAGACGAACAGCAGATGTTTGAGGTGGGCTGGATGTTTCTGCTGTGGTGGAGAGGAGTGTGGAGGTTGTCTGAGGAGCAGACGTTTGTGGTGTAGTGGAAGCGGGTGCAGCTGTAGTGTGAGGAGGAGAGGTGGAGTGGGCAGGCATGCTGGAGGTTTCCACCGTGGTGGAGGTGGCCACAGTGGTGGCCTGAAGGGTTGATGTGCCTGTAAGTGTAGCAGTGGAGCTTGACTGCAGAGTAGAGGTGGGTGTAGGTGTGGTGCCAGTTGTGGAGGTCTTGTCCAGAGCAGTGGTCATAGGAGGAGTCGAGGTGGTGGCAGGAGGTGGGCTTGTCCCAGGAGCAGAGGAGGATGTTTCTGCAAGGACCGTGGTGGGAGAGGTTGTTGCCTCCGTAGCTCTGGTCGTGTAAACACCAGGAGTGGACGATTGAGGTGGGCTGGAAGTGCGTGCAGTGGTGGTTGCAGCAGCTGGGCTGGATGTTTCTGCTGTGGTGGAGAGGAGTGTGGAGGTTGTCTGAGGAGCAGACGTTTGTGGTGTAGTGGAAGCGGGTGCAGCTGTAGTGTGAGGAGGAGAGGTGGAGTGGGCAGGCATGCTGGAGGTTTCCACCATGGTGGAGGTGGCCACAGTGGTGGCCTGAAGGGTTGATGTGCCTGTAAGTGTAGCAGTGGAGCTTGACTGCAGAGTAGAGGTGGGTGTAGGTGTGGTGCCAGTTGTGGAGGTCTTGTCCAGAGCAGTGGTCATAGGAGGAGTCGAGGTGGTGGCAGGAGGTGGGCTTGTCCCAGGAGCAGAGGAGGATGTTTCTGCAAGGACCGTGGTGGGAGAGGTTGTTGCCTCCGTAACTGTGGTGGTGTCAAGACGAACAGCAGATGTTTGAGGTGGGCTGGAAGTGCGTGCAGTGGTGGTTGCAGCAGCTGGGCTGGATGTTTCTGCTGTGGTGGAGAGGAGTGTGGAGGTTGTCTGAGGAGCAGACGTTTGTGGTGTAGTGGAAGCGGGTGCAGCTGTAGTGTGAGGAGGAGAGGTGGAGTGGGCAGCCATGCTGGAGGTTTCCACCGTGGTGGAGGTGGCCACAGTGGTGGGCTGAAGGGTTGATGTGCCTGTAAGTGTAGCAGTGGAGCTTGACTGCAGAGTAGAGGTGGGTGTAGGTGTGGTGCCAGTTGTGGAGGTCTTGTCCAGAGCAGTGGTCATAGGAGGAGTCGAGGTGGTGGCAGGAGGTGGGCTTGTCCCAGGAGCAGAGGAGGATGTTTCTGCAAGGACCGTGGTGGGAGAGGTTGTTGCCTCCGTAGCTCTGGTCGTGTAAACACCAGGAGTGGACGATTGAGGTGGGCTGGAAGTGCGTGCAGTGGTGGTTGCAGCAGCTGGGCTGGATGTTTCTGCTGTGGTGGAGAGGAGTGTGGAGGTTGTCTGAGGAGCAGACGTTTGTGGTGTAGTGGAAGCGGGTGCAGCTGTAGTGTGAGGAGGAGAGGTGGAGTGGGCAGCCATGCTGGAGGTTTCCACCATGGTGGAGGTGGCCACAGTGGTGGCCTGAAGGGTTGATGTGCCTGTAAGTGTAGCAGTGGAGCTTGACTGCAGAGTAGAGGTGGATGTAGGTGTGGTGCCAGTTGTGGAGGTCTTGTCCAGAGCCATGAACATGGGAAGAGTCAAGGTGGTGGCAGGAGGTGGGCTTGTCCCAGGAGCAGTGGAGGATGTTTCTGCAAGGACCGTGGTGGGAGAGGTTGTTGCCTCCGTAGCTATCATCGTGTAAACACCAGGAGTGGACGTTTGAGGTGGGCTGGAAGTGCGTGCAGTGGTGGTTGCAGCAGCTGGGCTGGATGTTTCTGCTGTGGTGGAGAGGAGTGTGGAGGTTGTCTGAGGAGCAGACGTTTGTGGTGTAGTGGAAGCGGGTGCAGCTGTAGTGTGAGGAGGAGAGGTGGAGTGGGCAGCCATGCTGGAGGTTTCCACCGTGGTGGAGGTGGCCACAGTGGTGGCCTGAAGGGTTGATGTGCCTGTAAGTGTAGCAGTGGAGCTTGACTGCAGAGTAGAGGTGGATGTAGGTGTGGTGCCAGTTGTGGAGGTCTTGTCCAGAGCAGTGGTCATAGGAGGAGTCGAGGTGGTGGCAGGAGGTGGGCTTGTCCCAGGAGCAGAGGAGGATGTTTCTGCAAGGACCGTGGTGGGAGAGGTTGTTGCCTCCGTAGCTCTGGTCGTGTAAACACCAGGAGTGGACGATTGAGGTGGGCTGGAAGTGCGTGCAGTGGTGGTTGCAGCAGCTGGGCTGGATGTTTCTGCTGTGGTGGAGAGGAGTGTGGAGGTTGTCTGAGGAGCAGACGTTTGTGGTGTAGTGGAAGCGGGTGCAGCTGTAGTGTGAGGAGGAGAGGTGGAGTGGGCAGCCATGCTGGAGGTTTCCACCGTGGTGGAGGTGGCCACAGTGGTGGCCTGAAGGGTTGATGTGCCTGTAAGTGTAGCAGTGGAGCTTGACTGCAGAGTAGAGGTGGATGTAGGTGTGGTGCCAGTTGTGGAGGTCTTGTCCAGAGCCATGAACATGGGAAGAGTCAAGGTGGAGGCAGGAGGTGGGCTTGTCCCAGGAGCAGAGGAGGATGTTTCTGCAAGGACCGTGGTGGGAGAGGTTGTTGCCTCCGTAGCTCTGGTCGTGTAAACACCAGGAGTGGACGTTTGAGGTGGGCTGGAAGTGCGTGCAGTGGTGGTTGCAGCAGCTGGGCTGGATGTTTCTGCTGTGGTGGAGAGGAGTGTGGAGGTTGTCTGAGGAGCAGACGTTTGTGGTGTAGTGGAAGCGGGTGCAGCTGTAGTGTGAGGAGGAGAGGTGGAGTGGGCAGCCATGCTGGAGGTTTCCACCGTGGTGGAGGTGGCCACAGTGGTGGCCTGAAGGGTTGATGTGCCTGTAAGTGAGGCAGTGGAGGTTGTGAGCAGAGTAGAGGTGGATGTAGGTGTGGTGCCAGTTGTGGAGGTCTTGTCCAGAGCAGTGGTCATAGGAGGAGTCGAGGTGGTGGCAGGAGGTGGGCTTGTCCCAGGAGCAGAGGAGGATGTTTCTGCAAGGACCGTGGTGGGAGAGGTTGTTGCCTCCGTAGCTGTGGTGGTGTCAAGACCAACAGCAGATGTTTGAGGTGGGCTGGATGTTTCTGCTGTGGTGGAGAGGAGTGTGGAGGTTGTCTGAGGAGCAGACGTTTGTGGTGTAGTGGAAGCGGGTGCAGCTGTAGTGTGAGGAGGAGAGGTGGAGTGGGCAGGCATGCTGGAGGTTTCCACCGTGGTGGAGGTGGCCACAGTGGTGGCCTGAAGGGTTGATGTGCCTGTAAGTGTAGCAGTGGAGCTTGACTGCAGAGTAGAGGTGGGTGTAGGTGTGGTGCCAGTTGTGGAGGTCTTGTCCAGAGCAGTGGTCATAGGAGGAGTCGAGGTGGTGGCAGGAGGTGGGCTTGTCCCAGGAGCAGAGGAGGATGTTTCTGCAAGGACCGTGGTGGGAGAGGTTGTTGCCTCCGTAACTGTGGTGGTGTCAAGACCAACAGCAGATGTTTGAGGTGGGCTGGAAGTGCGTGCAGTGGTGGTTGCAGCAGCTGGGCTGGATGTTTCTGCTGTGGTGGAGAGGAGTGTGGAGGTTGTCTGAGGAGCAGACGTTTGTGGTGTAGTGGAAGCGGGTGCAGCTGTAGTGTGAGGAGGAGAGGTGGAGTGGGCAGCCATGCTGGAGGTTTCCACCGTGGTGGAGGTGGCCGCAGTGGTGGCCTGAAGGGTTGATGTGCCTGTAAGTGTAGCAGTGGAGCTTGACTGCAGAGTAGAGGTGGATGTAGGTGTGGTGCCAGTTGTGGAGGTCTTGTCCAGAGCAGTGGTCATAGGAGGAGTCGAGGTGGTGGCAGGAGGTGGGCTTGTCCCAGGAGCAGAGGAGGATGTTTCTGCAAGGACCGTGGTGGGAGAGGTTGTTGCCTCCGTAACTGTGGTGGTGTCAAGACCAACAGCAGATGTTTGAGGTGGGCTGGAAGTGCGTGCAGTGGTGGTTGCAGCAGCTGGGCTGGATGTTTCTGCTGTGGTGGAGAGGAGTGTGGAGGTTGTCTGAGGAGCAGACGTTTGTGGTGTAGTGGAAGCGGGTGCAGCTGTAGTGTGAGGAGGAGAGGTGGAGTGGGCAGCCATGCTGGAGGTTTCCACCGTGGTGGAGGTGGCCACAGTGGTGGCCTGAAGGGTTGATGTGCCTGTAAGTGTAGCAGTGGAGCTTGACTGCAGAGTAGAGGTGGGTGTAGGTGTGGTGCCAGTTGTGGAGGTCTTGTCCAGAGCAGTGGTCATAGGAGGAGTCGAGGTGGTGGCAGGAGGTGGGCTTGTCCCAGGAGCAGAGGAGGATGTTTCTGCAAGGACCGTGGTGGGAGAGGTTGTTGCCTCCGTAGCTCTGGTCGTGTAAACACCAGGAGTGGACGATTGAGGTGGGCTGGAAGTGCGTGCAGTGGTGGTTGCAGCAGCTGGGCTGGATGTTTCTGCTGTGGTGGAGAGGAGTGTGGAGGTTGTCTGAGGAGCAGACGTTTGTGGTGTAGTGGAAGCGGGTGCAGCTGTAGTGTGAGGAGGAGAGGTGGAGTGGGCAGCCATGCTGGAGGTTTCCACCGTGGTGGAGGTGGCCACAGTGGTGGCCTGAAGGGTTGATGTGCCTGTAAGTGTAGCACTGGAGCTTGACTGCAGAGTAGAGGTGGGTGTAGGTGTGGTGCCAGTTGTGGAGGTCTTGTCCAGAGCAGTGGTCATAGGAGGAGTCGAGGTGGTGGCAGGAGGTGGGCTTGTCCCAGGAGCAGAGGAGGATGTTTCTGCAAGGACCGTGGTGGGAGAGGTTGTTGCCTCCGTAGCTCTGGTCGTGTAAACACCAGGAGTGGACGATTGAGGTGGGCTGGAAGTGCGTGCAGTGGTGGTTGCAGCAGCTGGGCTGGATGTTTCTGCTGTGGTGGAGAGGAGTGTGGAGGTTGTCTGAGGAGCAGACGTTTGTGGTGTAGTGGAAGCGGGTGCAGCTGTAGTGTGAGGAGGAGAGGTGGAGTGGGCAGGCATGCTGGAGGTTTCCACCATGGTGGAGGTGGCCACAGTGGTGGCCTGAAGGGTTGATGTGCCTGTAAGTGTAGCAGTGGAGCTTGACTGCAGAGTAGAGGTGGATGTAGGTGTGGTGCCAGTTGTGGAGGTCTTGTCCAGAGCAGTGGTCATAGGAGGAGTCGAGGTGGTGGCAGGAGGTGGGCTTGTCCCAGGAGCAGAGGAGGATGTTTCTGCAAGGACCGTGGTGGGAGAGGTTGTTGCCTCCGTAGCTCTGGTCGTGTAAACACCAGGAGTGGACGATTGAGGTGGGCTGGAAGTGCGTGCAGTGGTGGTTGCAGCAGCTGGGCTGGATGTTTCTGCTGTGGTGGAGAGGAGTGTGGAGGTTGTCTGAGGAGCAGACGTTTGTGGTGTAGTGGAAGCGGGTGCAGCTGTAGTGTGAGGAGGAGAGGTGGAGTGGGCAGGCATGCTGGAGGTTTCCACCGTGGTGGAGGTGGCCACAGTGGTGGCCTGAAGGGTTGATGTGCCTGTAAGTGTAGCAGTGGAGCTTGACTGCAGAGTAGAGGTGGATGTAGGTGTGGTGCCAGTTGTGGAGGTCTTGTCCAGAGCCATGAACATGGGAAGAGTCAAGGTGGAGGCAGGAGGTGGGCTTGTCCCAGGAGCAGAGGAGGATGTTTCTGCAAGGACCGTGGTGGGAGAGGTTGTTGCCTCCGTAGCTCTGGTCGTGTAAACACCAGGAGTGGACGTTTGAGGTGGGCTGGAAGTGCGTGCAGTGGTGGTTGCAGCAGCTGGGCTGGATGTTTCTGCTGTGGTGGAGAGGAGTGTGGAGGTTGTCTGAGGAGCAGACGTTTGTGGTGTAGTGGAAGCGGGTGCAGCTGTAGTGTGAGGAGGAGAGGTGGAGTGGGCAGCCATGCTGGAGGTTTCCACCGTGGTGGAGGTGGCCACAGTGGTGGCCTGAAGGGTTGATGTGCCTGTAAGTGAGGCAGTGGAGGTTGTGAGCAGAGTAGAGGTGGGTGTAGGTGTGGTGCCAGTTGTGGAGGTCTTGTCCAGAGCAGTGGTCATAGGAGGAGTCGAGGTGGTGGCAGGAGGTGGGCTTGTCCCAGGAGCAGAGGAGGATGTTTCTGCAAGGACCGTGGTGGGAGAGGTTGTTGCCTCCGTAGCTCTGGTCGTGTAAACACCAGGAGTGGACGATTGAGGTGGGCTGGAAGTGCGTGCAGTGGTGGTTGCAGCAGCTGGGCTGGATGTTTCTGCTGTGGTGGAGAGGAGTGTGGAGGTTGTCTGAGGAGCAGACGTTTGTGGTGTAGTGGAAGCGGGTGCAGCTGTAGTGTGAGGAGGAGAGGTGGAGTGGGCAGCCATGCTGGAGGTTTCCACCATGGTGGAGGTGGCCACAGTGGTGGCCTGAAGGGTTGATGTGCCTGTAAGTGTAGCAGTGGAGCTTGACTGCAGAGTAGAGGTGGATGTAGGTGTGGTGCCAGTTGTGGAGGTCTTGTCCAGAGCCATGAACATGGGAAGAGTCAAGGTGGTGGCAGGAGGTGGGCTTGTCCCAGGAGCAGTGGAGGATGTTTCTGCAAGGACCGTGGTGGGAGAGGTTGTTGCCTCCGTAGCTATCATCGTGTAAACACCAGGAGTGGACGTTTGAGGTGGGCTGGAAGTGCGTGCAGTGGTGGTTGCAGCAGCTGGGCTGGATGTTTCTGCTGTGGTGGAGAGGAGTGTGGAGGTTGTCTGAGGAGCAGACGTTTGTGGTGTAGTGGAAGCGGGTGCAGCTGTAGTGTGAGGAGGAGAGGTGGAGTGGGCAGCCATGCTGGAGGTTTCCACCGTGGTGGAGGTGGCCACAGTGGTGGCCTGAAGGGTTGATGTGCCTGTAAGTGTAGCAGTGGAGCTTGACTGCAGAGTAGAGGTGGATGTAGGTGTGGTGCCAGTTGTGGAGGTCTTGTCCAGAGCAGTGGTCATAGGAGGAGTCGAGGTGGTGGCAGGAGGTGGGCTTGTCCCAGGAGCAGAGGAGGATGTTTCTGCAAGGACCGTGGTGGGAGAGGTTGTTGCCTCCGTAACTGTGGTGGTGTCAAGATGAACAGCAGATGTTTGAGGTGGGCTGGAAGTGCGTGCAGTGGTGGTTGCAGCAGCTGGGCTGGATGTTTCTGCTGTGGTGGAGAGGAGTGTGGAGGTTGTCTGAGGAGCAGACGTTTGTGGTGTAGTGGAAGCGGGTGCAGCTGTAGTGTGAGGAGGAGAGGTGGAGTGGGCAGGCATGCTGGAGGTTTCCACCGTGGTGGAGGTGGCCACAGTGGTGGCCTGAAGGGTTGATGTGCCTGTAAGTGTAGCAGTGGAGCTTGACTGCAGAGTAGAGGTGGGTGTAGGTGTGGTGCCAGTTGTGGAGGTCTTGTCCAGAGCAGTGGTCATAGGAGGAGTCGAGGTGGTGGCAGGAGGTGGGCTTGTCCCAGGAGCAGAGGAGGATGTTTCTGCAAGGACCGTGGTGGGAGAGGTTGTTGCCTCCGTAGCTCTGGTCGTGTAAACACCAGGAGTGGACGTTTGAGGTGGGCTGGATGTTTCTGCTGTGGTGGAGAGGAGTGTGGAGGTTGTCTGAGGAGCAGACGTTTGTGGTGTAGTGGAAGCGGGTGCAGCTGTAGTGTGAGGAGGAGAGGTGGAGTGGGCAGGCATGCTGGAGGTTTCCACCGTGGTGGAGGTGGCCACAGTGGTGGCCTGAAGGGTTGATGTGCCTGTAAGTGTAGCAGTGGAGCTTGACTGCAGAGTAGAGGTGGGTGTAGGTGTGGTGCCAGTTGTGGAGGTCTTGTCCAGAGCAGTGGTCATAGGAGGAGTCGAGGTGGTGGCAGGAGGTGGGCTTGTCCCAGGAGCAGAGGAGGATGTTTCTGCAAGGACCGTGGTGGGAGAGGTTGTTGCCTCCGTAGCTCTGGTCGTGTAAACACCAGGAGTGGACGATTGAGGTGGGCTGGAAGTGCGTGCAGTGGTGGTTGCAGCAGCTGGGCTGGATGTTTCTGCTGTGGTGGAGAGGAGTGTGGAGGTTGTCTGAGGAGCAGACGTTTGTGGTGTAGTGGAAGCGGGTGCAGCTGTAGTGTGAGGAGGAGAGGTGGAGTGGGCAGGCATGCTGGAGGTTTCCACCATGGTGGAGGTGGCCACAGTGGTGGCCTGAAGGGTTGATGTGCCTGTAAGTGTAGCAGTGGAGCTTGACTGCAGAGTAGAGGTGGGTGTAGGTGTGGTGCCAGTTGTGGAGGTCTTGTCCAGAGCAGTGGTCATAGGAGGAGTCGAGGTG